>NC_142578.1:12057500-13460500 GCF_041283825.1 Pyrus communis | reverse complement strand
GGAATGGTGGCACTTCTAGCAATAGCATTGCGGATTCATAAACTATTCAATCCTAACTTATCACCTTTTACTAGTGATGGTATGTATGTAACTTTAATTTTTTTAGCACCTTCCTTATCACCTTTTCTCCTTAATCTTTCACTTTTATATTTTCCCTTTTGTTAGTATTGAATCTATTGATAGTTAGTGGAATTTATAATTTACTCTTTCAATCAATGGCAGTAAAAATGCATAAGATTTTGTTTAAATTTGTGTGTGGCAGCAAGTTGAAATTTGTCAGCATATTCTGTTTAAATATGTGGCAGCAAGTTGAAATGTGGCAGCAAGTTGAAATTTGAATGCATAATGATTTGGTGGCACTCTCTTATGAAGTCATGTATCTCCTTGTCCAATACACACTTTATAAACACACACCCCGGAAATAGGGGTCTCGGCCTAGAGATTGAATCGTATAATAAATACTCATATAACAGGGCAACAATTCATTTCAACTGTTCAACATGTTCAGCTGGAATCAAGCAGACATCTTTATCATATTACATCAAGTTTGCAGCAAACCCAGAAACCAAAACATTAAACTACACTAGTAAATACCTTAAAATCAAGGAAATTAGATAGACGTTAGTGACACATTTCTTCAATTTGCAGCAAGTTGAAATAAATTTAAGGTTCTAGTAATTAGGAACCGTAAACCGGCGAGAACCGAATCGGAACCGGTGTAGACCGAACCGTAAGGTTCTAGTAATAAATTTAAGTGGAACCGCACCGAATCGAACCGTTAATATATTTCGGTTTCGGTTCCAGTTTAGGGGTGGAACCGCACCAAACCGCACCGTGCCCACCCCTACACATGTAAGTAGAGCGCCCTTCCTCGGTAGGTTTCTTGCCTGAATCCTTTTTATCCTCAATTATGCATGTGAATTAATTATAAAGCTAAAATAAGCTTTAATGTACATTCTATGGAAAATCATCCATAACTACTATTTAGATATCAAATTTGCACAAAAAGAAGGCTCTATGTGATTCACAACACCAAAAAACTAAGAATAGGTCTTGGGTCTTGCACGCGCGGCTGTGCTTTGGCCACGCATCGCCGCAATTCGGTGAGTAAGGGTCGCACTAACCATCATCATGCCATGCGCTGGTCGTTGGTGATACTAAGGAGAGTTAATGGAATATACTTTTTTCGTCGTTGGATTCCTTTAAAGTTAACGGATTTGCTGACGTCACCATTAGTTATAACGGTGACTGATGTCTGTTATCGCTTGCCTACACCGAAACCTCGTCGGAAACTACAAAATGCATAAAACATAATCCCAAGCTCGGATTAGTTCGATTCCAACATTTTAATAGCCCAAATCTAACCAAAAACATGAATTAAGCCCCAGGGAGTGACTTAGACTCAGATTTGGCCCAATGGAGGTTGAATCCGTCTCAGATTCATTGTGATCTAGTGGGACCTCTTCACTGTGAATTGGAAATGAAGAACATGACATGTAGAGTATTAAAACCTCAAATTTTAATTTATTTTTCAACCCCATAGCACAACTAAAACCTCAGAAACTTACTTAAGTAAAGAGAAGTGGAAATGAGGGGAGAATGCATCTCGAACTCGTTGGAGTTCGTCTGTTTTCCTTTGCCGGATTCTGAAAATGAAGGACAAAGAGCAGGCATGTAAGTTTCACTGGGTTTTCCAGTTAAAACACACATACAAAGAAGTATTTAGTTACATAGAATCGGTCTCAGGTGAGTCTGTGCACCACCAGTCACAAATTCGTCGGGATTTGGTTGGATGTCCTCGTCGAAATTTGGGAAGCATACACAGAGAGACACATGGGTTAAACCTTCGAACCCCAACTAAAATTCGGTCACCAATCACCACAAAAACAAGTCAAGAATGTAAATTTGTAGGTTTGAGTTCATAAGCCTCACCTGAGTCTAGAAATGGGTGTTGGAACAAACAATCAAAATACAACTTTATTGATAACAAATTATAATATACAACTGAAATAACTATAATCCAATATTGTATTACAACCAATTCGTAATTGAAATATTGTAAACTAAAAGAAATAAGAAAGTAGAAAAAATGACTTTATCGAAAAGATAGAGGCCTGCAGATTTTGAAGTGTCCTAAAGAAAGAATTATGCCCTTACTCTGTGCTTGTAGTTCAACAGGCGTCCATCCCCTAGGATCCAACTATCTATAATTCAAAGTTCTAGCACCGGAGCTTTGAATTTTAGCGAACTTTTGAATGCTTTCTCTTCCAAATGATATGTATATTATATGCAGTAGATGTATATAATTATTATATTCTTTCGTGTCTGACCTCTTTGGTATTATATAGGATACTAAGTATCCTTTAACAGGCATTAGGAAGTTAAGAAAGTGCATGCATAAGTCAAATTCAAATTGAAATGATAAGTATGAAATTTTGAATTTGGCTTATCCAACTACCTGTTCGGTCTTTTACCAACAGACCCATATAACATATTAATATTCGCACCAAATTACTAATAATAGGAAGATTATCATGTCAAGTATCTTGATAATATATATATATATATACACACACACACACTAACGATATGCGACAATTGCATACAAACTCCAACAATACCCCACATTTGTATGGAAATTGGTATAAATGAAATGCATGCAGCCTTGGAAGAGAAAAACGAAACAAAATATGCATCAGAAGAGGTGTCTTTTGGACTTGAACCTTTCTTAGTGAATACTTAGCGGGTCTACCTGATGACGCAATGGATATAGACGATCTTGAATTGTTCATCTTTTTGTGATAAACTGATACAATAAGAATCACACATATTTCATTTCTACATACTTAGGTTCATACATCAGTGTTCGTTTTGGTCCTGAACAACATCTTGGTTTCATAAGAGCTTTAGAGAATTTAGCCAATAAATTCTCATAAATGCGACCCCACATATACTTTCATATAGGTGACCACCAATTAAGAATGTTCTGCTACATTCCTCTTATGCAAAGTGATGTAATATAAACTAATACACAAATTAAACTCTCTTTTTGATAGTTGTAGTATGTGAAAGTAGGGATCGTTCTAGGCCGGGGATTAGGAGGGATGCTAATCTACACAAATTAAACTCTAAATCACTAAACTAGACTCAAAAACAGAAAATTAAACTTAAACAACTCAAAACAAGCTAAACTAACTCAAATAACACAAAACTGACTCAAATAACCCAAAACAAGCACTAAGGAGTGATTTGGACGAAAATCTAACTAAATTGACTCAAAACATGAACTAGAAATAAGTTTGGACAAAAATTAATCTAAAAAGACTCAACATACTAAATGGGGGCTGTTTTGACGAATTTAACTAAAACTAAGTAAATTGCATAAACAAATTAAGTTTGGTACGAAATTGAGTGAATTAAAGGGTGAAAGGCTAGCTAGAGGGTCCTTCTCCACACATGACACATATGCATACAAATCGATTTCCAGTTATTCTTCCTATAAACCAAGAATGACAATGCCCCAAGTTAACCGTGAACTGCACAAATTAACCATCAGATTTTCCCAAATTCATTGAATTGGACTCAATGATGCAACCAAATTATTCTTATCAAGTTCCCTATATGAACTGCATAATAGAGATACATATCAAAGATCATTAAGTTCTATGAAAATCATAAGCATTGACAAGGCATTCGTAACTATGAACTGCATAAAACTACTGCCATGAATTTACTTAACACGATCGTGACTAGCAACCTCCACTACTTGTAAATATAAGTTCATAACTATTAGGTGAAAATCCCTTATATTTTAGCATCAGATTCATGCATGCAAACTAAGTAGGTCTCCTTAATCAACATGCAAGAATAAGTTATCAATCAAACATATAAGTAAATCGCATTCATGTTTTACGAAACAATAACTGGAGGAAATCAATTCATATCACATATATGTTCATGGCTTTGAATTCACCTCTAACTAAAACGAAATTAGTTCCACATGTTCATCATAATTGAAAACCAAATTAAAACAAACATTGGACTAAAACTAAGGATAAAATACACCTAGAAACACTCTAGCAATCCAAAGGTCTTGGATGGCAGGCACGGCTCCAAGCTTTTCTTCTCATTCCTTCCTTGTTGCGGCACAAAGTATGATTTTCTGATTTTTCTCTCTAAGGCTCTCCGGTGTGTGGTGGTTTTTGTGTGGCATAAAACAGGTATATATAGGGTTAGGGTTCACGCCAATCCTTGGAGGACTAGGATAGGGCATGGCAGAGTTGTAGGGAGAAAAGGTTAGGGTTAGGTGCATGGCAGAAACCAAGGAGAATAAAGAGAGGGTGCGGTAGATTCTGAAGCTTCTAGAAAGGATTGTGCGGCAATAAACAAGGGCAGATGATAAAGCTTCTAGAACCTGCTATTTAGGTGATTTAATGTGAAGTTGAGTCCTCTTTGCAGCTGGAATTAAGGTAGGAAAAGATTAGGATAGGATAAGATAAGATAATGTTGGATAAGGTTTGGATAATGTTCCTTCCTTTTAGCTAATTTTTTATCTTCAATGTCTTCAATCAATTCTTCCAAATGTTAAGCACATTCCTAGCCTCATTTGGTCTTTAAAAACGTCCATCCACCTTATTCCATGCTTGTGCTATCCATTCCAAGCCCAAAACAGCTCTAAAATGCTCCAAATTGCCTTTTCTTGCCAACTTTGTGATTTGGACCTACAAACACACGAAAATGGCTTAAAAAACTCTAATAAATAGAAACTAACTAAGTACATGTAAGGAAATAGGCTAACAAAGTCGCATAAATATGCTCCTATCATAAAGATATCAGTGCCATTAAATGTAAAATACATAACCTAAACCTACTGCAGACAACACATATTCATTATAGGAATGGTCAATTGTGTGTTCAACTATTGAGTCTTACCCAACCAGTTTGCCTATTGAACCTAGACCATGGGATCTCCAATCAGTTAGGGTAAGTTTCCGTCCGGTTCAACTCATTATATTGGCTTTAGACCCATTCCCCTTGATGAAAATTTAATTTGCTCACGTGGTAGGCCTTTTGTCAAAGGATCTACCATATTTTCCTTTGACTTCACGTAATCAATGGTTATAATTCCATTTTCGAGCAATTGTCTAATTGTATTATGTCTATGTCTTATATGTCTTGACGTCCCATTGTACATCTTATTTTTTTGCTCTTGCAATTGTCGCCATGCAATCACAACATATACAAATAGCTATTACAGGCTTCGGCACCTGATGCGATATTTATACGCACACAAACTAAACCCTATTTGTGACAATTGTAGTAATGATGTAAGTAGGGATCGTTCTAACCGGGGATTAACTAGGGATGCTAAACACTTGACTCAAATAAATAAAACTAACTTTTAAAACACTAAGACAAACTAAAAGACTCAAAACAAGTTCAAAAGACTCCAAATACTTAAAAACATAAAATAAGATAAATCAAATGATTAAGACTTAACAAAATAGGGGGGATTGTAGTTGGACGAGATTAAATTAAACGGACAGATTATAATTTAAAACAGATAGTAAAGATGAATGTGATAAAAATATGGATGATGGAATAGCTAAGGGGTTCTTCTCCACACATGTTACACTTGCATACAAGATTGATTTTTGGTTGGTCTTTCGATAAATTATGAAACTCAATGCTCCAAGTTAATTAGGTCCGCTTAAATTAACTTTCAGATTTCCCTAGATTCGTTGGATTGAATGGAATACGCATTACAACCAAATTATTCTTAATCAAAGTCCCTAACTATGGAATACGCATGATAGAGACATTCAACAAAGATCATTAAGTTCAATGAAAATTATAAGTGTTGACGAGGCATTCGTTACTATGGAATACGCATGAAACTTATGCCAAGAATTCGTTTAACGCGATTGTTTATAAGCAACCTCCACTACTTGTGAATATAAGTTCGTAACTATTAGGTGAAACTCACTTATATTCTAGCATCATATTCATTCAAACGGTTAAACAAATTGAATCCACAACTTATGAAATTCCAACCAAAAGTAATCAATTCATATTGCAAGCATAAACATGTATTTTGAATCACCCCCTAGCTAAAGGGGGGTTTAGTTCCTCATAACCTTGAAATCAAAGAAACAACTAAACATTCCAACAACTCAAACTTGAATTGTATGAACGTTTAGGCACTCTTCTCTTCCATTACAAAACAAAGAAAATTGAATTCAAACATTGAAATCAAAGAAACACCTAAACATTCCAACAACTCAAACTTGAATTGTATGAACGTTTAGGCACTCTTCTGTTCCTCGTTGTTGTGGCACAAGGTCTAAGGTGAGCTTTGGGGATTATGTGAAGTGTTTTGGAGGGATGGGAAGTGGTTGGATAGTGGCTGCAATGGAGGATAAAAACTGCACAGATTGGAAGGATATGCATGGCAATGGATGTGTATTTGTGTGGTGTGTTGTGTTGTGAATGAGATGAGATGGAGTGGGGAGTGAATGAATGACAAATGAATGAGAATGCAAGGGTTTTTATAGGAGAAATGGAGGTGTATATGGCTGTTTGTTTAGGATGCAAGTGGCTAATTAATGATGGAAAACAGTTAGGAAAGCATGTGAAAGCTGGAAATGCATAAGGGCTACACGGCAATGATGCTTGTTGGTGCTGAAATTGCATGTGTGTGAGGTGTGTAGGTGCTGAAAATGCATGTGAATGCATGGCATTTGAAATGATTGTTGTTTGGAAATGAATGTGAAGACATGTGAAAGCTGGAAATGCATGTGAAGATGTTGGAAATGGAAATGAAGGCCACGGCAAAGGGGAATTTTTTTCTTTTTTTGATTAATTAAAATGTGGATGCATGATGAAGAGTTAATAAATAATGCATGTAGGGTTAGGAAATAAAATCATAACTTAGAGGGGGATGATTAAAGGGTGTATGAGTGAATGATTGAATGTGCATGTGGGTGAATGTGAAGGGAATGCATGTGTTGATGAATGGGTTATGGATTTACACGGCTAAGAATGGCTGTTTTGATTGTGATGATGAATGCATGTTGAAATGGTGATGAATGTGCATGGCAAAGAATGGATTTGGCTGCAATGGAGTGTAATTTGGGCTAGGTTTTAAGTGCATGAAATGGACCCAAATTGCTCCCCCTTGCATGGCAAGGAATGGTGTTTGTGTTAAGCCCATGGCAAGGTGAATGTAATTGGGTTAGGGCCATTGTTTTGTGTCCTCAAGTGCATACAAGGCCTTCAATTTCATCCAACACTTGGGCTCCAAGCATAAGCTATCCATCCTTAGCCCAATAGTGCTCCAAAAAGCCCCAAAACGCTCCACAATGCATCCTTTCGTCAATCACGTCTTATTATCCTGAAAACACACAAAAGAAGCATAAAGGACTAAAATAACTAAAGAAACATAACGTAAATGTACGAGAACAAGCCATTTAAGTCGCATGAATATGCTCCTATCAGCACCAACGAAATATCTTCCATAAAATTTCGAAGCCACTCTGCTTCATTTACGCTCATTTCTAAGGCTATGAACTCCAAGTCCATGGTTGAACGTGTATACACGTTTGCTTGGAAGATTTCCATGCCACTGCTGCTCCTCCAAATGTGAAAACATATCCACTTGTGGATTTAGTTTCCGAGCTATCTGAAATCCATTTTGCATCACTATATCCTTCAAGTATCGATGGATATTTTAAATAATGCAGTCCAAAGTTCATTGTGCCTTTTAAATAGCGTAGTACTCTAACCAAAGCATTCCAATGGTCTTTCCTTAGATTGGTTGTATATCTACAAAGTCTGCTTACGGAATATGCCAAATTAGGTCTTGTAGCATTAAGTACATTAAACTTCTAATAACTTGTGCATATTCTAATTGGGAGACTGGATCTCCAACATGTTTTTTTAATTTGTAGCTGGGATCAAATGGAGTTACAATAACATTGTCATTATAATGACAAATTTTTTTAAGTATTGATTCCACATAGTGAGATTGTATCATTATATAACCTTTATCAATTCTTTTAATTCGAATTCCTATTATGACATCTGCAAGACCCCAAGTCTTTCATGTCAAAATTAGAATTCAACATCTTCTTTGTGGAATTAATAATGTCTTTATCAGTTCCCAAAATGAGCATGTCATCTACATACAATCATACAATGACACACGAATTCGTATAGCTCTTTACACACACACACACACACACACACACACACACACACTTATCTCTTTGATTTATATTAAATCCGTGTGTAACCATTGTATAATCAAATTTTTCATGCCACATTTTTGGTGCTTGTTTTAATCCATATAGGGGCTTAACAAGTTTACAGACTTTATTCTCTTGTCCTTTCACTGGGAAACCTTCCGATTGTTCCATGTATATTTCTTCAAGTTCTCCATTTAAGAAAGCCGTCTTAACATCCATTTGGTGTATTTCCAAATTATATATGGCTGCAATAGAAATTAACATCCTAATCAATGTAATTCTTGATAGAGGTGAGTACGTATCAAAATAATCCAGCCCTTCTCTTTGTCGATAACCTTTGGCTACAAAACGTGCTTTATATTTATCTATAGAGCTGTCTAGTTTTAATTTCTTTTTGAATATCCACTTGTAACCTATCGGTTTATTACCGAGTGGTAAATCAACCAATTCCCATGTGTTATTTTGCATTATAGGCTCCATTTTACTACGTATAGTCTCCTTCCAAAAAGGAGCCTCAGTAGAGGATATTGCTTCCTTAAAATTTTGCGGTTCGGCCTCTAACAAAAGGGCAATAAAGTCAAATCTAAAGTTTTTTGGGATTTTCATTCTAGTGCTTCTTCTTAGTTCCAAGTCTGTAGTTTGGACATTAGATGTTGGTGGAGCATTATCATGAATTTGTTCTTGTGATCTCTTTTTACAAGAACTTAATTTATTCTCTTTATATAGAAAGATCTTCTCAAAGAACTCAGCATCAATAGATTCCAAAATTGTGTTCACTTGTATATCCACAATCTCATATTTTACAACTAAAAATTTGAATGCTGCATTGTTATTAGCATAGCAAATGAATGCACAATCGACATTTTTTGGTCCAAGCTTAGTTCTCTTTGGCAAAGGAACTCGAACTTCAACTAAACAACCCCACACTTTTAATATTTTATATGTGGGTATCCTTCCCTTCCACAATTCATAAGGAGATCTTCTTATGTGGAATTTGATTTAAGATTTTGTTTGGAGTAAGCAAAGCTTCACCCCACATATCATGTGGAAGCTCAGAACTATTAAGCATGGAATTGATCATATCTTTTAAAGTTCTATCTTTTCTTTCCGCTACATTGTTTTGCTGAGGCGTATATGGTGCCGTTGTTTGATGTACAATTCCATGTTCATTACAAAAATCTACAAAGGCAGAAGATTCACACTCGCCTCCTCTATCTGATCGTAGAACTCTGATTTTCTTGTTAAGTTGATTTTGAACTTCAGCTTTATATGTCTTAAACATATTCAAGGCTTCATCCTTGCTATGAATTAGATAAACATATCAATACTTACTGCAATCGTCAATGAAAGAAATATAATAATTCTTTCCTCCTCGAGTTGGTGTTGATTGAAAGTCACATAGATCACTATGTATTAAATCAAGCAACTCACTTGACTTATTAAAAACTGATTTGGAAGTTTGTCTAGCAAACTTTGATTCAACGCATATTTCACATTTTTCATTGAAATCTATAGCATGTTTTAATAATAATCCTATATTTGCCATTCTATGCATTGATTGAAAATTAATATGGCCTAATCTAGCATGCCAAAGTTCAATAGACTCAACAGTATAAACGGAAGCCTACTTATAAGGTAAATTACACTTTCATACATCAGGTTTGGGGTCTATTTCAATTCCTTACAACATTTCACTTTCATACCTTAAGTACTATTTTATTTCAAAATAATACATCCGTTACATTTTCCATCCATTGATCTGTTAAATGCTGACGTGGCTGCCAAATATCTGCCACGTGGCAAATAAAATAATTTTTTAAAAAAAAACCTGAATTTTCTCAAAAAAAGAAAAAAAATTGAAAAAAAAGGGGGTAAATTACACTTTCATACCTCAGGTTTGAGGTTTATTTCTCCTTACAACATCTTCAAAACATTTCACTTTCATACCTTAAGTACTATTTTATTTCAAAATAATACCTCCACATTTTCCATCCATTAATCTGTTAAATGCTAACGTGATTGCCACATATATGTCATGTGGCTGCCAAATGTCTCCACGTAGTAAATATAATAATTTTTTAATTTAAAAAAAAACCTGAATTTTCTCAAAAAAATTAAAAAAAAATTGAAATCCACTATCCCTCCACACACACACCACACCCCCCCCCCCCCCAAAAAAAAAAGAGCCACATCCCTATCCCTAACCCAAAAGAAGAAGAGGGAGGAAGAAGAAGAAGCAAAAAAAAAAAAAAAAAAAAAAAACAGAAGAAGATGGAGGAAGAAGAAGAAGGAAAAAAAAAACCCCAAACCCAGTTCATCCCCCTTCCCCCCGCGACCCACTTCCCTCCCCCCCCCCCCCTCGGGTTAGGATCTCGTGATTTTCAGTATGGGGTGGGTTTTGAAAATACTTTGAGTTTGAGATGATTTTTGGATTGGTTTTGTGGTAGATCCACCTAATCTCGGGTGGAATTTTTGTGGGTGATGGGGGATGGGGGATGGGAGAAAGGGGTGGCTCGGGTAGGACGAACTAGGGCTTTTTTTTTTCCCTCCCTTTTCTTCTTCTTGCAAGTCTTTAGGTTCTGGGTTAGGGTCGCTGGGGCGGGGAAAGGCACTGGTTTCATTTTTTTTTTTTTTTTTTGAGAAAATTCAGGTTTTTAAAAAAAAAAAAATTTTTTTTTTTATTTGCCATGTGGCAGACATTTGGCAGTCATGTGGCATAAATGTGGCAACTACGTCGGCATTTAACAGATCAATGGATGGAAAATGTAACGGATGTATTATTTTGAAATAAAATAGTACTTAAAGAATGAAAGTGAAATGTTTTAAAGATGTTGTAAGGAATTGAAATAGACCCCAAACCTGAGGTATGAAAGTGTAATTTACCCTTTTTTTTCAATTTTTTTCTTTTCTTTGAGAAAATTCAGATTTTTTAAAAATAATTAATTATTTGCCACGTGGCAGACATTTGGCAGCCACGTGGCATATATGTGGCAGCCACATCAGCATTTAACAGTCAATGGATGGAAAATGTAACAGAGGTATTATTTTGAAATAAAATAGTACTTAAGGTATGAAAGTTAAATGTTTTGAAAATGTTGTAAGGAATTGAAATAGACCCTAAACCTGAGTATGAAAGTGTAATTTACCCCTATTTATAATATTAACAGAAACATTAACAATTACATTGAGTTTGAATAATCCCTCAACATTCTCCTTGTAATTTACCCTTATTTATAATTTACCCCTATTTATATTCTTCTCCTTGTTTTTCTGGAAATGCTTTGGCCTTGGATTGCTTGTCTCAACGAAGTTGGCCTTGGTTTCCATGGAAGACGCATCAACTCTGTCACCTTTCCTGTGATCTTCTTCGACCCTTAGCCTGAGAATTAAATCTTCCAGAGACATCTCCATGCGCTTATGCTTCAGATAGATTTTAAAGTCATTCCAAGATGAAGGCAGTTTTTCAATGATTGCCCTAACTTGGAAGTGGTCATTAATAGAGCATCCTTCAACATGTAAATTATGGATTAAGCATTGGAGTTCTTCAACTTGGCCCATGACAAGTTTGGAATCCACCATGTTGAATTTCAAAAATTTACCAATGATAAATTTCTTTGATCTAGCATCTTTAGTGATATATTTCTTGGTCAATGAATCCCAAAGTCCTTGGCAGTCTTGTAAGATGAATATACATCATACAAATAATCATCTAGCCCATTCAAAATGTAGTTTTTGCAAAGAAACTTAGAGTGAGTCTAAGCATCTATTGTAGACAACATGTTCTTATCCGCTGGCAGTTCAGTCGCCACAGGAGCCTCCTCCTTCACAACATGGGCAAGGTTCAAAGTGGTCAAGAAGAACAACATCTTTTGTTGCCATCTTTTGTTAACGCCTGTTGCATTCACTGATGTTTGATCCATCATAATTATGTATTTAGATTGTTGGAACAAACAATCAGAATACAACTTTATTGATAACAAATTATAATATACAACTGAAATAACCATAATCCAATATTGTATTACAACCAATTCATAATTGAAATATTGTAAACTAAAAGAAACAAGAAAATAGAAAAACTGACTTGATCGAAAAGATAGAAGCCTGCAGATTTTGCAGTGTCCTAAAGACAGAATTGCGCCCCTACTTCGTGCTTGTAGTTCAACGGGCGTCCGTCCCCCTGGATCCAATTATCTATAATTCAAAGATCCAGCACCAGAGTTTTGAATTCTGGTGAACTTTTGAATGTTTTCTCTTCCAAATGATATGTATATTATATGCAGTAGATGTATATAATTATTATATTCTTTCGTGTCTGACCTCTTTGGTATTATATAGTGTTGAATATTTCAAGAATATATTCATATATTTGTTGGCTGAAAAGTTAGGTATTTGCCCAATTGTTGCTTCTCTTGGAGTAAAGCATTGTAGCATATGACATACTATAATATATATATATATATATATATATATATATATATATATATATAAAATAAATATTGGTGCTGCATTGTGCAGCATGTGTGTACGAAAATGATGGTACCAAAAGGTTGGATTTAATTCATTCTTGTATCTTTTGATTGAACTACAACTTTTGGTTAAAAGACATGATGCTTACTCAAATTGTATGAGTAGAATTAAAAGATATAAATAATCAATATTTATTTTCTGAAAATTCTAAATAGAAAACATGCCTTTTGGGTCAACACTATTAAGAAGGGTTGTATATCTTCCACTAAAATGAAAGGACTCGATGAACGGGTGCTTTAATGCCTATAAATACCTATTGTGGCGTAATGTTTCACACACAATTTGTTTCTACATTCCTTGCTCTCTTTTCTCTCCATCACATTCGTACAATTTCTTTCTAGTTATTTCTAAGGGAATACAATTCGGTTTTGTTAATCGAATATTCCATACTTTGTTGTATCCTGTAAGTGACTTGCCAAGAACCCTTTAGCAACCTCATTCGAATGGGGGCAAATAAAACTTTAAGGAAATGGTTCAAGTCGTACTTCAAAGTCATCATTCGAATTATTCTCTATATTTCTATATTTACTCTAACAATCTTAAAGTGTTATTTTCATCATGGAGAACAAGTCTGATAACATGGCTTAGAAGATTATCAATCAAGATGTCTACAAGCTAGACAAATTTGATGGATTAAACTTCACCCGATGGAAGGATAAGATGCGTTTCATGCTTACTGTTCTAAATGTCATTTATGTGTTGGACCTGAAATTAGAGCCTATTCGTGAACCAAGTGATGAAGACTCGGACAAAATAGTTGCTGATCGAAAGAAGTGTGAAGAAGATGAATTGGTATGTCAAGGACACATCTTGGGCACATTATCTAATCGCTTATATGACCTGTACGCACACATTCAATCTCCATAGGAAATATGGGAAGCACTCGAACACAAGTACACAACGGAGAAAAGAGGTACCGATAAATTTTTCATGTTCAAATATTATGAGTTCACTATGTTTGATAACAAACCCATTATAGACCAAGTTCATGAATTATTGGTCTTGGTCTCAAAGCTTCGTGAACTTAAAATAGTTATTCCGGATCCTATGATAGTTGGGGCTATTATGGCAAAATTACCCCAAACATGGAATAATTATAGAAAGAAACTTCTACACATGGTGGAAGATATATTAGTTTGGAGGATTTGCAAAAGGGTATTCAAATTGAAGAAGAAACTCGAAATCGTGATAAGAATTTTTCAAATCAAGATTTCTCCAAAGTTCACATTGGCGAAGGAAACAAATACAAAAAGAACTTCAAAGTCAAAATTGACAAAGGGAAGTTTAAAAAGACCAATTCCAACAACAATCAAAAGAATGCAAATGGCATCTGCTACCATTGTGGAAAGAAAGGCCATTACATTCGTGATTGTAGACACAAAAAAGCAAGTGAGGAATATGCCAATAAGACCAATAGCGCAAATATGGTGGAAAACTCTGGAATTGATAACATTGTTGCAATGGTATCAATGATGCATATTGGTATGATTACCAAACTGAATATGGCAGCGGCAATAAAATCCTCTGATTGGTGGCTCGACTCAGGAGCTACTATACATGTGTGCAATGACAAGGCACAATTCATGACATATGAAGCATCAACGAACAATCAAGAAGTTTTAATGGGGAAACATAATTCCTCCAAAGTTCTAGGAAAAGGAACCGTTGAACTTCAGTTTACTTATGGGAAGAAATTAACGTTGCTTAATGTACTACATGTCCCAGAAATTAGAAAGAATCTTGTGTCTGCAAATTTATTATGTAAGAACGGTATAAAGATTGTTCTAGAGTCTGACAAGTTAATAATGTCGAAAAATGGAATGTTTGTTGGGAAGGGGTATTCTTGTCATGGGATGTTCAAACTAAGTATTGATAATAAAGTGAATTCTTCTACTTATATTGTTGAATCTTTCTCTCATTTATGGCATTTACGTTTATCACATATAAATTTTAAATCTTTAAAATACATGCGCACACTTGGTTTAATTGCTTGCAATGATGATTATAATGATAAATGTGAAACATGTATTCAAGCGAAAATGACTAAGAAACCTTTTCCAACTGCTGAAAGAAATACAAATTTATTAGACTTAATACATTCTGACATATCTGAATTTAATGGTGTTTTAACAAGAGGAAGAAAAAGATATTTTATCACATTTATAGATGATTGTTCTAAGTTCACTTATGTTTATTTGTTGTCTAATAAAGATGAAGCCTTTAAGTGTTTTAAGCGCTATAAAGCTGAAGTTGAAAACCAGAAAGGAAGGAAAATTGAATGCCTTCGTAATGATAGAGGTGGTGAATATTTTTCACATGAATTTGATATTTTTTGTGAAGAGCATGGTGTTATACATCAATGAACTGCACCCTATACACCACAACAAAATGGTTTGGCAGAAAGAAAAAATAGGACACTCACTGAAATGATTAATTCTATGATGATTAATGCTAACACTCCAAAATATTTATGGGGTGAAGCATTGTTTACTGCATGCCATATCCACAATAGAATTGCATCTACGAAGACACATGTGTCACCATATGAAATTTGGAAAGGAAGAAAACCAAATTTGTCATATTTGAGAGTATGGGGTTGTGTAGCCTTTTACAAGGCACTAAACTCTAGAAGATCCAAGTTGGGTCCAAGAGGAATTAAAAGCATATTTGTAGGATATGTAGAAAATTCAAAAGCATATAGGTTGCTTAATTTAGACTCAAATACAATAGTTGAGTCTAGAGATGTCGAATTTATAGAAAATAAATTCTATAATGACTACTCAATGTCTGGAAAAGAGAATGATCAAACATTTTTCTCTAACCGACTAGTAGTCATTCTCAAGGTGAGAAAAGAAAACAGTCAGAAACTGTTAATGAACCAAGGAAAAGCCAAAGAGTAAGAAACGAAAAGACTCTAGGCTCTGATTTTATTTCATCTCAATCTATTGTATTTTTAGTTGAAGGAAATAGAACAAAGGTTCTTAAAAAATACACATATTGTTGAATGTTGAGGATGATCCTAAAAGTCTAAGTGAAGCAATGACTTCAAGAGATGTAGCCTTTTGGAAATAGGCTATAGATGATAAATTTGAATCATTGATATCTAATCAGACATGGGTTTTAGTAGACTTGCCTCAAGGATCAAAAGCAAGAGGTTGTAAGTGGGTATTTATAAGAAAATACAACACAGACGGTCTATTCAGACATTTAAAGTTAGGCTGGTTGTCAAAGGTTTTAAGCAAAAAAAGGGAATAGACTATTTCGATACATATGCACCAGTAGCTAGGCTCACATCAATTAGAATATTGTTTGCATTGGCATCTTTATATAATTTGCATGTGCATCAAATGGATGTGAAAACGGCTTTTTTAAATGGTGATTTAGATGAAGAAGTGTATATGGAACAACCAAAAGGGTTTGCTCTCCCTGGGAATGAAAATAAGGTTTGTAAATTAGTAAAGTTATTATATGGATTGAAGCAAGCACCAAAACAATGGCATGAAAAGTTTGATTTTGTCATTTTATCATATGGATTTAGACATAACAGTGGTGATAAATGCATATATTCTAAATTCACAAGTGATTATGGTGTTGTTATACAAAAATTGCTTCTTAAGTTTAAGCATCTACAAATAAAAGAAGCACATACCCCTTATGACCTTAGTGAAACTTTGCGTAATAGTTATGGTAGGTCTGTTGCACAGCTTGAGTATGCTAGTGTAATCGGAAGTTTAATGTATGCCATGCATTGTACCAGTCTGGATATCGCATTTGCAGTAAGCAAACTTTTTAGATACACTAGTCATCCAGGCACTGCTCATTGGAAAGCAATAAATAGAATTTTTGGTTATCTTACAAGAACTATTAACCTGAGTTTAACTTACTCTAAGTTTCCAACAGTACTTGAAGGATATTCAGATGCAAGTTGGATAGCAAGTGCTAATGATAATAAGTCTACATCAGGGTGGATTTTTACAATTGCCGGAGGAGCAATATCTTGGGTTTCAAAGAAGCAAACATGTATAGCACATTCAACTATGGAATATGAATTTATAGCATTAGCGGTAGCAGGTAAAGAAGCATAATGGATTAGAAATTTATTATTGGAAATAGAATTGTGGCCACAATCAATGCCATCCAGTTCTTTATACTATGATAGTGAGGCTACTTTATCTAGAGCATACAATAAGGTATACAATGGAAAGTCTAGACATATTAGCTTGAGACATAAATATGTCAAGCAATTAATAACTGATGGAGTTATTAATATTATTTATGTTAAATCAAGTAATAACTTGGCAGATCCGTTAACGAAAGCACTTTCAAGAGCTTTGGTAGTTAGTACATTTAGTGGAATAGGGCTAAAACCCTTTACTAAAAATTAGCCACCAATAATGGTAACCCGACTTTGTCTAGAACATCACTAGTTTAAAAGTTTAATGGGTAATAACAAGTTATTGTTAAGTGGTTGTGAAAGTACTGAAAATTAATATATAGCTCATTCTAGGATGATCAGTGCAAGACTGCTACATTTAGGAGGATGAGTTTTATCTCTTAATGAGGTTATTTGTAGTTATGTCTATAGTAGTAGGGACATGGGAAGGAACTTCACCTATATGAACATAAGAAGTGGTGCCGCTTCTACCAAGAGTTGGGTTTTCTCTTGTAAATGTTCATAAAACCAGGATGAAGCACAAGGCCATAATAGTGCTTAATTAGTTCAGAATTTTCTTTAAGGAAATAAGACATAGTCATGTGTGTAGTTGTTCCGGTTTTAACATAAGAATAGGTGGTTTAAACTTAGGTCACCATCGCATTTGTTATAACTTTGAATTACTTACACTAATTAAAGGTTTAATTCGAAAGACACCTTTATTGTATGCATAATTATATCGGTATGCTTGTGATTAATTATAAAGAGAGAATTATTGTAATACTATTTTATATATTCTTAAAATAGGGAAGGATTGTTGAATATTTCAAGAATATATTCATATATTTGTTGGCTGAAAAGTTGGGTATTTGCCCAACTGTTGCTTCTCTTCGAGTGAAGCATTGCAGCATATGACATACTATAATATATATATATATATGTGTGTGTATATATATATATATATATATATATATATATATATATATATAATAGACATAATATATATTGGTGCTGCATTGTGCACAAAAGGTTGGATTTAATTTAACCTTGTATCTTGTGGTTGAACTACAACTTTTGGTTAAAAGACATGATGCTTACTTAAATTGTATGAGTATAATTAAAAGATATAAATAATCAATATTTATTTACTGAAAATTCTAAATAGAAAACATGTCTTTTGAGTCAACACTATTAAGAAAGGTTGTATATCTTCAACTAAAATGAAAGGACTCGATGAACGGGTGCTTTAAAGCCTATAAATACCTATTGTGGCATAATGTTTCACACACAATTTTCAGAAATTTGTTTCTACATTCCTTGCTCTCTTTTCTCTCCATCACATTCATACAATTTCTTTCTAGTT
This sequence comes from Pyrus communis, assembly GCF_041283825.1. Taxonomy (NCBI): domain Eukaryota; kingdom Viridiplantae; phylum Streptophyta; class Magnoliopsida; order Rosales; family Rosaceae; genus Pyrus; species Pyrus communis. The sequence goes on along the minus strand of NC_142578.1, from coordinate 13,442,208 downwards.
ATTTCTAAGGGAATACAATTCAGTTTTGCTAATTGAATATTTCATACTTTGTTATATCCTGGAAGTGACTTGCCAAGAACCCTTTAGCAAACTCATTCGAGTGGAGGCAAATAACAATTTAAGGAAACAATTCAAGTCGTACCTCAAAGTTATCATTTGGATTATTCTCTATATTTCTATATTTACTCTAACATATAGGATACTAAGTATCCTTTCCCAACAAATATTAGGAAGTTAAGAAACTGCATGCATAAGTCAAATTCAAATTGAAGTGATAAGTATGAAATTTTGAATTTGGCTTATCCAAATACCTGTTCGGTCTTTTACCAACAGACCCATTTAACATATTAATATTCTCACCAAATTACTAATAATATGAAGATTATAATATCAAGTATCTTGATAATATATATATACTAACGATATGTGACAATTTGCATACAAACTCCAACAATGGGAACTCGGAACTCTCGGAGCTCTCGAGCTTGACCTCTTCCACTTCACTGATCACACATGCAAGGGTTCCAGCAAAATACCCAAAGCATGAGGATGTAGAAAATGGTGGTGGTGGCTTGGTTTCGTGCATATAGCAGTGGAAATGGTGATGGTGGTTCTCGGAGAGAGAGAGAGAGAGAGAGAGTGAGTTCAAGAGAGGGAGAGAGTTTACAAAGAGAGATAATGTTTTCAGAATGAGGAAAAGATAGGGACCGAGAGTGGGTTAATCCCGGTTAGAAAATCCAAATGAAAATTACAAAGTTACCCCTCTATTAATTGTAACTTTACAATTAAACACTCGAGGTTTCGAATTTCGTTTTCGATTTCACATTCACATATATAAATATAGTTAGGAAGACATAAGAAAGTATAAGAAATTGGACTTCGAGTCAAGGCTCGAAGTCCAATTACTAAAGACTTAGGGGCAAAATAGTCATTTCACATGTCTCATGAGGAGTTATAACAGCTTTAGAAGAACCTAGATTGCGTGATGATGATTGTGAACTGCCTTGTAGCAAAAAATACTCTTTAGATTCCTTAGTGCAGTGTCAAGAGTGTGCTTGATAACTTGTTGTGACCAATTTACTAAAGGAATAGAGACAATGTGACAAAAGAGAGAGAGTGGAGAAAATAAGGCATAGGGAAATTATAGGATGTGTTTTTCCTATGCAAGCGCCTTTATTTATAGTAAACTATGAGGTGAGAGAAACTTGCTTTCTAATTAGTACAAACTCTAATAGAAAAGGAGAACTCTAGAAAGAATCACTAGAATAAAGAGTAATCTTAAACCCAATCTAGCTGAAATTAGGGGTGGACACGGCTTGATTCAATGCAGTTTTTTATGAAACCGAAATTGAAACTGAATTTTTTTGCGATGTGGTTGTGGTTTTGAAGCTCAAACCAAACGGAACCAAACCATTTGGTTGCGGTTTGGTTTGATTTCAAACGATTTTGGTTTCGATTTTAAACAATTTGCAAACTAAATGCTTAAAAAAAACAAGTTCATGGTCACCATACTACAATATTTATATTTTGTGCACAAGTCTAAATTAGTAATCAAATATTTGTGGGCTTAAAAGTAATCCCGATTTCAAAGGCATGCACATTTTCCTGGTTTTTTTGTTCAATCTATGAGTACAGAGTAGCTGTGTATATCACAATATTGTTCACTTTCTATTGGCCCTTTCTTACCACCACTCACATTGTCTTTGAACTTTTTTTTCCAAATTTTTCAAGATATATACGGTTCAGTTTTCCTGTGTTTATATGCTGCAAGTGCTAGACTTCTAAGATTTCAGTCCTTTAAACAAATAGGGACCAACCAACTAATTAATATCAACACCTATTATTGGTATTAAATTAAAGATAGGAACCAAATAACTAATTAGAACCTCAGGTATTAAATTAAATATTTAATTTTTGCAGTGCGGGTACAGTGCGGTTTCAAATGCTCAAAACCGAAACCAAATCGTTTTTTCACATTGCGATTCGGTTTCAAATTGAAAACGTTTTAAAACTGCAAAACCAAACCTTTCGGTGCAGTTTGATTTGGTTCATGTTTCAATTTTGATTTTTGGTTTCAAGTGCCCACCCCCTAGTTGAAATATTAATTACAACAAAACATAATAAGATACGTACTACTTAATTTAAAGTTAAATATGTTAATTATATTTAAAATATTCTCTCAATATCCATAAATGAAGTTGTTTATATTTTGGGACGTTTTGATATAGCTGCCTCAGTTTTGAATTTTATAGACTAAACATCTATGTCTTTTAAAGACTTGATTAAACTCTTCTTCTCATCATTTTGGTGTCACATATATTAGAATTAATCATTTTTTATACCAAAATTACATGACTTGCCACTACCCCATATTTCTTAATCTCACGCCAAAAAAATGCATAGCATATTGAACGAAACTTCATATAATCTAACATTTTGATTACCCTTTCTCTATTTGGAGATAATTGTAAACAAAAAAAAAACCTAATTAAATACAATTTAATTTCACCGTACCTCCTACAATTTAGCAATGAGTATCTCCGATTTAATATATTATTCCCAAAAATGGTTAAAAATATTTTTAAATCTCACAAAATCAAACGTACCAATATAATTTTTTTTTATCAATACATTAAGAGAAAATAGGACTAAAAACAATATAAATGTAGCAATAAATAATGTGTATGAAATCGAACGTACCAAAATCAAAAGTAATTAATGTACCAATATGAACAATATGTACCAAATCAAACGTACTAAAATCGCAAACAAACGTACCAATCAATGTTTTTTACAAATTAAAAACGTACCTAACAACAATATATACATATTATATTGTACCTAATAATAGTTTGTCAACAACTATAAGCAAAAAAAAAAAAAAAAAAAAAGCAAAGAAAAATAGTTTGACAAAAACAAATATGAAAAAAATTACACAGTGCCTTTTGTGTTGGATCACCAACCATTTGGAAAAAAAAAATCAAATATTTAATGTTTATAAATTAGGAAAAAAAAATTATTTTAATCAAAAAATTATAATTGGAAAAAGAGATAATATAACTAATAAGTAATATCCCACTAAATAAGGGGAAAAAAACACATCAAAAACCTAAGAGGATAAATTTAGAAATTAATAATTAACATTTTATTTTAAGAACAAATAATAATGAAATGTAATTTAATTTTAAAAAAAAATGGTTAGGTGTCTATTGGTCAAAACACTTTAATCAAATCTTGAAAAGGCACAAATGACACACCCCGACCTGGAATATCCACTTGGACTCCGAATCGAGCTGTGTTGGCCAACACCTGGAAGGTGACGAAGCCATAAAGTGTAGTGTGGTGGAATATTTGAATAAATTTAAACATAAAAGTGCCTAAATATAAGAGTGCGTGGTGAGGGTGAATTAACCCATTTCACACGTAATGTCAGAGCATAAGTAAAGTACAATAAGATAAGATAATGATTATACCCTAAAAGGTAGCCACCTATACTGAGATTTGCCACGAATCCTCGTTGATACAAAAGTTCAGTAGCTAAAACCGGGAGGGGCGAAAAACAAGGGTGAGTGGGCCTGAAAATAAAGTTTTAATAAAAACCCTTCAAAATAACCCCTTGCCGTAAAACATGTATAGTTTCCAGAAAATCATACTACGTATAAGTATGAAATCAAATGCAAAATCACAATAAATCAATAGTAAATCCAGAAACATGCCAAATCACAATATTTCAATAGTAGTATAATAAAATTAGGTGCTCATCAATCTATACTAGCACACAAGTCGGAGGCACCTAATGCAACCTATACGACTGGACTAATGCTCATCAATCTATGATAGCACACGAATCGGAGTCGCCTAATGCAACCTGAATGACAGGACTGGGCGTAATCATAATATACGCTATAGTGCTACAATCACGTGAAGACTGGCGCTATTCGCGGTCACTTACAAGTCGGAATTGCCTAATGCAACTTGTACGACAGGACAGGCACCTACTTGGTTCCAAGGCGAGTGTGTGGTGTGGAGGTGAACATACATGTGAAAGACTAGCCCTGGCCTTGGGCGAGCACTAACACCGGGATGCAACAATGATGAGCAGACTACATAAATATAATCATGCCACATTGATTCGATAATTCTAATCAACATACTAACATTCATAGCTGTAAATATAATTATGACATCAAAGATTATAAGCATACATGTGCATCCCGTAGGATGTAGCATATTCCATAATTTCTAGTCACTATAACATTCATCAAAGTCGTAACTTGGATTAAGGCATCCTGCAAGATCCGGAATAATTTCATAAATTCCGTCATTTCGCTAATGCTTATAAATTTTAGTCTAATCCAGGGGTACGTAAAAAATTCTTTTTCAAATACATAAATGGAATATATATATATATATATATATATATAGTATAAAAAGGAAAAGACCCACTCACCTGAAGTCTGCGCTATAACTCCCTAGCACGAATATCGAGGCATCACGAACGATGGTCGCCTAGAACAAATATCAAATCACGTTTCAGAATTCTTATCGATAGAACACATAACTTACATAAAACACACCCCCAAGGAAATTCTAGAATTTGAAACCCATTAACCAAAGGTCAAACATCGGTCAAAGGTTGACGTTAGGGTCCACAACCCTACGTAACTCGATCTAGAAGATCCGCACCTCAGATTTCTGATCCATAACTTCCAAAGATCCACATTATGCTTCTAAAACAACATACTAAAATCTTACCACGATCCTACGATCGGATCATCGCCAATCACAATTCAAGTGACGGTCAACGTTTTATTTTACGAACTTACAAATCCAATTTGGGAAGATCCATACATTGGATTCCCAATCCATAAATTCTATGGTTCTCAAATATTACGTACTATAATGTGTTAAAGTTTGGTGCCGATCCAACGGTTGGATCGTCGATTGCTATAATGTTCAAGTGGCGAACCTAAGTGAAATTATACCCAACTAATGGAATTTCGTTAATCAGATGATAAATATGGAATCAGGGCATCCAAATTAGCCTAGGAAGGTCAGGTAGGGTCTCAGCCCACGAGCCGTCGCCCCAACTTGGTGGAAAATTCAACTATTTCCAAAAGTTCTCAAATTTTACATGAATGAAGATCTCAATGAGTAGAGCAAGTTTTATACATGTGGCCAAGTCCAATTTGACCAGGAAAAGCTCCAATTTCCCTTGAACTCGCTGAAAACCCTAGAAATTGGTGGCTTTGATCCGTCACCTCTGGCGCTACAATTGTTTGTGCTTTGTTCTAGGCCTCAAGAAAAGTGTTTTGGTGGTGGTAATTGAATGAAATCGTTTCACAAATGATGGATCTAGGGCAAGGTTTTCCACAGCACCTACGGTGGGTTTTTCACCAAACTTCAACTAAATTTCTTCTGATTTTGTAGTTCCGTAAAATTTTAACCGTAGCTCCGATTTCGATTCCACTTGCGCCTACGCGTTTGTATCGTTGAGTACTTCAAAAATACACTAAAAGAATATTTAGTACGCCTCACTATACATTGGTTAACAAAAGTCAATACCCTCGTGACACACCCCGATCGAGATCAGGGCATGTTGGCCGTCACGTGGAAGTGACGTAACCATGTGCACAGTGCGGAAGCTAAATAAATAATAATAAAAGTACGAATAAATAAAAACCAGCTTTACACAAAGTAAGAACATACATGTGCAAGCGTAAGTGTGAAAAACAAAGTTCAGAGCATGAAGACCTAATCCAGTTCGGAAGAAACAACACTACAAAAACACACCCAAAGGTGGTCCTACACTGGTGATAATCTGTCAAATATGCTGGGGAAATCCTCTGGGGAGCCACCAAAAGTGCTAGCCTACTAGAACCTGGAGGGGCAAAAAACAGAAAGTGTGAGTGGGCGAAAACAAAGTTTTTCAAAAACCAGTTTATAAACAAGATTCTAACCCCTCGCCGTAAAACCTGTATACTTCCCAGAAAAATAGAGTATACATATATATAAGTCATGCTCAGAAATATGCCATGCCAAAAGCCTCGAAATAAAATGCAAGTGCTATGGTAATGTCAAATCAATGCCATGTAATCTGTCAGCCGGAGTCACCTAACGTGACCTGTACGGCTGAATCTAGAGCTCAAATCTCCATCTCACTAACTATACCTGCACACGAGTCGGAACCACCTAGAGTGGTCTGTACGACAGGACTGGGTGTAATATAAGTACACTCAAGTGCTACGATCACATGAAGGCTGAGCGAATAATCGCGGGTCACCTACGAGTTGGAACCACCTAAAGTGGTATGTACGACAGGATTGTGCACCTAACTTGGATTCAAGATGAGCGTGTGGTGCGGGAGGTGAACATCACGTGAAGGACTGTGCCCAACTCTGGGCGGGAGCACTAACACCGGGGGTGCAGGTTATGAGCTCTTTATGCATCTCAAATCACTACTGAACATAAACATAAAGCATAACTTACCTGGCACTTACCTGTGCGTCCACAGCACCAACACACATATATATATGCAACTAGTAATGCGTAAATAAATGGCAAACAATAAGCATGGCATATAAACGAATAAACGTTTCATTTCACTTTCTGGGAAAAGTATAAGTATATAGGTATATACGAAAAACCAAAAGCCCACTCACTGGTATGTAGAAGGGTCGTAAACCCCTTGCCTCGAGTGACCGCACTCGTCCTCGGGATAGGTCTCACCTATATGCGAAACAACTATAAAAACGTTAATTTTAAAGCACATAACCAACATCACGAAATAACTTCTCATACAATGCTCAAATGGGGTGTATGAATACACCAACGTGATCTACTCAACCTCAGGAACATGCCCATATTTTTAGAAAAATTTTCCGACACCGCACGCGCCCCCACTCGCCGGCTAAGGCACAGCCACACGCGACGCCCACTCGCAGGCATGTGCCTGGCACACTGACGGCGTCAGTTAACGCCGTCAGGAATATTCCGTTAAATCTAACTGATGTCGTTAACGCCGTTAGGAATATTCCGTCCAAACTGATGGAATATTCCGTCATCTTCTCCGGTGCCGGAAAATCGGGAAAACTTTAAAACCTTGTATCTTCTTCGTTTTTCAACAAAATTTCACAAAATTGGTACCAAAATGAAGCTTACAACAAGAGGAACAAATCCATACCACTTTCAAGCACTAAAATCCACAGAATCTTGACGAGAAAACACCACCAACTCCAGCCAAGCTTGTAACTCACGATCCCGACGTCCAACACCTTCAAACGAACCACCCCGAGCCTCCTAAGGACCTCACCAAGCTTCCTACAAGCTTGAAATTCCCAAAAACACAAGAATTAACGTGTGCATGAACAGTGACCAAATCGGGGTATCCCGAGTTCGACATGAAAACGAAGGTATCCTTACCTGAAATGGGTATGGTTGAACTCCTACGGACCTCACGAGCACGAATATGTAATTTGTTTCCTCGATCTGTGAAGGTTTGGATGGTTTTGGTTGTCGTTCGTACAAAGAGAATAGGAATGGGAGAGAGAGAGGGCTCAGGACAGGGCAGGGAGAGAGAGTGAGTGAGTGTGGTGTGTGTGTGGTCCAAAAGCAGCCAAGCAACACCCAAAAACAACCACACAACGAAACAACCATAATAGGGGCAAAATCGTCATTTCACCCTTACGGTTCAAAAATCCGGAACGGGCTATCACACCTCGCATCTAAGACATTTTCGTAAATTCACATTTTTAAAATTTATAAAATCATAGAACTAGAGACGAGTTGTCACACCAATGTTTAGTCTAAAAGATATAAAAAAGTTGTAGGGGATTCTAATTTCCTCTTATATTTTTTGGTTAATTACAAAAACACCCCCTAAGGTTTACTGGGTTTTCACAAAATTCTTTCACGTTTGAAACATTACACTAACACCCCATGATGTTTTAATTTTCTTTCACATAACCCCTTTTGATAAAAAAAGTCATATTAATAGGACAAATCTACCCTTATAATTAATCGCTTGAATACTTAAAAAGATTTCTTCGAAAAAAAAAAAAAGAAAAAAAAAAGAAGTTATTTTATAAATACGTAGAAAAGTCAAAATCAAATTAAATATTACATTAAAAGATATTTAACTTTATAAATACACCTAAATAAAAATACAGATGAAAAATAATAATACACATGTATATTCTAGTGCAAATTCGATCTTTACCGTCCGGCTATCTCTTAATATTTAACAAATTAACTCATTAATAGTATCGTTTGTCCAAACCAAGAACATTACCGTTTGTCCCTCGTCATCTTCTCTCCGGCTGCATTTTCTGGATCTTCAACTGCACAAACAAATTGTTTCACCTATTCGACTCTTTGAATCCATCTCCGTTGATGTTCTGAAATCTTCTCATGCTTTCTATATTTGATTTGAATATATTTTTTGTTGGCGTGAGTTGACTCCTCATTACAGTAGGACTTGTTACCTGTCTTATCTCCCTGTAATCAGGATAGGGTTTATTGGTTTTATTCTTTTCTTGTATCATATATAAACGAAGCATTCCAGAACCCTAAATTAGCACGTACGAACCAAGGGTGTTGCTGGGATTGAGTTGAGGAAAGGGTAGTTGGGGATTGTGGGTCGGCAGTGAAAAAACTAAGGGAAGTTAGATGTTTGGATTCAAGGGAGAACAAGATGGAGGAGGAGAAGATGTGAAATTCTATCAATTTTTTTTGTTTGTTTTAATGTTTTATTAATTTTTAATTTGATTTCTTTTTCTTTTTATTTATAAAGGTTTTTGATTTCATATTTTTTTTTTCATTTTGTTTGTAAGTAATTCAGCAGATTTGACACACCCCGACCGAGATCAGGGCATGCTGGCCGTCACGTGGAAGTGACGTAACCATGTGCACAGTGTGGAAGCTAAGAAATAATAATAAAAGTACGAATAAATACAAACCTAGCTATACACAAAGTAAATAACATACATGTGCAAGCGTAAGTGTGAAAAATAATGTTCAGAGCACGGAAGACCTAGTGCAGTTTGGGAGAAACAACACTAAATAAACACACCCAAAGGTGGTCCTACACTGGTGATAATCTGTCAGATATGCCGAGAAATCCTCTGGGGAGCCACCCAAAGCGCTATCCAAACTAGAACCTGGAGGGGCACAAAACAAAAAGCGTGAGTGGGCAAAAACAAAGCTTTTCAAAATCATTTCAATAACAAAGTTCTAACCCCTCGCCGTAAAACCTGTATACTTCCCAGAAAAATAGAATATACACATAATATAGAAAACATGCTCAGAAAATATGCCATGTCGTATGCCTCTAAATAGAATGCAAGTACTCAAGCAATGTTAAATCAATGCTATATAATATGTCAGCCGGAGTCACCTAACGTGACCTGTACGGCTGAATCTAAAGCTCAAATCTCCAACTTACTAACTACACCTGCACACGAGTCGGAACCACCTAAAGTGGTTTGTACGACAGGACTGGGTGTAAATAGATACGCTCAAGTGCTACGATCACGTGAAGACTGGGCGAATAATCGCGAGTCACCTACGAGTCGGAACCACCTAAAGTGGTCTGTACGACAGGACTGTGCACCTAACTTGGATCCAAGATGAGCGTGTGGTGCGGGAGGTGAACATCACGTGAAGGACTGTGCCCTACTCTGGGCGGGAACACTAACATCGGGGGTGCAGGTTATGAGCTCTCTATGCATTTCATATCACTACTAAACACAAACATAAACCATAACTTACCTGGCACTTACCTGTGTGTCCGCAGCACCAAACACATATATATATACAACTACTAATGCATAACTAAATAAGCAATTGCAATTCATGGCATTTAAAACATATAAACGTCTCATTTCATTTTCTGGGAAAAATCATAAGTATATAGGTATATACGGAAAACCAAAAGCCCACTCACTGGTATGTAGAAGGGTCGTAACCCCCTTGCCTCGAGTGACTGCACTCGTCATCAGGATAGGTCTCACCTATATGCGAAACAACTATAAAAATGTTAATTTTAAAGCACATAACCAACATTACGAAATAACTTCTCATACAACGCTCAAATGGGGTGTATGAATACACCAACGTGATCTACTCAACCTCACGAACATCCCCATATTTTTAAAATAATTTTTTGACGCCGCACGCGCCCCCACGTGCCGGCCAAGGTACGGCCACACGCACCGCCCACGCGCAGGCACGTGCCTGGCACACTAACGGCGTCACTTGTTTTTCATCCAAATTTCACAAAATTGGTATCAAAATGAAGCTTACAACTAGAGGAACAAATCCTTACCACTTTCAAGCACTAAAACCAATAGAATCTCGCCAGGAAAACACCACCAACTTCGGCCAAACCTGCAACTCACGATCCCGACGTCCAAAACCTTCAAACGAACCACCCCGAGCCTCCTAAGGACCTCACCAAGCTTCCTACAAACTTGAAATTCCCAAAAACACAAGAATTAATGTGTGCATGAATAGTCCCCCAATTTACACCTCTCGGGTTCGACGTGAAAACAAGTGTTCCCTTACCTGAAATGGGTATGGTTGAACTCCTAAGAACCTCACAAGCACAAATATGTAGTTTGCTTCCTCGATCTACCACGTTTTCGAGTGATTGAGTCCTTGTCCGTACATATGGAGAAGAAGGGAAAGAGAGAGACAGATACAGGACAGGGAAAGCAGAGGAATGAGTGTGGGTGTATGTGTGTGTGTAGTCCAAAAGCATCCAACCCACTTCCAAAAACGACCACACAACGAAGCAAAATACTAGGGGCAAAATCGTCATTTCACCCCTACGGTACGAAAAGTCCGGGATGGGCTGTCACCACTTACCCACCTTAATAAAATTTCGTCCCAAAATTCATAACAACGACTCACTCCACGGTATGATTTCTCCACAACACTTTCACCAAATTTACTGTCTTGTTCCTCAGAACCTTTTTCTTCCAATCCAGAATCGTCACTGGTTCCTCATCATAAGTCAAATCCGGATTAATTTCCAAGGGTTGAAGAGGTATCACATGAGACGGACCCGCAACATAATGTCGAAGCATAGACACGTGAAAAACGTTATGTACTTTAGCTAGCTCAGAAGGCAACTCCAGCCTGTAAGCTACCTCACCAACTCGCTCGGTGATCATGTACGGTCCGATATACCTAGGACTTAGCTTACCTTTCTTTCCAAACTGTACAACACTTCTCCACGGTGAAAGCTTCAGAAACACCCAATCGCCAACCTCGTACACTCTATCTGTAGCATACTTGTCTGCTAAACTCTTTTGTTGATCCTGGGCCACCTTCAGGTTAGACTTGATTACCTGAACATTTTGAGTAGTCTCCTCAACAATCTCTGGGCCCACCAAAACTCTTTCTCCGAGCTCTGACCAACACAAGGGTGTGCGACAAGATCAGCCATACAACGCCTCGAATGGTGCCATGCCGATACTCGAATGAAAGCTGTTGTTGTAGGCAAATTCCATTAAATCCAATCGCTTGTGCCAAGCATCACCAAACTGTAACACCAAAGATCGCAACATATCCTCCAACGTCTGAATGGTTCTCTCTGACTGTCCGTCCGTCTAAGGATGATATGTTGTACTATAAAGTAATCTCATACCCAAAGCTTCCTAAAAAGCTACCCAAAATTTAGACGTAAATCTTGGGTCACGATCCGAAACAATACTCACAGGAACACCATGATACTTCACGATCTTCGAGATGAACAACTCAGCTAATCGGCCTAAAGAATACTTCTCCCTCACTGGAATGAAATGTGCTGACTTAGTAAGCCGATCAACAATCACCCAAATGCCGTCAAAGCCATTATGTGTACACGAAAGCTTGTACACAAAATCCATAGTAATGTTTTCCCATTTCCACTCTGGAACGGGAAGCGGCTGCAGCAACCCAAACGGCTTCTTCCTTTCAGTTTTAACTTGCTGGCAAACAGCACACCTACTCACATACTTAACTATCTCCCTTTTCATACCCGGCTAATAATAAAATGGTCGAATGGTATGATACATTTTAGTAGCTCCTGGATGCATAACATACGCCGAGATATGTGCTTCATTGAGAATTGCTTTCTTTAAATCCAAATCATTAGGCACAAACATCCTACCCTCTTGCATAAGCATGCCATCTGACTCACGAACTTTGAGGTCTTTCTTCCTCCCTTGATCTCGAGCTTGGATTATTTCTTGAGTTTCCTCATCAGCTACTTGAGCTTCAAGCATACGATCAACTAAAATTGGCCTAACTTGAAAATTAGCAAGTAAAGCCACCTCTTGATCTTCTGCCTCTAACCTCACTCCTGTGGATCTTAAGTCTGCCAAAAGAGGAATGCAACTAGCGTACAACGCATTGATACGACTCTGAGACTTCCTGCTAAGTGCATCAGCTACTACATTTGCACGACCAGGGTGATAATCAATCGTACAGTCATAATCACTAAGTAGGCCTAATCACCTCCGCTGACGAAGATTAAGATCCCTCTGCGTAAAAAGATACTGAAGACTCTTATGATCTGTAAAAATCTTGCATTTTTCTCCATAAAGATAATGTCTCAACAACTTCAACGCAAAGATAATGGCTGCTAACTCCAAATCATGTGTAGGGTAATTCAACTCATGAGGTTTCAATTGTTGTGAAGCATAAGCAATTACCCTACCATGATGCATCAACACACATCCTAGACCATTCAAAGAAGCATCATTATAGACCTCGAAATCACCACTATCGTCCGGGAGTGCCAAAACAGGTGCATAAGTGAGACAATACTTCAACTGCTGGAAACTCTGCTCACACTTATCATCCCACTCAAATTTAACATCTTTCCTTGTTAACCTCGTCAATCGTAAAGCAATCACAGAAAAATCTTAAACAAACCGTCTATAATACCCTGCTAAACCAAGGAAACTCCTAACCTCAGTGACGGTTCGTGGTTTCTCCCACTTCTCCACAGCTGCCACATTTTGAGGATCCACCAAGATTCCTTGAGCAGAAATAACGTGCCCCAAAAATGATACTTGATCTAACTAGAACTGACACTTGCTAAACTTAGCATACAGTTGGTGTTCCCTCAACCTTTTCAACACCAAAGTAAGATGTCGCACATGCTCCGATTTAGACTTAGAGTATACCAGAATGTCGTCAATGAAGACAATAACAAACCTATCCAAATATGGCTGGAATACTCGGTTCATCAAATCCATAAAAGCAGCTGGTGCATTCGTCAATCCAAAAGGCATAACTAGAAACTCGTAATGACCATAACGAGTCCGGAAAGCAGTCTTAGGGACATCCTTCCTACTAATCTTCAACTGATAGTAACCAGACCTCAAGTTAATCTTAGAGAATACACAAGCACCTCGAGGCTAATCAAACAAATCATCAATACGCGGTAATGGATAACGGTTTTTAATCGTTACCCAATTCAATTGCTGGTAATCAATACATAGCCTCAAAGTTCTATCTTTCTTTCTCACAAACAACACTGGAGTTCCCCAAGGTGAAGTACTAGGCTGAATAAAACCCTTATCCACTAATTCCTGCAACTGAACTTTCAATTCCCTCAACTCAGCAGGAGCCATACGATAGGGAATCAAAGATATATGATTAGTACCTGGAAGCAAATCAATGGTGAACTCTACGTCTCGGTCTGGCGGCAAACCAGGTAAATCATCAGGGAAAACATCAGGAAAATGCCTGACTACCCTTACATCCTCCACACTACTAGGAGCAGCATCGTTCAACACCACATGAGCTAAGTATCCCTGGCAACCTTTCGATAACAACCTTTTCGCTCGCATAGCAGAAATAACGCTATGTCTCACCCCACTCTGCTCGCCCACAAAAGTAACCACAGGTAATCCAGGATGATGGAAGGTAACTATTTCCCCGTAACAATCAATATTGGCACAATTGAAATGCAACCAATCCGTGCCTAGAATCACATCAAAGTCAACAATATCCAACGGGATAAGATCAGCTGGCATAATAACATCCTCCACCATCACTGGACATCCTGGGTACACACAATCAACAATACATCTCTCCCCTCTAGGCTTAGCAAACTTTAAATCATACCCTAGATGTGTAAGGTGAGGTTGCGTCACTTAAGCAAATGTATGAGAAATCACAGAATGTGTAGCACCACAGTCAATTAATACTCTAGCAAAATAACCAAAGATATTTAACGTACCCATGATCAAGTCTGGATTATTTTGAGCGTCATGCAGAGAGATATTGTGAATACGCCCCTGGGTCTGCTGCCGTCAACCACGACCTCTACTAGTCTGGCCACCACGACTCTGTGCACTACGCCCCTGACTGGGCTGACCAGACTGCCTCGAAGATCCCGCACTAGTCGTAGCAATCTCCCCTTGCTGAGGCTGTCCTCCTTGGTACCACTGAGACCCACCTGCTAGAACTGAAGGATGCGGCATATAGCCACCAGAATACTGGGGATAACCACCCTGAGAATATGGATCCTGGGGATATGGATACTGTCCTGGCGCATAAGGAACAGCATCGCGCTGATAGTAATAGGCACCACCACGACCCGTCTACCCATAACTACCAAGACCATGAACTTGTTGGATCAGTACAGGTGGTGGCAAGAAAGTCTGATGGGGCCTCTGTTGACTCTGGGGACAATTTGCCTACAAGTGAAGCAACCACCGCTGCCTCGCCTGCGCTCACCAAAATGTCGATTATTACACCTGCGGCAAACTAGAGCTTTTCCTCTACCAGCATCACCTTGCCTCTGGCCTCTAGCTCCACCAGCAAATCTACCACCACGACCCTGACCAGTGGCACTAAAACCACCGCTAGAAGAACTAAAACTTGTTCCACCCCGCTTAAAGCTCTGGGTCTTGCAAGGTCTGAGCAATGCCTGACCCTTGCCCTTGTCATCTTTCCTCTGGTTACCATTTTTTTCTTCCTCCTCACTCTCGCTGGACATGTTCTCGGAATCTTTAATCCTCAACAGAATCTCATAAAACTCCTGGTAGGTGTCACAAAGGGTAATGGTCGCCATCGAATGCCACTTCTTCTTAATGCCCAAACGGAAATGACGAAACATCTCTGCCGGATTGCCAGAAACATCCGGATGATAACGGGACAAGTCAGTAAACCTATAGTAATACTCGTTTGCAGTTAACTTCCTCTGCCTCAACTCAGTGAATTCCTGCTTTTTGCTGTCAATATACTCAGGAGGCATAAACCTGCTCCTGAACAGCTCTCTAAATACCTCCCAATCAGTCCTCTCCTCTGGAGATAAACGACGAACCTCCTGCTCCCACTAGGATGCAGAATCCTTACCCAAAAACCAAGATGTCGTCTCAACCCACTTCTCAACAGGGAGATTCCCCTAATTATGCAGAACACGAAAGGTCTTCTCAATATGTTCTAGCCACCGCTCCGCTCCCTCAAAACCCTCGTTGCCTTCGAACTTATCCAGCTTCAGATTGTACATAGTCTCCAGAGAAGTCCTCTGGGGAGGGCGAAGCGCCGACTGAATAGCGGTGGCGATAGCTTCCACCAGTTGAACTATATCGGGGAAGCTAGGCTCAGGAGAGCGACGTGGTTCCCTACGAGGCAGCATAATTCTGACCGAAGAAACCAAAACAATTAGAATACTCACAAAAGTACAGGACTACCAAACCTAGGCTTTGATACCAAACTGACACACCCCGATCGAGATCAGGCCATGCTGACCGTCACATGGAAGTGACGTAACCATGTGCACAATGCGGAAGCTAAGAAATAATAATAAAAGTACGAATAAATACAAACCTAGCTATACACAAAGTAAATAACATACATGTGCAAGCGTAAATGTGAAAAACAATGTTCAGAGCACGGAAAACCTATTGCAGCCCGGGAGAAACAACATTAAATAAACACACCCAAAGGTGGTCCTACACTGGTGATAATCTGTCAGATATGCCGAGAGATCCTCTAGGGAGCCACCAAAAGCGCTATCCAAACTAGAACCTGGAAGGGCGCAAAATAGAAAGCGTGAGTAGGCAAAAACAAAGCTTTTCAAAATCATTGCAATAACAAAGTTCTAACCTCTCGCCGTAAAACCTGTATACTTCCCAGAAAAATAAAATATACACATAATATAGAAAACATGCTCAAAAAATATGCCATGTCGTATGCCTCTAAATAGAATGCAAGTACTCAAGTAATGTTCAATCAATGCCATATAATCTGTCAGCTGGAGTCACCTAACGTGACCTGTACGGCTGAATCTAGAGCTCAAATCTCCAACTTACTAACTACACCTGCACACGAGTCGGAACCACCTAAAGTGGTCTGTACGACAGGACTGTGCACCTAACTTGGATCCAAGATGAGCGTGTGGTGCAGGAGATGAACATCACGTGAAGGATTGTGCCCTACTCTGGGCAGGAGCACTAACACCGGGGGTGCAGATTATAAGCTCTCTATGCATCTCATATCACTACTAAACACAAACATAAACCATAACTTACCTGGCACTTACCTGTGCGTCCACAACACCAAACAATATATATATATATATATATATATATATATATATACAACTACTAATGCATAACTAAATATGCAATTGCAATTCATGGCATTTAAAACATATAAACGTCTCATTTCATTTTCTGGGAAAAATCATAAGTATATAAGTATATACGGAAAACCAAAAGCCCACTCACTGGTATGTAGAAGGGTCGTAACCCCCTTGCCTCGAGTGACTGCGCTCGTCCTTGGGATAGGTCTCACCTATATGCGAAACAACTATAAAAATGTTAATTTTAAAGCACATAACCAACATTACGAAATAACTTCTCATACAATGCTCAAATGGGGTGTATGAATGCACCAACGTGATCTACTCAACCTCAAGAACATCCCTATATTTTTAAAATAATTTTCCGACGCCGCATGTGCCCCCACGCGCTTGCCAAGGCACGGCCACACGAGCCGCCCATGCGCAGGCACGTGCCTGGCACACTGACGGCGTCAGTTAACGCCGTCAGGAATATTTCGTTAAGTCTAACATATTCCGTTAACGTCGTTAGGAATATTTCATCCAAACTGATGAAAAATTCCATCATCTTCTCCGGCAAAACTCCGGTGCCGTCGTCGTCGCCGTCGCCGTCGCCGGAAAACCGGTAAAATTTCCAAACTTCGTATCTCACTCGTTTTTCATCCAAATTTCATAAAATTGGTATCAAAATGAAGCTTACAACTAGAGGAACAAATCCTTACCACTTTCAAGCACTAAAACCAACGGAATCTCGTCGGGAAAACACCACCAACTCCGGCCAAACCTACAACTCACGATCCTGACGTCCAAAACCTTCAAACGAACCACCCTGAGCCTCCTAAGGACCTCACCAAGCTTCCTACAAACTTGAAATTCCCAAAAACACAAGAATTAACGTGTGCATGAACAGTACCCCCGATACATACCTCTCGGGTTCGACGTGAAAACAAGGGTTCCCTTACCTGAAATGGGTATGGTTGAACTCCTAAGAACCTCACAAGCATAAATATGTAGTTTGCTTCCTCGATCTACCGTGTTTTCGAGTGATCGAGTCCTTGTCCGTACATATGGAAAAGAAGGGAAAGAGAGAGAGATAGATACGGGACAAGGAAAGTAGAGGAATGAGTGTAGGTGTGGGTGTGTGTGTGTGTGTGTGTGTGTGTGGTCCAAAAGCATCCAACCCACTTCCAAAAACGACCACACAATGAAACAAAATACTAGGGGCAAAACCGTCATTTCACCCCTACGGTACGAAAAGTCCGGGACGGACTGTCAGAGATCTGTGCAAATAATTTATTATAGTAAGTGTTTTCTAAGATTATAATATAAAGTTCTCATCGGTCCTTATTTTTATTTAATAGTTTGATTCCTGGCCCCGGTCATCTTTCTTCTAGCTTTTTGTTCTGTTTGGCGATTCCTTTAAATAAATATGTTCTACGTTCCCTGTTAGTGTTGGTCTTGTCTCGTACTCTATCTATCGATCTTATCTTAAGTGGATCAATCGCTTTTTCGAAACTCTTCCCTTGCTTGCTTCACTTCATCTCGCCTATAGTTCGATAGTATGGCACATTCTTGCTTTAGTAACAAACTGTACTAAAAATGCTTGTTCAAACAAACAAAAGATCAGAGGCGGTCAATGAACTATTGATTTGAAAGCGTAATCTGGGCCAATATTTCAAAGCATGGCAAACGCTTCTCTTCTGTAACTAGGGTTGGGTTTGAAAAACCGGACCGAAAACCGAACTGAAACCGAAAAAAGCTAAACCAAACCAAATTTGGTTGGTTTGATTTCGATTTTTGAGGTCCGAAAACCGAACTTGACTGAACCAATATATATATATATATATATATATATATATATATATATATTTAATTATTTTTTTATAATATTTTAATTATAAAAATCATAAAAATTCTAAAAATTCCCAGAAATTTTGATGGCGTGAGGGTTCGAACTCCTGCCTTCCTTCAGCTCATGTGAAGTCAACTCCGACCACCACCATCAGCTTCTCTGAACTCCGACACCACCTAACGGTTCTTGTCGAAGCAAATCTTCACTCAAAAGGTATTAAATTTTAGGGATTTAGGAAGAGTAACTTAGGGTTTTCTAGATTTAGGGATTTTTGGTTATTGATATATTTAAATTTTGTGCTATTCGTGAAGATGTGATAGATTTTCATTTCAGTTATGGAGAAAAAAATGGGTGGAGATGCATAGAGGTTTTAGATTCAATAGACGGACATAGAGCAAACAAAGTATGGGTTGCAGATTATGGACTTGTGCACAAGTTTCTTCCTGTTCCTCTATTGAAATCTTTTATGAAGGATGCCAAGAAACTTCTTACTAATTATTACATGTGAACATGATCATATTTCATTCACACACTTCTTACTAATTTATTTCATCAGTTTTGCTCTCTTAGTGTTTATCCATGTCGGTTTCATCTTATTGTTGGAACATGTATGTAGTTTGACAAGTTTTGAGACAATGAACTCTTCTATATGGGTGGAATAATATTTCCAGTTTATGGATCAGTACCAATATGTAGATTTAAAAATAAAAAATAAAAAATTCATGGTAAAAAACCAAACCAGGACGAAACCGAATAAGAAAAAACCGAACCGTTTTGAACTAAACCAATTCTATCTGTAACTGTGGAAAAAGCTGTGCCTAAATTCTTTTTTGTAATCGTAAACAAAGTGACTTTCCCTCTTCTGCCTTCCGTCGCCTTAAGACTCTTAGCGGTGATCCAAGAAGTTCCCTTAATGATAGTGAACTAAGGTTTTGAAAATAATCGTCCAAAGCGTCAAGTAGGAATGATCGGTGAAATCAACCTTCCTTGCCTTACCAACTTAAAGCAGTTAATAATACATGTCTACTGATAGGAGCATATTTAGGCGACTTACTTAGCTTGTTTTCGTGCATCTATGTTGTTAATTCATAATTGTTTTAGTAGTTTAAGCCATTTTCGTGTGTTTTTAGGTTCATATGGCTAAGGAAGCAAAAAGATGCATTTTGGAGCATTTTGGAGCAAAATTGGGCTTGGAATGGATAGCATATGCTTGGAGCCAAAGTGTTGGACGAATTTGAAAGCCTTGTATGCACTTTGGACATAAAACAAAGGGCCTAGCCCAATCAAACAATCCTTTGAGCCATGCAAAACCTCTAGCCCAATCAACAACCCTTAGCCACATGCATTCACATGCATCACAACCCCAAAACCATCAAGAAACACCATTCACACACACATGCACTTACTCTTTCATCATTGCACCACCATTCACACACACATGCACTTACTCTTTCATCATTGCATCACAAATTCAACACATGCATTCACACACCAACAACCTAGCTCTTTTTCCATCATTATTTCATCCACATGCACTCTCAATCATAACAACCACATTCACTCTTAAACAATCACCCACATATTCTCCCATTCCCCCTATAAAAACCCATGCATTCATACACAAAAATCACATCTCATTTTCATACACAAGACACCACAAACACATCCAATCTTCCCCTTTGCCGCAAGCTCCCATTCCATTTCTACACAATCTCTTCTCGGCCTCATTCCATTCCATACACTCTCCCATTCGCAGAAACCATTCAACCTTAGCCGCTCCACCTTCATTTACAACACACTTGGAGCACCCACACCGAAGGCAACTCTTAAGGGATTTCGACATCAGTTTTGCTTCAAGGGTTCTTTCTTCTTAATCCTATGTTCACTCATGTTATATATTTTTATGTCAAACCTTTTGTAAACATGAAGTGTAACTAATCTCTCTCTAGGGATTCGATGTAGCCTTGCAAGATTGCCATGTAGTTAATTCAGAATTCTCATTTAATCTATCTATTTCTTGTTTCATTCTCCGTTTTAATTGTGACTTAGTGTGTTGATTTTAATGCTTGATCATCATTTGAATTAACCACAGGTTGTTTAGCCAAGATTAAAGCACACATCATGCATAATCTTGGTGGATATGTGAATGAATGAAGGGAATGTTTTGCAAACATCCTGCCGAGTGTTCCCTTTGGTTTTGTGAAAGTTTCTTGTGCACTATATATTCTTGATTAGGAACCAAAGTTGCACATCACAATTAGGCTCATGATTAGAGACATTTGATCAAATCCACACATCATATGGTTGATCATATCTAAGTGAAACAAACTCAAGAAATAGGTAGATGGATGAGTATAATCTGATTCAACAAGCATGGCCTGATAGGAGCATATTCATGCGACTTAAATGGCTTGTTCTCGTGCATTTACGTTATGTTTCTTTAGTTATTTTAGTACTTTAAGCTATTTTCGTGTGTTTGTAGGCCAAAAGGGCTAAAGGGGCAAAAAGATGCATTTTGGAGACGTTTGGAGCACTTTTGGGCTAAGGATGGATAGCTTATGCTTGGAGCCAAAGTGTTGGACGAAATTGAAAACCTAATTGAAGACCAAAGTGTTGGAACCTTGTTCCTTTTAGTTTTAGGATATTTAAACCTTTCCTATATCCTTAGTCGTGCATAACATTCCAACATTCCACTCCTTCATTCACCACTTATCATATCATACACTTATCTTATCATCACCACATATCATTCATTTATTACTTATCATATCATTCATTCATCTACATATCAATAACCACTTATCATTCATTTATTACTTATCATATCATTCATTCATCTACATATCAATAACCACTTATCTTATCACTCAACATATCATTCACTTATCACTTATCTTATCATTCACTTACCACTCAATATATCACTCAACATATCATACACTTATCATTTATCATACTCATAATTATCTACACATTACAACCTAAAACACATGCACATTCACCCACATGCACAAACACACATTCTTTGCCGTGCCTTTCCCTTCCACTTTCCAAACCTTCCAAATGTAACTTCATTACACATGCATTTCAAACCTTTCAACACCCTTTAATCATCCCCCTTTAAGTTATGATTTTATTTCCTAACCCTACATGCATTATTTATTGCATCTTCACATGCATTCACACACACTTTACACATTCAAACACTAGCCAAACCGTGAGCTCCCATTCCTTTATGCCATTTTCAGATTTCCACCCACTAACCTAGTCATCAACACATGCACTTCCACCTTTCATCCACAATGATTCATGATTCATTCACTTTGCATTCCCTTTGCAATTACACCCCACATGTCCATTTAATCATTCAACCACATTCCCATTAACCACAAAACAAATCACACAACACACCAACACACATGCATCCTGAAATTCTTTGCCTTGCAATCACATGCATTTCCCTTGACATTTTCAGCCATCACACTTCATCATTACACCACCATTCACTCTTTAACCCACACACACTTCACACAAACAACATTCACATGCATTCACATGCATTTCCAACACAAAACACACTCAAAACCGTGGCCACCTTTGCATTTCAGGATTCCCATTTGCATTTTCAGATTTCCAGCTTTCCCTTTTATTTTCCAGCTTTCATTCTTCATCATTGCAGCCATTCCACATGCAATTCTCCATCATTCCTCCACACAAACACCTTAAACAAATAGCCATATACATCTCCACTCCTCCTATAAATACCCTTGCATTCCCATCATTCAAAACATCTCATTTCATACACAACACACCACAAACACTTCCATTCCTTCTCTTTGCCGTGAGTCCCCTTAGAATCCAAAACCATCTTTCCATTTCCACCACTTCCCAACCCTCCAAACCACTCCTCTACCATTTCCATAATCCCCCAAACCTCACCTTAGACCTTGTGCCATAATAAAGAGGAAGAGAAGAGGACCTAAACGTTCATACAATTCAAGTTTGAGTTGTTGGAATGTTTAGGTGATTCTTTGATTTCAATGTTTCATTTTAATTCTCTTTGTTTTGTACGTATAAGGAATGAAAGAGAAGAGTGCCTAAACGTTCATACAATTCAAGTTTGAGTTGTTGGAATGTTTAGGTGTTTCTTTGATTTCAACGTAATGAGGAACTAAAACCCCCTTTAGCTAGGGGGTGATTCGAAATAAATGTTTATGCTTGCATATGAATTGATTAAACTTTCGTTGGAATTTCATAAGTTGTGGATTCAATTCGTTTAATTGTTTGATTGATAACTTATTTATGTATGTTCATTGAGATTGCAAGCTTAATTTTCATGCATGAATATGACGCTAGAATATAAGTGAGTTTCACCTAAACGTTACGAACTTATATTCACAAGTAGTGGAGGTTGCTCATAAACAATCGCGTTAAACGAATTCTTGGCATAAGTTTCATGCGTATTCCATAGTAACGAATGCCTCGTCAACACTTATAGTTTTCATAATGCTTAATGATCTTTGATTGTATCTTTATTGTGCTTTTCACGTAAAGGACTTTTGGAGAATGTGGTGAATTGCGTTGCGCTAACCCATCCAATTCATTAACTTAAGGAGAACTTGACGGTTAATTTAAGCGGACCTAATTAACCCGGGGCGTTGAGTTTCATAATTTATCGAAAGACCAACTGAGAATCAATCTTGTATGCAAGTGTAACATGTATGGAGATGAACCCCTTAGCTATTCTATCATCCATTCATTCCATTTCATCAATTCCATATTTACATTCTGTCTAGTTTATTAACTTGTTTCGTTATTTCAATTTTCGTAAAAACCTCAATCCCCCTTTTGCTTTAATGTTCATTTTAGTTAGAATTCAATTTAGTTTGTGTTTTTAAAGCATTTTGAGTCTTTTGATTTGTTTTAGTGTTTTAAAGTTTAGTTTTACGTTCTTTGAGTCTAGTTTAGTGTTTTATATTATGTTTTTACGTTTTTAAGTCAAATCCAAGTGATTAATAATCCCTCCTAATCCCCGGTCCAGAACGATCCCTACTTATACTTATACTACAATTTGACAAAAAGAGGGTTTAATTTGAGTGTCAAGTAATTCTCACATCAAATTTTGGCGCCGTTGCCGGGGATTAGCAACTTTGCTAATCCCTTGGTTCTTTTCTTTTTTTTTGTTTAGTTGTTTTCGTTTTAGTTTCTAAACTTAGTGTTGTTTTCTTTGTTTGTTGTTACTTTTGATATTTGATTTAGTTCTCTTTCTTTGATTTTAGGTACTAGAGAAGTAAGATATGGATTTTGCTAGCATTCAAGCTCAATTGGCAAATCTTACTTCTAAATTGTCGCCGTATGCCGAAAGGACCACAATGCAGAGTGTCCCTACATTTGGTGCTTCATATAGGCAAGGATTTCAAGCCAATCAATGTCCACAAAGAGATTGGAGGGATCATTCAAACTCTATATGGTGGGAAGATCAACAAGTTCAACGTGAAGCATATTGGCAACCATATGAGGAGTTTTGTTCAAGACCTATGCAGCCACCACAACTTCATATGCAATATGCTCAATTAAATTCAAGTTCGCCAATAGATTATATTCAAATTCTTAATGAAATAAATTCTTTGGCGCAGGGGTCACAAAATCAAGCCAAGGAGGCTCAACAAGAAGCATATTGGCAACCATATGAGGAGTTCAATACAACACCTATCCAGCCACCACAACCTCCCCCACAACAATTCCAATCAAATTCAAGTATGTCCATGGATAATGATAAAAATTTTCAATTACTAACCTCTTTGACGCAGGACGAACAAAATCAAGACAAGAAGTTGGGTAAATTGGACGAGCAATTTGGGCAGATTATGGAGTTCATGAAACAAATTCAAGAGCAAAGTGAACTTTCCAACTCAACTATTGAAAACTCGAAGGAAGATTTTGAAATCCATAATGCTATCACTTTGGGAAGTGCTATGGAGGTTGGAGCTGACCTAAAAATGTCCAAACATAGCCTAAAAGTGGATGAAGAGCTGCTAATTGAGGAGGAGGAAGAAAACATGCACACGGCAAGGGTAGAACAACCCTTGCCGCAGCCCCCTAAGCCCTCTAAACCACCCACCACCAGTAAGGACGTCCCAATTTCATGTTATTCTGATGTTATTCCACCCAATGTCCCTTTTCCTAGCAGGTTTTTGATTCCCAACCAAGAAGAGAGTAAAAAGGACATCGTGGAAGCCTTCCCAAAGGAGCAAAATGCTATTCAAATTCTTGGTGCAACACAGCAAGTTTTAGATGGTGTTGAATTCTTCAAAGGACTTTGTACACCAAGAAGAATGATTCAAGAGAAGGTAGTGGCTGGAGAAGATGTAGAAGGCATCAAAGAGGACATATTTGAAACCACAATTCCCAAGGAAGTTGGATTTTATGACACGGGACAAGTCATAACTTTCGAATGGGTGTTTATTCTGGAGTTCATTTTGGAGCACACAGGTAAGCCGCCTCCCCGAATTTCAATTTTCTTTTATACTAACATGTGGTTAATGATTCAGGCACCCAATCTGGAATTTAAACTATTACCGGATCATTTCAAGTATCACCGCCCATTCAAAGATAAATTCCATGCCGTTTGATTTTATTTATGTAAAAAAAAAAAAAAAAAAAAAAAAAAAAAAAAAAAAGATACTAAACATGGAGAAAGGTGGAGCTTCACAAAGGTTGTTTACGTGAAGCCCCACTACGAGGCGCAGAAGCGGAAGGCGCAGAAGCGGGAGGCATAGAAGCGGGAGGCATCGGAGCGGAAGCCATCGGAGCGGGAGGCATCGGAGCTAGAGCATTCCAGGCCTCAATACTTGGCCAAGCGCTGGATGACCCAGGAAAAAGGTGCCTCTGGAGATAAGACGCAAGCCTTTGACGGTCACTGTGAATTCGACCCTCAGATTCTTGCAGCTCATCAAGCTTCCTTTTCATCCCCGACGAATAGTTATTTGCAAGCACATGCAAACTTCTATTCTCGTACTTAAGCTGCTGGATCTCTTGCTTAAGTCTTTCCACCTCTGCCATCAACGATTCCACCTGACGAGAGCGGGCAAGCAGGCGTAGGCCCATGTTGGACACAGAGCTCGCACACTGAACACTAAGTGCAAGGGACTCTTGAACGGCCAACTCATCAGACCGTCCTGACAGCAGCCTACTATCTTTTGGAGTGAGGAGGTTCCTAGCTACTATTGTAGCTGTTGTGGCGTCCTGCATCACAGAGTCTTCACCTGAAAGAGGACCGTTAGAAGATAAAAAAGAAGGGCGTCATACGTTACCTTGACGCGGCGCGCCCGTATCACTGCTAAGGCTCAATTCCAAGCTAAGGTTCGATGAGTTTGCCATTTTTTCAAAGGTGTTCAAAGATAGGGGTTGATGGAGTAAATTTTCAAAGGGTCGGAGTCGATTTTCAAGAATGGGAGTTCTTCAGAGTGTGTTTGTTGTGGTGATCGATAGCTCTATAAGAAGCCAAGGCGACGCGTCCACCAATTCAAAAAGCCGGAATTTCCGGCGTAATTTAGGCGACGCGTTCTCGGCTTTTCAGAAGACGCGTTCAACTTTGTCAAAAGATTTCTGACAAAGCTGAAAACACGTGGAGGCCATCATCGCAACTACACATCTTTAGCCGACAAGCGCAAAGTTCGGCGACGCTTTCTCTGCTTTTCAGAAGACGCGTGCAGCTTTGTCAAAAGGAGCCGCATCTGCACTACCACGTGTCGTTCAGAAAGCGAAGGGGCGTCGTTCAGAAATCGAAGGGGCGCCTGCTCAGAAATCGAAGAGGCGAATTCAAAGATCGAAGAGGCGCCACTATTTCAAAAAGCCGGAGTTGCGGGATCAAAACGTTTGTCGACAAAGGTAAAAAGTACCACCACTTGCTATTATCTCTATATATGTCGACCTTCGTCTTTTATGGCAGGGCAAACCTGAAGAAAATGCCCAACTCTCCCTCACCTCTGAGGGCGCACTCCCAGCAAAGCCTTTCGAAAGACTCAATTCTTTCTTCTTCCCCAAAGATGATACCAGATGCCTGGAGTACATATGACCCAGGAGGAAACAGCACAACAAATACATGTGCTGATTCATTCACCGCTTCTTCAAAAGCAAAGGTATCTCATATCATCAAGGTCAAAAGCAAAAGTATCTCATATCATGCTCTTTCCCTGTCTTTTTCTTTGTCCTTGTTCTTACTCGCATGGCAAAGTAAAACAAGCAATCAGCCGGCACTTGGAGTCAGTCTTCCGTTCTGGAGCCAACTGCCTGGAATCTATTCCTGATTGCTTACCTAGCGTTGCTCTCGAGTAGTCATCTTCAACGGTTGATACACTTCCGGAGAAGGGACCACTTCTGCAAAGGGGAGCGAGTAAGGCAAGTGAAAATGATACATTGAAGCATGTGGAGACAAACATAGGCTGAGTTATCCTCCAACCCTTTTCAATACGAATTGGAAAGATTGAACAAAGAAACAGACCAAAAGGGTATGCTCAGACCTTCGGGGGAGACCAAATGAACCATCCTGCTGCCCAGTTCAAGAAGTAGCACAAAGGAAAATCAACGATGGGCAGAAACCAGTTCAAGAGTAAGCCTGTGGAATCACAAAGATCAAAAGCCTCAATGCAATTACCAAGGAGAAGATGGAATTTACACTCCATAACTAGATTTGCGTCCCTAAACTCTTCTCTTTGTTAATTACATTTTGCCATGTTTAGTATGTTTAAGTGCTTTTTGTGTATTTACTTATGCTTTGTGTGAATCTATGCTTAAAACATTGAGGACAATGTTTGATTTAAGTGTGGGGGGGTAACTAAGTATGTTGATGCAAATTCGTTGAATTTTATCACCCATAACTTCAAGTGTTGTTCCTTGCTGTTTTAAATGTTTTGAAGGTGTTTTTAAACTGTTTTAGCGTGTTTTGTTTTATAACTCCGAAAAACACATAAAAATTTGAAAAAAATGTTTTGAAAAGCCTAAAAAGAGTGTTTTGAGTTGTTTTTGTGTCGTAGGTTACCTTCCAACACAATGATAAGGATTTGGTTTCTAATTGCATGACTGTTAAAAAGAGTTATGAACATAGAGAAAAGTTTGATTTACTCTTGGTATATGCTTGGTTATGGTTATAATGTATGACTTCACATGCAATCATAAAAGAAAAAAATTCGTTTTTATAACATGCTTGAAGGAAGGAACTCAAACAAACGCTACAACCCTGAAAGACTTGAGCCTATAACGTTCTTTGGAGAGTATAATCTGTGATTTCTTGTTTTCTAAAGTCGTTGCATGATCTCATTATTCTTTGCTTGGTTACTACTTAGAAGGCGTTTCATCATATAGTTCCAAATGCTAGAACTCATGCCCATTTCATTCAAAGCATGTTATTGATTTGCATAACATATATCAAGATGAAGTTGTGTAGTTGCCACCATAGCCAAATAGCCTCACTTCCCATATTTCGTATTTGTTGTAAGTTTTAACCCCGTTGAGCCTTGTTTAGCCTCTATTCTTTGTTTACCCATATTTTCCTCACCTAGCCTAGTTTAGGACAATCCACACCCTTGTTCTTAAAAGATAGTGAGCATGACTTAAATGAATTCCTTTTGAGTTACATTATGCAAGAAAATGAGTGTGGGGGAAGGAATGCTTGTTCTTAAGTATGTTTGAGATTCAAAAGAAAAGAAAGATAGAAAAAAAAAAAAAAAAAAAAAAAAAGAGCTTGAAAAAAAAAAAAAAAAATGAAAGAATGAGTGATTGAAGAAAGGGTCCAAAAAGTGAATATGGCCCTAAGTTTTGTGTGACTTTCCCTTGGGTGTTCAAAGTTGACTTCTGCGTTCTTAAGGGAATTCTAAGTGCCTGATTCAATACTTTGCTCACTATTGCTTTAAGAATGTTTGTTTATCCTTCACCTTTCATTGTTAGCCAACACCCTAGCCCCGTTACAACCCTTGACTTCTATCTTGAGTGTTATGGGTTTCAATTTGTGGAGTTTGAACTTGGTATGAGCTTATGGTGTCACTGGTTCTCATTCTAAGTAGTAGCATTCCATTCATGAGATCATATTCATGTCATTATCGTAAATCCAGAAAATGCTTTCCTTGTTATAACATATGTGAGTGTTCGTCTACATGTTTACATCAATCTTCTCACATATAACTAGTGTAGGGTGTGTAGTCAGAAAATCTGTGTGAAAAACGAGTGCATATCTTGTAAGGATTTGAGCAATTTCTCTAAGGCATGTTACTGCATTCGAAATGTGTTTTAAATGTTTAATTGTGAACTAGTATGTGGTGACTATGATTAAGAATGTACTTAAGTGTAATGATGGCTAAAATCTGTGGGAATAATAATTTTTAACTTGTCATGTGCTTTGGAAATCCCTGAGACGTTTGTTGGAAGGTTTAGGTTGTGTTTTACTTGTTCGTTTTGTTTTGTTTCTGGTTTCTTTTGTTTTGTTTTGCTCGAGGACTAGCAAAAGATAAGTGTGGGGGTATTTGATAGGAGCATATTCATGCGACTTAAATGGCTTGTTCTCGTGCATTTACGTTATGTTTCTTTAGTTATTTTAGTACTTTAAGCTATTTTCGTGTGTTTGTAGGCCAAAAGGGCTAAAGGGGCAAAAAGATGCATTTTGGAGACGTTTGGAGCACTTTTGGGCTAAGGATGGATAGCTTATGCTTGGAGCCAAAGTGTTGGACGAAATTGAAAACCTAATTGAAGACCAAAGTGTTGGAACCTTGTTCCTTTTAGTTTTAGGATATTTAAACCTTTCCTATATCCTTAGTCGTGCATAACATTCCAACATTCCACTCCTTCATTCACCACTTATCATATCATACACTTATCTTATCATCACCACATATCATTCATTTATTACTTATCATATCATTCATTCATCTACATATCAATAACCACTTATCATTCATTTATTACTTATCATATCATTCATTCATCTACATATCAATAACCACTTATCTTATCACTCAACATATCATTCACTTATCACTTATCTTATCATTCACTTACCACTCAATATATCACTCAACATATCATACACTTATCATTTATCATACTCATAATTATCTACACATTACAACCTAAAACACATGCACATTCACCCACATGCACAAACACACATTCTTTGCCGTGCCTTTCCCTTCCACTTTCCAAACCTTCCAAATGTAACTTCATTACACATGCATTTCAAACCTTTCAACACCCTTTAATCATCCCCCTTTAAGTTATGATTTTATTTCCTAACCCTACATGCATTATTTATTGCATCTTCACATGCATTCACACACACTTTACACATTCAAACACTAGCCAAACCGTGAGCTCCCATTCCTTTATGCCATTTTCAGATTTCCACCCACTAACCTAGTCATCAACACATGCACTTCCACCTTTCATCCACAATGATTCATGATTCATTCACTTTGCATTCCCTTTGCAATTACACCCCACATGTCCATTTAATCATTCAACCACATTCCCATTAACCACAAAACAAATCACACAACACACCAACACACATGCATCCTGAAATTCTTTGCCTTGCAATCACATGCATTTCCCTTGACATTTTCAGCCATCACACTTCATCATTACACCACCATTCACTCTTTAACCCACACACACTTCACACAAACAACATTCACATGCATTCACATGCATTTCCAACACAAAACACACTCAAAACCGTGGCCACCTTTGCATTTCAGGATTCCCATTTGCATTTTCAGATTTCCAGCTTTCCCTTTTATTTTCCAGCTTTCATTCTTCATCATTGCAGCCATTCCACATGCAATTCTCCATCATTCCTCCACACAAACACCTTAAACAAATAGCCATATACATCTCCACTCCTCCTATAAATACCCTTGCATTCCCATCATTCAAAACATCTCATTTCATACACAACACACCACAAACACTTCCATTCCTTCTCTTTGCCGTGAGTCCCCTTAGAATCCAAAACCATCTTTCCATTTCCACCACTTCCCAACCCTCCAAACCACTCCTCTACCATTTCCATAATCCCCCAAACCTCACCTTAGACCTTGTGCCATAATAAAGAGGAAGAGAAGAGGACCTAAACGTTCATACAATTCAAGTTTGAGTTGTTGGAATGTTTAGGTGATTCTTTGATTTCAATGTTTCATTTTAATTCTCTTTGTTTTGTACGTATAAGGAATGAAAGAGAAGAGTGCCTAAACGTTCATACAATTCAAGTTTGAGTTGTTGGAATGTTTAGGTGTTTCTTTGATTTCAACGTAATGAGGAACTAAAACCCCCTTTAGCTAGGGGGTGATTCGAAATAAATGTTTATGCTTGCATATGAATTGATTAAACTTTCGTTGGAATTTCATAAGTTGTGGATTCAATTCGTTTAATTGTTTGATTGATAACTTATTTATGTATGTTCATTGAGATTGCAAGCTTAATTTTCATGCATGAATATGACGCTAGAATATAAGTGAGTTTCACCTAAACGTTACGAACTTATATTCACAAGTAGTGGAGGTTGCTCATAAACAATCGCGTTAAACGAATTCTTGGCATAAGTTTCATGCGTATTCCATAGTAACGAATGCCTCGTCAACACTTATAGTTTTCATAATGCTTAATGATCTTTGATTGTATCTTTATTGTGCTTTTCACGTAAAGGACTTTTGGAGAATGTGGTGAATTGCGTTGCGCTAACCCATCCAATTCATTAACTTAAGGAGAACTTGACGGTTAATTTAAGCGGACCTAATTAACCCGGGGCGTTGAGTTTCATAATTTATCGAAAGACCAACTGAGAATCAATCTTGTATGCAAGTGTAACATGTATGGAGATGAACCCCTTAGCTATTCTATCATCCATTCATTCCATTTCATCAATTCCATATTTACATTCTGTCTAGTTTATTAACTTGTTTCGTTATTTCAATTTTCGTAAAAACCTCAATCCCCCTTTTGCTTTAATGTTCATTTTAGTTAGAATTCAATTTAGTTTGTGTTTTTAAAGCATTTTGAGTCTTTTGATTTGTTTTAGTGTTTTAAAGTTTAGTTTTACGTTCTTTGAGTCTAGTTTAGTGTTTTATATTATGTTTTTACGTTTTTAAGTCAAATCCAAGTGATTAATAATCCCTCCTAATCCCCGGTCCAGAACGATCCCTACTTATACTTATACTACAATTTGACAAAAAGAGGGTTTAATTTGAGTGTCAAGTAATTCTCACATCATGGCCTTGGGTTAGCAATGGTAAAATCGAATCCCTAGCTTCATCTCCATTGGTACTATCTCATTTTATTAGCTGTTGATTCATTCATTTTGTGTTTACTTCATTTCCTTATGCTTTCAAGTTACAACAACAAATCTGCCTACATTGATTAGTTTTATTTCTCTAGTAAAGAGTTCTTGCAAAACAAGTGATTATATAGGTCCAATTAGTCCCTGTGGATTCGACACCCTTACTTGTGCCATTATACTAAACATATTCTAGCATGAAGAAGGAAAACAACAATCAAAATGGCGTCGTTGCCTTTGCTTGATGTCATTAGGAACATGCCAGCTTATGGGA
Organism: Pyrus communis; assembly: GCF_041283825.1. Lineage (NCBI taxonomy): Eukaryota > Viridiplantae > Streptophyta > Magnoliopsida > Rosales > Rosaceae > Pyrus > Pyrus communis. The sequence continues at coordinate 13,410,194 of NC_142578.1, read as the reverse complement.
AGTTCTTCAAAGAGTTAAACAACTACAAAAGGAAGTATGGACCACATGAGAAGGTAGTGGTGTCCGAGAATGTAAGTGCCGTGTTGCAAAGAAAACTTCCACCAAAGCTCAAGGATCCAGGAAGTTTTTCTATCAACATCACCATAGGAGACAAGAAGGTAGAGAAGGCGATGCTTGACTTAGGTGCTAGCATCAACTTAATGCCTTATTCCGTATACCTTCAACTAGGTTTGGGGGAATTGAAAGCCACCACCATCTCATTACAACTTGCGGACAGATCCGTGAAATATCCAAGAGGTATAGTAGAGGATATTCTAGTTCAAATTGATAAACTAATCTTGCCTGCGGGTTTTGTAGTGTTGGACATGGAAGAAGCTCCTATACATGACTGAGAATTGCCTATTTTGCTTGGGAGACCGTTTATGGCCACGGCCAAGACCATCATTGATGTGCAAAATGGACTCCTCACTATGACAGTGCTAGGAGAGACCGTTCAATGCAAAGTGTTTGAGTCTCTTTCACATCCTTCTTCATCTCTTGATTGTTATGCCATTGATGTGCTTGATTCGCTTGTTTTCTCTAAGTTCTTGCAGGCACAATCTAATGAACCATTACAAACTGTTTTGAGTCAATCTCAAGATGAGTTTGATGAAGAAGATGCACTCATGGAAGAGGTAGCTGCCTTGGAAGCATTGGCACCGTATCCTTTGAATATTTTACCTCTTTTAGAGCCTTTAGAACCATCGAGGTCACATTTAACCCCTTCCACTGTTAAGGCACCAAAACTTGAACTTAAACCACTTCCACCACATCTAAAGTATGCATATCTAGCTGAATTTGAAACTCTTCCAGTTATCATAACTTCTGACCTCACCCCAAATGAAGAAGATAAACTAATTAGGGTGTTAAAAGAGTTCAAATCAGTTATTGGTTGGTCTATTGCAGATATCAAAGGAATAAGCCCTACCATGTGCATGCATAGGATTCTTTTGGAAGAAGGAGCAAAGTCAACCCGTGAACCACAAAGGAGGCTCAATCCACACATGAAGGAAGTTGTGAGGAATGAAGTGTTGAAGTTGTTAGATGTGGGGATCATATATCCCATTTCTGATAGCAAATGGGTGAGTGCTATTCAGGTGGTACCTAAGAAGGTGGGAATCACGGTGATGAAGAATGAAAACAAAGAGCTTGTGCCCACAAAGCCCACGGTTAGTTGGCGTGTTTGCACCGATTACAGGAAGTTGAATTCTGGCACTAGAAAAGATTACTTTCCTATGCCTTTCATAGATCAAATGCTTGAGAGATTGGCAGGTTACTCACACTATTGTTTTCTTGATCGTTACTCAGGTTACAATCAAATTGCAATTGCTCCGGAGGATCAAGAGAAAACTACCTTTACTTGCCCGTTTGGCACATTTGCATATAGGAGAATGCCTTTTGGACTTTGCAATGCTCCAGCAACATTCCAAATATGCATGTTGGCAATCTTTTCTGACATGGTAGAAAGATTCATTGAGGTATTTATGGATGACTTTTCAGTGTTTGGTTCCTCTTTTGATGAATGTCTTAACCATCTCTCTTTAGTACTTCAAAGATGTCAGGAAACAAATTTGGTTCTCAATTGGGAAAAGTGCCAATTTATGGTGAAACAAGGAATTGTGTTGGGGCATGTAATCTCTAGCCAAGGAATGAAGGTGGACAAAGCCAAAATTGACATCATCACCAATATGGCAGCTCCCACAACCGTGAAGGGAGTAAGAAGTTTTTTGGGATATGCGGGTTTTTATCGTCGTTTCATTAAGAACTTTTCAATGATCACTCGTCCATTATGCAATCTGTTAGCTAAAGATGTTGTATTTCATTTTGATAAAGCTTGTATGGATGCATTCAATACTTTGAAACATGAATTAACCTCAACCCCTATTATTATGGCACCAGATTGGTCTTTACCTTTTGAATTAATGTGTGATGCCTCTGACTATGCTATTGGTGCAGTTTTAGGGCAAAGGGTGAACAAGCTCCCACACATGATCTACTATGCAAGCCGGACTCTAAATGATGCTCAACTTAACTATTCCACAACTGAAAAGGAGTTGCTTGCTATTGTTTTTGCCTTAGAGAAGTTTCGGTCATATCTTGTTGGATCTAAAGTTATTGTGTTTTATGATCATGCAGCCCTTAGGTACTTGATGACAAAAAAGGATGCTAAGCCACGCTTAATTAGATGGATACTCTTACTACAAGAGTTTGACTTGGAAATTCGAGATAAGAAGGGAAGTGATAATGTTGTGGCTGACCATTTGTCACGGCTCAATGAAAATCATGGAGTTGGACAACTTTTGCCTCTAAATGAATCATTTCCTAATGAACAACTCCTTGTTATTCAAGAAAAAGAACCATGGTATGCTGATTTTGTTAATTATCTTGTTTGTGGTATAATTAGAAATGACCTTTCTTTTCAGGAAAGAAAGAAGTTCCTTGCCATGGTAAAGCACTACGTTTGGGACGAACCATATTTGTTTAAATATTGCCCTGACCAAATCATTAGGAGGTGTGTCCCAGAGAGTGAGCAACAAAGCATTCTAACGTTCAGCCATACATTGGCATGTGGAGGACATTTTGGTGCCAAAAAGACATCTCTAAAGGTTTTACAATCTGGTTTCTTTTGGCCTACTTTATTCAAAGATGCTTTTGATTTTTGCTCTAAGTGTGATAGGTGCCAGAAAATGGGGAACATTAGCCGAAGAAATGAGATGCCATTGAACAAAATTTTGGTGGTGGAGCTCTTTGATGTTTGGGGAATCGATTTCATGGGACCATTTCCATCCTCTTTTGGTTACTTATACATATTAGTGGCAGTAGATTATGTATCCAAATGGGTTGAAGCCATTGCTACAATAACTAATGATCATAAGGTTGTTTTGAATTTTCTTAAAGATGTGATTTTTTGTAGGTTTGGAACCCCAAGAGCTATTATTAGTGATGGTGGCAGCCATTTCTGCAACAAACCCTTTGAATCCTTGGTGAAGAAGTACAACATCAACCACAAAGTGGCAACCCCGTACCATCCTCAAACCTCAGGACAAGTGGAGATTAGCAATAGGGAGATCAAGAACATTTTGATGAAGACCGTAAGCCCTACAAGGAACGATTGGTCACTGAGGTTGAATGATGCACTATGGGCATATAGAACAGCATATAAAACCCCCATTGGCATGCGTCCTTATCGCCTTGTGTTTGGGAAAGCTTGTCATTTGCCAATGGAGCTTGAACACCGTGCATATTGGGCCATCAAGAAGTTCAACTTTGATTACAAGGATGCTGGAATAGCAAGGAAGCTCCAACTTAATGAGTTGGAAGAACTCAGAAATGAAGCATATGAGAATGCCAAAATCTACAAGGAACAGACTAAGCTCTATCATGACAAGGCCATCCTACGGAAGGAGTTTCACCAAGGTATGAAAGTACTGTTGTATGACTCACGTTTGAGACTTTTTCCAGGTAAATTGAAGTCTAGGTGGGTGGGACCATTTAAGGTGCTGCAAACATTTCCCCACGGAGCTGTGGAGATAGAGAACATGAAGAATGGCACCTCTTTTAAAGTCAATGGGTAGCGATTGAAACCATATTTGGAGAAAGTGGAGGAAGAGCAAGTTTATCAAGTTGTAGATTTTCTTGAGTTTACAACACCGTGAACAAGCTACCATGTCTTGCCTAGACATTAAATAAAGCACTTACTAGGAGGCAACCTAGTGTGGTTTGTGTTCTTTCCTCATTTTGTGTTTATATTGTCACCATTCCATATTATTTGCCTACTTGCATTACATACAATTTTAAGCATCGAGGACAATGCTTTGGTTAGGTTTGGGTGTGGGATGGAAGGTTTGTGTTTTTTTTTTTTGTGTTAGTTGTGTTAGTTTTGGTTAAGTGTGTTTTTGCTTACTAATACGAATGTATATGAGGGCTATGTTTGTAGACAAACTATTGGGTTGCTATGAAAAAGGGTTTTATGACACGGGACATGTCATAACTTTCGAAGGGGTGTTTTTAAGTTCATGTCGGAGCACAAAGGTAAGCCGCCTCCCCGAATTTCAATTTTCTTTTATACTAATATGTTGTTAATGATTCAGGCATCCACTCTAGAATTTAAACCATTACCGGATCATTTCAAGTATCACTCTCCATTCAAAAATCAATTCCATGCCGTTTGATTTGATTAAAAAAAAAAAATAGAATAAAAATAAACATGGCAGAAAGATGGAGCCTTCACAAAGGATGTTTACGTGAAGCCCCACTATGAGGCGTCGGAGCAGAAGGCGTCGGAGCAGAAGGCGTCGGAGCGGAAGGCATCGAAGCGGGAGGCATCGGAGCTAGAGCATTCCAGGCCTCAATACTTGGCCAAACGCTGGATGACCCAGGAAAAAGGTGCCTCTGGAGATAAGCCGCAAGCCTTTGACGGTCACTATGAATTCGACCCTCAGATTCTTGCAGCTCATCAAGCTTCCTCTTCATGCCCGACGAATAGTTATTTGCAAGCACATGCAAACTTCTATTCTCGTACTTAAGCTGCTGTATCTCTTGCTTAAGACTTTCCACCTCTGCCATCAATGATTCCACCTGACGGGAGCGGGCAAGCAGGCGTTGGCCCATGTTGGACACAGAGCTCGCACACTGAACACTAAGTGCGAGGGACTCTTGAACGGCCAACTCATCGGACCGTCCTGACAGCAGCCTACTATCTTTTGGAGTAAGGAGGTTCCTAGCTACTATTGTAGTTGTTGTGGCGTCCTGCATCACGGAGTCTTCACCTTTAAGAAGACCGTTAGAAGATAAAAAAGAAGGGCGCCATACATTACCTTGACGGGGCGCAACCGGATCGCTGCTGAGACTCAAATCTAAGCTAAGGTTCGATGAGTTTGCCATTTTTTTCAAAAGTGTTCAAAGAGAAGGGGTGGAGGGAGTAAATTTTCAAAGGGCCGGAGACGATTTTCAAAGAATTGGAGATCTTCAGAGTGTGTATGTTGGCGGTGATCGATAGCTCTATAAAAGCCAAGGCGACGCGTCCACCGATTCAAAGAGCCGGATTTTCCGGCGTAAGTTAGGCGACGCTCCCTCGGCTTTTCAGAAAACGCGTTCAACTTTGTCAAAAGATTTCTGACAAAGCTGAAAACACGTGGAGGCCATCATCGCAACTACACATCTTTAGCCGACAAGCGCAAAGTCCGGCGACGCTTTCTCTGCTTTTCAGAAGACGCGTGCAGCTTTGTCAAAAGGAGCCGCATCCGCACTACTACGTGTCGTTCAGAAAGCAAAGGGGCGTTTGCTCAGAAATCGAAGGGGCGTCGTTCAGAAATCGAAGAGGCGCTTGCTATTTCAAAAAGCCGGATTTGCGGGATCAAAACGTTTGTCGACAATGGTAAAAGAACAGTACCACCACTTGATATTATCTCTATATATGTCGACCTTCGTCTTTTATGGCAAGGAAAACCTGAAGAAAATGCCCAACTCTCCCTCGCCTCTGAGGGCGCACTCCCAGCAAAGCCTTTCGAAATACTCAATTTTTTCTTCTTCCCCAAAGATGATACCAGATGCCTGGAGTACAGATGACCCAGGAGGAAACGGCGGATTGAAGTGTGCTGAGTCATTCACCGCTTCGTCAAAAGCAAAGGTATCTCATATCATCAAGGTCAAAAGCAAAGGTATCTCATATCATGCTCTTTCCCTGTCTGTTTCTTTGTCCTTGTTCTTACTCCCATGGCAAAGTAAAAGAAGCAATCAGCCGGCACTTGGAGTCAGTCTTCTGTTCTGGGGCCAACTGCCTGGAATCTATTCCTGATTGCTTACCTAGCGTTGCTCTCGAGTAGTCATCTTCAACGGTTGATACACTTCCAGAGAAGGGACCACTTCTGCAAAGGGGAGTAAGTAAGGCAAGTGAAAGTAGGGCATTGAAGCATGTAGAGACAAGCAATGCTGAGCTATCCTCTAACCCTCTTCAATACGAATTGGAGAGATTGAACAAAGAAACAGATAAAAGGAGGAAGCTCAGACCTTCGGGGGAGACCAAAAGATTCCTGCTGCCCAGTTCAAGAGTAGCACAAAGGAAAATCAACGAGTTGGAGGAGACCAAAAGAATCCTCCAGCCCAGTTCAAGAGTAAGCCTGTGGAATCACAAAGATCAATGCCTCAATGCAATTACCAAGGAGAAGATGGAATTTACACTCTATAACCAGATTTGCGTCCCTAAACTCTTCTCTTTGTTAGTTACATTCTGCCATGTTTAGTATGTTTAGTGCTGTTTGTGTGTTTACTTATGTTTTGTGTGAATCTATGCTTAAAACATTGAGGATAATGTTTGATTTAAGTGTGGGGGGTAACTAAGTTTGTTGATGCAAATTCGTTGAATTTTATCACCCATAACTTCAAGTGTTGTTCTTTGCTGTTTTAAATGTTTTTAAGTTGTGTTTTAGAATGTTTTGTTTTTATAACTCCGAAAATCACATAAAAATTTAAAAAAAAAAAAAAACATGTTTTGAAAAGCCTAAAAAGAGTGTTTTAAGTCGTTTTTGTGTGTTTGTGTCTTAGGGTACCTTCCAACACAATGATAAGGATTTGGTTTGTAATTGCATGACTGTTAAAGAGAGTTATAAACATGGATGAAAGTTTGATTTACTCTTGGTATATGCTTGGTTATGGTTATAATGTATGACTTCACATGCAATCATAAAAAATAAAAAAAAAAATTTGTGACATGCTTGAAGGAAGGAACTCAAACAAACGCTACAACCCTGTGAGACTCGAGCCATTACCTTCTTTGGAGAGTTATTTTCTGTGATTCTTTGTTTTCTAAAGTTGTTGCATGATCTCATTATTCCTTGCTTGGTTGCTACTTAGAATGCAATTGTATCATGATAGAACTAAATGCTAGAACTTATATCCATTTCATTCAAAGCATGACATTGAATTGCATAACATATATTAAGATAAAGTTGTGTAGTTGCCACCATAGCCAAATAGCCTTACTTCCCATATTTCGTATTTGTTGTAAGTTTTAACCCCTTTGAGCCTTGTTTAACCTATGTTCTTTGTTAACCCATGTTATCCTTACCTAGCCTAGAATAGGACCATCCATGCCTTTGTTCTTAAAGCATAGTAAGCATGACGGAAAATGAATTCCTTTTTGATTAATATGTTGCAGAAAATAAGTGTGGGGGAAGGATTATTGATGAGAGTTGTTGTGCCATAGGCATGGCTTAAAAAAAAAAAAAAAAAAAAAAAGAAGAAAAAAAAATTGAAAAAAAAAATGAAAAAGAAAAGAAAAATAAGAGTTGTTTGAATTTCCCCTATTAGTCTAAAAGTTGTTTTCCGCGCTCTAAAGGGAATTCTAAGTGCCTAATTCAATACTTTGCTCACTATTGCTTTAAGAATGTTTGTTTATCCTTCACCTTTCATTGTTAACCAGTACCCTAGCCCCGTTACACCCCTTTGACTTCTATCTTGATCGTTATGTGTTCAATAATGTGGAGTTTGGATTTGATATGAGCTTATGGAATCACTGGTTCTCATTCTAAGTAGTAGCATTCCATTCATGAGATCATATTCATGTCATTATCGTAAATCCAGAAAATGCTTTCTTTGTTATAACATATGTGAGATACTAGTCTTTCATGTTTACATCAATCTCTCACATATAACTAGTGTAGGGTGTGTAGTCAGAAAATCTGTGTGAAAATAAAGTGCATTCTAGTAAGGAATTGAGTAAATTCTCTAAAGCATGTTACTACATTTGAAATGTGTTTTAATTGCTTAATTGTGAACTAGTATGTGGTGACTATGATTAAGAATGTACTTAAGTGTAAAGATGGCTAAAATCTGTGAGAATAATGATTTTTAACTTGTCATGTGCATTGGAAATCCCTAAGACAGTTGTTGGAAGGTTTAGGTTGTGTTTTACTTGTTTAGTGTCGTTTTGTTTATTTGTTATTATTTTGTTTTGCTCGAGGACTAGCAAAAGCTAAGTGTGGGGGAATTTGATAGGAGCATATTTAGGCGACTTACTTAGCTTGTTTTCGTGCATCTATGTTGTTAATTCATAATTGTTTTAGTAGTTTAAGCCATTTTCGTGTGTTTTTAGGTTCATATGGCTAAGGAAGCAAAAAGATGCATTTTGGAGCATTTTGGAGCAAAATTGGGCTTGGAATGGATAGCATATGCTTGGAGCCAAAGTGTTGGACGAATTTGAAAGCCTTGTATGCACTTTGGACATAAAACAAAGGGCCTAGCCCAATCAAACAATCCTTTGAGCCATGCAAAACCTCTAGCCCAATCAACAACCCTTAGCCACATGCATTCACATGCATCACAACCCCAAAACCATCAAGAAACACCATTCACACACACATGCACTTACTCTTTCATCATTGCACCACCATTCACACACACATGCACTTACTCTTTCATCATTGCACACACATGCACTTACTCTTTCATCATTGCACCACCATTCACACACACATGCACTTACTCTTTCATCATTGCACCACCAATTCAACACATGTATTCACACACCAACAACCTAGCTCTTTTTCCATCATTATTTCATCCACATGCACTCTCAATCATAACAACCACATTCACTCTTAAACAATCACCCACATATTCTCCCATTCCCCCTATAAAAACCCATGCATTCATACACAAAAATCTCATCTCATTTTCATACACAAGACACCACAAACACATTCAATCTTCCCCTTTGCCGCAAATCCCCTTCCATTTCTACACAATCTCTTCTTGGCTTCATTCCATTCCATACACTTTCCCATTCGCAGAAACCATTCAACCTTAGCCGCTCCACCTTCATTTACAACACACTTGGAGCACCCACACCGAAGGCAACTCTTAAGGGATTTCGACATCAGTTTTGCTTCAAGGGTTCTTTCTTCTTAATCCTATGTTCACTCATGTTATATATTTTTATGTCAAACCTTTTGTAAACATGAAGTGTAACTAATCTCTCTCTAGGGATTCGATGTAGCCTTGCAAGATTGCCATGTAGTTAATTCAGAATTCTCATTTAATCTATCTATTTCTTGTTTCATTCTCCGTTTTAATTGTGACTTAGTGTGTTGATTTTAATGCTTGATCATCATTTGAATTAACCACAGGTTGTTTAGCCAAGATTAAAGCACACATCATGCATAATCTTGGTGGATATGTGAATGAATGAAGGGAATGTTTTGCAAACATCCTGCCGAGTGTTCCCTTTGGTTTTGTGAAAGTTTCTTGTGCACTATATATTCTTGATTAGGAACCAAAGTTGCACATCACAATTAGGCTCATGATTAGAGACATTTGATCAAATCCACACATCATATGGTTGATCATATCTAAGTGAAACAAACTCAAGAAATAGGTAGATGGATGAGTATAATCTGATTCAACAAGCATGGCCTTGGGTTAGCAATGGTAAAATCGAATCCCTAGCTTCATCTCCATTGGTACTATCTCATTTTATTAGCTGTTGATTCATTCATTTTGTGTTTACTTCATTTCCTTATGCTTTCAAGTTACAACAACAAATCTGCCTACATTGATTAGTTTTATTTCTCTAGTAAAGAGTTCTTGCAAAACAAGTGATTATATAGGTCCAATTAGTCCCTGTGGATTCGACACCCTTACTTGTGCCATTATACTAAACATATTCTAGCATGAAGAAGGAAAACAACAATCATCTACCTACCTCAATGCTCATTGACTTACTATCCACGTTACTGAGTTCTTAGGAACAAGCATGGAAGAATGCCGCTGCTGATAGATCCTGCCTTGATAGGAGCATATTTACGCACCTTAGTTTAGCTTGTTTTTGTGCATTTATAGTGTTTTTCCTTAGTAAAGTAGTCTTTTAAGCTAGTTCTATGTGTTTTCAGGTTTTAAGGGCAAAGTATGCAAAAGGATGCATTTTGGAGCCTTTTGGAGCAAATTAGAGCTTGGAATGGACATCATATGCTTGGAGCCAAGAGGATGGACGAAATTGAAGACTTGAAGATGATGATTCCTACTTGAGCAAGGTTTCCTAGTTGAAGTAGGAAAGTCCCCAAATGGAAGATGGGTTTCCTAGTTGAATTAGGATTCCTAGAAGAATGAAGATTCCTACTCAAATAAGGTTTCCTACTTGATGAAGGAAAGTCAAAATCCATATGGTCTCAAGTGAAGCAACAAAGAAGCTTTCCAAGTCCAAGAAGGAGAAGAATTCCAAGATGAAGAAGGATTAGCTTTCCTAATCCTAATGCACAAGGTTTTCAGCCACAAAGAGGAGTCCTAAACACTTTAGGACACCTTATCCTAATCATATAGGGATGCCATGCACTTTACCTTATCTTAGAGGGTTTCTAGAAGCCTTAGATGCCCTATCCTATCTTTGCCGTGGGTTTTATCCAAATCCCCTTAGTTTTTAGGCTTTGTAGAAGCCCTAACATTATCCCTACAAAGGTGCCGCACCCTTATCTCTTTTTCCCTACAAATTTGGCCCTTAAAACATGATTCTAGGAACCTTATCTTATCTCCTACAAAAGTGGCGCCCCAAATCCTTCTAGAAAGCTGATTTCCCTTGCCTTGCAAGGCATTCTAGAAGCCTTATCACCTTATCTCCTTACCTGCCGCACCTAGGAAGCATTATCCCTTTCTATTTCTGATTTCTAAGCCTATTTCCTTGTGGATTTGGGTTATTCAAGTCCATATCTGATTACCCTAGGGTTTTAAGTGCCTATATATACTCATATTAACCCCTAGATCAGAGGACCACCTTTCATACACATTCATTAATTCCAGAAATTCGTCCAACCCTCTCCACACCCTTGCCGCAGCCACTAAACACCTTTCTCCTTAGTTTTAAGCTTTGCCGCACCATCCCCTTCCCCTAAACACTACTACATCCCTCCATAACCATGCATCCATACACCTAAGGCCCTAAACCTGTCCCTAGACCCTTGCCGCACCAAGGAGGAGGAGAAGGAAGCTCGGAAGTTCATGCAATTCGAGTTCGCGTCGCTGGAATTTCTAGGTGTTTCTTTTCCTTTGAATTCAATGTTTAATTTCAATTCTCTTTGTTTTGTGCGTATGAGGAACTAAACCCCCCCTTGGCTAGGGGGGGATTCGAAACCATGAACATACTTGCGATATGAATTGATTACTTCTAATTGCGTTTCATAAGTTGTGAATTCAATTTACTTATCTATGTGAATTACATTGATTTGTGTGTGTTGGTTGAGAGTGCACGCTTAATTATCATGCATAAATTGGATGCTAGGATATAAGGAAATTTCACCTAATCGTTATCGAATTATATTCACAAGTAGTAAAGGTTGATGATCTCAATCGCGTTAAGTAAATTCTTGGCATAAGTTTCATGCAATCATAGTAACAAGTGCTGTGTCAATGCTTATGGTTTTCATAGAACTTAATGATTCTTGCTTGTATCTCTATTATGCAATCATGTAGGGGACTTGTGGGGAATGTTTTGGGTTGTCGTATGCAATCATCCAATTCAATAACGTTAGGAAAATCTGAAGGTTAATTTAAGCGAACCTAATTAACTTGGGGCGTTGAGAATTCATGGGTTATTAAAAAGCAATTGGAAATCGTTTTATATGCAAGTATAACATGTGTGGAGATGAACCCCTTAGCTAGCTTCCCATCCATTCAATTCCATCAAATTCGTTTTTACAATCTGTTCTAATTTAAAAAGTTTGTTTTGTTTTTAAATTCGTCCAAAACCAATCCCCCTTTACTTTGTTGAGTCATAGTAGTTAGAAATCACTTTAGTTTGTGTTTTTAAGTGTCTTAGGTCAAGTTAAAACCAATTTTCGTCCAAAGTTGTGTCTAGTGTTCAAAACTGCCCAGATTGTGTTTTTAAGGCAGTTTTGAGTGTTTTGGTGCTGTTTTGAGTCTTTTTGTTTGTTTTGGTGATTTAAAGTTTAGTTTTGCATTCCTTGAGTCTAGTATAGTGTTTTATATTGTGTTTTTACGTTTTTGAGTCAAATCCAAGTGATTAATAATCCCTCCTAATCCCCGGTCCAGAACGATCCCTACTTACATTCTTCACTACAATTGATAAAAAGAGGGTTTAATTTGTGTGCGTATAATTCTCGCATCATGCCTAGATCATGAGCGGGATCTTTTAGAAACAAAATTTTAGTGGTCGCTATTGCCGTCCTTGCCCTCAAGACTGTCGAAGATATCATTGAGACTTTTCAATGAATACCTCGACTGATCTAGAAAAACAAGTTAATAAGGGTAGATTTGTCCAATTAATATGACTTTTTGACCAAAATGGGTTATGTGAAAGTAAACTAAAACCTGAGAAGGTGTTAGTGTAATGTTTCAAACGTGAGAGAGTTTTGTGAAAACACAATAAACTTTAGGGGTGTTACTGTAATTAACCCTTATATTTTCGTAACAATCAATACTTAAAGAGGAAATTATAGTAATGGTCCATCAACTTTAACCCAAATAGAGTAATGCTCATCAACTAAAAATTTGTAACCATAGGTCTTTTAACTCATAAAAAAATGTGCAACTATAGTCATTTTCGTCAACTCTGTTAGAACTTCCGTTCAAATGAGTCACGTGCCACGCGCGTGAGGTTGAATCAAAAGGCAAATATGGAAAACCAAATGAAAAAAATTGTAGCAATGATCATTTAACTTCAACTCAATTGGAGAAATGGTCATTTAATTTTAATCCAATTTGAGCAATGGTCCCTTAATTTTAACCCAATTGTTGCAATGTTTCTTCCAACATAATTAACGGAGTTGACAAAAATGACTATAATTGCATATTTTGATGAGTTAAATGATTAATAATGATCATAAATTTTTAATTAAGAGACTATTATTCTAATTGAGTTAAAGTTAAGGAATCATTTCATCGATTTTTTCGTATTTAAAACTTAGTTGGAATTAAACTTAGTTGGAAATTGAAATACTACACTACGTTGTAAGTAACTAACGGTGGGGAGTGAAAGTGCATCCTCCCTCCCACCCCTCAGCTCCTCCGTCCCTCCCAACTTTCCCCGACTTTCCCACCCCTGCAAAATTTTCCCGGAAAATTTGACAGACGAAAATACCCATCACAAACCCAAAAACCCATGCTAGAATTTCCCACTACACTTCACTTTCTCACTAACCAAACACTCCAAATACCCACACAACCCCCACCATCTTCCTCAAAACCCTAAAAAACCCACCCTTCCATTTCTTCTATTTTGCACCCTACGATTGTATCTGCAGAGAACGCCATGGCCTGATTGAGGCACAACAGTGTCTGTAAATACAGTGAAATCTAGGAGAAGAAGATATGGGGGCCTCGCTCTCGAACCTGACGGAGGGGACGAATGGGGCGGGTCATGGACCGGGTCTTGGCGACATACCCGAGAGCTGTGTGGCCTGCGCGTTCATGTACCTGACTCCTCCTGAGATTTGCAATCTTGCGAGGCTCAACAGGGCGTTTCGCGGTGCGGCGTCGTCTGATTCGGTTTGGGAATCCAAGTTGCCCCCAAATTATCATGATCTACTCGATTTGGTGCCTCCTCAGAGGTACCAAAACCGCTCGAAAAAGGACATCTTTGCTATGCTCTCCCGCCCTGTACCCTTCGACGATGGCAATAAGGTGTGTTTTTAATTGGGAACTAGGGTTTTGGGTGATTTCTTAGGGTAATTTTGCAATTAAGGGTTTTGGGTTTGGTGGAATATGACTGAATTTGCTCTTTTTTTGGATGTGTTTGGTGGGTTTTGCAGGTGGTATGGATAGACACGGTCACAGGAAGGGTTTGTATGTCGGTTTCTGCCAAAGGGATGGTGATAACTGGGATTGAAGATAGGCGATACTGGAACTGGGTTCCTACTGAAGAATCTAGGTTAGCTAATTATCTGTCATCTACTAGTTTGTGCTTTTGATATTGCATGGTTTGTTCACTTTCTTTGTTTTGGAGTACATGTTTTAGGTTTTGAAAATTTAATTAAGCTTACGCTCATTCAGTAAGTTTTCTTTGTTTGTTTATTTATGAAGTTTTTTTGGCATTGAGTAGTTAAATTGACCAAATGAGGGGAGAAATCACAAATTCTCAAGGAAATGATGTTCGTGCTTGAATGATGATTATATCTTTTGTTTCATCAGGACACTATTTCTTGCCATTTGGGTTCTTTGGCCTTCTCTAATAACTTGTTAGAACATTTGGTAATGAAGGATTTGAACTTGAGGCATCTATTTCTAAATGGTTGCCAACTAGGTTATGCCTGTCACAAAACTTGTCTCAAAAGAGAACCATCGCATCCATCTTAAAGGATCGTGCACTCACATGGTGTGAGCACCAGTGGAGTGCTAAGCAAAAGTTTGGCTCACACGAGTGGTGGTCTTGTAGGTTTTCCTACTAAGATTGTATTTTATTGTAGTTGAATGCAAATTTGTCTCCCACATGTAATGGAAATGCTATATTTATGAGGGAGGTGAAAGAAAATATTGTGAATATGGGAAGGAAAGATGTGGAAGTATTTCATGGTTACTGTGGACGTCTTTCTTATGTGGCAGCAGATTGCCCACGGATTAAGATTAGGTTTCTATAGGTGCAGTTCCATTTTATAATTAGTGCATGTGCTAATTTTGTGGATTGGAGTCTGGTGAACTATGTCATTATTGGGGTTGACATGTATTTGATGCAAATGTTTAGAGGATGCGTGAAAGAATAAAAATTTGAATCTTTATAGAAGTCTTTAGAAATAGCTGAATTTACAATTTGCAAACCTGAGTTTCTAATTTGTAGTCGTTGTTGGTAGATTCTCTGTTGTTGTAGCAAATTATGTCCCTGCTTAGTTGTTTTATATTTGAGAACGCTTCTCCATATGATCTTTTTTGTGACTGGCTTGATGTTGTCAGTTAATTGATCATCTGATATAATTGCACAGTGCACATGTCAGATGAAAAACTATGGTCCAACTATTCTATATCATTGTATTTCTGTACATTGGGAGGATCAGCTGAGATCACGCTATTCTAGTGACCACTGGGGATTTAAGATGTCTTTCTAGCTTAGAATATTCTAAGTTGGATGCATTAAGCCTAAAACCCACACGTTTTTATCCCTTAGGAAAATACATGTATAAAAAGTCAGATAAGCAAGTGATGCTACTTATTTCATGTTGTTCTATATTCAACATGTTCTGTAACTGGTTTTATTGGTTTTTGTAGGGAATTTCTCATTTGCATACCACTCATACATCAGTTAACCCAAAATAGATTCCTATCTTAATTTTCTGCTGGTTTGGGAATCTAATCCAAAACCTGTATGTTATAATCTTTATTTTCCCAAAGTGAAACTGTTCAGCTTTATTAAAATGGCTCGCTATGGTTTCATTCGAGGAGAGAGCAAATGCAATTAGTAAGTTCCAGTTGGAATACAAGGTTTGTTGTTAGCTAAATGTACAATATTTCCTATATTATGGAGTTTTGCTTTACTAGAAACACACCCGTGATGCCTTAATATTAGAAATATTGTGAATGTACAGATATATGGTTCACTGGATAGTGCACTGCCAAACTATGAATGCAGCCTAGGTGAAACTGGAGGTATAAAAGATCAGAGCCTAAAAGTCTAAAGTACAAAACATCAATCGAATTTTAGTTGCTCTTGACACAGTTATGTCAGGGTCTTCTAGAAATCAAGGTTGATCATGGAAGTAGAAAATATTCTACTTGCTCGTTCAAATTCCGTCCTATCTTTCGATTCTCTCCATCCAAGTGTATCCTTTAAAAACAATATATAAATTTTTTATTTTTTATTTATTTTACAAGGGATCTGTGTACTCCATATGGCCAACTAGAAACTTTTCAAGGTCAGTGGAGATTCGGGTTGGCCTATGTCAAACTGAAAAGGGTGAAACAGAGTCATTATGGAAGCCACTAAATAATTAGTGCGTTTCTTTCTGCAGGGTTTCTTATGTACTAGTTTCTTGTGCGGAATCAGAAATGCCAATGTAGTTGTCACAAGACCAGAGAGATAGCTTATGATTTTCTGGGACTGGGGCTGCCACTATAGATGTTTTGAGTTTTTAGTTCTTTTACATCAATGTATGGCTAATAATATTCTCTTTTGGGTCAGTTATCATAATTAAACCATTAATTGTAAGTTACACCAGCTTGCTGTTTATTCATTATTTCTTCATTTTTGCTCTGTTTTTTTATAGATTTTGATGGTCCTTGTGCTCTGTTCTTTATTTGCAGGTTTCAGGTTGTGGCTTATTTACAGCAAATATGGTGGTTTGAAGTAGATGGGGTGGTGAAGTTTCCTTTTCCTGCTGGTATCTACACTTTATCTTTCAGGCTTCACATTGGAAGATTCTCAAAAAGATTGGGACGACGTGTCTGCAACTTTGAGCACACCCACGGTTGGGATATAAAGCCCGTGCGATTTGAGTTGTCAACTTCAGATGGACAGCAAGCATCATATGAATACTGCTTGGATGAAATCGAACATGGGGATGCATATGGAAACCATAAGCGCGGATGCTGGGCTGAGTACAAAGTTGGTGAATTTACTGTCACTGATACCGATCCTGTAACAGAAGTCAAATTTTCCATGAAACAGATTGATTGCACACATTCAAAAGGTGGGCTATGCGTGGATTCTGTGTCTATCGTCCCCAGTGATTTGAAAGAGCGTAAAAGAAGAGGGGTCTGGAAGTAAGCCGAGTGCTGAACAGGGAAGTTGTTCATTCACATCAGCGATCCTGTAAGGTGTTCTGGAGGATGTCATCTTATTTGGTTTTTGCAGTAGGTTTGTGTCCTCTATGGTTTATGTAACCTCAGTTCATGTATGTGATCCAAGTTTTGTTCCATATATACCTTTGCAGATTAGGTTGAGTGAATACACTTTGGTATTACCTTGTGTTTGTCAGTTGCTCACTGTAAAGCATTTTGTAACCTAGATATATGTGATGCCTTTTAACACTGTGTTTCCATTGATTTCATAGATGTTAGATTATTGGAAATTCATGGAAATAATTTCCTGTTAATTCGTAATTGTATGTCATCTAGAGAGTACAACAATCAGGTTTTATCCTATTAAGTGGAGTTGCTATATAAATGCTAGAACGTCACTGGACTTCGTTTTGCATCATATTTTTTCTTGAAGATGTTTTTCGAGTCTTTTCAGGTCTTTCTCTATTCTTTTTGCCCTGAGCTTTCATCTCATAATTGCATCTTCTAACTGGAGCATATGTAGGTTTTCGGTTCACATGTCCAAACTATCTTAATCAATTTCCTCTCATATGATCTTTAATTGCACAA
The DNA here is from genome assembly GCF_041283825.1 of Pyrus communis. Taxonomy (NCBI): domain Eukaryota; kingdom Viridiplantae; phylum Streptophyta; class Magnoliopsida; order Rosales; family Rosaceae; genus Pyrus; species Pyrus communis. The sequence continues at coordinate 13,392,857 of NC_142578.1, read as the reverse complement.
AATTAGAAAAATACAAAGTATCATTCGTCCCTAACAAATAACATATTTTCATTGGATAAACTTCATTATCAAAACCATGCGATTTTTAAATCCTCGTTCGAAAATCTAAAAAAAAAAAAAAAAACATTTAAATGGAATATTGTTTAGTAATTCAAATGTATCAAATTAAATAAATATCAAACTGTCGGTTTGTTTCACACATTTGAATAATTAAATAAACTGTAATTTGGATAATTTTTTTGTAACAATGACCTTCAAATAATGAAGATTAAAAAAATGAAAATATGAGAATTGGGTTGGTGCTAGTATGACACGACCTTGATGTAGTTACTCTGTTCAGTTAATGGAAGAGGAGACACCTGACCCAAAAAACCATTATTTGTATTAACCCAAACCAAATGAGAAATTTAAAAAAAAAAAAAAAAAAAACCAGATGAGAAATGTCATTAACCAAAAAAGGTACATATTAAAATCAAAAGGAAAAGGATTATTCAAACATTCCTGCAATTAATTTAATTAGTCTTTAATCAACCATTCAAATGATCATTATTTCAATTAAGTTTTACGTGATTAATCGAATCGAATAGATTGGCATTGATTCAATCCCTCTTTGATACCATTGCTTACGTACATGCATGTCTATGCTTACCACTGAGTACGTGCACTTGCACTTGAAACTCTAATTTTAAATTTAATTTGCTTCAATCCAACCGAAGACGAAATTATGTCAATTAATCGAACCCATCGCCTTATGTCAATTGATAATTCATTGTTTCTACCCTAATTCACAAAAAAGGTAAGTGTTGATGATTTAATTAATTATTACTTAAGTGTTGGTTAACGTGTTTATTTTTTTTATTGGTCACACATCACATAATTTGTAAACTTATTCTAAAAAATGTGTGCATTTTCGCTCTCTACCCTCAAGTGATGGTCATGTTCACCATTCTATTTATCACCAGACCTCGTAATTTAAACTCATTTAATAGATGATAAATAAAGTGATGAGTATCACCATCACTTAAGGGATAGCAAAAATATTCCCCTAAAGAATTGGTATACCTACCAAAGAATTCTAACTTTCTCTTTCTTAGTGTACTAGTATAGCGTAACATGCGTGCTGGTAAATCATCATATCCTTACAAAGAAAATACTGAGCTCAGGCCCATTATTCCCTTCTGGGCTCAGCATATACAAAGTTTCCGAGTCTTTCGAGCCAACGACACGCTCGAAAAGGGCCCGCATGTATGCCATTTCACCATCCGGGCCCTCAACCTCGAACTTCCCGGGCAACACACCTGCGCCCATGGTCACTGACTTGAGAAGTTCCATAACATTCAAGTCCTCCTCCGTGGCCTCCCTCTTCATCCCATACCCAGTCTTCTTCCCATTGCAGTACATGGTCCACCCTGGCTCGTCGATAAGCCTCGTCTTGTCCTTGTCCCCCCTCTTCTCGCATTCCAACGCGATTCTGACCATCCCTGTCCCCATCTCCTTCTGTAGCACATTTGTCTGCATGGCCAGCTCCACCACCAGGCTCGGAAGACACTTAGGGGTTTCTTGTACCGAAAGGGACACGCGTCCCTTCCGGTACCCAAACAGTGTTCCGCTGACCCGGTTGCCAGAGGAGATGGCCCTGCTAGAGTCAAGCCTGCCCATGGGGAGCGTTGGCATCTTGCAGGCGTGGGTGATGATGGGGAAGGATCGGAATACAGAGCGAAAGACGCGGAAGACTTTGGTTCTGCTTTTCTTTTTATGGGATGGTTCGAGAAGGGAAGATTGCCGGCGGGGTAGTGGTGGTGGTGGCGGGACAGTAGATGACGAGGATGTTGTGGCTGCTGCAGTCGTCTGATGATCTTGTGAAATTGGAGATTTCGGCTCCCCCATTAATGGCTTTGCTGACGAACCAGAAATGGGAGAATGCCATGAGAGAGAGAGAGAGAGAGAGTACTGATCAGACGGGAAGGAGAGAGAGAGAGGGCGGGGGTGGGGAGAAGAGAGAGAGAGGCTGAATCTAGTCGTTATGGTTGTTATGGGATTTGCGGTTTTGGTTGCGTTTGCTAAGCTTAAATTCTGGTCGTTGACCATATCTCTATTTTTATTTATTTATTTATTTTTATTTAGAACAAACGATATTACGAGAATATCTCTATTTAGTCTACTCTTTACTTAGTATTTTCAGAGCATTTTTACTGACCATCATAATTATGGTCAAGGTTCTAAAAGATATTAGACGCTAGTCGGGCGGCAGGTTGGAGCCTAGCGCCTAGGCGGCTAGACAGGGTCTAGGCGAGCGCTTAGGCGGACTAGGTGGATTTAATTAAATTTATTATATTTCGTGTAAATAAATGTTTATTTATACTTAAAATATATATAATTTCATCATAAACTACAAAATATAATAACATATATACTATGAGCTATTGGAACATAATGAAAACATGGGAAACAAGCATATAATTTGTGTTCATTTAAGTATTCAACAAGTTTCTTACAATTTATTGAAAAAAAATAAACTGCGAAATGAAAGTTATCTATTTTCTGCCTAAGTGAGTCGCAACCTAGTTGGGTTTTGGCGGGCTAGGCAGGTGCCTAGGTGGTCTACTTGGGTGCCTTAGTAGGTCTAGGTGCCCTTTCTTAATTTTCAAACGTCTAGGCATTAATCGGGGTGGTAACCAGTCGTCTAGCGCCGAACAATGATTATGGTATATGTTTACTATGCACCTAATCATTGACATCCTTTCATCTAACTGTAGATAACATTCATATTAAATGTTATCATTTCAATTTTGAAAAAAATTAACCAAAACCAAATGAAAGGACATGTGGTAAATAATTTGGCATATGGTGAGGATACACCATAATTTAAGATTGTGAGAAAAAATGCTCCCTATTATTTTACCTTGTAAGGAGGACGTTATTAATGCAATGGTTCGACCAATGACTTATTTTATTTTATTTTATTTTATTGGAGTGTGACCAATTACTTACTTGATTGTTGCTGTCCTAATAGTTAGAAATGTGATCGTGTAAACTATTAAATCATGGGATATCCTTGTAGGGTTCCACTATATCATATCTTTAGATATTATCTTATTAGTATTGTAATCCTATTGGGGTAAGGAATTAACATTCCATACTACTATAAATAAAGACACAATGGGGATGAGAACACACCTCATAGTTTACCTAATTCTCCCTATGCTTGCCGCTCATTCTCTCGCAATCTTTTTATAATTTTTCAGTCAAATAGGCATACAACATATTATCAGCATGCTCTACACTACGCTAAAGAGAGTTTGTTCATCTTCAACCAGGAGAATATTACGTTTTAATCATTCTTTTGTGGTTAACATTATTTTATTAAATTGATCTACATGTTATTGATTCAATTTAATTTTTCTATGTTGAACGTGATACAACGCATTAGAGATGCAACTCCGGCTTTCTGAGTAGGATCCTACAAATTCAAAGGCTCAATTTTGTTCTTTGCCAATCAAGTTCTCATAAAATCCAAGTTTGATACTTCCAACGACCATGATGCATGAAAACATTTTCCATGATGCATGAACCCCTACATTTATATTTACCTTCCTATATATATATATATTGTATATTTCATATATGCAATTTATAAATTCATGAGAAATTTGTGAGTCAAAGAAAAATAAGAAAATAGAAGTATGAATTGGGGTTTTGAAAACCCTGACTGAAAAAAGATAAAAAAAAAAAAAAAAAAAAGAGAGGAAAAATCGAGCCGAGCCGCTGAGCTCAAGCGGCAGCTTGTAGCTTTTGAGCTGAGCCACTGCGCTGGTTGATCAGCAATTAACCTAGCTGCCGATCCGAGCCGCCTTTGCGCTGAGCCGAGCCGTTGGTCGGGCTTTAGTTTGGAACGACGCTGTTCGGCGTTTGGACTCCTCTAGCCCGCGTTTGGGCTTGCTGCGTGCACCACTGACCAGGCCCATTGCAAGGATCTTCTTTTTGTTAGGCCTGACGCCCTCCAGCTCGCCTCCAGCAGCTTTCCGCGCTGCTATGTTTTCCTCTACCTCGGGCCGCATGCTTGCAACTTGCATATATAAGCGAGTTGGGTTGACTTGCAATTTTACCTTAGGTCCGTCTAACAAGGCGCCAACATTCCAATGCTGGGCTGCGACCCTTTTTAAAACCCGGTGCCACGTTTTGGCACCCGTTGTTTCTTAGCTCCACCTAAATATTTTAGGGTGTTCCTGGCTAAAGCCCCAATTAGGCTATATTTTCTTAATCATTTGGGCAGAAGCCATCTAAAGTGAATATTAGCTGAACATCATTTTTTGCTTCCACGAAAGAACCCGAGTGGTCTTGATCTATTAAATTAATTTAAAGTGACCAGCAACCTATTAATTCGACAAAATCCAAAATTAATGGCCCGAAACCCCTATTTTTTTTTTTTTTTGAGAAATTAACAATTCAATATTTTATTATTTTTCTTTGATTTGTTGACATCCTTTTGTAGTCTCTAAGTTACTCACACTTAAGTTCCTGAAGCAACCCAAATTCACTACACTTAAGTTGTCTATTGTATACTGTATTCTTACATGTACCTCCTTTTATGAACTGGAAGTTTATACTAAACTTGATCTTGTAGGTTTCTTAGTGCCTTTGAAACCCGAAGTTTTCATAAAAGAGTACACCCATGCAAACCCAAAGTTTTTCATGCAAACGATGTCTTCGAACCCGAGTGTTCTAACTTTGATGCTTATGGATGTTTTATTTCCCATAGCACCAATCACAATCTTTTCCCCACATTCAGTGGATTGACGAACTGTCACTAGTTCAATTTTTTGATAGAAACTACTTTATGTTGGCATAAGACGTGTACATTCACTTGACTATCAAGAAGCTGAGAACCCATTGAAACCAACAATGGCATGGAAGAGATGAATAAGCCTCTAGCATGATCTTCATTCAAAGACTTATGCCCAAAGCATTACAAATGGAAGTACCTCCCTAACGAGGATTCCATGGTCCTTTGGCTTGCTCTACAGACCATTTAATCATGTAGGATGATATTGCCTGAAGCAAACCATGATTACATCCATGAATGAGTCTGATTTTGAAGTTTATAAATCTGATCGAATTTTGACTGGAGAAATACTTTTCTCGTCCTTCCATGTTTCTAAATTGGTCTATATTCATTATAAACCAATCAAAATCTCCATGTCCAAATGGATTTATAGGTTGTTTTTATAAAAACTATTAGGATGTGGTAGGGAAGAAGGTGATAGAATTGGTAAAGAATTTCTTTTCATCTGGGAGAATCTTACAAAAGATGAACTAGACCCATGTAGGTCTTATTCCAAAAGTGACAATTAAGGCTGACTTTGGTGCGTCCAAAAAGAAAGTTTCTAAAATATATCTTAGAGTATTCTCCTTCTCTTACTGAAAGTTAAACAACCATTGTTGTATACTCATATTCCTCTATGAATATGTAAATGACCCTAATGATACATACAACAAACTCAAGATAAGGCATGATCATGTTGTATCATCAATTAGAGTAATCTCATTCTCTTACTGAACGTTAGAGATCTCAGATAAGAGGATTACTAGCATTATTGCAACTTTTAGAGTTACTTGCTTGACATGTATGTACAACTCCATGCAAGTACTCTCACTTGATCATGTTCAATGCACTCACTATTTATTAAGCCTTACACACTTGTCTTAGTGTCTCTACACGAATGACTTGAGATTAATCAGCCTCCCAATTAAGCAAACATAATGTGTACCAATCTTTTCGGATCATCAATGTCCATTTGACAATTTTAGGAAAAGATAGGTGGACGGAAGCAGATCCTTCCAATCCAACTTTATTTTTTTGTCGGAAAAAAAAAAAGAGAACAGTCTTAACCAGTGAACTTTCCATGATGATATCAGTTTGCCAAATCTCTTCAGTTATCCTAAAAGATTTCATTTTAAGGTTGACTTTTAGGGCACACTTCCAATAATCCTCTAGTCCTACTTGGTTGACATACTTATTCTACATATAATGGATTCTTTTATGTTAAACACACTGACATGGTAGAATGTAAAAGGTACTCGATTTATTGACTCTGACGGGCTTAAGTCATACTTAAGAGATTAAGAGAGAACAACCTTTTAACATTGGCATGGAAATTGAATAGTAGTTGGCTATAAAAAAATGAAATATGATTGTTATTGGTGGATTCATAACCTTAGGCCTCCATTATTTCTCAAACCTTTTCTTCTTATGTGTTTATATATATATATATATAAAAGGAGCCTTACTTATAGAGACACAAATATATACCATATTTCACACAACTCAACACCTTTTAAAACATTTCAAGGAAGGACAAAAAACCCAAACAACACAAAACCAAGCCAAACCCAAAATGAAACGGACTGAGTAAATTACGGCCCATGCCCTTCGCCTATAACTGTTAACAAACGGCCATGTTAACGACTACACGACAAAAAATCTTAAAAACGAACCGTATGCCCTATTCAATACCACGGACTAACGGTTTTTTCTTTCTTTCATCTTCTCCCAAAACAATCATTTCAAAAACTCTCTCATGCAAAAACACTTCCCTAGATAAAATCTTAAAATCTCCATTGTCATATCTTGGCCCGGGCGGGACCACTTCCCGGCCCCGACTCCACCGTAGCACGATATTGTCCGCTTTAGGCCCCCAGCACACCCTCACGGTTTTGTTTCTGGGAACTCACACGAGAACTTCGCGATGGGTCACCCATCTTGGGAATGCTCTCGCGCGCTACTCGCTTAACTTCGGAGTTCCCATGGAACCCGAATCCAGTGAGCTCCCAAAAGGCCTCGTGCTAGGTAGAGTGGGAATATACATATAAGGATCACTCCCCTGGGCAATGTGGGATGTCACAATCCACCCCCCTTAGGGGCCTGATGTCTTTGTCGGCACACACGCGACCAGGGTTAGGCTCTGATACAAATTGTCACATCCTGACCCGGGCGGGACCACTTCCCGGGCCCGACTCCACCTTAGCACGATATTGTTCGCTTTAGGCCCCCACCACACTCTCACGGTTTTGTTTCTGGGAACTCACACGAGAACTTCCCGATGGGTCACCCATCCTGGGAATGCTCTCGCGCGCTACTCGCTTAACTTTGGAGTTCCCATGGAACCCAAAGCCAGTGAACTCCCAAAAGGCCTCGTGCTAGGTAGAGTGGGAATATACATATAAGGATCACTCCCCTGGGCGATGTGGGATGTCACATCCATAGATTCCGATACTTTCAAGCCGGATTTTCAGTAAATGATACACAGGTTCAGCCGGATTTCCAAAAGATAAGTGTTTCAAAGGTATTTTCTACTACTCCAAATCATTCTTTTACATGATTATCTTTGGAATTCTGACAAAAACGAATGCATTATCAAGTGTTTTTGCACTTGTTTTTGCAAAAGACACTTTCAAAAACTGTTAAAAACGCATGCATGCATTATCAAGTGTTTTTGCACTTGATTTTACAAAAATTTCAAAGTTCCAGTTTGAGAAAAGACAATTTCAGTGTTTTAGATGTTCAGTTTCGCTTTTATTTAGTTTATACTAGTATATGCCCACACAAAGTGTTTAAATTTTTTTTACTTTGGTTGTTAAAATTGAAGGAGAGAGGAAGAGAGTGAGAGAGAACGTGGGAGTGAGGAGAGAGGCAGAGAGGTTGTTTATTTATTTATTTAAATTAGAGATGATAAACTTGCATGTAGGTGAGGTTTAAGAAAAAAAGCAAAATTTTGTTTTGTGAAATTACATTACTGTCCTTAACTTTTTTGTTGTGATAGAAGACAAAGATATCTTTTCACCCTCTTTTGGTTAACAAAAAGGGTTTTATTAATGTCGTTTTAGATGTATACTGATTCTTCAACAACATCTGGAAAAAAAATGACTATGTGTCTAAATTTTGTGAGTAAAAACATTAACCGTCTAGCTTGATGATGCACTTCATATGTGAACTGATGCTCCACCTGCTTGTTGTCTGTAACTTAATTATGGTACTACTTTTTGTTTGTAAATTAATTCTGCACATAAATATGTTGTGTTAAAAAAAAAAAGAATCTGCATCTACCTTATGTGTTAAAAACAATTATGCATCTACCTTGTGCGCTAACAACCAATTCTACATCTACCTTATTTGCTAAGTGATATTGCATCTGGCTTGTGTGCTAAGTGATGCTGCATCTACCTTTTGTGCAAAGTGATGATGCATCTGCCTTTTGTATCTAGTTTGTCATTTATATGACTTCATATTATTAGATTAAAAATTATACTCATTATCGTTTTCCTTTTATATGAAGATGCCGCCAAAAGAAAGACATTCATAAAAAAGAAATTAGTTCAAAAACCTCATGCTGTAAAGCGTCGAGCAATAGATGAGAACTATGCTCAAATAAGACCGAATCTCATGGCCTTTGTAGAACTAATACAAGAGCTCAAGCCACAATTTGATGAAAAACAAGAAGTCTTGGCATTCATATATGTCACCTTTTGGAAACTTGTGAAAGCATACGTAAAAGGTGAATTACAAATGAAGAAATCAGACTGTGATGTCCTACATATAGTGGACTGGTATGACATTGCAAAAGGAATGTTCAAATTCAAAAATGGATATAGCCAAGTAAATGCTGATGATGTCAAACACATATTTGGGATCCCAAACTAAGGCAGAGAAACCCCTCAGTCAACAAGAGACATAAGAATCCAGAAGCCGAAAGAACAGATTTGTTGATAAATACTTCTAAAAAATGGCAAGAATCGGTAGAAAAGAAATTGCACATGCAATTCAAGTTGCATTTGATACCAGGACAAAAGAAGGAAATGAAGATGCAACTTGCCTTATAATTCTATTTTTGTTCAACACAAATCTGCTTAGGAGCTCAGTAGGCAAACTCCCTTGGAGTTTGGCCAAAAATTGTACCTCTATTGATAACATAAAACAATACAACTAGGCCAAAGAAACAACAAGATACTTGATGGAATCAATTGATAGAGCACATAAGAGGAAAAGAGACAAACAACCAACCATCAATGGCGCTGATGTACTTCTAATGGTAAGCAGACAAAAACTAATTAAAAAAAAAAGAAAGCGTTTTTGTGTTATTTTACTAAAGATACAAAATCTCTAATAAAAAAAAATCTTTTATTTTGTCTATAGTATTGGATTTGTGATCACAACCAGATCATCAAACCAATAGAAGGAAAGGAGAAACGCTTGTCAATAGCGGTTAAGTGGGATTTGTTACTTCTTCATGAAAAACTCAATAAAGAAGCAAATGAAAATTTGGAGGTAAAACTGATACTGCATATACTTTTGTGTAAAACGTGATTATGCATTTTTTTGCGGAAAAACAAAAAGTATCAAAGACAAAAGTATCAACAAAAATCATAAAAAGGTAAAAATATAGTTTATATTTGTGTAAAACTGGTTCTGCACGTGTGATTCTGCATATACCTGTTGTGTGTTGTTTTCAAACAAAGTATCAAAAAACTAACTCTTCAAACTTTCACATATGGACAATGCAAAACCAATTAAGGACTCAGTTGAACAAGGATCAAAAGATGATGATGATGATTTTGTCGATCCTCCACCTATATCAAAAAAGAGGAAATTGGAAAAGCAAGTAGCCAAAAAGGAGCCAAAAGCCAAGAAAACTAAAGCAGCAAAAAAATTGGTGCTTGAACATGCAGAACTTGAAGAAGATCAAACCGTAGTGGGTCTTAAGTGATGCAGGATGCAATGGCTAGAAACAAAATAAAATGAAAAGGGAAACTGATATATAGGGTCCACCATCTCTTAGTGCGAGGAGAGACCTGAAAACCCCAAAACCCCATCTCTAGTACCAGCCTACAATGTAGACAACAAGAAGAACAAAGTAGAACAATCTCACAAAGAGAAAGGCATAAAACTAAAACAGAGAAACACTGTGAGAATTTTCATTAATAAAAAACGTCCAACTCCCCAACCTTCTAGTAAGAAGTGGTTTTATCACTAATTTGTAACTTACATTCATAATTCAAAAGGGCCTTAAACTTATTAACACTAAAAATTGAAAATTACATGAAGAAATGCTATTATCAGTTATAAAAATGTCATGGCTGTTATGAGCAGCAAAAAAAAAAAAAAAAAATGCCCCAAGCTATTATTGAGTTTATTAAGTCCTACTTAATATTGTTAAGCATTCAATTTATCCCAACGATGCATAAATAAACTAGCCATCATATATGCATCATCCTCTCCGGGTTGGAGAAAATTCTCCCTTGAATTTGTAGTTCCAATATCCTCCTCATTGTCCCTTTTGAATGGAATGAGACGTTTCACATTGAACAAATCAGAAGTACGAATATGGCCAGGTAACTTCAAGCGATAAACATTGGGGTTAATCTTTTCAAGAATTTCATATGGCCCAATCTTCCTTGCAGGTAACTTATTGTATTTTCCAGCTGAGAAACCATCCTTTGTCAAAACTGCCCAAACAAAATCTCCCACATGAAACTCCACCATTTGCCGTTTGGAATCTATATAAGCTTTATATTTCTGACTTGTTTCTTGAAGGTGCTTGTGCGTCATGCTATGGACTTGCTGGACATTATCAATGAAACTTTCAGGTTTGTTACTAATTCTTTTTGCATTTGGTATAGGAGCAAGATCAATTGGTGCTCGTGGAATTAAGCCAAAGACAATATAGAAATGACACATTCCGGTGCTGCGATTAACAGAACGATTGTAGGCGAACTCCATAATACATGACTTTTGGTCCCATGACTTCAGATGCTCACCAACTAAGCATCGCAAAAGGTCCCCCAATGTGTGATTCACAACTTTCGTTTGCCCATTAGTTTGACGATGATAGGCACTGTTGAAATTCAATTGTGTATTAGCTAATTTCCATAGGCTCCTCTAAAAAATGACGTAGAAATTTGGTGTCCCAATCAGAAACAATCGAACTTGGTAACCCATGAATTCGGTATACATCACGAAAGAATAGCTCAACAACTTTTGAAGTATCCATTGTCTTCTTGCAGGCAATAAAGTGAGCCATTTTAGAAAATCAATCCACCATAGCAAAAATGGAGTCTACACCATGTTGAGTACGAGGCAAACCCAAAACAAAATCCATGCTTATATCCATCCATGGTTGTGAAGGAATGGGTAATGGCATGTACAATCCAACATTGGTCGCCTTGCCCTTGGAAACTTGACAGATTCGACATCGTTCCACAAAACGATATTCTTCTATGCGCATGGTAGACCATAAATAAGAGAAAGAAACAAGCTCAAAGGTCTTGTCCCTTCCCATGTGGCTTTCATTATGTAACTCTTGTACGATCCTCAATCTCAAACTAGACTCTGGGATGAAAATTTGATTTCCTTTAAAGAGAAACCCTTCATGCAATACATAATCTGTTCTAGTTCCATCCTCAACATCTTCTACAATTGTAGAGAAGAAAGGATTAGTTTTTAATAAATCCTTTAAAGAGTCAAACCCCAATTCCTGAATTCTCATCGAGCCAAGTAAATATTTTCTCCTACTCAAGGCATCTGCAACCTGATTTTGCATATCGCCCTTGCGCTTTAAGGACATAACAAATGTAAATTCCTGCAAGTATGTTGCCCACTTAGCATGCCTCGCTGACAATTTTTCCTGACTATTTATGTCCTTCAAAGAGTCATGACTAGAGAACATAACAAACTTTTGTAAATTAGATAGTGCCTCCAATATTTCAATGCTTAGACAATGGCATAGAATTCCAAGTCGTATGTGGAATAATTCAATCTTGAACTGCTCATTTTTTCACTGAAATAAGCAATAGGCTTCCTTCCCTTCTTGACTTAGAACAGCTCCAATCCCAATCTTGGATGCATCGCAAGATAGCTCAAAAACTTTTGAGAAGTCAGGTAGCACGAGCAACAAAGTTGAACTCAAATTTCTCTTGATTTGATTTAAGGTGGCTGCTGATTCTCCATTCCAAGAGAACTTTCCACCTTTTATACAATCGGTGATTGGAGCCATAATGGTGCTAAAATGCGAAATAAACCTCATGTAAAATGAGGCAAATCCATGAAAACTTCGTACATCATGTATGGATTGTGGCGTAGGCGACGTGGTGACTGCTTCAACCTTTCTATTATCCTTAGAAATTCCATTTTTAGATACAGCATATCCAAGGAACAAGGCGTGATTAGTCATGAATGTACACTTCTTTAAATTTGCATAAAATTTCTCCTTTTGCAATATAAACAACACTTCCCGCAAGTGCTGAACATGTAAGGCATGACATGTGTTGTAGACAAGAATGTCATCAAAATATACCACCACACAAGTGCCAATAAAAGGCCGAAGTACCTGATTCATAACTTGTATGAAAGTACTTGGAGCATTAGTCAACCCGAATGGCATGAGCAACCATTCGTATAAGCCTTCTCGGGTCTTAAAAGCTATTTTCCATTCATCGCCCTCTCCAATGCGAATTTGATGATACCCACTTTTCAAATCAATTTTACTGAATACGATGGCACCACACAGTTGGTCAAGAAGATCATCAAATTTTGGCATTAGAAATCGATACTTAATTGTGAGTTTGTTGATCGCTCGACTATCAGTGCACATCCTCCATGTCTTATCAGTCTTTGGCACCAACAAGGTAGGAACTGCACAAGGGCTTAAGCTTTCCCAAATAAAACCCTTTATGAGAAACTCCTCCACTTGTCATCTCAACTCCTCATGTTCAGTTGGGCTCATCGGGTAGTGTGCTTTGTTTAGAAGGCTCGATCCAGGTACCAAGTCAATTTTGTGCTGAATGGTTCGCAATGGAGGCAAACCATCTGAATATCTCCTGGAAACACATTTTGCAAATTCTTCTAACAATGGCTTAGCCAATTCTGGAATTGGACTATCAATCTGCCCCTTCTTTTTGCCAACCAACACATAAACCACATCACTTTGCTTCATTTCATTTATGAACTTATGATAAGTAAGGAAATTAGAACCCTCCCCATTAGATGGTTTAGGCCCAAAATCCTTAGAAGGAGCAAGCACAATACACTTATTGTCCCACAAAAAATTGTAGGTATTTTTCTGCCCATCATGGAAAACATTTCGATCATATTGCCATGGTCTCCCAAAAAAAAGATGGCAAACATCCATGTTAATCACATCGCAACAAACCTTGTCTCTGTACTTGTTAGTAATAGAGAAATGGATCATACAACGTTTGGAAACTTTGACCTCATTGCCACATTTTAACCTAGAGAGCTAATAAGGATTTGGATGTGGTTTTGTTTTAAGCTTAAGCTTTTACACCGCCTCATCTGCCACTACGTTCTCACAGCTCCCATCATCAATAATAAGCTTGCAAACCTTCCCTTCAATTGTGCAGGTTGAATGAAAAATGTTGCTATGCAACCAATGACCATCCTCATTGTGTGGAGTGAAGCAAACTCTTTTAACTATAGGAGCCTCCCCTTAGTCCCCATGTAATATCTCTTCCAGGTTTTCATTTTCATCACCGTCATATATTGCTTCTTGTGAGAAATCATGAAAATCATCATTTGTATCTTCGTTTTCAACAAACAAGTTTTTACCTAGATGATTAGATTTTCGACATGCACTAGACTTGTGACCAAGTTCCCCACACTAATGACATTTTCCCTCAAAAGTAAGAGCATTCTTGGCATTGGAGCTTTTACTAGAAGTGACTTTTGGGGTAGTAGATGCTAGGACAATAGTCTTGGAAGCCGCTAGAGGGGTTACTATTGTAGAGCCCCATGAAGAAGCATTGTGTCGACTACTTTGCTTTTCAATCTGGATAGCCTTTTGATATGCTTCGGATACATTATAAAGATCATATGGATTAAGTGTTTCTTGAATATTTTGGTGCAGTCCTCCAATGTAACAAGCCACCAATTGGTCCTCGGTCTCATCCAAGTCATTTCGTGCAAGCAGATTGTAAAATTCCTCTATATAAGAACTCATTGACTTATTGCCTTGTCGAAGATTTTGTAACTGCATATACAAAGATCTTGTGTAATTGTAAGGCAAAAATTCAACACGCATGTATTTCTTCATCTTTTCTTATGTTTCAATCTTTTTCTTCCTTTTTCGAATCCGAGAGGCCTTAACTTGTTGCCACCAAGATGATGGTTTTCCTCATAAACGAGTGGCTACCAAGCCCACCTTTTTGTCTTTTGGAACCTCCTTGAAATCAAAGATGTCATCTACTGCAGTAAGCCAACCTAAGAGATCCTCCGGTTGTATCCCACCTTGAAACTCGGGGATTTCAGTTTTAAACCCAGAATCCCAGCGATTATTGTTATTTTGAATCACCCAAGTAGCTGCTCTGTGGGGAATAAATGGCCTCCTTCGTGCCCCAAAGCCTGCAAATGGATTAAAATTTCTAGGTTCTTCTTCATAATCTTCCTTGTAACCCTCTGGTGGTGGAGGAGGGTTTTGTCTTTCTCGACGATTTGAAGGCGAATTGTCAGGAAAACCAAAAAAAAAAAAAAAAACGTCCTGGTTGTTATCAACCACAAAAATGTCCTAGCTATTATGAGCAGCCAAACAAAAAAAAAAAAAAACGCCCCAAGCTATTATTGAGTTTATTAAGTCCTACTTAATATTGTTAAGCATTCAATTTATCCCAACAATCCATAAATGAACTAGCCATTATATTTGCATCACTAAGCAAGTAGCCAAGAAAGATAAAGCAGCAAAAAAATTGGTGCTTGAACATGAAGAAGTTCAAAATGTAGGGGGACATGCACAACCTCTATAAGATGATCAAGTTACTGAAAAAAAAAAATTATGACAATGATGAAAGAACCATATCAGATGGGATGGCAAAAATTGATGCTCAAAATGAAAATGATGATGATGAGATGCATGACATTCAACAACTAGAAGATGATGATGATGAAAGAACAGTTTCAGATGTTCCAGAAAAAGGTGATGATCAAATAGATGATGAGGATATACAAATGACACTAGCTGCATGGATGATAAAAGCACAAAGCCAAAAGAAGCTCCAAAATCAAAACGAAGACCAAATAGACAAAATGGTAAATTTAAAAACAAAAACTAATTTTGCTTAATTTGTGTGTATGTTTTATATAAACTGATGATTTTGTATAGAATATTAAATGTCATTAATTGAATGATTGTGGTGTAACTGATGTTGCATACTAATTTTGGTATAACTGATGCTGCATCCTAATTCTGGTATAACTGATGATGTATGTTAATTTTGGTATAATTGATGCTGTATGCTAATTCTGGTATAAGTAAATGATGCATGCTAATTTTTTTATAACTGATGTTGCATTAGTAATAATGCATGCTAAAAACTTATATAAGTATTCATGCATACTAAAAATTATATAAAAGCAACAATGCATGCTAATTCATGTATAACTAAAATGATGAATAACAAATCATGTATAACTAAAATGATGAATAATAAAATTTGATTCATATTCTTGATTTCTGCTGTAGCTGATGTTGCATGATTATTCTGCTATAAATTGAAGCTTTGTGATTATATTCCATAATTGATGATGCATATTAATTCTTTGTATAAGTAATAATGCATACTAATTATAGCATACGTAATAACGCATAATAATTCTGGTATACGTAATAATTGAATCTAATAATACAATAAGTAAATATGCAAACTGATTCTTCAAGCTGATTCTGCACACTGATTCATATTCTTTATTTTTCATACTATTAGGAGGAAGAGGGGGGGCAAAATGAAAATGAAGATCATTTTGACACACTGGTTGATAGTCAGAATATCTTTGGCACCTAACTTTCGAATGAGCAAGTCCAAGATGTTGCACATGATTTTGCCCATCTAACTATTGAAAGTGAAGAAAGAAATGTAGACATTACAGACATGGACGTAACTGAAATTGATAGGATGATCAGTAATGTGGTTAATTTCCATATAGAAGAGGCAGTACAAAAAGAGGCTCTAAGTACCTCAATTGAAGAATCAATTTCTCTAATGCAAGAAGAGGCAGTTCAAAAAGAGGCTCTAAGTACCTCAATCCAAGAATTAGTTCAACAGGTGCAAGAAGAGGCAGTGCAAAAAATGGCTCCAAGCACCTCAATTCAAGAATCTTGTCATCAGATGCCAGTTCAACATCAGGAGCAAGCAAAAACAAATGCAAAATTAGTTCCTCAACCCAAATCACCTTTAGGGACAAGAAGCAAATGCAGAATCAAACCCTCCACTACTAGTTCAAACTAAGAAGCAACAAGCAAATGTAGCATCTGTTCCTCAACTGCCAGTTCACCCCAAGGAGTTAGCAAGCAAGACAAGGAAGCAACAAACATTCTATGAATGGCTTATTGCTCCACTTACGGGTGAAAAAAAAAAAGAGAATGTGAAAATTCAGAGGAAGAATTAACATAAGAAGTGCTCTTGCAAAGCTAAATAGATCTTGCAAAGTATTGGAAAATGAGGGCGAAACTTCGGCTTCAAATGTTGAATAATGCTATTAACACATGCCTCTTCAAGAATTTTGTGATTGAGAAAATTGTTGAAGAGAAGGATGCTTTGGAAAAACAGAATAAGGACTTGAAAAAGCAAAACAAGAAGTTGGAAAAAGAGATGAAAAACTTGGAAAAACAGAAAAGTGAACTGGAGAAGAAGAACACTGCATTAGAACAACAATAGAAACAATAGGGAGAAGAAAAGAATGAATTGCAAGAAAAGAGCAAAGGATTGCTGAAGGGGTAGAAAGACCTTGAATGGTAGGAAGAAGAGTCCTACAAGAAGTAGTGTGAACTTAATGCAATCAACAAGATAAAAATAGAAAAATTAAAAGAGAAATTTCAAGTTTTGAAAGCTGAGAAGATTTCTCTAGATGAAATGGTGAAGAAGCAACAAGAAGAAATTTCTGAGCTAAACAAGAACTTGGGTTTCATCAATAAGGTTGAAACAGAAAAAGAAAAGAAATGTGAGGAACCTGTTCATCAAGTTTCTGATATTAATTCTGCAATTGAAAGCAAACCTGTTAAATCTATTGACAAAATCGTAGTCGCTTTTGATCAAGAGGTAGATATCAAGTCAAAATAGGTTCTGCAAACTTCAGAAAAAAGTACCAATAAAATCTCAAACACCTATTCAACCTCAAACTCGAATAATGGTCCGATGCATCAAGCAAAAAAATAGAAGGAAAAATAGGGATATGCATTTCCATTACACTGCCATAGGAAAAAAAGAGTATAAAATGAGTGGAAATGCCATCACAATAGACAAAAAAGCCATTAACCTTTTTTCGGTAAAAAAACACCAGTGTATGAAAATTTACGACGAAATCTATAATTTCTTTTATACTTCTAATATTGATTATGCATTAACATATTTCTATGTATATTGTATTTCAGAGACATATATTGGTCATCAATTGCAAATAAGTTCAGTTACTATGACAATATTATGATGAAAGAAGATATGTATGGTTTCCTTGGAGATGACAGAGCTACAAATACTATGATTGATTCACACAACTACATTCTTAGGGAAGAAGAAAACAATTTGGATCATCAAAACTTCTACTTGTCGGTCATTCTATTTGTAAGTTATAAAAGCTATTGAATGTCATTGAAACTGATTAATACTGCATACTGATGTTTCATACATATGTCCCACCCTGATGATTCATACTAATGTTGCGTATGATTCTGTTATAACTGATGCTGCTTACTAATTGATACTGCTTACTGATCCTAATTGTCCATATACTTATTATATTCTGGATAAACAGATGAACTTCACCAAGGATGAAAGCATTAAAGCACAATTTGGGGGAACAATTAAATGAATAAATGAGAGTTATGCGAAAAATCTTTATACCTCTTCTAAATCACGAACACTACACACTGCTTATGTTTGACACAAAAGATAGGCGTTTCCATTTTTACAACTTTAATAGAAAAAACCTTCAAGAAGGTGAAACAAACATGCACAATGACAATGCATAAAAAGTGGTAAGTCTAAATTTAGTATCGCTTATTTTTTTAGTGATTTCCTAGTACATTTTTCAAACCTATACTTAATCTATATACATGTGAAAATGATTGAAGAATGGTACAACAATAGAGACAGGTTATTTCATTTGCCATTGAATGAAAGAGAAAAAACAACAAATGATTACATGCGAAGGAGCCCTACAAATGCAACTTTTGAGATGGATGAAGATAAACAATGTCTAATCCAACTTGGCTCGTAAGTATAATTGTGTGTTTTGATTGTTTTACTTGAATTACTATTCTTGGTTACATTCTTCCATAACTTACGTTGTATACTTATTCTGCTATAACTGATGCTGCATACTAAAACTACATATTTTTCCATAACTTAAGTTGTATACTTATTCTGCTTTAACTAACGCTGCATATTAATTCTGTTAAAATTGATGATGCATGCTAATTATGCAAAACTTATTTTACAGAGATGATTGTGGTGTTTTTATGCTATACTACACATACGAACAATAGCAAAAGGTGGACAAATGGAAAAGTCCTTAACCAAGCGGGAAGTGAACTGTCTACGTCGTGATATTGCATCTCAAATAATACATCATCGCTTGAGTTGGAGCATGAAGTTTGAGGCGGAAAAACAAGCAACTAAAGGAAAGGACAATAAAAAATCACCTTGAAGTTTGAGCTGGACTTTTAACATTTAACTTTTTATGAACGTTGATGTTTAAAGTTACATTGTTATAATTCACTTTTGTGATATTACATATGTTTTTCGAACGTTACGTTTCTTTTTCAATCTATTCATTGCAAAATGTTACATAGCTTTTTCAATCTATTTATTCATTTTCTTCATTATAGAAAATTTTCAAAATTGGGAATAGCAAGCTTTTTACTTCCTTTTGCAATAACTCCTTGTTATAAAAACATGAATTCAGTGTTAAAATTGATTCTTCATAAATTGGGAAACCAAAATTGCAAAATACAAAAACTGATGCTGCATACAAAACAATAACTTGATTCTGCATAAAAATTTAAAACTGATTTTGCATGAAAATAACAAAAACTAATCTAATAACAAACTTCCAAAAAAATTAATACAAATAATCCAAAACTAAAATAAAAAAAATCAAATTAAAGTCTGACATGTCTGCTTGTTGTGGAACCATTACCAAACTAATACCTATTCCGTTTAGTACTTAATAGAAACAATACCAGGAGAAAAGTTTCTACACCTGTTCTTTGGCGCCTTTGCTTTCTAGCTTATTAATGATATTGTGAAGTCTGATGACAATGACTGCATCTTACACCTCTTGTCTCATTTTTAGACTTGTAACGATGAATCTGTGGTTTACCACCTCGTCTGCTTGTAAGAAGGGGCTTAACATGAGCATTTATTAGATCAAAAGTGGGCTTGTTCAAGTCAGAAATTGGAACGATAGGAAATTGGTAGCTTAGCTTATAAGAAGAAACTTTCTAGTAGTCATCCACAAAATCCTCAATATCACGACGATCATGCAAAATAACTTGCAAAGCATGAGCACATGGAAATCCTTTATGTTTCCATTGAACATATGAACACTGATGTTGATCCAACATAACAATAAAAGAGTTCATATCTCCCCTAACCTCAATTACATCATTAGATGACCTACTAACAATCCAATGACTACCTTCTTGAACAAAACCTCTATGATCATCTTTTTTTCTCTTTTTTTTTTTTCGGACATAACAAAGAAAACCACTTTTCTGAAACATGCCTCTGTCGGACATCATGGCCATCAACCTTCCCCTAATTGATTCAATCAAATCAAGAATAGGCATGCGACGCTCTTAAGAAATCATTGTGTTAAATGATTTTGTAATTGCATTACTAATTTCGCCCCACCGATTTCCCCAAAAATGTTAATATAATAATGATCTTTAGGAAGATCATCTAAAAATGAATAAAAATATCTCTGCCAACACTTCTCATTTCCTCAATATTCCTATCAAAATCTTCAACACTACATTCATATACACAATTTTTGAAATACTCACACAACTGATCATTCAAAAACTTATTACCTGCACATCGCCTCTCTAAATTTTCCCTCAAATGTACAATGCATAAACCATGAGAGGCAGTAGGGAAGTACTTCCGAATAGCATTCAAAAGCCCATGATATCGGTCGGTAATGAACGTGATCTTCCTTCTTTGGTAATTTAATATCCGAGCCAAATGTTCAACAAACCACGTCCAATTGTCTTCATTTTCTATGTCAACAATACTATAACACACAAGAAAAACCTTTGTATAAAAAAAAAATTAATAATTATTTCACAAAGTAGGTTCTACAGATGAACATAACTAATGCTGCACATTAATAAACTCATGCTACACTTTAATAACAAATCTATAGACAAAGAATGAACTAAGTCCTTTATAGTTGTTGTAAAACTGATGTTGCATAAATGCTAATAAAAAAAGATGAAATTTTTAAACGTATATGGGGGGAGGGAGTTCCCCCCTCCAACCCCACCCCCACACATAAATTGATTCATAATCCATTAACTGGTTCCTAATCCATTGCACATTAATAACAGATGCTGCACATTAATAAACTGATGTTGCACTTTAATAAAAAAATCAACACAAAAAGAATAACTTGATTCTCCAAACATAAATAAATGTTGAAATTAAAAAAAAAAAATCACAAATCTTTAATTTATAACAATTAAAAAAACTTATCATTATTTGCATTTTTAGTACAACAACTAAGAACAGTACTGGTATATCTTCCCTTCAAAAACATACCATCAAGGAACAACATTGATATATGTCGAGCCAAAATAATCAAGAAAAATATGGAGGCGACACGTGGACTTTTAGGTTAAAAAGACAAAATTACCCTTAGGGCACACCAGGATTCCCACGCGTATGCAACAGATAATAATGACTCAATCAAGGTCAAAGGTGATCAAAATGGTATTCTTTTAAAACCTTCTCATCACTCCTCATCAAATCCTCACCGACAAGGTAACTCCCAATTATTCTTTTCAAATTGGATTAATTGGTTAATTACCAAATTGATTGCAAGATATTATTTGACATAATATCTTGCAATTAGGGCCAGAAAACACCATAAGTGGCCGAATCCATTTTCTCTAAAAGGGGACCAGCCACACCCCTATAAATACCACCTCATTTCTCCAAAAACCTAGTTCCAACTCTCTTGCAAAATTCTTCAAATTTCTCTAAACACTTTTCCCTCAAATTCTAACTTTGCCATCGGAGGTTCTTTGGCCAAAACTCCCCCCCCCAACAAAAAAATATCATCGTGGGTACGTGAGGCTTTTGGCCTTGACCTAAGGCATTAATTGTTTTGCAGGTGCATTTTTGTCCAAGAAGAAGAAGGTGGAAATTTGCATCCACAAATTGGTGCTTTCATTGAGAGCTTGAGTCACATGCTTGTAGAAGACTCTCGCAAAGGTTTTTCGTTTTCTTGTTCATTTGTAGATTTTTCATACGTTCTTATTCTTGGAATTTTTATTTATAAAAATTCTTTGATAAAATGTAAAAGAAAAGTACAATGACTAGAAACTCGGAAACCACGATGGATGAAAATTCCAACTTTTAAGAATTGGGACATGGCGATCCATAAGGCTCAATGTAACGACAAGTGGAGCGGCACCA
Organism: Pyrus communis; assembly: GCF_041283825.1. Classification (NCBI taxonomy): domain Eukaryota; kingdom Viridiplantae; phylum Streptophyta; class Magnoliopsida; order Rosales; family Rosaceae; genus Pyrus; species Pyrus communis. The sequence goes on along the minus strand of NC_142578.1, from coordinate 13,371,158 downwards.
CCACGACGGGGCGCCACCGTAGCAGCTACCACGATAGCCACCACGGCAAAGCCCAAACCCACGGTGGCAAGACAACGGGCCAAGGCTCGCAAACCCAAGCCGTGCCATTCCAACCTACACGAGCCCAAGCCCAAGGTGAGCTAGCCTGAGCCGCGACCCAGCGTGAGCCAAATGCGCTCCCTAGCTGAACTCAGGCCTAGCCCACGTGTGCCGCAGCCCACTCCTGTGGCCTCCCAAGACCGGTTCAACCGTCTTGGCTCCAAATTTTTGCGTCGACGATTGAACTGAGGACATTTTCACCCCATTTCTCTACGGATTTGACATTTCCTAGATCAAATCTTAAGCCCTAGGTCTACCACACTTCCACTACTCAAGGAGACGCATTCCGTCCGAGCTCTTCCAACCCAAATGGAGAACAATACTTGTCTCGACAAGTCATGAAGTTGACTGATAGGAGCATATTTATGCGACTTAGTTAGCTTATTTTCTTGCATTTACATAGTTAGTTTCCATTTATTATAGTGTTTTAAGCTATTTTCGTGTGTTTGTAGGTCCTAATGGCAAAAGAGACAAGAAAGTGCATTTTGGAGCAATTTGGAACAGTTTTGGGCATGGAATGGATAGCTTGCATATGGAGCAAGGTGGATGGACGAATTTGAAGTCAAAAGAGGCTAGGAACATGCTACAAATATGGAGAAACAAGTTTAAGACAAAGAAGATAAGGAAAGAGCAAGAAACATGAAACATTATCCAAGCAACCTTATCTTATCCAAACCATATCCTAACCTAATCTTGTTCCACCTTAATTCCAGCTGCAAAGAGGACTTTATTTCACATTAGAACACCTAGATATATGGTTCTAGAACACCCTATTTGTCCCTAAATACATGCCGCACTACCCTTTCTAGAATCCCTAGAAAGGTGGTGCCTCTCCCTCTTTTAGAAGCTTTAGAACCTGCAATCATTTTCCTTAGGGGATTGAGTAACCCTTTTCCCTTCAGATTTTGGTGCACCCTAGTCCTTTTCTCACCTGATTTCTACCAAACCCTAGACTTAATTCTGAGGGTTTTCAGCCGTGCCTAATACATATATGTGTATATATATATTTAAGCTTGTGTCGTAGGGGGGGATCCATCCATTCACTCATTCATTCACTCATTTATTCATTCATTCAGCCATCTCACACCATAATTTACACCACATACACCTAAATCACCCTAGTGCCGCATCAAGGAAGGAATGGGAAGAAGAGTGTCGTGTAATCTACCACCATCCAAAGGGAGCCGCAAGCCTACTGTAGAGTGTGGAGTGTTTCTGGGGGTTTTCAATTATGATGAAAATGAGGAACTAATTTCTTTATAGTTGGAGGTGAATTCGAAGCCATGATTGTACGTTTTATATGAATTGATTACATCCAGTTATTGTTTCTTGAGTCTTGAATGTGATTTGCTTATTTGAGTTATCAAAACTTGTTTATGTATGTTGATTGAGGGTCGACACTTAATTTGCATGCATGAATTTGATGCTAGAGTATAAGGAGTTTCACCTAATCTTTATGAACTTATATTCATAAGTAGTGGAAGTCACTAGTCATGATTGTGTTAAGTAAATCCTTGGTATAAATATCATGCTTTTCATAGTTATGAATGCCTCGTTAATGCTTATGGTTTTCAAAGAACTTGATGACCTTTGATATGTCTTTCTATCATGCTTTTCATAGTTAAGGAACTTGATATAGATAATTTGGTTGCGGTGCGTATCCCATCTAATTCAATGAGTTAAGGAAAATCTGAAAGTTAATTTGTGCTTTTCACGGTTAGCTTAGGGCATTGTCATTCATAGTCTAAAGGAATAATAACTGGAAATTGGTTTATATGCATATGTCATATGTGGAGAAGGACCCTCTAACTAGCCTTTCATCTTTTTCAATTCACCAAATTTGTTTTTGTAAAGTGTTTTATGCAAAGTTTCTATTTTAAGCTTTAAATTCGTCAAAAACAATCACCCTTTCATTGACTCTTGTTATTTGAGTGAAAATTTGTTTTCATTTAGTCTTTTGAGTCAAGTTAAGTTTTGTTTTCATCAAAATCACTTGTTAGGTCTAGAATTTAGTTTTTTTTTTATTGTTTGTTGCTGTTTTGAGTGTTTTGAGTTAGTTTTGAGTCTATAGAGTCTAATTTAGTGTTTTAAAGTCTTATTTGTATTGATTAGCATCCCTAGTTAATCCCGGGTCTAGAACAATCCCTACTTATATATATACTACAATTGTCAACATTAGGGTTTAATTTGTGTGTCAAGTTAATTTTCACATCAAATTTTGGCGGCATTGCCGGGGTATTAGCAAAATTGCTAATCTTCCCCTAGTGAGTGCCGTGTGTTTTTCTTTTGTGTCTGTTTCTGTTTTGTTTTGTTTTCTGATTTTATTTTGCTTTGTTTGCTTTGTTTTAGGTACTAGTTTATGACTCGTAGTTCTCAACCTGTTCGTGAGCATATATTGGAGTTTGATGACGATTTTGAACGAACTTTGAGAAGGAAGAGGAAGAATCCAGAACCTAGTCCACCTAGTTCTGAAGTCGAATTTGAAGAAGAAGAAGTGGAAGAGGAAGAACAAGCCATGGCTGCGGATAATCGAACAATCAAGGAACTTTCAGCCTCGGGATTAGACAGTGCCGTGCCCTTATGCATTCAATATCCTAAGGCAACTCAAGGCAAGACCGATGAGTTCAAATTGAAGTCAAGCTTGCTGCAGCATATTCCTAAATACCATGGGCTGTCCATGGAAGATCCAAACAAGCATCTTAAGGAGTTTGAAGTGGTATGCTCGAGCATGACACCCATTAATGTCGATGGGAACATTCTAAAAATGAAGGCCTTTCCATTCTCTCTTTTGGAAAAGGCTAAAGATTGGCTATACGAATTGGCACCTGGAACCGTCACTTCTTGGGAAAGCATGAAGCGAGCATTCTTAGAGAAGTTTTTCCCAACTTCGAGAGTCATTCTCTTGAGGAAGAGAATTAGTGGCATTTAACAAAGCCAATGAGAATCCTTTCCAGCGTATTATGAGTGTTTCAAGACTCTAGTTGCATCATGCCCTCAACATCAAATGAAGGAAGAGCTTTTAATTTAATGTTTCTATGAGGGACACCTTCCAATTAAGAGACAAATGCTAGATGCCTCGGCATGGGGTGTTTTGATTGACAAAACACCGGTGGCTGCTAAGATCTTAATTGAAAACCGAGCCTTGAATGCAAAACAATATGAAGGTGTTGGACAAAGAGACATCCCACGGCAGCAAGTCCATGAGGTAAGTTCAATAGCTGAAATTCAATCTCAAGTAGCTAACCTCACTATGCTTGTATCTCAAGTTGATGAAGAATGCAAAGTGCAAAGAATTACACCAAGTGTGGCGTGTGCTTTATGCAAGGGCACCTCAATGATCAATGTCCTTAATTGATAGAGAATGGAGGATGGGAAAATGCCAATGCCATAGGTTATCAAGACCAAAATCAGCAAAGGAATGATCCATACTCAAATACATACAATCCGGGATGGAGAGATCACCTAAATTTCAAGTGGAGAGAGCCTCAATAACCTCAACAACAAGGAGGATTTTGACATCCACCCCCTAGGATATATCAAAGGCCATTCGTACAATCTCAACCTCAATCACAAACTGCTCAACCAAACTCAGGTTCGCTATTTGATAATGATCAAGCTATTCAATTACTAACTTTGGTATCACAGGGATTACAAAATCAAAATAATAGAATAACAAACCAAGACAAGGAGATGAGTGACATGAAGAAGCAAATAGGGCAGATCTTAGAGTTCCTTGGGCAGTTTCGAGAACAAGGCAAACTTCCTAGTTCAACAGTTGTGAATCCAAAGGGAGGCTTTGAAACCGCCAAGGCCATTACGTTAAGAAGTGGCAAGGAGCTTGGAAATCACCCAAAACCATCCAAACAAGGCCTTCATGAGGATGAAAAGCTGCTGCAAGAAGAAGAACAGGAAGCAAGGGCCATGGTAAGGGAAGACCAATCCTTGCCGCAGCCCCCTAAGGCCTCAAAACCGTCCCAAACCACCAAGGTAAATCCAAATTCGAATTCTTCTAGTTCTATTCCACTAAATGCGCCCTTTCCTAGTAGGTTTAGGCAATCAAAGAAAGAAAAGAATGAGAAAGACATTCTGGAAACTTTTAGGAAAGTTCAAGTCAATATCCCGCTCCTTGATGCAATTAAGCAAGTTCCTAAGTCTGCCAAATTCTTGAAAGAGCTTTGCACAACAAGGAAGAGGATTTCGAACAAGGAAGTGGTCCAGGTAAGTGAGAATGTTTCTGCAATGTTACAAAGGAAATTACCACCTAAATGCAAAGATCCGGGTAGTTTTACAATTCCTTGTGTTATTGGCAATACTAAGTTTGAGCATGCTATGTTAGACTTAGGAGCTTCAATTAATGTCATGCATTACTCAATTTATGCATCTATGGACTTAGGAGAGCTTAAAAATGATGGTGTGATTATTCAATTGGCCGATCGTTTTAATGCATATTCGAAAGGAGTTTTGGAAGATGGTTTGGTGCAGGTTAACAATTTGATCTTTCCAGTGGATTTTTACGTGCTTGACATGGAAAATTCAGCCCATTCTACCCATTGCCGATCCTTCTTGGGAAACCATTCATGAAAACAGCCCGCACCAAGATCGATATATTTAAAAGGACTTTAACGATGAAATTTGATGGCGAGATTATTGATTTTAATATTTCTGAAGCTATTAAATATCCTAAAGATGATCATTCTTGTTTTTCTATTGATGTGTTCAATTTGTTGGTGCAGGATTTTCTAGATTCGTTGGACAAAGATCCCCTTGAAACAACAATTGCTAAGGGATTGGGCCTAGAACCCAATTTATCCGTGCTTAATGATGAAATTGGCAAGATGGTGGCTGCCCTAGGGGCATTGCCACAACATCCTAGTAAGTCTCCAATCCCAATTTCAATTCCCGTTTCTACTAATAAGTTGTTACCTTCAGTGATTCAGGCCCCGATTCTTGAACTTAAACCATTACCAAGTCATTTGAAGTACGTCTATTTGGGAGACAAAGAAATGTTGCCAGTCATAGTCTCTTCAACACTCACGGCATTAGAGGAAGAAAAACTAATTCGGGTGTTGAAAGAGCACAAAACAGCGATAGGATGGACCTTGGTCAACATTAGGGGTATTAGCCTTACAACTTGCATGCATCGCATACTTTTAGAGGAAGGGGCTAAACCAAATCGAGAGGCTCAACACTGACTCAACCCTCCAATGATGGAAGTTGTGAAGAAGGAAATTATCAAGCTTCTTGATTGTGGAGTGATTTATCCTATCTTGAATAACCATTGGGTTTTGCCGGTTCAAGTTATTCCAAAGAAATCAGGAGTTACAATGGAGAAGAATGCCGAGAATGAGCTTGTGCCAACCCATATCCAAAAAGGTTGGAGAGTTTGCATTGATTATAGGAAGCTCAACGCCACCACAAGGAAGGATCACTTCCCTTTGCTGTTCATTGATCAAATGCTTGAAAGGTTAGCCGGTCATTCTTTTTATTGTTTTCTTGATGGTTATTCGGGATATAATCAAATTGTTATAGCTCCAGATGATCAAGAAAAGGCTACTTTTACTTGTCCATTTGGTACTTTTGCTTATCGTCGAATGCCATTTGGTTTATGTAATGCACCAACCACCTTTCAAAGATGCATGGTAAGTATCTTTTCAGATTTTGTTGAAAAGATTATTGAAGTTTTCATGGATGATTTTAGTGTTTTTGTTGATTCGTTTGATGATTGTTTACATAATCTCACTTTAATCTTGAAACGATGCATTGAAACTAACCTTGTTTTAAATTGGGAAAAATGTTATTTCATGGTAAAACAAGGCATAGTTTTAGGTCATATAGTTTCTGCCAAGGAAATTAAGGTTGATCAATCGAAAATAGATCTTGTATGCTACTTGCCCTCTCCCATTTCGGTGAGAGAGGTTCATTCTTTTCTTAGACATGCAGAATTCTATAGGCGTTTCATCAAGGATTTTTCAAAGATTTACAACCCCCTATGCCGACTTCTCCAAAAGGATGTGCCATTTGTGTTCGATGAAGCATGTGAGAAGGCCTTTAAACACTTCAAGGAGATGCTTACTTTGGCCCTCATCATAGTTCCACCAGATTGGAGTCTTCCTTTTGAACTTATGTGTGATGCCTCAGATTATGCATTAGGAGCTATTTTAGGCCAAAGGAAGAACAAACAGCCACATGTCATCTGTTATGCATCCCGGACTTTGAATGATGCTCAATTGAACTACTCCACAACGGAAAAAGAACTTCTTGCTGTTGTTTTTGCTTTAGATAAGTTTCGTTCTTATTTACTTGGTACTAAAGTTATAATCTACTCTGATCATGCAGCGTTGAAGTACTTATTTATGAAGAAGGAGGCCAAACCAAGGCTTATTCGTTGGATGCTTCTTCTCCAAGAGTTCGATATCAAAATCTGGGACAAGAAAGGAAGTGAAAACGTGGTGGCTGACCACTTGAGCCGTATGGTGCATGAAGGGGATGCTGTGCCTATCCCAGAGACATTCCTAGATGAGCAGCTGTTGTCCATCGAGGTAAGTGTGCCATGGTATGCCGATTTAGTTAACTATTTGGTCACTAAACAAGTTCCAAGCACTCTAAATAAGCACCAACATGATAAACTTAAGAAAGAGGCTCGTTTTTATGTGTGGGATGACCCATATTTGTGGAAATATTACCTTCATCAGATTCTACGTAGGTGTGTGCATGAATCGGAGTTTAATTCAATTTTAACTTTCTGTCACACTTATGCATGTGGGGGTCATTTTGGCACTCAAAGAATAACACATAATGTTTTAGAATGTGGATTTTATTGGCCTACTATATTTAAGGATGCTAGAACTTTTTGTGTGACTTATGATAGTTGTCAAAGAATGGGCAATATAGGTGCAAAGGACCAAATGCCGCAAAATCCCATCTTTGTTGTCGAAATTTTTGATGTTTGGGGTATTGATTTTATAGGTCATTTTCCTTCATCTCATGGTTTTGTTTATATTTTACTTGCGGTTGATTATGTTTCGAAATGGGTGGAAGCAAAAGCCACCCATACTAATGATTCCAAAGTGGTTGTAGATTTTGTGAAAACTAACATATTTGCAAGATTTGGAATGCCAAAAGTTCTTATAAGTGATGGGGGTTCCCATTTTTGCAATCGAACCATTGAGGCGCTGCTCAAGAAGTATAACATCACGCATAAGGTGGCAACACCTTATCATCCTCAAACAAGTGGGCAAGCTGAAGTTTCTAATTGGGAAATCAAACAGATTTTGGAGAAGATCGTTAGGCCAAACTGAAAAGATTGGAGCTTCCGTTTGAATGATACATTGTGGGCGTATCGTACGGCCTACAAAACACCAATTGGGATGTCCCCATTTCGGCTCATCTATGGGAAACCATGCCATCTTCCCGTTGAATTGGAGCACAAAACACATTGGCCAGTCAAAACATTTAATATGGACATAGATGCCGTTGGAATTCATAGGAAGCTTCAATTGAATGAGCTTAAGGAGATAAGGAATGAGGCTTATGAGAATGCTCGCATTTACAAAGAGAAAACAAAAGTTTTCCATGACAAGATGATTCGTAGCAAGACGTTCTCTATAGGGCAGAAAGTGTTACTTTTCAATTCTCAACTTCTATTGTTTCCAGGTAAGTTACGTTCTAAATGGATGGGCCCGTTTGTTGTTACTAATGTATTTCCTTATGGTAGAGTCCAAATTCAAAGTTTAAAGACCGGAAACGATTTCAAAGTGAATGGACATCGTTTGAAGCCATACTATGAGCACTTTGAGGAGCATGTCGTGGAGGATATACCCCTCTAGGCCATGGGCTCCAATGAAGCTTAAAAGGAGGTATCGTCCGGCTAGAAGACGTTAAAGCAAGTGCTTCTTGGGAGGCAACCCATGCAAATAAAGAAAACCTAGGAATCTCCGGCTCCACAACCAGATTTGTGCTCCTAAACCCTACTCTTTATTGCTTTTACTTTGCCATAATTGTCATGTTTGTTAGTTGTGTTGTGTTGTTTGTTTGTTTGTTTGTTTGTTTGTGCATCTATGTTTGAAACATTGAGGACAATGTTTGGTTTAACTGTTGGGGGGGGGAGGGGTAAACAAGTTGTTTTTGCATGATTTTCGTGGGATTTTATCACCTATCACTTCTAATGTTGTTACTCATTGTTTTTAAGTGTTTTTAGTGTGTTTTGAAGTGTTTTAATGTGTCTTAAACAGAAAATCCGAAAATTTGAAAGAAAAAAAATCGAAAAAGAGTGTTTAAAAAACCCAAAAAGAGTCATTTTTGTTTTTATGTTTGTTTGTGTCTTAGGATACCTTCCAACACAATGATGAGGATTTGGTTTTTAATTGCATGACTGTTAAAGAAAGTTACAAACATGGATGGAAGTTTGATATGCTCTTAGGTTTATGCTTAGTTGTAGTTGTCGTTTACGAATTCACATATAATCACAAAAGAAAAAAAAAAATCAGTTTTTGTAACATGCTTGAAGGAAGGAACTCAAACTAACGCTACAACCCTGAGAGACTTGAGCCTAAACTTTATTTGGAGAGTTATTAATCTCTGAATTCTTGTTTTCTAAAGTCATTGCATGATCTTATTATTTCTTTGTTTGGCTGCTACTTAGAATGCGTTTCATCACTATAATTCCAAATACTAGAACTCATGCTCGTCTCATTCAAAGCATAAAATTGAGTGCGTAACATGCAATAAGATGAAGTTGTTGAACCAGAGCCAAAAAGCCTTGTCCCTTTGCATATGTATTGTAGGTTTAACCCCTTTGAGCCTTAGTTAGCCTATTTTCTATGTTAGCCACATTATCCTTACCTAGCCTAGAATAGGACTATCCATACCCTTGTTCTTAAAGGATAGTGAAGCATGACTTAGAGGGAATTCCTTTTGATCTACAATTTGCAGAAAAACAAGTGTGGGGGAAGGTGTTTTGTTGGGATTCTATGAGATTGTACGTGTAGTGTGAAAAAAAAAAAAAAAAAAGGAACGTGAAAAAGAAAGAAAAAAGAAGAAAAAGTTGAAGAAAAGAAAGAAAAAGAGTTGAAAATAAGTGAGAATGAACTCACAAGTATTGGTTGTTGACGAAAGGGTCCAAAAGTTTGAATCTGGCCCTATTTGATGCGTGAATCTCCCATGGGCATTTAAAGTTGATTTCTACATTCAAAAGTGAATTCGAAGTGTTTATTTCATTGCTTTGCTTACTATTGCTTTAAGAACTTTTGTTTAGCCTAACCTTTCTTTGTTAGCCAATACCTTAGTCCCGTTACAACCCTTAGACTTCTATCTTGATTGTTATGTGTTTCAATATGTGGAGTTTCAAATTGGTATGAGCATATGGTATCTTGGTTCTCGCTTCTAAGTAGTCGCATTCCATTCATGAGATCATATACATGTTAATAATTCCAGAAATCGCCTTCTTTGATTATACATATGTGAGTATTAGTCTACATGTTTACATCAATCTTCTCACATATACCTACTGTAGGGAGTGTCGTCAGAAAATCTGTGTGAAAATAAAGAGTATATCTAGTGAGGAATTGAGGGAATCCTCTAAGGCATGTTACTACATTCAAAATGTTGTTTTAATTGATTAAATGCGAGCTAGTGAGTGGTAACTGAGATTAAGTATATGCTCGAGGGTAGGGATGGCTAAAATATGTGGGAGTAGTGATTTTTTAACAGGTCATGTTTCATTGGAAATCCCTGAGGCAATTGTTGGAAGGTTTAGGTTATGTGTTGTTTGTTTTGTTTTGCTCGGGACTAGCAAAAGCTAAGTGTGGGGGAATTTGATAGGAGCATATTTATGCGACTGAATTAGCTTGTTTTCTTGCATTTACATAGTTAGTTTCCATTTATTATAGTGTTTTAAGCTATTTTCGTGTGTTTGTAGGTCCTAATGGAAAAAGAGGCAAGAAAGTGCATTTTGGAGCTATTTGGAGCAATTTTGGGCATGGAATGGATAGCTTGCATATGGAGCAAGGTGGATGGACGAATTTGAAGTCAAAAGAGGCTAGGAACATGCTACAAATCTGGAGAAACAAGTTTAAGACAAAGAAGATAAGGAAAGAGCAAGAAACATGGAACATTATCCAAACAACCTTATCTTATCCAAACCATATCCTAACCTAATCTTGTTTCACCTTAATTCCAGCTGCAAAGAGGACTTAATTTCACATTAGAACACCTAGATATATGGTTCTAGAACACCCTATCTATCCCTAAATACATGCCGCACCACCTTTTATAGAATCCCTAAAAAGGTGGTGCCTCTCCCTCTTCTAGAAGCTTTAGAACCTGCAATCCTTTTCCTTAGGGGATTGAGCAATCCTTTCCCCTTCAGATTTTGATGCACCTTAGTCCTTTTCCCACCTAATTTCTACCAAACCCTAGATCTAATTCTGAGGGTTTTCAGCCGGGCCTAATACATATATATATTTAAGCTTATGCCGCAGGGATCCATCCATTCACTCATTCATTCATTCAGCCATTTAACACCATAATTCACACCACATACACCTAAATCACCCTAGTGTCGCATCAAGGAAGGAATGAGAAGAAGAGTGCCGTGCAATCTACCACCATCCAAAGGGAGCCACAAGCATACTTTAGAGTGTGGAGTGTTTCTGGGTTCTTTCTATACCAGTTTTAGTTCAATGTTTATTTTAATTTGGTTTTCAATTATGATGAACATGAGGAACTAATTTCTTTATAGTTGGAGGTGAATTCGAAGCCATGATTATACATTTTACATGAATTGATTACATCCAGTTATTATTTCTTGAGTCTTGAATGTGATTTGCTTATCTGAGTTATCAAAAATTGTTTATGTAAGTTGATTGAGGATTGACACTTAATTTGCATGCATGAATTTGATGCTAGAGTATAAGGGAGTTTTACCTAATCGTTATGGACTTATATTCAGAAGTAGTGGTAGTCACTAGTCATGATTTTGTTAAGTAAATCCTTGGTATGAGTATCATGCTTTTCATAGTTACGAATGCCTCGTCAATGCTTATGGTTTTCAAAGAACTTAATGACCTTTGATATGTCTTTCTATCATGCTTTTCATAGTTAGGGAACTTGATAAGGATAATTTGGTTGCGGTGCGTATCCCATCCAATTCAATGACTTAGGGAAAATCTGAAAGTTAATTTGTGCTTTTCACGGTTAATTTGGGGCATTGTCATTCGTAGTCTAAAGGAATAATAACTGTAAATTGGTTTATATGCATATGTCATGTGTGGAGAAGGACCCTGTAACTGGCCTTTCACCCTTTTCAATTCACCAAATTCGTTTTTGTAAAGTGTTTTATGCAAAGTTTCTATTTTAAGTTTTAAATTCGTAAAAAACAATCCCCCTTTCATTGAGTCTTGTTATTTGAGTCAAAATATGTTTTCTTTTAGTCTTTTGAGTTAAGTTAAGTCTTATTTTCGTCAAAATCACTTGTTATGTCTAGAATTGAGTCTTTTTGATTGTTTGTTGTTGTTTTGAGTGTTTTGAGTCAGTTTTGAGTCTATAGAGTCTAATTTAGTGTTTTTAAGTCTTATTTGTGTTGATTAGCATCCCTAGTTAATCCCCGGTCTAGAATGATCCCTACTTACATATATACTACAATTGTCAACATTAGGGTTTAATTTGTGTGACAAGTTAATTTTTAGGTCATTGACGAACGCCCTCGCGCAGCAGACAACCTTGGTGATTCAGCTTTTGTAGCGCATCGATATGCAACGTGCCCCTAACACGGTGTCCCGGAGTAGGATAAAGGTAGACAATAAACCTCTCCAGCAGGGTCTTGGCAAGCAACATCTTGACTAACCACGAACCGAGTGTTCCGGTAGTGTACACTCTTGATTGGGTCCCCGAGATAACATATACTTTCATCTTAGCTTGCGAATGAGCGTGGACTCTCGATTAGGACCAAATTTTGACAATCAACATGAGCAACCTTCTAGGTGAAGTGTTCATTCGCGAATAGGCCCGCAAGGAGCATTCTCCACCTCACATCAGAGTAGGCAGCACGACAGACGGAGAGAAGCAGTCACTCAATCCGGCTCAAGTTTAACCGGCAGCTTGCGAAGAACTTGCTTGCCTGGTAGGAACGTACCACTTGCACCGCAGCTGCAACATAGACGAGCTAAACACATGAAAGAATAGCCTAGACCAGTAGGTCACGATTGGGGGCAGCCGAGAACTCCGCTACCCCCAACAAAGGCAAATTCGGGAAGAAGTAGAAAGGCTCATAACCGAGCGATTGTGCCATTTCCAATGCAATGAGGTCATTAACGAGACACTACTGATGCGATAATTATACGCACACAAATTAAACCCTCTTTTTATCAATTGTAGTATAGGTGCAAGTAGGGATCGTTCTGGACCGGGGATTAGGAGGGATTGTTAATCACTTGGATTTGACTTAAAAACGTAAAAACATAATATAAAACACTAAACTAGACTCAAAGAATGTAAAACTAAACTTTAAAACATTAAAACAAATCAAAAGACTCAAAATGCTTTTAAAAACACAAACTAAAATGCTATACTAAACTCGAAGAATTCAAAACTAAAAATAAGAAAGATTAAGACTAAGACTTAAACGAAATATGGGGGGATTGATTTTGGACGAATTTAAACTAAAATGGATAGATTGTAAAGAAAACAAATTGTAAATATGAAATTGACGGAAATGAATGGATGGTATGGCTAGCTAAGGGGTTCATCTCCATACATGTTACACTTGCATAATAAAATGATTTCCAATTGCATTTCAATAAACCATGAATTCTCAACACCCCGGGTTAATTAGGTCCGCTTAAATTAACCGTCAAGTTTTCCTTAAGTTAATGAATTGGATGATTGCATACGACAACCCAAAGCATTCCTCACAAGTTCCCTACATGAATTGCATAATAGAGAAACAAGCAAGAATCATTAAGCATCATGAAAACTATAAGTGTTGACGAGGCATTCGTTACTATGGAATACGCATGAAACTTATGCCAAGAATTCGTTTAACGCGATTGTTTATAAGCAACCTCCACTACTTGTGAATATAAGTTCATTACGATTAGGTGAAATTCACTTATATTCTAGCGTCATATTTATGCATGAAAATTAAGCGCGCATTCTAAATAAACATTCATAAATAAGTTATCAATCAAACGGTTAAACAAATTGAATCCACAACTTATTAAATTCCAACCAAAAGTAATCAATTCATAATGCAAGCATAAACATGTATTTTGAATCACCCCCTAGCTAAAGGGGGTTTAGTTCCTCATAACTTTGAAATCAAAGAAACACCTAAACATTCCAACAACTCAAACTTGAATTGTATGAACGTTTAGGCACTCTTCTCTTCCATTCCTCATACGTACAAAACAAAGAGAATTAAATTTAAACTTTGAAATCAAAGAAACACCTAAACATTCCAACAACTCACACTTGAATTGTATGAACGTTTAGGCCCTCTTATCTTCCTCGTTGTTGTAGCACAAGGTCTAAGGTGAGGTTTGGGGGATTATGGAAATGGATGAGGAGTGGTGTTTGGATTATAAGGGAATGGATGGGAAGCTCACGGCTAGGGAAAGAATGGAAGTGTTTGAGGGGTGTTGTGTTGTGAATGAGATCTCCATGAATGAATGAATGCAAGGGTATTTATAGGAGTAGTGGAGGGAACATATGGCTATGTCATTTGTAGGTGAAGTAGGTGGATGTTGTAGGTGAAGTGGATGTTGTAGGTGAAGTAGGTGGATGTTGTAGGTGAAGTAGGTGGATGATATGTTAAGTGATAAGTGATAAGTGATATGATATGTGGTTATTATATGATAAGTGGTTAAGTGGTGATGATAAGTGATAAGTGATTAAGTGATATGATATGTGGTGATGATAAGTGATAAGTGCATGTGGGTTAACTAATGAAGGAAATGCATGTGCAATGACAATGTGTTAGAATGGATGTGTGTTATGCATGGCATGATTGGGATTAGGAAAGGTTTAAATGTCCTAAAACTAAAGAGAACAAGGTTCCAACACTTTGGCTCCAATTAGGTCTTCAATTTCGTCCAACACTTTGGCTTCAAGCATAAGCTATCCGTCCTTAGCCCAAAAGTGCTCCAAAAGTCTCCAAAATGCATCTTTTTGCTCCTTTAGCCCTTTGGACCTACAAACACACGAAAATAGCTTAAAGTACTAAAATAACTAAAGAAACATAACGTAAATGCACGAGAACAAGCCATTTAAGTCGCATGAATATGCTCCTATCAACTACGACGGGACATAACCAACATAAGCAAGTCATCCTTCATGGATGAGATCGAGTAGGCAGAGCCTTCACACAAATTCAGCATGTTACATTTCACATCATTCAAAAGAAATGGAGACCCGGAGAGGCACCTAAAGCACTACTGTAGAGCAATGATCCTTTATCGGAAAAACGACCCTTTCATGTGCAAAATATTGGCCACCACTTTACAAAGCGGGGCACAAGATTGGTTCCACACCCTGTCGTAACAATCTATTCGAAGTTTCAACGAACTTTCTTTGGTTTTCACCAAAGAATATTCATCCTATCGCTCGATCAAGAAGAAGTCCGACCACTTGTTCAATGTCAAAAATAACCTAAATGAGTTGATTCGCGACTATGTGAAAAAGGTTCAAATCAGAGAAGGCAAAGATAGTCGGATGCAACAACTTAATAGCTAGTGTAGCCTTCTAGAAATGACTCCCAGCAAACCATTCACTGTTCAGAGAATTGATCATGAAAGAAGATCTAACTTTAGTAGACTCTTTCACTCTGGTAGAGAAGCATACACTTTGGGACGAGGCTCGTCGATGCACATTCAAGGCAAGTCTGAGTAATCTTGAATATGAAGTCCCCCACTACTCTGAAAAAGACTCAAGGTCTGATTGGACGAACGGGACGACGAGTGTGAGAAAACATTCAAGGACTTGAAGAAGTACCTGAGATCACCTCTCTAGTAACTAAACCGGAAGCAGCGAAGGATCTATTCATATGTTTAACGGCATCTAATGCAACAACAAGCTCTACCCTCATACGAGAAAAGCTGGGGGCCTGACTACCTACATTCTATAATTCAAAGACTCTCATCGATGAGGAAACTAGCTACCAGAAATTCGAAAACTAACTTTGGCGACAGCTGTTGCAACTCGGAAGCTCAAGTTATACCTTCAGACATACGTAGTAATCCTCATGACACACTATTTCACCCAATCCAGACGCACGACGACAAAGGCGCAGACACCGGCGGACGCAAAGTTTTCTGACGAATACAGCAACTCAACCCAAAAGGCCCCCCAAGGGTAGACAAACACTAGAAAAACACACTCGGAAGCAAGTTTTGTCCTCATCGCCCCAGAAGATTCTACATAGGAGCAACATGTACCGGCAGTTGAGCACCACCTCTTGGTGTGCGTCACACAGCCCCAGCCGACCCTTGCTTCATAATTCAGCTCTAGAATGGCCCAATATTGGCAATTGGGCATCTCTTTCTTCGTGTAACAAGGCCCCAACTCCACGGCTCCCTACTGCACCTTCACGCCTAGCTTAGGCGATGCAACAGAGCGACCCAATGATGCCTCGAAGGCAATTGAGCACGCCCTAGCCAAGTTTGTTTCACCTAATTGAGACTTTTGGCATTTGCATGTTGACGGCGCATTAATTACAAAGGCTCGGAAGCAGGTGTGATCTTTGTCACCCCAGACAATTTCATGCTTAAGCAGGCAATCATTCTAGGCTGCAAAGCATCTAACAACGAAGTAGAGTATGAAGGCTTACTAACAGGTATCTAAATAGCAAAAGACTTGGCGATGAAAAAGCTTGCAATTCATTTTGATTTCCAATTAATCACCAGCCAAGCTATTGGGGAGTACATGACAAAGCATCTAAGGATGACATAATACCTAGAGAAGGTACGAAATCAACTTAAGGCATTTTAAACTTACACCCTCACCCAAGTTCCGTGGGCAGACAACACCTATGTGGACGTGTTAGCTGGCCTAGGCTCCGTCCTCAACCATTAACTCAAACGCTTTATTTCGGTGGAGTATTTAGACAAGCGAAGCATAGAGGCAGAGCTAGCAGCCGAGGTGTCATAGGTTAGTACAATTCCAAAATGGCAAGATTCCATTATAGACTACTAGGTCAATGGCACACTTCCTATGGAAACATTGGAGTCTAAAAAGCTCCAAATAAAGGTAGCACGCTACTACATGTGGAATGACATTCTCGTCCGAAGATCCTACACTGGATCATATCTCCGCTGCCTAGCACTTCTCGACGACCTTAAGGTTCTAAGTTCAATCCACAAAGGCGTTTGTGGAAATCACTCCGGAGGCCGATCCTTAGCACAGAAGGCTCTTAACGCAGGCTACTACTGGTCTACTATGCATTAAGATGGTAAGAAGTGGGTAGAAGCCGAACGCATAATAACCACAACTCAGATGAATATACAGTGCTTTATATGGAACAACATCAGTTGCCGATTTGGCATCCTCAATCCATCGTGACAAATAGCAGCCTACAATTCGTAGGCAAATATTTGGCAAAGTTCTTCTAGAAATATGGCATCAAGCAACACATGTCCATGCCGAGGTATCCCCAAGGCAATGGGTAGGCCGAAGTATCCAGCAAGACGATTCTCGACTGCCTCAAGAAATCCTTCTCTGACAAGAAGAGAAAATGGCCAGACGAACTTCCCGGATGTCTATAGGCATATCGTTACCACCAAACAACGAGCAATTGGTGAAACTTTTTTTCTTTTTGGCATTTGGTTCTGAAGCAATCATTCCTCCCAATGTCATCGTACCAAGTATCAACACTTTACTGCCAAGCATCGAGCATTATAGAAAAGAGATGGCCACAAACTTAGATTTGGCAGAGGAGAAACGGGAGAAGGTCATCACTCATATCGCAGTCTACCAACAGCAACACCTCTCCAGCTACAATAAAAGGGCCAAGATCTAGCAGTTCCACCTTGGAGATCTAGTCTTAAGAAAAACCTTCATCACTGCCCGCAGAGAAAGCTCCAAAAAGATGGATCTCATCTGGAAAAGTCCTTACAAGATCAGTAGAGTATATAACAAGGGTAGTTACACCATCGCCCCCATGAACGACAAAGAGATCGAAAAACAGTGGAATGCCTACAATTTGAGGAAGTACCATATGTGACCTCCTACTACGTCAAAGCCTGAAGACTCAAGCAGCTCGACGGGCACCACCTTGCAAGCCGACGACAGCTAAGTTCTTGTTCGTTTCACTCATTTTTCAATGAAGAATTTAGAAGTAATCTATAACTTAGCTTGGCTGCATGCTTACAACAACCGATCACTCCTGCACTTCAAAAGAAGATCGCCGCATTCTTAAGGACTTATCGCAGGAATTACACCTCTCTGGGGACCAACCATGCTCTCCAGTGTGAGAGGGTAAACTAATTCCTCAATACCCACATGGGTTTGCTCTCCAATGTGGGAGGATAAACTTTACACTCTAAATATCCAGATGTGGATGAGTCGGGCTGCCATGGTGTAACTAGGTGCACGATGGCTTGTGTCAGGATTCCTAGAAATAGCCACAACAATCTTTTTTAAGGCTTAGCTAACTGAAGGATTTTGGGTCTCTTGGCCTAATCCGTGAGGAACTGGGACTCAGAGATGAAGAAGGCACATTACGTAATACGCTTTTGATGTGAGATTTATACGCACACAAATTAAACCCTCTTTTCGTCAAATTGTAGTATAGGTGCAAGTAGGGATCGTTCTGGACCGGGGATTAGGAGGGATTGTTAATCACTTGGATTTGACTCAAAAACGTAAAAACACAAAATAAAATACTATACTAGACTCAAATATTGCAAAACTAAACTTTAAAACACTAAAACAAACCAAAAGACTCAAACAGTACCCAAAGCACTCGAAACTGCCTAAAAAACACTTTCTGGGCAGTTTTGAGCACCTTGAGTACTTTGGACGAATTTGGGAAACAAAATGAATCAAAACACTTATAAGCACAAACTAAATGTATTTCTAACTAATCTAACACTTTTAATATGAATGGGGGATTGGTTTTGGATGAATTTAAACTAAAACAGAAACTTGGAATTAAAACAGATTGTACAAACGAAATTGATGGAAAGAATGATGAAAAACTAGTTAGAGGGTTCCTTATCCACACATGAACATAAGCATATAATTTAACTCCCAGTTATGACTTCAACAAACGATGAATGACAATGCTCCAAGTTAATTAGGTTCGCTTAAACTAACTTTCAGATTTCCCTAGATTCATTGGATTGAATGGGATACGCATTACAACCAAATTATTCCTAATCAAAGTCCCTAACCATGGAATACGCATGATAGAGACATTCAACAAAGATCATTAAGTTCAACGGAAATCATAAACATCGACTAGGCATTCATAACTATGGAATACGCATGTTAATCCAGCCTAGGGTTTACTAAACACAATCGTGACTAGCGATCTTTACTACTCATGAATATAAGTTCATAACGATTAAGTGAAATTCCCTTATATCCTAGCATCAAGCTTAGGCATGCAAATTAAGTGTCGACCCTCAACCCACATACATAAACAAGTTCTGAATCAAAACAGAAAAGTAAACCACATCTAAAGTTCATGAATTCATAACTGGAGTAAATCAAATCATAACCAACATATGTCCATGGCTTCAAAATCGCCTCTAACTAAAAAGAAATTAGTTTCACATGTTTAACATAATTGAACAACAAGTTAAATTAAACATGAAAACAGAAACAAGAAAAGAAAGAACAAATTGATGGAAAGTTAGCTACGGGGTTCATCTCCACATATGTTATACTTGCATAATAAAAAGATTTCCAATTGCGTTTCAATAAACCATGAATTCTCAACACCCCAAGTTAACCGTGATGCACTAATTAACCTTCAAATCTTCCTAACGTTATTGAATTGGATGATTGCATACGACAACCCAAAACATTCCCCACAAGTCCCCTACATGATTGCATAATAGAGATACAAGCAAGAATCATTACGCTCTATGAAAATTATAAGTGTTGACGGGGCATTCGTTACTATGATTGCATGAAACTTATGCCAAGAATTCGTTTAACGCGATTGTTTATAAGCAACCTCCACTACTTGTGAATATAAGTTTGTAACTATTAGGTGAAACTCACTTATATTCTAGCGTCAAATTCATGCATGAAAATTAAGTGTGCACTCTCAATAAACATACATAAATAAGTTATCAATCAAACGGTTAAACGAATTGAATCCACAACTTATGAAACGCAATTAGAAGTAATCAAATCAAAATGCAAGCATAAACATATATTTCGAATTCCCCCCTAGCAAAGGGAGGTTTAGTTCCTCATGGTACAAAACAAAGAGAATCAAAGAAACACCTAAACATTCCAACAACTCAAACTTGAATTGTATGAACGTTTAGGCCCTCTTCTCTTCCATTCCTCATTCGTACAAAACAAAGAGTATTGAAATTAAACATTGAAATCAAAGAAACACCTAAACATTCCAACAACTCAAACTTGAATTGTATGAACGTTTAGGCCCTCTTATCTTCCTCTTCGTTGTAGCACAAGGTCTAAGGATAGTTTGATGGTGTGAATGGTTCGGGGAGTGGTGGAGGAATGGAAGAGGAGTGGTGGAAATGGAAGGATGGTGTTTGGATTGTAAGGGAGGGCACGGCACAAAGGAGTTTTGATGTCTACATTCTGAAATGTGGAAGTGTTTTGTGACTGAAATGTGTATGAATTAGAATGAATGCAATGGATGCTTATTTATAGGTGAAATGGGGGGAACATGACAGCTAGGAGGGAATGTGGCTGCATGTTTGAATGATTAAAGGATGCATGTGGGTTGGAATTGCATGTGCAATGAATATGTGGCTGCATGTGCAAGGGGACAATCTGAAAATGCATGTGAAAGCATGTGTTGGCTGCAATGATGAAATGGATGGGAGTGCATGTGGCTTAATTAATTAAAAGGAGTGCATGTGCAATGTTTTAAAGGATGGAATGCATGTGAATATGATGGAAATCTGATGGGAACTCACGGCAATGATGGTGTTTGTTTGAATGATTGCAGATTGTGTGGGTGAGTGATTAGGTTGGAAATGCATGTGAATGCAAGGTGTGAATGATTATGAGTGCATGTGGGTGAATTAAAGGATGGAATGCATGTGAATTAGGTTGGAAATCTGATGGGAACTCACGGCATTGATGGAAATGAATGATTAAATGTGCATGGCTGAAATATGAATGGAATGCATGGAATTAGGCACGGCACAAAAGGAGTTTTCTGTGGTGAATGGGAATGCATGTGAAAATGCATGTGAAAGCATGTGAATTAAATGGATGTGGGTGGAAATGTGGCTGCAATGATGAAGTGAATGCATGTGTTGATTTATGAAGATGCATGTGCAATGAAGTGGAATGGATTTACACGGCTAAGGAATGTGTTGGTGTGTGTATGGGAATTTCTGGTTCTAAGGCTTTGTTTGATTGGGCTAGGCCCTTTGTTTTATGTCTTAAAGTGCATACAAGGCTTCAATTTCGTCCAACACTTTGGCTCCAAGCATAAGCTATCCATTCTAAGCCCAATTTTGCTCCAAAATGCTCCAAATTGCACCTTTTTGCTTCCTTCGCCATATGAACCTAGAAACACACGAAAATGGCATAAAGGACTAAAATAACTAAAGCAACACAACGTAAATGCATGAGAACAAGCCAATTAAGTCGCATAAATATGCTCCTATCAGCTTTATGGATGGCTGCCCTGGAACCCTAAAGTTGCTACCGAGTACACTAAGGTAGCCTATGGTTTCCAAAAGACTACTTACGGCTTGCCCTTCGAGCAATAAGTCGTGCTAAGCTTATACAACCGCACATTTTTGTGAAAGGTTAAACAAGTTAGCGTGTATATATGAAGCTTTATCCACTACCGATATACTACGCATTCAATAAGCTTCACCTCTGCCAAGCGCGGAATGAACATTTAGATCTACACTAATTCCTAAAGTGTTTTGATACTTGCTACGCAACCCACATAATTGGTTACATAAAAAGCAAGGAGTTCTCTCGAACCTTTACTTACGAAATTCCATACAACCATGTACTTTTGATACAAAATGTTAGCGAATTTCATGATCCAAAAATCTTTAGTATGTTGTGATATAGGCCACACAGCTCAAAGGATTGAAGAAAGCCAAGGTTAACAACCAAGTGGTCACGTGGACTCATTTGCTTCTGTAAGTAAGGCATTCGGCTGCCGACCCTATTGTTAACAACCTTGCAAAAGTTCTACACCTATACCTACGACTGTATAGGCTACGAGGGCCTGTTTGTTTATAGAAAAGTAGCACTCCTATGCTGGTATAAAAGTCAAAGGTTGGGCATAAACAAAAGAAGCGAAGATGAAGAAAAACGAAGGAAGCAAGTTTATTAAATTTTCTAGCAAAATTGATAAATGACTAGCAAAGGTCGAAGAAGTTCAAGCAAAACAAAAGTAACAAGGAAAACAAAGAAAATCCTAAAGGGTACTTAGAAGACTGCCTTCAGTAGCTTAGACATCCTACGACTACTCGGTTGCCACACTTTCAGTAGCCGCAAAACTCCCAGCAGCGGCATCATCCAGCGCTTTACCCTTGGCTGCTCGAGCTTGGGCATGAACTGCTCCAACTACTTCACCAATGGAGATCTCAAAAGTAAAGGCAAGCAAGTCTTCTGAGGAAATAGAGAAGGTTTCAAAGTTTCTCCCAGCAAACTCGAAGTCAGACGGTCTACCAAAGAAATGATCTACATAACCCAGCTTGTAGAAATCGGCTTGACTTTTAACAAGCAGAGCCTTAAGCCCAGCCTTCTCACCTTTCAGCTGCCCGTTCTCCTCGAGCAGACCAACACAGACCTGTTGTGGCTCATCCACTTCCTTTTTCAGACATTTGTTGATCTTCAAAGCACATTGGAGTTCCAACACTTGGGGTTCAAGCCTATGAACAACCTTCTTGAAGTGGATCACTTGATTATAAGTAGTAATCAACTCTTCATCCTTTGCGTAAGTAGTGGAGTGAAGCTCAGAGACGGCAAGCTTAAGATCTAGAATCTAAGTCTTAAGCTGCAGAAAAGTGGGGATATAGATGTTAAACCCTTTCAAAGTGACGAGCTCAGACTCCAACTTTCTAATCTTCTTGGCAAAATAATAAGCTTTAGCTACCATAGTTTTTGACATCTCCTTAGTAGCCTTGGTATCCTCTTGGTTAATGAGCATAGACTTAGCTACCAGAATCGTCGTTTTCTACATCGTAATAAGCAGAGCAGTCATTCTATATTAGTTGTATGCTTTGCAAAGGAACTTGGGCAAACAACTCCTTTGACATCATCAACAAACTTGGCACATGCATCTATGTCTTCAAGTAGATATGGTTTTAAAAGCGCACAAATCTCAGCAGCTTCCCAAGAAATAGACTTTATGGATGTCTCACAATTGCCCACATGAGCTGTCTCCTTCTTCTTATTAGGCAAATCAATCTCAGCAGCAAGGGGAGTAGGTTTTGGTGCCACTTTAGCAGCAGAATCCACCTTATCACTCTTTATAGTAGCAAGTCTTTCAAAAGGTGAACTGGATTTAGTCACCGATGGACGTTTTGGGATAAATTTTGGCACAAGGGTCACGGTGAAACTTCTACGTAAGCGATCTTATCAGCAATTGAACTAGCCACTTTTGGAACGGCAGGCATCACGGGCACGGATTTAACAGCCTCATATTTCTTGCCCTTGGAAGAAGTCAAGTTAGTCACAAGCCTGGGGCTAGCCGGTGAACCTTTGTGAGCAGCAGAAGAAGTCTTCAGTTTTTTCTCAACCGGCATCTCTTGAGCAGGCAGAGAATACCTCTTCTTTCCACCTGCATTCATAATAGGCTCCACGACAGCAATCAAACGAGCCAATGCATCCGCCTTGATCTTCTTCATCTTCTCGAGAGAGAGCAGCCCATCTTTTTCCTGGAGAAGATGACTAAGTCATTCACGATACTCAGCAGGGAAGCTCAACCCATGCTGGTTTTTCCCTCATTTTTTCTCTTAGACCAGTAGGCAAAAGCCTGCATGCCCAACATTCTAACAGCCCATGAAGCCCGCAACCTCCTCATTCCAATCATCGACATGGCCCACGTCGAAGAGCCCAAAGGACATGAGCCATATGGCTTGTCTAGCACTATGGCCCAACGCCTCAATTCGCAGCCCTAGCTGCACAGCTGCCTTTGGCTTTAGCAAAGCCAAGCAGCCTAAGTAGTGGTCCTTGCGATAACACCTCTTCAGCCCATGCCAAGCCAATTCTTGGCCCTTGCCAGTCAACGTGCCGCACCACCCCGACGGTTACCCCTCAATAGCACTATCTAAGAAGAAAACAAGGAAAATTAAATTTTTCTTACCTCAGTGCGGTGCGGAGAAGACAAAGAAAGCAACGAAAGACAGTTCTTTACATAGGCAAGTGTAGAAGATTGCTAGGGGAGGGGGAGCAAATATCCTTTAGTTTTCTCTCTCTTGTAGGGTAGAATAAATCTCTCTTTGAAGTTGATTTAATCATCTACTTAAGATAGTCTTTAGAAGTAATTTATTTCCCTTTCCTAGAAGGATCTAATTTCCAATTAAAGAGGGAATCTATGTCAAGATAGGAAACCATCTTATGTTTCCTAAAGAGAATATCTCTACACCTGTTGCCTTTTCCTGCGAGCAGCCTTACAGGTGTGGGGCATTTGTAAAGCCAAAAATAATCAAGAAAAATATGAAGGCGACACATGAACTTTTGGGTTCAAAAGACAAAATTACCCTTAAGGCACACTGGGATTCCCACGCCTATGCAACGAACAATAATGGCTCAATCGAGGTCAAAGGTGATCAAAATGGTATTCTTTTAAAACCCTCTCATCACTCCTCATCAAATCCTCACCCACATGATAACTCCCAATTATTCTTTTCAAATTGGGATCAATTGATTAATTACCAAATTGATTGCAAGATATTATTTGACATAATATCTTACAATTAGAACCAAAAAAGCCATAAGTGGCCGGATCCCTTTTCTCCAAAAGGGGGCTGGCTGGCCACACCCCTATAAATACCACCTTATTTTTCCAAAAACTTAATTCCAACTCTCTTTCAAAATTCTCCAAATTTCTCTATACACTTTTCCCTCAAGTTCTAACTTTGGCATCAAAGGTTCTTCGGCCAAAGCCCCCCATTTATCGTGGGCGCATGAGGCTCTTGGCCTTGACTTATGGTGTTAATTGTTTTACAGGTGCATTTTCGTCTAAGAAAAAGAAGGCGAAAATTTGCATCCATAGTATACACTATTAGAATCCTTTAACACAAACTCCAAAGGATATGAATAACCTTTCAAACCAATTACTATCATTATGAAGTTCTAGGGCACAAAAGGATCCATCATTGGCACACACAAACTCATCAAGATACCAAGGCAAATATCCAAAAGAGAGAGCCTCATCACCATTAACCTCGTTATCTGCAATCTCTTTACCATGCCAAGTTGCATGGTATTTAACATCAAGACCATACCTCTTCTTCATTTCTCTCATAACATCATTTGCCTTGATAAACATATGTGAAAGAACCTTGGCAACCAACAAAGAGGACAAAATAGTAGGACCAAACCTTTTATTCTCATTTTGATGAATATGTCCACTGCAAGTATGAATATTATTTAATTTTTTAATGATAAAACAACCACTAGGCTATTGAACAACAACATGAACACACCATTGACACCTCTCCGACAGTTTCTTTGAGCATACAGCAATAAAATGCTTCCAATCATTCCTAGTGTATTTGAAAACAAAACCAACCTCAATAGAGTATTGGGTAAGTTTTCTACGAAACTCAATTGCACAATCTTCATAACTTTGATCCTCAGAAGAAATATAACTCTGTCATTGATTTGTTGCATAATGGTGAGGTCCATAAGAGCCATACTTATCCAAATATTGGTTCTCATCTCCATTACTAGTAGTTTCTCTCAGAGAAGAAGACAACACACTACTAGTAGAAACAATAGACATCTCCTTCTTAACATGAACATAAACTCCAACAACTGGATTTGAAATCAAATTATTCACCAATAGAAGCGTTTGAATATCTTCGTTGCACTCTAATAAATAGTTTGGTTCGCCTCCGTATAATGAGTATTTCAACAAAAAGCCTCCTAATATCAAACTCGGGAACCTAAAAGTTAATTGCCCACACAAATCCTCATAAATTAGAGTGCGAATAAAGTGGTACAACTACTGCACAATTTTCATATACACAATTCAACACCTTAATAATGGACATGATCTACACCAAAAAAAACATAAAATTAAACTGATGTTGCACAGAAATAATTACATATATACATGCATTTTGCATTTTGCATTTTTAAATGTAAATCCAATAATCAATAAAAACTGATACTGCACAAAGGTTTCAAAATGATAAACTTAAGAAGATTCTATAAAATTGATGCTGCACAAATATTTGTAACACTGATGCTGCATAAAATGCCAAATGATTAGTAATTCATTAATTGATTGGCAATCCATTGTCCTTTGTCCTTTTAATAAACTAATGCCAAATGATTCTTTATGATTATGTAAAACTGATGCTACACATATTTTAATAAAAAATTGAAAATTATTAAATGTTTGGGGGTTGGGGGGGGGGACCCCAAAACTTATGCCAATGAATACTGCATGATTCTAAAAATTGATGATGCACAAGTATCTCGTTGAAAATTATTAAATGTTTATTTTGGGGGAGGGGGGTTTTCCCTTCCCCCTCCACCCCTAAAAAAAAAAACTTATGCCAACTGATTCTACATGATTTCTATAAGCTGATGCTGCATAAATATTAATAAAAAAAAATTTAAATATAAACTAATTCATAATCTATTCGTATTCTAACAAATATACATCATAACTATACCGCAAAAAACAAATGCAACTCAATGAAAACAAAATCGGCAAAACAAAAAATCACCTTCACCAACACTCGATCAATAAAAACTGAATCAAAATCTTCAAAAACTAAAAAGCATGCTTGCAAAAAACAAAATCAATAAAAATAAATAAAAATAAAAGCTCAACGCGAATAATAAGAAATTGAAAAATCAGAGATTCATTTCAAAATCTAAACTGAAATAAATTTAAATAAACACACAACTCATTCAAAAATCTAAATTGGAAGTGATAAACTTGAGAAGAACAACTTACCTGTCACATCCCGGGCCGGGCGGGACCACTTCCCGGGCCCGGGCGGGACCACTTCCCGGGCCCGACTCCGCCGTAGCACACCCTCACAGTTTTGTCCGCTTTGGGCCCCCAGCACACCCTCACAGTTTTGTTTCTGGGAACTCACACGAGAACTTCCCAGTGGGTCACCCATCATGGGATTGCTCTGGCGCTTTACTCGCTTAACTTCGAAGTTCCGATAGAACCCGAAGCCAATGAGCTCCCAAAAAGCTTCGTGCTAGGTAGGGATGAGAATATACATATAAGGATCACTTCCCTGGGCGATGTGGGATGTCACAATCCACCCCCCTTAAGGGCCCGACGTCCTCGTCAGCACACATGTGGCCAAGGTTAGGTTCTGATACCAAATTGTCACATCCCCGCCCGGGCGAGACCACTTCCCGTGACCGACTCCACCGTAGCACGATATTGTCCGCTTTGGGCCCCCAGCACACCCTCACGGTTTTGTTTCTGGGAACTCACACGAGAACTTCCCAGTGGGTCACCCATCATGGGAGTGCTCTCGCGCGCTACTCGCTTAACTTCGGAGTTCCAATAGAACCAGAAGCCAGTGAGCTCCCAAAAGGCCTCGTGTTAGGTAGAAATGGGAATATACATATAAGGATCACTCCCCTGGGCGATGTGGGATGTCACATTACCTTTGAATAAACTTGAGAGATAAACAACAGAGAAGAAGAAAAATAGCAGAGAAACGAAAAAAGAAATTGAATGATTCGAATAGAAAAGAGTAAATCTGAAGCTATATTTCTTTCAATCTCCGCCAATCACGTTTAATAGAAAAGGGAAAGGTAAATACGTAACTCCGTTTCTAACGGAAAAATAGGACATGATGTCATCTTACGCGGGTTTAAAAAATGTCCCTCCTTGAAATGTTTAAAAAGTGTAATATCAATATATATATAATTAAGTATTGAAAGGATACTCTAAGTGTAATTTTTTCCAACATATATATATATATATATATTTTTTGGTAGTTTTAGTCTTAATCAATCATTCAATTCAATTTATCATTTGTTTGTTTAATAAAATTTAGTGTCATTAATCAGTTAAATTGGTGTTAAAACAAACCCTGTTAGATCAACCTCGTATTTACATATTTCTACTATATTTGATTCGCGTGCTTGCAAGTTGAATTTAGTCTAAATACACATTACTGCTCTCGCACACAATTCAAAAAACTTCATATTCTTGTTAGTTTTCTTACACTAGATTTTTATTTCCGGCCATGGTCATTCACTTTTCAAGATCTTAGACTCAAATAAGTTATTGCTATGAGTTTTATTGAATTTAGCACTTTTAATTGTCTAGTTATTTGAATTCCATTATAATTTAAGTTTGGTTATTTTAATCGCAATGTACTTTACGTCAATTACTGTCTTGTTGTTTATATTATCTTTCCTTATATTATCACACTTTATATTCTATACTTTAATTCCTTGCAATTTTACATTATTTTGCATTTATAAATCCATAATCAGAAAATATACTACCTGCTCTAACCATCCTTGACCTTAGGGGAGTGAAAAGACATAGGCCAAGAGAAGGTTTCTTGCTTGGCCGTTCAATCATTTGATAAAGAAGTCATATTCGCAGCAGACATCATTCACATATTTTACCCAAGCCAAATATGTGGTTTGGCAGTGGCACGCCTATGCAATCCAAACCAGAAGGACAAAAAATCTTCATCAACGGCTCATCAGGCCAAAATAGGGGAAATAAATAGATTCAAATGCAATGCTAGAGTTATCACATATTTGTATCACATTTTAATGCCACCTACTGTGACAGCCCGTCCCGCATTATTTGTACCGTAGGTGTGAAATGACGATTTTTCCCTTGGTGGGTATTTGCCATTTTGGGGTGTTGTCTTGTTGTTTATGGTGGTTGACGGTGTACGGACCATTTCGAAGACAACTATCTACGCACAGATCGAAGGTTTGAAGGTGGGTTTTGGACTCCTAGCAAGCTCATGAACTCATCTATACCAATTTTTGCACGTGAAACCCTCGAAAACCCGAGAACCAGGGAATCCCGATTTTGTGCACTGTTCATGCACACGTGATCGTGGGGTTTTTAGAAGTTTCTAAGGTCATAGGAAGCTTTAGAATACTCTCACGAAGCTCGGAGAAAGATTTTGGAAGAAATTAGACGTCGGGAAGGCCAGAAGTGGCGAGTTGTAGATTTGGCCGGAATTTCGTGGTTTCTCCGGCGAGATTCCGTGAATTTAAGGGCTTGAAAGTGGTAAGGTTTGTTCTACTAGTTGTAAGGTTCATTTTGGTACAAATTTCATGGATTTTGGTTAAGAAATGAAGAAGATATGAAGTTTTGAAAATTTTCCAGTTTCTGGCAAGAATTCGAGTTGCAGACGGCGGCGCTAACGGCAGCAGACGACAGTGACCGGCAAGATTCACCGAAGAAGACAAGGAATATTCCGTCAACTTCGCCGGAATATACTAACGGTGTTATTAACGGCGTTAGGCATATATAACGGTATATTCTATTTTTGGACGGAATATTCCCTAACGCCATTAGGGTTACCACACGTGTGCCAGGCACATGCCCGCGCGTGGCTGGGGCGTCTGGCCATGCCTTGGCCAGCGCGTGGGAGGTCAAAAAATTATTTTAAAAATATCAGGATGTTCGTGAGGTTGAGTAGATCACGTTGGTATATTCAAACACTCCATTTGATCATTGTATGAGAAGTTATTACCTAGTTTTGGTTATGTGCTTTAAATTGACGTTTTTATAATTGTTTCGCATGTAGGTGAGACCTATCCTCAAGACAAGCGCAGTCACTCAAGGCTCGGGGGTTACGACCCTTCCACATACCAGTGAGTGGGCTTTTGGTTTTCCGTATATACCTATATACTTGTGGTTTTTCCCAGAAAATGAAATTGAGCGTTTATATGTTTTAAAATGCCATGCAAAGTGTCTCCCTACTTATTTATGCATTAGTAGTTGCATATATGTATGTTTGGTGATACGGATGCATAGGTAAGTGCCAGGTAAGTTTATAGTTTATGGTTGTGAATTAGTAGTTAAGTGAGATGCATTGAGAGCTCATAAACCTACACCCTGGTGTTAGTGCTCCCGCCCAGAGTAGGGCACAGTCTTTCACGTGATGTTCACCTCCCGCCCCACACGCTCATCTTGGATCCAAGTTAGGTGCACAGTCCTATCGTATAGACCACTTTAGGTGGTCCCGACTCATAGGTGACCTGTGATTATTCGCACAGTCTTCACGTGATCATAGCACTTGAGCATATTTATTTACACCCAGTCCTGTCGTACAGACCACTTTAGGTGGTTCCGACTCCTGTGCAGTATAGTGATTGAGTTGTGGATTTAAGCTCTAGATTCAGCCGTACAGGTCACGTTAGGTGACTCTGGCTAACATATATTCTGCATTGATTGACATCACCTAGGTTACTTACATCATATGCTGAGTTAGTTGACATGGATTATATACATACATATTGTGAATGTTACTACTCTGAGCATGGTTGTGATATATTTATATATTCTATTTCTGGGAAATTATATAGATTTTACGGAGAGGGGTTAGAACTTTTGGGAATGAAATGATTTTGAAAAGCTTTGTTTTTGCCTACTTACACTTTCTGTTTTGTGCCCCTCCAGGTTCTACTTAGAAGTGCTTTAGTGGTTCATGAGGACTCGACGGTGGTTCTGACAGAACATCACAAATGTAGGATCACCTTTGGGTGTTGTGTAATTAGTATTCGTTCTTCTGGACTGCATGATGCGAGAATTATACGCACACAAATTAAACCCTCTTTTTGACAATTGTAGTAAGTATGTAAGTAGGGATCGTTCTGGACCGGGGATTAGGAGGGATTGTTAATCACTTGGATTTGACTCAAAAACGTTAAAAATACAATCTAAAACACTATACTAGACTCAAAGAATGCAAAACTAAACTTTAAAACACTAAGACAAACCAAAGACTCAAAATGCTTTAAATCATAAACTAAATTGATTTCTAACTAAATTGAACAAAAAGGTAAAGGGGGATTTAGGTTTTGATTAAACTAAATGACAGATTGTAAATTAAAGCATAAGGAAATGAAGTAAACACAAAATGAATGAATCAACAGCTAATAAAAAGAGATAGCACAAATGGAGATGAAGCTAGAGATTCGATTTCACCATTGCTAAGCCAAGTCCATGCTTGTTAAGTCAGATTATACTCATCCCTCTACTTATTTCTTGGGTTTGTTTCACTTAGATATGATCAGCCATATGATGTGTGGATTTGATCAAATGTCTCTAATCATGAGCCTAATTGTGATGTGCAACTTTGGTTCCTAATCAAGACTATGTAGTGCACAAGAAACTTTCACAAAACCAAAGGGAACACTCGGCAGGATGTTTGCAAAACATTCCCTTCATTCATTCACATATCTACCAAGATTATGCATGATGTGTGCTTTAATCTTGGCTAAACAACCTGTGGTTAATTCAAATGATGATCAAGCATTAAAATCAACACACTAAGTCACAATTAAATCGGAGAATGAAACAAGAAATAGATAGATTAAATGAGAATTCCGAATTAACTACATGGCAATCTTGCAAGGCTACATCGAATCCCTAGAGAGAGATTAGTTACACTTCATGTTTACAAAAGGTTTGACATAAAAATATATAACATGAGTGAACATAGGATTAAGAAGAAAGAACCCTTGAAGCAAAACTGATGTCGAAATCCTTTAAGAAATGGGAGAGTGTATCTAATGGAATGAAGCCGAGAGGAAGTTCCTCATGGTACAAAACAAAGAGAATCAAAGAAACACCTAAACATTCCAACAACTCAAACTTGAATTGTATGAACGTTTAGGCCCTCTTATCTTCCTCTTCGTCGTAGCACAAGGTCTAAGGGATGTTGTTGGTGTGTTGAATGGATTGGGGAATTATGGAAATGGATGAGGAGTGGTGTTTGGATTATAAGGGAATGGTAGCTCACGGCAATGAGGGAAGATTGGATGTGTTTGTGATGTGTTGTGTATGAAAATGAGATGTGATTTTTGTGTATGAATGCATGGGTTTTTATAGGGGGAATGGGAGAATATGTGGGTAATTGTTTAAGAGTGAATGTGGTTGTTATGATTGAGAGTGCATGTGGATGAAATGATGAAGTAGGAAGGTGGAAATGCATGTGTTGAATTGGTGGTGCAATGATGAAAGAGTAAGTGCATGTGTGTGTGAATGGTGGTGCAATGATGAAAGAGTAAGTGCATGTGTGTGTGAATGGTGGTAGCTAGGGTGAATTATGATGAATGCATGTGGAATAAAGATGGAGAAGGTGGTGTAATGATGAAGGATTAAGTGCATGTGTGTGTGAATGGTGGTGCAATGATGAAAGAGTAAGTGCATGTGTGTGTGAATGGTGTTTCTTGATGGTTTTGGGGTTGTGATGCATGTGAATGCATGTGGCTAAGGGTTGTTGATTGGGCTAGAGGTTTTGCATGGCTCAAAGGATTGTTTGATTGGGCTAGGCCCTTTGTTTTATGTCCAAAGTGCATACAAGGCTTTCAAATTCGTCCAACACTTTGGCTCCAAGCATATGCTATCCATTCCAAGCCCAATTTTGCTCCAAAATGCTCCAAAATGCATCTTTTTGCTTCCTTAGCCATATGAACCTAAAAACACACGAAAATGGCTTAAACTACTAAAACAATTATGAATTAACAACATAGATGCACGAAAACAAGCTAAGTAAGTCGCCTAAATATGCTCCTATCACTGCACTTAGGCTCTTTGTGCTCTAATTATGTTTATCACACTTAGTATCGCACTAGTGTGTTACTTTAACTAGCTTATTTAGTAGTTTGGTTTTTATTTATTCGTACTTTTATTATTATTTTTGCTTCCGCACTGTGCACATGGCTACGTCACCCTCACGTGACGGCCAGCACGCCTTGATTTCGATCAGGGTGTGTCAGTTTGGTATTTGAGCCTAGGTTTAGTAGTCCTGCATATTTTGTGAGTGTTCTAATTGTTTTGGTGTCTTCTGTCAAAACTATGCCACTTCGTAGGGAACCATGTTGCCTAAATAAGCTAAGTAAGTCGCCTAAATATGCTCCTATCAAATTCCCCCACACTTAGCTTTTGCTAGTCCTCGAGCAAAACAAAATAATAACAAATAAACAAAACGACACTAAACAAGTAAAACACAACCTAAACCTTCCAACAACCGTCTTAGGGATTTCCAATGCACATGACAAGTTAAAAATCATTATTCTCACAGATTTTAGCCATTTTTACACTTAAATACATTCTTAATCATAGTCACCACATACTAGTTCACAATTAAGCAATTAAAACACATTTCAAATGTAGTAACATGCTTTAGAGAATTTACTCAATTCCTTACTAGAATGCACTCTATTTTCACACAGATTTTCTGACTACACACCCTACACTAGTTATATGTGAGAGATTGATGTAAACATGAAAGACTAGTATCTCACATATGTTATAACAAAGAAAGCATTTTCTGGATTTACGATAATGACATGAATATGATCTCATGAATGGAATGCTACTACTTAGAATGAGAACCAGTGATTCCATAAGCTCATATCAAATCCAAACTCCACATTATTGAACACATAACGATCAAGATAGAAGTCAAAGGGGTGTAACGGGGCTAGGGTACTGGTTAACAATGAAAGGTGAAGGATAAACAAACATTATTAAAGCAATAGTGAGCAAAGTATTGAATTAGGCACTTAGAATTCCCTTTAGAGCGCGGAAAACAACTTTTAGACTAATAGGGGAAATTCAAACAACTCTTATTTTTCTTTTCTTTTTCATTTTTTTTTTTCAATTTTTTTTTTTTTTTTTTTTAGCCATGCCTATGGCACAACAACTCTCATCAATAATCCTTCCCCCACACTTATTTTCTGCACATATTAATAAAAAAAAAATTCATTTTCCGTCATGCTTACTATGCTTTAAGAACAAAGGCATGGATGGTCCTATTCTAGGCTAGGTAAGGATAACATGGGTTAACAAAGAACATAGGCTAAACAAGGCTCAAAGGGGTTAAAACTTACAACAAATACGAAATATGGGAAGTAAGGCTATTTGGCTATGGTGGCAACTACACAACTTTATCTTGATATATGTTATGCAATTCAATGTCATGCTTTGAATGAAATGGATATAAGTTCTAGCATTTAGTTCTATCATGATACAATTGCATTCTAAGTAGCAACCAAGCAAGGAATAATGAGATCATGCAACAACTTTAGAAAACAAAGAATCACAGAAAATAACTCTCCAAAGAAGGTAATGGCTCGAGTCTCACAGGGTTGTAGCGTTTGTTTGAGTTCCTTCCTTCAAGCATGTCACAAATTTTTTTTTTATGATTGCATGTGAAGTCATACATTATAACCATAACCAAGCATATACCAAGAGTAAATCAAACTTTCATCCATGTTTATAACTCTCTTTAACAGTCATGCAATTACAAACCAAATCCTTATCATTGTGTTGGAAGGTACCCTAAGACACAAACACACAAAAACGACTCAAAACACTCTTTTTAGGCTTTTTTTTAAAACATTTTTTTCAAATTTTTATGTGATTTTCGGAGTTATAAAACAAAACACACTAAAACACTCTAAAACAATTTAAAAACACCTTAAAACAGCAAGGAACAACATTTGAAGTTATGGGTGATAAAATCCCACGAATTTGCATTTACAACATTAGTTACCCCCCCCCCCCCCCCACACTTAAATCAAACATTGTCCTCAATGTTTTAAGCATAGATTCACACAAAACATAAGTAAACACACAAAAAGCAACTACACATACTAAACATGGCAGAATGTAATTAACAAAGAGAAGAGTTTAGAGACGCAAATCTGGTTATAGCGTGTAAATTCCATCTTCTCCTTGGTAATTGCATTGAGGCTTTGATCTTTGTGATTCCACAGGCTTACTCTTGAACTGCGCTGCTCCCATCGTTGATTTTCCTTTGTGCTACTCTTGAACTGGGCAGCAGGCTTCTTTTGGTCTCCCCCGAAGGTCTGAGCTTCCTCCTTTTATCTGTTTCTTTGTTCAATCTCTCCAATTCGTATTGAAGAGGGTTAGAGGATAGCTCAGCATAAGCAGTTGTTGCTTGTCTCTACATGCTTCAACCTATCATTGTCACTTGCCTTACTTGCTCCCCTTTGCAGAAGTGGTCCCTTCTCTGGAAGTGTATCAACCGTTGAAGATGACTACTCGAGAGCAACGCCAGGTAAGCAACCAGGGAATAGCTTCCAGGCAGTTGGCTCCAGATCGAAAGACTGACTCCAAGTGTCGGCTGATTGCTTCTTTTACTTTGCCATGCGAGTAAGAACAAGGACAAAGAAAAAGACAGGGAAAGAGCATGATATGAGATACTTTTGCTTTTGACCTTGATGATATGAGATACCTTTGCTTTTGAAGAAGCGGTGAATGAATCAGCACATGTATTTGTTGTGCTTGTCTACCGTTTCCTCCTGGGTCATCTGTACTCCAGGCATCTGGTATCATCTTTGGGGAAGAAGAAAAAATTGAGTATTTCAAAGGGCTTTGCTGGGAGTGCGCCCTCAGAGGTGAGAAAGAATTGGGCATTTTCTTCAGGTTTGCCTTGCCATAAAAGATGAAGGTCGACATATATAGAGATAATATCAAGTGGTGGTACTGTTCTTTTACCATTGTCGACAAACGTTTTGATCCCGCAAATCCGGCTTTTTTGAAATAGTGGCGCCTCTTCGATTTCTGAACGACGCCCCTTCGATTTCTGAACGACGCCCCTTTGCTTTCTGAACGACACGTAGTAGTGCGGATGCGGCTCATTTTGACAAAGCTGCACGCGTTTTCTGAAAAGCAGAGAAAGCGTCGCCGAACTTTGCGCTTGTCGGCTAAAGATGTGTTGTTGCGATGATGGCCTCCACGTGTTTTCAGCTTTGTCAGATATCTTTTGACAAAGTTGAACGCGTTTTCAGAAAAGCCGAGGGAGCGTCGCCTAACTTACGCCGGAAAATCCAGCTCTTTGAATCAGTGGACGCGTCGCCTTGGTTTTTTATAAAGCTATCGATCACCACCAACATACACACTCTGAAGATCTCCCATTCTTGAAAATCGTCTCCGGCCCTTTTGAAAATTTACTCCATCCACCCCTTCTCTTTGAACACTTTTGAAAAAATGGCAAACTCATCAAACCTTAGCTTAGATTTGAGTCTCAGCAGCGATCCGGTTGCGCCCCGTCAAGGTAATGTATGGCGCCCTTCTTTTTTATCTTCTAACGGTCTTCTTACAGGTGAAGACTCCGTGATGCAGGACGCCACAACAACTACAATAGTAGCTAGGAACCTCCTCACTCCAAAAGATAGTAGGCTGCTGTCAGGACGGTCCGATGAGTTGGCCGTTCAAGAGTCCCTCGCACTTAGTGTTCAGTGTGCGAGCTCTGTGTCCAACATGGGCCAACGCCTGCTTGCCCGCTCCCGTCAGGTGGAATCATTGATGGCAGAGGTGGAAAGTCTTAAGCAAGAGATCCAGCAGCTTAAGTACGAGAATAGAAGTTTGCATGTGCTTGCAAATAACTATTCGTCGGGCATGAAGAGGAAGCTTGATGAGCTGCAAGAATCTGAGGGTCGAATTCACAGTGACCGTCAAAGGCTTGCGGCTTATCTCCAGAGGCACCTTTTTCCTGGGTCATCCAGCGTTTGGCCAAGTATTGAGGCCTGGAATGCTCTAGCTCCGATGCCTTCCGCTCTGATGCCTTCCGCTTCTATGCCTCCCGCTTCTATGCTTTCCACTCCTATGCCTTCCGCTTCTATGCCTTCTGCTTCGACGCCTCGTAGTGGGGCTTCACGTAAACAACCTCTGTGAAGGCTCCATCTTTCTCCATGTTTAGTATTTTATTTAATAAACATGCTTTGCTTTATTCAGTGCATTGGGTTGCCTCCCAAGTAGCGCTTTCTTTTACGTCTTGCAGCCGGACGAAGAACCCAATCACTCCAGGATATGTTCACAAATCGGATGAAAACTCCGAGTCATAAACTAATACCTAAAACAAGAAACAAAACAAGATTAAGAATCTGGAATAAAATAAAAAGAACAAACGAAAATAAAACAATCCAAGGGATTAGCAAACAAGATTAAGAATCTGGAATAAAATAAAAAGAACAAACGAAAATAAAACAATCCAAGGGATTAGCAAATTTTCTAATCCCCGGCAACGGCGCCAAAATTTGATGCGAGAATTATACGCACACAAATTAAACCCTCTTTTTGACAATTGTAGTAAGTATGTAAGTAGGGATCGTTCTGGACCGGGGATTAGGAGGGATTGTTAATCACTTGGATTTGACTCAAAAACGTTAAAAATACAATCTAAAACACTATACTAGACTCAAAGAATGCAAAACTAAACTTTAAAACACTAAGACAAACCAAAGACTCAAAATGCTTTAAATCATAAACTAAATTGATTTCTAACTAAATTGAACAAAAAGGTAAAGGGGGATTTAGGTTTTGATTAAACTAAATGACAGATTGTAAATTAAAGCATAAGGAAATGAAGTAAACACAAAATGAATGAATCAACAG
Source organism: Pyrus communis (assembly GCF_041283825.1). NCBI lineage: Eukaryota > Viridiplantae > Streptophyta > Magnoliopsida > Rosales > Rosaceae > Pyrus > Pyrus communis. The sequence continues at coordinate 13,334,092 of NC_142578.1, read as the reverse complement.
CTAATAAAAAGAGATAGCACAAATGGAGATGAAGCTAGAGATTCGATTTCACCATTGCTAAGCCAAGTCCATGCTTGTTAAGTCAGATTATACTCATCCCTCTACTTATTTCTTGGGTTTGTTTCACTTAGATATGATCAGCCATATGATGTGTGGATTTGATCAAATGTCTCTAATCATGAGCCTAATTGTGATGTGCAACTTTGGTTCCTAATCAAGACTATGTAGTGCACAAGAAACTTTCACAAAACCAAAGGGAACACTCGGCAGGATGTTTGCAAAACATTCCCTTCATTCATTCACATATCTACCAAGATTATGCATGATGTGTGCTTTAATCTTGGCTAAACAACCTGTGGTTAATTCAAATGATGATCAAGCATTAAAATCAACACACTAAGTCACAATTAAATCGGAGAATGAAACAAGAAATAGATAGATTAAATGAGAATTCCGAATTAACTACATGGCAATCTTGCAAGGCTACATCGAATCCCTAGAGAGAGATTAGTTACACTTCATGTTTACAAAAGGTTTGACATAAAAATATATAACATGAGTGAACATAGGATTAAGAAGAAAGAACCCTTGAAGCAAAACTGATGTCGAAATCCTTTAAGAAATGGGAGAGTGTATCTAATGGAATGAAGCCGAGAGGAAGTTCCTCATGGTACAAAACAAAGAGAATCAAAGAAACACCTAAACATTCCAACAACTCAAACTTGAATTGTATGAACGTTTAGGCCCTCTTATCTTCCTCTTCGTCGTAGCACAAGGTCTAAGGGATGTTGTTGGTGTGTTGAATGGATTGGGGAATTATGGAAATGGATGAGGAGTGGTGTTTGGATTATAAGGGAATGGTAGCTCACGGCAATGAGGGAAGATTGGATGTGTTTGTGATGTGTTGTGTATGAAAATGAGATGTGATTTTTGTGTATGAATGCATGGGTTTTTATAGGGGGAATGGGAGAATATGTGGGTGATTGTTTAAGAGTGAATGTGGTTGTTATGATTGAGAGTGCATCTGGATGAAATGATGAAGTAGGAAGGTGGAAATGCATGTGTTGAATTGGTGGTGCAATGATGAAAGAGTAAGTGCATGTGTGTGTGAATGGTGGTGCAATGATGAAAGAGTAAGTGCATGTGTGTGTGAATGGTGGTAGCTAGGGTGAATTATGATGAATGCATGTGGAATAAAGATGGAGAAGGTGGTGTAATGATGAAGGATTAAGTGCATGTGTGTGTGAATGGTGGTGCAATGATGAAAGAGTAAGTGCATGTGTGTGTGAATGGTGTTTCTTGATGGTTTTGGGGTTGTGATGCATGTGAATGCATGTGGCTAAGGGTTGTTGATTGGGCTAGAGGTTTTGCATGGCTCAAAGGATTGTTTGATTGGGCTAGGCCCTTTGTTTTATGTCCAAAGTGCATACAAGGCTTTCAAATTCGTCCAACACTTTGGCTCCAAGCATATGCTATCCATTCCAAGCCCAATTTTGCTCCAAAATGCTCCAAAATGCATCTTTTTGCTTCCTTAGCCATATGAACCTAAAAACACACGAAAATGGCTTAAACTACTAAAACAATTATGAATTAACAACATAGATGCACGAAAACAAGCTAAGTAAGTCGCCTAAATATGCTCCTATCACTGCACTTAGGCTCTTTGTGCTCTAATTATGTTTATCACACTTAGTATCGCACTAGTGTGTTACTTTAACTAGCTTATTTAGTAGTTTGGTTTTTATTTATTCGTACTTTTATTATTATTTTTGCTTCCGCACTGTGCACATGGCTACGTCACCCTCACGTGACGGCCAGCACGCCTTGATTTCGATCAGGGTGTGTCAGTTTGGTATTTGAGCCTAGGTTTAGTAGTCCTGCATATTTTGTGAGTGTTCTAATTGTTTTGGTGTCTTCTGTCAAAACTATGCCACTTCGTAGGGAACCATGTTGCCTAAATAAGCTAAGTAAGTCGCCTAAATATGCTCCTATCAAATTCCCCCACACTTAGCTTTTGCTAGTCCTCGAGCAAAACAAAATAATAACAAATAAACAAAACGACACTAAACAAGTAAAACACAACCTAAACCTTCCAACAACCGTCTTAGGGATTTCCAATGCACATGACAAGTTAAAAATCATTATTCTCACAGATTTTAGCCATTTTTACACTTAAATACATTCTTAATCATAGTCACCACATACTAGTTCACAATTAAGCAATTAAAACACATTTCAAATGTAGTAACATGCTTTAGAGAATTTACTCAATTCCTTACTAGAATGCACTCTATTTTCACACAGATTTTCTGACTACACACCCTACACTAGTTATATGTGAGAGATTGATGTAAACATGAAAGACTAGTATCTCACATATGTTATAACAAAGAAAGCATTTTCTGGATTTACGATAATGACATGAATATGATCTCATGAATGGAATGCTACTACTTAGAATGAGAACCAGTGATTCCATAAGCTCATATCAAATCCAAACTCCACATTATTGAACACATAACGATCAAGATAGAAGTCAAAGGGGTGTAACGGGGCTAGGGTACTGGTTAACAATGAACGGTGAAGGATAAACAAACATTATTAAAGCAATAGTGAGCAAAGTATTGAATTAGGCACTTAGAATTCCCTTTAGAGCGCGGAAAACAACTTTTAGACTAATAGGGGAAATTCAAACAACTCTTATTTTTCTTTTCTTTTTCATTTTTTTTTTTCAATTTTTTTTTTTTTTTTTTTTAGCCATGCCTATGGCACAACAACTCTCATCAATAATCCTTCCCCCACACTTATTTTCTGCACATATTAATAAAAAAAAAATTCATTTTCCGTCATGCTTACTATGCTTTAAGAACAAAGGCATGGATGGTCCTATTCTAGGCTAGGTAAGGATAACATGGGTTAACAAAGAACATAGGGCCTGGTAGTTATGGTCAGATGGGTCATGGTGGCGCTTACCATTATCAGGGTGATGATGTTCCTTATGCTCCAGGACAGTATCCCTATCCCCAAGATCCTTATTCTCAGAGTGGGTATCCTCAGTACTCCGAAGGTTATATGCCGTATCCTCTCATTCCTCCGGGTGGAAGGTTATATGCCGTATCCTCTCATTCCTCCGGGTGGATCTCAGTGGTACTAGGGAGGACAGTCTCAGTAGGGAGAGATTGTTTCTAGTACTGCGGGATCATCAAGGCAGTCTGGTCAGCCTAGTCAGGGGCGTAATGTGCAGGGTCGAGGTGGTCAGACTAGTAGAGGTCGTGGTAGACGACAGCAGACCTAGGGGTGCATCCATAATATTTCTCTGGAGGATGGTCAGAATAATCCTGACTTGATTATGGGTACGTTAAATATCCTTGGTTATTTTGCTAGAGTATTGATTGATTGTGGTGCAACACAGTCTGTTACTTCTCATACATTTGCTCAAGTGACGCAACCTCACTCTACACCTCTTGGGTATGATTTAGAGTTTGCTATGCCTAGAGGGGAGATATGTTATGTCGATTATGTGTATCCAGGATGTCCAGTGATGGTGGATGATGTAGTTATGCCAGCTAACCTTATCCCATTAGATATTGTTGATTTTGATGTGATTTTGGGCACAGATTGGTTGCATTTTAATCGTGCCAATATAGATTGCTATGGGAAAACAGTTACCTTCCATCGTTCTGGATTACATGTGGTTACTTTTGTGGGTGAGCAGAGTGGGGTGAGACATGGCGTTATTTCTGCTGTGAGAGCAAAAAGGTTGTTATCAAAAGGTTGCCAAGGATACTTAGCTCATGTAGTGTTGAACGATGTTAATACTAGTAGTGTGGAGGATGTAAGAATAGTCAGGCATTTTCCTGATCTATTCCCTGATGATTTACTTGGATTGCCGCCAGACCGAGATGTGGAGTTCACTATTGATTTGCTTCCAGGTACAAATCTTATATCTTTAACTCCTTATCCAATGGCTCCTGCTGAGTTGAAGGAATTGAAAATCCAGTTGCAGGAATTAGTCAATAAAGGTTTTATTTAGCCTAATACTTCACCCTGGGGAGCTCCAGTGTTGTTTGTAAAGAAGAAAGACGGGACCTTGAGGCTATGCATTGATTACTAGCAATTGAATCGGGTAACAATTAAAAACTGTTATCCATTGTCGTGTATTGATGATTTGTTTGATCAGCTTCGAGGCGCCTGTGTATTTTCTAAGCTTGATTTGAGGTCTGGTTATTACTAGTTGAAGATCAGTAGTGAGGATGTCCCTAAGACAGCTTTCAGGACTCGTTATGGTCATTACAAGTTTCTCGTGATGCCATTTGGATTAACGAATGCACCAGCAATTTTTATGGATTTGATAAATCGAGTATTCTAGCCGTATTTGGATAGGTTTGTCATTGTCTTTATTGAAAATATCCTCCTGGTATACTCTAAGTCTAAATCTGAACATGTTCGACATCTTACTTTGGTGTTGAAAAGATTGAGAGAACACCAACTATATGCTAAGTTTAGCAAGTGCCAATTTTGGTTAGATCAAGTGGCATTTTTGGGACACGTCATATCTGCTCAAGGTATTTTGGTGGATCCTCAAAAGGTAGTAACAGTGGAGAATTGGGAGCAGTCACGAACCGTCACTGAGGTACGAAGTTTTCTTGGCTTAACAGGATATTACCGATGGTTTGTAAAGGATTTTTCCGTGATTGCTTTACCACTGATGAGGTTAACTAGAAAGGATGTTAGATTTGAGTGGGATGATAATTGTGAGTAAAGTTTCCAACAATTGAAGTATTGTCTCACTCATGCACCTGTTTTGGCACTCCCAGATTATAATGGTAATTTCGAAGTCTACAATGATGCTTCCTTGATTGGTCTAGGATGTGTGATGATGCAACATGGTAGGGTGATTTCTTATGCTTCACGACAATTAAAGCCTCATGAGTTGAATTACCCTACGCATGATTTGGAGTTAGCAGCCATTATCTTTGCCCTGAAGATGTGGAGACATTATCTTTATGGAAAAAAAATGTAAGATTTTCATGGATCATAAGAGTCTCCAATATCTTTTCACTCAGAGGGATCTTAATCTTTGACAGCGGAGATGGTTGGAACTGCTTAGTGATTATGATTACACGATTGATTATCACCCTGGTCGTGTGAATGTGGTAGCTGATGCACTTAGCAGGAAATCTCAGGGTCGTATTAATGTGTTATACGCTAGTCGTGTTCCTCTTCTAACAGATTTGAGATCAACTGGAGTAAGGTTAAAGGTAAAAGATCGAGATGAAGCCTTCCTTGCTAATTTTCAAGTTTGGCCAATTTTAATTGATCGTGTACTTGAAGCCGAGATGGTTGATGAAGAAACCCAGGAAATAATTCAAGCAAGGAATTAGGGGAAAAAGAAAGACTTCAGAGTTCAAGAATTGGATGGCATGCTTATGCAGGAGAGTAGAATGTATGTGCCGAATAATTTGGAATTAAAGAAAGCAATTCTTGATGAAGAGCATATCTTAGCTTATGCAATGCATCCAGGAGGTACTAAAATGTATCATACCATTCAATCATTGTATTATTGGCTGGGTATGAAAAGAGAGATAGCTGAGTATGTGAGTAGGTGTACCATTTGTCAACAAGTTAAAGCTGAAAGGAAGAAGCCGTTTTGGTTGTTGCAGCCGCTTCCCGTTCCATAGTGGAAATGGGAAAATATTACTATGGATCTTGTGTACAAGCTTCCGCATACACATAATGGTTTTGATGACATTTGGGTGATAGTTGATCAGCTTACTAAGTCATCGCATTTTATTCCAGCGAGGGAAAAGTATTCATTAAGCCGATTAGCTGAATTATTCAAATCGAAGATTGTGAAGTACCATGGAGTTCCTGTGAGTATTGTCTCGGATCGTGACCCTAGATTTAGGTACGAGATTGATAGGAGCATATTCATGCGACTTAATTAGCTTGTTCTCGTGCATTTATGTTGTGTTTCCTTAGCTATTTTAGTGTTCAAAGTCACTTTTGTGCATTTTCAGATTATAAAGCCAAAGTGTGCAAGAAGATGCAAATTGGAGTCTTTTGGAGCAAAAGAGGAATGAATGAGTTGAAGACTTGAAGAAACGATGAATTCCTACTCCAACGATGAATTCCTACTCAAACAAGGTTTCCTACTTGAAGTAGGAAAGTTAACCCTAGGTTTCCCGTTTTGGTAACCTTTCCTAATCTTAAACGTCTCTATTTTCTAGCCACTTTGAAGGCCTTGTAGGCACTTTAGGACACAAAACAATGGCCCTAGCCCCCTTAAACCCATTTGCCGTGCCTTAACCCTAATTCTCTTCCCTTGCCGTGCAAGGGGGGGTAGTTTTGTCCTAGGTTTGCACTTAAAACACATGCTCCTAACCCTAGCCGCACATTGCAGCCAATCCCTCTTTAATTTCTGATTTTATTTCCTAATTCTAGCAGCCTTTGAATTAATTTTAGTTAATAAAAATTAGCTAGGGTTTTATTTTCTGAAACCATACATAACCTAAACCCTAGCTGCACCCTATTCTATTCATTCACAATTTTCATTCATCCATCATCCATATCAGCCGCAAGTCCCCATCAATTCACCCTAGGCCTTCTAACTCCCATCTCAGCCGCACCCTTTAATTCACCCTAGAGCACTCCCATTCATTGATTCTCTTCATCATTCACCCTAAAAACCCTAAGCCGCAGCCACCATCCCATTTTTCTTCTCTGCCGCAGCCTATTCCCTCCATTCCAGCCACTTCCCAACCTTGCCGCAGCCACTCCATCCATTCCCAACCTCCATACACCTTCCCACCTCCTTGCCGCACCACCATATCACCCTAAACCTATCTATAACCCAGAAAACCATCCAAAAACACCATAAAACCTCTCTGCCGCAGCAAGAAGAAAGGAGAAAGAGGAGCTTAAACGCACAGAAATTCAAGTGGATTCGTTGGGCGTTCTAGGTGTAATCAATCTTTTGTTCTTTATGTTTAATTTCAATTTTATTTCTTTCTGTGAACATGAGAGGCTAAATCCCTAGTTAGCTAGGGGGTGATTCGAAACCATGTTTATGCTTGCAATATGAATTGATTACCTTTGGTTGGAATTTCATGAGTTGTGGATTCAATTCGTTTAACTGTTTGATTGATAACTTATTTGCGTATGTTTATTGAGAGTGCACGCTTAGTTTTCATGCATGAATATGACGCTAGAATATAAGTGAGTTTCACCTAATAGTTACAAACTTATATTCACAAGTAGTGGAGGTTGCTTATAAACAATCGCGTTGAATGAATTCTTGGCACTAGTTTCATGCTCATCAGAGTAACGAATGCCTCGTCAACACTTATAGTTTTCATGTTGCTTAATGATCTTTGATTGTATCTTTATTGTGCTTTTCACGTAAAGGACTTTTGGAGAATGTTTTGAATTGTGTATGCACTGTCCCATCCAATTCATTAACTTAAGGAAAACTTGAAGGTTAATTTAAGCAGACCTAATTAACCCGGAGTGTTGAGTTTCATAATTCATCGAAAGACCAACTAAAAATCATCTTGTATGCAAGTGTGACATGTGTGGAGAAGAACCTTCTAGCTAGCATTCCATCCATATTTTCATTAAATTCATCTTTACAATCTGTTTTAATTACAATAGGTGCATTTTATTTAATTTCGTCAAAAACTAAATCCCCCTTTACTTTAGTGTCCAATTTAGTTAGAAAGTGTCTTAGTTTGTGTTTCTAAGTGTTTTGATTCAAGTTATTACCCAAATTCGTCCAAAATAGTGTAAGTGCTCAAAACTGCCCAGATTGTGTTTTTAAGGCAGTTTTGAGTGTTTTGGGGCTGTTTTGAGTCTTTTGGTTTGTTTTAGTGTTTTATTGTTTAGTTTTGCATTCTTTGAGTCTAGTTTAGTGTTTTAACTTGTGTTTTACGTTTTTGAGTCAGTTTTCAAGTGATTTAGCAATCCCTCCTAATCCCCGGTCTAGAACGATCCCTACTTATTCATATACTACAATTGTCAAAAGAGGGTTTTAATTTGTGTGCTTATATAATTTCGCACCAAATTTTTGGCGCTGTTGCCGGGGGATTAGCAACTTTGCTAATCCCTTGGATTGTTATTTTCTGTTTATTTTAGTTTGTTAAAGTTTTTGACCTTGTTTTGTTTTTCTTATTTTAGGTACTAGTGCATGACTCGGAGTTCTCAATCGATTCGTGAGCATATCTTGGACTTTGACAGCGATTTTGAGAGGACTTTGAGACGAAAGAGGAAGCAACACGAATCAAATCCACCAAGCCTGGAACCTGACCTCGAAGAACAAGTCCTAGAGGAGGAGGAGGAACCCACGGCAAGGGTTTTTGAAGAACCACAAGTCATGGCCATGGACAACCGGACACTCAAGGAGCTTTCGGCCTCGGGATTGGATAATGCCGCACCTTTGTGTATCCAATATCCCCCACCTGCCCAAGGGAAGACCGAAGAGTTCGAGTTGAAGTCAAGTTTGCTCCACCATATTCCGAAATACCATGGGTTGTCCATGGAGGATCCGAACAAGCATCTAAAGGAATTCGAGGTGGTGTGTTCAAGCATGACTCCCGTCAACGTCGATGGAAGTATATTGAAGATGAAGGCTTTTCCATTCTCTTTAATGGACAAAGCCAAAGATTGGTTGTACAAGTTAGCTCCCAGAACCGTCACATCATGGGAGAGCATGAAGAGGGCATATCTGGAGAAGTTTTTCCCAACTTCTCGAATCATCCTTTTACGTAAAAGGATAAGTGGAATTCAGCAAGAAGAATGTGAGTCTTTTCCTACGTATTATGAACGTTTTAAATCCCTTGTTGCTTCTTGTCTACAGCATCAGATGAAGGAGGAGTTACTTCTACAATACTTCTATGAGGGGCTCCTACCAATTGAACATCAAATGCTCGATGCCTCGGCGGGTGGAGCATTGGTGGACAAGACACCCATGGCTGCCAAGGTCTTGATTGCTAACCGAGCGTTGAATGCTCAACAATACGAAAGAGTAGGCCAAAGAGGACCCCCACGGCAGCAAGTTAATGAGGTAAGTTCCACACCCGACATTCATTCACAATTAGCTAATCTTACTTCCATTGTGTCTCAGATGGCCGAAGGAATGAGGATGCAAGGACCAATTGTATGCGGAATGTGTTCTATCCAAGGACATGCTTCTGAGAAGTGCCCACAACTCATCGAAAATGGTGGATGGGAAACCGCAAATGCAATTGGATTTCAAGGCCAAAACCAACCAAGGAACGATCCGTATTCTAACACCTATAATCCAGGTTGGAGAGACCATCCGAACTTTAAGTGGAGGGAGCCCCAACAACCACCACAACAAGGAGGCTTTAGACAACAACCCTCGGGTTTCTTCACTAAGCTATACGCACCCACACAAGCACCTCCACAATTTGCCCAAACAAGTTCAAGTACCTCCCTAGACAATGATACACTTCTTAAGTTACTAACTAATTTGTCTCAGGGGCAAGAGAATCAAGCCAAGGCAATGCAAAATCAACAAAAAAGGGTGGATCAATTGGAGAAACAAATTGGGCAGATTGCGGAGTTTGTAGGGCAATTCCGAGACCAAGGCAAGCTCCCAAGCTCAACTATTCCAAACCCAAAGGGAGGGTTCGAAACGGCCAATGCAATCATCTTGAGAAGTGGAAAAGAAGTTGGGGCAGGTCCTACACCATCACCATCAGGTCTTAACGAGGACGAAAAACTGAGAATTGAAGAGGAGGAAATAGGACAACCCACGGCAAAGGTGGAAACACCTTTGCCGCAAGCTTTTATTGATCCAAAAATGTCCAATTCGGCCAAAAAGGGTAAGAATGTGTCAAATTCGGTTCCTACTAATGTTTTTCCTTTGAATGTGCCTTTTCCTAGTAGGTTCATGCAAACAAAGAAGGAGGAGCAGGAGAAAGACATTCTTGAGACGTTTAGGAAGGTCCAAGTAAACATTCCTTTACTTGATGCCATTAAGCAAGTGCCCAGGTATGCAAAGTTTTTAAAAGAGTTATGCACAACTAGAAAAAGAATTGCAAACAAAGAAGTTGTGAAAGTAAGTGAAAATGTATCCGTGGTTTTGCAACAAAAGTTACCTCCAAAATCTAAGGATCCAGGGAGCTTTACTATCCCATGCATAATTGGAAACACTAAATTTGAACAATGCATGTTAGATTTAGGTGCTTCTATTAATGTCATGCCATATTCCATTTATGCATCTATGAACCTTGGTGAGTTAAAACAAGATGGCGTTGTAATTCAATTGGCCAATCGTTCTAATGTTTATCCCAAGGGAGTCCTTGAGGATGTTTTAGTGCAGGTCAATCATCTCATCTTTCCTGCAGATTTTTATGTCTTAGAAATGGAGGATTCGAGCCATGCTCCATCATTGCCACTCTTGCTAGGCCGTCCGTTCATGAAAACGGCCCAAACAAAGATTGATATGGCCAAGGGAGCACTAACAATGGAGTTTGGTGGTGATGTAATTAAATTCAATGTTTATGACTCTATTAAGAATCCTAACGATAGTCATTCTTGTTTTGTCATAGATGTGCCTAAGGACATAGGGCAGAAAGGATCCACACTTATCACGAAGGATGTATCAAGAACCACCATTGGAGAGGAACTTGGAGTGATTGCCCTACAACCACCCAATATGGCCGAAAGTAGCCATGGTGACATTGTTGATAGGGCTGCCGATTTTGAGCCTTCACTACAATATGTTTGTAAGTCGTCAAGCCCAATTTCAATTCCCATTTCAAATAATAGGTTGTTACCTTCTTTGGTGCAGGTGCCCAACTGATTTCAAGGTGGTGGGAACATGTACATGGACTTTCAGAACCAAAACAACACCATTAGGGAGGATCACTATCCCCTCCCATTCATTGAGCCATATGATGAAAGTGTTGAAGGGCATGTTGTGGAGGAGATCCCATTCCATGTCGTGGGCTCCAATGGGGCATAAGCATACCATCGTCCGGCTGCACGACGTTAAAGCAAGCGCTTCGTGGGAGGCAACCCATGCAATCACCAAAGAGAAGATGGAATCTACACTCCATAACCAGATTTGCGTCCCTAACCTCTTCTCTTTGTTATTTACATTATGCCATGTTTAGTGTGTTTAGTTGCTGTTTGTGTGTTTGTTTTTGTTAGGTGTGATTTTAAGCTTGAAACATTGAGGACAATGTTTGATTTAAGTGTGGGGGGGGGGGGGTAACTAATGTTGTAGATGCAAATTCGTGGGATTTTATCACCCATAACTTCCAATGTTGTTCCTTGCTGTTTTTAAGTGGTTTTAAGCCATTTCAGAGTGTTTTAGTGTGTGTTGACTTAAAAATCCGAAAAACCCATAAAAATTTGAAAAATTGTTTTGAAAAACCCAAAAAGAGTTGTTTTTGTGTGTTTGTTTGTGTCGTAGGTTACCTTCCAACACAATGATGAGGATTTGGTTTTTAATTGCATGATGGTTAAAGAAAGTTACAAACATGGATGGACGTTTGATATACTCTTTGGTTTATGCTTGTTTGTAGTTATAGTTTACGAATTCACATGTAATCACAAAGGAAAATTAGTTTTGGTAACATGCTTGAAGGAATGAACTCAAACTAACGCTACATCCCTGTGAGACTTGAGCCTAAACGTTTATTTGGAGAGTAAGAATCTGTGCATCATTGTTTTCTAAAGTCGTTGCATGATCTCATTATTCTTTGCTTGGTTACTACTTAGAAGCCGTTTCATCACTTAGTTCCAAATGCTAGAACTCATGCCCATTTCATTCAAAGCATGTTATTGAATTGCATAACACATATTCAAGATGAAGTTGTGTAGTGACCACCATCAAAGCCAAATAGCCGTGTGCCCTTCATTCATTATGTGTTTAAGTTTAACCCCATTGAGCCGTGTTAGCCATGTTCTTTGTTAACCCATATCATCCTCACCTAGCCTAGATTAGGACCATCCATACCCTTGTTCTTGAAGCATAGTAAGCATGACTGAAAATGAATTCCTTTTGATTAATGTGTTGCAGAAAATAAGTGTGGGGGAAGGATCATTGATGTGAGTTATGTGCCATAGGCACGGGTAGAAAAAAAAAAGAAAAGAAAAGAAAAAAAAAGTGAAAAAGAGTTGAAAAGAGGTAAAAAAGAGTTCCAAAGTATTGGTTGTTGAAGTAAGGGTCCAAAACAATGAATATGGCCCTAAGTTTTGTGTGACTTCCCCTTGGGTGTTCAAAGTTGATTTTTGAGTTCTAATGGGAATTCTAAGTGTCTAATTCATTACTTTGCTCATTATTGCTTAAAGAACTTTTGTTTATCCCTATCTTTCCTTGTTAGCCAATACCCCAAGCCCCGTTACAACCCTTGACTGTTATCTTGAGTGTTGTGCATTTCAATTGTGGAGTTTGAATTTGGTATGAGCATATGGTGTCACTGGTTCTCGCATCTAAGTAGTAGCATTCCATTCATGGGATCATATCTAAACATGTTTAATTACTCCAGAAATTGCTTTCTTTGCTATAACGTATGTGAGTACTAGTCGTTCATGTTTACATCAATCTTCTCACATATAACTATTGTAGGGTGTGTAGTCAGAAAATCTGAGTGAAAATTGAGTGCATAACTAGTGAGGAATTGAGATCTTCGGTGTTGCAGTTTGGCGACGCTTGGCACAAATGATTGGATTTAGTGGAATTTGCCTACAACAACAGCTTTCATTCGAGTATAGGCATGTCACCATTTGAGGCACTGTATGGTAAATCTTGTCGTACACCCTTGTGTTGGTCAGAGGTCAGAGAAAGAATTTTGGTGGGCCCTGAGATTGTAGATGAGAATACTCAAAATGTTCAGGTAATTAAATCTAACTTGAAAGTGGCCCAGGATCGACAAAAGAGCTTAGCGAACAGGCATGCCACTGACAGGGTATATAAAGTTGATGATTGGGTGTTTCTAAAGCTTTCACCGTGGAAAGGTGTAGTACGGTTCGGAAAGAAAGGCAAGCTAAGTCCCAGGTATATCGAACCATATCTGATCACCGAGCGAGTTGGTGAAGTTGCTTCCAGGCTTGAGCTGCCTTCTGAGCTGGCTAAAGTGCATAATGTTTTGCATGTGTCCATGTATCGTCAGTACGTTGCGGATTCGTTGCATGTGATACCTCCTCAACCATTGGAAATAAATCTGGATTTGACATATGACGAGGAACCAATAACAATTCTGGATTGGAAGGAAAAGGTTCTGAGGAACAAGACTGTGAATTTAGTGAAAGTTTTGTGGAGGAATCACTCAGCGGAGAAGGCTACTTGGGAGACGGAAGATCGGATGAGAGATTTGTATCCTCGTTTGTTCTATAGTTACTGGTGGTTTGTTTTGTTGTCTAATTTCGGGGCCAAAATTTTCTTAAGAAGGGTAGGTTGTGACAACCCATCCAAAATTATTTGTACCGTAGGTGTGAAATGACGATTTTGGCCTTGGTGGGCATTTGCCATTTTGGGGTGTTGTTTTGTTATTTTTGGTGGTTGACTCTACAGAACACACACACACCCATACCATACACTCCCGTGACCTTTCTCTCTCTCTTCTCTCTCGGACTTTTTCCATTTTCTTTACAAGGTGTACGGACCATTTCGAAGACAACTATCTACGCACGGATTGAAGGTTTGAAGGTGGGTTTAGGACTTCTAGCAAGCTCAGGAACTCATCCATACTAATTTTTGGACGTGAATCCCTCGAAAACCCTAGAACCAGGGAATCCTGATTTTGTGCACTGTCCATGCACACGTGATCGTGGGGTTTTTAGAAGTTTCTAAGGTCGTAGGAAGCTTTAGAATACTCTCACGAAGCTCGGAGAAACATTTTGGAAGAAATTGGACATCGGGAAGGCTAGGAGTGGTGAGTTGCAGATTTGGCCTGAATTTCGTGGTTTCTCCGGCGAGATTCTGTGAATTTAAGGGCTTGAAAGTGGTAAGGTTTTGTTCTACTTGTTGTAAGCTTCATTTTGGTACAAATTTCATGCATTTTGGTTGAGAAATGAAGAAGACATGAAGTTTTGAAAATTTTCCAGTTTCTGGCAAGAATTCGAGTTGCAGACGGTGGCGGTGACGACCGCGGACGGCAGTGACCGGCAAGACTCACCGGAGAAGACAAGGAATATTCCGTCAACTTTAACTGAATATACTAGCAGCGTCAGGTATATGTAACGGTATATTCCATTTTTTGACGGAATATTCCCTAACGCCGTTAAGGTTACCGCATGTGCCTAGCGTGTGTGGCAGTGTCTTGGCCGGCGTGTGGGAGGTTAGAAAATTATTTTAAAAATATGGGGATGTTCGTGAGGTTGAGTAGATCACGTTGGTGTATTCAAACACTCCATTTGATCATTGTATGAGAAGTTATTACCTAGTTTTGGTTATGTGCTTCAAATTGACTTTATAGTTGTTTCACATATAAGTGAGACCTATCCTAAGGCAAGAGCAGTCGCTCAAGGCTCGGGGGTTACGACCCTTCCATATACCAGTAAGTGGGCTTTTGGTTTTCAGTATATACCTATATACTTGTGGTTTTTCCCAGAAAATGAAATTGAGCATTTATATGTTTTAAAATGCCATGCAAAGTGTCTACCTACTTATTTATGCATTAGTAGTTGCAGATATGTATGTTTGGTGCTGCAGACGCACAGGTAAGTGCCAGGTAAGTTTATAGTTTATGGTTGTGAATTAGTAGTTATGTGAGATACATTGAGAGCTCATAAACCTGCACCTCGGTGTTAGCGCTCCCGCCCAGAGTAAGGCACAGTCCTTCACGTGATGTTCACCTCCCTCACCACACGCTCATCTTGGATCCAAATTAGGTGCACAGTCCTGTCATACAGACCACTTTAGATGGTTCCGACTCGTAGGTGACCCGCGATTATTCGCACAGTCTTCACGTGATCATAGCACTTAAGCGTATTTATTTACACCCAGTCCTCTCGTACAGACCACTTTAGGTGGTTCCAAGTCATGTGCAGGTATAGTGATTGAGTTGTGAATTTGAGCTCTAGATTCAGCCGTACAGGTCACGTTAGGTGACTTCGGCAGACATATATTCTGCATTGATTGACATTACCTAGGTTACTTACATCATATGCTGAGTTAGTTGACATGGCTTACATACATACATATTTTGAATGTTACTACTCTGAGCATGGTTGTGATTTATTTATATATTCTATTTTCTGGGAAATTATACAGGTTTTACGGAGGGGGGTTAGAACTTTTGAGAATGAAATGATTTTGAAAAGCTTTGTTTTTGCCCACTCACACTTTTTGTTTTGCGCCCCTCCAGGTTCTAGTTAGAATCGCTTTGGTGGTTCACGAGGACCTGACGGTCGTTTTGATAGAACATCACAAATGTAGGATCGCCTTTGGGTGTTGTGTAATTAGTATTTGTTCTTCTGGACTGCACGGGTTCTTTGTGCTCTGATTATATTTATCACACTTAGTCTCGCACTAGTGTGTTACTTTAACTAGCTTATTTAGTAGTTTGGTTTTTATTTATTCGTACTTTTCTTATTATTTTTGCTTCCGCACTGTACACATGGCTACGTCACCCTCACGTGACGGCCATCAAGCCTTAATTTCGGTCGGGGTGTGTCACCTACTATATAGTGTATTCAATCAATATTCATTGAGATAAAATTACTAATTCACATGGCTTTTAGACATCACTTGTCACATTAAATCATATGTATCAAAACGTGACCAGACTGGAAATTCCCTAAATTAACCTTACCATTCCAGATATTTTCTTGTGTTTTCTTCTTCATTTTATCCTCACGATGGCAATCTCGAAATCGATTAAGTTGAAATTTACGCTTCCTATTTTAACCGAAAGCCTATACGAAGGTGTTTAGCTTGTAATAGCAAAAGACGCAAGGTACATGAGAATTACAATGGGCATTGGGAGATTGTGAGCGGGTGCGAGATATTGAAACGTAAGGTTTTGAGAGCAAAGGGTCTTTTCCCTTTTTTCTTTTTTTTATCTTCTTCTTTTTTTTTTTTTTTTTTTTTTTGTGATAAGTCGCAGAATAGATGTAGGCACGTTTGATCAAACCATTATAAATTCTTGTGTTCTTGTATGTGAGGTGTTTTGTTATTTGGATGATTATGTTTCTTTTTGAGTTCATCGATAACAAGATTTATTTTGACTTTGTACAACTTGATTTTCTTTTATTCGATCGATTTTAGAACAATTTAAATTACAAGGAGAAACAGGCACAATGTTCTATTCAATTAAGAGAAATGTGGAGCCTAAATCATCCAAAAATTATAGAGGTGACATGTGGACTTTTGCTCAAGAAAGACAATTTTGCCCTCATTAAATTGGCAGGCTTCTCAGATAATTCTACGTGTAGCTCAGCACTCCTCAAGGTCCAAGCAACTAAATACGATTGTCCACAGCTCACCTGCCTATGGCAAGAAAAAGTCAAAGCATTAAAGATAAGGATTAATTACCCAAAGGGGAATTTTAGTTAAACCCATATAATTTTTAATTAAAGAATTAATATCTCTTTAAATCCAATTTTACTACCTGAACTACCCTCACAAACCCAATTCAAAATGTAAATTTATATTTCCAACCATTTAGAAAATAAAATTCCAAATTACATAATTTGCTAAAGTTTCTACTTGTTTATGAGAATGAAAGCTTTTTGGACTTCAACTTATGTGAACAAGTTGAATAATTTCATGAAGTTTCTACTTATTTATGAATCTTACGTATAAACGTTATATATGCATCCAAACATGTCTAAAAAGTAAAACTTTCTTGTGAGTCTGACAGAAGAAAGAACACGTTTCCTATACTCTCTACTAGCTGCAATGACTATTCCAATCTAAACACTCGAAAATATGAACTCAGGCACACAAGGCAGTCCACCTTGTCTACTTTTCATGTCCCCGTAGTTTTATTTTCCAGCATAAAGTGTCTGCTTTCATATGCTTTCCTCACCACCAGCCAAAGAGACGGGGTTTCACCAACAGTCAAAGAGTATACTTGACATCTTCTTTCCTCACTACAAAATTCAAGGTCATGACTCCTAAGGGTGGGTTTAAAAAACTGAAAACCGAAAAAAACAGGACCGAACAATGAACCGAAACCGAAAAACCAAAAATTGAAAAAAAACCGAGCCAAAAAAAGAAAAACGGAACCAAGCCAAGCATCATTGGTTCGGTTTCAGTTTTGGAGGCTCAAAAACCAAACCAAACCAAACCAAACCGAATCTCTTTACACTTTATGGATGTATGCCCATAATGTTTTTTTTGTGAAACTTTGTTGTCAAGTTTGAAACTAAGCCTAGGGATTTTTTTAAAGAGCATACTTAGTTCAGTTAGGATGGATATTCCATTGGTTATAGAGGAAAGTTTTGGAAGGCATTGGAACTTGGAAGAGTTTCTCTATTTGTTGCTTTTTG
Source organism: Pyrus communis (assembly GCF_041283825.1). NCBI lineage: Eukaryota > Viridiplantae > Streptophyta > Magnoliopsida > Rosales > Rosaceae > Pyrus > Pyrus communis. Next base: position 13,316,623 of record NC_142578.1, on the reverse strand, counting down.
AATGGATACAGTGATTGTCACATCCCGGCCAGGGGCGGAACACTTCCCGGGCCCGCTCCACCACCGTAGAACAATATTGTCCGCTTTGGGCTTACCATTCCCTCACGTTTTTGTTTTTGGGAACTCACGAGTAACTTCCCAGTGGGTCACCCATCATGGGATTGCTCTATCCCCCTTCTCGCTTAACTTCGGAGTTCCCGTGGAACCCGAAGCCAGTGAGCTCCCAAAAGGCCTCATGCTAGGTAGAGATAAGAATATACATTTAAGGATCACTTCCTTGAGCGATGTGGGATGTCACAATCCACCCCTCTTAGGGGCCCGACGTCCTCGTTGGCACACACGCGGCCAGGGTTAGGCTCTGATACCAAATTGTCACATCCCGGCCCGGGGTGGATCACTTCCCAGGCCCGCTCCACCACCGTAGCACGATATTGTCCGCTTTGGGCTTACCATTCCCTCACGGTTTTGTTTTTGGGAACTCACGAGCAACTTCCCAGTGGGTCACCCATCATGGGATTGCTCTAGCCCCCTTCTCGCTTAACTTCGGAGTTCCCGTGGAACCCGAAGCCAGTGAGCTCCCAAAAGGTCTCGTGCTAGGTAGAGATGGGAATATACATTTAAGGATCACTTCCCTGGGCGATGTGGGATGTCACAGTGATCATTTTTCTTTATGATTGAGATTGTTAATCGAATAGGATTGGTTTATATGATCTTGTAGGATTAGTCTAACAATGCAAGCCTTTTTTCTAAATTCCATATTAAAAAAAATATAAAAAAAAGTTTTACAAAATAAAAAAACCGAAACCAAACCGAACAAAACCAAACCAAAAAAAAACCGAAAGAAAATCGAACCGAAGTTTTGATTCGATTTCAATTTTGGCAAAAAACCAAACTGAATGGAATCGAACCCACGCCTAATGGCTCCTTTGTTTGCTGTTTATCCAAGGATTTTGGTGTGGCTTATTGATAAAATTTAGTATTATGGTTAATTTCAATTTGTACTTGATGGTAATTATGTAATAGGGTAAAATGACAATTAACATTTAAATTTTAAGTTGGGTGTAAAAAGAGGTTATATGGGTTTAAATAAAATTTTCTTTACCCAAATCCTATCTTTAATACATTCCCAATTGAAGATTGACTTCATTCAAGTAAGTAATCTCTATTTAAATCAATTAGGGATATTTACACCATTATCTCAAGATATTATTTCCTATTTAATATCTTGAGAATATTCTCTTCCCCTATATATACCTCCATCTCTACCAAATTTCAGTAGCTTTTTTTACCCCTAAAAGCTCCAAACACATACTCTTTTCAGAGAAACTAACTTAGACATCGGAGATCCATTGGCCTAACCTCCCTCCCCCATCTCGTGGGCGCGTGAGCCTTAGGTCTTTGATCAAGGGTGTTGATTGTTTTGCAGGTATATTTTCGTCAAAACAAATGACGGAGAAAATTTACATCGACAATTACTGTACTTACCACTTTTTATATACCACATTTTTACCATCTCTCGTAAAGACAGGATGCACCAATACAAGTAGTTCACGGTTCTATTACAAATGGTACAAATGTATACAAATTGCAATAAGAGTAGCATTTCTACCGTTTTTTTTTTTGGATATCACTCACATGAATTTATCTTCTCTCTGGTGGTCCACATTAAATAGTGGTGCACTTTTCTTTTCACCTTGCATTAATAAGAGCTGTTAATACACTAGTAGAGGTAATGTTAAGAAGGAGCTATACACGGTCTACCATATCGAGCCAAATTGAACTTTGGGAGAACTTTATGTCAATCGGTCATTTTTCCTTCAATATATAGATATAAACCTAGATTAGCTATCTAGAGCTCTGTCCCACATCCAGCGCTGCATATAGAGTCTTGGTGTCCTTTGAGCAGCCATATCTGATGGACTAATTCTTAGAGTGACAGAAGCATCTTAAACTTGTTCAACTAAATATAAGATCTTAAAATTTGGCCACTAATACTTTCTAAGTTGTTATTTGTGTTCTTATACAACCTAGCTAGAACAGACTATTTAAGTATACGCAGCCGTTTAGCCACCTTGTTAGGGTTAACTTAAAGTTATACGTCTGCAAACCCAAATTGCTATATTTAGGACCACTAGTAGACCTGATAATTTCTCATACAACATGTTAATACGACACAAAAATGACACGAAAATAATAGGTTTTGGGTCAACACGATAACTAATTAGGTCACCCATTAAGAACCATTTATAACGGGTTCTTAATAGGGTTTACACGCAGGTATCCCGTTTCAATCCGTGAAGAAAAAAGTTAGTTTGATAATTTAAACTACTAAAAAAAGCTTACTAGTTACTACAATAGCCATAGTAATTAATTTCACATAAGTGATATTAAAAATTTTCAAAGCAATTTAAAAATAACAAAGTGTTGTAGGCATAATTTACTGAACTATTATAGAGGACACATGGGGGTGGTCGGCAACATAGAGAGAAGAAAGAGATGTGTAATTGTGAAGCCTAATAGGGTTACAACTCTAATAGGATTACAACTCTAATAGGTTAATATCTAGCCTAAGAGATAGGTAAATTCCTTACCCCAATAGGATTACTACTCTAATAGGATAATATATGGCCTAAGAGATACGATAGAATCTAATAAGGATATCCCAAATATGATAGGATTTACACAATCACAATTCTAAACTAATAGGACTGCAACACTCTCCCTTGAGTGTATAAATACTCAAGTAAATGGCGTATTAGGTCTTCAACGATGAAGTAAGTACAGTTGATGAAGTCATCGGCACAATGAGTGAATGCGAGTCTCAAATAAACCGAACAATGCATAAAAGGTAAAACTTACAAAACCTCATTATGTTAAAACCCACGGTGGGAGAAAAACCCATAGACTAAGAAGAAAAGTGAGAAGTTACATTGAGTCAAAACTATACGTCTTCTGGACACAAGTAGAAGAGCTTATAAGGGTGTGATTAACCCAGCATGGGTCTTAGAATGATTCAAAGATTTCGCAATTAAGGTTAAATCGTGGACCTCCAAGATATTGTGGTATCTCTAACATTAAAGACATAACCATTCAAAGATGTGTCTTGTGCAAGTTTGATAAGCATCCAGCATCAGTATAACAAACAAGGCAAACATCATTCCGAGGACCAGGGGATGCATTGGGATTAGCCCAAATCAATAGTACCTTCAAGGTAACAGGAAAATGTCTTTAATACCATTTCAGTGGCTTCATGTAGGCGCAATGCTGCATCTTTACCAGTAAATCAACATTGAAGGAGATGTCTTGTCTAACACAATGAGCTATGTACAACAAAGTGCAAAGTTGAACTCAGATATGGAACTTCGGATTCCATAACCTCTTCAAATGTCTCATTTGCATATAGCGTTGAAAGATCATAAGTATACTCAAAGGTAACACCTTTAGGGTGTAGTTCGACTGATAGACCAACATATCGTCAGAATAGTGCTTGAATTTCATGTCAAGGTATAAACGATTTTTTCCAAGATCCTTCATCTCAAATTTCGTCTTTAGAAGCAAGGCAGTTTTCTCAAGCTTTTCTAGAGTCTTAGTGAGATTTATGTCAATGACATAAATTGTAACTCTAGCAATTTGGAACAAGACTTCATAACTTAACAAGCAAGGGCATAATTTCATATCCCTAACTAATCAGATAATCACTTAAACGGTATACCATATCTTCTGTTTTGCTTCAATCCATAAGTGAATGCCTTAAACGAGTTGAGAGGGTGTTCCGTGGTTTGGAACTATTTGAACCAGTCCATGTAATTTTTTGGGAATTTACATGTAAATCTTGCGCCGTATGACGTGCATCATATCACAGTATTTCATACATCTTATTATGCTTCATATCCTACTTGTAGCACATTAGGGTTATCTTGGGTAGTGTAGGAACTACGAGTCCCAAACACTCTTTGGTAAAGAATTTAAACCTGGAATATGATTTCAGTTGTCCAATCAGTTCTACATTGTCACTAATCAACATAACGCGGTTCGATATCGTTGCTTTTCTTTTATGTCGGTAGCTACCATATAAGTGAAAACATCGCCGATGATAATCTCATTCCAATTCCATTATCTCATCCAACCTAGTATTCTAGATAAAGAACTTCAAGGCCTGGGATTAATCCAGATTACTCTCATGAGATGGAAATGATTTAAGACAACGATCAAGTATATATTCATTTCGTGTCGTGACCTTCCTTTTCTGGGGAAGTAAATCTTATGAATCGAGTGATTTGTCGTGTTTCAGGTCTAGACAGATTGATTGACTATCCATCAATGTACCAAACCATCCAACAGGGAGGCATACCCTTTAGAGATGTTGACTCGACGTTCGTTGAGTACTTCTATCTTTGCAGCTGGTATATGATCTCACCAATTTTAGCTAGATCAGAGAAATGCGTCTGGAGTAACATTCTAAATGCTAGACTACATCGCAGTTGCTTATCACACTTGTACAATTCGAGATTTGATATAAAACATAGTGGGCAACGTCCACGCAAATTCGCGTCGTTCTTTATGAATGTTGACGTTCCCCCTAACAGCGGCAAGAACGTCTCATTGAAGTGATAATTCTCAAACTGAGCAGTAAAGAGATCGCTTACAAGGGCTCTAAATAGCTAGTGCGAAGGAAAATCATGATTGACAAAGATTCACATCTTTCTTTGAGGTCCAATAATGGTACATTTCGGCGGCGCAACTTGGCACATTGAATGCACACCCAAAACATGTAAATATGAAATGTCAGGTTCGTACTAAATAACCAGCTGTAACGCCATAAATGGTTATGTGGCAATGGGCCTTAAGGTGGACTAACATAGTTGCGTACAAAATTGCATAACCCTAGGCAGAAATCGAAAGCTTGGTGCGTTCACCAAGGTCTTGGCGATCAATTAAATTGCGCTTCATGATCACTTTGTGAGGCTATTTTAGGGGTGAACATGGGAATTCGATGTCCAATTATAAACCTAAAAGACATGAAATACTTTATCAAAAACCTTCGATTTAAACTTTGTGACATTATCTAGTCTTCTAAACTTTATGGGATAATTAAGGTGGTGATCCCTTAAAATCGGTCAGAAGGTTTAGTAGCAATGTGTGTGGACAAACATGTGACCAGTTTATCGGTTCATCAACCAAAACCATGAAGTATTTATATAGTCAACATTTTCGTTGGATTAGTCCACATATACTCCCTTGAATCCACTGTGAAAAGAGGATCATTTCCTATCTTCGCAAGGGATGTTATAGAAAATCAAATTCCTTAATGAGCAGGCATGGCAAAGTGCGTTTGTAAGCACAAAATCCTTACTTCGGGTAAGGAGATGTGTTGTAGCATCATTATTCGATCTAAGTGTCCCAAAAGGTCATGCCAAATTTAAGTAAACTGCTCGAATCACTAGGCTCTAAGTTGGCCACATGTGGCACATCTCAGTTGAGAGGCAGCTTATTGGCCCCAAAATATAGCTTCGGGCTTTGAATTTTGGAGGTGGTGCAAAGATATTAGATTCTATTTTCTTCAGTGGTTTCATTCATGATCATTGTTCTCTTGAATCTCTCTTAAATGGTAATTTAGTACCATTCATACAACGAGGAGCGTGCCAATTCTCTTAATCAGGTTGGATAGACCTAGAGTCGTTGCTAGAGATGTGATTTGTTGGAGTTATGCCTTGAAATTCAATCTTTGGAAGAAACCTTTCAAGACAATGTATGTATGTATAGATAACTCTAATACAGCAAAAGGCAAAGTCACTTATTAGGACTATCTCAATGAATGATATACATCCAAAATTAGTGAGTCCATGTACAATGGATCAATGGAAGAAGTAATATAAAGATGTTAGATTACAGAGGCCTTTTTCACATAACCATAATGTCTAAAAAGGTTCCTAGTCATATGATTGTCAGAGGGACGCTGACAATCTAGATAAACTAGTACATACTATGTCTGCTTCAAATAGCAAGGATGGAAAGTCTCAAGCCATTCGTGTAATAAAACTAAGACAAGTATGTAGGTGCTCATTAAGGGAATGTGTTCACTGAATACAATCAAATGAGAGTACTTGCATGGAGGTATACTCACAAGTCAAGCAAGTAACTCTACTGGTTGGAATAATGTAAGTAATCCTTTGACCTGAGACATCATAGTTGTCTTGGGGATACGTTGTTGATCATTTGATAATGAGGCGTGACCACATCTCATCTTGGATGTGTTATATGCATTGTTGGGGTCAGTGATTTATTCTCATAGGCATGTGAATGATCAACAAGGGATCTCTAATCCTTATTAAAAGAGAAAGAATACTCTAAGATATGATTCGGGAATCTTTGGTCGAAGTATCGAGCGTAATGATGGAAGGCATTCCTATACGACTCAATTGAATCATATAACTTGGTATAATTACATTAGGGGTTTGACATTAAGTATGCATACCCTAGTAATGTGATTGTGAGTATTTTATTAGAGAAGGATTGAATTACATTGTAATTCCAACTGAATAGGTTCTCCGACCAAATTCTACATTAGCTTGGGTAGCCATGATATATGGTTAGATGTCATGGCTTGTGGGTTCTTCTAGATGACTAAATAAGTAGTCATCAAAGAAGAAGGACAATTAAAAGTAATTTTAATTCACTAAGTGATTGGATAAATACTAATCAATTGGAGTGATACCAATCACCTCACTGCCTCGCTAATTAAAACCTAAAACAATTGTACACCGATACACTCTTGTGGTGAGACAACCAAAGGATGATGGAATTAATTAATTGGATTACTTAAGTGTTATGATTAATTAGAAAGTCTAAAGAAATCATAGAAGCGATGAAAGATCATTTCGGGCTTAAAGAAAAGTTCGGGTTCATTCGGGCCCACAGGCCCAAACCCATTGGGCTTTTTATTCAAGCATAGGATGACTTGAAATAATTAAAACCCAAAGCCCAAATCAACACTAAGGGGCTAGCCAAAGATGAGGAAAGAAGAGAGAGAAAAAGTCAATTAGTTGACTTACTTCTTTTACCTTTATAAAGGGAGTTTAATGAAAAAGTTTCATTATGGTTTTTTGTGTGAACTTTTCAACAAAAGAAAAACAACTCTCTCTCTCTCTACAAACATATATAGCCAACCACCAAAAGGGGGTATAGCTAATCATCTCTTCCCTTTTTGGTTATTCCAACATATATCTTCGTACACTAGTGGGTGTGGATCTTTAGAGGTCTTCTACTTTGGAGACTAGAGGAGTGATGTGGTAGAAACTAACACACAAATTAAACCTTTTTAGACAATTGTAGTATGAGTAAGTAGGGATCGTTCTAAGCTGGGGATTAGGAGAGATGCTAATCAACAAAAATTAAACTTCAAAACAAAAAACTAAGCTAGACTAACACAAAATAAGAATAGAGGGGGATTTTTGGACGAATTTTAACAAAAATTTATAGGAAATGAATTAGGTCTTGTACGAGATATAGGTGAAAGGCTAGATAGAGGATTGTTCTCCACACATGAAACATATGCCTACAAATTGATTTCCAGTTATTATTTCTATAAACCATGAATGACAATGCCCCAAATTAACTGTGAACTGCACAATTAACTCTCAGATTTTCCTAGGTTCATTGAATTGGACTCAGCAACGCAACCAAATTATTCTTCTCAAGTTCCCTAACTATGAAAAGCATGATAGAGATACATCTCGAAGATCATTAAGTTATGTGAAAATCATAAGCATTGACAAAGCATTCGTAACTATGAAAAGCATGATACTTCTGCCAAGAATTTACTTAACTCAATCATGACTAGTGACTTTTACTACTTGCAAATATAAGTTCATAACGATTACGTGAAATTCCCTTATATTCTAGCATCAAATCCCTACATGCAAACTAAATATGCATCCTTATTAAACATACAAGAATAAGTTTTCTATAAAGCAGATAAGTAAATTACATTTATGTTTTATGAAACAATAACTGGATGTAATGAATTTATATAAAACATATGATCATGGCTTCGAATTCACCTCTAACTAAAAAGAAACTTAGTTACACATGTTCAAAATAACTGAAAAGCAATCTAAAATAAACATTAAAACTAAACAAGGACAGAAAGAACTCTGAAAATTCCAGCAACTTCAATGGATGAATGGTAGGCATGGCATACCCTAAATCACTGCAGGAATTTCATATATATAGGGGAAAATGGCTGAATCCAAGGAGCAAAGGCTTTTGGCATTTTTGAGTTATTTTAGGACTCTAAAAATCAGGTAGAATGTGTTGGAATATGATTAGGATTTCTCCTTGTTGCTAGACATAAGATAAAATAGGATAAGTTTTGGATAAGATAGGATAAGGATAAGATGAATCTGGATAAGATAGGATAAGGATAAGATGAATCTGGATAAGATAAGGTAAGATAGGATAAGATAATGCTCCTCCCACTAGGATTCCTTTTCTTGTGTAATTCCTTATCTTCCAAGCCTCAACTTTAATTTCTTCAGAGTTTAGCACATGTCTAACACCATTTAAACACCAAAAACGTCCAACCCAAATGCTATCCACGCATGCTATCTAATCCAAGTCCAAAACTGCTCCAAATTGCTCCATTTGACTATTTATTGTCATCTTTACCAACTGTACCTACAATAATACGAAAATAACATAAACTACCAAAATAAATGGAAATTAACGAAGTAAATGCAAAGAAATAAGATAACAAAGTTGCATAAATATGCTCCTATCAAGGAGAATCAAAGGAGCTCCAAATCTATCAAGGTGGAGGAAACAAGGAGGGAGGCTAGATTCAAGGAGTTCCAAGTACAAAGAGCTTGAAGATGGTCCATCCTTGGTCTAAAGTCTAGATCAAGAGATTTAAAACTCAACCTTCACTTTGTTCTTCAATATTTTGTTGGATGCATCATATATGAACCTATGCTTCTTGAAAAGGATTTGCATGACTATAGCTTTGATAATATATGATAATATGCTTCCATTGCTTATGTATATAAATTTAGAATTGTATATGCATGCTAGTCACTAGAAATCCCACTATAAATCTCATAATTTCCCTTCATGATTTAGGTATAAAGTTAGTGTGCATAGTATTGCATTCATCCAGACAACTAACTGATAGGAGCATATTCATGCGACTTAAATGGCTCGTTCTCGTGCATTTACGTTATGTTTCTCTCGTTATTTTAGTCCTTTATGCTTCTTTTGTGTGTTTTCAGGTTCTAAGGGCCTAGGGAGCAAGAAAGTGCATTTTGAGGCCATTTGGAGCATTTTTGGGCATGGATTGGATAGCTTATCCATGAAGCCAAGAGGATGGACGAATTTGAAGGCCTTGTATGCACTTGAAGGCACAAAACAATGGCCCTAACCCAATCACATTCACCTTGCCTTGGGCTTAACACAAACACCATTCCTTGCCATGCAAGGGGGAGCAATTTGGGTCCATTTCATGTACTTAAACTCTAGCCCAATCCACATTCACTTCAAAGCCATGCAAAACCTTTCAAAACCCTTTAATCATTCCCCTTTAAATTATGATTTTATTTCCTAACCCTACTTGCATTATTTATTAGCATCTTCACATGCATTCACACACCATCTTCCCTTTTACAAAACACATTGCCGTGCCTTCCCTTCACAATTTCAGCTTTCCTCCTTTTAATTCCACATGCATTCACTTCATCATTACACCATCACTCATTCTTTAAATCCACATGCACATTCAATCATTCATTCAAGCCCCCTTGTGCCATGTTTCCCCCTTTGTTCCCACCTATCACATGCATCATCATCAAACAAACTCTAAATGCCGTGGGTTCCCTTTGCTCCCCTTGTGCAATTCCAGTTTTCACATGTGTCCTAGCTGTTTTTCCATCATTCCTCCACACAAATGCTTAAACAAACAGCCATATGTTCCCTCCACTACCCCTATAAATACCCTAGCATTCATTCATTCACTCCCCATTCAATTCACATCTCATTCACAACACAACACCCCTCAAACACTTCCATTCTTCCCTTAGCCGTGAGTCCCCCTTCTCTTATAATCCAAACACCAATCCTCTTCCACTTCCATCACTCCTCACTTCATTCCACACTTCACATAATCCCCAAAGCTCACCTTAGACCTTGTGCCACAACAACGAGGAAGAGAAGAGTGCCTAAACGTTCATACAATTCAAGTGTGAGTTGTTGGAATGTTTAGGTGTTTCTTTGATTTCAATGTTTGAATTAAATTTTCTTTGTTTTGTAATGGAAGAGAAGAGTGCCTAAACGTTCATACAATTCAAGTGTGAGTTGTTGGAATGTTTAGTTGTTTCTTTGATTTCAAGGTTATGAGGAACTAAACCCCCTTTAGCTAGGGGGTGATTCGAAACTATGTTTATATTTGCAATATGAATTGATTACTTTTGGTTGGAATTTCATAAGTTGTGGATTCAATTCGTTTAACTGTTTGATTGATAACTTATTTATGTATGTTCATTGAGATTGCAAGCTTAATTTTCATGCATGAATATGACGCTAGAATATAAGTGAGTTTCACCTAATCGTTATGAACTTATATTCACAAGTAGTGGAGGTTGCTTATAAACAATCGCGTTAAACGAATTCTTGGCATAAGTTTCATGCGTATTCCATAGTAACGAATGCCTCGTCAACACTTATAATTTTCATTGAACTTAATGATCTTTGTTGAATGTCTCTATCATGCGTATTCCATAGTTAGGGACTTTGATTAAGAATAATTTGGTTGTAATGCGTATTCCATTCAATCCAACGAATTTAGGGAAATCTGAAAGTTAATCTAAGCGGACCTAATTAACTTGGAGCAATGAGTTTCACAACTTATCGAAAGACCAACTGAGAATCAATATTGTATGCAAGTGTAACATGTGTGGAGAAGAACCCCTTGGCTATTCCATCATCCATATTTTCATCACATTCATATTTACATTTTGCCTTTAATTATATTCTGTCCATTTAATTTAATATCGTCCAAACACATTTCCCCCATATTTCGTTGAGTCTTAATTATTCGTATTTGTTTTATTTTTGTATCTTTAAGCTTTTGGAGTCATAAACAGTTTCAAATTCGTCTAAATCAAGTTCTAGTTTCTATTTGAGCCAGTTTGATTGTTTTAAGCAGTTTGAGCCTTTCAAAGCTATTCTGAGTCATAGTAGTCTTGTTAAGAGTATTTTAATTTAGTTTTTATGTTTTTAAGTCAATTTAGAAGGTTTTAGCAAGCCCTCCTAATCCCCGGTCTAGAACGATCCCTCACTTATCCATTCTACTACAATTGTCAAACGAGGGTTTAATTTGAGTGTCAAGTAAATCTCGCATCAAATTTTGGCGCCGTTACCGGGGATTAGCAACTTTGCTAATCCTTTGTCTTTATTTTTATATTTTGTTTTTCGTGCATTCTTATTTCAGATTCTTAGTTTGTTTGTTTCCTTGTTTTTTAGGTACCGTGTATGACTCGTAGCTCTCGGCCTATTATAGAGAACATCTCCGACTTTGACGGTGATTTTGAACGCACTTTGAGGAGAACGAGGAGTCAACAAGAGCCACCACAACCTCCACCACAACCTGGGCTTGAAGAAGACGAAGTAGGTGTAGAAGAAAAGCCCACGAATCAGATTTTTGAAGAAGAACAGGCCATGGCAGCAGATAATAGAACCATCAAGGAGCTTTCGGCCTCGGGTTTGGATAATGCATTGCCTCTTTGTATCCAATACCCCACGGCTGCAGAGGGGAAGACTGAGGAATTTGAACTCAAATCCAGTTTGTTACACCATATTCCGAAGTTCCATGGCTTGTCTATGGAAGACCCCAACAAACACTTGAAGGAGTTCGAGGTGGTTTGTTCGAGCATGACCCCCGTCAATGTGGATGGGAGTATATTGAAGATGAAGGCCTTTCCATTTTCACTCATGGACAAGGCCAAAGATTGGCTCTACAAACTAGCCCCGGGAACTGTGACTTCGTGGGAGAGTATGAAGCGTGCTTTCTTGGAGAAATTCTTCCCTACTTCGAGAGTGATTCTCCTACGGAAGAAAATTAGTGGTATTCAACAGAATCATGGTGAGACATTCCCGGCTTATTATGAGCGCTTCAAGGGCCTTGTAGCTTCATGTCCTCAACATCAAATGAAGGAGGAACTTCTCCTTCAATATTTCTATGAGGGCCTCCTTCCTATCGAACATCAAATGCTTGATGCATCAGCGGGAGGAGCATTGGTGGACAAAACACCAAGGGATGCCAAGATTCTCATAGCCAACCGAGCGCTCAGCGCTCAACAATATGAAGGAGTGGGTCAAAGGGAAGCCCCACGACAACAAAGTGTAAATGAGGTGAGTGCTATTTCTGAAATTCAATCACAACTTGCTAATCTTACTTCTCTTGTTTCTCAGGTTGTGATTGGTCCAAAAGCACAAGAACACCAAGTTTGTGGCGTGTGCTCAATTCAAGGGCATCCATCCGACAAGTGCCCTCAACTAATCGAGAATGGTGGGTGGGAATCTGCCAATGCAATTGGTTTCCAAGGACAAAATCAAAACAACCCATACTCGAACACTTACAATGCCAGATGGAGGGACCATCCAAACTTCAAATGGAGGGAGCCACAACAAGCTGCCCAACAAGGAGGATTTAGGCCAAACCCCCCTGGTTTTTATTCCAAGCCGTATGCACCCCAACAACCCCAACAACCTTCGGCATCATCTCATTCAGGTACGTCCTTGGAAAGTGATCAAGCTATGCAATTACTAACCTCTATTTCGCAGGGGTTGCAAAATCAAAACAACTGGATAGCAAATAACGAGAAGGAGATGACGGATATGAAGAAACAAATAGGGCAGATTTCTGAGTTCCTTGGACAGATTAGAGAGCAAGGAAAGCTTCCTAGCTCAACCACAGTCAATCCAAAGGGAGGATTCGAATCCGCCAAGGCCATCACCCTAAGGGGTGGAAAAGAAGTTGGGACCGAGCCAAACAATCCCAAATCTGCCCAGAAAGTAGATGAAGAGACGACACAACCTGAGGCAGATCACCCTAACTCGGCTAAATCAGGTAATTTAAGTTCAAATTCATGTACTTCACGTCCTAATCTGCCCAATGTACCTTTTCCTCGCAGGTTCATGCAAGAAAAAAAGGAAGAAAGCGAGAAGGACATTCTTGAAACGTTCCGGAAGGTGCAAGTGAACATACCGCTTCTCGATGCAATCAAACAGGTTCCAAAGTATGCTAAATTCCTCAAGGACCTATGCAATACAAAGAGAAGAAGGGCAAACAAAGAGGTAGTGAAGGTAAGCGAGAATGTGTCCGCTGTTTTGCAACGTAAACTGCCTACCAAGTGCAAAGACCCCGGTAGTTTCACGATTCCTTGTGTGATTGGACATAATCGTTTTGAACATGCCATGCTTGATTTAGGTGCATCCATAAATGTCATGCATTATTCTATTTATGCATCTATGAATTTGGGTGAATTAAAACAAGATGGTGTAATTATACAATTGGCCGATCGTTCTAACGCGTATCCAAAAGGAGTTTTGGAAGATGTGCTTGTGCAGGTGAACCATTTAATTTTTCCGGCTGATTTCTATGTCCTAGACATGGAGGATTCAACCCATTCTACATCTTTGCCGATTCTCCTTGGTAGGCCATTCATGAAGACGGCCCGAACGAAGATTGATGTATACAAAGGCACCTTGACAATGGAATTCGATGGGGAAGTGATTGATTTTAATATTTCTGAAACTATGAGATATCCCGTTGATGACCATTCTTGTTTTTCCATTGATGTTATCGATTCTTTGGCGCAAGTATACCTTGAAGAATTGAACAAGGACGCCCTGGAAACAACCATCACTAAGGCCATAGAGCGCAAAAATGAAGGATTTGGGCCAATGCAAGGCCACGGTAAGGAGGAGGAATTCTTTGCAATGGGTTCTAGTGAAGAAATAATTGAGGTTGTGGCAGCCCTTGAGTCATTGCCACAACAATATGGTAAGGTTCCACTCTCACTTTCAAATTCAGTTTCCACTAAGATGCTACCTTCTGTTGTTCAGGCACCATCGCTTGAACTTAAGCCGTTGCCAGACCATTTGAAGTATGTGTTTTTGGGAAAAGGCGAAACATTGCCCGTCATCATTTCATCAAGTCTCACGGCAATGGAGGAGGAGAAGCTTGTGAGGGTGCTGCGAGAGCACAAAACGGCCATAGGGTGGACTTTGGCCGACATTAAAGGAATAAGCCCTACCACATGCATGCACCGTATACTTCTTGAGGAGGGGGCTAAACCAACTCGAGAGGCTCAACGCCGTCTCAACCCTCCGATGATGGAAGTGGTGAAGAAGGAAATAATCAAGCTTTTGGATTGCGGAGTGATCTACCCTATCTCCGATAGCCGTTGGGTCTCTCCAGTTCAAGTCGTTCCCAAGAAGTCCGGAGTAACTGTTATCAAGAATGATGAGAATGAGCTCGTGCCTACACGCATTCAGACTGGATGGCGAGTATGTATCGATTACCGGAAGCTAAATGCCATGACTAGGAAAGATCACTTTCCTTTGCCATTCATCGACCAGATGCTCGAAAGGTTAGCCGGTCATGCTTTTTACTGTTTTCTTGATGGATACTCTGGATATAACCAAATTGTGATAGCCCCTGATGATCAAGAGAAGACCATATTCACATGTCCCTTTGGAACATTTGCTTATCGTCGCATGCCATTTGGCTTATGCAACGCACCGGCCACTTTCCAAAGGTGTATGGTAAGTATATTTTCCGATTTTGTTGAAAAGATCATTGAGGTTTTCATGGATGATTTCAGTGTATTTGGGAGTTCATTTGATAATTGCTTAGATAATCTGACCTTAATTTTGAAACGATGTGTTGAAACTAACCTTGTCTTGAATTGGGAGAAATGTCACTTTATGGTGAAACAAGGTATAGTTTTAGGACATATTGTTTCAGAAAAAGGAATTGAAGTAGATAAATCGAAAATAGACCTTGTACGTCACTTACCCTCTCCTACTTCGGTTAGAGAGGTACGTTCGTTTCTTGGCCATGCAGGGTTCTATAGGCGTTTTATCAAGGACTTCTCCAAGATGTCCAACCCTCTTTGCCGATTGCTTCAAAAAGATGTGCCATTCAAGTTTGATGAAGAGTGTAATTCGGCATTTAACCAACTCAAGGAGAAGCTAGTCTCGGCCCCCATTATTGTACCTCCAGATTGGAGCCTTCCGTTCGAGCTCATGTGCGATGCATCCGACTATGCATTAGGAGCTGTTCTAGGACAAAGAAGAGACAAGCGGCCGCATGTCATATACTATGCCTCTCGGACTCTCAATGATGCCCAATTGAACTACTCCACGACGGAAAAAGAACTTCTAGCTGTGGTTTTTGCTTTAGATAAATTCCGTTCATATTTAATTGGTACTAAAGTAATCGTTTATTCTGATCATGCAGCTTTGAGGTACTTGATCACGAAAAAGGAAGCAAAGCCGAGGCTTATCCGTTGGATTCTTCTTCTTCAAGAATTTGATATTGAAATCCGGGATAAGAAAGGAAGCGAGAATGTAGTGGCTGACCATTTAAGCCGAATGATCCACGAGGAGCATGAACATGCCGTACCTATCCCTGAAACTTTTCCCGATGAGCAGCTGCTATCCATTGAGGTAAGTGAACCATGGTATGCAGATTTAGTGAATTACTTGGTGGCTAAACAAATTCCAAATGAACTAAACAAGCACCAACGTGATAAGCTTAAAAATGATGCACGTTTCTATGTTTGGGATGACCCTTATTTGTGGAAGTATTGCTCAGATCAAATTGTACGTAGATGTGTGCATGATTCTGAATTTCACTCAATTCTAAGCTTTTGTCACACATATGCATGTGGTGGTCATTTTGGCACACAACGCACTGCCCTCAAGGTTCTAGAGTGTGGTTTTTATTGGCCGACTATATTTAGGGATGCTAGAACCTTTTGTATGTCTTGTGATCGTTGCCAACGAATGGGTAACATAGGTACCAAGGACCAAATGCCGCAAACCCCTGTCTTTAATGTTGAAATTTTTGATGTTTGGGGCATTGATTTCATGGGCCCTTTCCCTCCATCTTATGGTTTCACTTATATCTTGCTAGCCGTTGATTATGTTTCTAAATGGGTGGAAGCAAAAGCCACCCGTACTAACGATTCTAAGGTGGTTGCAGATTTCGTGAAAACTAACATTTTTGCTAGGTTTGGAATGCCGAGAGTAATCATAAGTGATGGAGGGTCTCACTTTTGCAATCGGACCATTGAGGCGTTGCTAAGAAAGTACCATGTCAACCATAAGGTCTCCACACCTTACCATCCTCAAACAAATGGCCAAGCCGAGGTGTCTAACCGAGAAATCAAACAAATTTTGGAGAAGACCGTTGGACCAACAAGGAGGGATTGGAGCTTACGTTTAGATGATGCACTGTGGGCATATCGTACGGCATACAAAACACCCATTGGGATGTCACCTTTTCGGCTCGTCTATGGTAAGCCATGTCATTTGCCCGTAGAGTTAGAGCACAAGGCACATTGGGCCGTGAAGACTTTCAACATGGACATAGATGCAGCGGGAGTTCATAGGAAGCTCCAATTGAATGAACTTGAGGAGATTCGGAATGAAGCCTATGAGAATGCCCGGATGTACAAAGCCAAGACCAAAGCATTCCATGATAAAATGATTCGAACCAAGACCTTCACAGTTGGGCAGAAAGTGTTACTTTTCAACTCTCGCCTACGTTTGTTTCCTGGTAAGTTGCGTTCTAAATGGCTTGGCCCGTTTGTTGTTACTAATGTTTTCCCTCATGGTGCAGTGCAAATCAAAAGTTCAAGGACGCAGCAAGAATTCAAAGTGAATGGGCATCGATTGAAGCCCTATTACGAGATGTTTGAGGAGCATGTCGTGGAGGAGGTACCCCTCCATGCCGTGGAACCTAGTCAAGCTTAAACGAAGGTACCGTCCGGCTGCAAGACGTAAAAGCAAGCGCTACTTGGGAGGCAACCCATGCATTCAACAAAGGAAGACTTAGAAAGCACTCCAAATCCAGATTCCTAAAAAAACTCTTCTCTTTGTTGCTATTTCGTTTCTGCCTTGTTAGGTTGTTTAGTTGTTATTGTTTGTTTGTTTATTAATTGTGTGAGTCTATGATTGTAACATTGAGAAAATGTTTGATTTATTGATAGGCACTGCTAAACAAAGAAAGATGGTGCTTCACAAAGGTTGTTTGCTTGAGGCCCCACTACGTGGCTTTACTCTTGAAGCGGAAGGCGTAGGAACAGAAGGCATCGGAGCGGAAGGCGTAGGAGCAGAAGGCATCGGAGCGGGAGGCATCGAAGATAGAGCATTCCAGGCCTCAATACTTGGCCAAGCGCTGGATGAGCCAGGAAAAAGGTGCCTTTGGAGGAAAGACGAAAACCTTTGACGGTCACTGTGAATCCGACCTTCAGACTCTTGCAGCTCATCAAGCTTCCTCTTCATGTCCGTCGAATAGTTGTTTGCAAGCACGTGCAAACTTCTATTCTCATACTTCAGCTGCTGGATCTCCTGCTTGAGACTTTCCACCTCTGCCATCAATGATTCCACCTGACGGGAGCGGGCAAGCAGGCGTTGGCCCATGTTGGACACAGAACTCGCACACTGAACACTAAGTGCGAGGGACTCTTGAACGGCCAGCTCATCAGACCGTCCTGACAGCAGCCTACTATCTTTCGGAGTGAGGAGGTTCCTAGCTACTATTGTAGCTGTTGTGGCGTCCTGCATCACGGAGTCTTCACCTGTGAGAGGACCGTTAGAAGAAAAGAAAGAAGGGCGCCATACGTTACCTTGACGCGGCGCGCCCGTATCACTGCTAAGGCTCAATTCCAAGCTAAGGTTCGATGAGTTTGCCATTTTTCAAAAGTGTTCAAGGAGAAGGGATGGAGTTAAATTTCAAAGGGCCGGAGTCGATTTTCAAGAATGGGAAATCTTCAGAGTGTGTTTGTTGTGGTGATCGATAGCTCAATAAAAAAGCCAAGGCGACGCGTCCACCAATTCAAAAAGCCGGAATTTCCGGCGTAATTTAGGCGACGCTTTCTCGGCTTTTCAGGAGGCGCGTTCAACTTTGTCAAAAGATTTCTTCTTTTCTGACAACACGTGGAGGCCATCATCACAACTACACATCTTTAGCCGACAAGCGCAAAGTTCGGCGACGCTTTCTCTGCTTTTCAGAAGACGCGTGCAGCTTTGTCAAAAGGAGCCGCATCTGCACTACCACGTGTCGCTCAGAAATCGAAGGGGCGCCTGCTCAGAAATCGAAGAGGCGTATTCAAAAATCGAAGAGGCGCCACTATTTCAAAAAGCCAGAGTTGCGGGATCAAAACGTTTGTCGACAAAGGTAAAAAGTACCACCACTTGCTATTATCTCTATATATGTCGACCTTCGTCTTTTATGGCAGGGCAAACCTGAAGAAAATGCCCAACTCTCCCTCACCTCTGAGGGTGCACTCCCAGCAAAGCCTTTCGAAATACTAAATTCTTTCTTCTTCCCCAAAGATGATACCAGATGTCTGGAGTACAGATGACCCAGGAGGAAACAGCACAACAAATACATGTGCTGATTCATTCACCGCTTCTTCAAAAGCAAAGGTATCTCATATCATCAAGGTCAAAAGCAAAAGTATCTCATATCATGCTCTTTCCCTGTCTTTTTCTTTGTCCTTGTTCTTACTCGCATGGCAAAGTAAAACAAGCAATCAGCCGGCACTTGGAGTCAGTCTTCTGTTCTGGAGCCAACTGCCTGGAATCTATTCCTGATTGCTTACCTAGCGTTGCTCTCGAGTAGTCATCTTCAACGGTTGATACACTTCCGGAGAAGGGACCACTTCTGCAAAGGGGAGCGAGTAAGGCAAGTGAAAATGATACATTGAAGCATGTGGAGACAAACATAGGCTGAGTTATCCTCCAACCCTTTTCAATACGAATTGGAAAGATTGAACAAAGAAACAGATAAAAGGGATAAGCTCAGACCTTCGGGGGAGACCAAAAGAACCATCCTGCTGCCCAGTTCAAGAAGTAGCACAAAGGAAAATCAACGATGGGCAGAAACCAGTTCAAGAGTAAGCCTGTGGAATCACAAAGATCAAAAGCCTCAATGCAATTACCAAGGAGAAGATGGAATTTACACTCTATAACCAGATTTGCGTCTCTAAACTCTTCTCTTTGTTAATTACATTATGCCATGTTTAGTATGTTTAAGTGCTTTTTGTGTATTTACTTATGCTTTGTGTGAATCTATGCTTAAAACATTGAGGACAATGTTTGATTTAAGTGTGGGGGGGTAACTAAGTATGTTGATGCAAATTCGTTGAATTTTATCACCCATAACTTCAAGTGTTGTTCCTTGCTGTTTTAAATGTTTTTAAGGTGTTTTTAAACTGTTTTAGCGTGTTTTGTTTTATAACTCCGAAAAGCACATAAAAATTTGAAAAAGTGTTTTGAAAAGCCTAAAAAGAGTGTTTTGAGTCGTTTTTTTTTTTTTGTGAGTTTGTGTCTTAGGGTACCTTCCAACACAATGATAAGGATTTGGTTTATAATTGCATGACGGTTAGAAAGAGTTATAAACATAGAGAAAAGTTTGATTTACTCTTGGTATATGCTTGGTTATGGTTATAATGTATGACTTCACATGCAATCATAAAAAATAAAAAAATAAAAAATAAAAAAAAATAAAAAAATTCGTTTTTGTAACATGCTTGAAGGAAGGAACTCAAACAAACGCTACAACCCTGAGAGACTTGAGCCTATAACGTTCTTTGGAGAGTATAATCTGTGATTTCTTGTTTTCTAAAGTCGTTGCATGATCTCATTATTCTTTGCTTGGTTACTACTTAGAAGGCGTTTCATCATATAGTTCCAAATGCTAGAACTCATGCCCATTTCATTCAAAGCATGTTATTGATTTGCATAACACATATTCAAGATGAAGTTGTGTAGTTGCCACCATAGCCAAATAGCCTCATTTCCCATATTTCGTATATGTTGTAAGTTGTACCCCCGTTGAGCCGTGTTAGCCCATGTTCTTTGTTAACCCACTTTTTCCTCACCTAGCCTAGTTTAGGACAATCCCCACCCTTGTTCTTAAAAGATAGTGAGCATGACTTAATTGAATTCCTTTTGAGTTACATTATGAAAGAAAATAAGTGTGGGGGAGAGAATGTTTAAGTGTTTATGTTTTGAGATTCAAAAGAAAAGAAAAAAAAAAAAAAAAAAAAAAAAAAAAAAAAAAAGAGAAAAGAATAAGTGATTGAAGAAAGGTTCCAAAACACCAATTCTGGGCGTAAATTGTCTAAATTCTCCCTTTTTGTTCAAAAGTTGAGTTTTCATTCAAAAGTGAATTCTAAGTTGATTCAAATGCTTTGCTCACTATTTTTTTTTTAAGAACCTTTGTTTTCCATATCCCTTCTTTGTTATCCACATACCCCAAGCCCCGTTACAACCCTTGACTTCTATCTTGAGTGTTGTGTATTTCAATTTGTAGAGTTTGAACTTGGTATGAGCTTATGGTGTCACTGGTTCTCGCGTCTAAGTAGTAGCATTCCATTCATGAGATCATATCTAAACATGCTTATTAACTCCAGAAATTGCGTTTTTTTTGTGATACTTATATGTGAGTGTTCGTTTTCATGTTACATCAATCTTCTCACATATGACTAGATTAGGGTGTGTAGTTAGAAATTCTGAGTGAAAATCGAGTGCATATCTTGTAAGGAATTGAGAAAATTCTCTAAGGCATGTTACTACATTCAAAACATGGTTTTAAATGCTTAATTGTGAACTAGTATATGGTGACTATGATTAAGAATGTACTTAAGTGTGAAGATGACTAAAATCTGTGAGAATGATGATTTTTTAACATGTCATGTGCATTGGAAATCCCTAAGACGGTTGTTGGAAGGTTTAGGTTGTGTTTTACGTGTTTAGTGTCGTTTTGTTTGTTTGTTTTTATTCTGTTTTGCTCGAGGACTAGCAAAAGCTAAGTGTGGGGGTATTTGATAGGAGCATATTCATGCGACTTAAATGGCTCGTTCTCGTGCATTTACGTTATGTTTCTCTCGTTATTTTAGTCCTTTATGCTTCTTTTGTGTGTTTTCAGGTTCTAAGGGCCTAGGGAGCAAGAAAGTGCATTTTGAGGCCATTTGGAGCATTTTTGGGCATGGATTGGATAGCTTATCCATGAAGCCAAGAGGATGGACGAATTTGAAGGCCTTGTATGCACTTGAAGGCACAAAACAATGGCCCTAACCCAATCACATTCACCTTGCCTTGGGCTTAACACAAACACCATTCCTTGCCATGCAAGGGGGAGCAATTTGGGTCCATTTCATGTACTTAAACTCTAGCCCAATCCACATTCACTTCAAAGCCATGCAAAACCTTTCAAAACCCTTTAATCATTCCCCTTTAAATTATGATTTTATTTCCTAACCCTACTTGCATTATTTATTAGCATCTTCACATGCATTCACACACCATCTTCCCTTTTACAAAACACATTGCCGTGCCTTCCCTTCACAATTTCAGCTTTCCTCCTTTTAATTCCACATGCATTCACTTCATCATTACACCACCACTCATTCTTTAAATCCACATGCACATTCAATCATTCATTCAAGCCCCCTTGTGCCATGTTTCCCCCTTTGTTCCCACCTATCACATGCATCATCATCAAACAAACTCTAAATGCCGTGGGTTCCCTTTGCTCCCCTTGTGCAATTCCAGTTTTCACATGTGTCCTAGCTGTTTTTCCATCATTCCTCCACACAAATGCTTAAACAAACAGCCATATGTTCCCTCCACTACCCCTATAAATACCCTAGCATTCATTCATTCACTCCCCATTCAATTCACATCTCATTCACAACACAACACCCCTCAAACACTTCCATTCTTCCCTTAGCCGTGAGTCCCCCTTCTCTTATAATCCAAACACCAATCCTCTTCCACTTCCATCACTCCTCACTTCATTCCACACTTCACATAATCCCCAAAGCTCACCTTAGACCTTGTGCCACAACAACGAGGAAGAGAAGAGTGCCTAAACGTTCATACAATTCAAGTGTGAGTTGTTGGAATGTTTAGGTGTTTCTTTGATTTCAATGTTTGAATTAAATTTTCTTTGTTTTGTAATGGAAGAGAAGAGTGCCTAAACGTTCATACAATTCAAGTGTGAGTTGTTGGAATGTTTAGTTGTTTCTTTGATTTCAAGGTTATGAGGAACTAAACCCCCTTTAGCTAGGGGGTGATTCGAAACTATGTTTATATTTGCAATATGAATTGATTACTTTTGGTTGGAATTTCATAAGTTGTGGATTCAATTCGTTTAACTGTTTGATTGATAACTTATTTATGTATGTTCATTGAGATTGCAAGCTTAATTTTCATGCATGAATATGACGCTAGAATATAAGTGAGTTTCACCTAATCGTTATGAACTTATATTCACAAGTAGTGGAGGTTGCTTATAAACAATCGCGTTAAACGAATTCTTGGCATAAGTTTCATGCGTATTCCATAGTAACGAATGCCTCGTCAACACTTATAATTTTCATTGAACTTAATGATCTTTGTTGAATGTCTCTATCATGCGTATTCCATAGTTAGGGACTTTGATTAAGAATAATTTGGTTGTAATGCGTATTCCATTCAATCCAACGAATTTAGGGAAATCTGAAAGTTAATCTAAGCGGACCTAATTAACTTGGAGCAATGAGTTTCACAACTTATCGAAAGACCAACTGAGAATCAATATTGTATGCAAGTGTAACATGTGTGGAGAAGAACCCCTTGGCTATTCCATCATCCATATTTTCATCACATTCATATTTACATTTTTCCTTTAATTATATTCTGTCCATTTAATTTAATATCGTCCAAACACATTTCCCCCATATTTCGTTGAGTCTTAATTATTCGTATTTGTTTTATTTTTGTATCTTTAAGCTTTTGGAGTCATAAACAGTTTCAAATTCGTCTAAATCAAGTTCTAGTTTCTATTTGAGTCAGTTTGATTGTTTTAAGCAGTTTGAGCCTTTCAAAGCTATTCTGAGTCATAGTAGTCTTGTTAAGAGTATTTTAATTTAGTTTTTATGTTTTTAAGTCAATTTAGAAGGTTTTAGCAAGCCCTCCTAATCCCCGATCTAGAACGATCCCTCACTTATCCATTCTACTACAATTGTCAAACGAGGGTTTAATTTGAGTGTCAAGTAAATCTCGCATCACTAACTTTCCCACATTCATACCTAATCAAGTGTTTAATTGAATTCGGTCACATGTATACAAGAAACATGATTCAATTAACTCATATTCAAGGACAATATCAACAAGATTATCCATAACTAAAACAAACACCAAACTTGAATCCAAGAACATAGAAAAATGTTCACAAAGTAAACCAAAGTTATTAAGGGGATTCGGGCAACAAGGCCATTCATATCAAAATTTTGCTCTTCCAACGGTGTTCAATGGCGCAAATTTAGTCACACATATTGACTACAAGAACAGCTCTCCTCAACGACATTGGTAAAGGCACAAACAGGTGCATAACCAATGATCTTTTCCATCAAGACGGAAGTAGATTCTACAGGGTTGAGGTTCAAGAATAATATCCCTTATTCTTGAAGTTTTAGGTATTAGGTGTCAATGATCATGCTTCGGGCATGTTGCAAAACGTTGGCGGGCCCTGATTCTACCATATGTTGTAAAAACAAACTCAAAATTGGATTGTGAGAGAGACAGACTTACACTTGGGTTCAAAGGTTCCAGCGGAGCTGAAGATGTTTGTTCGTTACGCCTCTATCGAAGCAGAGCATACATTTCGGTGGTCTCCAGCCGAAATTAGGTATCATTATTTGGTGAACTCCAGCTAAAGCTGAGTCTATATCGTTTTCTTACATTTGTAGTAGTAATCAGATTCGAGAATTTTGTAAACTTCAGCTCTCTACAATGCTGCTTCAAGAGGGAGTTAGAAACAAGGAAGGGCGAGTAAAGTATTCTCCAATTGGAATTCGATCGGATTTATAAACTTCATAATCATACTCATTCATGGACGTAATCATGGCGTGCTTGTATTCTCCAGTTGGAATTCGATCAGATTTATAAACTTCATAATCATACTCATTCATGGACGTAATCATGGCGTGCTTCAGGTAATATCTTTCATGATTAGACGATGAGCCAAAGAGCCATGGAATGCTCGTTAGGGAGGTATTTCCGTTTGTAATGCTTCGAGTAGAAATCTTTAAGTGAAGATCATGACATAGGCTTATTCAACTCTTCCATGCCATTGTTGGCTACACTGGTTTCTCAGCTTCTTGATAGTTAAGTGAAGGTTCACATCTTGTACCCACATATGGTTTCTATTAGAAACGTCCAAATCAGTCAAATCAAACTTGTGATGGTTTGACAATTTATTGAGTGGAGGGAACAAGATTGTGAATAGTGCAATGGGAAATAAAACATCCATAAGCATCAAAGTTAGAACATTCGTGTTCTAAGACATAATTTTACATGAAAAACATCAGATTTTCATGGGTGTATTGTTTTATGAAAACTTTGGGTTTCAAAGGCACTAAATTCGAAACTACAAGTTTGAGTTTAGTTATGAACTTCCGGTTCATAAATATGGGGTTCTTGCAAGAACACAGAATACAAGGTACTGATTTAAGTACAGTAGATTTGGGTTGCTTCAGGAACTCTAGTGTGAGCGCTCCAGGACTACGAAAGGATGTCAACGGTTCAAAGAAGAAAAATAAATTATTGAACTATTAATGGCCAAAAGTGGGCTTCAGGCTAATAATTTTAGATTTCTTGTTAGATTAATGGACTGTTAGTCACTTTTAATTAATTTAATAAATCGAGACCATATAGGCATGGAAGCAAAATAATGACATGTGGGTCATATTAGCTTCGATTGGTGGCGGATCAAGCTACAAGTGAATTATAGCTTAATTAATGTTAATCAAAAAACGTCCCAAAAATATATTTGTTCATGGTTAAGAAGCGAGGATGCCAAAATATGGCATTGGGTTGAAAAAACAAAAACGCAGCCCAGTATGTGATTGCTGGTTGCAGTAGGTCACGGCCCTGCAGCAAGCTGCAGGCATTTGGGCTCAGGATATGGGCAGCAGCAGCAGCCCATCAAGTTACAAAGCAGCGGGCCAAGTTGGAAGCAAAGTCGAGCAATGCAGGGGTTGCTAAATGGGGGGCCGAGGCGCGAGGGAAGCCCATCGAATTGATGGCTTGAGTTTTGCGCGATGCAAAGCCTAACAAGCAAAGGCTTGCTGGCTGATTGAGCCTATTACGCGGGAGAAGCCCAGCACGGGCTGGCTTGCTCTGGCGTGGGATGAAGTGTGAGAAGGCCCAGCAAAAAGGTTGCTGGATACGGCTTGGAAGGGTTGCAGGCCCAGCAAGTTTAAACAAGGCCGATGGCTTGATCAATGCACGCAGCAAAGCCCAAAGCGCTGCTGCCTCACGGGGAGGTCGTTCCAGCGCCTAAGCCTCGAGCTGCAGGCTCGGTGTCTGGTCAGCGCGGCAGCGCAGCTCCAGGCCGCAGATTTAAATTTCCTTTTTTTTTTTTTCAAAATTCTTAGTGTTTGAAATTAAAAACTGTAATTGCTTCTAATTTATTTTGATTCTTTAACTTACAAATTCCACATAGCAAAACTTGTATAATGCATGAAACATATATATATATATATATATATTGAGAAATATATACAATGCATTATAGGGAATGTTTTCATGCTACATGGTCATTTCAAATATCTTCCTTTATTTTAAGTGTATCTGATTGGCAGAAAACATCAAAAAATCTTTGAATTTATAGAAGATCTTTCTCGAAAAGCCGAAATTCCATCTTCAATGTGGTGTATAATGTATCACGTTCAACACTGAAAAATTAAATTGAATTAATAACATGTAGATTAATTCAATAAAATAATAAATTAATCATAAAAAGAATGACTAAAAAAAAACTAATACTCCCCTGATTAGAGATCAAACTCTCTTTAGCTCAGCGTCAAGAGCGTGCTGATAACATGTTGTAGGTATAATTTATTGAACAATTATAAAGGACATAGAGAGGGGTGGTCAGGCGAAGCTATAGAGGGACTGGGAGTGGCGGCCGCCCCTCCCATCGCCAGAAATAAAGCTTAGGAGCGACGAAAATCAAACCTTGAAACGACGTCATTTTGAGCCTGGGATGAATAAAAAAAATTAAATGAAACCGTTCGTTTCATTAAAACGAACAAAACAGCAGGGGACCATATACACACCCATCGACGTACTTTGTGATGAGGTGGCGATGTGCAAAGACTTTCCACTCATCACTTTAGCATACAACCTACGTGATGATATGAGATGAAATGCCGGTTCTGGCATTACTACTGAATCTGTGACTCTGCATACAAAATCCATATATGGTACATTCTTCTAGCTACGTTTTTGGTGATCTATTTGTTAGAGTTTCCCTAGCTAAGTTTTTGAATCCGATTAACAGGTTAATTAGATGCCATATATGGCCTATACTTATCAAATTTTATCATCACCAATCAAAATATTTGCTAGGATCCAATTTGTATAGATAATATACATTTTTTAGAATACATATGATATTATCTACACTAAAAGGTGTGGGAATGTAACATATATACGCACATGCAAAAAAAATGTTTCCTCTTGTAATATGATTCGACATGCTGTATTATTCGATTGTTAATCAAATTTAAACTATTAATTGTCTATGTAATCATTATTTGAGCTTGGATTTGTACTCTAAACTAATAACAAAACGTGTCATACGCCATTTTCTTTTTATTTTATTTTTTTGAACAAATGATATTATCTACTTTAAGGAAAAATCGTCACTTACCTGTAGTGGTCTCATGGAGCTCATTCTTTTCAATTGTAAAACAACCATCTCAAAGAAGTTGTGAATTTAAGCTTGTGGGAGTTACAACTTCTTATTTGAAGAGGCTGTGACTAGAAAAATAACAGGAAAATAGTGGTGTCTTAGTAAAAGTCAGTCATAAAGTTGGGATATATTAAGTAATTCCCCTCACTCATGAATGTTGGAGAAATAAAAAAAACATCACTCATCAAAGGAATGATGACATGGTAGATTAATGAATGCGTAATAGTATAGTTTTTTATATTGAGAGATATGTCTTTGCTTTTATTGATAATGAGCCTACTATGTGATGTTTTCATGACATGAAATATCATCGTCAACAATTGTAACTTATTTGTATTCATAAATTAAGAACGACATTAATATTGTTTATTATCTAAAATGATTTAGTTGTCTACATTTGCTTGGGACCAATTACCCTTCAAAAGAGCGCCCCTCATCCCAATAAGTCCTGGCTTCACCACTGGTGATTGACAACATAGAGAGAGAAGAAAGAGATGTGCAATTTTGAGATGTGTGTTATCTCATCCCATTGTGCCTTTATTTATAGTAGTATAGAAGGTAAATTCCTTACCCCAATATAATTACAACTCTAATAGGATAATATCTAGCCTAAGAGATATGATCTTTTAGTGTATGCAGAAAAATAAACAGTTCAAATCGTTCATATCACATTCCAATGTTTACAGTTAACTGAAATTTGAGTCAATGATGTACAGTTTCTAGAGACTTTATAAACACTGAGCAATATATTCGCTAACCATAAAATTCTGAACATGATATCAACGATCCGAACCGTTCATCTTTCTACATTCGCTAAAAGATCAAGATTTCAAAAAACAAAATTTGGAAAAACAAAATTTTTTATTTTATTTTATAATTTTGTAGAGACGGATTAGGCGAGATTAGCTCTTCGTCAATAGTCGTGTGTGAGGCACCAACCCTCTCCCGAAGTAGAAAGGACTGTTGCACCTAGAAACCCCTCGCCTATCCCCCTCTACTAGATTTTATTAATAATATTAAGAAAAGGAAAAGAAAAGTAAACCAACCGGGGGGAGGGGGGGAACTAGGCCAATACCCGCTAGAAACAATTAACGAAAACGCTATGATCTAGTAAGAATTCTTCAGCTTTCCTCTTTTGTTCCACATAAGGAAAACAAAACATCAAGGGCCAAACTAGCAAAACCTAAAATTAGGTCTTGAAGAAAGGTGAATATAAGCAGAAGTTGCAGAAGGAGGACAAGAACCCCAATATAAACTCCCAGAATGATCCACACCGAAATTAGCCAAATTATCAGCAGTTGCATTACCCTCTTGGAAAATAAAAGTGACATGAACGTGCATGCGGGTGAGACAAGCAAGGCAATTTAACCAATGAACATGTAGACGCCAATAAATCTTGCAATAAGCAGAAAAAAGAAAAAAGACAACCAATGAAGAATCACATTCAATCCACAAAAAATTTCAAGCCAAATCCACAACATGAATAACCGCATGTAACTCCGCTTCTAAAGAATAACCAAATCTAACTGAAGCTGCAAAACAACATAAACAATTACCAAAATAATTTTGAAAAATACCCCCATTCCCTGCCAAACCAGGTGCACCACGTGCCGCACCATCTATGTTAACTTTGATCCAAGATACAAGACAAGGCAGCCATAAAACCTCAAAAACACGAGGAGCCTTAGTTGGACAACCTTTTACTCCAATGGCACGGAGAATACAAAGATTAGACATGGAGTATCTCTTGGTAGGTGTTCTTAAAGAATTGGAGAACTAGAATCAATGAACGACCATGGGCATACAACATGAGGGGATGAGACAGCCATGGCCGCCGCCCCAGAGGTTCGACTTTATTCGGAAACCCTAGGTTATGTTTGTCATATGGAATTTTTAGTGGACTCTACCATTTTAATTAGCTGTCCACGCAAGGGACAGATGTGAAGTGGCCTATCAATTTGGAAAAACGAAATTTGATGCTGAATATGAAGTGTAAACGTAAACGACAATCAACCGTTAAATTTAAATCTATGGTTTATGGGATTATAGTGACGAATTTCGGAGTTGACCTCTTCACAAAGGTTACTTGTCGTTATGAGCATTTGTATATATTTATAATTTTCACACTTCTAGAAGGCACAAATGGCCTAATGTACTAATGTTTTTTCATTAGACACTTATTTTGGGGTATGTAATACTTAATGTGTTTTTTTTATTTAAGTAATATTCAAGGTTTTAAAACACTCTAGGCGCTAGTCGGATGGCGGGCAGGGGCCTAGCGCCTAGGAGGCCTAGACGGATTTATATAAATTTATTATATATCTTGTAAATAAGTGCCTATTTACACCTAAAAAAAAAAAAAAAAACTATACTTTTATGGATAATAAAAGAATTATAAAATGCAAAAATAGAAGTAGAAGAATACACAAACTATATACATCCAAAAAGTTCAATATTTAAAAAACAGTAAGCATATAATCATAATGAGGAGGATTTTTGGATGATAGACTAAATTCTTCTTGTTCATGTTCCTTGCATTGGATTGGACATAGACTAAATTATTTAACCTTGTATCTAGTTTATTTCTTTTCTTTGTATGTATCCCCTCAAAAGTGCCCCAATTCATTTCACTATTGGATGAACGTGTAGTAAATCCATCATTTGCAAATTAGGTACACCATTTCCATAAGTATACCACCATGAAACCAAAAAAGAAAAAAACTAACCTTAGGGTTTTTCCTACCAAAGTAGTAAAACTAACCTTAGGTGTTTCTATTTTGGTGTTTGGCTCTGAAAAATGTTTAGTCTTTGGTTGGTTACTTGTGCCATGTGTTACTGTTGTTCTGAACGGTCTGCTATTATCAAATTTTAACTTGGTTCATAAAATGTGTAAACCGTGATTTTTAATTTCGAAGTTTAATTTCAGATTCTTAAACTTCACCAGATTGGTTGTAATTCAGGAAAAAGAAAAGCACACTTGATGATCAATTCTTCATTCTCCTTTACTTGGTTGATTTTTCGTTGTCATGGGTTATTTATTAAAGAAATAAAACGCAACCAGTAGCAAGTCTTCGTGAGTATCTACCTGCACTTACTACCGACACACTTGACCGTTAAATCAAATCCAAGCGTTTTCGTAGTCATTTACTTAAAGTCAATAAATTAAATTCAAACGATTATGTGTAGACAACTTGTAAGTGCTCAAGAAATTTAAACAAGTCCGATACAAGAAAGTGATGACTTGTGAAAACAGTATATTTTCAATAATTGATTGGGCAAGCAGGGGTGTTTTCATGTGCAGATCATGAATGAGAAAAGTAAATAAAGATTAATATACATAGGAATAGTGGCGGATTCAGGATTCTCACATTAGGTGGTTAGGACCACCCAATGTAAAACGTCCAAAAAAAGAAATAAACGATAAACTTACAAAAACTAAATAATAATATTTTTCATTCATAAATCATGGTAAAAACAAGGGAAAATTTGAAATAGGTCTAATTTTATAGACTACCTTTTGAAATATGTCCAATTTTATAGACTACCTTTTGAAATAGGTCCAATTTTTAATGACTTTTGACTTTTGAAATAGGTCCAATTTTTAGTTACTTTGGACCCATATCAAAAAACCCCTAAAAACAAAGCTAGGTCATCATGAATAAAATCCCTTCTTCTATTTTGTAAATATTTGCCACTTAATACTACGGTTTAGTTGTATTTCTCTTCACTTGTAAGTGAGAGGTTTTAGGTTCGATTCTCACCAAAGGCGAATTTAAACCACATTATTGCTAGCCTATTGCGAGGCTAAGTCCATCTTCTCTCCCTTAGTGTAAATAATATCGATTGTTCAAAAAAAAAAATTGTAAATACTTTGATAACGTTTCACAATTTTACAGAAAAAGAAAAAAAAGGTTTTT
Organism: Pyrus communis; assembly: GCF_041283825.1. Taxonomy (NCBI): domain Eukaryota; kingdom Viridiplantae; phylum Streptophyta; class Magnoliopsida; order Rosales; family Rosaceae; genus Pyrus; species Pyrus communis. Next base: position 13,285,672 of record NC_142578.1, on the reverse strand, counting down.
TTTTTTTTGTTAAATAGAAATAAAAGTAATGGTTCCTATTAAGATCATGTAGTATTATTGTATTAGTAGGGATAGAGTATACAATTCAAGTAAATCTTATTCCTATGAAAAAAAATGATTTAGATATGATTTACAAAATACGGAATTCTTAGCACATAAAATAAGATTTACAATAAAAACTGCGCCTTTGACCATTTCACCCAATAGAGATTTAACTATAAAAAAAATAGAGATTATAAAAATAAAAAATAAAATAATAAGAAATAGAATAGTAGATGAGAAAGTGCTTTTTAAAAGCAATAGTTTAGTAGCAATGGTAGGCCCATGTAGCATATAAAAGAAGAAAAAAAAAAGAAAAGGAGTTTCAGCCTTCTTCCTGCAACTCCTCTACCTCCTCCATGGATGCACTACACCAAAATTTTGATTGTACGATGGTCCATCCATAACTTAGTCATTTAACAAAATAAATTTCCTAGGCGTAGCCCATATAGTACTAGGTGTGAGTCCTCTCTATTGTAATATTTGGAGGGTCCGCGAAGGATCTTCATAGGTGTTTTTCTGGCATCCGGATGGTCCTAGGACCACCTTGGTTCCTATATGGATCCGCCCATGCATAGGAAACAACTTTCGTTATCCTTATATGCCTACCTAGCCAGTCTCTTAAAATTAGGTAAATTAAACTAGTGGTTGATATTAATGGCTCTAATTAATCAGGTTACTAATATTACATGCAAGGTTGCACAAAAATTGCTATGAAGTTTCTCTTGATGTTCCTAATTAGGTTATAAATATTTAAGGCATACGACATCAATAACTCATAAGAAAACCATCCATGCATGGAAGACACTGGATAACGAAACTCATCCGAGAAACTCTACAACTTATATACGTAATTATGAGCGCCCATACCTTATTAAATTAATTAGAAAACTTGTTAATATGATCATATCTTTGAAATTATTATAATTAAAATAGTCAAGAAATGCAAATGCAAATTAAACTATTACGGTAAATTTACTGATCACTAAATGGAGAAAAACTTGTATGGGGCTTTGCTTGCCACTGGACGTTACTGAGTGACACTACAATTCAATCAAAACTCGCCACATGGCAAATCTTAAATATAATCTTTTATATTTAAAACTCTTACAATTATTTTTCCTACTAATTAATATATATCATAAAATTTAGTTAGTGGTTCATTTTTTCCCCTCTTCTCTCTCTTCTTTTAATTTCTTCCCAAACTTTCTCTATCGTCTTTTTTCCTACTTTGTGTTTTTTATTTCTTCATAAAAATATGGTCACAAGGGCAACAAAATGGAGGCAGATGTTTATGCTTGAATCATAGCACAACGGATGTGGGATTTCATTTCCTGCTATAAATGTAATAATTCGGTTTACTATGAAAGCATTTATACTTGAATAACAATATTTGAATCAAGTATTATGACAGTAGCTAATTTAAGGAACATAACGAAGATGAGCTATCAATTTCCAAATGTCTCGTTGAAATGCCCTTTGGTCAAAATGATCGATGCTACAAAAAAAAAATAAAAAGATTACATATCCATATTTTACACAAAATATTGTTTCACAACTATTTTATTTTTTATCATTGTAAAGCAGACATCTAATTTAACTCCAGAATCGTGAAAACAGTATTTTGCCTCTTCTTGATGTTGTGGGAGACTGCCTAACTATGGTGCTTCTTCATAATTGATTGCTCCAAAAGATACTTGAATTATTACAAAACACTCAGTTACTTAGCAGAGGTTAAAAGGCATTCCAATTTAAACACTCAAATGCATATCTAAGAGGGGAAAAAAATTAACTATTAGATTAATCTTATAATGTATAATAATTAGTAAAAAAATAATTATGGGAGCTTTAAATATATAATATAAATATATATATATATATATATATATAAAAGATTGGCCATGTGGTGAGTTTTGAGTGAGTTGTAGTGCCATTCAGCAAAGTTCAGTAGCAAGTAAAGCCCCGCACAAGTTTTTCTTCACTAAATGGACGATAAATTAATAGATTAGGCACGATATATATATATATATATATATATATATATATATATATATATATATATTTTCTTTCTTGGGTGAGCCGTGAGCAGAAGGACAGTATCCGAGTTACAGAGACTGGAAAAAGACTAAGGCAAGGCTGATAAGTTGGTATGCTGCGATCTGCAATGGGACCATAGTTCTTAAATGATTCCAAGATTTGATCAATTAGATTTGCAGAAAAAATTACAAAAGTTTCCTTGTTTGAATCGTCGATGGCCAGAATTGATTTCCATACCAGTGCCACAGAAAAAGATGACATATTCAGTGGCAGGGTGACAGTGTGAATCCCAAGAATTTAATGCACTCTTTAATAGTACGATTAATTTTCGGTAATTACAAAAAAAAAAAAAAAAAAAAAAAAGAAAAAGAAAAAAAAGTTGTCTTCGGTTATTTGTTTCAAAGCTAACTACAGTTTACACCGTTTGGGTTTAGGTGATTTTTAAAATAGGTCACATGGTTTAAATTTTCTCCTATTGCACCATGATGTTTTAAAATTAGATAATACTATGGAGATTAAATTTGTAGATAAAATTTTGTAAATTAAATGACATAGAAGTTAATAATTGGATTATTATTTAAACGTTGATAAATGTGCTCATTTTCATTTGCGAAACATTATTTAATTTGCAAAATTTTCTACAAATTTAATCTTCATAACATTTTCATTTAAAATCGTATCAATTTATGCTTTCTTTTATTTTAGGCTCACGTGGAACCCATTGCACCACATGCACCAAAATTAATTATCATTTTGCTTCAGTTTCTTTTTAATTGATGATTGGTATCCCAAAACGACAACCAATTACACTATTTAATCATAATAATGCAAGTGTGACTTCCATGATCTATAAAGTGTGGCTTGCTTCTATGCACTCCATAAACGGTTGCTTCAATAATTTAATAGGAAAACTAATGAAAAAAGGCTTGAAAACTTTAAGGGGGTGTTTGTTTGACCAGATTAGGAGGAACTGAACTAGACTAGACTAATTGCTAGTGTAGTCTCATGTTTGGTTTGCAGAAGGATTAGGTTTAATGGGATTAGATGGGACTCGCTGGGATTAAAGACTTCGTTAGGAGTTCTTGGCCAAGAATCCCAATTTCGACCGGACTCGTAAGAGCACCTGCAAGAGAGAACCTTGCTCTTCCTACGAGAAAGAGTCGTTGCCATCACTCCCTGCGTTCCCTGCTCCCTCATTTGCCCTGCTTCCTTATCCTCGTCCTCATCACCCTCATCTCTGCGTCCTGCTTGCCCTCATCAGCATCCTGGTCGCCCTCCACCTAAATTGCCCCTCCTCATCCCCCGTTCGATCCCAGTCGAAGTAACCCTCTCTCTCTCCGTCTCTCACTCTCTCTGGTTCTTTTGAAAATTTTCCATCTGTTTTTTTATTTTTTATTTATTTATGGAACCTGGGTTTATTGAAAGGTGTTGAATTTCAGAATTTAAGTTGAGTTTTTGCAGGTTGTATAATGCGATTTAGTTAAGGTTTATGTGTCAGAGTTTGTCAATCTGTTAAATTTTATGGACCGATTGGATTCTACCCATTGCGTTGACTGTTTGATGGGTTTCAAGCGGATTGTTATGTGTGTGTGTAGTGTGCAGTGTGCAAAGTGCAATGTGCTCCAAGGCTACAGGGACAATAACATGGAGAAAGAATCCCTGCTTGTAATTTCCAGCGAAGAAGAAGAAGAAAGAGTCCCTGCTTGTAATTTCCGAAGAAGAAGAAGAAGAAGAAAGAGTCTTTGTTTGGACCCAATTTGAGTTGTTTGTGCTAATTTGGTGTCAGATTTGTGAATTGCATGTTGAAAATTTTATTATCCTACTTCTTAGTCTGACACTGCACCAAACGCATCACTAAGTTAATCCAACTTAGTCTAGTCTAAGCCAGTCCAGCTTAGTCCCTGCAGCTAGTCCAATCTGAGACAGTTCGGTGCAACAAACGCACCCTAATTTTTAACGATAAGGACAAAATAAAGGGTAAAGTGAATAGTATTAGGATTGACTTTTTAGTGTTAAAATGTGGTTTTTCATTAAAGTAAACAGTACCGGGAACTTTTCGTTAAAATTCCCTAATTTAATAGAGGATCAGGAGTCAAACAAACGAGCATACAATGATACAACATCAAAACCAAACAAAGCATAAAATTATACGATTTTAATGGTCATTGGCAATCTTTAGTAAATTTGAATGGAGTTTAACATTATCTATCTAGTTGCGTCATCTTGAGCAAAATTTACGTCTGCAGTGTGCATGCATTGAGTAAAAGGTGTGGTGCCCATTACTGAAGAACTTGAGAGAGCAGATCTGTACTGCAGTGTGCAGGCATCCGGTAAATTAAAGTTGAGAGAGTACATAATTACATATTTACAGCAGTGTGCATGCATCCAGTAAAAGGTATGGTGCTCATTACTGAAGAACCAAGGACGCTTGTTGGAAATTCAAGCTACACAGAACGTTGCTTGGAGTAATAAGACGCTTATTGTTGGAGCTTTCAGGAACTTCAAACAACAAGAGCTCGTTTGTGGAAGAAATTTTTGTGCACAACCTTGAACTGGCCTGTGTTGTTTTTTTTTTTTTTGGTTGTTTTAAGATTAAGAGCATCCCCAAGAGTTTTTTTTTTTTCTTTCAAATTTTGCTAAATTAGCTCGTGAATAATGTAATAATAAAAAAAAAAACTATTTTAGCTAGTTAGTTTAATCACACTTCGACCCAGAATGTCTACTTGAACTCCGAATCTATGTAAGAGTGCACTTATGAGCTGGAATGAACCCATTTTACATGTGATGTCAGAGCATAAGTAAAGTACAGTAAGGTAAGATGAAAATTATACCATCCAATGTAACCACCTATACCAAGATTTGCCAAGAATCCTTGTCGACACAAACGCTCATCATTAAAACCTAGAAAGGTGAAAAACAAAGGTGAGTGGGTCTAAAAATAAAATTTTGTAAAACCTTTCGAGAACATAATAACCTTTCACCGCAAAACAAGTATAGTTTCCAAAATTTACATACTACATATAGTATGAAAATACTTACCATTACCTGCAAAATCTCATGACTTTAATACGTCACCAATTCATAAATAAGCATATAACTTCTAGTAATCACAATATCTCACAAAAATAAATATAACACATCGAGTGCTCATTGACATATGTTGACACACGAGTTCATGCAAAGGTATTCTGATATGAACAGGACTTAGAGTATTAACGATTTACGCTCTAGTACTATAATCACGTGAAGACTGGCGCTACACATATCACATATGAGTTTTAATTGCCTATAGCAATCTAGGATAGGACTGGCACCTACAATGGATCCAAAGTGAGCGTATGGTGAGATGTGAACGTACATGTGAAAGACCGCCTTGGCCCTGGCCCGGAAGAGTACTAATATGGATGCAACAATGATGAGCAGATAACGTAAATAAAATCATATAGCGGTAAATCAATAATTTACGTCGACATAATACTATTCCATAAATATTAATCATGGCCATAAATATAATTAAGGCATCAATAATGATACGCATACAAGTGCATCCCGTAGGATGTAGTATAACTTCATAATTTCTAACAATGCGCAAAATCTTATAAACATCACGCTAATCTAGGCGTATTGTAGAAAAGCCTTTATGAATGTATAAATGGAAACTAATAGTTATATATATACTATATAAAAGAAAAGACTCACTCACAGGTACTTGCGATGTCATATCCGTTCAAGCTAGGAAGTCGAAGTCTCTGATAGTAATTGCACCTAAGCATAATATTGGCACCCATTAGTAAAACTCAACTAAGATGATTAAATTTGGGGAAACGGAGTGCGGATTTGGGATCAGGACATCGAAATACGCTAAGGAGCGTCTCGAGCAATTTTCGTATCAAGTCAACGAAAAGTTAACAGTCAACCCTAAAAAGCCAACCAAGCTGCCTCGGCGGTTAACTACATTAAAACCTTGAAATTTCACTAGATGGATGCCAAAAATGGACAAGGGGCATCAAAATTAGCCTAGGAGGGTTTCCGAGAAAATTTCAAAAAAGTCAACAAAAGTCAACTGACTGTCAACAGTTAACTTTAACGGAATATTCCATCCTCAGATGGAATATTCTATTAAAGTTAACTAAATATTCCCCTGGAATATTCCCTCTAAATCCCTAAATGGGTTTGAGTCGGTTGGTTTGGATCCGGGTTTGGGCTTGGGCCTTTTTTTTTTTTCTTCTTCTTCTTCTTCTTCTTCTCCAGCTGGTTGTCGCTGCAACTGCTGAAATCTGGGAAACTCCGACTAACTAAAACTTTACTAAACCTAGCCATGTAACATACCAAAACGAAGATTAAGGGAAAAAGATTTGAATTATACCCTTGGTTTCCTCAGCCTTGGCCGGAGTTGGCTGGAAAACAACTCGAAAGCCGCCAGATTCCTCGCCGAAAATTTGGTGAAGTTCCCCCGAGATATTTTTGAATCAATTCATCATCAAATCACACAAGGAACTCATAAATCATGCCAAGAAGTCATTAAAAAGTACTTTTAAGCGTTCTTAAACCTTACCCAAGCCGGATTAGTAGCTTGAATTTGTCGAACATCCCGTTCGATGTCTAAGCATTCAGGTTCACAACCAAGAGACGAGGTGAGGTCTCGGGTTTGTGGTGGTGATGCTTGTCGTAGAGAGTGGTAATGGTGGTCCGGCGAGTTTCACGGAGAGAGGGAGAGTTAGAGTGAGAGTGAGAGAGAGAGAGAAGAAGAGAGCTTAAGGGAAGAGAAGGTTGAGAGAGAGAGGTGAGGGATGAAGGAGATGAAATCATGGCAGTCGACGGTGGTCCATGATTAGTTCGGATTTTTGATGGTGGTGCTCATCGTTCTAGCAAGAGTGGTGTAGTGTGATCTCTGGGCTTGTAGAGAGATAGATGAGAAATAATTGAGAGAAAGAGAGAGTGTGAAGATAGAGAGAGAGTGACCAATGAGAGATGGGCCAAGAAAGTGGGAGACACAGAAGAAAAGGAGAAATTGGGTGTGGGCCCCACTTGGCACACAGCTCAAAGTCACCAATGAAAATACAGAAAAATATCTTTTGTAACGTGAATTTACCAAAACGCCTGTCACACTCTGTAGTTTGTAAAATCTTTGTAGTAACTCCAAATTTAGTTTCGTTTATGCCTACGTGTTTGTACCATCAAGTATTTCGAAAATACGGTAAAATAACATCTCATATGCATCACGAAAAAATGGTCAACGAAAGTCAATAATCTTGCCTCTAGGGCATTTTCGTCAATTTCACATTTTCGTCAATAATCTCTCTGCCTAGTCAGTTGTTCTCTTTCTTGAAGGTCACAACCTTTTCTTCACAATCTTTTACCTACAAACATAAACAAAAACACATAAATAAAGTAGAATAATAAAAAATTTCTCTCAAACAAATATTAGCTTATCTCTTTCCACATTAAGAATATGTAGTAATGGAAGGGGAAAAGAAAAGAGATCCCTTATTATTCACATAAGAGATGAGAGTTGTGTATCTTGAGAGAGAGAGAGAGAGAGAGAGAGAAAGTGTGGAGAGTTGTGGCGCAAGGAGAAAAAGAAAGGGACTCAGTACTTGTAAAATATCATAACCGTGAGAGAGAGATGAGAGTTGTGTGTACCTTTGAGAGAGAGACACTAGTACAAAAAACAGTTTGCATGACGTAGGTACCTTTATCGTGCAAAGTCAAAAACGTTCCATGAAAATTAACCCAATGAAACCTTTATCGCGCGCCAACCGTTGCGCAAAGGCAGTGAAAGCAGGGTTTGGCAACAAAGAATGCACCTGCGTCGCGCAAAGTGTCTTTGCGCGATGTAGGTTCTTTCGTTGCACAAAACTCTTTTGCGTGACGACAACATCTGCGTCTCGCAAAGTCTCTTTGCACAATGAAGAGAGCACATGTGTCGTGCAAAGGCATTTTGTGGGATGGAAGAACCTGTGTTGTGCAAAGACACTTTGCACGACGCAGGTGCTCTCTTCGTCATGCAAAAATATTTTTTATTTAATTTTGGGCAAAAATATTTTTTATTCTTTTTTTGGGCAAAAATAATTTTTATTTAATTTTTTTTATAAATATTGTAATTAAATTATAAACAGTAATTAATAAACCAAGAAAAAGTATTTAATTATAAAATATATGAAAATGTACATACAAGATGTCCAAACATAAAAGGAAAAACTACAAGAAGTAGTCTTTTAGGTTTAATACATCAAGCTTCTAGGTATCAGCTAGGCGAAGTGGCTGGGAGGTCGAAGGTGGAGCAAGATCAGGTGCTGGCATTGGGATTTTGGAGGCCCGGACATCTGTAAGGGTCGTACAATCATACTCATCTGCTCGCCCTAGGCTGCAAGCTAACCTTTTAGGGTTGCCACTTCCTCCTTCAAGGTGTTGACCTGTCTTGTGGCCGATGTTGAAGAGGAGGCGCCCGTCTCAGGAACCCGTGCCTTCCTCATACATCGAACAACCTAGCCATGATGACGACCGAGCTTTTGATCCAGGAACTCAGTCAGGATCTGAAGACCTGCATCCTCGGGTACAGTGATGTCCTCTAAAGTAGTAAAGTTGATAATGCGAGAGGCACATTGGTCACACTCCGACAACGAGTGATCAACTGCGACATCTATACACCTTTTGAACCATAAAAATATAACATTAGAAACTAATCCTTTCTTGCATTTGTTCATATATATGTGTATACATATATATGTGTATACATATATATTATTGGAAGTTGTCACTTGTACTTTAGGGCACGGATTCATGGATTCATGCATGGCTGAGTTTGATCTCTTAGTGACATGTTGTCAACTCCTTAATTCATGGAGTGGATATTTTGCTTTCCAATGTATTGTGTAAGGATCTCAAGTATGGGTTGGCATCCTCACTTTAGCTAAGTTATGGGCTAAAGTGATGGTCTTAACCCTACTCTTGTGTCTTCCATACCTTGTCTTGTCCCTTACCTTCTTTCCTTATTTTATTCTTCTTTTGCTTCTCTTGGAACTAGGGCAGGTACTTAGGGTTGGTGTTTTGTTTCTCCCGGGTATCCCCGTGTTGTGTTTCTCTATAAAAGTGTTCTCACTCTCTTGTAACAACATAAGAAATATACAAATCAATCTTTGAAAAGCAACATGGTATCAGAGCAGGAACTTTAACCTGCTCCTGCTATACTGCTTTCCAAAATTCTTCAATCTCAAAAATGTCGCAAGAAAATCCGGCAGCTTCAACGGCGGATAGCTCCCCGGAAGTTTCCTCCGTAAATATGCATGAAGTGGATGTCAACCCAAATCAAAGGTTAAGCTCAGTCGTATTGAATGAGTTCAATTACTTGCCATGGTCGAGAGCAGTGTCATTGGCGCTGGGTGGTAGGTCCAAGTTAGGGTTCATAAATGGAAGCATCAAAGTTCCTGATGCTTCCTCGTCAAACTATGAATCTTGGCTGAGCAAAGATCAACTTGTGATGTCATGGCTCTTAAATTCCATGGAGAGAAAATTAGCTGAAATTTTCAGCTACTCAGAATCTTCTTATCAACTATGGGAAGCAGTCAGGGAGATGTATGGCAGCCAAAATAATGCTGCTCGAGTCTTCCAATTGAAAAAAGACATCTCCGATTTACAACAAGATGGGAAGCCATTCGTGCAACTCTTGGGAAGTATGAAGACCATGTGGAACAAGTTGGAAACTTATCGACCTCATACGACAGATGCAGCGTTGCTACGAAAGAGGGCAGAAGAAGACAAGATCTTCCAACTCTTGTCCAGTCTTGACTCAACATATGAAGATCTTCGATGTCACATACTCATAAACACAGAACTACCTTCCTTTCCAAGCGTGTGTGCAACGATTCAACGTGAGGAAGTAAGGAGGAAAGTCATGAACATAAGTACTATGCCAAATGTCCCGGAGTCTAGGGCATATGTAACTAACGAAAGAAGGTACAAAGGAAAGTACCCTCACCTAAAGTGTCAACACTGCAATAACACAGGTCATGTTAGGGACACATGCTGGATTTTACATCCAGAATTAAAGCCAGACTTCATGAAGAATGTACCAAGGGTAAATCGTACCCCACATCGAGCTAATTCTGCATCCACCTCCTTCTCCAATAAGACAGATGCATTCAAGAATTTCACAGCCAACCCGACAAAACTCATGAATGAGTTCCTGTCATTTCTACAAGACAAGAAATGAGGTGATCAAAGAGACAGTACCAAGGGCATGGAAGAAGGAACATCAACAGCAATGCTTGGCAAGTTCACAGGTTTTTTGACAGACACAAATCCTGTGCCCCAAGAAGACATGTTAAGTATTATGAAAGCCTTTAAAACTGCACTAAAGTTAAATATGTTGCATGATTTTTGGGTTATAGATTCGGGTGCCACAGATCATATGACCAACCTTGTGTCTAATTCTCAAAAATTTGAAAGATTGACAAAACCGTCTCAAGTCTCAATAGCAAATGGAAACCAAGTAAAGGTTTTAGGAAAAGAAAAAATTAAGTTGAAGTCAGATGAACTCGAGTCTGTAGCTTTGTATGTCCCTTCCTTTCCATTTAAACTTCTATCTGTGGGAAAGATCACAAATACCTTGAATTGTTTAGCCATTTTTTCTCCTTACAATGTGATTTTTCAGGACTGTGTCACAAAAAGGACGATTGGTGAAGGGTTTTACTTAGACGGTCTCTATTACCTGTCAAAAAGCAATCCCAGAGGTCTTCAAACCAAGTTCGAATCCACTCATGATGCTTGGTTGTGGCATCAACGTTTAGCACATCATTCCTCTCCCATTTTGTCAACTTTGTTTCCAAATTTAGGAAAGGATGATATGAGTTGTGAAACCTGTCACTTGTCTAAAGACACTAGATTACCCTCTAAATCTTCTCTTTCTAGAACAAGTAAGTGTTTTGAACTTGTTCATTCCGATGTATGGGGACCAACTAGTGAATCGTTTGATGGTTACAAGTTTTTTGTGATTTTTGTGGATGACTTATCTCGGGTTACTTGGTTGTACTTACTAAAGTCTAAGAGTGAGGTTATAGAAGTATTTAAAGATTTTCATAACCTTGTAAACAACCACTTTTTATCTCAAATACAAACCTTGCGATCTGACAATGGCACCGAATACATGTCCCATATCATGAAACATTATTTAAGTGCTCATGGCATCATGCATCAAACGAGTTGCGTTGGAACCCCTCAACAAAATGGGGTAGCCAAACGTAAAAACCGAGATCTTCTTGAGAAAACAAGAGCACTGATGCTGCAAATGCATGTACCTAAGAGGTTTTGGTCACAAGGTGTTATGACAGCTGTATACATCATCAATAGGCTACCTAGTTGAGTCTTGGAACACAAGTCCCCCCTAGAGGTCCTAAAAGGAAGAAAAATTGATGTCTCACATCTAAAAGTGTTTGGTTGCATCTGTTTTGTGCATGTTCAGTCTCAACACCGAGACAAATTGGATCCCAGAGCTGCTAAATGTCTCTTTCTTGGTTATTCATCCACTCAAAAGGGATATAAGTGCTATAATCCTCAACTAAGGAAAGTGATTGTGTCCAAAGATGTTAGATTCCATGAGACTAATTCCTTTTTTAAACCAAGTGAAAACATAAACCAAGGGGATGACACCCTGGACCTGTTTCCATTACCAAGAATTGGATCTGAGGATTTACATCACGAAGAGCTCAGTCTCAGTCATGACAACACAGACACTGATCTTCAAGACCCTCAACCAGATGAGTTCATACAAGATGAAGGCAGTGAAAACCAAGACAACCCTCCAAATGTTGCAGAAGGGTTCCACGAGAGTGAGCATTCTCTTCCAGCACCCCGACGCAATCCCCGGCGGGATAGGTAGCCTCCCAACCGGTTTCACGATTTTGATATATACAAACCAAAGCATCCAATGTCAAGTTATGTATCATATCAAAAAGTGACCCCCTCGCATGCAGCCTTTCTTAGCAACATCTCCAGTTACAGGGAGCCTCAAAGTTTCCATGAGGCTAACCATCAGGCAGTGTGGCAGGAAGCAATGAGAGATGAACTCAATGCTCTAGACCAGCACAACACCTGGAGCATCACCAAACTTCCAAAAGGAAAAAGGCAGTGGGATGCAAGTGGATCTATAAGATAAAATTTCATGCAGATGGCTCAATCGAGAGGCATAAAGCCAGGTTAGTGGCTCGAGGGTTCACTCAAACATTTGAAGTGGACTATAAAGAAACATTCGCGCCAGTTGCAAAAATGAACTCAGTAAGGGTGTTGTTGTCTGTTGCTGTCAATAACGGTTGGACTATGTATCAAATGGACGTGAAGAACGCATTTCTTCACGGTGATCTCGAAGAAGAAGTTTACATGCGATTGCCCCCTGGCCATCCTCAAAGTCAGGTCCTTGATCTGGTGTGTAAGTTGCATAAGTCCATTTATGGACTGAAGCAATCCCCTCGTGCTTGGTATGCTAAACTAAGCTCAGTTCTTCACAGTGCTGGTTTCAAAAGAAGTGGAGTAGATTCATCATTGTTCGTACGTACTGGAGCTGGTGGAAAGTTAGTTGTGCTGATTTATGTGGACGACTTAATAATTACTGGTGACAATGCTTCTGAGATCTTCAAACTCAAACAGTTACTACAACAAAAGTTTGCAATCAAAGATCTTGGGGTGTTAAAATATTTTCTTGGGATTGAAATGGCATCCTCTCACAAGGGTCTATTTCTCAATCAACGAAAATATGTCATGGATCTTCTCAATGATGCTAACATGAGTGAGTCAAAGCCTGCCACCACCCCTCTCGACAGCAAGCTCAAACTTACAATGGGCAGAACTCCCCTCTACAATATCAGTTCATACCAGAGGCTTGTTGGTAAGCTAATCTACCTAACTATCACCAGACCCGATATCTCATATGCAGTGAGCATTGTCAGCCAATTCATGCACAATCCTTCCGTCGATCATTTGAATCTTGTAAAGAGGATCTTACGTTACTTGAAAGGATCTGCGGGACGTGGCATTCTCATGACAAAGAATGATCACACTCATATCATGGGGTACTGTGACGCAGATTGGGCAGGCAATGCTATTGATCGCAAATCTACTAGTGGTTATTGCACCTTTGTTGGTGGAAACCTGGTCACCTGGAAGAGTAAAAAGCAAACTGTCATTGCCAGATCAAGTGCCGAAGCTGAGTATCGTGCAATGGCCTCAACAGCTTGTGAATTAATCTGGCTTAAGGGTCTTCTAAGCGACTTAGGGTTTTCTGCAACTCTTCCTATGTCTCTATTTTGTGACAACCAAGCTGCCATGCATATAGCTTCCAATCCAGTGTTTCACGAACGAACGAAGCACATTGAAGTTGATTGTCATTACATTCGGGAGCAAGTGCAAGCTCAAGTAATTCGGACACACTACACCAGAAGCTCTGATTAACTGGCTGATGTTCTCACAAAGCCCTTGCCTTCTCATCAGTTTCAGCGCCTCCTGTCCAAGCTTGGATCCATCAATCTTCTGGATCCAGCTTGAGGGGGAGTATTGGAAGTTGTCACTTGTACTTTAGGGCACGAATTCATGGATTCATGCATGGCTGAGTTTGATCTCTTAGTGACATGTTGTCAACTCCTTAATTCATGGAGTGGATATTTTGCTTTCCAATGTATTGTGTAAGGATCTCAAGTATGGGTTGGCATCCTCACTTTAGCTAAGTTATGGGCTAAAGTGATGGTCTTAACCCTACTCTTGTGTCTTCCATACCTTGTCTTGTCCCTTACCTTCTTTCCTTATTTTATTCTTCTTTTGCTTCTCTTGGAACTAGGGCAGGTACTTAGGGTTGGTGTTTTGTTTCTCCCGGGTATCCCCGTGTTGTGTTTCTCTATAAGAGTGTTCTCACTCTCTTGTAACAACATAAGAAATATACAAATCAATCTTTGAAAAGCAACACACACACACACACACACATATATATATATATATATATATATATATATATAAAGCAGTAGTGCAACGGTAGAAACAATACTAATTAAAGATGTCAGCTATACTTTAAACCAATGGGACCCGATGTTCCTTTTATGTGTATCTTGATTATTTTGGTCGTAATCGTGATGCCTTCTCTATTTGCAGCAGGGCTCTATTTTATATTTTTATTATTAAAATAAGTGCAGCAAACAAAGTGGCCATACAACACGGTACGCAAGTTAACATGATGAAAATCAATTTAATCTGTCATATTTTTATTGGGTATATTATCAATTTCCCCCCTGAACTTGTGACCATTGGCCAATTTCCCCCCTGAACTTTAATTTTGGCCAATTTCCCCCGTCAACTCTCATAATTAGTCAATTCCCCCCCTGAACTTTAATTTGGCCAATTTCCCCCCTCAACTCTCAAAATTAGTCAATTTGCACCCTACTGTTAATTTTTTTTTATATTTTAATTTTCCATCTATTCTTTTCTTAATTTTCAATCTTTCTAATAGCTTCCAACAAAGTACTAAAATTAACATAAACTCACCTGCATAATATAGGGTAAAATGTACAAAAACATAATACAGTTAGTGTGTGACATGGGTTGATTATAAGAAAAAGTTATGAATCGGGTTTAAAGCATGTAGAAGAAGAAATAATAACAAAAAGAAATAATAATCCTAAACTCATGGATCAAACCTATTTCAATAAAATGGGTTATTCTTAATAAGGAGTCGAAAATTATGAATAGACTAGCCATTTTTTTACTAAAGCTCGATTCTCCGCAATTTACTTGAACTTAGCTTTCACTTTTATAAAGAAAATTGTATTCACATACAAAAATTTACACATCAATCCTTTTTGTTATCAATTTTGTATAGTCAAAAATCAAATAAAATTACTCCATACTGATTTATTATGACTAATAATACTATCTATGATAAATTGTAAAATTCTAAATTTTAATCTATTTGTAATAGGATAAAGATATAGGAACATGATTAACATACATCTTATTTAGTTTCTTACACACACTTGTTTAATTATGATCAAATTAAAAATTTAACAGTAGGGTGCAAATTGACTAATTATAAGAGTTGAGGGGGGAAATTGGCTAAATTAAAGTTGAGGGGGGAAATTGACTAATCATGAGAGTTCAGGGGGGAAATTGGCCAAAATTAAAGTTGAGGGGGGAAATTGGCTAATGGTCACAAGTTCAGGGGGGAAATTGATAATATACCCTATTTTTATTTGTTGTAAAATACATATAAGAAAGCAATTCTAAGTAGATATATACTTGACGTTTATCCAAAAGCTATCTTCAAACACATTGACAATATTCTTAGTGCAGTTATTAAATTCTATACCTGCAATCTAACAAAGAAAGCTTTAATTATCATGGCCTATCTCACATGGACAAATCAATCATCAACTTATGCACCTAATTATACAGCACGGGAAGCATGACAATCACAGCCTTACTGAGATCCCTTAATCTCAAAATATATAATTTTTCTATTAACTTTATATTTACTTTAATAATAATCAATTTGATTTCTTTATGATTTATTGCATTGGAAAAAGAAAAATTTGACACTACGAGGTATCGAACTATTTCAACCAAAAACTAACATTAAAAAATTTGCAAATTTCTTGAGACTTTGTTCTAGATTTAGGTATTCATTGACGATATCATGACAACATGTGTAAGAAACTTGAAGGCCTCAACCAACTTTGATTATAATATCAAATTATGCCAAGAAATACTAGAGTTTACCACACTATAAGCTTAGACTGTGGTCAGATAGCCTAGTTCTCTAACCAAAATTAGTTCACTCTAAGACCCTTCAGGTATGGGACTCCAATTAAATGGAGCTTGACTAGACACATTGTTGAAAGAGAAGAACCAAAACTAGAAGGTTTTCTGGATGGAAGGTCAACCCACACAGTTAGTCGACTTATTCATTAACCAGTGGTTGGTTAAAGACCCTAACAATTTAAATATCCCATGTGACTGCCAATCACACTTCAGATTAAAGATAAGACAACAAAACAAATATCTACTAAGTTTCTTCTATCCACTAGTTTTACCTTGTGTTTTCCAGACTCCACATATCTGAGAAATGGAATTTTATTAAAGAGCTAAAATTGAGATGAAAAACCTAGTGAACCAGAGGTCCACCCACTATATGACACAACCTTAGAATCAAATCCAAAAATACACCTTTAACATTGCAATACAACTCTAAAAACTATCCTACAGTAGCTCCCCAATCTAATAAAATTATAGAAAATGCAAAATCTCTAAAGGGTTGGAGAAAGCAAGAAACCATAGTACACACACTACAAGGAAGTTAAGCTTCATTACCCAATAAAGATAGGAAAAAAAAAATGCAGACAATTCATTCACCACCTCATTAAGAATCTATGACAACATTGTAGGCATCCAATGCAACAACAAGAACCCAAGTGCATAACATAATTAGCAGTTAACCACCATCAAAAAATGTCATTGCCCAAAAATCTTTCCTCAACTATTACAAAACTTTAAATTTTGAATCCATTTTGCCTCTCAATTTCGACCAAATGAAGGTTCATATTTGGAACTTAAAGTTCTTCTGTGTGTTATAACTAAGTGAGTTTTGATAAATTATATGGTGAGATCTATGGTTGGTTGCAGAGGGTGAAGAATCCGTTGAAGGACTTCACCAGTATTGAATCCTAACCCTAAAATTCGATTTAACACTAAAACCCCCAATTTCTAATTTAATTTTCCAAATTGAATCTCATTACAATACCAAAATCTTCAAATTAAGGCATTAAAGCCAGATTCTGACCTTAGAAAGAAGAAAAATTAAGAATTAAGAAAAGATAGATACCTAATTCTGACCTTACAATACCAAAATCTATGGTGTGTTGTCTATTGCATGGTTTGCAATCGGGAGTGGCTGAGATGAGCGATGGAAATAAGCGATGAGCAAGAGGGAAGGATGAGGAGGATGAGGACCGGCTAAGATAAGTGATGAGGGGGAAGGATGAGGAGGAGAGATGAGGAGAAAGCTATGGGAAAAAGAGGGAGACCAAGTGAGAGAGAGGGAAGAGAGACCGACTGTTTTCCAATTGCACGGTTTGCCCCTATATTTTGTCCAACTTTGGGAAAATTAAAAAAAAAGCGCCTATTTTTTACAATTGCACTGCCAAAATTTTAACACATTGCACCATGCATGTATACATTACGACGTCGCACAAAGATGTTTTGCGCAACGACCCCATCATGGTGTTGCACAAGTTATATTTAAAAAAAAATTATATTATAAAATTTACTGAAAATGTGACTTTACTCCCTTCAAATTCAATTTTTTTTTTACATAAAACCCACAATAATATATTTTTCTAACAAAAACCCGATATGAACTATAATAATAAATTTAAAGGTACTTAAGAAATGTACATACCATTCAATTTCTTAAGTGTTATACGTACAAAATAAATAAATTTAAAGCTATTTAATGAATATGTATACCATTCAACTTGACGGGGTACGTATTCTACAAAACTAGTTTCAACGATTCAACCATCAAAATTGTTTGCATATACTTCAAGATCGCATATGCCAAAAATCGCAACAAACAAACATTTAGAGATCAAGTAACGGGACAAAACTTTTTGACGGTTATAAACAAACAAATCACGATTTAACGGTAGTTTTAACTCTGATTTTGATGATTTTTTACAGCTACACTCTTTGATCCAATATGAATACAATGAAATAAGTCGATCATTAATTTAAAATATTTACACAAGTGGATACCACAAAATCTGATGTTATACTTCACGAAAGTATAAATAAACTCCAAGTGTTAGTGAATCTATTGTTTTGATGGGATACACATTCTACGAAACTAGTTTCAATGATCCAAACATCAAACTTGTTTGTATATACTTCGATATCACATACGCCAAAAATCACAAAAAACACACATTTAGAGATCAAGTAACGGGACAAAACTTTTCGACTATTACAAACGAAAAATCACGATTTAACGGTAGTTTTAACTCCGATTTTGATGATTTTTTACACTACACTCCTTGATCATATATGAATACAATGAACTAATTCAATCGTCAATTTAAAATATTTAGACAAGTGGATACCACAAAATGTTATGTTATACTTAATGAAAGTATAAATAAACTCCAAGTGTTAGGGAATCTATTGTTTTGATGGGATACACATTCTACGAAACTAGTTTCAATGATCCAGCTGTCAAACTTGTTTGAATATACTTCGAGATCGCATTCGCGAAAAATCGCAAAAAACAAACATTAAGAGATCAAGTAACAGGACAAAACTTTTCGACGATTATAAACGAAAAATCACAATTTAACGGTAGTTTTAACTTCGATTTTGATGATTTTTTTACAGCTACACTCTCCTATATGAATACAATGAACTAATTCGATCATTAATTTAAAATATTTACACAAGTGGATACCACAAAATGTTATGTTATACTTCATGAATTATAAATAAACTCCAAGTGTTAGTGAATCTATTGTTTTGATGGGATACGCATTCTACGAAACTAGTTTCAACGATCCAACCGTCAAACTTGTTTGTATATGCTTCAAGATGGCATATGCCTAAAATCGTAAAAAACAAACATTCAGATATCAAGTAACAGGACAAAAATTTTCGATGGTTATGAACGAAAAAGCACGATTGAACGGTAGTTTTAACTCCGATTTTGATGATTTTTTACAGCTACACTTCGTGATCCTATATGAATAGAATGAACTAATTCAATTGTCAATTTAAAATATTTACACAAGTGGATACCATAAATCTTATGTTTTACTTAATGAAAGTTTAAATAAACTCCAAGTGTTAGTGAATATATTGTTTTGATGGGATACGCATTGTACGAAACTAGTTTCAACGATCTAACCGTCAAACTTGTTTGTATATCCTTCGAGATCGCATACACCAAAAAGCGCAAAAAACAAACATTTAGAGATGAAGTAACAAGACAAAACTTTTCGACGGTTATAAACGAAAAGTCACAATTTAATGGTAGTTTTAACTCTGATTTTGATGATTTTTTTTTACAGCTACACTCCTTGATCCTATATGAATACAATGAACTAATTCGATCATTAATTTAAAATATTTACACAAGTTGATACCACAAAATGTTATGTTATACCTAATGAAAGTATAAATAAACTCCAATTGTTAGTGAATCTATTGTTTTGATGAGATACGCATTCTACAAAACTAGTCTCAACGATCCAACCGTCAAACTTGTTTGTATATGCTTCAAGATCGCATACGCCAAAAATCGTAAATAAGAAACATTCAGAGATCAAGTAACAAGACAAAACTTTTTGACGATTATAAACGAAAAATCACGATTTAACAGTAGTTTTAACTCTGATTTTGATGATTTTTTTACAGCAACAGTCCTTTATCCTATATGAATACAATGAACTAATTCGATCGTCAATTTAAAATATTTAGACAAGTGGATACCACAAAATGTTATGTTATACTTAATGAAAGTATAAATAAACTCCAAGTGCTAGTGAATCTATTGTTTTAATGGGATACGCATTTTACGAAACTAGTTTCAATGATCCAACCGTCAAACTTGTTTGTATATACTTCGAGATAGCATACGCCAAAAATCACAAACAACAAACATTCGAAGATCTAGTAACGGAACAAAACTTTTCGACGGTTATAAACGAAAAATCACGATTTAACGGTAGTTTTAACTCCAATTTTGATGATTTTTACAGTTACACTCCTTAATCCTATATGAATACAATGAATGAATTCGATATTCAATTTAAAGTATTTACACTAGTGGATACTACAAAATCTTAAGAAAAAAATAATTTAGTTTTGGAACCATTCATTAAGAAATAATTTAGTTTTGCACATCTTCGTTGGGTAATGTTGGGAAAAAAGCGGTTGAAGTCTTTGTTTAGGGCCAAACACTAGAACGACGCATGTATGGCATCACCTAAATAGTCATTGCACGACGATGAAATAAGACGTCGCGCAAAGGACGTTTGCACGAAGTGGGTTGGGTGTCTCACAAGCTTTTGGCGCAAAACCAAGGCTTTTATCGCTTTTTTCCCAACATTAAGCGACGAAGGTGTGCATTCGTTGTGCGAAGCTGTTTTGTGCAACGTCAGCCTTCGTCGTGCAAAGTTCTATTGCGCAAAATGGCTTTGCGTGACGTTTTGTTGTCATCGTTGCGCAAACATACTTGGTGTGACGCAATTTGCTTTGCTGCGCAAGTATGTTTGGGTACTAGTGAGAGGAGAGTTGCAATGCAAGGAGAAATAAAGAAAGGGACATGGTACTTATAAAATAGTAGAAACTTTGCCCGACGAACAATTCATTGGGTAAACCTTACATGGAAATGTTGCCGAAATCAAATTTTGGGAAAAAAATTGGCGGGAATGTAATACCTTTGCTCGATGAACTATTTCGTCGGGCAAACTAAGTTGGTTCCTTGGGCAAAGGTTGCATAAAAATGCCATGCTGTTCAAATTTTGGTGAAAAAATTGGTGGGAATATAGCAAGTTTGCCCGATAAACCTAATACTTTGCCCGACGAACTATTTCGTAGGGCAAACACCAAAAATTAAAAATTTTCCTCATATTTTTATTTTCCCAATTTAATTGTATAAATTGTATTTTATAATTTAGTAGTTTTTTAATTGTATTTATTTTTTTTGGTAAAAATAAAATTTTAATTTAATTGTACAAGAACTAATTTTTTTTAAATGAACAATTTCGTTGGGTAATGTTTTAGTTTTTTTTTTTTTTTTTTTTTTAATTAAATAATTTTGCCCTACAAAAGTATATTTTGCCTAACGAAATGGTTCGTCTAGCAAAGTCTTTGACAAAAAAAAAGTCTTTGACAATAAAAAAAAAAACGTTGACCACTTGTTGCCCGACAAAATTTTCGATTTCGTTGGATTAAGTACCTTTATCCAACGAATATGTGTTTGTTGAGCAAATAGTAATTGTCACATCCCGGTCCGAGCGTGACCACTTTCCAGGTCTGGCTCCACCGTAGCACGATATTGTCCTGGGCCTTGACCACGCCTTCACGATTTTGTTTCTGGGAATTCACACGAGAACTTCCCAATGGGTCACCCATCATGGGAGTGCTCTCGTGCGCTACTCGCTTAACTTCAAAGTTCCCATGGAACCTGAAGCCAGTGAGCTCCCAAAAGGCCTCGTGCTAGGTAGAGATGAGAATATACATATAAGGATCACTTCCCTGAGCGATGTGGGATGTCACAATCCACCCCCCTTAGGGGCCTGACGTCCTCGTCGGCACACCACAACCAGGGTTAGGCTCTGATACCAAATTGTCACATCCTGGCCCGGACTCCCACCACATCGCGATGTGGGATGTCACAGTACTTTCTAGTAAATGGGTATTTTTGGGACTTAATTTAATGTTTCCTAGTCATCTATGGTTTGGGTGTTTCCTACATAAACTCTTCTAGCCTATTTTGTTTTCCTTTTTAATTTTCACTTTTTTGCATGAATTCTGAGTTTTCTTTTAGTTCTTAATTCTCATTCAAGAACTTAATTGGTTTTTAGTTTTTAGTGTTTACTTTTTGTGCATGAATATAAGAGAAATGAGAGATAAATAAGGTGAAGAGATAGGCATGAATAAATGGAAACAAATTTTCGTTTATTCGCTCTCATCATCTTTCAATCATTCTTATATATCTCATGTCTCTGTATATTCCCCCCCCTTTAATTCTAGAGCTAAAATAAAAGCTAAAAAACAAAAAAACGAAAATAGCATCAAACAAGCCTTTAGTTTTTAGCTTGATTTTTTTGTTTTTTAATATTTTATACAACAATATTCTACCTACGGGAGAGGGGATATTTTACTCTTAAGGGAGGGGAATTGTGATAGGGGCACACAATAGGCTAGTCAATAACTAGGTATGGAACTCAATACAAAAATAGTATATGTCATCACCATCTATATATGTGAGTCGGACCTGAGATTTCTTAATTGATGTTTTCAGCTTGCTTTAACTGCAATAGGACATGAGATTTGATCTTCCTTATAGTAGGAACTGACGGAAATAACATTATATTTCTCCAACTTCGTGCCAGTTAAGAAAGCCAATTAAAAGTCAAACCATGCACATCCCACAAGATAAGTGTGTTACAAATTCTTAATTTGTAGTTCTCCACGAGTAAGTATGGACCTACTTTGTTTTAGACCTAGCATTCGTGTCGTGTTTTTCGTGTTTATATTGTTTTTGTGTCATACCCGATATCTTAACAGACAATATCGTGTAACACCCGTTAAAATAAACAGGT
Source organism: Pyrus communis (assembly GCF_041283825.1). Classification (NCBI taxonomy): domain Eukaryota; kingdom Viridiplantae; phylum Streptophyta; class Magnoliopsida; order Rosales; family Rosaceae; genus Pyrus; species Pyrus communis. Next base: position 13,263,248 of record NC_142578.1, on the reverse strand, counting down.
AATATGACTCGATCTGAAATCGACCGATTAATATTATTAGGTAATATAACTTGATCTGTTAATAATGAAAATGAAAAACATAATTTTGACCAAAAAAAGAAAAAATAGAAAACATAATAGTAAATTAATATATGCATAACACATTGTCACATAAATATTACTTTAAAACATAATAAATAAAAAATAAAAAAAACCATTTGTCTTTCAAGTATTATATACTCCAAAATAAGAGCCTACTGAAAAAACATTAGTACACTACTATAAAATACCAAATGTTTAAGGATATGCAAAATGAAAGGAGTTGCGTTTCAAGGTAGAGAAACCTTGCACGTTTATATATGCTTTAACATTTTGTAGACTTGTACGTTAATGATTATGAATTTTATTTATTTTAAACTCCCTTAAAAATACTATTCCAGAGTGCTTGTATGGTTTTAAAATTCAAACGACGTTGTACCCATACTCATAGCGTAGAGGATGTGATGACAAGGCTTTGCATATTTTTTTCACATTTTTTGCACTTGTAAATTAATTATTATAATTTTTTAATGTGTTTGGTATTTTTAAATTACTTGATACTTTTATTTTAATGTGTTTTATAATTTTTTAATCTCACTCTTTGCCTATAGTATACTAGAAAAATAAATAAATGAATAAAACTTAAATTTTTTAAATTTATATAGAATAATAATACATATTTAATATTTAATAAACAATATATGCATATACACTATGTGTCACAGCCCGTTCCGAATGTGTCTATTATATTATCCTCGATGGCGTGAAATGTCTATTTTACCCTTGGACGTTGTGTAGTGTCGTGTGGTTTTACTTTGGATTTGGACCATTTATGCTAAGTCCTATCATTTTGGAACCAATTAGGAACTTAGGCTTAGGTTTTATTTTTATTTGTTTATGGTTGGTGACTTAGCTAGACATCACACACACACAAACCCTTTCCCGTTGACCTTCTCTCTCTTTCCTCTATCTCGGATTTTCTCCCATTTCCGTACAACTGTACAGACAAACCTCAAACCAACCCTTCCAGTTGCAGATGAAGATCGTTGTTGGTGTTTTTGGACTCCTTGCAAGCTCAAGAGTCGATCCATACCTTTAGTTGGACATGAAACCTTCGAAAACCCTAGTTTCTCGTGAGCTCCGATTTTGGTACTGTTCATCAAATCATGATCATGGAGTTTTAGAAGTTTTTAAGCTTCGAGGGAGTTTTAGAACATCTTCACAAAGCTCGAAGAAGAAAAACGAAGTGTTTTGGACGTCGAGAAGTTGTGTTTGGCGAGTTTCAAGTTTGGCCGGATTATCGTGAGTTTTTCTGGCGAGATTCCATTAGTTTTAAGTCCTAAAAGTGGTAAGGTTTTGTTCTACTCATTGTAAGCTTCATTTTGGTACAAATTTCATGGAATTTGGTTGAGAAATGGAGAAGATATGAAGTTTTAAAGTTTTTCCAGAAACCGGCGAAAATTCAAGTTGCAGATAGCGACGCTGACGGCAGCGACCGGCGAGGCTCGCCGTAGAAGGAGACGGATATTCCGTCAAGTTTGATGAAATATTCTAGCGGCGTCAAGTTAGTTTTAATGGAATATGCTACTTTCTAACGGAATTTTCCTAACAGCGTTAACGGTTACCGTTAGGCATGCCAGACACGTGATCGCACGTCTGGCCGTGCCTTGGCGGGAGCGTGGGTGGTCAAATTTTTTTTCTAAAAATATGGGGATGTTCGTGAGGTTGAGTAGATCACGTTGGTATATTCAATCACCCCATTTGAGCATTATATGAGAAGTTATTACCTAATTTCGTTTATGTGCTTTAAATTAACAGTTATATAGTTGTTTCGCATATAGGTGAGACCTATCCTCAGGACGAGCGCAGTCAATCGAGGCTTGGGGGCTACGACCTTTCCACATACCAGTGAGTGGGCTTTTGGTTTTCTGTATATACCTATATACTTGAGATTTTTCCTAGAAAATCGATTTAAATGAAATTATATTTGAAATGCCATGCCTAGTGATTTCTGCTTAGACTATGAATTTGTATGATATGTGCATATTGTGATTTGACGCGGTGGACGTTCAAGTAAGTACCAGGTGAGTTGTAGATTGTTTAAGTGAATTGATGATTATGTGAGATGTGTTGAGAGCTCATAAACCTGCACCCCGGTGTTAGTGCTTCCGCCCGTGGTGAAGGCACAATCCTTCACGTGATGTTCACCTCCTGCACCATACGCTCATCTTGGATCCAAATTAGGTGCACAGTCCTGTCGTACAGACCACTATAGGTGGTTCCGACTCGTAGGTGACCCGCGATTATTCGCACAGTCTTCACATGATCATATTGAGCGTATTTATTTACACCCAGTCCCGTCGTACAAACCACTTTAGGTGGTTCCGACTCGTGTGCAGGTATATTTGTTGAGATGTGGATTTGAGCCATACAAGTCACGTTAGGTGACTCTAGCTAGATGGATGAGCTCTAGATTCAGCCGTACAGGTCACGTTAGGTGACTCTGGCTAACATATTATTTGCATTGATTTATATCACCTGGTTTACATATATTTTCATGCTGAGATATTCGACATTGCATAATTGTGAATTTTGTTATTTTGAGTATGGTTGTGGTATAGATATGTATTCTATTTTCTGGGAAATTATACAGGTTTTACGGCGAGGGGTTAGAACTTTTGAGAAATGAAATGATTTTGAAAAGCTTTGCTTTTGCCCACTCATATTTTCTGTTTTGTGCCCCTCCAGGTTCTAGTTAGGAGTGCTTTTTGGTGGCTTGTGAGGAATCCACGACAGCTCTGACAGAATATCACCATTGTAGGGATTACCTTTGGTGTTGTGTAATTAGTATTCGTCCTGCTGGACTGCACTTAGGCTACTTATGCTCTGGTTGTGAATTCACACTTATTTCGTCTTGCACTTGTTCTTATTTAGTGCTCTAGTTAGTTTGGTTTTTATTTATTAGCATTTCTTGTATTATTATTGCTTCCGCACTATGCACATGGCTACGTCACCCTCACGTGACGGCCAGCACGTTTTGATTTCGGTCGGGGTGTGTCACTATGGCTATTGTATTTATAGTAAGTTTTTTTAGTAGTTTAAAAAATTAAAATCATCAGAATAACTTTTTTCTTAACGTATAGAAGCAGGTTACCCATGTGTTACTTTCCTATAACCCTATTAAGGACCCATTATTAACGGATTTTTATCATATTACCCGATAACGACCGATTAGTTATCGTGTTGACCCGAAACCTGCTATTTTCATGTCTTTTATGTATTGTATTAACAAGTCGTGAAAGAAATTGCCAGGAAGAAGAAGAGAAATCACCTTTAATTGATGTACCAAGAAGAAGAAGAAGATGGTGTCAGCCAAGTCAATTTGAATTGTTATCTTCTACTGCAACAGTCTTCGACTACAACTCAAATTCCTCCATAGATTGAGTCAGCTAGTTAAATCCTATCTTATATTATTATCACATGTATTTATTTGTAATTATTTGATATTAGAGACAACTCTTTCTTGTAACTTAATCATCTGCAACAGTATATAACGAACACACAGGCTCACTCATCATTCATTGAGTTGAGTTCATTCATTCAAACATTTTTATCCCGCTGTGCATTGATATCTTTATGGCATCCTAGAGCTAAAGTCTCACGACATCATTTTGTTATTTCCTCCTCCATTTTTTTTTTCCTTCAAATGGCGTCTGATTCTTTGAGCTCTTCCTCCTGGATCCGTCTCTCTTCACTACCAAATATTCTAACTTTCGTATCATCCAGCTGATCGCACAAACTATCCACTGTGGCAGGCGCAGATGCTTCCCTTGCTTCGCAGCAGGAATCTTGTCTTATGTTGATGGCACCAACTGTCCACTTGCCTTCTCAAGGATGCTGAATTAACCTTACTGACACTGTGAATCCTTGCTTTCTCAAGACTTTGTCACACCCACTGCACATGCAGCAAGAAAAGAAATCCAACCAAATCAGCCAAGACGAAAATCCAACATATATTACACTCGGGTTGATTAAAGTAGATTAGTTTGCAAATATGATAGCTGGAGGACGCCAGTTAATGTAACCCTACAAAATCTACAAAATAGTTGGACGGAATTTTGAACCCAAATAAAGTGGCTTCTCTTTAAAAGACTTCCCTTTCTTTCATTTGTCATTTCATAAATTTAAGCCTAGTGATGTGAAAGCTATGTCCGCTTTCAGTTACCATATTTTTTTTCTTTTTTTTTCTTTCAACAAACTAGCTCTCACCAATCAGAAACTTCTCTCAAGATTAAGCTCAGTTTTCTCCACTAGCAACTTTGGCAAACTTTGAAAAGAAAAAGAGCAAAGTATGATTACCATGTGTCTGCATGGAAGAACAGTTGTATCCCGTAGTTTAGATAGGCAAATTACACATTCTTTTTTGGATAATGTTAGGAAAACTAAATTTTAAACAAAATCTTGTAAATTAAATGACATAGAAGTTGACGATTGGATTATTACTTAAGTATTGATTAGCGTGGTTATTTCTATCGGTAACACATTATTTAGTTTACAAATTTAGTTTACATAGCATTGCTCTTCTTTCCGTGGGTCATTCCCGTCCACGTCACTTTCAATTGAATTACCAATGCCATATATCTGCTGTAGTTCATACCTCATCCTATTCACCCAAAGAATCTGCTTGACAAACCTAACTTGCAATTCGCCTTTCACCCTCTCAAATACGGCATGAGTTATCTGGGAGTTCGTTACTAAACAATTATTTAAAGGAAAAAAGTTGAGCAAATCCTTGTATAACATGAATGATTTTGTAGCAAACATTACATAGCACCGATAATAAAAGGAAGAAAGAAGCCATTGTGAAGGGTGTGGAATGTACACAGAAAAAGTAAGGTATATGTTGACAATGTGGCATGCGAGGGTATTACGGGAAAGTATGTAGAGGTGTATTAAGATAAATTTTAATTGAAAAAAGAAATGTAAGATGTATTAAGTATCTAGGATGTATTAAACAATGTGTCATGTGTTAATATAACAAACGTTCATTTTTTTACTTGCCTAGGCTGATTTCTTGGCAATGAAGAGTACTGGAAACTTTTGGTGTTCCATTTAACAACTTTTGTCATCTTTTATATCAATATAAATGAAACAATATTCCCTAAAAATTTTTGCATGTAAATAGCCCAACATTTTGTAATATTTTGCATATAAGTACTACTATCAATCAAAAGCCACAAAAGCCACAAAAGCTGTCGAAATGGAATGTGTTGATCTATTTTTTATTTTTTTGCATGTAGATAGAAAAAGATCTATGATCTTTTGTCGTGGATTGTATCGATCAAATCTTCTGTATGTAAAAATGTGCCTAACGTTTTCAATGTAAATATTATTAATCTTTAACTAAAATGCAACTTTCACATACAGCCAGAACCTACGCAGGAATGAACATGTGAGAGAGAGAGAGAGAGAGAGAGAGAGAGAGGAGAAGGTTTCTGTAATGCAGATGAACGTGAGAGACAGGGAGAGAGAGAGAGAGAGAGAGAGAGAGAGAGAGAGAGAGAGAGAGAGGAGAAGGGTTCTGTAGTGCAGCTTTCTTTGTCTGCAATGCTGCGGCTAAATTAAGGAGGGTGGGCTGAGGCTGAGACAGTGGGAAGGAGCGTTGGATTATAGGATGAGCCCAAAACTTCGTTTTTCTCTTTTACCTCTATTTATCCTTTATTAGAGAGAATTTTCAGTGTGTGGAGAACACGACTCAGGATACAAAATATCATAATACAAATGATTTGAAAAAGAAAATTTTCAACTATTTATATTATGACATTTAATATACCAGATTGTATGTCCAGCACATCAAATGACGCGAATTTTTTTTCTCCTTTTGTCGATAGCACAAGAAGTGGCAGGGTACTGGGCACATACGTACTCGTTTTGTGCCACCTCATAAGGTGCCCCCACGCCTCTTCCTATGATGCATGTTGCCTTCTCCCAATTCCTCAGATCATATTTTGTCACATATACATGTACGTGCAACCTACTTCTCTTGTATATATAGTTTGAATTGTTATATTTCATTCATGTTTGAAACAATAACCCTAACAATTTACCACAACTTGGTTAGAATCTTCATATTTCAATTATGTTTGAAACACTACTCTAATAATTTAGCTCAATTGGCTTAGAATATTCATCTTACGCCCAAATCCTTGTATACTTTAATTTCTCACTCCCTCGATATTTTTAGTATATGTAGTTAAAAAAATTCATTCATTGATTAGATAGAATCTTGTAAGAATATGCAACTTTAATTCATGATTTACTCAATTGGTTATTTTATTTTATTTATTTATCAAACATCATTCTATCCTTGGTAAAGATGACTTTTAGACTAAAACCATGTGTCATATCCCGGCCCGAGACGGATCACTTCCTGGGCCTGCTCCACCACAGTAGCACGATATTGTCCGCTTTGGGCTTACCATTCCTTCACGGTTTTGTTTTTGGGAACTCACGAGCAACTTCCCAGTCGGTCACCCATCATGGGATTGCTCTAGCCCCCTTCTCGCTTAACTTCGGAGTTCCTACGGAACCCGAAGCCAGTGAGCTCCCAAAAGGCCTCGTGTTAGGTAAGGATGAGAATATACATTTAAGGATCACTCCCCTGGGCGATGTGGGATGTCACAATCCACCCCCCTTAGGGGCCCGACATCCTCGTCGGCACACCACGGCCAGGGTTAGGCTCTGATACCAAATCATCACATCCCGGCCCGGGGCGGATCACTTCCCGGGCCCGCTCCACCACTGTAGCATGATATTGTCTGCTTTGGGCTTACCATTCCCTCATGGTTTTGTTTTTGGGAACTCACGAGCAACTTCCCAGTGGGTCACCCATCATGAGATTGCTTTAGCCCCCTTCTCGCTTAACTTCGGAGTTCCTACAGAACCTGAAGCCAGTGAGCTCCCAAAAGGCCTCGTGTTAGGTAGGGATGAGAATATACATTTAAGGATCACTCCCCTGGGTGATGTGGGATGTCGCACCATGAGTAAGATCAAAATATAATTTCAGTCCCTTGATACATTAATAACCTCATTTATTAATTACATTTGCATTTTTTTAATTATTCCCCCCCACTTTTTTTCCTATTTTTAATGTATTAATTTTATTTTATTATAATTATAATTCTCATTTCATTTATTGTAATATATTTTGTTGTAAACATTTAGATAAACTAATTTTTGTTATACAATATATTTTGATGTACTTTGTCTTCTTCATTTAGGTACATTAAATTCATTATAATACATTTCAGTTCATACATTTAGGTACATACATTTCGGTGCATACATTTAGGTACACATGTCGGTACATACATTTCGATACAAACATTTAGGTACATTATTCAATATAATACATTTCGGTGCATACATTTCAGTACACACATTTAGGTACATTTGTTGTACCATATATTGGGCCTCAGTATTTGGGCTTCATTGCTTAGCCCATGATTCATGTAAGAGGGGAGGAAACCCTTATTCTATAAAAGGTCTCCCTCGCACTCACTAGAGAGGAGGACAAATAGCAAAAGGAAGCATAGAGGGCAGCACACAGAGAGCTCCCTTGCTTGTCCATTGTAATCCACACATTTACATAGTGAAATGGAGTCGACACCAGTGTGGACGTAGCCCAACTTGGGTGAACCATGATACATCTTGTGTTGTTTGCTTCCCTGTCTCTATCCATTTACATACTTATGCACACTAATGACTAAAGCAATCTAGCGAAGGTCACAAACTTGACACTTTCTATTGTACCAAAGTCCTCGCCGATTTTGTGCATCAACAACATTAATTTAATATAATACATTTCGGTGCATATATTTTAGTACATATATTTCAGTACTAACATTTAAATACATTAGTTCAATATAATATATTTCGGTACATACATGTACATTAATTGAGTCTTTCAAGTTTGAAGAATGTTAAATAAAATTAATAAATTAAGAAAAAATCTTTTTTTGGTAAAAAAATAAATTAAAATTTTTATATTAATAAATTTAAATATTTAATGGGAGACATTAAATAAAATGCACAGTAATTATTTTGAATTAAGGACACATCAAGGGACTATAATCAATATGTCTAACATCAGGTTTATTTTAAATTTCAATCTTCTTGAAGGATTAAAGTTAAAAAAACCTTTATTTTTTTAGGGTTAATCTTAGTTTACTACTCTGAAGTTTCTTGGTTTTCAACATCTGGTACATCAAGTTTTTTCATCCTAAAATGGTACCTGAAGTCATAATTTTGGGACATTTTCATACATCCATTAAGGTTCCTGTTAAATCAACCATTAACTGGTGAGTGGCGCCCACTAGACAATGACTGAGCACCACTTGTCAAATATAGGGTCGACGTGGATATTAAAATAATTTAAAAATAAAAAAAATCTAGGCTTTTCTTACCTCAGCCCCTGCTCCCACCCAACCTTCCCTCCCTTTTCTCCTCTGCACCCACCCAACCTCCATCTCCTCTTTGACTCCCCGTACATCCACTTTTAGCCCCCCCTCTTTGACTCCACTTTCTCCTTTTCTCTCCAACAAACCACCTCAGAGCTTTCCTCCCAAACCCTAATTTTCCAAAACCCTAATTTTCTCCCCAATTCACCTCTAATTATGTAACCCCATCTTTCAATTAAACCTTCTCGCTACTGATTCACTGTCGACAAGACCACAATTTGGGAGACCATAGAGGTACCCAGAATAGGAAAGAAGAACGTCAAACCCAACTTGATCGCCAAGTACAGTGCCACGGGCTAATCATGGAATCCGTGATATGCTTTGTGGATTATAAACCCAATTGCACAAAGAGAGGAGATGAGAAGAAAAAGAAGGAAGGTTATTGTTCGGTCTTAGACGCGCCTCGCATAACTCCCCTTGTATGTATGGTGAAAGTGATGATTAGATTAAAAGATGCCTCAACAGGTCTTTGATTAGGCTCCTAGGCTATTTATCATGACTAAATAAATGTTGAGTGTGCTACTGTTGGCCAAGACCAATAGACTGTGGGCCATTTGAGCATGACTGGATTGATTACTTACGCCATAAGTAAAATGACTTCTTTTATCAATGGATTGTTTATGGATGGGTTTAAGTCAACAAAATGTCATTTTATCCGCCTTGAGATCAAGTACTTGTGTTGATGTTAACTACCAAGTTTCTATTAGGTCACAATCATTAGGTTTTGTCTATAGTTTTATTAGAATTGATAGGGAACAACAAAAAGTAGAGCAATAGTAAGGGTTTTAAGCAGTAAATGAGTAGAACAGCCCATATTAAAGAGTAATAAATGAACTCAAAAGTGAACACAAAGCAAATAAAAGTAGTATTGAATGCATTAAAAGTAAAAAAATAAGTTCGGGCACGTTATAAACCTCGTTGGGCTCGAGTCCTTGCCTCTTGGGCACTTCTTTTACAAGTTTACAATATGGACCATTTTGGAATAAAAAAAAAAAGGTGCAGTGATGACTTGCAAATTTAATCGATACTGCGAGAAGGCTATAACAGAGCTATAACTAAAGGGAATGGCTAAGGGTGCAAAGATGATATAAAGAAAATGACAGAGTTTTTAAATGTTTTTATGAGAGTTGAGTTGAGTGTCCTTTTCTTCGTGTTCTCTTGTAGCTTTTATAGCATCTTCATCCTTCTAGGTTAAACCTCATTGGCCTGATGTGACAAGAAAGTGGTGATTTCACACTTAACCCTCTCCAAATTACGGGGTTTTACCCCTAAAAATGTGTTTTTGCCTTCTGCAACACCCTTCGTAATAACCCATATGCCTGTCCAGTTGCATTATGAGCTGAGCTTCCATCTTCAGCTTTCCTTGTGTTGAAGGTTTGGTGCCTTTTTGAGGCTTCGCATGCATTTGGGCCGCATTTTAGGCCCAATGCTCAATTTGGGTCCAAGCAGTGATGAAGGTAAAAACTGTCATGCCAGGATTGGTGGGAATTGTGAGGGTTATTGAAAAGGGGATGGTGTAGAAATCAAGGAAGGCTGGGTAGACGATGGTGGATAGGAAGAAAGCAAGAGGGAGAAGGAAGATGGCCGAGGGGGATTAGGAAAGGCCTAGATTATTTATTTTTTGATTTTTTTTATTAATTTTTAATTTCTTTTCTAAATTTTTTAATATCTTCATGGGCTCCACATTGATATGTGGTGCTCAGTCATTATCCACATAGGCGCTACTTTACCAGTTAACGGCTGATTTATCAACAACCTTAACGAATGTTGAAAGTTGTCCCAAAATTATGACTTTAGGTACCACCCTGGGATGAAAAAAAACACTTTGTGTACCAAATGTTGAAAACCAAAAAATTGAGCTTAACCCTTTTTTTTTATTATTCAACAATACAACAAAGTCTTAACCAATGAGATTTCAACCTGTCAATAAACTACGTATAAAATTAGTAGACCAAATGATCATTTGTGTGAAAGAAAGAAAAAAAACAAAAAAAAAACTCTTGATGACAAAACAATCAAATTAATTAGTTTGTTTAGTCATTTAGCTCCAACATTATAAAATCTATCAGCCACACTATCATTTATTGTAAAAAAAAGAATCTACGGTACAAAACTCTATTTTGTAAGTGGTATTTAGTCTTTATTTTGGTAGGAGTAATAGTAGGTAGATTAAATTTCCAAACTAAATGATATGTAACCAATAAGAAATAAGTACGTGAATCAACACTTAAGTAATAATCCAATCATCGACTTCCAAGTTGTAGATGCAAATTTCTTCCTCCTTGCTCTTGGACAAAATTGCACCTACAAACCAAATAACACCTTAGGTCAAGGCCAAGAGCCTCACGGGCCCATGATGAATGATGGGGGGGGGCCCGCTTTGGCCGAAGAACCTCCGATGCCAAGGTTAGAATTTTGAGGGAAAAGTGTTTGGAGAATTTAGAGAGTTTAGCAAGAGAATTGGAATTGAGTTTTGGAGAGAACAAGAGGGCTTATATAGGGATATAGCCGGGCACCTTGGGAGGAGATGGACCAGCCACTTGGATGGTTTTGTGGGTTAGGTTCTTGATTTGTGGTTAATTAGCTAATTAATGGAATAATTATTTAATTAATTAGCTAATTATTATAATAAAAGAGGAAGGATTTAGGGGTTACCTTGTGGAGAAGATATGATGAGGATGGATGAAATAGGTTGTAAATAAATACCTATATGGGCACTTTTGATTTGATTGAGGGATGATTGTCCACTACTCGAGCGTAGGAGTTCCGTTGTGTCTTGAGGGTAATTTTGTCCTTCTTTACCCGAAAATCCACATGTCGCCTCTTGATTATTTTTGGTTCCACAAATACCCCTGCACGTGTTAAGCTGCTTGTAGGAAAGGGCAGCAGGTGTAGAGATCTTCTTGCTTGAGGAAACATAAGATCGTTTCTGATTTTTATGTAGATTCCCTCTTTAATTGGAAATTAGATCCTTCTAGGAAAGGGAAATAAATTTGTCTCAAAGCTTATTTAAGTCCACCTTAAGTGGATCATTAAATCAACTTTAGAGAACGATTATTCTATCCTACAAGAAAGAAAGAGAGCTTAGAGGATATTTGTTCCCCCTCCTCTAGCAATCTTTTACATCTTGCCCGTGCAAATGATCATCTTTCGTTGCTTGCTTCGTCTTTTTCGCGCTGCACTAAGGTAAGAAATATTTAATTTTTCTCATCTTCTTCTTAGATAGTAATGTTGCCAGGCAGCTATCGAGCTCGGCATCGGCAGAGGAGGTGTTATGGCAGGGACCACTGCTTAGGATGCATGGCTTGGCTAAAGCTAAGGGCAGCTTAAGCGGCTGGGGTTGTAGATTGAGGCGCTGGGGCGTAGTGTTAAGTGAGCCACATGGCTTATGTTATTTGGGCTCTTGGACCTGACACGAGTCAGGCTAGCGATTGAGAGAAATGAGGAGGTTGCGGGCCTCATGAGCTGCTAGAATGCTGGGTATGCAGGCCTCTTGCCTGTTGGTTCGAGAGTAAAAATAGGGAAAAGCCAGTATGTGTTGAGCTCCCCTGCTGAGTACCGTGAATGGCATTGGCTGCTTAGTTCTCTTCACTAGAAGAAAGGTGGGCTGCTTCCAAGAGATGAGGTAAAAATGATCAAGGCGGATGCATTAGCTCGTTTAATCACTGTCGTGGAGCCTACTATGAATGAAGGTGGAAAGAAAAGATCTTCCTCGCCTGCTCAAGAGATACAGGTTGATAAAAAACTGAAGACTTCCTTCGATGCTCGTGAGGGTCCGCCTATTGCCGAGAGGCTTATGATTGACATGACTTCTTTTAATGGGAAGAAAAATGAGGCTGCTAGATTTGAGCCTGTGACGCCTGCCATGTCAAGAATGGGTAGTGCGATTGCTGATAGGATTGCTCAGCATAGAGGTCATGTCATGCCCCCAGTGCCGAAGTTTGTACCGAGATGTCCATTGGGAGCTAAGTTTGGTTCACTTGTGGAAAGGCTTGCTATTATGAAGATCGATAAGGTGGACTCTGTTGCTAAAGTGGTGCTAAGTCCCATTTATTCTGCTGTTGAGATTGATTCGCTTATTGGGAATGATGATACTGCTCGCATGGGCAGCTATGAGAAATCTATTAAGCCTGCTTCTGGGGAGGCTGCTAAGATCTGTGCACTTTTGAAACCAAATCTACATAAAGACATGGATGCTTGTTTCTCTATTTCTCTAGTAGTCAGAGAGATTGGTGCTTGCTTCTGGTGAAGTAGTTGGAGTAGCCGAGGATGAAGCATTGGATGGTGCCGCTGCTGAGAATGTTACGACTGCTGAATGTGTGGCAACCGAGTAGTCGTGGAGTGTCCAAGTTGTTGAAGAGTAGTCTTCTAGGTAGTCTTTAGGATTTTCTTTATGTTCTTTGTTCCTTTTGCTTTGCTTAAACTTCTTCGGTTTTTGTTAGTCGTTTATCAATTTTGCTAGAAAATTCAATAAACTTGTTTCCTTCGCTTTTCTCCATCTTTGCTTCTTTTGTTCATGCCCTAACCGTTAGACTTTATAGACCAGTGGCAGGTGTGCTACTTTTCTATAAACAGATAAGCCGCGTAGCCTAAGCAGCCCTAGGTGTTGGTGTAGAACTTTGCAAAATTGTTAGCCATAGGGTCGGCAGCCGGACGCCTTACTTACAGAAGCAGATAAGTCTGTGTGACCATTAAGCTGTTAATCTTGGCTTTCTCCAATTTCGTAGGTTGCGTAGCAAGTATCACAACACTTTAGGACTTGGTGCAGATCGTTTCACACTTGGCAGAGGTGAAGCTTATCGACTACGTAGCATGTTAGCAGTGGATAAAGCTTCGTACATGCACGCTAGCTTGTTTAACCTTTCATAAGAATGTGCAGTTGTATAAGTCTAGCGCGGCTTTACTGCTCGAATGGCAAGCTGTAAGCAGTTTTCCGGAAACCGTAGGCTACCTTAGTGCACTTGGTAGTAGCTTTAAGGTTCCAGGGCAACTGCCCATGGGGCGTTTTGCGTAATATGCCTCCTCTGTCTCTGAGGCTTGGTTCCCTGCGGATTAGGCCAAGAGACCCAAAACCTTTCGTTAGCTAAGCCTTGAAAAAGACTATTGTGGCTACTTCTAGGAATCCTAACGCAAGCCATCGTGTACCTAGTTATACCAGGATAGCCCAGCTCATCCACGTTTGGATATTCGAAGTGTAAGTTTATCCTCCCACCTTCCAGAGCAGACCCATTTGGGTGTCGGGGAATTGGTTTACCCTCTCACATTAGAGAGAAATCAGTTTATCCTCTCGCATTGGAAAGCAATTAGTTTATCCTCTCGCACTAGAGAGCAAACCCATATGGGTGTTGGGGAATTGGTTGCCCCTCTCACACTGGAGAACATGATTAGTCCCTTGGGAGGAACAATTCTTGCGATGAGTCCCTAAGAATGGCGCAATCTTCTTTTGAAGTACATGAGTGATAAGTTGTTGTAAGCATGCAACCGAGCCAAGTTGTAGATTACTTCTGAATTCCTCATTGAAAAATGAGTGAAACAAACAAGAACTTTAGCTGTAAGGTAGGAACTGCATAACAGCTGGATAATTCCTAGCTGGTGAGGTGGTGCCCATTGAGTTACTTAAGTTTTTGGGCTTTGGTGTTGCTGGAGGTTGCATATGGCACTTCCTCATATTGTATGATTCTATTGCTTTTCGATGTCTTTGTCGTTCTTGGTGGCATGAGTGTAGCTATTCTTGCTGCCTACTCTGCTGATCTTATACAGACCTTCCCAAATGGGATCCATCTTTTTGGAGCCTTCTCTGTAAGCAGTGATGAAGGTTTTTCTTAGGACTAGATTTCCAGGTTGGAACTATTGGATCTTGGCCCTTTTGTTGTAGTTGAAGATAAGCTATTGTTAGTAGGCTATGATACGGGTGATGGTCTGTTCGCGCTTCTCCTCTGCCAGATTTAAGCTCGTGGCCATCTCCTTACTGTTCGGTTGCTTGTTTTTTGGTGGTGCGATATTCCCATATACTTCCGGGGAGTTTGTCTAGCCATTTTCTCTTCTTGTCAGTGAGGATTTCTTAAGGTAGTCGAGGATCATCTTGTTGGATACTTTAAAGCCTAGAATGATCGACTGCTTGGGTATCGAATCGTCTGGGATGACAAAGATCACGCATGCTCCCAAACCATTATAGTTGGATGTGTCGTCGGCATGCAAATGCCAAAAGTCTCCATTGGGTGGAGCAGGGGCGGCTAGGGCGTGCTTGTCTACCTTTGGGGCATCGTTAGGCCGTTCTGTTATGTCACCTAGGCTAGGCGTGAAGGCGGAGTAAAGAGCCATGGAGCTGGGGCCATGTTACACGCAGTAGAAGTTCTTAATTGCTGGTATTGGGCCACTCTAGAGTTGAATTATGCAACAAGGGTCAGTTGGGGTTGTGTGACACGTAGCTAGAAGTGGTATTCAACTGCTGGTACATGTTGTTTTTATGTAAAATCTTTTGGGGCAACGAGGATAAAACTTGCTTCCAAGTATATCATTCTAGTGTTCATTTGCACTTGGCGCACTTTTTGGGCTGAGTTGTTGCGTTTGTCAAAAAACTTTACATCTGCTAGTGTTTACGCCTTTATCTTTGCGCGTCCGAATTAGGCAAAATAGTGCATCATGAGGATGACTGCGTGCGTTTGAATGTAAAACTTGAGCTTCCAGGTTGCAATAACTATTGCCAAAGTTAGCTTTTGAATTTCTAGTAGCATCGATGAGAGCTTTTGAACTATGGAATATAGGTAGTCGGGCCCCCAACTCTTCTCGTATGATGGTAGAGCTTATTACTGCTTCAGATATCGTCAAACATGCAAATAGGTCCTCCATTGCTTCTAGTTTGGATAATAAGAAGGTGATGTAAGGTTTTTTTTTCAAGTCCTTGCATCTTGATCGGCGAGCCTTGTCCTAAAGTTCATGCTTGTCTGCCAAAGCGAAAGAGTCAGCCAAAGTTAGATGATTAATTTTCCAAACAGCGGGTGGTTTACTAAAAGTCCTTTTTGGAAGGCTGCTGTACTTGCTCGATGTTGTCCGTGAAGGGTGACCTTCTTATGTGGGTCATGTCCCGTCATAGTGCCTCGTTGGTGACCTTGTTATGTTGGAAATCACGCAATTGCTCGGTCAAGAGTCTTTATACTTCTTCTTGAATTTGCATTTGTTGGGGGTAGCGGGGCTCTCGGCTACCCCTAGTCGTAAGCTGCTGGTCTAGGCTACTCTTTCATGCATTAGGCTCGGCTATGCCGTGACTGCAGTGTATGTGGTATGTTCCTAGCAAACGAGCAAATTTCTGATAGGTTGCCGATTGAACTTAAGCTAGATTGAGTGCTGCCTACTCCGATGAACACTTCGCCTGGAAGGTTGCTCATGTTAGATATTGGAGTGTCACCCCAACTGGGAATGTATGCTTGTCCGTGGGCCTAGTCGAGAGTGCACGCTCCTCCGTGTGCTAAGACGGAAGTATAAGGTATCTCGAGGGCCCAATCGGTAGTGTACACTGCCCCAGCATTCGGTTCGTGGTCGGTCAAATGGCTGCTTGCCGAGAGACTACTGGAGAGGTTTTTCATCTGCCCTTGTCCCATTTCAAGACACCTCGTCTAGGGCACATTGTATCTCGATGCGCTGCAAGAGCTGGTTCACCAAGGTCGTGTACTGTGCGAGGGCGCTTACTAATTCTATGATTTGTCGAGATAAATGCTGTTCTCCATTTGGGTTGGAAGAGCTTGGAAAGAATGTATCTCCTTGAGCAGTGGAAGTGTGGTAGACTCCGCACGTGAGATTTGAGTTGGGAAATGTCAAATCCGCAGAAAAATGTGGTGAAAATGCTCCCGGTTCGATCATTGGTCCGGAAATTTGGAGCTAGAATGGTTGAACTAATCTTGGATTGATTTGGGTTGCTTCGAATGCCATGAGAGTAGGCTGGGCCACGGGAGTGGGCTACTCGACGAGAGCATTGATAGGAGCATATTCATGTGACTTAAATGGCTTGTTCTCGTACATTTACGTTATGTTTCTTTAGTTATTTTAGTCCTTTATGCTTCTTTTGTGTGTTTTCAGGATCATAAGATGTGTTTGTCGAAATGATGCATTTTGGAGTAGTTTGGGGCATTAAATGGATTGCATATGCTTAACGCCCAAGTGTTGGATGAAATTGAAGGCCTTGTATGCACTTGAGGACACAAAGCAATGGCCCTAACCCAATTACATAACACCTTGCCGTGGGCTTAACACAAACACCATTCCTTGCCATGCAAGGGGGAGCAATTTGGGTCCATTTTATGCACTTAAACCCTAGCCCAATTACAAACCATTGCAGCCAAATCCATTCTTTGCCATGCACATTCATCACCAATTCAACCACATGCACTTATTCCTCCATCATTGCACAACATTGCAGCCACATGCACCAAAAACTACCCATGCCGTGCATTCCTCTTCATTTCCAGCATTTCCCTTTTGCATTTCCACCTTCCCACTTCATCATTGCACCACATTCTCCCTCTTTAATCCACATGTATTCATCATCATTCACCCTAGCTGCCATATACATGCATCACAACCCCAAAACCATCAAGAAACTTTCCATGCCGTGCATTCCCCTTCCCTTTCCAGCTTTTCCCTTTGCATTTCCAGCTTTCTACCAAGTTTTCCTAGCTGTTTTTCACATGCATTCATTCATAATCATTCACACACCTTGCAGCCACATTTCCACCCACCTCCTAGCTGTCATGTTCCCTCTTATTTACCTATAAAGAAGCATCCATTGCAGCCACAATTGATTCATTCCATTCACAACACAACACACAACACAAACACACATCTTGTGCCGTGCATTACCTTCCATTTTGTGCAGTTTTTCTCCTCCATTGCAGCCACTCCAACCATTCCCCACTCCATTCCACATACACCTAAAGCCCTAAACATCTCCTTAGACCTTGTGCTACAACAACGAGGAAGAGAAGAGTGCCTAAACGTTCATACAATTCAAGTTTGAGTTGTTGGAATGTTTGGGTGTTTCTTTGATTTCAATGTTTAAATTCAATTCTCTTTGTTTTGTACGTATGAGGAATGGAAGAGAAGAGTGCCTAAACGTTCATACAATTCAAGTTTGAGTTGTTGGAATGTTTAGGTGTTTCTTTGATTTCAAAGTTATGAGGAACTAAACCCCCTTTAGCTAGGGGGTGATTCGAAACTATGTTTATGTTTTTGCAATATGAATTGATTAACTTTCGTTGGAATTTCATAAGTTGTGGATTCAATTTGTTTAACAGTTTGATTGATAACTTATTTATGTATGTTTATTAAGAATGCGCGCTTAATTTTCATGCATGAATATGACGCTAGAATATAAGTGAGTTTCACCTAATCGTTATGAACTTATATTCACAAGTAGTGGAGGTTGCTTATAAACAATCGCGTTAAATGAATTCTTGGCACGAGTTTCATGCTCATCATAGTAACGAATGCCTCGTCAACACTTATAGTTTTCATAATGCTTAATGATCTTTGATTGTATCTTTATTGTGCTGTTCACGTAAAGGACTTTTGGAGAATGTAGTGAATTGCGTTGCGGAAACCCATCCAATTCATTAACTTAAGGAAAACTTGACGGTTAATTTAAGCGGACCTAATTGACCCGGGGCGTTGAGTTTCATAATTTATCGAAAGACCAACTGAGAATCAATATTGTATGCAAGTGTAACATGTGTGGAGAAGAACCCCTTGGCTATTCCATCATCCATATTTTCATCACATTCATATTTACATTTTGCCCTTAATTATATTCTGTCCATTTAATTTAATATTGTCCAAACACATTTCCCCCATATTTCGTTGAGTCTTAATCATTCGTATTTGTTTTATTTTTGTGTCTTTAAGCATTTGGAGTCATGAACACTTTCAAATTCGTCTAAATCAAGTTCTAGTTTCTGTTTGAGTCAATTTGATTGTTTTAGGCAGTTTGAGTATTTCAAAGCTATTCTGAGTCATAGTAGTCTTGTTAAGAGTCTTTACATTTAGTTTTTGTGTTTTCAAGTCAATTCAAAATAGATTAGCACCCCTAGTTAATCCCCGGTTAGAACGATCCCTACTTACATCATTACTACAATTGTCACAAATAGGGTTTAATTTGTGTGCGTATAAATCTCGCATCAAGCATGCTGGGCCACAAGAGCAGACTACTTGGCGTGTGGTGCATGTGGATGCAAGGCTAGGGCTTGGCTTGGCAACATGTTGGGTTCGCGTCAGGTTTGAATAGCTCGGGCCTGTGTGGGCTACGACAAGCTTGGATGACACGACTTGGGCTGTGGTGATGGTGCCATGGACCTCGCCGTGGGTGGCTACCATGGTGGCCACCGCAGTGGTTTCCATGGTGGAGCCTTGTGGTGGTAGTGCCGCTCCGCTTATTGTCACGTTTGGCCTTGTGGATCGCCGTGGTCCCATCTCTTGAACATTGGAATTTTCGTTCGTTGAAGTTTCCAAATTTCTTGCCATTGTACTTTTCTTTTACGTTTTACCAAAGGATTTTTGCAAATAAAAAATTCTAAAATAATAACGTATGAAAAATCTACAAATGGACAAGAAAATAGAAAACCTTGGATGCGAGTCTTCTACGAGTATAGGACTCAATTCTCAATGAAAGCACCAATTTATGGATGCAAATTTCTTCCTCCTTGCTCTTGGACAAAATTGCACCTACAAAATAAATAACACCTTAGGTCAAGGCCAAGAGCCTCACGCGCCCATGATGAATTGGGGGGGGGGGGGGGGCTTCGATCGAAGAACCTCCAATGCGAAAGTTAGAATTTTGAGGGAAAAATGTTTGGAGAATTTAGAGAGTTTAGCAAGAGAATTGGAATTGAGTTTTGGAGAGAATGAGAGGGCTTATATAGGGATTTGGTTGGCCACCTTGGGAGGAGATGGACCGGCCACTTGGATGGTTTTGTGGGTTAGGTTCTTGATTTGTGGTTAATTAGCTAATTGATGTAATAATTATTTAATTAATTAGCTAATTATTATAATAAAAGAGGAAGGGTTTGGGGGTTACCTTGTGGAGAAGATATGATGAGGATGGATGAAATAGGTTGTAAATAAATACCTATTTGGGCACTTTTGACTTGATTGAGGGATGATTGTCCACTGCTCATGCGTAGGAGTTCCAGTGTGCCTCGAGGGTAATTTTATCCTTCTTTACCCAAAAATCCACGTGTTGCCTCTTGATTATTTTTGGCTCCACACATGTCATTTAGTTTTTAACATACAAATATAGCCTCCCTAGCATTGCCCTTTTGGTGGAGATGAGTTAAGTTCAATTCTTATATGGACACACATCATGTTGAACCATTTGGCCCATCTCTTTAAACTTTAACATGATATCAAAGCGGATCTTGTTTGGCCTAAAAATTAGATTGGTATTCTTTCTAAACCCCATTATTGGATGTGTTCTGAATTCATAGTATTCACATACTTGTTTTTTCTAATGTGGAAGATTCTTTAAGTGTGGTTCAATAAAGATGTGGCTCCATGTGAGGGGGCATGTTGGAAATCACATTGGATATTTGACAAAACAAATTACATTTTACAAATACAAAGGATTATAATCCTAATTACATTAAGGCCTTTTAGGATATAATATCACATCTTTTGGGTTACAAGTGGTTAAGTTGGGGACAATATTGGTATTATAACATTTGGCCATTCTCTGTGAAACTTTAACACATCATGTTGAATGAAGAGATAGATAGACTATTAGAATGTGAGCATCCATCATAAAATCAATCTAGCTATAGCAAATGGAAGTCTGAGATTATTTAAACTATTAAGTAAGGCTTTAATTATCGAAGTGGATCCATACTCTCATATTGGGATGTCACCTTATTTAGCCAAACATATAAACAACATTTTAGATGGCATAAAAGCATTGGACTCAACACATGAATATCCTACTCTAATACTATGAATATGAACATCTACTCTAAAACGGGTTAATTACACTAACACCCCCGTAGGTTTATGGTGTTTTCACAAAATCACCTCACGTTTGAAACATAACACTAACACCCCCTAAAGTTCTAATTTACTTTTGCATAACCTTTTTAGGACTGACATCACCTTAAAATATTTTCTTAAAGACAAATTTACTCTCATTTTTAATTACTTTAAAAATAAAAATAAAAAACCTTTTTAAAAAATCAATATAATGTTTAGGGCCTCCCCTCTATATTCACCACAACATAATGGAAATTCATTAGAGCAAGTTCACCCCTAACAAATGAGTTGGGCAATAGCCCAATTTTCCCCTTAGCCCCCAAAAAATCCACTCCACCCCATCCAATTCACTGGTCCAAAGTGGAGGCTAGCTTTGAGTCTATCACAAATGGACTGAACAAGAAATCGGCCACATGATGTCATGCTGACATCAGCATGACGTCAGCCATGTGAAACCTTTTTTTTGTGCTAGGCACTTGAGAAACACGCAAGTGTGGGTGCGCGTTGTCGACAGCTTGCATAGAGGGGACCGCTTTGCTGGCGCGCTAAGGGATTTTGGGATTCAGGCTTACATGGTGCATCCTTGTCCGTTGGATTTCCAACGACTAGTTTTTTACTGTTGGATTTCCAATAGTAAAAAAAATTTTGAAATTCAAACCCAGTGCCTAGTGACATGGCACAATCTAGACTGTTCGATTTTCAGATCAATGTTCCAGGCTTTTTGGACAAAAAACATTAAAAAAATGTTAAAAATTATTAAAAACTAAATAACTTGATAAAAAAATGTTAAAAAATTATTTAAAAATACCAAAATTATACTTTCTGATAATCACACATGGCGTAACAATATTGGTAAAAAATCCTATTCAAGATTAAAAATAAAAATATTTTTTATTATTTAATAATAATAATATTTTAATATGAATTGATTAGGCAATTTAGTTTTAGGGGTGGAGATGCAGTTGGTAGTTACTATTCATTGTAGTCAATTACCATTCATTTGGGTGGATTGAATTGACTCTTGACTAGGGGATTTTAGGAGTGGAGTTGCTCTTAACATGCTTCACCTCCTCCCTAGCCGTCCTCACACAAGCTTGACCTCACTCTCTGCCACAAAAAATAATATGAAAACCATTGAATTCACAAGAATCTTCCTCACGAAATGCAAGTTGTTGTTGGAAACCTTGAACTTGTTTATGCCAAATTCCGAAAAAGATCCGAGGCCATGGTAGAGGAAGAAAGATAATGATATTTCTTTAATTTTCTTTTTATTTTTTATTGTTTAATGTAAGATTTTAATTTGGATTTTTTTTCTATTTATTCAAAGGATTTTTCAATTTTTTTTAAAAGTATAATTAATAATGAGGGCAAATTTGTCCTAAAGGGGTTATGTGAAAGTAAATTAGAACCTTAAGGGGTGTTTGTGTTATGTTTCAAAAGTGAAAGGTTTTGTGATAACACAATGAACCTGAGGGGATGTTAGTGTAATTAACCCATCCTAAAACTAATTAATTGGAATCCTAGTGTCTAACATAGACATGTATGTATGCAATGTATGACAAGTGTGTCGGTTGGAAGATGATGTAAATGGGAGAGTGGATGAGTGGACTCAAAGGTCTCAATCTGATATGGTCCCCATTGATCCTGCTCCTATGGAACTGACAGATGCCTCCCTTTCTCACGCCTCCCGACTTCTACCCCTCCCCTAGTACTATTTATTGGCCTTTCCCTCTCTTTCTCTCTCACTCAGAGGGAAATTAAACATAAAGTTTTTGTTGCACCCCAAAGGTGAAATAGCACTGTCACACTTCTCTCTCACCCGCTTACTTCATCAGTCTTTTGCACTGGAAAAGACAGAATACAACAGAACCCTTTCAAGTTTCAACTGATTCTCTCTCTCTCTCTCTCTCTCTCTCTAAGCTTAGTTTCGATCATTATCATCATCTCTCCCTAGCCCTAGCTTACTCTGTCTGTCTTTTGTGGTCCACAATTTATTCATCACCTTTAAACCCTGCATACCCATATAACGTGTCGATCATTTAAAAAAAGAAGACAGCAAGAAAGCATAATCAATTACATCCCAATATGGATTGGAAAACCAGTTTGAGACACCTTGTTTCTCGACCAGAACCTTCCTTTGGCTTCCTTAACAACTATAACTGCTATGACCACTATTCTCCTGGTAATTTATTTTTCATTATTCTGACTTCAGTAATATGTTTTCACCATTTCGACCGGTATTCTCCTGGTAATTTATTTTTCATTATTCTGACTTCAGTAATATGTTTTCACCATTTCGACCGGTACTTTCTTCTCTATCTTAGCTAGGGTTTTCCTTTCCTTGAATTTTATTGCTATGGTTTCCACTTAAAGCAAAGCAATTATTCAACCCTGATTTCTTGGACTGGTCACACTTTAATTAGTCATTTAGGTCAAATACAACCTCAAAACACAGAACTATGCAGTCTTACTTAAACATATATCTATATTATATACAATTACATACCCAATGCATTTTTAGCACTCGTTTTAGTTGTCAAACTTCATATAAGACTACAAATATATTTGATTTGTTGGGTAATTTTAATTTATTTTCAGGAATGGAGATGAAGCATCAAGCAATGATATCTGAGACATCATCGCAAGGAGGCTTGGTTCCTGGATTAATGGACAGAAATAATCATCAGAGCGGTTATGGGTGCTCTAGTCATGACAAAAAGAAGAGACTGACGAGCGATCAGTTGGAGTCACTGGAGAGGAGCTTTGAGGAGGAGATTAAGCTGGATCCTGATAGGAAGATGAAGCTTTCAAGAGAGCTCGGCTTGCAACCTAGGAAGATTGCAGTTTGGTTCCAAAACCGAAGAGCCAGGTGGAAGGCTAAGCAGCTTGAGCGCTTGTATGACGCTCTCAAACAAGAGTATGATGTTGTCTCCAAAGAGAAGCAAAAGCTTCAAGAAGAGGTAATTCATCTAATTTAATGCCTTTATAATCAATTATTAACCCTTGATTAATCACATGCATTAGTTCTCCCTTTACAAACTAAGCTAAAAACCCATTTATCTATAATGATTTAAAATTTCAAATAATTTGTACAACATTTACTGGCCACACCATTGGCCATTGCATTAACTTAGTGAGTTGTATATACATGGCGTTGTAGGTCATGAAGCTGAAGACAATCCTAAGAGATGAAGTTGCTAGGAAGCAAGTTTCCACCCGCTACACTGAAATCTCTGGTGAAGAGACGGTAGAAAGCACGTCGGTTGCTATTCGAAGCGCTAACAAGGCAGGAGGGAAAAACCAACATCAGATTGCAGAATGCAACTATCTCTACATTAATGTTGAGGAATATAACCCAGTATCACCACCTTTCTGGGGAAATCTGCCTTCTTATCCCTAAGAGGCTGTTCTTGTGCTTGCTCTTGTTCAAGTTAGCTTTAATTTACCAGGGTTTTGCTTTTATTAATTATTAGCTTAGGAAGAGGAACTAGTAGTTTTATCTTCTCCTGTGTCCCTAGGTCACTACTAAGTTAGAGAAATTGACATTTCATTTACCCAAAAGGACGTAATGATCAGCATGACATTTATTAATTTTGTCCACTTCCATATTTTTATAGCATATTCCCCTTTAGATAATGCTTGTGTCCTCCTATGGAGTAACCTACTTATCCTCCCCACTTGCAACTAACGAATCTTTATCATCTTGTTGACTTTAAAAATTACAAAGTTTACTTAGCGTGCAAGCCGAGTAACTTAATGAGTTAACTACGTCATTCAGAGTTCATTACCAAGCTCGGTAGGGAGAATAGTTGAATGTCATGGTGGTGTGATGAAACGCGTTGTTAACTTCTAAAACGAGCGACTTTGATCGAGGAAGGAATACTCTCGGCTGTAGGAACAAAGATACTCAAAAGAGATGAGTGTCTTAATGGTGAAAGTGGTTCAGCCATCGATATGTTGAACTCTAAATGTCACTTGGGAACGTCCGATCATAAAACACCCCACTTCACCAAGAAAGCTAATGAAATGACCTCGTTCAGCAAAAGAACAGAGACTCTTCGACACTAGATATTTGGATTTAATCAGTTTAAATAGGAGAACTTGCTATTTAACCAAATTGTCACCTTCGCCGATTGCCCTTGAAAATTTCTGTTTAACCAAATTGTAATCATCCGTCAGTTGCCAACTCCAAATTTATGTAACCAAATTGAATTTGTGCTTACTTGTTAGTGGAGCAGTTACTATTTTCTGAAAAGGGTTGAGAGGGCTCGCATTGAGCGTTGATTTGTGTAGTGAGTTGAAGGTCCTTGTTACGTTGCAATCCCTCTCATATTTATTATGACAAATCGCTTGATGCCCAAGTCTGCCGTACGATTACCATTCCCCAATCATATCTAATTATTTTAGAATTATCCTCACCAATCGTTTATCAACCAAACCTCTATCTCAGCCGAATCACACATGCACTAGGACTCTGAATCTAGTCCCTTTGTGCTTTCAATTCATTCCTTATCCAATCAACAACAAGTTTCAATCCTTGGAATATTTTAAATCTTATCAAACACATCATGATTCTTCAACCATCATACATCATCCAGGACTCTACCGAAACGTAAGCATGGACACAGCCACCTTAGGGTCATGGGACGAATGCCCTCTCTCCTTTGTTTTTTGGTAGAAAAAATGTGCATACTTGTGACATTAACAAGGTGTATAACTAGTCAACTTGCTTGTGACATTAGCATTAACTCTTTTTTAGTTGCTATTGCCAACATTGAAAGAGCATTTTTGGCAATGAAATTTATGAAGAATCGATTGAGAAATTGGATGGGAGATCAATGGATGAATGATAACATGGTTATTTTGTGGAGAGAGATATTTGGTGGTCTTGGTAATGAAGTTGTTATGCAACGGTTTCAAAACATGAAAATGCATCAAGGGATATTGCAATTTGTTGTATAAAAAATGTTATGAATTCATATACACTACTACAAAAAAACACTTTGCGTGATGAAATAAGTTTGTTGTGCAAAGTACAATTTCGTCGTGCAAAGTAAAATTTCGTCGCGCAAAGATTTTTGTTTTTAAATTTTTAATTAAATTAAATTAATTTAATATTTTGTCATGCAAGGTTTTGCACTTTTTTTTATTATTTCTCTTATATTAATTTAATTATATAAATTGTTTGTGTGACGAAATATTTGGTAGTGCAAGATTTTTCGAATTTTTACGTTTTTAATTTAATTTAATTGTATGATTTTATTTTTTTTAATTACTTTAATTTAAATTGACATGTTCAAAATAAAATGACATATGAAAAATAGTGATCAAATTATCCAATACATAATAGATTCAAAATGTACACATAAATTAACAAAGTACAATAATAAAAGCCTAATACAAGTTTATTGTGGTGGTAGTGACGGGGGATATGTTTCGATAGCGTCCTAATCCTCAACTTTAGCTGTCAAAGTCTCGACGATTCCCTACAAAAAAACAAACACGGTCAAATAACCAAAAAACAACATAAAATAATACCAAAAAATTGGCATAATCTCCCCTAAAATTGGTATAGCCAAACTCCACCCCTCACCCTATACTTGACCCTAAACCCCGCACCAAACTCAAAATTAACTCCAAAAACACATATTAATAAAAAAACAAATTTGGGAGAATATACCTTTTGGCAAGATTGAGAGTGAGTGAGAATGAGAGGGAGGAGTGAGTGTGAGAGAATTAGAGGAGAGAGTGAGAGAGACATGAGAGAGTGAGTAAGAGTGAGAGATAGTGAAGAGAGAGAGAAGATAGATTAAGTGAGAGGAGTGAGTGTGAGAGAGAAGGTCGGATTTGGGGAGAGGGAAAGAGAGATGAGAGGTAAGAGAATAGAGAAAGATATTGAGAAAATTGTGGAGGAGTTATTTTGGTTTTAAAAACCCTATCACTTTGCTCGTTGAAAGATACGAGTTTGGGTGACGAAATATTAGTCATGTAAAGTCTTAAAAAAAAAATATTTCCCACGTCCCATTTTTGGTGCTTGCCCAAAATTTTAGAGTTTTGCACAACGAAGTGTTGGTCGCACAAAGTTTTGTGCGACGAAGGATTGGTCGTGCAAAGTCTAAAATTTTTTTGGCTCCCACCAAAATTTATGGATTTTGCATGATGAAATATTGGTTCGTTGCGCAAAATTTATAAAAATAATTTTTATAAATAATAAAAAAGAAAATAATTATATTTTGCAATTTAAAATATAAATAAATTAAAATAAATAAGGTTTAGGCGACCAAATATGTATTCGTTGCGCAAAGAAAATAAAGAAATAATTTTGTAACATCCCACATCGCCTAGGGAAGTGGATCCTGTAAGCCTTATATGTATATTCTCATCTCTACCTAGCATGAGGCCTTTTGGGAGGTCACTGGCTTCAGGTTCCATCGAAACTCTGAAGTTAAGCGAGTTGGGGGCGAGAGCATTCCCATGATGGGTAGCCCACTGTGAATTCCCAGAAACAAAACCATGAGGGCGTGGTAGGGGCCTAAAGAGGACAATATCGTGCTACAGTGGAGTGGGGCCAAAGATATAGTGGGGGCCTGGGCCGGGATGTGACAGTTTGGTATCAGAGCCTAGGTTTGGCAGTCCTGCATATTTGGTGAATATTCTAATTATTTTGGTGTCTTCTGTCAAAACTATGCTGCCTCATAGAGAGCCACGTCATTCAACTGAGCCTAGTTTCCCCGATATAGCTCACTTTGGGGAAGCTATAGCTCATGCTATTCAGTCCTCACTTCACCCTCCTCAGATGACTCCCTTGGAGACTATGTATAACTTAAAGTTAGATAAGTTTGAGGGTTATGAAGGAGCAGAGCGATGGCTCGAGCATCTTGCAAAGACTTTTCGAGTGATGCAAAGTCAAGGGAATCTTCCTTCTGAATGGTGGGTCAAGACGACTACATGGTTCTTAGGTCAAGAACCAGCATCCTGGTGGGAACAGAAGGTTTATCAGTTGACCCCAT
The DNA here is from genome assembly GCF_041283825.1 of Pyrus communis. Taxonomy (NCBI): domain Eukaryota; kingdom Viridiplantae; phylum Streptophyta; class Magnoliopsida; order Rosales; family Rosaceae; genus Pyrus; species Pyrus communis. Next base: position 13,235,698 of record NC_142578.1, on the reverse strand, counting down.
AGGAAATTGTTGAGTGGGAAGTGTTTAAACGGTTGTTCCAGAAAAGGTTTATTCCCCCTTAGTATATTGATCGCAAGTAGCAAGAGTTTACTCAATTGAGACAAGGGAAGATGACAGCGAATGAGTATTATAGGAGATTCACTGACTTGTCTCGTTATCATCCGGATGTTACTGCTAATCCGATTGAGATGCTCCGTCGTTTCAAATTGGGCACTAAAAAGAAGTGGCGTTCTATGGCGACCACTACTCCTTGTGGTTCTTACAAGGAGTTCTATGAATTTTGTTGAGGATTGAGGATTCAGAGAATATGCCTAGTGAGACTGAGGAAGAAGAAAAGGACGGCAATCAAAAGAGAGATGACAAAGGTAAAGGTCAATCATTTCAAGGACCTCAGAAAACTCAGAGCTTTAAGCAAAGTCAAGCTAGTTCCAGTTCTTTCAACGGGGGTTTTAGTGCCACTGGTCAGGGAAAAGGTGGTAGATTTTTTAGGGGTCCTAGATTCCAGAGGCAGAGCAATGCTAGTAAAGGAAGAGCTCCGTTGTGCCGCAGATGTAACAATAGGCATTTTGGAGAGTGTAGGCGGGGCAGTAGTGGATGTTTTACTTGTGGGCAGATGGGATGTAAAGCTTTAAATTGTCCTCATAATCAGTAGAGGCCCCAACAGCCTTCCTTTCCACCACCAATGCCGATCCAGCAAGTTCCAAGGTTTGGTAGTTATGGTAGATGGGTCATGGTGGTGCTTACCATTATCAGGGTGACACCGTTCCTTATGCTTTAGGGCAATATCAATATTCCCAGGATCCTTATTATCAGAGTGGGTATCCTTAGTATTTTAGAGGTTATACGCCGTATCCTCCCATTCTAGCTAGTAGATCTTAGTGGTATCAGGGAGGACAGCCCCAGCAAAGAGAGATTGCTTCCAGTAGTGCAGGATCTTCGAGGCAACATGGTTAGCCAAGTCAAGGCCATGGTGTGTAGGGGCGAAATAATCAAGCTAATAGAGGTCATAGGGGATGACAACAAGCCGAGGGACGTGTTAATAATATATCTCTGCAGGATGCTCAGAATCATCCAAACTTGATCATGGGTACGTTAGACATTCTTGGTCACTTTGCTAGAGTTTTAAGTGATTGTGGTGCTACACATTCTGTTATTTCTCATACATTTGCTCAAGTGACGCAACCTCATCCTACACCTCTAGGATATGATTTAGAGTTTGCTATACCTAGAGGGGATAGATGTTATGTTGATTGTGTGTATCCAGGATGTCTAGTGATGATGGAGGATATAGTTATGCCAGCTAACCTTATCCCGTTAGATATTGTTGATTTTGATGTGATTTTGGGTACAGATTGGTTGCATTATAATCGTGCCAATATAGATTGCTACAAGAAAACAATTACTTTCCATCATCCTCGATTACCTGTGGTTACTTTTTTGGGTAAGCATAGTGGGGTGAGGCATGGCGTTATTTCTGTTGTGAGAGCAAAAAGGTTATTATCGAAAGGTTGCCAAGGATATTTAGCTCATGTAGTGTTGAATGATGTTGCTCCTAGTAGTATGGAGAATGTAAAAGTAGTAAGGTATTTTCCTAATGTATTCCCTGATGATTTACCCGGATTGCCGCCAGACCAAGATGTGGAATTCATTATTGATTTGCTTCCAAGTACGGATCCTATATCTTTGACTCCTTATCAAATGGCTCCTGCTGAATTGTGGGAATTAGAGATTCAGTTGCAAGAATTAGTTGATAAAGGTTTTATTCGACCTAGTACTTCACCCTGGGGAACTCCAGTGTTAATTGTGAGGAAGAAAAACAGGACTTTAAGGCTATGCATTGATTATAAGCAATTGAATCAGGTAACAATTAAAAACCGTTATCCATTGCCGTGTATAAATGATTTATTTGATCAGCTTCGAGGCTCCTGCGTATTTTCTAAGATTGATTTGGGGTCTGGTTACTATCAGTTGAAGATTAAAAGTGAGGATGTTCCTAAGACAGCTTTTAGGACTCGATATGGTCATTATGAGTTTCTTATGATGCCATTCGGATTAACTATTGCACCTACAGCTTTTATGGATTTGATGAATCAAGTATTCCAGCCATATTTAGACAAGTTTGTCATTGTTTTGATTAACGATATTCTGGTATACTCTAAGTTGTTGAAGAGATTGAGGGAACACCAATTGTATGTTAAGTTTAGCAAATGTCAATTTTGGTTAAATCAAGTGGCCTTTTTGGGACATGTTATATCTGCCCAAGGTATTCTGGTGGATCCTCAAAAGGTAGCAGCCGTTGAGAATTGAGAGCAGCCACGAACCGTCACGGAGGTACGAGGTTTCCTTAGTTTAGCAGGTTATTATCGACAGTTTGTTAAAGATTTTTCAGGTATTGCTTTACCACTGACGAGGCTAACTAGGAAGGATGTTAAATTTGAGTGGGATGATAATTGTGAGCAGAGCTTCCAGCAGTTGAAGTATTGTCTCACTCGTGCACCTATTTTGGCGTTTTCAGATGATAACGGTAATTTCGAGATCTATAGTGACGCTTCTTTGAATGGTTTGGGATGTGTGTTGATGCAACATGGTAGGGCGATTGCCTATACTTCATGACAATTAAAGCCTCATGAGATGAATTACCTTACTCATGATCTGGAATTAGCAGCCATTATCTTTGCTTTGAAGATTTGGAAACTTTATCTTTATGGTGAAAAATGTAAGATTTATACGGATCATAAAAGTCTTCAATATCTTTTTACTCAGAGGGATCTTAATCTTCAATAGTGGATGTGGACTGAGTTGCTAAATGATTATGATTGCATGATTGAGTATCACCCTGGTCGTGCAAATGTGGTGGATGATGCACTTAGTAGAAAGACTCCAGTTAGACTTAATGCTTTATATGATGGTCATATTCCTCTTCTTTTTTAATTGAGGCCCACTGGAGTGAAGTTAGGGGTGGAAGAACAAGAAAAAGCTTTACCTGCTAATTTCCAAGTTGGACCAATTTTAATTGATCGTGTGCTCGAGGCTCAGATGAATGATGAAGAAATCCAAGAGTTAATTGAAGCAAGAAGTCAAGGGAAAAAGAAAGATTTCAGAGTTCGGGAGACTGATGGCATGTTGATGTAGGAGAACAGAATGTACATGCCAAATAATGCGGAATTAAAGAAAGAAATTTTGGATGAAGTGCACTGTTTAGCTTATGCAATGCATCATGGAGTTACTAAAATGTATCATACCATTCAACCATTTTATTATTGGCCGGGTATGAAAAGAGAAATTGATGAGTATGTGAGTAGGTGTGACATTTGTCAGCAGGTTAAAGCTGAAAAGAAGAAACCTTTTGGGTTGATGCAGCCGCTTCCCGTTCCACAGTGGAAATGGGAAAACATTACTATGGATTTTGTGTACAAGCTTCCTCGTACACATAATGGTTATAACGGCATTTAGGTGATAGTTGATTGGCTTACTAAGTCAGCACATTTTATTCCAATGAGGGAGAAGTATTCTTTAAGCCGATTAACTGAATTATTTATATCGAAGATGGTGAAGTATCATGGAGTTCCAATTAGTATTGTCTCGGATCGTGATCCTAGATTTACTTCTAAGTTCTAGGTAACATGCCAACAAGCTCTTGGTTCGAGATTACTTTACAATACAGCATATCATCCTTAGACAGATGAAACAATAAGAGAGGACTATTCAGATGTTAAAGGATATGTTGAGATCTTCAGTTTTACAGTTTGGTGATGCTTAGCATAAGCGGTTGGATTTGATGTAATTTGCCTACAACAATAATTTTCATTCATTGTATTGGTATGGCACCATTTGAGGCACTTTTTGACAAGTCTTGTCGTACACCTTTGCGTTGGTCTGAGGTTGGTGAAAGAGTTTTGGAGGGCCCTGAGATAGTGGAGGAGACTACTCAGAATATTCAGGTGATTAAGTCTAACCTGAAAGTGGCCCAAGATTGATAGAAGAGCTTAGCAGATAAACATGCCACTGACAGGGTGTATAAAGTGGGTGATTGGGTATTTTTAAAGCTTTCACCATGGAGAGGTGTGGTACGGTTCATGAAGAAAGGTAAGCTAAGTCTTAGGTACATCAGACCATATATGATCACCAAGAGAGTCAGTGAAGTTGCTTATAAGCTTGAGTTGCCTCTAGAGTTGTCTAAAGTGCATGATGTCTTCCATGTTTCCATGCTTCATCATTATGTTTCAGATCCGTCGCATGTTATTCCTCCTCAACCTTTGGAAATTAATCCAAATTTGACTTATGATGAGGAGCCAGTGACTATTTTGAATTGGAAAGATAAAGTTCTGAGGAATAAGACAATGTTTTTAGTGAAAGTTTTGTGGAGGAATCACTTAGTGGAGGAAGCTACCTGGGAGACAGATGAGCATATGAAAGAGATGTATCCACGCTTGTTTTATGATTACTAGTGGTTTGTATTTATTGAGTGAATTTCAGGGACGAAATTTTCTTAAGAAGGGTAGGTTATGACAGCCCGTCCCGAATTATTTTTATCGATGGTGTGAAAAGACTAAATTGCCCTTGGACGTTAGTTGGTATAGTAGGTGTTATGTTTTGGTTGTGGTCCAATTTATGTTAAGTCCTAATTGTTTGGACCTAATTGGAACTAAATTTGTCCTAGTTTGTGGTTGGTTGTTTTGTTGCCAACTAGGACCCCACTCCACACACATACCCATACCCTTACCCGTTGACTTTCTCTCTCCTTATGTCGGATTTTTCTGCATTTTCGTACAAGTCGTCCGGACATCACCCAAATCAACCTTTTTTCTTCACTGATCAAGGTTTTTGATGTCATATTCATATTCCTTGTAACCATACGATCTCATCTATACCATTTTTAGGACGTGAAGCCGTCGGAAAACCCGAGAACCATAACCTCCGATTTGAGGTACTGTTCATGCACACGTAAATGTGAAGTTTTTGGAAGATTCTAAGCTTATAGGAAGCTTTAGAACACTCTCACGAAGCTCGGAGAAGAAAAACGAGGTGTTTTAGATGTCAGGAAGTCAAGTTGGCGAGATTGAAATTTTGGCCGGATTATTAGGGGGTGTGTCAATTTAAATTGTCACATCTTGGCCCAGGCCCCCACCACATCTTGACCCGACTCCATCATAGCACGATATTGTCCGTTTTGGGCCCCTACCACACCCTCACAGTTTTGTTTCTGGGAACTCACATGAGAACTTCCCATTGCGTCACCCATTATGGGATTGCTCTCACCCCCAACTCGCTTAACTTCAGAGTTCCGATGGAACCTGAAGCCAGTGAGCTCCCAAAAGGCCTCGTGTAGGTAGAGATGGGAATATACCTATAAGGCTTACAGGATCCATTCCTCTGGGCGATGTGGGATGTTATAATCCACCCCCCTTAGGGGCCCGACGTCCTTGTCGGCCCACTTCTGGCTAGGGATTGGCTCTGATACCAAACTGACACACCCCTCAATAATCCGGCCAAAATTTCAATCTCGCCAACTCGACTTCCCGACGTCCAAAACACATTTTTTTTCTTCTCCGAGCTTCGTGAGAGTGTTCTAAAGCTTCCTATAAGCTTAGAATCTTCCAAAAATTTCACATTTACGTGTGCATGAACAATACCTCAAATTAGAGGTTATGGTTCTCGGGTTTTCCGACAGCTTCATGTCGTAAAAATGGTATAGATGAGATCGTATGGTTACAAGGAATACGAATATGACATCGAAAACCTCGATCCGTGAAGAAAAATGGCTGATTTGGGTGTGTGTATGTGTGTGTGTGGTCCTAGTTGGCAACAAAACAACCAACCACAAACTAGGACAAATTTAGTTCCAATTCAGTCCAGACAATTAGGACTTAACATAAATTGAACATAACACCCACTACACCAACTAACGTCCAAGGGCAATTTAGTCGTTTCACACCGTCAATAAAAATAATTCGGGACGGGCTGTCACAAATTTAGTTTAACAATACAAAATATAAAAATAAATAATAAATAAATAAATAAGGTTTAGGCGACGAAATATTGATATTCGTCATGTAAAGTTTTAAAAAAATAATAAAAACTTATGAAAATAACTATATGTTAAATTTATTATATAAAATTAAATTAAAAAAAAAATTGGTTTAGCCGACGAAATATTTGGATTACGTCGCACAAAGATTTTAAAAAATAATTATTTTATTTTATTTATTTTTGTGAAGACTTTGGGTGAAGATGTGTGTTTCGTCACGCAAAATTTTATCACGCAATATTTTGGGAGACGAAGATAAAAATTTTGTTTCGCAAAGTGACTTTGCACGACGATGTGTGTTTCATCGTGCAAGGGATTTTTTTTTTGCTAATGATATAAGTATTTTGTTTTATAAAATCTTTAGCTTTTTAATCTGTGAATTTGTTTTTTAATCATGCCCAATCCATACATCTAGCTTCGTCTGATCGCAGCCTAATCCTTTAGCAAGCCTAACTCCTCTATGACTCGGTCGAATTATCAGCATCCCAGTAATACGCTGAACATTCACTACAAGGCCAATACTTGCAGACTTCCTTCTCGGTCAAAGTCTCAAAATATCAGGCCCAAACATTGTCTCATAGCTTCTGAAATCTTTGATTTGGCGAAAGGATTTTGAAGAAGCAAATGCTTTTCAAACACCTTACTCACCTGCATTTATTGAATCAAACCAATCTTTGCATGCCATCATCCTTCCTGACACAAGATTCATTCAACCACCTTCAACCACCTAATCACTAAAACTTCAGTTTCTTGAGAAATTATTTTTTGTGACGAGAATATAGATAGTATACTACGTATTTTTATAGAAGTGATGGAAAATTTTATTTTTTAAATTATTAACTTTTTAACACATATATCCTAACATTTGTATAATGACATGTAATGTATCATTCTGTGTACCGATCACACTGAAAAATCTCTCCAGTTTCTTAGGCCGCTAAACGTCTTCTCGTTGCTAGATTCTCGAAAATCCAATCCATCAATGTGTTTTGTCTGTGTGGATGGCGTGAAAATCGCAGCAAACCGTTCTAATTTTAAAAAATTTATGATTGGCTAATTCTTCCAAGATTCTTTCGGTGTTAAATTTCAAACCAAAAATCCTAAGGTCTTTCTCTCTCCTCGACTCTCCTATAAAAACCTCTTTCAAACCTCATTCTTCTTGACGCTTTGAAAAACTTATTAGAAACTCTGCCAATTCGAATTTCCATACCTCTTCTTGTAATCTTCCTTTCTTTTTCCTATTGATCTCACCTAAAACTATTACAACCTGTACTTTTGAATATTGTATTTCATTCTTGAGACATGTGAAATAACTATTTTGCCCTTAAGTGGATATCTTAATTAATTTATCGAGCATCAACTCGAGAATTATATCCTCGTACTTTCTTAAGTTTCATAATTCTATTTTTGGTACGTTGGTTTAACATCGAAATAAATTTACGAATCGAGGTCGTGAGGACCAAATTTTAATTTTTATAACTTTGGAAGGCAATTGGGTAATTTCACTTAAATGATTTTAAGAGGGACTTAACCCACATCCGGCCCACTCATTCTCTCCCTCCTCATTTCTGATTCACTACTCTCTCTCTCTAGAACTCACTCTCTCTCTAACACCGAGAGAAGAGAGCTCTCACTCTCCCACCTATTTTCACAAATTAAACCATATTTCCTACATTTTCGAAGCGTATGGAATGCAAGGATCATGTTGAAGTTTTTTTGTATTTCATTTATGATATGATGTACAAGGATACACATAAATAAAAGAAAAGAAGGACTAGTTACATCCAACAGTCCTTAGACTAAACCCTAGAGACCAGCTATGCTCCTTAATTAAAGGAGATTACACCAAACACTAGATGTTAGCCATACTCCTTAATTGAGGGAAACCAACTACAAGACTAAGAAGAGATTTACACATAATCTGTTAGGAAAAACATAAGGTGTCGTGTAGCCATGCTACACCTATGGTTTCTGGAATTGCATAATCTGTCTAGGGTTGGTAACTTTCAATACTCCCCCTCAAGTTGGATCGAGAAGTATAGTCTATCCAAGCTTGCCTAAAAGATGCTGAAAATGTACAGATGAGAAAGGCCTTAGTGAACACGTCCGCCAATTGATCATAACTGCGAGTGAAAACCGTTTGGATGAGTTGAGACTAAACTTGAGCCCTGATGAAGTGACAGTCAACTTCAATATGTTTGTCTTTTCATAAAAATTGGGTTTGGAGCAATATGCATGGGTGCTTGATTATCACACATGAGAGACATAGGAGTTGTACTCGAGAACCCTAGATCAAATAAGAGACTTTTAAGCCAAATCAATTCACATGCAATGGCAGCCATTGCTCGATACTCAGCTTCAGCACTAGAGCGGGCAATGACTTGTTGTTTCTTACTCTTCCAAGTGACAATGTTGCCTTCAACAAATGTGCAATAACTAGTGGTGGATTTTCTATCGATTGCATTGCCTACCCAGTCAGCATCAGTGTATGCATGAATCTCAGTAGAATGGTTATTACACATGAGGATACCCCTATTGATGGACCCTTTGAGATAGCGTATGATCCTTTTAACAATATTAAGATGTTCTAATGTGGGTGCATGCATGAATTGACTGACTAAGCTCACAGCAAAGGTAATGTGTAGACGGATGATAGTAAGATAGATAAACTTGCCAATCAATCTCCGATAATAGGTGACATTCTTGAGTGCATTGCCATCAGTGGTAAGCTTAAGTTTACTATCAATTGGGGTGACAACTGGCTTGTAATCGGTGAATCTAGCTTCCTCGAGTAGATCCATGACATACTTGAGTTGGTTGAGAAACAAATCCCATTGAGAGATTGCCATCTTAATGCCAAGAAAATACTTCAACTTCCCAAGATCCTTGATGGCAAAGGTTTGATGTAGGGATGTTTTCAAGGCTCCAATTTTAGATGCATTGTCTGTAAGATCCCACATCGCCTAAGGGAGTGATCCTTATATGTATATTCTCATCTCTACCTAGCACGAGGCCTTTTGGGAGCTCACTGGCTTCGGGTTCCGTAGAAACTCCGAAGTTAAGCGAGAAGGGGGCTAAAGCAATCCCATGATGGGTGACCCACTGGGAAGTTGCTCGTGAGTTCCCAAAAACAAAACCGTGAGGGAATGGTAAGCCCAAAGCGGACAATATCGTGCTACGGTGGTGGAGCGGGCCCGGGAAGTGATCCGCCCCGGGTCGAGATATGACAATTTGATATCAGAGCCTAACCCTGGCCGTGATGTACCGACGAGGACATCGGGCCCCTAAGGGGGTGGCTTGTAAGATCCCACATCACCCAAGGGAGTGATCTTTATATGTATATTCCTATCTCTACCTAGCACGAGGCCTTTTGGGAGCTCATTGGCTTCGGGTTCCATAGGAACTCCGAAGTTAAGCGAGTAGCGTACGAGAGCATTCCCAGGATGGGTGACCCATTGGGAAGTTCTCGTGTGAGTTCCCAGAAACAAAACTGTGAGGGCGTGGTTGGGGCCCAAAGCGGACAATATCGTGCTATGATGGAGTCGGGCCCAGGAAGTGATCCACCCTAGGCCGGGATGTGACATTGTCATCTATGATAATAAGATCATCAACATAAATAATGACCACCATCATACGAGTTCTATTCCGTACAAACAAAGAAGAATCGGCATTACTTCTAAGAAAACCTTCCCTTTCCAACACTGAACTAAGCTTGTCATACCAAGCTCTTGGTGATTGCTTTAAACCATAGATAGCCTTGTGCAGTTTGCACACCATGCCATCCTTTGCTGGAGAGTAACCTGGGGGAATTTGCATGTAAACTTCCTCCTGAAGCTCTCCATGAAGGAAAGCATCTTTAACATCCATCTGGTATAACGACCAACCACAATTGACAGCAACAGAAAGAAGCACAAGCACTGTGTCCATTTTTTCCACTATAGTGAAAGTTTCTTTGTAATCAATCCTCAAGGTTTGGGTGAAACAACGAGAAACAAGCCGAGCTTTGTGTCTTTCTATTGAGCCATCAATCTTGAGTTTAGTTTTGTAAACCCAACGACTCCCAATTTCTTTCTTTCCTGGAGGTAATTTTACAATACTCCAAGTATAATTTTCCTCCGAGGCTTGAAGTTCTTCAGACATGGTTTTCCTCTAGTGAAGAATGAGATTGGCTTCTTGAAATGTGTTAGGCTCTACAGTATTTGAGACTACAGTAAGAAATGCCACATGAGAATTTGAAAAATTGTGATTATTTATTGCTTCAGAGATAGGATGTCTAGAAGCATAAGCAACGTAGTTTACAAACTTGGTAGGAGCCTTCCTTTCTCGAGGTGGATTCCTCCTAACATCTTGAGAAGGTTGGTGAGTGAAGGGTTGAGGTGTAGCCTTAAGATCACCATTTCCTTATGGGTTGGCTTGAGAAACTGTTGAAATTGTGATTTCCAACATGACTTCATAGTCTTGACTGTCATTGCCCTTTAAGGAATCGTCATGACTCAAAAGCTCAGTGTATATAGGCAATGGAAACAAGTCACACAAGAGCTCTCCCTTACATGAAGTAGAACTGTTTTTTAAAGAATGGAGTCTCTTCCTCAAAGCAAACATCTCTAGATACAACACATTTGTTAGTGACAGGAATAAAACATTTATATCCTTTTTAAGTGGAGGAGTATCCCATGAACACACATTTGACTGCCCTAGCATCCAATTTGTCACGATGTTGAGTTTGCACATGTACAAAACAAGTGTAACCAAAAACTTTCAAGTGTGACAGGTTTATTGGTCTGTCTTTAAAGGTTTCATATGGTGATCTGAAACCTAGAACACAACTAGGAAGCCTATTGATCAAATAGGTGGCTGTAAGGATTGCATATGAGTGGATCACTTTGAGAAATTAAAACGTTTTTAGGTTATATATATATATGTATGTATGTATGTATGTATGTATGTATGTATGCTTAATATGTGGATGCATATTAATATGTTAGTCTCTGACGAGACTTGTGATGATATTTGATAATATCTTTAGATCATCATTGATCTAGTTTCACCACATGGTCATCAAGTAATATATTGTATTGCTATCTTCGACCGTAGATTTATTTGCAGGTGATATTCGTCCTAGTAGACGCTAGGATTAATGATTATTACCGGTACTAAGATTAACTAGTTGATGCTAGTATATTTCCTGCTTGTTATACATGTGTTAGTGGATGCTAACATAATTGATTGACGGAAAATAGGATTTTTGGACTTGACTTGATTGTCTTTCAATGATATTAATGAATGAGATTTACTATTATGGTACTGTATTATATTATTAGTTTTCATTATTTATGTTTTCGAAACAGGGGTTATTATGCTTAACGATGATTTTATAACTGTGATAAAACTGTTCCACTCATGTTTTGTTTTATCAACCCCTTCAAGACATAATGAGAATAAGGAGAACATCGATGAGGACAAGTGGGCTTGGCAGTAAGGCTTTCATCCTCTGGACTTTGGATGATGGCTTATTTATTGCAGTTTTATCATTGTTGTAATAGTTATGGCATGATTGTACTTTTGATTATGCATAGCACTACACTTTGTTGTATTTACTGTTGTGTGAAACTTCTAGCTGCTTTGATGTGATGTGATAATAACAGGGTTAAACCCGAGATAATTTGTGTCCCCAAGTACGGAGGATGATAAGTATTTTTCTTGCAGTAGCTTTGGAATTATTATTTAATGAACATTTTTTGGTCAAATTCATACACATCATAAATATCTTGTTATGGTTTCATCATTAAGTTGGCATGTGACGTCATCTCCAAATGAGGTTGTATAGTCAATTCAGTGTTAGCTAGCACATCACAGCCTCATAACTTGTGTTATTAGGGTTGGTGTGTGTCAAAAATATCCTTCAATCTTCAATGGCATACATTCAAACTCTTCTTAGCTTATGCGAACAACTTTATAGTAAGTTGCAAACCATCAGAGGGATTATTGATCACTTAATCACCTAACTCTTCATGTAGTAGAAGGCCAAATCCTAAGTCCTTGACTCTAGGTTTAAAGATTATGTTCCAAACTCAATTGTCTCACTAATAAAAATGAACTTGCTCGACCCTCTCTTCATAGGAGGTGACTGGTCAAAGTGGGGAATCGCCAAACCACAGGTTGGGCTTCTTGGATAAATCGAATGGAGCCATACTTCGAGTCTTGGAAGAGATTGGGTATTTTGACGCCATCAAGATCTCCACCATTGAGATCAACATGCATCGAGAGCTCTTGGTGGCAGCCCTAAACATCTAGTGCCAAGCCACCAACATGATCATGGGACCATGATTTTCTAGGGCCAGAGAAAGACATATCGAAATATGAATACCTTAAAAGTCTCGTTATGAACTCAACAGGTTCAACAACAGAGTTAAACAGACGAAGCAACGACAACACCATCATCATGTTCTAAAGTAGTGGTGAAGTTCGACGACTTCGCTAAGATTGATCATGCTTGGTCTTCAAGATACAAAAACTTGATCCAATAAACAATCAACCATATTTCCTATATTCTTATAATCCTTCCAATCTAAGAGTTAGTGTGCCCCGCAAGTAATCATACTCCTAAGATGATGCAATATCTATTCCTAGATATCCTCTAGGATTTTTTGGGTTTAATAATTCTATATCCTAAAAGGCCAATATCATAACTGGTATAAATACATCATTCTAGAATTTATCTCTGGTAACACAAGTTGAAGGAAATATTTGTGAAAACTAGTTCATTTGAGCAACATCTATGCATGCAATTATCAACTAAAAGACGGAATCATGCTTGTATACACTCAAAAACAAAACTTTTCCCATGAAATTCCAGACCTAGTAATTATGGTGAACCAAGACTCAACTCAAATCTTAAAGAAAAGAGTTGAGAAACTTTTATACCTTTGAAGCACCTCTTTGCTTAGCAAAGGACATTCACCCATGTGAGGGTCTTCTTTCCTTAGTTTCCTTGCTCCTTGACACCATGGATGTGGATGGAGGAACTTTGCTTCTTGGCTTCATGACTTCTTGGATAGATGAAGGAATGGACTCTCCAAGTTCCCAAAATAAGGAACCTCTAAGTCTCCACACCAAGGAGAGCACTGATGAAAAGATGAGTGACCTAGAGGAAGGAAGATTGCTAGCTATGTTCTTCTAGGGTGGCCGGCCTTCATTAGAGAAGAGAGAGATTTGTGTTCTCTTCTCTTCCCTTAGAAAATCCTAAGGATGAAATGGCTACAAAGTTGCATTTATACCACCTCACAATGAAGTGGCCACTTGCAATTAACACAAGTTTGCCTACCCTTCACCCTATGGCCTGTCATGATGGGTTTATTGGTCTTTGAGGCCCTTTAGGTTTTCAAGTTGTCATACAACTTGAGTTAATGGGCTTGACATTCAAATCCCATTGGACCTTACGGCCCAAAACTAACCCGAGGTCTATAAGGAACTTATTCATTTGATTAACATATTAATTAATCCTAGCCATAAATAATTAAACCATTTAATTATCCTTACTCATCTCCGTTGCTTCTTCAATCTCTACCTTACTCGGTGTATGATCCATTAGGTTCCTTTTAGCGAGGTAGTGAGTGATTAGAACTCTTCAAATCGATTATGAATTGAAACATACTTTCAATTCTCCCTTTTAGTGATTATACACCTTTAAGGCTTCCACAAACCATAAGTGACACCTAGCAGTAGAAAAGGCTGGATCAAGAAAAAGAGGTACTACGAGCCCTCTGCCCCACGCATCTAACCAACTCGCGTGGTTCATAGCTACCCAAGCTAATAAGAAGAGGTGGATAACCTATTCAGTTTAGGATTACAATACAATACAATATTTTTCTAATACAATACTCTTCACGACATTGTTTGGTTTGATAGTTTATTCATGTCTACTATCCAATGTGATTCTCTAACTTATATGATTACCTTGAATGTGATTTGGAACGACTTCCTAAATCTGATACATACTCTAGCCAGAGATTCTTAATTATATCATAGAGTATTCTCCTTCAAATGGTTTGAAGGCTAGTGATCCCTTGTTGCACATTCACTTGCCTCCGCGGCTAAATGGCTTAACCCCAACTATGTCGTGGACACCCTCTGACGGAGTGACTTTGACATAATTCAAGATCAAGCACCTAACCAAAAGACAACTATGATGCCTCAGGTCAAATGACTACTTTGCATTATCCCAACCATGAGTTCTCATGTGACATGAGTATGAGAACTCCTCGTTGATCGTGTTCAGTGAACTCATTCTCTATTGAGCACCTACATGCTTGTCTTAGTGTCAGTCACACCAATGACTCGAGACCAATCACTCTCTTTAAAAGAAGACATAGCACATATTGATCTTAATGGACTGTCAATGCGCAATTGGCAATCCTATGATCAGGAATGTTTAAGATATGTTTACGAAAAAGAATGGCCTCATCAATCTAATTTCTTTAGATCACATTCTCCCAATTACATATTCCTTGGACTTATTATTTAAGCATATAACATTAATATGAGATGGCTTTAAACAATAATTTTTGCCCTTTATATTAAACCAAACTAGTTTAACATGTGAAATATTCGTAAAGTGTCATCATATGATTGGCTTTATGGCACATTTCCAACAATCTCCCACTTGCAACGGAGCTAATCAACTTGGTCATCAATGATGATACCTCTTCTGTAGTCATTTCAAAAAATGGCTGAGTAGTAAGCCTAGATAATGGATATCTATATGTTATCCATAGAAGTAACCTTGAGAATAACGACGTCACCATTATACATGATTCTCAATCATGTGGTTCAGTCTCTCATTTGAGTTTGAATCTTGATGAGACCTTGATTCCTTGGCTTGAGCTATCGCCCCATTAGTGTCGTAGTGTGGGTACACTAGAGACACTTTCTGGTTAGAACTGAATGGAGAGTTCATAAATGAACTTTCCCATCCAAACAACATTGTTGTAAGCTTCTATATGGCGATATATTTTGCATGATGGAACACACTATAGCCATTACTTTTAATGTTTCCACCCAAATATCTCTTTAGTCATAATCAAGAGATATCCAATTATCTCTTCATTCATAACGAAAAGACATCCAATGATGGATACAATATTAGATTCATAATTTAATACATTTACGCTTCCATTGCGTTACTCTAATTCTTCCTCAATCTTCAGGAATCTATCTTTTAGTACTTCTTAAATACTTAAGGACTCACTTGACAGTTGCCATAGTTCTGATCCTGGGCTTGCACTGATATCATCTTGTACCGATCTTGCCACAAGTCATATCAATATTTTTCATAGAATATGAAATACATGAATCACCTTTCTACTTATGCATAAAGGATTCTATTTACACTTTATGCTTCTTTGCGAGTCAAAAAGGTACATTCCCTTTTAGAAGAGCAATTTCCCAGTCTGATTGGAATTGTCCTTTCATTTGAAGTTTATCATTCGAGAAACTTTCTACATTTATCGTTTATCAATAGGGATTGAGATAATCCAATTATATCTTGAAATCTATCATTATAGATTTCCATCCCATGTATATAGACTATGTCTCCCATATACATTCTATCGTTATAGAATGTTTAAAGTCATAACTTTAACGAAGAAGAATTCCTTTCATTTCCAAAATTAATATATCATATATATGTTCAAATTTAGGAATATGATTAACTGCCACTAATCTTTTGTAAACCTAGTATACAAATGATTCATTTACATCTCTACGAGAAATCAAATGATTTGATCTTTCTCTTATAAGATGCTTATAGCTCCCACTAGCTTGCTAAGATTCATGATAGATGGATCTCTACAACTGACACATCTTGTGATTGCTACTCTTAGACATATATTATCAAGACTATCTTGATAATGGTATCAGAAACTGATATATGTCCAAACATTGAATCATCATTTAGTTGTAGCTAGCAATCTTCGAATTAACAGAAACCAAGACTCCATCAAAGATGGTTTCTTCCAAGTCAACCAATCTCGTTGATTGTAGTCACCTTAAGCTACCAATTAGCCATGAAGGTTTCACTATTTCAGGTTAAATGGTACTATACCATTTCCTTGAGTATATGTTCTATATACACTCAATGTAGTCATAAGGATTTTAATTCTTATTTCTTTCGAACTAAGAGGTGTAACTTTGTGACATAGTCATAAAGTTCAAACCATTCAACTAAGATGGTTTATAAATCCTTCTCGACTACCTTGGAGCTAGTGGTGTAGGAACTAGGTTGTTATATTTGTTGATTATCATCTTGTCTCTCAAAGAACCCATTCTTTGAGTTCTATCTCTCATTCATTTGCTCTATCTTAGGAAAATCCTGTTGTAGGATTACAATGAACTACCCAACAAATAATATTTGTTAGTTGGTTTATAGAAGTGATATCCAAAGGTTAATTTAAGGATATCCCACAAGATTGTTCTCAAACAAATATAGCTTATTAGCACACAACCCCAAATCTTAACATGCTTAAGACTTGTCTTTCTTTCCAACTACATCCTATGGAGTCATGGAAATTTTGGAAGATCTTCTAATTGACAATCATATTGTCTTAGAGGTATATATCCTATATATGGTATTTGATGCTACTTTCTTTGATACCTTTCAAGGAAACTCTTCTAAAGTGTTATTCTTCCTTGGATCAAATCTAAGGAGGTAAATACTTTAGACGTCTTACTCATCAACTTACATTCTTGAATTCTTTGAAACCTTTTGCAAAGTATTCGGACTTGTGTTTATTCAAAATAAACGATAGTCCAACCGGGAGCAATCTTCGGTGAATGTCATACAACATGAGTAGTATTATGTTGTGGACAAGTGCCACTAACATCTAAGTGAATTAACCTCAACAACTTTGTGATTCTTTCTTCTTTTCAAAAGAATAAAGATTTGAACATTTCGCCTCTATACAATTTTAACAAGAAGGCATTGGATCCGGATCTAACAATCCAAAGCATCCGTGTATGATCAACTTGTAATTAATGTTTTAGAGGTGTCGTAACTTAGTGGGATTAGTCACTACCTTGCAACCTTTTGGGTTTTAAGCATCGTTATATTTTAAACAGTTAACACTACCACATCATCTCTACTATAGAGACAATCAATCAGATTACAATAATCCAATCATTCATTAATAAAGAACAATGTTTTGTAAAAAAAAAAAACATTCATCCATCTCTAAAATTATAGTGTTGGAATTAAGTTCCTTATTCAAATTGGAATGTAAAGAGAATCTTTTCTTTTCCACTTTCTTTTGTAGTTCATATGAGGAAATAAGTACTATCTGCTTTTGCAGAGATCTATATTTTATTCACATTCCAAATGTGAAGTACTTTTTCTTCTCTTATTAATCTTCTACTTCTTACTAGCCACACTTTTACAACGATTGTAAAACATAGTTATTAATACGGAATCAAGCATTCAAGTAGAAGAACCACCTGTTTTGATTTATTCAAGAAAAATTTACAACACCTTTGAAAAGTGTGCTCTTGACACTTGCAAGACATTTCTTGCAAATACCCCTTCCAATGTTCATCCTTTCATAAAGAAAGTTTATTCCCTTGGAGTTATTTTGCTTTCTTCATTTGATTTCTCCCTTGACTACAATAGTCTTGGTCCTTAAACTCCCATTATCTCTCTTGAAGCTTATTTCAATTATGTTTTACACATCAAACGATTTGGAGAGCGTGCAGTTATTGTTCACTATATAGTTTACAATAAACTTAGTGAACCATTTGGATAGGGACTCAAAGGTGAAGTCCTTGCTTAGTTTCCATCTCTTGAAGTGGTTTAACACTTCAACACTCAACGATTCAAAATCATCATAAGTCCATGTTGATGGACTATTTTTGTCAATCAACCATTATGTTCTAAACATAAGTACAAACTTTCAAGAGTTGTTCAAGGCAACTCTTATTTCTTCATGCAACAATTTGTAAGTGAAGAATCATGGCACATAAAGTTTCCATGCCCTTGTGCTTACTTCTCAAGTTCGTTGTTCATGTAACAAAGAAACAAGCACAAGTGTTTGCGTTAACTAAGAGTTGTTCAAAGCAACTCTTATTTCTTCATACAACGATTTGTACTTGAAGAATTATGACACTAAAAGTGTCCATGTCTTTGTGCTAATCTTCTCAAGTTCATTTGTTCATACAACAAAGGAATAAGCACTAGTTGTTTGTGTTGTCCTCTTTATGATAGACTTATCTAACATGTTCTTCCATTGATACATTTTCAATAGGAAGATTGTGAGGATATGACTACTTAGGTACATATACAATCCATTCAAGACAATCTATGGGATTGTTATACCAAGTCGGGAAACTAAAGCCTCTAGCTTTTCTTTGTCAAGTTTTGGATAGCATTTGTAAATATATCGGTACATAAATACATAACGAATATAAATTGATTGATTTTAAGCTATTTGATCTGGGTCTTTAAATCAAATAGCACCACCCACTATTTTTAGCAAATTCCATATCCCTCATTGGAATTCGAGAGTTTTGGAGGAAACTCTTAGTAGGGTATGAGAGGCTCACTATTACCAAGCCCACCTCACAATGATATGATGTTGGCTAGCATCACTAATAATGAGAGAGTACGCTTACTCATTTACATCTCATGTAAGTACCTATCTTATTTGGCCTCTAGAGAATGATGCCTCACAATGATATAATGTTGGTTCCATTGCACTTAGTTAGGTCATTCCCACCATGCAAGTTCGGGTAGGGGTTCAAGAATAACCTCGTAATAATATGATGTTGATCATTCTCATTGCCTACCTTCACAATATCATGTATGCATATAGAACTCCTCCTGAGTGTAAGCATATACTTTGTACTCCCCCATGATAGGTGAAGTCGAAGTATAAGTCACAAACAATTGGAGCCTACCACGGTGGAAGGCCACGAAAGAGTGTTCAAAGCACTCTCACACTTGTCAACTTAATAACGTTTTGGTTGAGGTTTTTAGGTCTCATCACATATAAGCATGCATTTTAATCTTATTAAAATAATTTGGTCCTATTACAACTATTGGCCAATGTGTTTGATTTAGTAGTATATGATACTCCCACTATGCTTGTAAAACGATGTTTAAAGCAAGAGTATATGGTACTACTAACATAAGCTTTGCATTCATTGATGGACTATATAGTTGCCTTAGGGCCTTAGGATGACTATGAACCTTTGATTTGATCCAACATAAGCCTAGTGTTGGATCTCGGTCTAGGGATGGTGATTGATTTTAGTTACACGTTTAATCACATTAAGGCGTGTTTTCTTATTGGGCGTTGGACCCTACTACAATTTCATGCATATCAAATAAAACAAGAAAGGAGTACTTCAAAGTAAAGAATAGCTTATGCTCTTTTACAACATTTAATCAAAACAAATTACTTTACAGTAAAGAAGAGCTTATGCTCTTTTACAACATTTGATCATATCAAATTACAACCAAAATCTAATCTACACATTCCCATGGTTCAAACAAATATGAGAGCCGGCCTTTCACATAGCTCAATTATCGTAGGCTTAGGTTCATAATCACCCTTTCTTTAATTAATTAATGCTTTAACTAATTAAACTTGAATGCAACATTGTCATTTGGTTTTTGTATCCACATAATGGATTTAGATGGAGCTAAATGAAATGAAAATCTAATTCTCATTTAAAGATACAAAACTATTTTGTTCTCAACTAATTTGGGCCAAAATGCAAGAACCTCAACTTTTTGGGCTATATTGCAAAACACAAACTTTTGAGGTCACTTTGTAAAAACACAAAAGTCCACTACTTCATGTAATTACAACTAGAACCCAAAAACATCATCAAATGCAAAAACTTCATTAAATGAGCAAAACAATTTGTCCTTTAGTGATTTTGTGCCTTTACATAAAAATGTAAACTTTCGGGTCAAAGCACAAATACAAAAAAGTATCAAAACTTTATGTAATTGCATAAAAGCCCCAAAAGTACCCCCATTATAGGTATGGTGTGAATAGTAAAATAGGTATGGGTGATGTTTAAAAGTTCAAACCATCCATCACTAACAAAAACAAATAAACAACCAAACACCTTTTTGAATGAAAACACCAAACTTTTTGCTCTTGGTATGAACATCAATAACAAAGCAAGAACATTGAAGAACATCCATGAAAACCCATAAGAGCTCCATGAATGTTTTCACTCAATAAAACTCAAATTTTCACTACTCAATAGATGATTAACATCCTAGGGTACTTAGGGGTTCCAAAAGTCACTTTAAAACACTTCTAACAAGACAAACATGAACCCAAAAATCCACCCTTTGGATTTGGCCGAATTCCCCCATAAACATGGCACCAAATTTTAGCTCCAAAATTCATGCTCATATGAACTACATATACAACATTTGAGATGGCAAATTTTCAAGCAAAATTTACATTCAAAGAAGCAAGAATAAAGCTTGTAACAATTACAACATTCAAATGAAAGACTATTAACTACAAAACCAAAAAGAATTCACCAACTACTAGACCTAGGCTCAGATACCACTTGAAGGAAATATTTGTGAAAACTAGTTCATTTGAGCAACATCTATGCGTGCAATTAACAATTAAAAGACAGAATCAAGCTTGTATGAACTCAAAAACAAAACTTTACCCATGAAATTCAAGGCCTAGTAATTATGGTGAACCAAGACTCAACTCAAATCTTAAAGAAAAGAGTTGAGAAACTTTTATACCTTTGAAGCACCTCTTTGCTTAGCAAAGGATATTCACCCATGTGAGGGCCTTCTTTCCTTAGTCTCCTTACTCCTTGACTCCATGGATGTGGATGGAGGAACTTTGCTTCTTGGCTCCATGACTTCATGGATGGATGAAGGAACGGATTCTCCAAGTTCCCAAAATAGGGAACCTCTAAGTCTCCACACCAAGGAGAGCATTGATGAAGAGATGAGTGACCTAGAGGAAGGAAGATTGCTAGCTATGTTCCTCTAGGGTGGCCGGCCTTCATTAGAGAAAAGAGAGTTTTGTGTTCTCTTCTCTTTCCTTAGAAAATCCTAAGGATGAAATGGCTATAAAGTTGCCTTTATACCACCTCACAATGGAGTGCCCACTTGCAATTAACACAAGTTTGTCTACCCGTCACCCTATGGCCGGCCTTGATGGGTTTATTGGGCTTTGAGACCCTTTGTGTTTTCAAGTTGTCATACAACTTGAGTTAATGGGCTTGACATTCAAATCCCGTTGGGCCTTGTGGCCCAAAACTAACCCGAAGTCTATAACGAACTTATTTGTTTGATTAATTAACATATTAATTAATCCTAGCCATAAATAATTAAACCATTTAATTATCCTTACTCATCTCCATTGTTTCTTCAATATGTACCTTACTTGGTGTACGATCCATTAGGTTCCTTCTAACGAGGCAGTGGGCGATTAGAACTCTTCAAATTATGAATTGAAACATACTTTCAATTATCCCTTTAGTGATTATACACCCTTAGGGCTTCCACAAACCATGAGTGACATCTAGCAGTATATCATGGCTACCCAAGCTAATAAGAAGAAGTGGAGAACCTATTAAGTTTAGGATTACAATGCAATACGGTCTTTCTCTAATACAATAATACTCTTGATCACATTGTGTGGTTTGATAGTTTATTCATGTCTACTATCCAATATGATTCTCTTACTTATATGATTACCTTGAATGTGATTTGGAACTACTTCCTAAATCTCATTCATACTCTGGCCAGAGATTCTTAATCATATCATATAGTATTCTCCCTCAAACGGTTTGACGGCTAGAGATCCCTTGTTGTGCATTCACTTGCCTCCGTAGCTAAGTGGCTTAACCCCAACTATGTTGTGGACACCCTCTGACGAAGTGACTTTGACATTGTCAAATATCAAGGACCTAACCACAAGACAACTATGATGCCTCATGTCAAAAGACTACTTTGCATTATCCCAACCATGAGTTCTCATGTGACATGAGTATGAGAACTCCTTGTTGATCTTGTTCAGTGGACTCATTCTCTATTGAGCACATACATGCTTGTGTTGGTATCGGTCACACCAATGACTCGAGACTAGTCACTCTCTTTAAGAAAAGACATAGCACATACTAATCTTAACGGACTGTCAATGCACAATTGACAATCCTATGATCAGGAACATTTAGGATATGTATATGAAAGAAAATGGTATCATGAGTCTAACTTCTTTAGATCACATTCTCCCAATTACATATTCCTTGGACGTATTGTTTAAGCATAAAACATTTATATGAAATGGCTTTAAACAATAATCTTTGTCCTTTACATTAAGCTAAATTAGTTTAACATGTGAAATGTCTGTAAAGTATCATCATATGATTGGCTTTAGGGCACATTTCCAACACAAGTATCGCACACTTATTCTCTTTGAGTCTCACATATTTGCTTACTAACTTACTGTTGAAGAGCCTTTGGCAGGCACCCATCATCCCTGGTCATTGGCTGCATGCGATTATTTGTTTTTTTACAGGTTACTCAAGTTTGTGCATCTCCACCTTTAATAGCAGAGCGTGAATTTGGTTCCAACACTTATTGCTTTCATTGAGAGTTAACTCATATTCGTCCCGCCCAATTTCCTCTACTGCAACTATGGTTATCTGAAAGCAACGTCTTTGCACCTTTATTACCCCATAACGCAACAATGCTTCTGACAGTGAAGACGTCCTCACCATGGATCATTCTTGGAGAGTGTTGCAGATCTATGCTTCAATCAACAAGCTCCAAAAGGCCTCACGAATGAAGAATCAGGTAAAACTTATGACATGCCCCTATCCTGATGTCCGAGGGACAACGGGATGGCCACGTGCTAGCCGACACCCGAGGGTGACGCAAGCGATTTAATGAATGCATATGCCGAAAACATGTGAAACATGCATATAAATTTCGGTCGAACTACAAAATGTAGTGTGCATATACCAACCTTACCAAAATAATATAATAATATTTAGCCGTAAATAAAATGACAGTGATAATGCATGACATGTTCAGGGCATACATCTAATTCAGAATACAAGTAGATTGTGTGACAAAAAGTGTTATTACAAGTGATGTCAAAAGCAGAGAGGATGGCACGATATCACTGGTAGGGGAATGCCTCATAGCTCAGATTGTATGCCTCATTCCTATGCCCTGCGGGGGCGCAAAATAAAAATTGAGTGGACCAAGTTGATATATAAGTAATACTGAAATAGTTATTCATCAACATACTAACCCCAAATTTTTATGAAAACTTAATATAATATGTAATAGGTTTTCCGAAAGCCCTTGCATGTCATAAAACCTTCATAAAACATATATCATATATTGTGCTTAATAGTGGTGTCATATGTAAGTATCTTCCGGCCGAAGCCAATATAAATATCTTCTGGCCGTAGCCATCTATCAATGCTCGGTTGAAGCTAATATAAGTATCATCACTCGTAGGCAGAACAATGACCACTAGATAAGCACAACAACATTGAATATAATCTTTCCAGAATATAAGTATATATATCTCAACGGAGCTGAAACATCATATCTTAAATCATCTTCATATCATATAGTCATCCATCACATATACTACAAAGAACATAAAAATCGATAAAGTATGGTATTCTAAAATATTCTCAGTAAAGCATGATATCTCATAAAGGGTAAATATAATTTACTCATAAACGTTTCATAAAACGTAACCATTAAGTCATGCTTTTCATTTATGCATTTCTAATAGTAAAATATGCATTTTAGAAAGGGTCCACTCACAAATACTCCGTCGTCGTAGAGCCGTGCGAAATAAGAGGGATAGCAACGTCACTAATAATTGCACCTAAGCACATAAAGGGTCCAATTAATAAAAATCTATCATAACGATTGAATTTTGGAAAATGGACATCATAAATGGATTTAGGACGTTGAAAAACATAAGGGGGACCTCAGGTACCCCCACGCGCTGCCACAAGGTGGCGGCCCCGATTGCTACGAGCCGAGATAGGTAACCAGAAAGTTGGCCAAAAAAGTTGCCGATACCATCGCCAACACCGCCGTCGACGGTAGAGCATGGTGCCTCTGGTGGAGGCACATGTGATCCACGCGCCAGTATATGCGGCCCTTCACACGCGCCCAAGTGCAAGCCCACACACCACTCACGCACAGCCTGGGTTATGGGTTATAACTAGGTTTGCGCTTCGGCCTGGGGTCCTGGGCTTAGGCCTAAGGTCATTAGGTCGAAGACCCAAGTTAGCACAGCCTAAGAGCCTGGGTTCATAAGGACCAGGCTACAAGGTTGGGCCTGGGCCGGTTCTCAGTTGGGTCTGGGTTTAGGGTTACCAGGTCGGGTCGACCCGATTTTCTGGTTAGTTTCGACGGGAAAGAAGACCGAGGCTTCCCAAGCTCTAATCAATGATGATCTTCTACCACAATCTACAATTTACCTACCAAAATGAAGATAGAGATGAAAGGAATAAGATCATACCTTTGTGGTCGCTCGTTGTGGTTAGAGTTGGCCAAAAATTAGATCAAAGCTGTCAAGACTTGCCGGGTTCTCTAAGCTCTTGCACCAGGTTCCATGGTGCTACCCTCTTGGTCCTGGGTTCGAGGATTGGTGTCTGAGTCTTAGCTTCAAAGGTTAGTTTGTGTGTGGATCATCGGAGAGGGGAGAGCACAAAGAGAGAGAGAAATGCGAGATATAGAGAGTGTGAATTGAGAGAGAGGGCACTTGGGGGAGAGAAGAAAGAATGAGAGGAAAAAAAAAGTTGGGGAGTTACCACATGGCAGCTAAAGAAAGAATGAGAGTTAGGAGGAAATCCAAAAAGGGGATCCAGATTAGGTAGGGGATAGGGGTCAAAAATCTCTTTATAGGTCCCTAGGTTCACAATTTAAGAACGTACTAAATGGACCACAAAATATCCGAAAATGTTCGACGTTCAAATTTAGAATCTTCATTATAAATTGGAATCCAAATCCGTTTGTGCCTACGTTCATGGCGTTAAATTCGATAAGAATAAATTAACTAAATTCAGACTATGCGTTTTGACGAGACAGTCAAACAAAGTCAACTCAAGGGTAAAAAGGTAATTTCATAAGTCTAACAATATGAAAATACACTTAAATTCGGGACAGGGTTTCACAATCTACCCCATTAAAAGAATTTCATCCCCAAAATTACAATCTCAAATAAATAGGTACGGATACTGACTCCTCATCAGGTCCTTCATTTCCCAAGTGGCTTCCTCGACTACATGTTTCCTCCACATTACCTTTACTAACAAAATGACTTTGTTCCTCAGAGTTTTATCATGTTGATCGATGATCACCACAGGTTCCTCAACATAACTCGGGTCCTGACTCACTTATAAAGGTTCCGGCTGAATAATGTGAGAGGGATCTGGTACATACTTCCGAAGCATGGAAACATGAAATACATCGTGTATCTGCAACAACTCTAGTGGTAGCTCCAATCTATAAGCAACTGCACCAATTTTCTTCGTAATCCGATAGGGACCAATATATCGAGGTCTCAACTTCCCTCGCTTACCAAATCGAACCACACCCTTCCATGGCGAAAACTTTAAAAAGACAAAGTCACCAATCTTATACTCACGATCCCTGGAATATCAATCTGCAATACTCTTCTGTCAATCTTGTGCAGCATTTAGGTTCCTCTTTATCAGTTAGATGTTAGTATTAATGGTGTCGATCATTTCTGGCCCCACTAACACTCACTCACCGACCTCAGTCTAACACAACGGTGTCCGGAATGCCTTCCCATATAGTGCCTCAAATGGCGTCATGCCAATACTAGAGTGGTAACTGTTGTTGTAGGCAAACTTGATGAATAGCAAATAGTTATCCTAACTACCCTTCCACTGGATGATAGACACTCTCAAAATGTCTTCCACAGTCTGAATAGTCCTCTCAGATTGACCATCGGTCTGTGGATGGTAGGTAGTGTTGTACAACAATTGAGTATTCATGGCGTCATTGAATGTTCTCCAAAATCTGGAGGTGAATCTTGGATCTTTGTCTGAAACAATGGTGACGGGTACACCTTGAAGTTTAACAATATTATCGATGAACAAATGTGCCAACTTCTCCAATGTGTAGGTCTGTCGAACATGTAAGAAATGAGTAGTCTTGGTGAGCCAATCCACAATCACCCAAATGCCATCAAACCTCAATTGTGTGCTCAGCAAATATACATGAAATCCATGGTGATGTATTCCCACTTCCACGCTAGTATAGGGAGATTTTGCATTAGCCCTTCAGGTTTATGTCTGTCTGCCTTCACTTGCTAGTAAATAATACATCTCTTCACATACTCTGCTACATCCCGTTTCATCCCATACTAGTAGTAGAACAAATGGATAGTGTGATACAATTTAGTACTACCCAGATGCATGGCATACGCTGAAATATGGGCTTCATCAAGAATTTCCTATTTCACCACTTCATTGTCCTTAGGCACAAACAGCTTATTTCCCATCACCAAGGCTCCACCTCTCTGGATTTTCAAATCCTACCTAGAACCATTCCACACTTGTTCCTTTAAGTCTACACATTGTTGGTCGAGCTCCTGAGCTTCCTAAACCAAATCCACCAACACAGGCCTAATCTAGAAGTGGGTCAACAATGCTCCTTGTGAATCTGGTGTCACGGCAATGCCGGTTTCTGGTAGAGAAAACAGTAGCAACACATGTATAGCTCGAAGGGAGGCAAGCTGTCCATAAGATTTCCGACTAAGTACGTCTACTACGACATTTGCGTGACCAGGATGATACTCAATAGTACAATTGTAGTCACTAATTAGTTCCATCCACCTTCTCTGCCTCAAATTTAACTCCTTCTAGGTGAAGACATACTTCAAACTCTTATGATCTGTAAAGATACAGCACTTCTTGTCGTACAAATAATGTCACCAGATTTTTAGAACAAACACTACTGCTCCGAGTTCCAGATCATGAGTGGGGTAGTTTTTCTCGTGATTTTTGAACTGCCTAGAACCATAGGCAATGACTTTCCCATGCTGCATTAGAAGTTTAGAACACAAGTTAATCCCAAAAAGGATGCATCATTGTAGATCTCAAATTCACTACCATCGTCCGAAAGAGCGAGGACTGGAGCATGAGTAAACTGGTGTTTAAGCTCCTGAAAACTTCGTTCACAATTCTCATCTTATTCGAATTTGACCCCCTTCCGGGTCAACTTAGTAAGAAAAAGGGCGATTGTAGAGAAATCCTACACAAAACGTCGGTAATAGCTAGCTAGTCCCAGAAAACTCCGTACTTTAGTAACATTCCTCAGTTGTTCCCACATAGACACTGCAGAAATCTTCTGAGGGTCCACGCTAATTCCATCAGCAGGAACAACATTCCTGAGGTAGCTGATCTGGTCTAGCCAAAACTGGCATTTACTAAAGTTCACATACAGTTGATGTCTCATCAACCTCTCCAACACCAACTTCAAATGTTTCATGTGCTCAACATTACTCTTGGAGTAGATCATGATGTCATCAATGAACACAATCACAAACCGATTAAGATATGGTCTGAAAACTCTATTCATCAAATCTATGAAAGTTACAGGTGTATTGGTTAACCCAAAAGGCATGACACAGAACTCATAATGTCCATACCTAGTACGAAATGCAATCTTCAATACATCTTCATTCCGGATCAGTAGCTCGTGATAACCTGAACGAAGATCGATCTTAAAGAACACCTGAGCACCCCTCAGTTAGTCAAACAAATTATCAATCCAAGGTAGGGGATAATGGTTTTTCACTGCCACCCTTTTCAGTTGCCAGCAGTCGATGCAACCTAGGGAGACATGTTGGGTTGGATGTAACCTTTATCCACAAGCTGATGGAGTTGAATCTTCAATTCTCTTAACTCAGCTGGTGTCATTCGGTATGGTGCTAAGGAAATAAGGATGGTACCTGGAAGTAAATCAATACTGAATTCGATTTCTCTTGTAGATGGTAACCGTGGTAAATCCTCAGGAAATACATCGATGAATTCATTCACCACTGGCACATCTCCAGCACATAAAGAAGGTTCACCCCGCGTGACCACAAGAGCTAAGAATCCCACACAACCCTTCTGTAGTAACTTCGTCGTCCAGATGGCGAAAATAACACTATTCTGAATGATTTGTCGCTCACCTTGAAACGTGATCGCTGGTTGTCCAGGCCAATCAAATGTCACTAGTTTCTCTCTACATTCGACATAAGCATTGTGCCTAGAAAGGCAATCCATTCCTAAAATGACATCGAACTCCACAAGGTTGAAAGGAATCAAATAGGTTTCCATAAGTTCCCTTTCAACAATAACTGGGCAATCTCTAAACTCCTACTATGCAAAGAATAGATCTCCAGGTGGCAATTGTATGAACATATCAAAATCGAGCTAGGTAGGTTGCGGGTTAAGAACCTGTGTAAATTATGAAGATATAAAAGAATAGGTAGCACCCGAATCAATCAGAACACGAGCCAAATTACCACAAACAAGTAATGTACCAATAATAACTCTAGGGTCCTGCTCTCCCTCTTGCTGAGCCATGGCATTGATATGCTCATAGGCCCGACATCCCGAACCACTGCCACTACCCCCTTGAGTCCTATCACCTTGGCTGTTGCGGCTTGCTCGGTTCCGTTGAGCACGACTGCCTGAAGCTGCTCTAGAAAACTGCGGCTGCTTCTGAGCAAAAACCTGAGTACTTGGATTGCTACTCCCACCATAACTTTAAGTAGTCGAATAGTTACCTCTAGCATAATTCGAAGTACTCGGATTATTACTCCCACCGTAACTTGAACCGGTGATGGCACTGAAAAGTAATTATGGACATAGTGCCCACTGCCACCACACCTAACATGTGACAGTATTCGCAAAGCAAACTCCCCGATGGCGCATACCACAACACGTACAAGTCGCCAATGTTGGACTAAAGTGGCTAAAAGATCACCTTACCAATTCACTGCCTGAGCCCTCACTAGATGATCCTAAACCCTGACCCTATCGTTTGAACGACTGAGAGTGTCTAGGGCCGAAAGAACTTGAAAAAGTAGAACGCTTCCTCATACTCCGAGATTGGAATCTACGACCCCGCTGATTCAAGTTTAGTTTGCTGCACCTTGTCTGTTTGACCCTTAAAACCGCCTTAATTATCTCCTCGTATGAGGCATACCTCTGTAGTGCCAAAAGCTCACAAATGTCCTGGTTCATAGCAATCTGCAGCTTTATTATCATCTATCAAGGGTTCGCATAGCTTCCCTCATGGTGTCTTGACAAGCGCTGAAAAGTGCTATCAAACTCTATAATACTGATATTACCTTGGTAAAACTCTAGGAACTCCTGTCTCTTCCTCAACTAATAACCGGGCTCAAAAAGTGTGCGCTGAAAAGTCTCTTGAATGTAGCCTAAGTCATCAAAGAATTACGTGAGCAAGAGCTCGTCACTGACTTCCACCAATATCTCGTGTTCCCCTAAAGGAATTAACCAGCAGTATTACCCATTCAGACGTTGGGCATTTCATACTCTCTAAGGTGTCTAACCAATCCTCAGACTCCTCATAAGCTCCAACTACACGAGCAATCTCCATATGAGTATAACTCGGCTTGTTACTACCAAGAAAAGCACTTTGTAGCACAAAGGTAAACTACTAAATTCCTCCCATTAGATCAGAACGAGGTCGCCAACGTACATTCCCACCAGTAAGATCTATAATTCTGATAAAAGGCAAACAAGATTGAGAAAGATGAAAGATTATGGTCACAAGAAAGTTTATGATTACCAAATGGAAGAATGAAGTCCTAAGTATGCTTTGATACCAATCTGACAAGCCCCAATCCCGATGTCCGGGGGACAGCAGGATGGCCACATTCTGACCGATACCCGAGGGTAACGCAAGCCATTTAATGAATGCATATGCCGAGAACATGGGAAACATGCATATAAATTTTGCTCGAACTACAAAACGTAATATTCATATACCAACCTTACCAAAATAATATAATAATATTCAGCCATAAATAAAATGATAGTGATAATGCATGACATGTTCAAAGCATACATCTAATTTAGAATACAAGTGGAAGGTGTAACAAAAAGTGCTATAACAAGTGATGTCAAAAGCAAAGAGGATGGCACGATATCACGATATCACTGGTAGGGGAATGCCTCATAGCTCGGATCGTATGCCTCGTTCCTATGTCCTGAGGGAGTGTAAAACAAAATATGAGTGGACCAAGTTGATATATAAGTAATACTGAAACAGTTACTCATCAACATACTAACCCCCAAAGTTTTATGAAGACTCAATAATATAATATGTAATAGGTTTTCCAAAAACCCTAGCATGTCATAAAACCTTCATAAAACATATATCATATAATGTGCTTAATAGTGGTGTCATATGTAAGTATCTTCCGACCGAAGCCAATATAAATATCTTCTGGCCGTAGCCATCTACCAACACCCGGCCGAAGCCAATATAAGTATCATCGCCTGTAGGCAGAACAATGACCACTAGATAAGCACAAAAACATTGAATATTATCTTTCCAAAATATAAGTGTGTGTGTGTGTATATATATATATCAACGAAGCTCAATAGCTCAAACATCATATCTTAAATCATCTTCATAGCATGAGTCATCCATCATACAGACTACAGTAAACATAAAAATCGATAAAGTATGGTATTCCAAAATATTCTCAGTAAAGCATGATATCTAACGTTTCATAAAACATAACCATTAAATCATGTTTTTCATGTATGCATTTCTAATAGTCAAATATGCATTTTAGAAGGGGTACACTCACAGATACTCCATCGTTGTAGAGCTGTGCAAAATAGGAGGGACGAAAACGTCGCTAATAATCGTACCTATGCCCATAAAGGGTCCAATTAATAAAACTTTGCCATAACAATTGAATTTCGGAAAACAGACGTCATAAATGAATTCAGGATGTCGAAAACATAAGGGGGACCTCGAGTACCCCCACGCGCTGTTGCGCGTGCCCTTACACACCACAACACGCGCTGTGGGAGGCGGAGCACGATGCCTCCGGTGAAGGCACGTGTGCTCCACGTGCCAGTGCAGATGGCCCTTCACGCGCGCCTACACATAGGCCCACGCGCCATTCACGCGTGGCCTGGGTCCTGAGCTTGGGCTTAGGTTCATTGGGCTGAAGGCCTTAGTCAGCACAGCCCAAGGGCCTGGGTTCACAAGGACATGGCTATGAGGTTGGGCATAGGCCAGCTTTCAGTTGGGTCTGGGTTAGGTTGGGTCAACCCAATTTTCTGATTGGTTTCGAAGGTGAAAAAGACCGGAGCTTCCCAAGCTCTGATCAACGTCGATCTTTTACTACAATCTACAATTTACCTACCAAAATGAAGATAGAGATGAGAGAATGAGATCGTACCTTCGTGGTCCCTCGCCATGGCTAGAGTTGGCCGGAAATCGTCTCGAAGCCGTCAGGACTCATCGGTTTCTCTAAGCTCTTAGACCAGGTTTCATGGTAATACCCTCTTGGTCCTGGGTTCGAGGGTTGGTGTCTGAGTCTTGGGTTCGAAGGTTTGTCAAACGCCCCAAAAACGGGCACGTAACAGTGCCACGCTCTATTAGTAACGAAATAATATAGTGTTAAAATACAACACTATAGTACTACATTCCTAATAGAACGTAAGGCTATTTGAAGGGAATAAAATAATATATTTTTAAGCAATACGGAAGCGGAAATCATTTTGGTTAAACGAAGAATAAAAGGGCAACTGAATTCGGATAATTTCTTTTTGTCATTAAGGACGAAGTTTACAATTTACAACAAAACTAACTCTTAGGTACGATTTGGAAAGTACAAAACGTTGAGTTTGGCTACAAAAATCCCTTCAAGACGGTGAGGCAATGAACGACCAAGAAGTTGACAAGTAACAAACTGCACTTGTCCCAACTTTAGTCCAAAATGTCTATTTGTAGGTGCACCGGTCCTATAATAAAGTGGGGGTGAGCATCACAAACATTCATCACTCCCCCTCAAGGAATCCACCCCAGCTAGGTTTGAAAATAGTATATGACACTTTATATACAATAGGAAAATGATTGATGCACAACAAAAGCTTTGTTTAGTTTTGAAAATAGATTGTATGCTCACACAATTTCCATTTAAAGGAAAACAGATATCCCAATAAATTGCTACATGCCTGATAACCGGTCCAATGACCAACTACCCCCTTACATGGACCAACTCCGAACAAACATACTTATGGTAAGGTATAGCTAGAGTGTCCTTTAATGCTCTACCCTTAGATATCCTAGTACGTTTCCTAGAAAGGTAGCGATACTAATCCTTACGCAGTAGCCCCTTCGGAGGTTTAGGGGATCGAAACCCAAGGCGGTCGCTATGCCCCATTCACTCTCAAGTCATCACTTTAATTTGTAGAATAAAACAATCAAGCATATCATGATATAAAGCAAAACCATTTTTACTCATGGTTCTATCACAACAAATATATGCAGCTTTCACAGGCATTGGTATATTTACATATACATACATGCACAAATTTCCATAACTAGGGTAAGTGAAGATCCCATTACCTGGTCTCCAAGCCAGGCAAGCAATATTCCTCACCAATACCTCGGTTAAACGCAAGCACCATGAGTAATTGGAGTCCCTAGTTCAACAATTACAATATGTCACTATATGTTCATATATAATGACTAAACTTTATTCCCATAACAACAACTATTTTCGCAGTTCAATCCCTGGTATGAAACCAGCGGCTTTGAGGTTTGTTTTCCCATAAGCTTTGAGGTTTGTTTTCCCATAAACTCAACAAATCTTTCAAGCCAAAACATATCCATCAATAGTACAACTCACTTATTCCATACAAACGTCCTTTAAAGACCAAATTTGAAACATCAAATTTCTCTAAATCTCATCCATATGAAACTTGGACAAGATACCAAAAATCTGACCATATGTAAATCTTTGCCTTAATGTCTCAGGAATCGCTGTCCAATCATCAAATAGGCTTCAAAACCCTCAAATCGTGCAAGAACAAGCTTGAATCGAAGATTTAAACCTAATTAGTCATAAGCCCAATCTAAATAAATTATTCAAACCTAAATAATAATTCCTCAAAATTTACCTTCGAACATTGAGGTCGATTCACTGAACATGTAAGCAAAACCCGTTCCTCAATCGGAAACCAAGATTGAAAGTTAGGAATTTCAAAAGATTAATAGAAATTTTCTTCTCTGCAAAGGCTTAACATGCATGCTTGCATGTAACCATGTATCTCACCACATGGTCCAACCCGTGCACCAGTTGGTAACCAAAACCAAAGGAATGAAGTCCCTATTTATAGGGGAAAAGGCGGCTACCAATGTAATTCGATTGGATGGTGTGATGGCAAGGATAAAACCGATGGACCTATCTAGTTCTTCAACAAGTCCTGCGTGTAGGTTTGGGAGAAACTTATTCCATGCATGCAACACGTATTGAAATGGTCTATAGCTTAGTCATCAGCATGCCATGCAAAGTTGACAACAAGGCTTCTTGATAATTCTTATAAATTAGCAGCATGGTGGAGCTCATCAATATATAACCAAGAATAAGCTACTAGGTTCTCTTGCGGAAGGTGGCTGTCAAATTGATCTACACGTGGCTAATTCCATCACTTGTGGCTGCCATGTGTCCCTTACTTATTGGTCCAACATGTAAATCACCTTAAAAATTCATTCGAGCTCCGAAAAATAATGCGAAAGATGTTACAAACTTGTAATGATGTCCACTTTCATACCTCAAAATAATCTTTGAACTCAAGTAAGATTATCATCCATTTAAAATGAACTATAAATCGTAAAATTCAAAAACACTCCAAAATTCATAACAACACTTTCTAAGCACTTTAAAATTTCGGGGTCTCACAAGGTTGGTGTGTGTGTGGGTCGTTGGAGAAGGGAGAGCACAGAGAGAGGGAGATATGCGAGAAGGAGAGAGAGTGTGAACTGAGAAAGAGGGCACTCAAGGGAGATCCGGATTGGGTAGGGGATAGGGGACAAACATCTCCTTGTGGATATGGGACAAAAATCTCCTTGTGGATAGGGGACAAAAATCTCCTTGTGGGTCCCCTTGGTTCACAATTTAAGAACGTACTAAACGAACCACAAAATATCTGAAAAGGTTCGACGTTCGAACGTAGAATCTTTGTTATAAATCCGAACCCAAATCTATTTACGCCTACGCGTTCATGGCGTTAAATTCGATAAAAATAAATTAACTAAATTAAGACTATGCATTTCAACGAGACGGTCAAACAAAATCAACTCAAGGGTAAAAAGGTAATTTCATAAGTCCGACAATATGAAAATACAGTTAAATTTGGGATGAGGTTTCACAACTTATGACCTCCAGAGCGTGTGAAAGCCCTTGATGACATCGTCTATAGTTTTCAGGAGCCATTGATTGAGGTAGCACCCGTTCTGACCTTGTGATAACTGCTGATCTGAACTCTTATGCGAAGTGTCGTTGCCCCACTCCCCAAACATCACGCAAAAGATCAAGAAGTTCCAGGGACCACAGTAGGTTAAGTTATAAACTTAAATAATCCCTATTACACGGAAACAAAATACTAATTGATAAAACAAACAAAAAATAAGAAGAGTGAAGAAGGTTTCATATCATGTCGAATCCCTTCCAACTACAAAACCTATTCTCCTCATCGAATATCTAAACCTAGCAAACCCAGTTGCATAAAACTCGAATAACTTTACACATCCAATCTTTATCAATAATATTCAAACCCAGTTAGTAACAAAACACCAAAAAATTTGAGATTGTTTGGTTCAAAAAATTGGGATCCCCTTCTTCTTGAACACGCGAATCCTTTTTTTATATAAATTTTTGAACAACAATGAAAATTTTGAAACAGGTTCTTCTCCCTTTTTCATACATGAAAAGAACGAGGAAAAAAAAACTCAAGAGGAGAGAAAGGAGTGAACGATCGAGAGAGGGAGAGAGAGAGAGAGAGAGAGAGAGATGGAGAGAGGAAAGGGATATGGACGAGAGAGAGACACTAGGGAAAGAAGATAGAAGGTTTCATACGAGTTATTACGTTTCGGTGTAGTAGAGATTATTTAAGTTGATAGCTTTATCTATCATAAGATCAACATTGAGGCTTATAAAAAGGGGAACTTTAACGAAGAGCTCCCGGTATTATTCAGTTTAACGAAAAACCACATTTTTACACTAAAAAGTCAATCCTAGTACTATTCACTTTACCCTTTATTTTGCCCTTATCGTTAAAACTCAAAGTTTTCAAACTCTTTTCATTAGTTTTCCTTATAAAAAAAGGTACCTCACCTGTCCTCAAAATAAGGACTTTAGGAGAGCAGTTCTAAGGTTTACTAACTCCTAAGTAGGGATTAAGAATTTTTAATCTTAATTTTGCAAATGATTGTTTATTTTTTACCTCTCTAATTTGATAAAGCTGCTAAAACGCTTAAATTGATTGGATTAATGATGTCCCTTGGAAAACCGGCTTGTTGCTTGGGGACATCCATAAACTATTTCAGAATTTTGAGTGTATTAGCTTTGTTCATGTTTATCGGGATGTTAACTTTGTGGCTGATAAAGTAGATACAATAGGGCACTCTATTCCTTCATATTGTATTTAGCTTCATTTTATCCCTAGTAGTGTAAGGAATGTCGTACACTTTATCGTACTGGTTGCCCAATGGGTTTTAGGGTTTATCGAGATAAACCTAGACAAGGCATTGTATAATTTGACTAAGACGCCACCCTGCTGGTGAACCCATTCTCTATATCATCCTCCTATTAAACATGTACCAATTAGACTCTAAGAATAATTTTAAGATGAAAAAAAAAAAAAATTTAAAGCGTTGGTTAACAACTGGGTTGGATTGACAAAATTTTAGGGTAACATAAAAGTGCTACAAGGTTAACAAAGGACACTGGATACTTTTTGTGAACTCTAAAAGGATGTGTTTGATTGGCTTTGCTAACTTTCATTGGAGTAGACTGGATTACATATTAAAGTATGCACGTGTTTGTTACATACATGATTAAGTTTAATGGGATAAAACTGATAGGAGCATATTTAGGCGACTTACTTAGCTTGTTTTCGTGCATTTATATTGTTAATTCATAGTTGTTTTAGTAGTTTAAGGCATTTTCGTGTGTTTTTAGGTTCATATGGCTAAGGAAGCAAAAAGATGCATTTTGGAGCATTTTGGAGCAAAATTGGACTTGGAATGGATAGCTTATGTTTGGAGCAAAAGGAATGGACGAAATTGAAGGATTCCTAATCCATTGCAGCCACATGCACCCATAATCATTCACACCTTGCAGCCACATGCATTCACTCTTCATAAATCAGCCACATGCACATTAAATCATTCACACCAAAACCTTGCACATGCAATCCCTTTAATTAATTCAACCTAGCTGTCATTGCACATGCATTCACTCTTTAACCCACATGCATTTCCACCCACATGCACTCCCATTCTTTAATCCATTCAGCCACAAGACATTATCATTGCACCACATTCAGCCATTCCACATGCTATTTCAGCCACATGCACTCATAATCATTCAACCAACTTTGCACATGCATTCATCATCATAACCTAGCTGTCATGTTCCCTCTTTTTCACCTATAAACAAGCATCCATTGCAGCCACAATTCACACACTCATTCATACACATTTCAGTCACAAACACCAACCATTTCCTTATTGCCGTGCTCTCCCTTACAATCCAAACACCATCCTTCCATTTTCACCACTCCCCAAACCATTCACACCATCAAACTATCCTTAGACCTTGTGCTACAACGAAGAGGAAGATAAGAGGGCCTAAACGTTCATACAATTCAAGTTTGAGTTGTTGGAATGTTTAGGTGTTTCTTTGATTTCAATGTTTAAATTCAATTCTCTTTGTTTTGTATGTATGAGGAATGGAAGAGAAGAGTGCCTAAACGTTCATACAATTCAAGTTTGAGTTGTTGGAATGTTTAGGTGTTTCTTTGATTCCAATGTTTAAATTCAACTAAACCCCCCTTGGCTAGGGGGGGATTCGAAATATATGTTTATGCTTGCATTTTGATTTGATTACTTCTAATTGCGTTTCATAAGTTGTGAATTCAATTTGTTTAACTGTTTGATTGATAACTTATTTATGTATGTTTATTGAGAGTGCACGCTTAATTTTCATGCATGAATATGACGCTAGAATATAAGTGAGTTTCACCTAATAGTTACGAACTTATATTCACAAGTAGTGGAGGTTGCTTATAAACAATCGCGTTAAACGAATTCTTGTTAAAGATCAATGCCTCAATGCAATTACCAAGGAGAAGATGGAATTTACACTCCATAACCAGATTTGCGTCCCTAAACTCTTCTCTTTGTTAAAGTTACATTCTGCCATGTTTAGTATGTTTAGTTGCTTTTTGTGTGTTTACTTATGTTTTGTGTGAATCTATGCTTAAAACATTGAGGACAATGTTTGATTTAAGTGTGGGGGGGGGGGGGGGGGGTAACTAAGTATATTTAATGCAAATTCGTGGGATTTTATCACCCATTACTTCAAATTTTGTTCCTTGCTGTTTTAAGGTGTTTTTAAGTTGTTTTAGAGTGTTTTAGTATGTTTTGATTTAATAACTCCGGAAATCACATAAAAATTTGAAAAGCATGTTTTGAAAAGCCTAAAAAGAGTGTTTTGAGTCGTTTTTGTGTGTTTGTCTTAGGGTACCTTCCAACACAATGATAAGGATTTGGTTTGTAATTGCATGACTGTAAAAAAAAAAGTTATAAACATAGAGAAAAGTTTGATTTACTCTTGGTATATGCTTGGTTATGGTTATAATGTATGACTTCACATGCAATCATAAAAGAAAAATTCGTTTTTGTAACATGCTTGAAGGAAGGAACTCAAACAAACACTACAACCCTGTGAAACTCGAGCCATTACCTTCTTTGGAGAGTTATAATCTGTGATTCTTTGTTTTCTAAAGTTGTTGCATGATCTCATTATTCCTTGCTTGGTTGCTACTTAGAATGCAATTGTATCATGATAGAACTAAATGCTAGAACTTATATCCGTTTCATTCAAAGCATGACATTGAATTGCATAACATATATCAAGATGAAGTTGTGTAGTTGCCACCATAGCCAAATAGCCTTACTTCCCATATTTCGTATATGTTGTAAGTTTTAACCCCGTTGAGCTTTGTTTAGCCTTTATTCATTGTTAACCCACATTATCCTAACCTAGCCTAGTTTAGGACTGTCCACACCCTTGTTCTTAAAAGATAGTTGATAGGAGCATATTTAGGCGACTTACTTAGCTTGTTTTCGTGCATCTATGTTGTTAATTCATAGTTGTTTTAGTAGTTTAAGCCATTTTCGTGTGTTTTTAGGTTCATATGGCTAAGGAAGCAAAAAGATGCATTTTGGAGCATTTTGGAGCAAAATTGGGCTTGGAATGGATAGCATATGCTTGGAGCCAGAGTGTTGGACGAATTTGAAAGCCTTGTATGCACTTTGGACATAAAACAAAGGGCCTAGCCCAATCAAACAATCCTTTGAGCCATGCAAAACCTCTAGCCCAATCAACAACCCTTAGCCACATGCATTCACACACACATGCACTTACTCTTTCATCATTGCACCACCATTCACACACACATGCACTTACTCTTTCATCATTGCACCACCAATTCAACACATGCATTTCCACCTTCCTACTTCATCATTTCAACCACATATTCACCCACATGCACTCTAATCATTCAACACATGCATTCACACACCAACAACCTAGCTCTTTTTCCATCATTATTTCATCCACATGCACTCTCAATCATAACAACCACATTCACTCTTAAACAATCACCCACTTATTCTCCCATTCCCCCTATAAAAACCCATGCATTCATACACAAAAAACACATCTCATTTTCATACACAAGACACCACAAACACATCCAATCTTTCCCTTTTGCCGCAAATCCCCTTCCATTTCTACACAATCTCTTCTCGGCTTCATTCCATTCCATACACTCTCCCATTCGCAGAAACCATTCAACCTTAGCCGCTCCACCTTCATTTACAACACACTTGGAGCACCAACACCGAAGGCAACTCTTAAGGGATTTCGACATCAGTTTTGCTTCAAGGGTTCTTTCTTCTTAATCCTATGTTCACTCATGTTATATATTTTTATGTCAAACCTTTTGTAAACATGAAGTGTAACTAATCTCTCTCTAGGGATTCGATGTAGCCTTGCAAGATTGCCATGTAGTTAATTCAGAATTCTCATTTAATCTATCTATTTCTTGTTTCATTCTCCGATTTAATTGTGACTTAGTGTGTTGATTTTAATGCTTGATCATCATTTGAATTAACCACAGGTTGTTTAGCCAAGATTAAAGCACACATCATGCATAATCTTGGTGGATATGTGAATGAATGAAGGGAATGTTTTGCAAACATCCTGCCGAGTGTTCCCTTTGGTTTTGTGAAAGTTTCTTATGCACTACATATTCTTAATTAGGAACCAAAGTTGCACATCACAATTAGGCTCATGATTAGAGACATTTGATCAAATCCACACATCATATGGTTGATCATATCTAAGTGAAACAAACTCAAGAAATAGGTAGATGGATGAGTATAATCTGATTCAACAAGCATGGCCTTGGGTTAGCAATGGTAAAATCGAATCCCTAGCTTCATCTCCATTGGTACTATCTCATTTTATTAGCTGTTGATTCATTCATTTTGTGTTTACTTCATTTCTTTATGCTTTCAAGGTACAACAACAAATCTGCCTACATTGATTAGTTTTATTTCTCTAGTAAAGAGTTCTTGCAAAACAAGTGATTATATAGGTCCAATTAGTCCCTGTGGATTCGACACCCTTACTTGTGCCATTATACTAAACATATTCTAGCATGAAGAAGGAAAACATCAATCAATAGTGAGCATGACTTAAATGAATTCCTTTTGAGTACATTATGAAAGAAAATGAGTGTGGGGGAGAGAATGTTTTGTTCTTAAGTGTTTATGTATGTTTTGAGAGTCAAAAGAAAAGAAAAAATTGTGAAAAACATATGAAAAAAAAAAAAGAAAAACAGAAAAGAAAAGAAAGAAAGAAAGAAAGAAAAAAGAGCTTGTTCTCCCTTTTTGTTCAAAAGTTGAGTTTTCATTCAAAAGGGAATTCTAAGTGCCTAATTCAATACTTTGCTCACTATTGCTTTAAGAATGTTTGTTTATCCTTCACCTTTCATTGTTAGCCAATACCCTAGCCCCGTTACACCCCTTTGACTTCTATCTTGATCGTTATGTGTTTAATAATGTGGAGTTTGGAATTGATATGAGCTTATGGAATCACTGGTTCTCATTCTAAGTAGTAGCATTCCATTCATGAGATCATATTCATGTCATTATCGTAAATCCAGAAAATGCTTTCTTTGTTATAACATATGTGAGATACTAGTCTTTCATGTTTACATCAATCTCTCACATATAACTAGTGTAGGGTGTGTAGTCAGAAAATCTGTGTGAAAATAGAGTGCATTCTAGTAAGGAATTGAGGAAATTCTCTAAGGCATGTTACTACATTCGAAATGTGTTTTAAATGCTTAAATGCGAACTAGTATGTGGTGACTATGAGTAAGAATGTACTTAAGTGTAAAGATGGCTAAAATTTGTGGGAATAATGATTTTTAACATGTCATGTGCATTGGAAATCCCTGAGACGATTGTTGGAAGGTTTAGGTTGTGTTTTACTTGTTTAGTGTCATTTTGTTTGTTTTGTTTTTCTGTTTTGCTCGAGGACGAGCAAAAGATAAGTGTGGGGGAATTTGATAGGAGCATATTTAGGCGACTTACTTAGCTTGTTTTCGTGCATTTATATTGTTAATTCATAGTTGTTTTAGTAGTTTAAGGCATTTTCGTGTGTTTTTAGGTTTATATGGCTAAGGAAGCAAAAAGATGCATTTTGGAGCATTTTGGAGCAAAATTGGACTTGGAATTGATAGCTTATGTTTGGAGCAAAAGGAATGGACGAAATTGAAGGATTCCTAATCCATTGCAGCCACATGCACCCATAATCATTCACACCTTGTAGCCACATGCATTCACTCTTCATAAATCAGCCACATGCACATTCAATCATTCACACGAAAACCTTGCACATGCAATCCCTTTAATTAATTCAACCTAGCTGTCATTGCACATGCATTCACTCTTTAACCCACATGCATTTCCACCCACATGCACTCCCATTCTTTAATCCATTCAGCCACAAGACATTATCATTGCACCACATTCAGCCATTCCACATGCTATTTCAGCCACATGCACTCATAATCATTCAACCAACTTTGCACATGCATTCATCATCATAACCTAGCTGTCATGTTCCCTCTTTTTCACCTATAAACAAGCATCCATTGCAGCCACAATTCACACACTCATTCATACACATTTCAGTCACAAACACCAACCATTTCCTTATTGCCGTGCTCTCCCTTACAATCCAAACACCATCCTTCCATTTTCACCACTCCCCAAACCATTCACACCATCAAACTATCCTTAGACCTTGTGCTACAACGAAGAGGAAGATAAGAGGGCCTAAACGTTCATAAAATTCAAGTTTGAGTTGTTGGAATGTTTAGGTGTTTCTTTGATTTCAATGTTTAAATTCAATTCTCTTTGTTTTGTACGTATGAGGAATGGAAGAGAAGAGTGCCTAAACGTTCATACAATTCAAGTTTGAGTTGTTGGAATGTTTAGGTGTTTCTTTGATTCCAATGTTTAAATTCAACTAAACCCCCCTTGGCTAGGGGGGGATTCGAAATATATGTTTATGCTTGCATTTTGATTTGATTACTTCTAATTGCGTTTCATAAGTTGTGAATTCAATTTGTTTAACTGTTTGATTGATAACTTATTTATGTATGTTTATTGAGAGTGCACGCTTAATTTTCATGCATGAATATGACGCTAGAATATAAGTGAGTTTCACCTAATAGTTACGAACTTATATTCACAAGTAGTGGAGGTTGCTTATAAACAATTGCGTTAAACGAATTCTTGGCATAAGTTTCATGCGTATTCCATAGTAACGAATGCCTCGTCAACACTTATAATTTTCATAGAGCGTAATGATTCTTGCTTGTATCTCTATTATGCAATCATGTAGGGGACTTGTGGGGAATGTTTTGGGTTGTCGTATGCAATCATCCAATTCAATAACGTTAGGAAGATTTGAAAGTTAATTTAAGCGGACCTAATTAACTTGGAGCATTGAGAATTAATGGTTTATTGAAATGCAATTGAAAATCGTTTTATTATGCGAGTATAACATATGTGGAGATGAACCCCGTGGCTAACTTTCCATCCATTCAATTCCATCAATTTGTTCTTTCTTTTCTTGTTTCTGTTTTCATGTTTAATTTAACTTGTTGTTCAATTATGTTAAACATGTGGAACTAATTTCTTTTTAGTTAAAGGCGAATTTGAAGCCATGAACATATGTTGGTTATGATTTGATTTACTCCAGTTATGAATTCATGAACTTTAGATGTGGTTTACTTTTCTATTTTGATTAAGAACTTGTTTATTTATGTGGGTTGAGGGTCGACACTTAATTTGCATGCCTAAACTTGATGCTAGGATATAAGGGAATTTCACCTAATCGTTATGAACTTATATTCATGAGTAGTAAAAATCGCTAGTCACGATTGTGTTTAGTAAACCCTAGGTTGGATTAACATGCGTATTCCATAGTTATGAATGCCAAGTCGATGTTTATGATTTCCATTGAACTTAATGATCTTTGTTGAATGTTTCTATCATGCGTATTCCATGGTTAGGGACTTTGATTAGGAATAATTTGGTTGTAATGCGTATTCCATTCAATCCAATGAATCTAGGGAAATTTGAAAGTTAGTTTAAGCGGACCTAATTAACTTGGAGCATTGTCATTCATCGTTTGTTGAAGTCATAACTGGGAGTCAAATTATATGCTTATGTTCATGTGTGGATAAGGAAACCTCTAACTAGTTTCTCATCATTCTTCGTTTTACAATCTGTTTTGTTTCCAAGTTTTTGTTTTGTTTTCAAATTCGTCCAAAACCTTAATCCCCCTTTACTTTAATGTCAATTTAGTTAGAAATCAATTTAGTTTGTGTTTTTAAGAGTCTTGAGTCAAGCTACAACTTAATTTCGTCCAAATTCACCAAAGTGCTCAAAACTGCCCAGAAAGTGTTTTTAAGGCAGTTTTGAGTGTTTTGGGTGATGTTTGAGTCTTTTAGTTTGTTTGAGTGTTTTAAAGTTTAGTTTTGCATTCTTTGAGTCTAGTATAGTGTTTATATTGTGTTTTTACGTTTTTGAGTCAAATCCAAGTGATTAACAATCCCTCCTAATCCCCGGTCCAGAACGATCCCTACTTATACTTATACTACAATTGTCAAAAAGAGGGTTTAATTTGTGTACGTATAAATCACGCATCAAAAACAGGATTCCTCTCGACGAAATCTCTCACTAGGAGGTCTTAGCAAGAACCCCCAAAATGCATCGACTGTTAAGCCCGTCTGCTTTGCTTGGCATTAGACTCGTCTAATCTGCTTCGCATCGTCTTCATGGCCGTCTAACAAGTAGAAGACAGACCTGCATCTTCAAGGCCAAGAACCTTGGAAATTTCCCATCCCGATCATTTTCGTTCGTGGAATAGTCGGAAGAGCCTCGCTGCAGCGATACAAGCAAAGAGGAGGTCGTGCTGTCAAAATCACTACGATGAGACAAGAAACAATGCTATGAATAAGAAAATCAAGACGGGAAAATCACATCCAAATTTTAAATATTTTTCTTCTGAAATATTCAAAATTTTCTTGGAATCAACAAGATTGAGGATTTTGTATTA
Organism: Pyrus communis; assembly: GCF_041283825.1. Lineage (NCBI taxonomy): Eukaryota > Viridiplantae > Streptophyta > Magnoliopsida > Rosales > Rosaceae > Pyrus > Pyrus communis. Next base: position 13,191,640 of record NC_142578.1, on the reverse strand, counting down.
TGCATTTTGCAGGAATGATCTAGCTTAAATGGGAGAAGAAGAGCTAGGGGTGAGAAAAAAGGAAGAAAATAATAGGTGTCTCGAGAGAGCGTGTGAAGAGTTTTCTAGAAAAAAAGAAAAAGTAGATTAATAATAAGAATAATGCTATAGAGATCAAATCCTTAATATATTAATTAGATATTATATTAAAGTGTGATTTTGTAAATCCTACATAGATTTGATTACTATGTATTCTTTCCCTATGAGGATTGTATTTCCTTGAAGGACAATGATTCTTCTCCTCTTTGCTATTATAAATAAAGGCACTCCGTAGGAGAATAACACACCATCGTAACATCTCATATTTTCTCCACTCTCTCTACAACGCCCCTTTCTCTCCTTGTCAGATAAATTGGCTACAACAATATTAAGAGTTTTTTGATTATTTTGCTTCCTAGTTCAATACTCCACCAAACAACCATGTCATTTCAACTTAGTCTATTCTTAAGTCATTCCAACTTAGTCTTAAAGCTAATCTAATCCTAAATAATCCATTGAAGATGTTCTATAACCTATACAATTTGACAAGATTTAAACTCCTCAAAGCGTGTCCAAGCCTCAATTCTTCATTAAAATAGTCTAAAAAGTGAAAACTAGGGATTGTGGGAATAACTTCATCTTTTGGGAAGGAAGACTGACAAAAGAAAATGCAGAATAAGTCAGAAACAAATCCACAGAAGGATGTGTTAATCTACATGATGCTATCAGAGTGGTGGAATATAATCTACTTTCTCCGAGACATCCTTCTAAGCGGATTTCTGCTGCGTTACCATATGGACACAAGAACAATGATTGGTACCGAAAAGCTCACTCATCAAGCCTCCTAGGCATGGTACGAGTGAAACCTTGGTCCAAATCTTAATGAACAGAGAAAACGGCCATTGCAGCTCCAGCAGAAATTTTCAAGTCCACAGCAAACTGAATTAACTATTCGGTACTTGGCAATACCAAAGTGACAGATATAGGACAGACGAAAGAAAATTACGACCAGACCATCAAGCATGACCGATCAATCCTTACAAAATCTTCAAATTAAACAAACACGTCCTATCTATTACTCTACTCTGCAACAAGTAGACAACAGAACAGCGGCTTAACGCTTCCCACCACCACCGCCAAGCTTTGGTCCCTTGGGTGCACCTCCCTTGGGAATGTTGCCCTTGCCTTGAGACTTCTGAGATTTCGTTACTTCTGCCTTCTTGGCCTTCTTTTCATCCTTGGTCTTCTTGATTCTTTCCTTAATTTCACTACAGAACACATCCAGACATTTAATCACAGGATGGATCACAAAAGGTTGACATAAAAACATTGAAGCCAAACAAGACGAATAATAAAGTGAATCAAGGCTACAAGTATAGACAAGAACACAAACCGAAGTGCAGCTTCACGTGCAGCATCACGAACCTCTGGCTTCTCAGTTCTTCTCTTCTGGATAACCTCCAGGGTAGCACCGACAATAGACCTTGAGTAAGGCTTCTTGGTGGCACGTCTCCTCTTCTTCACAGCTTCTTGAGCAATATCCTAATTATGCAAGACATCATCCGTAATAACACGATATAAACACAACAGACTGCAAAGCAGCTAGCTACTTCATACAAAAGATTGGCCACTACCAGACAAGTTTTAACAGGCTAAATTTTATCTTCAAAGATTGATTAAAAAAAAGATGTATGATGAAACGGATTACACGGCAATATAACTAATGTATGATGAAAACAGATGATCAAAACCAATCAATTTCCCAGAAATTTATAGGCTTTAAATATCTAATGTAACTAATCAGGACATTATTTGATCCACCTGCATTGTTTGGAATGGAGTACTGGAAATTAAGATTTTATATATCATACGAAAAACGCAAGTCTACCTTTTTGTGTTGCTTCCTGTACATGGCTGTCCAGGTAAGCTTTGATGGCTTCAGCTTGTTGTGGAAGTACCTTTTGCATTTGGAGTTGGCAAAAAGGAACACCTGAAAGACCACCACAGCTTATAAAAAGAGAGACAAAAACAATACTTTTCGAATGATACTTTAAATAGGGTAATGCTAGGTAGATAAATTTTTAAACCAAATGATGTGTCACCAATAGGAAATAAGCATGTTAACAACATTTGAGTGATAATCCAATCATCAACAACCACGTCATTTGGTTGACAAAATTTTGTTTAAAAATTTGATCTCCCTAGCATTATCACTTTCAATATATAATCTGATACAAAGTAAAATAACCTCAGGTTTAAGGAATGCTTACCTGAGAATCAGAACGAATAAATCTGATGCCTCTTCCTGGGTATATCTTGCCGCCGCTGAAACGGCATAGTTCCGTCCTGACAAGAAAAAACAATTGATTTTATAAGCCACAATAGGAATATTAATGGCCAGAAGTGGTAAATCAACATGCTTAAGCCTAACAAACAGAACCACAAAAGTAAGGCCAAGAAATGGAGAAGGAAACCACCAAGCCTAAAAACCCAAACCATTCACATTCATCAACCTCCCATTAAATTTCCACACAACTAGCACATTTGATTATCACCGAACACTCAAAGAAACATCATTGATAGAAAATACAAGTACACACCTCTGCTTACAAACGCTGATCAACAACAGACTTATCCATACAAACACCACACAACACATTCCAATAACAAAAAACCCATACATTTCCCCGAGATTGGAAAATATAATTACCACATTCCGCGATCCAGATTTCAAAAACTTAATACCAAAACAACAACAAGTTGAAAACTCACTGGATTTAGTGCTACATGTAACCTATGTGAACCATGAAATGGCATTCACTTCATCAACATCACGCACAAATCGGAGCATGTAAACAGCTTATTGCAAAATTAGAATCCAAAATCTAAATGGGAAAATAAATAATAAGCATCCAAATTCAACATCAACAACAACAAAGAGGATTCTCAATCGGTGATTGCGTGAGGAAAAAATTAAGAACGGCAAATGAAACCATTTCAATATCAGATCTCGATGTGTGAGAGAGAGAGAGAGAGAGAGAGAGAGAGGGAAGACATACTTGAGAACCATGGCTGCTGCCTCCTGCTGCTGCTGGTTGTTAAAGGACCGGAAACCCTAGAAGCAGATTTGCTTACGACGCGGCTATGTATACCAGCCTTCTTAATAAATAACCCTACTGCCTCACCAAAAACCACGAAATTGCCACTAAGACTGGGCCGGCGTATTTTGTTGCCTTTTTCGGCCCGAGACTACTGCCGGATTTCTTCTGGGGTTAGTATGGCCCATTGCTCCGCTCTTCCTTATTCTCTCATGCTTATTTTTTTTACTACGGTCTAGTGGTGTGTTATTACAAGTTTGTTTCACATAAGGCAAAGAACGTATTGTAATTGTGTCATGTTTGATACCTAGTTAGTGATTTGACCCTTTATGTGGCATAACCTAGTACATCATCTCTTGGAGTAGAGCATTATTGTATCAAAAAAATGTTTAGTTTTTGAGCCAAATTTGTTCTGGAGTCCATGTGGTGAAATCCTTCTTCAAATCAGCCCATGTGTTAAAAAAATAAATAAAATAAATAAATAAATAAAATTGTTAATAATAAAAATGTGGTGAAGTTTGTTATCAATCATAGTCCAAATCAAAATTTTCATCAAAATCTTGTGCATAAGCAGGGGCAAAAAAGCCATTTCATTACTTTTTTTCTATTAACAACAAAATAGAAAATTTTGAAAAAGAAAAAAGAAAAGAAACCATCCCCCACCCTGCCTTAGTTGCAAATACTGAGATTTGCCATTGAATCCTAACAAATTACTTTCCATGCCCTTTCTTTTTTTATCAAATAACACCAAACTCATTTCCCAGATAACACCAAATTCAAAGTTTGCATAATAATTGATTTCTAATTCAAATAGAGAACCTAACGAAACAAGCTTGCCACATATAGAATATGAATCTATGATTTTATGGATCTTGGTAACTTAGGGTGCGAAAGTGGCATACCAAATGAAGGCAGCCAGGGAGTTGGAAATGACACTGTGGAGAAATTTTTCCATGTAACTAGAACACACACCTTAGCATTATAGGTGATGTTCCCCACTAATAACTTGTTGACACCTGTATTCTTATAACTAAATACAATTAATTAAAAAAAATAAAATTAAACCGACTCCTTGTATTCCCAATCTTCAAATTGCCTCTCACACCCTTTTTCTCCCATGCCTCCCCCACTGCCCGACTCTTTGCCGGAGACCTGCATCATCCACCCCATCCCAACCCCACTCATCCCTCCCTTCCCCACACGTTTCTCTCTCCCTTTCTTTTTAATCTCAATATTTTGTCCTCATTCTTGTGCTCTTTCTGACATGGACACAAACACCACTAACCATTAATAAATAAAAATAAACAAAGCTAACACTTTCTTCCCGTTAGATAAAGACACATTTTGTCGTTCATAACCAATAGAAAATATGTTAGTAATTAAAAAAAATATATAAAAACGACAATTTCAGTTTTTTAATAAATAAAAATAAACAAAACTAATAATTATCCACCAATATATATTCATAAGAGTTCAAAAGCAAATTTTACCCCTTTTTGAGGTCTTCAAATTTTACCCGTTCCCATGTGCTAAATTTTGGGTGTCATCTTCCAAATTGTCAAGGCATGATATCTGCTCCATTTCTACGTGTGAATTCGTAAAGCTTAGACATTATTGATATAAGATGAATTTTTGAGACTATTCTAAAATGAATGATTGCTCAAGTAGATATAGTTCTCACCTATTCTAGTCTCTATAATCCCCTAGCAAGAAAATCGTTGATAGGTTCCCCTTGAAAGCTTGGTTAGAGAACGCGCTCACCTGCACACGCACTTCAGAACTCAATTCATACATATAGGAGAGAGAGAAAGAAAGAGGGAGAGAGAGTACCACAAGGTCCCAAATTTCAATCCCACTGGAAAATCATGAGGACAACGAAGAAATCACCGAAATCGAATTGAACGGAGAGAGAGAACAACCGAGAGATGAGTAGAACGGCAAGTCAAGGAAGGGCGACATATGAGTGAGTTTTTTTGAGTTGTGGGGTTCGAATTTTTCGTTCAGGGGAAAGGGGGGGGGGGAATTGAATTGCACCCAAGAGGTTTTACGGAACAAATCTGGAAGAACCCCAAAAATTAACCCCCCATCCCTCCCTCACTCTTTCTCTCTCTGTAACAATCCCTCAAATCCCCCAATCCCTCCCTTTCTATTTATCTCTCTGTAATTTCCCCTCAAATCCCTCATTGAAACTCTCTGTGTTGGTTTTAATGACACCAGTTCATAATAGTGTCGGTTACACCGTTGAATAAAACCGACATCACTATTTTCTATGCAAAGAATGGCCCACCCAAAATTTAGCATGCGGGAAATTTCCCATCCATTGCCCTTGGATAAACTGTTAAAAAATCAATTTATTTCAATTGACAAGAATATAAGGAACTCTCTCGATTTTAATAATTAAAAAAATCTTATTTTCATTTAAATTTTTGTTAAAATCAATGTACGAAAACCAACAGTAAATGTACCAGTAATGTATACAAAGTAATTCTCTCAATAAAATGTGCACACAATAATTTAAATATAAACATTCTATTGTAGGCATAATTTACTGAATAATTATGGAGGCCAGAGAGAGGGGGTACGGCACATAGAGAGAAGAGAGAGAGATATAATTGTGAGGTGTGTTCTATTCCACCCCATTGTGCATTTATTTATAGTAATAGGGAAGGTTAATTATTTACCCTAATAGGATTACAACTCTAATAGGATAAAATCTAACCTTAGGGAATATTCTAAGATATTCCTAGATACACTAGGATTTACACAATCACATTCATAATCTAATAGGACTGCAACACATCCATTATTTTTGTTATCTTGAAGATAGGATTATATTTCAATTTTAGGAGTAAATTTTATTTCGTACGGAAAATAAAATAAAATAAAAAGAAAAAAGATAATTGGATAAATATTTTGAATGAAAAACCATGATTATCTCTTAAAAAGGGAGTCCACAACTTTTAAAATACTTTAAAAAATCAGTTAAAAATTACAATAATAATTTTGAAAATAATAAAAATAATTTTTAGTTTGATAAATAGAGAAATGCTGATGTTGTGATAATCCATCCCTAATTTTACGATTTTATTAATTTTAAAAGGGGTGAATTGACGAAATTGCCCTTAGAGGCGAGGAGGTTGACTTTCGTTGACCAGTGTATTGTGAAATGTATTGAACATTCTTTTAGCGTATCCTCATTGTACTCGTCACTATGAATGCGTAGGCGCAATTGGAATTGAATTTGGAACTAGGATAGAGATTTTACGAACTTATGAACGTGAATGACGATTTGGTAAATTCATGTGAGATATTTTTGTGGCTTGTTTTGTGAGCCACGTGGGGCCTACACCCCTTACTTCTCCCCTCCCTCCCGTGTCTCTCTTTTTTCTGGAGAATATTGTCTCCCTCAATTCAAACTCTCTCTATCATTCTCACACACTTTCTCTCACCTTCTCTCTTCTTCTCCCTTAACCTGTACCATTCCCTTATCTCTGCAAACCCAAGCAAAATCATCAAACAAAGAAGAACGAGCTTCAAAACACCAACATCATAATCCTCTCATCCTCATAAGTCCATCCACATAAACAGAATCGAAAACAACTGAGTTTTGGAATGTCGAAAAAATGTCTGAGAGCTTTCAAGCCATTTTCAGTCCAATTCCATCCACTTTTTGGACTTTCAAAAGTATAAACTTGTTCTTCTCTTCCTAAGCTTCATTTCCGTATAAAGATCGTCGATTTTGGTTAATAATTGAAGAAGTTATAAATGTTTAAAGTTTACCCAATTTCCGACGACATCCTAGGCTTTTGAGCCATTTATCAACCAAATTACGACGAGTTAACCATCGAGGAGGGTACCAATATCTTCGTCTCGTCCTGAGGTATGATTCTTGTTTTTTAATTACTCAATTTAGTTAAGTATTGACAAAGTTATGGACGTTTAAAATTTGTCCAGTTTTCCGGCCAATTTTCCCAATTTCTGACGGACCAGTCGTCTTTCATGTCATTTTCTAGCCATCTTCAGCAACCATTGGGTTTCCAAATAGGTATAATCTTGTTGTACACCTTCCTAGCTTCGTTTTGATATATTATGGAAAAAATTTGGTTGAATTCACCCCAAAATTTCGGTCGAATATCTGAAGAAGAAAAAGAAGAAGAAGAAGGAAAAAAAAAAAAAAAAAAAAAAAAAAGAAGAAGAAGAAGAAGAAGAATATTCTTTCTAAAATTAGAGGGAATATTCCCTTAATTTCCAGCTAATTTTAACAGAATATTCTTTCTGATGAGAGAATATTCCGTTAAATTTAATGGAGAATATTCTGTTAAAGCTAACTATTGACTATTAGTTGACTTTTATTGACTTTTTCAAAATTTTTCTATAAACCCTCCTAGCCTAATTTTGATGCTCCAAGTCTATTTTTGACATCCATTTAGTGAAATTTCGAGGTTTTAGCATAGTTGATCACCAGGGCGTCTCGGTTAACTTTTAGGGTTGATTATTGACTTTTTCATTGACTTTTTGTAAAATTTGTCGGGGACCTTTCTTAACGTATTTCAACAACCTGATTCTAAATCCACACTCCGTTTTCTCAAATTTGATCGTTTAAGTTGAGTTTTACTAACGGGCCCCAATGTTATGCTTAAGTTCGATTATTATCAATGACTCCAACTTTCCTAGTTCGAATGGCTACGACCTCGCCAGTATCTGAGTGGGTCTTTGATTTTAAATATTATATATTTATATAGTTTCCATTTATACGTTTGAAAAAGAATCTCTTACATATGCCTGGATTAGACTAATGCTTATAAGAATTAGCGAAATAATGGAAAATTACGAAATTATCATAAATCCTACGAGATACACATGTGTGCGTACTTTTATGGGTTTTAAATTATGGTCATGATTAATATTTTATTTATTACTATTATGTCGATGTGAATTATTGAATTAATGTGCAAGACTATATTTATGTTATTTGCTCATCGTTTGCTGCACTAATGTTAGTACTCGCTCGGGCTAGGGCCAATCTTTCATGTGTATGGGCACATTGCACCGTACGCTCACTTTGGATCCATTGTAGGACAAGACTGGATCATAATATTCCCCATAGAATCTAATGTTGTACTTAATAAGAAGTATAAAATAAACTCTTAAGTTTTTGTTGAATCTATCAATTTGATGGGATATGCATTATAAGGAACTAGTTTCAAAAATCCAACCGTCAAACTCATTTGTATATACTCTGAGATCACATACATAAAAAATTGCAAAAAAAGAACTTTCTGATATTAGATAACGAAACAAAAAATTTCGATGGTTAAAAACGAAAAGTCACAATTTAATGGCTATTTCAGCTCTGTTTTTGTTGATTTTTTACAGCTACAATCATCGGCCCTATAAGAATACAATGAATAAATTCGATCTTCAATTTAAAATATTTACACTAGTGGATACCACGTAATCTCATATTATACTTAAGGGAAGTATAAAATAAATTCTTAAGTGTACATCTTCATAACAATTATAGTGAAAAACTATATTAAGAATTAACACAAATAAATATTTATGTTATAAATTGAGTATTAACTAGTTCAACGAATATGTTAAATTGACACTCTTCCCAGCCTAATAGTGAAGTGCTTGTGCATTAGACCTCTTCGTCTTGCGTTCGAAGGTGGTGTGTGTGCTTCTGCTGTTGCCTTTGAATGTGATTAACAAAACATGATTTTTTATATTTTTAAAATGTAATCATGTCGGATTGGTATAAAAAATTTGACAATAATATAATACTATATTAGTTCTTGATGTCGGCTATAGCCGTTAGGATTTGCTATAAAAAAATTTCAAAAAATAATATAATATTATATTAGGTATTTATGTTGCCTACATCCGTTAGTATTCGCTAAAATCATTTAAAAAATAAATTTGGTGGAGTTAAGGGGCCCGCTGCAGTATTCATGTCAGAAAGTAGTGAACTAATGTTGGTTAGATCCAACAACAGTGTTTTGTTATCCGACGCTATTTTAACATGTTGTCGGAAATATTTTATCCGACACTAATTGTATAAAACCACCACCACTCTCCGACACATTAAGTCAATTTTGTGGTAGTGTTTGGTTGTGAATGATTTTGAGCTTTTTTTGTATGCCTCACGTCACATATTCATTCGAGTTTAAATCTTTTGCACTCGTTTTATGCGTTCTATGGATTCTAACATTAATTTACATGTGTTATGTTTATTGATGTAGGATAAGATTGATTGACACAACACAAAGCTAGTAAGGATTACAGGCGTAAATACTTGAATAATAAATTCTAGAGTCCACTAGTTTGATAGAAATCCTAAAGAATAATTTAATTAATTGATTGAAAGATGTAATTAATTGATTGAAAGATGTTGAATAAAGTTGAAACATCCAACGAACACCTTGGGATAACTCAAAAGCCTTAGGATATTAAAGGACACTAAAACATCATTAATCAAAGGGAAATTGAAAAGTCCACAATTTATTACAGACTTTAAAATGATTCTTTTTCTTTACTTTGCCTCGTAAAAATTCACCCCAATCTTTCAAAAATTAAAAGAAGAATTTTATTCTTCAAGGAGTTCCTTTCAAGTGGAGGTGACCTGGCATTCCGTGATCGTATCATTTTCGTGTCATACCTGATATATTAACGAGTCGTGTCGTGTAACATCCGTTAAAATAAACGGGTAAAATGACCTGACCCAAAATCGATCCGATAATATTAACAGGTAATATGATCCGACCCGTTAAGGAAAATATATTTTAAACCAATAAATAATCAAATGAAAAACATAATATTAAATAAGTATATACATACCATATTGTGACATCCCACATCACCCAGATGAGTGATTCTTAAATGTATATTCCCATCCCTACCCAATGCGAGGCCTTTTGGGAGCTCACTGGCTTCGGATTCCGTAGGAACTCTGAAGTTAAGCGAGAAGGGGGCTAGAGCAATCCCATGATGGGTGACCCATTGGGAAGTTGCTCGTGAGTTCCCAAAAACAAAACCGTGAGGGAATGGTAAGCCCAAAGCGGACAATATCGTGCTACGGTGGTGGAGCGGGCCCGGGAAGTGATCCACCCGGGGTTGGGATGTGACATCCCACATCGCCCAAGGGAGTGATCCTTAAATGTATATTCCCATCCCTACCCAACACGAGGCCTTTTGGGAGCTCACTGGCTTCGGGTTCCATGGGAACTCCGAAGTTAAGCGAGTAGCATGCGAGAGCAATCCCATGATGGGTGACCCACTGGGAAGTTGCTCGTGAGTTCCCAAAAATAAAACCGTAAGGGAATGGTAAGCCCAAAGCGGACAATATTGTGCTACGGTGGTGGAGCGGGCCCGAGAAGTGATCCACCCGGGGCTGGGATGTGACATCCCACATCGCCCAAGGGAGTGATCCTTAAATGTATATTCCCATCCCTACCCAACACGAGGCCTTTTGGGAGCTCACTGGCTTCGGGTTCCATGGGAACTCCGAAGTTAAGCGAGTAGCACGCGAGAGCAATCCCATGATGGGTGACCCACTGGGAAGTTGCTCGTGAGTTCCCAAAAACAAAACCGTAAGGGAATGGTAAGCCCAAAGCGGACAATATTGTGCTACGGTGATGGAGCGGGCCCAGGAAGTGATCCGCCCCGGACCGGGATGTGACAATATTGTCACATAAAAACACATTTTTCTTTTAAGTATATTTTCGCTTACCAAAATTGATTGCTCTAACCTTTTTATTTGCAAGACTCGTATTTGTATTGTCTATACTTTTGCTTCCAAGATCTCGTTTTGTTCCTATTATAATCTCCACGGACTCCTCATCACTAAGGTTTATTGAATCTGAATCTCTAGTATCCATTGCTTCTGAAACAAAATGGGTATAAATTAATTAATAGCTTAATTAATTAAGTAAAGTCTTTAATAGTTTTAAATTAACGTAGAAGTGTAAAAAATATAGAAAATATATATAAACACTCGTAATGACAAACATTACAACTTTCATGAAGAGCTTAACAACGAAATTCGCCACTATAATCATATAAATCATAAATCAAAATTTAACCGTTGATTGTTGTTTACATTTACGCTTCATTGTTCTCATCAAATTTTGTTTTTTTTTTTTTTTTCAGATTTTCTTTTTTGAAAACATGCTCTATTAGAGGATGCAGGAAGATGAACGGTTTGGATCGTTGATATTATATTCAGAGTTTTATGGTCAGTGAATGTCACAGCCCGGATCACTTCCCAGGCCCGCTCCACCACTGTAGCACGATATTGTCCGCTTTGGGCTTACCATTCCCTCACGGTTTTGTTTTTGGGAACTCACGAGTAACTTCCCAGTGGGTCACCCATCATGGGATTGCTTTAGCCCCCTTCTCGCTTAACTTCGGAGTTCCTACTGAACCCGAAACCAGTGAGCTCCCAAAAGGGCTCGTGCTAGGTAGGAATGAGAATATACATTTAAGGATCACACCCCTGGGCTATGTGGGATATGACAATCCACCCCCCTTAGGGGCCCGACGTCCTCGTTGGCACACACGCGACCAGAGTTAGGCTCTGATACCAATTGTCAAATCCCGGCCCGGGACGGATCACTTCCCAGGTCCGCTCCACCACCGTAGCACGATATTATCCGCTTTGGGCTTACCATTCCCTCACGGTTTTGTTTTTGGGAACTCACGAGCAACTTCCCAGTGGGTCACCCATCATAGGATTGCTCTAGCCCCCTTCTCGGTTAACTTCGGAGTTCCTACGGAATTCGAAGCTAGTGAGCTCCCAAAAGGCCTCATGCTAGGTAGGGATGGGAATATACATTTAAGGATCACACCCTTGGGCGATGTGTCGGCCCGGGGCGGATCACTTCCCGGGCCCGTTCCACCACCGTAGCACGATATTGTCCGCTTTGGGCTTACCATTCCCTCACGGTTTTATTTTTGGGAACTCACGAGCAACTTCCCAGTGGGTCACCCATCATGGGATTGCTCTAGCCCCGTTCTCGCTTAACTTCGGAGTTCCTATGGAACCCGAAGCCAGTGAGCTCCCAAAAGGCCTCTTGCTAGGTAGGGATGGGAATATACATTTAAGGATCACACCCCTGGGCGATGTGGGATGTGACAGTGAAAATATGGATTGATGTTTATAAAGTTTCTACAAACTATATGACATCGACTCATATTTCAGTTAATCGTAAATATTGAAATGTGATATCAAAGATTTGAACCGTTCATCTTCTTACATCTGCCAGATGATCGTGTTTTCAAAAAAAGAATATTTAAAAAATGAAATTCAGTAAGAAAAATAAAGCGTAAATGACAATCGGCGGTTAAATATAAATTTAAGGTTTATGGATTATAGTGTTGGATTAGAAGCTGACCCTTTCATGAAAGTTGTAAAGTTTGTCACTATGAGTGATTGTGTGTGTGTATATATATTTACATTTTTTACACTTCTACAATAATTATTACTAATTTTTCCCTCAAATAAAAAACATTATTCATGAGGGTTTGGAGGATTTTAAAAATCTAAACGATTATGTAAGTGTAACCATTATCTACTCATGCAGGAATAATGATGAATCACGAGTGTTTATATATTCTTTCACATTTTTGTACTTGTATGTATGTCTTCTTAATTCTTGCCTACACAAATACTCTACTAGTTTATTTTAATTTTGGACAACAACATGTTAAGTAAAATTTAGCCTAGTAATGATAATAAGGAACTCTCATATAAAAATAAATAATGACTAAATTTTTTTTTAAACTTATATAGAATAATAATACAAAACTATATATTTAATATACAATATATTGTATGTGACATTCCACATCGCCCAAGGGTGTGATCCTTATATGTATATTCCCATTTCTACCTAGCACGAGGCCTTTTGGGAGCTCACTGGCTTCGGGTTCCATGGGAACTCCGAAGTTAAGCGAGTAGAGCTAGAGCAATCCCATGATGGGTGACCCACTGGGAAGTTGCTCGTGACTTCCCAAAAACAAAACCGTGAGGGAATAGTAAGTCCAAAGCGAACAATATCGTGCTTCGGTGGTGGAGCGGGCCCGGGAAATGATCCACCCCGGGCCAAGATGTGACATTGTATATATTAATATGGCTATTGTATTTTATAATAAATCTTTTAGTAATTAAATTTTAAAAATATCAAATAATTTTTTTCTTAACGGGTCGACACGGGTTACCCACGTGTATACCCGTTAAGAACCCATTAATAACGGATCATTAATGGGTCACCTGATAATGACCTGAGTAGTTATCGTGTTAACCCGAAACCCGTTATTTTCGTGTCGTATCAAAAACTGCTGGGTCTAGAGGTGATTGATGTAGGACAATTTGGACGAAGAAAAAGAAGTTGATCCTATAAAGGTTGAAGAAGATATTATGAAATTAAGTTAAAATCCCACAAGAATACATCTATGAAAATATTAAGATTGACATGTTTGTAGATGATAAAGTTGTTATGGTAAAGGCCCAACGGGTGGTGTGGAATTAAATTGTAAGATTGGGGAAACAAGTGAATTTGGAGCTTAAGAAATTCAACCAAGAATAGGTTAGAATATCAAGTTGCATAGTCTATTTTTTATATGGTATTAGTTCATTTGTGATTCCAACCAATTATCAAGAATAGGGTTCCTCGGAAAAGAATTTACTCACTCATCAAGATTCATATCAACCCTTTTTCAAGATGAACTCGAGGGCGAGTTATTTACAACTGAAGTTGACTGATGTAGGATAAGATTGGGTGAATTTCTACATGGAAAAGTGAAAAATAAAAAATAAAAAAAAACAAAAAGGAAAGGGTTTTAAAGTCTGTTAAAAATTGTGGACTTATTTTTGTTTGATTAATGTCATTTTAGTGTCCCTTAATTTCCTAAGGCTTTTGGGTTGTCTCAAGTGTTTAAAACAACTTTATTTAAGTTGTTGGATGTTTCAATTGTAATCATCTTTCAATCAATTAACCAAATTATACTTTTGAATTTCTATCAAACTAGTGGCCTCTAGAATTTTATTCTTCAAGGATTTACGCTTGAAATCCTTACTAGTTTTGTGCTGCGTCATTTATGGAAACATAGTTAAAGAGGGTTAAGCTATGGATGTTAGGGTCCAAAAATCTCACATGCAAGTTCAATTGCATCTTAAGGTCCAATTATTGCAAATACGTCATAAGTCGAGCCTAAATTCATGCAAAAGAGCGAAACGAGAGGTATGCGTATGTACAATCACGCCACACAAATAAAATAATAATACAAATTGGATGTTTGTATAAATGTGCCAAGCCCATGCAAACCATCTATGTATTTATTGTGTCAAGCCATATTGTAATATTAACGTTATAATAAACTACGACAATCTACCTACATGCTTAAATGGGCCCAAGCCACATAACGGGGCTTGCCAAGTGGATTGTGATGTCAATGATTAAGGAAGTTCATTAGGCCTACATAGATTTGGGGTTGTGGAATATTATTGGGTTGCTTGGAAGCACCAAAAACCCAAGCCCATAGTTCTAATTCGATGCGGGAAAGTTTGAGAGAGCAAAGCCCCATCATCCTTTTCCTTATAAATCAAATAGGACACTTAGGAAACAACCAAAATCCAAAGTTGAGCCATCCAAATCCAAAATGAGATTGCATTTTGATCTAGAGTCGCGCGCCTCATTATTTAAGTAGAGAAAGAATCTTTCCCTTCCAAGCTTATATAGGAAAACAAGAGAGAAAATAGAGAAGATCGTTGTCAAAGATGGAATCTATGGAACGGTGCAAGAAGAAGGAACTCTATGTAGAGTGTTTAACCTAGGTTTGCAATGCTATCAGCCTCCTGTAACACTATACCAAAAGAGGGCTTTATGACTCCGACCATGGAAAGAGAAAGAGATGATTGAGTAAAAAGGGAAGAAGAGAGGAAACCAAGGGATTTCCTAGCTGGAACTTGTATGAATCCTTACATCTATAAATTAAAGAGGTTAGTACGTTAAAAACAACAAGAAGGAGAGAAGAGAACACACCAACCAGAGCAAGCCTTCTTTAAGTGTAGGAAACCCTAGTTCTTAAAGGATAAGCTTTCCTTTCATCCTAAGTTTTCCTACAAGCTTTCTTAGTTCCTGTAAAACTGCCAAAACATTAGAAACCCTAGAATAGTCATCCTTAATCATGCAAGCAAGCACATGCTCTCTGTGTGTCTCTCTCACTAAACCAGTGAACTTTTAACTTTCACCTCACGCTTCACTCAGACAACTTACATTTTATTGTAATTATTCCTTGTTAAAATGGAGTCATTCAGTCAACTGAATGCTTCCTAAGACACGCTAATTGTTTCAAAGTATTTCAAGACTTGGTAGTGGAAACGAACTAGGGGAGTTGAGTGTTTTCCTCCTAGGCTCAAATCCAACTCGATCAAAAGATCCCTCACAATAGACGTGTCAATCAGTAATAGAAGCCACAGAGAGGCCCACACGTAAAATGGGTGCATAAGATTTGAACTCTATTCATTCACATGTAGAATGTTTTGCACAGCAAGACACTGACATGTTGTAGTGATTTTTTAGTATGTCCGAAACATAAGATGATGCACCACATGTAATAATCGATATAGAGAAAAACTAAAAAAATTATTATTTTTTCACTTATATTATAGCACGTGGTATATAAGCTTGTGCACCAAATATATGAAAAAATCTCTTCACATGGATATCAACATTTTTGCATTCAAATGTTTTTAATCAGTGGTAGGCAAAAAGTAGAATGTTGTTTTCACGGCAAAAGCACTCTCTGCCCACATGGGAGACCCAACATGTCGTTATCATGTCTCTTTTGATTTAACGTAGAAGTTCATGAAACTTGTCCTCAAATCTAATTTGTATTCTTAAAACAGAGTTTGTTCAAAGGATAAAACTGCACATAATTATCAATATGATATTCTTCATACATCCATGTTCCTTATGTAGTTTAGGGAAAAAAAATATCATACTCTTGTTAAGCTAGTTATCGAACTCAGTTTTGATCAAAATTTTCCTTCAAATTCCCTCCAATTTGGACAAGTGCGTGTGTAAATATGGCTTAATTAAATAGCTTGAATAACTTAAGAGATCTTAGGTTCGATTTTCGTTAAAGACGAATTTGAATCACATTATTGCTAACCCATTGTGAGGGCTCATTCCTCACCTCCTTAGTGTAGCCAATATCGTTTGTCAAAAAATAAAATAAAATAAAACAACTTGAATTTAGCCTCATGATATATTTTACCCCGACTCGCATTAGAACAAAATTAGATAAGTGATGGATAAAAAGTTTGATTTGCATCCAAATTAGCAATGTGACTAAGATTGACGTATGACGCATACCAAATTATTAGAATTATTAATTTGTACAAGTTAGCCTCATTATAATATCATAATGATTAGATAATATACGCGTCTCCTCCATTACAAACACCGTATCTTTACTCTATTGAAAAATTCAACTTCTTAATCTCCATTTCAAGATCACCCATACAAAAAATATTCAAATTGGAGATTGTTCACACATGTATCAACAAAATAGATTGTTTGGTTTGGTCATCTAAATGAATATGTTACTTAGTACTCGGATAGTCAATTTGTTCTATATATATAAATGCATAAACGAACTTCAAGTCAAATAATTTTTTTTACGGATAATATTGAAATGAAGATTACGATATTTAACGATTATAAAAACGTTGAAAAGTAAAACATTGTGGGATTTATATTTCAATAATCCCAATATCAAGATTGGAATTCAGTACATGAATCACATTAAAATGAATATTTCAGAGACAAGTGTTTTGCCAGCACAAGAATTAGGTGCCTATTCCATCCACCTCTCCTCCCGTTCACAAATAATACGTTTGTAAGTCGAGCCTGAAGCAATCACACCTTGCCAGAAATTCCACAGCCGAACAAGAAATCTGATCAAAAGTCATATTCCGTAGACAAAAATTACACTACAGCTCTACCTGGATGAACTACTTATGGCTGCCCTCGAGGGTTTACTACTAGATGGGACATCTTTGACCGGTTTAGAATCGGAATTAATGGCAATATTTGCCAATCCAACTTCCATTGCCTCCCTTTCGTTTTTTTCCCTCTGGTTTTCTTCAGTCGTGTCACTGTCCACTCCTTGCTTTTTATCAGAAGCTATAGATGGTTCCAATAGTCGAGGACCTGCACTGATCCATGGATGAAGAAGGCACTGTGCAGCAGTAGGCCGTTTCTCAGGGACAAAGTCGAGGATGGGAACGAGAAAGTCAGCCAATTCACTTGCATCTTTCTCGCTGAATTCATACTTTTCTACCAGAACCTTATTCAGGGGCCAAAAGCGCAAGCGGCGAATGTGCCTCAAATCACCATATCTATTAAAGTAATCTCTGGAATATCGACCACCTAAGGCAATCTGCAGTTTACAAATTTAAGTTAGATGAAGTTCAGTTTAATTTCGATAGTGGGCTTTACAAATTTCTCACCTTTCGTGGCATCATTCCAAGAAGCTCCATCATCAATGCTAAGTGATCCTGAAAAAATCGAGATAAGATTACTAGGTAATACAATATAGACAAAGTAGAACGCATCAGCACAGGTTCAAATGCTTGAGATCATTGAAGAAGTCAATAAAAGGACTCACAGAAAAATCAATAAGAAAGTACAAAAGAGTACTCTATTTAATGAAAAACACTGAAAATATTCAGCTAAATGTTTAAGGACCAACAGTCAACCAAGGCATGTAGAGAAAAATACTAAATGTAATCTATCGACAACGGTCAGCAGATACTGCTGAGTCACTATATGTATATGGTCAGCCAAGTTTTATTGGAGCTCATACTCTATATTCATATGTAGAGATTCTCAATAACCGCTAACAGTGCACTTCCTATGGTTATTTCTACCGATGCCAATAGGAAGTTTTTAATGTAGCAATCAAAACTATGGGTGCATGATTATGTGAACAGAAAACACACTTATAGATGAACAGTTCCATATTAATAGCCCTACTAAAAATGTCTGAATACATATAGTAGGTTGATTGTATTGGAAAGGAGTATTAAAATGTTAACAATGGTACAACTCTCTGTCCATTAAAACAAAATCATGACGAGCACTCAGTCAGTCATACATTCTTTTCGAATGAATCCTTTTCCTACCCGTGTTCTTCAAAAACTCTGTTTCCAAAAAATTATCTCAGTCACAAAACATGTTCATTTGTGTACCTTATTCTTGCCAACTGTATCATCAATATCTTATTAACTGCAACTACGCATTACCAGCTGTTTTCAGTATATTAGATGTATTTATTCAAACATATGGGAGCAGGGGCAGGGGAATAAGAGTAAAATTGACTTGTCAATTTCTAAAGATGAATATTGGACGTTTTAATGGAATCATGATACGAACTGTTCCTTGTGTAAGCGTGATAGCGAGAGTGCTCATAAACAGAGTCAAGCAACAACTGAAAATTATAGTCTATGGATACATCCATACCTCATCCCTGTCAAAGTTGTCACCACTGTGGGGATCAAAGAGCACATCACCAGTTGCAAGCTCAAAACAAATGCATGCAAAAGACCAAAGATCTGCGGAGGTAGAATATTTTGAGCCGAGGATCACCTCTGGGCACCTATACTGTCTTGTTTGGATATCGTTTGTGAACTGTTTGTACGTCCAACATGCATTACCAAAATCAACCAATTTGCACTTCAGGTCAATTGATGCCAACAACTTCCGCCTTGTGGTGCGATTGCCTCTCTTAGTACCCTGACTTCCTGGACGAGATCCATTTGGTCCATCAGCATCTGATGATCTATCCGCTTTGACAGAACTAGTAGTCTGCTCTTCAACAGAACACACATTCAATCTTGTGTTAAGAGATGCCTCTACCTTGGCGGATGTTTCTACATCAGCATCAGCTTCATCTCTATCCGCGCACTCTTGAGCTGCACGCTTTGCCTTTCTTCTAATCTTTTTCTTCTGGTTCCGAGACACATCCCCATTTAATGCTTTTGCATACCCCGACTCCGACGCATCCTTGTCTTTACCACTTGGAAGAATAAGAGGTGCTCTTGAATTTGTCGGATCCTTGAGATGGTCTATCATTGACATCAACAAGATATTCTCCGGCTTCAAATCAGTGTGTATAATGGAGAGCTGTCTGTGCAAATAATCCAATCCAACCAAAACATGATAACAAATCTCCTTAACCATACGTAATGGCACTCCCCGGTAATCACTGTACTTAATAAGCGTCAACAGATTATCACCCAAGTACTCGAAAACCATACAAACATGTTGCCCATTTGGTCCCGAATGCTTAAAATGGTCCAGAAGCTTCACCACGCATTTTTTATCATCCGGGTCTCCCTCTGCAATCTGTTTCAAGATGGTTATCTCATCCATGGCCGCCTCGGTATAGTGGTCAGCACTCTTTTGCACTTTCAGAGCAACAAACCTCTGTCATTTTTGTGCAATTCAACACCCACCCAACAACAACAAAAAAACCCATCATTAATCCTCCATTAATTTACTTCAAACTGAGCATCTCAAAGATTAAAGAAACCAAGAACAAGAAGAAAATTTCAATTATTTTCCCTACATTTTCAAAATCCTAATAGCTATAACCTCAGATCAAAAAGCAATAAAACGCAGTGTCGTAAAAAGCGAGGAGAGGGAGAGAGTAGTACAGAGTGTTGGGTGTCCCAGGCGAGCCAGACGGTGGAGAAATGGCCCCAACCGAGCTTGGTCTGAACGACATACCGTCCGCTCTTGAAAGTGTCGCCGATTCGAACGGCGTGGTAGCCGCCGCGCCGGTAGTCTTCAGTGCCTTCGTCCTCCGACGTGTAGTCGCTGCTCTGACTCCGATCGTCGTCCTGGTTATCCCCCATGTTGTTCCTCTTCCAACTCGCCCGATCCACTACAAAATCCGATCTTTCTAGGGTTTTTGGGTTCCCAAGTGGAAATTGCGATTTGGGTAATGGTGAAATTTGAAATATATTTACTTACATATATAAAAATATAAAAGGGTTTGTCTAGATTACTGAGCCAAGAGAGTTTGATGGTCTTCACAGTTTTTGTCAAGTGGTGGAGGGTTTACAACTTTATAAGAAAAGAAAAATGGAAATTTAAAAGCAAAAAAATATGAGAAATTAAAAGAAAAAAAAAGTGAAAATTGGGTTTTGGATCACCTCTGCCATCGTCGTCCGGATCTTCTTGAGGTTCAGTGAGATGTCATCGTCGTCCTCGTCATTTTTCAGTTATAATCATCATCCATCTCACCTTTACCATCTTCTTTTTCCTTTTTTTTTTTTTTTCATAAATATAAGTTTTGATTTTTTAGATTATTAGTTTTGTTTTTTAGTATCCAAAAATCTTATTGGACCAACAAAAAAAAAAAATTAGAAAATATGTATCTTTGGTTTAAAAGTCAAATCAATATTGAATTATTTCAATTTGTTGATAAATTAAATAAACAGCTATGATAACCTCCTCCTGTTGTGGCTTATTTTAATCTGACAGGGGAGAGGGGTCGCGGCATAAAGAGATAATAAAGAAGGAGATGTGTTCATAGTGTTGCGTAGATGATGTGTTATTCATCATACGTGCCTTTATTTATAGTAATAAGGGAGGGAATAATCTTTCTTTTCCAAGGAATACAAATTTTAATAGGGAAGAATAACTAGTATCAAATCTAATTTGGGATTTATATAATCACACTTAAATACATAGTTTGTAACACTTCCCTTGAGTGTGTAAATACTCAAGTAAATTCGGTATCATGTAGAGTTGAGGAAGTCGACTCATAGGCACTGATTCTATGAACAAGCTTGTCTTGAATAAGGTATGAACTTGCATAAGGAACTAAGTCTCACAAAAAACCTATGGCTATGGTAAAAACCCAAATAGGGACAAAATATATAGCCTAAAGAAAAATGCGTTAGAAATACAAAGTCAAATGAAACGTTTACGGGACGTCATCAGAGATATGATCCACCCAAGCCTCGTCAAAACCTCATTAGGTAGCAAAAACCCAATGGAAAAAATGCTCCTAATTGTAGGGAAAAAGAGTATATTAAAATCAAGCAACTATACTTAAGGATACTCCCCCTAAGTTTGATACAATGTCAAAGAGAACTAACAATGTTACAACTCAGAAAGTTTACGCATACCAATTCTTTGAACAAGCTTCAGAAACGTCGCCTTTGGTAGTGATTTGGTAAAGAGGTCGGCCAAATTGTCTTGTGAACGGATTTGCGTGACTTCAATCTTCTGATGCTCTTGTTGTTTATGTGAGAAGAAGAACTTCGACACAGTGTGCTTGATGTTGTCTCCTTTGATGTAACCCTTCTTGAGTTGTTCGATGCATACTAAGTTGTCTTTATAGATCGTTGTCGGGACGTCAATAACGAGTTAAAGATCACAGGAGCTTCGAAATAGGCCCATAACTGCTCTCAGCCAGAAGCATTTTCGAGTTGCTTCATGTAAGGCGAGAATTTCAGCACGGTTAGACGAAGTGGCAACTAAGGTTTGTTTAGTTGACCTCCAAGAGATTGTGGTGCTTCTAACGGTAAAGACATAGCCCATTTATGTTAGAAATGTGCCCTAAAGCCAATCATATGATGATACTTTACGAACATTTCACATGTTAAACTAATCTAGTTTAATATAAAGGGCAAAAGTTATTGTTTAAAGCCATCTCATATAAATGTTATATGCTTAAATGATAAGTCCAAGGAATATGTAATTGGGAGAATGTGATCTAAAGAAGTTAGATTCATGAGACCATTCTCTTTCGAATACATATCCTAAACGTTCCTGATAATAAGATTGCCAATTGGGCATTGACAGTCCGTTAAGATCAGTATAAGTTATATCTTCTCTTAAAGAAAGTGACTGGTCTCGAGTCATTGGTGTGACTGACACAAAGACAAGCATGTAGGTGCTCAATATAGAATGAGTCCACTGAATGCGATCAACAAGGAGTTCTCATACTCATGTCAAATGAGAACTCATGGTTGGGATAATGCAAAGTAGTCATTTGACCTGAGACATCATAGTTGTCTTATGGTTAGGTACTTGATCTTTGACTATGTCAAAGTCACTCCATCATAGGGTGTCCACGGCATAGTTGGGGTTAAGCCACTTCTATGGAGGCAAGTGAATGTGCAACAAGGGATCTCTAACCTTCAAACCGTTTGAGGGAGAATACTCTATGATATGATTAAAAATCTTTTTCCAGGGTATGAATGAGATTTAGGAAGTCGTTCCAAATCACATTCAAGGTAATCATATAAGTAAAAGAATCACATTGGATGGTAAACATGAATAAACTATCAAACCAAACAATGTGGTCAAGAGTATTGTATTAGAGAAAGACCGTATTGCATTGTAATCCTAAACTGAATAGGTTCTCCACCTCTTCTGATTAGCTTGGGTAGCCATGACATACTGCTAGGTGTCGCTCATAGTTTGTGGAAGCCCTAAAGGTGTTTAATCACTAAAGGGAGAATTGAAAGTAAGTTTCAATTGACAATCGATTTGAAGAGTTCTAATCGCCCAGTGCCTCGTTAAAAGGAACCTAATGGATCGTACACCGAGTAAGGTAGATATTGAAGAAACAACGGAAATGAGTAAGGATAATTAAATGGTTTAATTATTTATGGCTAGGATTAATTAATATGTTAATTAATCAAACGAATAAGTTCGTATTAGATCTCGGGTTAGTTTTGAGCCTCAAGGTCCAATGAGATTTGAATGTTAAGCCTAATAACTCAAGTTGTATGACAACTTGAAAACACAAAGGGCTTCAAAGCCCAATTAACCTACAATGGGCGGCCATATTGGTGAGGGTAGCAAACTTGTATTAATTGCAAGTTTGCCACTCCATTGTGAGGTGATATAAAAGGAACTTTATAACCATTTCATCATTAGGGTTTTTCTAAGGGAAGATAAGAGAACAAAAAGCTTTCTCTTCTCTAATGAAGGTCGGCCACCCTAGAGGAACATAGCTAGCAATCTTCCCTCCTCTAGGTCACTCATCTCTTCATCAATGCTCTCCTTGGTGTGGAGACTTAGAGGTTCTCTATTTTGGGAACTTGGAGAATCCATCCAAGAAATCATGGAGCCAAGAAGCAAAGTTCCTCCATCCACATCCATGGAGTCAAGGAGCAAGGATACTAAGGAAATAATGCCCTCACATTTTGCTAACCAAAGAGGTGCTTCAAAGGTATAAAGTTTCTCAACTCACTTTGTTTTGAGTTGAGTATTGGTTTACCACAATTACTAGGCCTTGAATTTCATGGGTAAACTTTTGTTTTCGAGTGCATACAAGCATGATTCCGCCTTTTAATTGTTAATAACAAGCATAGATGTTGCTCAAATGAACTAGTTTTCACAAATATTTCCTTCAGTTTGAGAGCGCGCCTTGTGCGAATTAGATAATTATCCTACGTCGGCATAACCAACAAGGTGAAAATCGACTCGAGATAAGAAGGGTGCGACATCACTCGATGATCTGTAGCGATAAAACAAGCCGAGGTCTATAGTACCCTTAAGGTAACAGAAGCTGTCTTTAACACCAGTCCAGTGTATGCGTGTCGTTGTATTACTGTATCTTGCGAAAAGATTAACAGCAAAGAAGATATCGGGTCCAGTGCATTAAGCTAAGTATAATAAAGCATCTATCGCATTTAGATAAGGAATTTTAGGCTCCAAATTCTCTTCATCATCCTCCTTTTGATGGGATCTCATTTTGCTATTAGCGATCGAACGACTATAGGAGTACCCGAAGGCTTCACTTTATCCTCGTTAAAGCGGCACAACATCTTTTGGATGTAGTTCGATTGATGTACTAAGATTTCATCTGAACAATGCTCTA
This sequence comes from Pyrus communis, assembly GCF_041283825.1. Taxonomy (NCBI): domain Eukaryota; kingdom Viridiplantae; phylum Streptophyta; class Magnoliopsida; order Rosales; family Rosaceae; genus Pyrus; species Pyrus communis. The sequence continues at coordinate 13,167,608 of NC_142578.1, read as the reverse complement.
TCTCGAGACCAAGACAATATCGAGTCTTTCTTAGATCTTTTATCTCAAATTCCGACTTCAAATGTGCGATAATTCTCGCGAGCTTTTCAGGAGTTCCAATGAAGTTCATGTTGCCATAAACTGCAACAATCGTAAATCGGAATGTGACTTCTTAATGAACATGCAAGGGTATAGTTCGTTGTTCATATATCATTAACTAGTCAAATATTCACTCAGACGGTTATACCACATTCTTCTGGATTGCTTTAAATTAGACTGAGCGGTGCAAGGATCTAAATAAGACAAAGTGGGAGTTATCCACGATAATTCACGTCGTTTTTCAGGAACGTTGACATTCTTATCTCCCCCTAGCGACGGGAAGACTGTCTCGTAGAAGTGACAATCTGCGAAACAAGCGGTAAACAGATCGCCTGTCAAAGGTTCTAAGTAATGAATAATTAAAGGATAATCATATCCGACATAGATTCTTATCCTTCGCTGAGGCCCTATTTTTGTATGTAACAGCAATGAAATTGGCATATAGATCGTACAACAAAAAACAAATGCGATATTCTTTAGTGTATGCTTTTTGCAGACGATATAGTGTTGATAGATGAAACTCAGGAAGGGGTAAATGCGAAGCTTAACCTTTGGAGAGAAGTGTTAGAATCTAAGGGTCTTCGCCTAAGCCGATCAAAGACAAAATATATGGAGTGCAAGTTCAGTGCAAATGGAGGCCAAAATGAGTTAGGGGTGAGGATTGGAGATCAAGAAGTACCAAAGAGCGACCGCTTTCGCTACCTAGGATCTATCTTGCAAAAGAATGGAGAATTAGATGGAGACCTCAACCATAGAATACAAGTTGGATGGATGAAGTGGAAGAGTGCATTCGACGTGTTGTGTGACCGCCATATGCCACTAAAGCTCAAGGGAAAATTTTATTGGACGGTAATAAGGCCGGTGATGCTGTATGGCACGGAATGTTGGGCAGTGAAGCATCAATGCATAGGCGCAAGTGGAATTGAAATTGAAGTTACAGTTAAAATTTTATGGAAATCCGGACGTGAGGGTACTTTTAGGAATTTCGTATTTTTGAATTTTGATCCTTGATTGTTTTAATACTTCCTTGTGGGATATTTTATTATTTTAACAAATTTTCTGGTTGTGAGACCCACACCCACACTAAACTCTCCCCTATTTTCCTGCCACGTGTCTTTCTTCCCATCTCTTTAGACTCTCAAACCCTTTCCATTTCTCACCTAACTCTATCGCTCTCTCCATTTCCTTCCTCTACAATTGCAGACACCAAGACCCACACAACTCGCCACTCCGGCGAACTCCACGGCCACCAATGACCATCACTTCGCCGTGCACACCCCCTTTCCTCCTCATCTCAAACGCCAGACTCTCTCTCTTTGTGCTCTTTGCACAAGATCACTGATGAGTTCCTCGACCACAGCACCTTGGTCATAAACCCCCTCTATAAGTTCTAGGAACCCAGAAATGAAGGAAACTGCTCCTAAATTCCCTCCCTCACCTCATTGTGCAATGCCATTGTGAGCACCATCATCTTCGACGAATCTCGCTGTTCACGCTTAGGTAAGCCTTGGGACATTCTAAACCCCTCTCCTTGCATTCTCGTGGTTTGTTATGGATCATGTTTATGTATTTTGGACAGTGGAACTACACCGAGACAACGAGGAGACATTCCTAGATGTCAACGAACCCGTGGGATGTTGCAAGCCTTTTTCAACCATTTTTCAACCACGGCAGGACCATATGTTGGTATAATTCCATTCTTCTCCTCTTAAGCTTCATTTTGGTAGGTTAAATGTGAAAAATGGTTAAGATTTGAAGCTAAATGGACTCAGGGCGTCAAAATTAGGTGAGAGACGGAGAGTGTTCAAGAGTCTAAAGAGATGGGAAGAAAGACACGTGGCAAGAGAAGAGTGGAGAGTTTGGTGTGGGCGTGGGTCCCATGACCAGAAAAATTATTTAGATAATAAAGTATCCACCAGAAAATATTAAATGACTAAATCACCCTCACGTCTGTATTTCCATAAAATTTTAACCATAACTCCGATTTCAATTCCACTTGAACCTATGCATTCGTATCGTCGAGTACTTCAAAAATAATATAAAATAATAGCTCACACATGTCACAAAATGATGGTCAATGAAAGTCAACAATCTCGCTTCTAAGGGCATTTTCGTCAATTCACTCTTTTAAAATTAATGAAATCGTAAAATTAGGGACTGGTTATGTCGAAAAAAAAAAAAAACAGAAAACATTCCAAATAAAAAATGCACAAACCTTAATCGAAAAGAGTTTCCAAGATTGCACACAGAGAAACCTTAAAATTGATAGACCAACGTTTCTCGAAACAAACAATGCAATCAGATTAAACAACGACACTAAAAACACGAAAAAAAGTTAGGAAACAACCGATAGAAAACACAAAGATTTTAATTTTACATCAATCGATTTGCAAATTTTCTTCCTAATCAAAGAAAAGACAAAAAGAATAAAGTAGAGAAACCACTTGAAACAACACAATCAACCGGAAAAACAACCTTTTCAGACGGCAAATGATAAACACGAAGAGATAAGCAAGGAAACACGAAAGATTGAACAGGGAGAAAAGAAGAAAAACAGAGAGCAAGTGAAAGGGACAAACGACGCAAGAAAATGAAAGAGGGTTCGAGTACCTTCCCCACCTTAAACAACGTACACGCGGATATCACGTGTGAGAAACATCGAAAACGTGTGCGATATGGGCAAAAATCGCCAATTCATGTAGCATCTTTAAAAAGCCCAAAAACCGTGTGTTAGATTAGGGGCAAAACCGTTTGGCCACTGTTAATGAACAGTGATTTTCCCACTAGCTTTTAGTATATGTATAATTTATCACCGTCCTCTGTTGTCACTGCTATACAATACGTATACTACTTCTTATGCATTTGCCTTATTTGGCTCAGCACCATTTTCTTAGGTTCTGAAAACTCAAAACGGATATCGTATTGTTCAATACTTAGTCAATTTTGTTTTGTATCGAAATCAATAAAATACCAGAAAATACCAAATTGATTGAACTCGGTATAGGACAGCTCATGTTTGGTTTCGATATATGGTTCTACCATGCTTTTCCAAAATGAAGAAAAGGTTGACCACTTAGGCCCTATGTACATTGATGAATTAATTGTTCTCCTACACACACACACACACACACACACACACACACACACACACATATATATATATATATATATATATCTCACTCCAAACCTGCCGACAAGAAGGGAGGCTGGTTAGGTTGCAGTCTCAGATCTGAGACCCAGCAACCTCCAAAATTATTGATTGTTCGTCGCCATCAATTTATCTTGGCCAGATGGAGAATTGTAGAGGTGGTGACTATGAAGGATCTAATTGAGAAGAGCCTTGAGAGGATTTATGAGGCAAGAGAGAAGATAGAGGATCAAGACAAAGACAAATGGGAGAGAGGATCCAAAAAGTACAAAAAAAACCTTTTTTGTGCTTTCAATAAATAGGCATTGTTTTGCAAATTTTTTGAGTTGTTGTTTTGAAAATTGAATCCAAATCAAATACCAAACAACAATTTTAAGTTTGTTGGACAAAAAGAACAATAATTTTAAGCTTGTGACTCAAAACTTGTTTTTGAGTTAAAAAAAATTGAATCCAAATCAAATATCAAACAGGCACAAAATTTTCTTAATTAATTCGACCTTTTTAATCATATGTGATGACAGACATTGCATGTTACTGATGTTATCCTTTTCATTTTAAATATAATTTAACATACTTTAATCACTGTCACTTTGTACTACATCTAGGGGTATTGCTCTCCATTTGTAAATGAGAGATCTTAAGTTCGAGTCTTGTGGACAACTAATTTATTCCCTCACCTCTTAGTATAAGTATATCGTTGTATAAAAAAAAAAAAACAAAAAAGCTTTAATCCCTGATACCATGTCTAGAGGCATCAAACTAGTTTAGTCCATAATCTATGACACTCTAGGTTAAATGGAGTATAGGCTTCTTTTATTCTTGGAGTGATGGGTCCTACTTGTGTTGTTGCATAAACAATTTTTTTTTTTCCTACATAAGCAATTTGACACATTTTTTACAAAATTGACAGAATTTAGATAAAGGGAAACGAAAATTGAATCCCAGGTGGTTAATTGGTGAAATTTAAACTTTAAGGGGAAATCGAGATTGGAGTCGAGTTACAAAGGACATTATAAAATCTAGGCCAATTTTTTTTTCGTGGTCCCTGTGGTGAGACCTTATTTTTAAATCGACTTTGTGGTAAAAAAAGCTGTTAATCATAACCATGTGATGAAATCTATTAGCAATCGTAAACTAAAATAAATTTTTTTCTCAAATTTCTGTCAAATATAAGGGCGAAGGTGTCATTTCGTTTCTATCGATTGTATCAAGCAATCATAAAGCACCATATAAGTTTATTTTAAAATTCTTTAAAAACTAAAGAGAAAAACACACATAGTGTCGAAATTTTTTTCCAGATGACCGGTTCCACCCAAAGCTCGATCTGAGGATCTTAAACGGTAAAACCAAAACAATGCAAATAGGAAATACTTTTTGAAGGCAATCAAGATCATGGTTTCAAGTGAGTTATGAACCGAGCAACTATATATGTTTGGTTCTATGTCAATGAGTTGGACATGCTCTACAAGGTCACTGGTTGCTTAACAAAGACATACAATTAGAATGCTGATTCAACAATTAACGGTTGACAGTCATTCAGCCACTATCCAAAATGGATATTTCATTAAGATTTAAGACTAATTTATAAAACTTGATAAAATGAATAAGAGGTCTTTTGAGATAATGTTAGGTAGTAGCTAACATGCAGCCTAACCTCTACAGAAAGCACAATTATTTTTCATGTGTTGTTAGCCAGAAGCTAACAAGCAAACTTAATCTATATAAACCAGAAATGGATCAGACACTACTTGCTTGGTTCATGTGTTAGCCAGTAGCTAACAAGCAACCAAAACCTGGACCAGAGACAACCACACACTTCCTTTTTATTGCTTCAGAACAATGTTGATTCAGGTTGGTCAACTGGGTATTGGCCAACAATTCCTATGATGAATTTCTTATGATACAACTTTCCTTTTGAAACATTCCCATTACACTTTCCTGATTTCCTTTGACTTTCCGCTATCATTCTATATCTTAGCCAGCGATCACTGACTGCTGCAGAATTCCAAGAATCCCATAAACTCGTGATTTGCTATCATTTGGATGCTCGTCTTGATGCTGATTACACTTGAAAAACAATTCACAAACAAGAATTAGGACATGCACGGATGATGAAACTTGGTTTTCAAGTAACAGGAACATGCGAATTTTGGTTTGAAAAAGAATAATTGTTTTTACCCATTGTGATGATGCTAGCAAAGATGACACCAGAGAGGATGAATACGATGATTGATGTTCTCTTCAGAATTGCAGCTACTCTTTGTACAAGGAACTGTCCCCATAAGCGAGCCAAGATTGACACGCTTGTGAGGTATATAGCTGCAAACAGAATTTACATAAGAAAAAAGAAATTACCATTGCTTACTGACCAAGCAATCAATGAGACAAAAAATGAAAGCCATATCATATGGAATTGGAAAAGTGGCAGTTGCACTGGCAACCTATTCATGGAAACAGTAACAATCAATGACAATCTACATGCATTGTAGTTACATGGGAAAACTGCACTCAATGGGATTTAACCATGGTAAAATAATGTTTGAGACCTGAGGGATGACACCAATTTCAAGGAGGAGAGGTCCAAGAATGAAACTTCCACCAAATCCAAGTAGTCCAAGCGATCGAAGCCTCGTAGATGGATTCTGTGCTCCCTGTGCTCTTTGCACAGCTTCATTGATTCATATCCAAACACCCCAAGTGCTATGGGAAACTGAAATAAAAATATTACAGAAGGGATAAAACATGTAGAAAAAAGAAAAGAACAAAAGAGATAAAAATAATTGTTAAAAAAACAAGGGGTAAATGCTGTCCCCGTATTAGAATAGAGTTGAGAAACCAGTTGTGGCAATTATCAAGTAAGAAATGTTCTACTACCTCTAAGCAGAAGAGGACCCAATACCATGTACCGCAAGCATTTACATCATTGTGCACTCAATTAAAAAATATGAAGTAATAAGCATTTGGCAATCATGCAATCAGAGGAGACAAGTACACCACACCAAGGCGTCCCGTGCCAATCATATGATTCATGCATAAGGTTCTCTACACATGACATTGCATATTGGAACAGGTACAACACAGTGGCGTGTGCCTGTGCTGCCATCTAAGTCATTCTCCAATCAGGGAGAGGAGGATTACTTGCGTTGAGGATTTGAAGAAGGAAGGAAAATAACCCATACAGCTACCAGCACCAACACCTTTTTCCATCTAAGATTGAACATTTGTATTTGCTAAAACAGACAGAAAAAAAAGAGTTCAGTCTTTTTTCAGTACTTGAGATGAGAACATTAATACTTTGCTCACCATCATTTATTTCTCTTCGCTTGGAAGTAATGACTCATACTCTGCATTAATTAGAACCACACCTTGCAAAACAACAAAAAAATAAAAAAAAACACAGTAGATTTCCATATAAGAAACAGCAAAAATAAATAAATATGCACGCGCGCACTTACTTACAATCACAGAGATGTATTTGTGTCTTACCTTCGCTCTGAGAGCTCACTGTAGCTTCTTGCTGCCTTGCATATTCTTTCTGCAAAAATTTCAGAAATGAATGCACAATGAAATCACTCACTTTCAATAATGATCTTCAAATACTTTAGATTTAGGACCCATCTTTTAGCCTATGGAGGTTATATGTTAAATATTCAATTTGGAGAGCAGATGGTAAAAATTGGTACCGTTAAATTACTAGCAGTCTAAATTGTAAAAGCACTCTGACCTTTAAAATAGTCTCTTCCTTCCACATCTCAACCCCTTTAAAACAAGACCTTGATAAAGTCCTTGATACGATTAGAAAGAACAAAAGAAGAGAAAAAGGATGAGAATTTTTTTTTGTTGTTGTTAACAAACATATATTATCTAGATTAAGTGGAAAGGGGATGAGCTTAGCCTCACAATGAGTTAGTGATAATGTGGTTCAAACTCGCCTTTGGCGAGAATCAAACTAAAGACCTATCACTTACAAGTGAAGAGGAATATCATTAGACCGTAATACTAAGTAGCAAAAAGATGAGAAATTTAATAAATTAAAATAAAATATGAAATTGGGTTGTGTGAAAAGAAGTAAATTAAGAGTAATGCTACATTTACTACCTAATTTTACCATCATTTGTACCATCTCTCTAACAGAGATAGTATCCACTAACGCATATGAGTCTCATCTCTATTACAAATGATGGTACAATTAGATGATAAGAGTAACATCTTTAGTAAATTAATGTACGGACCCAGGAAGAGAATAATGATGAGGACAGTGATGAGCTACTAGGGGAAGACAACACTGAGGGCACGTTTACGTACCCGTAATCGGAATCAATTTACGGAATCGGATTCTGATTACGAGATACACCTTTGTTTACTTAATCTTGGGGAATCATAAAAACGTGTGGGGTCCACACCAATTGGGGAATCCTACTCGTGGTTTTGGAGGAATTGGACTCCCTACATGAGGAAGGTATTTCAATTCCTGGACTGGAAGGGAATTGGGAATGAACTTCTTTTACCAATTATGCCCTCACTTGGTTGTGATTATTCCAATACTGCCCTTCATCTTACTGTGATCATCTCCCTCACCAACACTGCTGCTTCATCTACCTCACGACTAGATGTTGCTCCACCAAGCCCAGATCCCATACCCACTACAACTACTCTCTGTTTGCCCCTAAGAATCAAAGAATCTTGAAACTTAGAGCACTAACCACTTCTCCCTCTCCATCTCCCTTCTGTATCACCACTGCACCACCATAAACCTGAGAAAGAAATAGGCATGAGCAAACGAATTTCTTTGAATTTTTGGGTTATTTCTTTTGCGGGGTAGGAAGGACTTGACTCTCCAATTGCTTTGTGGGTTCTTTCTTTTGCAGGGTGGGAAGGTCTTGACGGCTTTGAAGGTATCTGGGTTCTCTTTTCTACATGTAGGAAGATGAATGTGGCTAGGTTTTTTATTTTTAATTAGATTATAATCTAATTTATACACAATAAATCAATAATGCATATTTTAACTCTTTACTTTAATTAAATAAAAAAAATCTAATTAAAATGTTTATAAACATAAATATAGAATAAAAGAAAAGAAAAGAAAATAAACAAGGGTAATTTAGTAATCATATTGATATTTATTTCGATTCAGCTGAATTAGTAAACAACTTATATGAACTCAATTTCATTCATATTCCGATTCCTTAACATTTAAGTAAACAATTTCAACATGAATCTGATTCTGACTCCTCTTCATTCCAATTCCTCCTTAACTCAATTCCTCCTCATTCCAATTCCTCCTATTTTGATTATGGTTACGTAAACGAGCCATGAGAGAAACACCCAAGGTGATGCCAAGCATGAGCATGGGTTGAAAGAAAAGGGCCAATTCATAGTCTATAATTGGCACTTCTTTTGTTGGATGAGGCACTCTCAGATTGTACCACAGTGATGATGCTGATGCCCCCATTATCATACCTGCATCATCCAATCCAATCTAAACCATATTTTTTTATTAAATAAATATATTACAAAAATTAAGTAATATATTACACCACAGACAAGTAGAATAGTTAGGTGAAAAATTTCAGAATTTGGGAGAAACACAAATGGGAGACAGAAATGCATCAATCATTTAACAACACTTTTTGATACCAGTGCATGTAGTTTTAAATAAAAATTACATCATAAACTTAATTTAGTATTGCCTTTCACACTCTTGTATTTTCTTGAATCTCATTCCTTTATTTTAATTCTTAGATTCTTGTTTTATCCGTTCAACTGAAAGTATAAAATCTGCGAAAATCGTTTTTCATTGAGTTGGGATCCTCTGTTAAATATAATGGGTTGAATTTCTATTATATGTTTTAAATAAAAATTTTAACATCATAAACTCACTGGAAAGCAGAAGAAAGGGTGGTTTTTGAAACTCAAAATATGCAAAAAAAAAAAAAAAAAAAATTAAAAAGGAAGAAGAAGAAGAAGAAGAAGATTGGGTAGAGAGAGAAGTGAAATTACATTTAGAGAGAGCAGCAGCAGACTTGGTATCAAATCCAACAATCAAAGTAAGCATAGGAACAAATATTCCGCCCCCTCCTACTCCTCCCACCGTCCGCATGCCTACCCCAGAAATCCAATCACTGTTGCCAGCACAAGCCTCCAACAGAACTTCAATTCCTGCACTCAAAGAACAAAAACCTTTATCCATTGAGCAACACTTCACCTTTTCTATACATACAAAGACGTCTGGATGTGAGCGCGCTTCATGTGCAAAGAGCATGGGGCACACACACACATTGACACATACAAAGGCGTTTGGATGTGCACGCTCCGTGGGGCACGCGCACATATAGAAACACAAAAAACTGAGAGAGAGGAAGAGAGTTACGGGCCATGTTGTATCGGTGGTGGAGGTGTGGGAGAGATTGGAACTGAGATAACCGGAAAGGCGGATTTGGGGAGAGTAGTAATCATATATGGTGAGTGATGAAAAACACAGAGAATAGCGAGAGAGAAACTCGAAGGAGATAGAGCACTAGGGTTCTTGTGGCCATCGAACTCGTTGGTTTTTTCTCCGAGTGTTAATAGGACAAGCAAAAAAATATTTACTAGGATATAACCGCAAAATTCAGTTTTTTCAATCGCTCTGGCACCCAGATATGTTATTTTCTCTGCTCCTACTAAACAGTGACAGAACCAACCAAGGTATATATAAATACGAGAGAGAGAGAATTGTCGTTTAATAGGAGCCACATGAGTGACACATCCAATCACATTAATTTTTTTCGTGAATTTGGGTTGTTGCCAATTTGAGATATGGTAGGAGATATTATCTGAATGTTTTTCTTGTGTTTCCAAGTTAAGTTAATAGTTACTTATTTAAGAATAAATTGTAGCAATGGTTTTTTAATTTTAATTTAATTGGAGTAATGATCCTTCAATTAAAAATATATTACCATTCGTCTCTCAATTTATCAAAACGTGCAGCTATGATTCCTTAACTAAAAATTCATTACCATTAGTCCCTCAACTTTAATCCAACTAGAGAAATGGTTCTTCAACTTTAACCTATTTGAGCAGTGATCCCTCAACTTTAACCCAATTGTAGCAATGGTTCTTCTAACATAACTTATTTTGACAAATGTCTAACAAAGTTGATGATAAGGACCATAGCTGATGAAGTTGACGAAAATGACCAAAGCTACACGTTTTGATGAGTTGAGGGACCCTAATTGTACCAATGGTCCTTCCAATATAACTCTTTTTGACAAAATTCCGACAAAGTTGATGAAATGACCGTATCTACACATTTTGATGAGTTGAGGGACCAATAGTAATGAATTTTTAGTTAAGGGACCATTGCTCCAATTTGATTAAAGTTGAGAGACCATTACTACAAGTTGATTACCTATTAAGAGTTGTAATCCTAAAAGAGTAAGGAATTAACCTTCCCTACTACTATAAATAAAGGCACAAGGGGGTGGAATATAACACACCTCACAATTACAAATCTCTCACTTCTCTCTCTTTGTCGTACCCACTCTCTCTACAGCCTTCATAATTGTTTAGTAAATTATGCCTACAACACGTTATCAGCACGCTCTTGATGATACGCTAAAGAGAGTTTATTCTTCAATCAGGGGAGTATTACGTTTTAATCATTATTTTTATGATTTATTTATTATTTTGAATTGACCTACATGCTATTGATTCAATTTAATTTTTCTGTGTTGAACATAATACAACTCATTGGAAATGCAATTTCGGCTTTCCGAGAAGGATCTTCAACAAATTCAAAGGCTTTTGTTGTTTTCTGCCAATTAGTTACGCTTGAAATAAAGGAGGATATTTGAAACAATCATGAAGCATTAAAACATTCCCCATGATGCATGAATCCCCTACGTTTATATTTACCTTCCGATATATATATATATTGTATATGTTTTATATATTTGTCAATATATATATACGTTTCATGCATTACGTAATTTTTGCTACGTGGAATTTGTGAGTCAAAGAATCGAAAGAAATTAGAAGAAATTTAGGGTCTGGTAGACCCTAACTATGTCGAAAAAAAACAAACAAATTATAGGCATTGTGCAGCACCACTGTCGCACCTCCACCATTGCAGTAGCCCTCTAGGCATTGCTGCAACCACATGGACACTCCCCAGGCTTTCAACCTAGTTGAATTGCATGGGCCCGAAGCCCAGCCTGCTCGCTAAGGAAGCCCGTAGACTTCCTGGCCCCGTCCTTCTGATCTCGGCCCAATTTGTCAGCAAGTTTTATGCTTATTGGCCTTTGCATTTGCCATGGCCCGTGATTCTATATGCCAGCCCACGTGGCTAAGCTTGCTGCTGGGCTTAAGAACCCTCGGTATCACATCCTAGTCCGCATAGTAAGATATTATCCGCTTTGGGCCTCGCCCTCACTGATTTGTTCTTAGGCTTTCACCTAAAACGCGTCTCATTCTAAAGAGGTGGGCATGTACATATAAGACACATCACCTCTTCTCCCCTGGGCGATGTGGGATCTTACAATCCACCCCCTTAGGGCCCGACGCCCACGTCAACACACTTCTGGTCGAGGAGTGGCTCTGATACCAAATTGTCACATCTCTGTCCACATAGTAAGATATTTTCTGCTTTGGGCCATGCCTTCACAGATTTGTTCTTGAGCTTTCACCCAAAATGCGTCTCTTTATAAGGAGGTGTGCATGTACATATAAGGCACATCACCTTCTCTCCCCCGGGCAATGTGGGATCTTTGCCCGGAGGAAAGGAGGTGATGTGCCTTATATGTACATGCCCACTTCCCTATAGAGTGACGCGTTTTGGGTGAAAACCCAAGAACAAATCCATGAGGGTGTGGCCTAAAGCGGACAATATCTTACTATGCGAACTGGGATGTGACAATTTGGTATCAGAGCCATTCCTCCGCCGGAAGTGTGTCAACGAGGGCGTCGAGCCCCTAAGGGGGTGGATTGTAAAATCCCACATTGCCCGGGGGAGAGGAGATGATCTACCTTATATATACATGTCTACCTCCTTATAGTGAGACGCATTTTGGGTGAAAGCCTAAGAACAAATCTGTGAGGGAGTGGCCCAAAGTGAACAATATCTTACTATGCGGACTGGGATGGCCCGTGGCCTGCAACCATATGTGGGTTGCCTTTTGTAGCCAACCCAAGCCCAAAATGCCTCTAAGGCTTTGCCCTACTCACGGCACCCAAGCCCAAACCCTTTTGGGCTATACTTTTTTGACCCAATGCTAATTTTTTTGGCCTTTTAAATAATTTTAACTCGAATGTTATAATTATTTTTGCTTCCACGATTGACTCTGTTTGGTCCCGATCTATTGAATTAATTAAAAGTGACATGCAGTCCACTAATTTGATAATGAATCCAAAATTATTGACATGAAGATCACTTTTGGACATTAACGATTCAATAATTTATTTCTCTTTTTTGAACCATGACATCCTTTTGTAGTCCCGAAGCACTCACACTTGAGTTCCTGAAGCAACTTAAATCCACTACAGTTAAATCAGCATATTACATTCCGTGTTCTTGCATGAACCTCTCCTTTATGAACTAATCGTTCATAAAACTAAATTGAACTTGTAGTTTCAGATTTAGTGCCTTTGAAACTCGAAGTTTTCATAAAACAAATACACCCATGAAAACATGGCGTTCATGGAAACCATGTCATAGAACTCGAATGTTCTAACTTTGATGCTTATGGATGATTCATTCCCATAGCACCAATCACAATCTTGTTGCCTCCAATTCAATGAATTGTCGAACCATCATAAGTTCGATTTTCTTGATTTGGACGTTTCTAATAGAAACCACTTTATATGGTATACAAGACGTGAATCTCCACTTGATTATCAAGAAGCTGAGAAACCATTGCAGCCAACAATGGCATGGAAGAGCTAAATAAGCCTCCACCATGATCTTCATTCGAAAACTTATGCCCAAAGCATTACTAATGGAAATACCTCCCAAACAAGGATTCCATGGCTCTTTGGCTCGCTCTTATTGACCGTCTAATCATGAAAGATATTACCCGAAGCACACTATGATTACGTCCATGAATGAGTACAATTCTGAAGTTTATAAATCTGATCGAATTTTGACTGGAGAATACTTTTCTCGTCCTTCCATGTTTTTAACTAGCTCTTGAAGCAGCAATGTAAAAAGTGGAAGTTTACCAAATTCTCGGATCTGATTATTACCACAAACGTGAGAGAAAGGTATAGACCCAGCTTCGACTAGAGTCTACCAAACAATATTGACTTAGTTCGGCTGGAGTCTACTGAATGGTATAGACCCAGTTCGGCTGGAGTCTACCGAATGGCTCGGCTCTTCGGTCAAAGCCTACTAAACAGTGGTGCCCTGCTTCGGCAGAGGTGCACCGAAAAATACTACTCTACTTCGGTAGAAACCTACCGAACATACCCCTCCAGCTTCTGCTGGAGCCTACCGAACCAAATTCGGGGCTGTCTCTCACAATCCAATTTCGAGTTTGTTTTTACAACATATGGTAGAATCAGGGCCTGCCAAGGTGTGGAATCATGCCTAAAGCATGATTCTTGGCACCTAATACCTAAAACTTTAAGAATAAGGTATAGTATTCCCAAACCTTAACCTTGAAGAATCTACTTCCGTCTTGATGGAATAGATCATTGGTTATGCACTTGTTCGTGCCTCTAACAATGTTGTTAAGGAGTACCATTCTAGTAGTCAATATGTGAGACTAATTTTGCTCCACCAAACATCGTTGGAAAAGCAAATTTTGACATGGATGACCTTGTTGGCCGAATCCCCTTAGTAAACCTTTTACTCAGTGAACATTTTTTCATGTTCTTGGATTCAGGTTAGGTGATTGTTTTACTTATGGATAATCTTATTGATATTGTCCTCGAATATGAATTAATTGAATCATGTTTCTTAATACTTGTGACCCAATTCAATTAAACACATGATTAGGTAGGAATGTGGGAAAATTAGTTGTTTGGATGAATGCAATACTATGCACTCTGACTTTATACCTAAATCACATCTTTAACAACGACTCCAAGTCTATCCAACCTAATTAAGAGCATTGGTATGCTCCTCGTTGTCTGAATGGTACTGAATTACCATTTAAGGGACCTTAAATTTTCCATGTTGTTGAGTTTTTAAGGATATTTGAGAGAACAATAATCATAAATAAAACTGCTGAAGAAAATGTCGATATTAAGAAATTTGATTTCTATATCATTTCTCACAAAGATACGAAGCAACTCTCTTTTCATAGTGGATTCAAGGGAATATATGTGGACTAATCCAACCAAAATGCGGAATATATAAATACTTATGGTTTTGGTTGATGAATTGATAAACTGGTCACATGCTAGTCCACACACATTGCTGCTAAACCCCCTGGTCGATTAAGGGTTCACCACCCTATTTATCCCTTAAAGTCCAGGAGATTGGATAATGCAGGAGAGTTTATATGGATGGTTTTTGATAAAGTATTGCATGTATTTTAGGTTTATAATTGAACATCAAATTCCCATGTTCACCTTAAATAGCCTCGCCTAGCGATCATAAAGTGCTATTTAAATGATTGCCCGTATTTTGGTGAACATATCAAGTTTTTGGTTTTTTTGCATAGGGCTATGCAATCTTGTACGCAGCTATGTTGGTCCACTTTGAGGCCCATTGCCGCCCAACCTATTCGACGTTACAGTTGGTTATTGGGTAATGATTTTCGTATTTACGCATTTGGGTGTGCATTCTATGTGCCAAGTTGCGCCGCCGCAACGTACCAATATGGGTCATCAAAGAAGGATGTGAATCTTTGTCAATCATGATTCTCCTTCACACTAGTTCTTTTAGAGCCTTTGCATGCGATATCTTTACTGTCCATATGCGGGTTGTCACTTTAATGAGTTAGTATTCCTGCCGTTAGGGGGAGATAAGAACGTCAACGTTCTTGTAGAACAATGCGAATTTGCGTGGACATTGCCCACTATGTCTCATCTCGATCCCCATATCGTACAAAGTGTGATAAGCAAGTGCGATGAATTCTAGTTTTCAGAATGCTGCTCGAGACACATTCTTCAGATCTAGCTAAAGTGAAGAGATCATATACCAGCTGCAAACATGCATGCAAGGATAGACGTACTTAGCGGATGTTGAGTCAACATCCCTGAAGGATGTGCCACCCCTGTTGGATGGTTTGGTGCACCGACGAATAACCAATCAATCTTCCTTAGCCTAGAGCACGACATATCACTTGATTCGTAGGATTCACTTCCCTAGAAGAGGAACACACGGCACAATAATGAATCTATACTTGATCACTGTCTCAAATCATTTCCATCTCATGAGATTAATCCGGAGACTTGAAGTTCTTGGTCTAGTATACTAGTTTGGATGAGCTAAATAGAATTGAAATGAGATTACCATCAACGATGTTTTCACTTATATGGTAGCTACCGACATAAATGAAAAGCGACAATATCAAACCATGTTCTGTTGATTAAGTGACAACGTAGAACTGATTGGACAACTAAAATTACAATCTAGGTCAAATTCCTTACCAAAGAAGTGTTTTGGACCTATCGTTCCTACACTGCCCAAGGTAACCCTGTTGTGTTACAAGTGGGAAAGAAAAAGTATTGAGATGAATGAAATAGTGCGATATGACGCACGTCTTACAGCGCAAGGCTTCTCTTAAACGTCCTGTGATTGATAGCAGCATTATGAAATATGGTTAGTGTTTTCTGCATGAGGATATAGATACGGAGATTTACATGTAAGTTCCTGAAGAATTACATGGATTGGTTCAAATAGTTCCAAACCATGGAACACTCTCTTAACTCGTTTGAGGCGTTCACTTATGGATTGAAACAACCCGACAGGTGGTATACCTATCTAAGTGATTATATGATCAGTCAGGGATTGAATGAATGCCCTTGCGTGTTAAACTATGAAGTCTTATTTCGAATTGCTAGAGTTATAGTTTATGTCATTGACACGAATCTCACTAAGACTCTAGAAGAGCTTGAGAAAACTGCCTTGCACCTGAAGACAGAATTTGAGACGAAGGATCTTAGGAAAACTCGTTTATGCCTTGAACTGAAGTTCAAGCGTTATTCTGACGGTACCTTGGTTTACCAGTCAAACTACACCCCGAATGTGTTACCTTTGACTATACCTATGATCGTCTATACATTATATGCAAATGAGACCCTTGAAGAGGTTATGGAATTTGAAATTCCATATCTAAGTTCAACTTTGCGCTTCGTTGTACTTAGTTCATTGTATTAGACATGACTTCTCCTTTACTATTGATCTATTGGTAAAGATGCAGCATCGCGCATACACGCAACCACTGAATTGGTATTAAACCCGCACCAAGTTCAACTTTATGTTGTTGATACGAATTTGGGCAAATCCGACCGCATCTCTAGTGGATCCAACCCTCTTGATCCTCGGAATGATGCTTGCCTTGTTTGTAATGTTGATGAAGGTTACTTATCAAACCCGCATAAGGCAAAATCCCCAAATGGTTATGTCTTTACCGTTAAGGGATATCGCAATATCTTAGAGGTCCACGATATGACCTGAGTTGCGAAATCTTCGAATCATTCCAAAACTCACCTCACTTCACTACTCCACAAGTGAGACATGGTTAAGAGTTCTTGTCGAGTATATTCGAAGTACTTGCTATGTTTTCATCCATCGTTGAGTCCCGACGACGATCCATGAAGATTATGTCGCATGTATCAACCCGACCAAGCCATGATACATCAACAAAGTTAACACCAAGATATATTGCGTCTACATTTACATCAGCAAAGCATCAGGAAATTGAAGTCATGTAAGCCGATCCGACACAACCTTGCTGACCTCTACACGATGTCACTGCCGAAGTCAACCTTCCAAAAGCTTGTCCAAGGAATTGATATGCCTAACTATCATATGCATTGCTTGTAGTTCTCATTTGGAAGTTATGTCAAACTCAGGGGAAGTATCCAGAAGTATACTCACTTGATCTTAATGTACTCTTTTTCCCTACGATTAGGAGCATTTTCCCCACTGGGTTCTTGCTACCTAACTAGGTTTTAACGAGACACCCATCTTGGGCTGATCATACCTTTGTGAACTCTTCTACTTACATCCAAAAGATGTATAGTTTTGACTTAATGCAAGTTCTCACTTTTCTCCTTAGTCTATGGGTTTTATCCCACCTTGGGTTTTACCATAGCGAGGTTTTGTGCTGACAACTTCACCAATTGTAATTGCTTCATTACTGAAGACCTAATGCGCCATTTACTTGAGTATTTACACACTCAAGGGGGACTGTTGCAGTCCTATTAGATTAGGAATGTGATTGTGTAAATCATAGTAGATATAGGAATATCTCTTATATTCCTATTAGGAGTTGATTACCTATTAAGAGTTGTAATCCTTAAAGGGTAAGGAATTAACCTTCCCTACTACTATAAATAAAGGCACAATGAGGTGTAATATAACACACCTCACAATTACACATCTCTCTTTTCTCTCTCTTTGCCATACCTCCTCTCTCTCTATGGCCTCCATAATTGTTCAGTAAATTATGCCTACAACACTTATGTTTTACTCCATTGTGTACCCCCATTGAAATTGACATGTATACATCAGAACGACTATTTTACAATTTAAAAAAAAAAAAAAAAAAAAAAACAAGAACATATTGTAATTATAACAAAAAAAAAATTCTAATAGAATAATGCACATAAACATTTGTAAGTAATCATTCCTAATTGGAAATGAGAATCATGACATTAAATATAACAGTAATGCTAGAAATATTGCATAATTATACTATATTAATGTACTATTTTATGTAACAAATGATGCACAATCGCATTTAATAAAATAAATTTAAAAATTAACGTGATATATCCACATCACTTATCACATTAGAGTTATAATATGATTAAAAAATGTGGTATTCTAACATTTTCCTAAAAATAATATCTTGGAGTTTGTTTAAAGAAATTTACTTTCACAATATGTTATTGCAATTAACAATTGTCACAATATGTTATTGCAATTAACAATTGTCAAAGCAAGATCTCAAAATTGTCAAAATTGATTCCTTAATGATTCTAATGGTGTGATTCCACATGTTGGACAATAAAAAGGTTGTACTTTTTTTAACAGCGTACTTTCCCATTGTTCAACTCAGTAGTAGACTTGGCATTTTACACTCAACTCAGCAGTATTTGAATGAATGCTCAATGGGTTGGGTTGTTAACAGGTGAACCCGTTAAATAACGGGTTATTTTGGATCAACCTGCGAAATTCGTTAGCATCTGATAGCACCCATTAAGTGAGGGCATTTTAGTAATTTCAATAAAGACTTCACAAGAAAACCTGGCCGACTCGCACTCGCAGCCCTGCGCTTTAGTTCGTCCCCTTCTTCTGGCGCCTTCTCGCTCTCTACTCTTCTGATGAAAGCAGCCTAATCTTCTGAAGTCTTCAAGCAATTTAACACTAAAAGCAATAAGCTCCAACCACTTCAAAAAAAAAAAAATATATATATATATATATATAAGAATTGATAAGGATTTTACCACCTGTAAAAGTAGAGATAAACACACTTAAAAATACTTGCAATAGTATAAGGTGCGGTATAGCGACTCAAGTAGTTCTCCACAGGGATTGAATAAATAATTTATGTTAAAACCAAATCTTAATTAATTATTTGAAAACCAAGTTTGGAAGAGGTTGATTTTATGACCTAAAATATTTAAAACGAATTTAATTAAAAACAATTAAATAAATTGGGAAAGTAAAGAAAATAAAAGAAAATAGTTTTGAAAATAAATTTGAGCACTAGGGTTCCGTTGTCACCTTAACAATCTTATTTAGTTCTTTCAATTACTTATGAATTACACATGCATATTTTGAAGGTTAGGTTTTCCTAAAGTATGCCCTACTTGGAACCTCCAACATAAATGACACACCCCGACCGAGATCAGGGCGTGCTGGCCGTCACACGGAGGTGACGTAACCATGTGCACGTGCGAAAGCTAATGAAAAAGTAATATGAAAAGTACGAATAAATTAAAACTAGCATACAAAGTACTAAACAAGTGCTAGCGTAAGTGAGACACAAGTTCAGAGCAAGTCTACAGCAGTCCAAAAGGAAAGATGCGACAATAGTACACCCGAAGGTGACCCTACGCTGGTGAGTATCTGTCAGAAATGCCGGAAAAGCCCTCTGGGAAACCACCGAAACTGCTAATCAACTAGAACCTGGAGGGGCGCAAAACAAAAGCGTGAGTGGGCAAAAACAAAGCTCTTTGAAAACCAATTAGTAAAATACATTCTAACCCCTCGCCATAAAACATGTATACTTCCCAGAAAATAAACATATATACATATGTATATAGATGTGCCAAACATGCTCAAGGGTATGCCAATCATGCTCAAAAATATGCCATGTCGGAACCTCATAATGAAATGCAAGTGCTCAGGTATAAATCATATCAATAACAAATAATCTGGCAGCCGGAGTCACTTAACGTGACCTGTACGGCTGCATATAGAGCTCAAATCTCAACTCAATAACTGAACCTGCCCACGAGTCGGAACCACCTAAAGTGGTCTGTACGACAGGCCTGGGTGTAACATATATATACGCTCTAGTGCTACGATCACGTGAAGGCTGTGCGAATAATCGCGGGTCACCTACGAGTCGGAACCACCTAATGTGGTCTGTACGACAGGACTGTGCACCTAACTTGGATCCAAGCTGAGCGTGTGGTGTGGGAGGTGAACATCATGTGAAGGACTGTGCCCTACTCTGGGCGGGAGCACTAACACCGGGGGTGCAGGTTATGAGCTCTCTAAGCATCTCAAACTATTACTGACTGTAAATATGAATACCACTTACCTGGCATTTACCTGTGCGTCCACAGCACCCAATATGCATATGTATATATATATATATATGCAACTACTAATGCATGTGATGATGCATAAAGAATGATAATATGGTGCATGGCATAACACAAATAACCCTTTTTAAACCATTTATGGGAATATAAATGTATATAGGTATATACGGAAAACCAAAAGCCCACTCACTGGTAAGTGGAAGGGTCGTAGCCCCCCTGCCTCGAGTGACCACGCTCGTCCTCGGGATACGTATTACCTATACGCGAAACAACTACAAAAACGTTAATTTTAAAGCACATAACCAACTTCTCGTAATAACTTCTCATACATTGCTCAAATTGGACAAATGAATATACCAACGTGCTCTACACAACCTCAGGATCACAACCATATTTTTAGAAAAAATTTCCACCGCTGCACGCGCCCCCACGCGCCGGCCACGCGCAGGCACGTGCCTGGCACGCTAACGGCGTCAACTGACGCCGTGAGGAATATTCCTTTAGTTCTAATGGATTCCGTCAACGGCGTCAGGAATATTCCGTCAGATTTGACGAAATATTCCGTCACCTTCCCCGGCGAACCTCCGGCGACGTCGCCAGCGCCGAAAACTGGAAAAACCTGCAACCTACGTTTTCTCACTCGTTTCTCCACCATTTTTCACGTTTCTTGAACCAAATTGAAGCCCTAGACTAGTAGAACAACGTTAGACCACTTTTAAAGCCTAAAAATCACGGGATCATACCTGTCTCCAAACTCAAAAAATCGGCCAACTTCAAACCAGGTGATTCCGACGTCCACTTCCGTCAAACGAAGCACTCCGAGGCTCCTTGGGACTCCACCAAGCTACCCACGAGCTTCAAAATCCCAAAAACATGATGAATAATTTTTGCATGAATAGTACCCCAAACTGTCTTCGTGAAAACGACGTGAAAACGGTGAAGTTCTTACCTGAAAATGGTACGACTGTGTTCCTCTCAGCCTCACGAGTTCGAAGGGGTAGTTGGTTCCCTCGATCTGTTAAGGTTTGATGGTTCTTGGTGTGTGTCCGTACGTTTTCAGAAGGAAGAGGAAGGAAAGAGGACTCGGGAGAGAGAGAGACAGGGAAAAGACAGAGGGAGAGGGAGAGTGACAGTGTGTGTGTGTGTGGCCCAACACTTGCCAACACCACACAAACCAC
This sequence comes from Pyrus communis, assembly GCF_041283825.1. Lineage (NCBI taxonomy): Eukaryota > Viridiplantae > Streptophyta > Magnoliopsida > Rosales > Rosaceae > Pyrus > Pyrus communis. Next base: position 13,146,272 of record NC_142578.1, on the reverse strand, counting down.
CAAACAACATAACGAACACAAGCTAGGGGTAAAAGGGTCATTTCACACGTGCGTTTTAAATAATTTCAGGACGGGATGTCACAATAAAACATATATCTAGCACGCAACCAGTCCGTGGCGTCTAGATTGAATGTGAACATGCAAGACTCATTAAGTTTTATGAAAACCTTTTGAAAAACCACATAACCCTTAAGACATGTTGTCCATCCTAAGAAGTTACACATATTAACCAAAAGAAGCCAGCGCGAATTTCAGGGATAGCCCTCTGCCAAAATTGCATCAAATTACTTTTCTAAATATCCTATTGGTGGCCAATCATCAAGACAAGTAGATAGTTTAAAGTACAGTGATTAATAATTCAAAACTTGCATGCATAATATCAGAAGTAAATTGAAAAGAAACTACATATTCTTGCTAAGGCTCGTGGCCTCGCCCTAACAAACAAAACTAGTTACGAACAATCATAAAACAAAATATTATTAAGAACATGGATAGAAAACATCTTGAAAATAAACTTGAATCGTCAAGGCTCTCTAAAGCCAAAGTGTGTGCGTTTTCTCCTTTCTAACCTAATGGCTAAAAAGCCTTATTTATACTACTACAAAATAAAATCCTACCTTGAAAAGGTCTTAGAAGAAAACTAGGTAACATAATTAAATGATAAAACAGAAAATAAAAGATTTCCTATTTGAATTAGAATTCGGAGTTTTCAGAAAATCACACTTTTGACTGACCAAATCAACTCCAATTTGGTCTCAAAAGGTCTCTTTTGAAAGCTGAAGACGTCCTCTACAAATCATCAGAAGGAATCTTCCTCAAAATACGCCATCTTGATTTTCAAAATACCCCATCTTGATTTTCAAAATACCCAAAACGTCCAGAAACATCAATATGGGAAAGCTGTGCGCTGAGCCTTGATTTCATCGTCACGGTCAAACGACTTGATAGAAAAATCTGGAATTTTGATATAATCATCTTGAAAGGCATAAGAACATCCTCTAATTGGACTCACTCCAAAATTCATCCTTTTGATTACTTTTTGCTTCAGAGGAAGTCGAATGTCCTATATTAAAAATATAATCCAAAGTATCAAAATTCTATCAAAATAATCAATAAATTAATACTAAAATTAAGGTAAAATATATGGTATAATATTGACTCATCAAAAATCAAAAGGGAACATTCATACAGCAGATAGCTTGGAGACGAAATAAAGAAACCCAATTGCCAGAAACTCACAGAAACATAAAAAAAACGGTGATATTGATAGCATGGACAAATTGAAAGCTTTGAAATTTAAAATGAAATGATGCAAAAAGAGAGAAGCTTTTGGTTTTGGGTTGGATTTGATTTGAATATACTACCAACTAATGCTAATGCTGGATAACATGAAAATAATAGAAAAATGGAACCTGGGAGTTGGGAGTTGGGTTTGGTATTTTTCTGACCAGGTCGCCATGACCAATGCTGGATAGATGATTGAAGTTGATGATGCCGATGATCATGATGTTACAGCCCAATCTTTTCTTTTGCTTTTCTTTTGCTTTTTTTTTGCTTTTTTTTTTTTTTTTTTTTTTTTTTAAATTTGATGTGTGTGTGTGTGTGTGTGAGAGAGAGAGAGATGTTAGAATGTTCATTAATATGTGTGATTTGATTAAAATATGTGTAATTAGTATTAGAATGAAAAAAAAAAAAAATTGTTAATGAATGTTAACAGGTGAAACGGGTGACTTATTAGATTAACGGATTAAGTTTGGGTGACCCGTTAGCTAAATGGGTTAGGTTTGGGTGACCTGTTAAATTAACGGGTCAAATTGAAATCGACTCAAATCCAATAAACCCGATCTATTTACAAGTCTACTCAGTAGTCAGATTCCAGTTCTTTGTCTATTGTAATTTTCCTGCGGTAGCTGGCTGATCCACATTAACATGCCTTACAAGTGGCAGATTCCATCGTGGAAGTGGTGGAACATATTTTGATATAAAAATGTTAGATAGATGGCATTTGGTAGAGAGAGGATTCTCGCCAGATTCTTTTTATGAAGATCTCGAGGATCCTCAAATCACATTCGTTCATCGTTCATTGTGCATCGTGCGGTCAGAAATCATTGTAAATTTTTTTATTTAAAATTAAATATAAGCAGTACTTGACAAAAACTGGCTGCATGATGCACAATGAATGGATGTGATTGCAGGATCCCCAGGATCCTCACAAAGAGGCTCCGGCGAGGATCCTCTCTCGCATTTGGTAGACTGCATGTAGATCACGTGGTGAGATCTATGTTTATTTACGGGTCTTACTATTATTAGAGAAATAGTTTATATGTTGCGTACAAAATGTAGTTTGTGAACCATTAACACTACTGACCTCGGCACCCATCGCATATTTGCATTCACTATTCAGTTTCTCTACGTCCGGTTTTGTAGCATCAACATAATCTCCCATTAACTCATTTGTGGGAGCAAAGTTTCACCTCAGATTAAATTAACATAAACCTACACACGCAAAGAAAAGAGATAAATGAAGTTAGATTAACATCGTTGTAGTGTTAGTCAAAGAGTTTTCGATGCCTAAGTCAAAAAAACTATAGAAAGTAGTAAAAGTGTGGTGATAGTTCTTAATTACTGGAAAAAAGTGGTTGGCCTTGGCTATTTATAGAGAACTAAGGAGTTAGCTCCAACGTTCAGGTTCCTTGAACCTGTTAGCATAATGTTACCTAGTATGCGCATTGATGGAGGAATATTTCTCTAAGACCCTAAAATATGCTTCAGAGAATCATCCCATGCCAAGAGATTAATACGCAAGTCTATTACATGTTGGAACCAAATTTGCGCACCTCCATGAGCAATGGTTGAGCACAAACCCGATCAATTTCCAAAATAGTAAAACTGTGAGCAAGCCAAGTGCCTATAAGGGGGGGTGTGTGTGCCGGCCAAAGGCTATCCGACAGTTAAGTTAATGAAAGATTTTAGACTCAAGCAGTGGACAAGAGAATTTAAGTATTTAGATTGTCTTACCATAAATGAACCCTAGATGAGTGTATTTATACTGTAAGGAGAGAGGCCTTTTTAGGAATCCTTGTTCTAAGCTGGGAGAATCATAGAGGATATCTAAAAGTAGATATTGCACTCTCTTAAGAGTTATGATTACTTGCGGCGCATGCCAATTCCTAGATTATAGGAACTCCAAGACTTAAAAGATTTGATTATGTCCATATCCAGATTAAATCGCGTGTCTTGCGAAACAAGCATGGTCATTTGGCGGAGTCGCTAGGACTCCCCCTAGTGCCGCGGAGTAGATTGATGGTCATTAACGGTCATGATGCACGCCTCCGTTTTGCGCACACACTCCTCGAAAAAGAAATCCCATATCTCATTGATTGGTCTTGATTCTTGTCTGTCCTAATCTAGGAAGGCGATTCTTTATCTTCAACTGTGAGATCTTTTCCTAGTTTGCTTTTAAATAGCCTTCTCAAATCACAATTTTCTTCATTCCTTCCTTATTTATGCCATGCCTTATGTTTTTCCCCTATATTATCTCTTCAACCCTAATCTTCCTCTTGGTTATTTGTTGAAGAAAATTTCAATCCCAGAAAATCATATTGCGTATGGTAAAAATCTATGCGTTCTCAGAAATGTCTCATTGCTTCTTGCAACTTGCTCTATAATATTCATCACTTCTTGTAACTCGTTCCATAACATTCATTCCTTCGTAAGGTTCTCCATGCGGGCTTTGTGGAAAGGCAGGATCTGCCTGAAGTGTGAAGATCCACTGAAGGGTCTTTCATCACCATTTTCTTCCTCATTTGATGCTCGCTAATGGTGACGATGGCGCCCCTTCATTCAAACATTCACCCATGCGGCACTCATGTGGCTTTAGTGTTTGAAATTGCACTAAAATGCCCTATCACCAACCTTCTACTTTGCTGACACCTTGTGCAAAATTTGCACTAGTGTCCGATTCCTTCGAGGTGATGGGATCTTCTAGTGATTCTCTGCCTCATTCTCTTTTCATTTTTTCTACTTGTGGATGCTGACGATGGCATATCTCCATCTGAAGACTTGCCCACAATGTAGTGTCGTGTTTGGAATGCATCAAGGTGGGCGTAGCATGCTGCTAGCTTGATGGTGGTATTCTCTCTAGGATCAACTATTCCAGTCCAACACATCGTCCTGACTCCAAATTTTCTCTTTTGCTGGGGCTGAGGGCTTGTCTCCCCTAGATTGTTGTACTAGTTTGATCTTCTTTAATTTATTTGTGTGAGAATCTTCTTTTCTTGTGTATCTTTTGGCATAAAGAATTCCCAATCCAATAAATGTTTCCAAAGTAAATGAATTTTTAGAAATAAAATAAGCAAAAGAGCAAAATGCGAATAAGTTTGTGGGCTCGGGACAGAGTTTTAGAAAACCTCTTAGTAATATTGGCTTGAAAACATATTACCTCCTAAACTCTGCATATATAAAGCATTCTCATCGTGATATCCGGAGTACCACCCAACTTCGCGTCATCGACATATAGGTCAGAAACACTTTTTGAATCCTTTTGTCAGAACTTTGGGTTGAACTTAAGCGTTTCCGATCGGACTATTTGGATTTACTAACCTAAAGCATTTCCGAGTAGCGGAGCTTCGCTGGAATAAAATTCCTCTTAGGGATTCCTTAGTTTGGATGCCCTTTTCAAATTCAACATACTAGCTGCTGAGATGTGTATGTTGGAAGTCTCTCGAGTCTTCTACGCCCTCTTGTCCCTCAAAGTCTTGTCGCTTATTTCCTGGGTTAGTAGCTGGCTCATGTTGATCAACAGCTTGGTGAGGAGATCGTTCCACATTATGGTCATCCATGTCGCAGATATGCAACCCTTCATGTTGGTGGGTACCCAATTGATGATCAATAGTCATGAGGGCGATAAGCTCGTGAGATTGAGTCTATCTAGCCTCGTGGAGAATCTCAAATAACTTCTCATAATGTTCATGGAGAATCTCATCCATGATCACTATTTTGTTGTTCTGAACTTCTAACTCTTCGACTTTAGCTTGAATGCCAGCTATTTTTTTCCTCCTTCGTTTCCTCACACTAGGCACAAGAAGGGTGTTGTTATGCATGTTGTGTGACACACCCAGACCCAGAATTTCCACTTGGACACTTGAATCACGATGTGCTGGCTGACACCTGAAAGTTACGAAGCCATAAAGTGTAGTGATGTGGAAAATGTAAATAAATTAAAACCTAAAAGTGACTAATTTAGAGTGCACATGTAAGCGGGATTAAACCTATGTCACACAAGTGATGTCAGAGCATAGATAAATTACAGTAAAAGAAGAGTAAGGACATTTATACTAGCAATCATCGTCGTCATGAAACCTCTACCACTAAAATCCTGGAGGGGCGAAAAACAAGGGTGACAAATAAAGTTTTGTAAAACCTTTTTGAAAAGTGTAACTTCTCGCTGTAAAACAAGTATATGGTTTCCCAAAAATATTATAATAATAGTTTATAGTAGGTACCCTGCAACAGAAGTGAGTCAAACATGTAGGGTACAACAACAAGATATCTCAACATTAAATCTGAAACCGTTATTATAAGAATTCAATGCTCATTAATATATGTAGGCACATAAGTCAACTGCAGAGATATTCAATCAATGGAACAAGATGGGTGCAGGTTTTACATTCTAGTATATATCACATGAGAAGTGCTAGTCGCATCAGATACGAGTTCAAAATATCACATAAAAGGATAGGCTGGCACCTAACTCTGGATCCAAAGTAAATGTAAACGGTGCATGTGAACTACACGTGAAACTAGTCCTTGGCCCAGGACAGTACAAATAACTAAGAGACACCTTGAAAACATGTAATAATGAGCAAATAAAACACAAGGATGTTATGCCACAAGTTTATGCTCACAAATAATATTAAAAAAAAAACATAAAGTGTACAAAAAGTCTATTATTAAAGCTAAACATGGCATTGCACATCATAATATATAAAAACAGTTGTTGGGAAAAATCACATATACTCACATATACATATATATAAGCAAAAAGACCCACTCACAGGTACATGCATGTCGTAATCGTTCGAGCTAGGAAAAGTGAAGTCTTCGATAGTAATTGCACCTGGCATAATATTGGGTCCTGTTAGTAAAAATCAACTAAAATGATTAAATTTGGAAAAACAAACAGTGGATTCGGAATCAACGTGTTGAAATACGCTAAGAGAGGTCCCCGACAAATTTTGTACAAAAGTCAACAGTCAACCCTAAAAAGTCAACCGAGATGCCCCGGTGGTCAACCATGTTAAACCTTCAGAATTTTCCTAAATGGATGTCAAAAATGGACTTGGGACGTCGAAATTAGGCTATGAGGGTTTCCAAGAAAATTTCGAAAAAGTCAACTAACGGTCAATGGTGAACTTTAACGGAATATTCCCTCCTTAGAAGGAATATTCTATTAAAGTTAACTTGGAGTTAACGGAACATTCCAAGGGGATCTGGATTGGATTTGGCCCACGGATCTAGGTTATTGGTTTGGGATTAGGCTTTTTTTTTTTTTTTTTTTTTCCTTCTTCTAGTTTGTTGCAGATTTTCGCTAGAAAATCTAGGGAGGAATTCAAATGCACCGTTCGGAGCCATTTCATAACCAAAATTTGTCCATAATATATCAAAAAGAAGCTAGGAAAGTGTAGAATAAGATTGTACTTGTTTAGAGTTCAAAAAATGCAGAAGATGGTTGGAAAATGGCCTGAAAAGCGACTGGTCTGTTGTAAACTGGGTAACTCGCCAAAAAATGAACAAACTTTAAACGTCCATAACTTTGTCATTTCATAACGAAATTGAGTGATTCAAAAACAAAAATAATACCCCGAAATAAGACAAACAAATTCATACCCTTCTAGACTGCTAAATCACCATGGTTTGGCCAAAAAATGGCCTGAATATCACGGAGGTCACTGAAGTTTGTCCATTCACCCTCGTTGAAAACTAGAAAAGAGATAGAGATGTGCATGTAGAGGTTAGGGCTCAAATGGCTTCTAACCAATCTATCACAGAGACATAGAGGGAAAGATTTGATGTGATGGGAACACCCACCAAATTCGAACTCGACGGCATTTCGCCAAAGTTCACCGTCAGGGGAAGACATGCATGCATAGATTCATAACAGGGTCTTAACCCTTGAAATTTTGACATAGAAACACAGCTCGAACAAGATTATAACCCATGAAAACCATGTTGAGGATTAGAACCTTACCTAAGGTGAAGTTTGAGAGAGCTCAAGCTCTCGGTGTTAATGGTAGAGCACATGAAGGTGTTCTGATGGCGCATGCAAAGCTATCAGTGAATTTCTCATGTCCCAGAGGTTCAAGGTTTGACTTTCCGGGGTTTGATTTGGTCGAAGAAAGTGGTTCGCCGAAGAAATGAAGGGTGACGGTCGTTGGCTTTTCGGCCTCTCTGTTTATAGAGATGAAGAAGATGATGGAATGATAGAGAGAGTTTTTAAAAATAATAAAATGAGAGAGAGAGAGAGAGAGAGAGCCACGTGAAGGAACTGGCCAAAAAGAAAGAAAAATGATGTGATGTGTGATGGAGCTAGTTTTGGGTTTCTAAAACCCAAAATAATATTTGTTTAAAGCAACTTGCACACCATCCCTTAGCATTAAGCCTCTTTGAAGGCTGGTATATGCTTCCCACGCCAGAACAAGGTAGTGGTGCACACTGCACGAGGTTGGTTTTTAAAGTTTGAACCTCTTTCAAGTGAATTTATAATGTTTCGATTATAACATGTTCGTTATAACTCCGAAATGAGTTCTGTTTGTAGTCATGTATTCGTAAAAATGAGTACTATTAAAAAATAGTAAAATAAAACTAGAAAAGTAAAAGGAAAATTTGAAGTCCATGTGGAAGGCCTAAGTGGTATCTCAGAGGTATTTTGATAATTTCACTACTACTAAGAATAAAATATAATAAATCTCGGGACGAGACTCCTCATATTGGAGATGGATGCTTAATCGTAAGAGAGTGTACGAAAGATGGAAATAAGCTTGACAAAGTTGATAAGAGTAGGAGTCAGTGTCGTTCCCATAAACAGCGCCAAATATTGATGCACAAAACTAGGTCAACTCTCGAACAATATAAAGTGTCAAGGTATGACCTTCATACGGTTGCTTTGGTCATCAAGTATGGGTAGTATGTAAAGAGATAAAAGTAGGGAAGCAAACATATGATGTACTTGGTTCACTTTAAGTTGAACTACGAAGGTAGAGGAGTTCCCATTGATAATGTAGAGTTTACATGATACAAAGGTTTAAGGGGGGTGTAGTCAAATTAGGATTTGATAGGATTTTAATAGACTTTAAATCTGGGTGTAGTCAATTATAATTCTGAAAGAGGATTTTAAAAGATTCTGAAATCATGGTGCAGTCAAGTTAGGATTTGAGAAGATTTTAAAGAATACATCCAAATCCAGTTGTAGTCAATTAGGATTTTAAAAAAGTCCACACATTCTAGGTGTAGTGAGAATATGAAAGATTTTCTAGGATTTTAATGGGTGAGGGATTTTGATGCATTTGAGGGAAGGTGTATAAATACCAAATGCTTCCAACAATCCAACCTTCACCCCTAGGATTTCTTTTCTAGACCAAAGAATCCTCTTTGCAGAAGATGAACAGTCTTTCATCACCCCTCATCCCCAGCAACGTACCCACTGGCATTCTGTCATGTACAATTGTAAAATCTAATTGATTAAGTAGAATAATAGCATTAGAGATTAATTGTGAGATAATGAGCTTCTTTTATAACTGAGGAGAGTCCCATGTTTTTGTCCGCGGTCAATGGAGGACTCTACGAGCTTTATTATGGTGTCGACACGTGTCATATTGTGATTATTGGTCTCTTGATTGAAGAGGAACTCATGTGTTTCAGCATATATAGGTACCTCACCATGAATTCTTTAGTAAGTCTTCGAAAATATAAAGTTGACAGGTGCTCGGTAGTTTCAAGGTTAGCGAAGTATAATACAAACAATATTGTTTTCTTATTCAAGTGATTTTCTAATTCTATCAAGGAGAGATTTTTCTAAGTGTAAGTTATTCAAGCAATACTTCACGTGTTCTAATACAAAGAAAAGGAAAAATAAACAAAGGCAAAAACTAGCAAACACAATGTGCACATTATTTATTTATTTATTTTGTCGGAATCACATTGTGCACACTTGAGCTTAGTTAAGTTAGCTGGAAGAATGCGCTTCGCTCTTTGCATCAAAGTTTAAATTCTCCCAGTAATTTTGATGAATATCATTTAGAACACAATTGGATTGATTTTTTTTTTTTGCCTTTTTTATATACAAGTGATTAAACTAGTCTAAACTAGGGTAATAAACCATTCTAATTTGGTTGCACATGAAGAGAGAATCTGTTTTAGCCAAGGGAACCATGCGGCATGTCTCTTCTGCGTTGAATTAATTAGCAACTCTTAGGTGAATAATGCAACTCTTCTCAAAATTCATAAAACTATTCAGAACGATTAGCAACATTATCTTCAAATAATAATTAGCAAAGATATGAGCAATTTTAGGTGAATAATGTTGCAGGCCATCAAAATAACATGACACACTCATGAGGCAGATTAACTTCGACTTCATTTGGATAATGCCCACTACATAAGATACTTGTGCAAATCGCTGTTAATTCACCCAAGTAATCACGTGGCTATATAAAATGTGGACTACGTAAACATTTTAAACATGGCCAATGTCTAACCAATCACTCTCAAAATCACATAATTAACTTCACTTCTATCGTCATGGGCAATTAATTCCTCTCTTGCATTACGAATTTACAAGATGATGGATTCGTTGAATGCTGTTCTCAGGCTGATGGGTTCGTTGACAGGTGAAAAAATTCGGCTCCAGTTATGATCAGCCCATAAAAAGTTCAACCACGACCAAGATGTCTTTTTTTTTTTTCTTTTTTTTTTTTTTTTTTTTTACCATGTTCTACATTATACAGAGGACGAAGCCAATTTATGTAGCCAAAAGACAGCATACCCAAAATACGACAGAAAAACTATAAGTACGAATCATTACAAAGGAGTCCGGTCCCCGCTACGCACACTGGAAGCGATCACATTTTGCCAGGGCGCTCCACGCGCACTTTGCCCTCGTCGTCGATGTGGACTTCCACTCGCGCTTTCCCCTCCTCGTCCAAACGACTCACGTCACCAGGCCTCGTCTCCGCAACGTCAACCTCCACCCTCTCCACAACGGGAATTGTCCTTCTCCCCGTAGTCCCTTGCTCACATGCCTCACGTGCCCTGTTAGCATCTTCATCCTTGTTCAACTCCTCCATCTTTCTCCTCGCTTTCTCCTCAGTCTCACTCAATTTCTCCTAGAAAACACAAATTAGATCATTACTAAAACGATAAATCCAATGTCGTTTCTTTATATAAGCGTACCTGTGTTAATCAAGATTACTAATTCTTAATTAGTAATTTTGATCAGTAGTAATTATACCTTGGTTTTCTCTGCAGTCTCATAAGTCATGTATTTTGTTTTCCCGGCAGTCTCGACGGCCTTCTGCTTGGTGTCCTCTTTCTTGCCGGACAAATACTCCACGGCCTTCTGAGCGGTGCCAGCAGCGGTGTCCTTGAGCTGACCCAACTTACTCACGGTAGTATCCTTCCCTTCTTTTGCCTTCTCTGCCGTATAGTCCTTGGTTTCCTTAGCCGTCTCCACCGTCGCATCCTTAGCCTCTTTGGCTTTCTCAGCCGCATAGTTGGTATATTCACCAGCTTTGTTGATTGTAGTGTCCTTGGCCTCCTTGGCTTTCTCAGCAGCATAGTTGGTATATTCACCAGCTTTGTTCACCGTTGTATCCTTGGCCTCCTTGGCCTTCTCGGTGGCATAGTTGGTATACTCGCCGGCTTTGTTCATCGTTGTGTCCTTCGCCTCTTTCACCTTGTTCAATGTTGTGTCCTTGGCCTCCCTTGCCTTCTCGGTGCCGTAGTTGGTGTACTCGCCAGCTACAGTTGTGTCCTGTACCTCCTTTGCTTTCTCGGCTGCATAGTTAGTGTACTCGCTCGCTTTCCCCACTGTTGTGTCTTTAGCACCCTTTGCCTTCTGAGCGGCATAGTCTTTGTACTCAGAGGCTGTCTCCATTGATTTGTTCGCTGCTTCTTTCGCCTTCTGAGCCGCGGTGTCCTTGGTCTCTCTCGCCTTCGCAGCAGCATAGTTTGTATACTCGCCTGCTTTCCCCATTGTTGTATCCTTCGCCTCCTTCGCCTTCTGAGCGGCGGTGCCCTTATTCTCTCTTGCCTTCTCAGCAGCATAGTCTGTATACTCGCCCGCTTTCCCCATTGTTGTATCCTTCGCCTCCTTTGCCTTCTGAGCAGCTGTGTCTTTGGTCTCCTTTGCTTTTTGAGCCGCCTCGTTCGCCTTCTGAGCAGCAGTGTCCTTAGTTTCCTTCGCCTTTGGAGCTGTGTAATCCGCATACTCACCCACCTTCCCCTTAGCCGCTTCCTTCTTCTCCTTTGCCTTCTCCGCCGTTTGTTTTGCCTTATCTGCAGCGGCTCCAGTATACTTGTTTATCTTCCCCCCGGCTGCATCAGTGGTCCCTTTCCCCTTCTGGGTGGTATACTCCCTGCCCTTCTCTTGAAACTGACTTTCTTCGTGGTGTTTCCCCACCACAGCTTCCTTGGCATGCTCCAAAGTCCCTGTCACCGCCTTCCTCATTGACCCGAGCACACCGGGCTTCTCATCGCGCTGCGCAAACTCTATTGGCCTCCCCAGGTCATCAGTCACATAAGTAGTCTCCACCCTGACCGTATCTTCCTTAACAACACCTCTGTTAACGTCTGTCGGTTCATGGGCAGCGAGCCTCGCTGCTGCTTTGGCAGCTGTCTCCTCCTCCATTTGCTTGGACGACGCCATTGAAAACGCACAAAATGCACTTCGAAATTAGACACGATATTTTTTTTTTCAAGCAAACACTTGGAATGGTTTTCGAGTTTTTGATTTCTCTCCTCTTTTCTGTTTATTTTGGTACTCCGGAAGGCAAGAGGTGGTCGTATATATAATCAGTGAAGTTCTGGGAGTGTGACACGTGGAGTTCGGGTGCGGTGGTAGCTGCTACGTGCATGGTATTGTGGGACGAGAGTTTGACACGTCGATTTGCATGCAGAGTGATGAATGGCAATGTCGGTGGATTTAGGATGGATTAGGGGGTCCTTACTCCTTACTGTTTTGTTCTAGTTGCATTCCACGTTTCCTACCAGGTGGCAAATTGGGGTTGATCTTGGCTCTTGGTCGGTTGCTTTGAGTCGATAACTTTTTGGCCAAGAGAAATGCAATTGGACTCCATTTTGGTTCTAAGAATCGGGAAAAATAAGTGCACTACTAGTTGGCTTTAATAAACGTTAATTAAAGCCTGCATTTTTGTGTCCTATGCAGGGAACTGTGATTCGGAGCTATTGGAATAAACGTTAATAGAACACAGTAGCAGAGCTCAGATCGGTTGGTCAAAAGTGTGGCAGAGGTCACAAGGTTCTCAAATTGGAGAATGAGAAGGTATATTTATCCGTCGCCGCACTGATTTTAACCTCATTTGCTTTGTCTGTGATATGCTTGGATGAATTAAAGAATCGAATGAAGTGCATCATATTGTTATCTAAAAGCCCAATCCCGAACTGTACCAAAATACCGAAACTCTTTTTGGAACACCTAAATTTTGGTTCGTTTTCGATTTTCAAAATCTTGTGTCGAAAGTGATCTGTTCGTGATTCGTTTTATGCTTTTGGGTTCGAGATCCGATTCGAACAACCCCTACCAAAAATAAATGTAGCTATTACATTGGAGTGGGATGCGTAAACTGTGGATGAGCAAATTCGGGCTAAAAATTGTGTTAAGCATCAACCCAATTCAACCCAACCCAACTTGATAAATGATTGAGTTGACGTCTGGTTGGAACTTCATTATGTCATCCCTAAATAGGAAAATTACCATTTGCCATCGTCACATGTAGGGAAGGTAAAATATATACGGGTATAGATAACTGCAGTTATCTATTTATTTAAAATTTACGGTTACTGTTATAGGTAACCATTTAAACAAATAAACGGTTAAATATAAATGGCGATTATGGTATTATTCGCCGTTACAAACGGGTACCCGTTTAACCGTTTATTAAAAAAAATAATAATAATAAATAAAAAAGTCTCTCTTTGGCGCTAGGATTATGACAAACATCTACTTGGCACTAGGATTCTGATACAAACTTGTTCTTTCTAATCAATTTTTTTTATATTGAATTACCCTTGAAATTGTAGCATTCTATTTCCTTTTCAGCATATGATTTTTAAGTGATCGTAACTGAGAGAGATGCTAATGTACCATAGGTCAGAACTTTGCACTGTGACGAAATATAATTTGATTTTTAAGTGATATACACCAGCCCTGCCGCCCAGTTGTGTTTTTGATTAGGGCGCAATCCCGAAATCGAATGAACAAGAGGAACAACTTGAGGCTACTGTTTGGTTTTAACATTGTACGTAAACTATTATTTCAATTTTCGAAATGTCATGAGGATTTAAAGATTGAAATACTGATATGCATTTTAAATGTTTCTATAACAATGTTGAATTGTCAACAAAGAAAATTATGACAAAATTTTTTTTCAATTTTTAACTTGTTGAAAAAAAGATAAACGAGTAAAAGAAAATGGTAAACGGGTAAAAAAGGGGTTAAAAATGGGTAATGAGTAAAAGGGTATGTGGTTTAATTAAACGGGTATGCGGTTGCAGTTAAAAAAAGTATGCGGTTATGGGTACGGCTAACCGTTTATAAACAGTTATGGGTATAGGTATATCAGTTTATGCAATTACCCAATGGGTAAACGGTTAAGCAGGCAAGGGCTTAAATAGTTACGAGTAAATGACCGCAGTTGCCTGTCCGCCATAACTGTTGCCCATCCCTAGTCACGTGCACCTGTATAATTAGAAAGAGTAGTTCTCATTTTAACCTTCTCACTTTTACTCATGTCACGTGTATTCTACTTGGTCAGTTTGCTGACCACTGTTGCCTTCTTAACCATCACAACATTTGCTAGGGTAATTCACATTTCTGATAAATTTGATGATGAGTAGTTTATCCAATTCCACTTTCATGGCTTCATAACACTTAGCATCATATGATTGTGCGACTTCGGCCTAATGGGTATGTAGTGGGGTTGAGGCTGAATTTATGTTAGACGACGTTCAGATATATTCTCGGCAGGTCTGTGTAAGACCAATCAAATACATTACGATGGGTCTTAAAATATTCTATCAATTCGCTCGGAACTTTGCTATCAGTTTAGTACCAATTTGAACGGTCCTGGTCGAGCATTATTCTAACTATATAATAGTCTCTAATCCTTCCATTTGCTCAAGGCGTTCTCGACCCTCATCATCATTCGGATCTGGTGCAGTAGACTCCCTACAGGAGGTGGGCAGTACCGTCGCATGCTCAGTCGAATCAGTGGTCTTCTTTTCTTCCTTATTGTCCATCATGGTAATCGGGTAAGTGTTATTTCTTCATCGCAGAATGTCTAAGTTAGATGGGTAGAAAGCACAACCAAATTGTATGTGATTCCCATAGACAGCGTAAAATTGTTAACGCTCAAAACTTGCAGGTTAGATAGGAAATTATAACCCATTCCCTTATTAGGGTTTTCAAGAGAAGAAAGAGAAACACAAAAAACTCTCTCTCTTCTCTAGAAGGCCGGCCCTTAAGGAGGATTTAACTAGCATCAAATCCTTCCCAAGTCACTCATATTTTCTTCAATTCTCTCCTTGGTGTGGAAACTTAAAGGTTCTCTTTCCTGGGAACTTGGAGAATCCATTCTTCCACCCTCATCCCAAGATATCTACGGAGCCAAGAAGCAAGGAATGAAGGCCCTCTCTTTTGGGTGATTAACCTTTGCTTATGCAAAGAGGATTCAACAAAGGTATAAAAAATCTCAACGGCTTTCTCTTTGATTTGAGTTGAGTCTTGATTCACAACTACTAGGCTTTAAATTTTAATGGGCAAATTTTTGTTTTTGAGTACATACAAGCATGATTCCGCCTTCAATTGTTAATTGGATGTGTAGATGTTTATCAAATGAACTTAGTAAAATCAATTTTTTCCTTCAGGCGCTAGGGTGCCGGTCCTAGGCTGCTCGAGATGGGCCATTAGGCATAGGCCCATATCGCTATAGAAGCTGTTGGGTTTGGGCCCGTGCAGTAAGGGAAAGATGCAAGAGAGAGAGAGAGAGAGAAAGGCGAGCGCGCGGGGGGAGGGGGGAGGGAAGTGCCAGTTGATGCGAGATTTACTTGACACTCAAATTAAACCCTCGTTTGACAATTGTAGTAGAATGGATAAGTGAGGGATCGTTCTAGACCGGGGATTAGGAGGGCTTGCTAAAACCTTCTAAATTGACTTAAAAACATAAAAACAAAATTAAAATACTCTTAACAAGACTACTATGACTCAGAATGGCTTTGAAAAACTCAAATTGTCTAAAACAATCAAATTGACTCAAATAGAAGCTAGAACTTGATTTAGACGAATTTGCAAGTGTTTATGACTCCAAAAGCTTAAAGATACAAAAATAAAACAAATACGAATGATTAAGACTTAACAAAATAGGGGGGGGGGGAATTGTGGTTGGACGATATTAAATTAAATGGACAGAATATAATTAAAGGCAAAATGTAAATATGAATGTGATGAAAAATATGGATGATGGAATAGCTAAGGGGTTTTTCTCCACACATGTTACACTTGCATACAAGATTGATTTTCGGTTGGTCTTTCGATAAATTATGAAACTCAATGCTCCAAGTTAATTAGGTCCGTTTAAATTAACTTTCAGATTTCCCTAGATTCGTTGGATTGAATGGAATACGCATTACAACCAAATTATTCTTAATCAAAGTCCCTAACTATGGAATACGCATGATAGAGACATTCAACAAAGATCATTAAGTTCAACGGAAATCATAAACATTGACGAGGCATTCGTTACTATGGAATACGCATGAAACTTATGCCAAGAATTCGTTTAACGCGATTGTTTATAAGCAACCTCCACTACTTGTGAATATAAGTTCGTAACTATTAGGTGAAACTCACTTATATTCTAGCGTCATATTCATTCAAACGGTTAAACAAATTGAATCCACAACTTATGAAATTCCAACCAAAAGTAATCAATTCATATTGCAAGCATAAACATGTATTTTGAATCACCCCCTAGCTAAAGGGGGGTTTAGTTCCTCATAACTTTGAAATCAAAGAAACACCTAAACATTCCAACAACTCAAACGTGAATTGTATGAACGTTTAGGCACTCTTCTCTTCCCTTCTCATACGTACAAAACAAAGAGAATTAAATTTAAACTTTGAAATCAAAGAAACACCTAAACATTCCAACAACTCAAACTTGAATTGTATGAACGTTTAAGCACTCTTTTCTTCCTCGTTGTTGTAGCACAAGGTCTAAGGTGAGCTTAAGGGCTTTAGGTGTATGTGGAATGGAGTAGGGAGTGGTTGGAGATGGAAGAATGAAGAGAAAATATGCAGAAAATGAAGGGATATGCACGGCAAGAATGTGTTTGTTGCTTGGTGTTTGTAACTGAAAATGTGTATGGAAGAGTGAATGAATTTTGAGGAGTGTTGGATGCTTATTTATAGGTGAAATGGGGGGAACAAAAGAGGGAATATTGCAGCTAGGAGGGGATGAATGATTATGGGTGCATGTGTTTGGAATAATGAAGGGGGAATGTATGTAATAAAACAACTAGGAAAAGTTATGGAAAGCTGGAAATGGGAGTGGGAACTCACGGCATTGTTGGGTTGTTTATGGGAGAATAAATGTATGATAATGGCTAAATGATTAAAGGGAATGAATGGGAGTGACACTAGGTTGGTTATGCATGTGGAATGTGGCTGAATTGTTGGTGAAATGATGAAATGAAATGCTGAAAAGGTAGGGAACTCACGGCAACAAGGGTTCTTTGGTGATGAATGTGGTTGATTTAATGGAGGAACAAGTGCATGTGTTGAATTGATGGTGCATGTGATTAAAGATGGAGAAGGTGGTGTAATGATGAAGTGGAATGGCTGAAAATGCAAGGGGGAGTGAAGGCCACGGCAAAGGTGTTTTGGTGCATGTGTTTTAAAGAATGAATGGTGGTATAATGATGAAGTGTGATGAGTGATAAGTGTATGATATGTTGAGTGATATGTTGAGTGGTAAGTGAATGATAAGATAAGTGATAAGTGAATGATATGTTGAGTGATAAGATAAGTGGTTATTGATATGTAGATGAATGAATGATATGATAAGTAATGAATGAATGATATGATAAGTAATGAATGAATGATATGTGGTTATTGATATGTAGATGAATGAATGATATGATAAGTAATAAATATATGATATGTGGTGATGATAAGATAAGTGTATGATATGATAAGTGGTGAATGAAGGAGTGGAATGTTGGAATGTTATGCACGACTAAGGATATAGGAAAGGTTTAAATATCCTAAAACTAAAGGGAACAAGGTTCCAACACTTTGGTCTTCAATTAGGTTTTCAATTTCGTCCAACACTTTGGCTCCAAGCATAAGCTTTCCATCCTTGGCCCAAAAGTGCTCCAAAAGTCTCCAAAATGCATCTTTTTGCTCCTTTAGCCCTTTCGACCTACAAACACACGAAAATAGCTTAAAGTACTAAAATAACTAAAGAAACATAACGTAAATGCACGAGAACAAGCCATTTAAGTCGCATGAATATGCTCCTATCAAATACCCCCACACTTATCTTTTGCTAGTCCTCGAGCAAAACAAAACAAAAGAAACCAGAAACAAAACAAAACGAACAAGTAAAACACAACCTAAACCTTCCAACAAACGTCTCAGGGATTTCCAAAGCACATGACAAGTTAAAAATCATTATTCCCACAGATTTTAGCCATCTTTACACTTAAGTACATTCTTACTCATAGTCACCACATACTAGTTCACAATTAAGCATTTAAAACCATGTTTTGAATGTAGTAACATGCCTTAGAGAATTCCCTCAATTCCTTACTAGAATGCACTCTATTTTCACATAGATTTTCTGACTACACACCCTACACTAGTTATATGTGAGAAGATTGATGTAAACATGTAGACGAACACTCACATATGTTATAACAAGGAAAGCATTTTCTGGATTTACGATAACGACATGAATATGATCTCATGAATGGAATGCTACTACTTAGAATGAGAACCAGTGATTCCATAAGCTCATATCAATTCCAAACTCCACATTATTAAACACATAACGATCAAGATAGAAGTCAAAGGGGTGTAACGGGGCTAAAGGTGTTTGGCTAACAAAGAAGGTATATGGAAAACAAAGGTTCTTAAAGAAATAGCGAGCAAAGCATTTGAATTAACGTAGAATTCACTTTTGAATGAAAACTCAACTTTTGATCAAGGGGGAACAAGTTCTTTTTCCTTTCTTTCTTTTCTTTTCTGTTTTTCTTTTACATATGTTTTTCACAATTTTTTTTTTTTTTTTTTTTTTTCTTTTGTCTCTCAAAACATACATAAACGCTTAAGAACAAAACATTCTCTCCCCCACACTCATTTTCTTTCATAATGTACTCAAAAGGAATTCATTTAAGTCATGCTCACTATCATTTAAGAACAAGGGTACGGATGGTCCTAATCTAGGCTAGGTAAGGGTTGATGTGGTTAGCAAAGAAAATAGGTTAAACGAGGCTCAACGGGGTTAAGACTTACAATATATACGAAATATGGGAAGTAAGGCTATTTGGCTATGGTGGCAACTACACAACTTCATCTTGATATATGTTATGCAATTTAATGTCATGTTTTGAATGAAACGGATATAAGTTCTAGCATTTAGTTCTATCATGATACAATTGCATTCTAAGTAGTAACCAAGCAAAGACTAATGAGATCATGCAACGACTTTAGAAAACAAGAAATCACAGATTATACTCTCCAAAGAACGTTATAGGCTCAAGTCTCTCAGGGTTGTAGCGTTTGTTTGAGTTCCTTCCTTCAAGCATGTTACATAACTAATTTTTTTCTTTTATGATTGCATGTGAAGTCATACATTATAACCATAACCAAGCATATACCAAGAGTAAATCAAACTTTTCTCCATGTTTATAACTCTTTTTAACAGTCATGCAATTAGAAACCAAATCCTTATCATTGTGTTGGAAGGTGACCTACGACACAAACACACAAAAACAACTTTAAAACAACTCTTTTTGGGTTTTTCAAGACAATTTTTCAAATTTTTATGGAATTTTTGAATTTTTAAGTCAAAACACACTAAAACAGTTTAAAAACATTTTTAAAACAGCAAGGAACAACATTTGAAGTTAAGGGTGATCAAATCCCACGAATTTGCGTAAATATACTTAATTACCCCCCCCCACACTTAAATCAAACATTGTCCTCAATGTTTTAAGCATAGATTCACACAAAGCATAAGTAAATACACAAAAAGCACTTAAACATACTAAACATGGCATAATGTAATTAACAAAGAGAAGAGTTTAGGGACGCAAATCTGGTTATAGAGTGTAAATTCCATCTTCTCCTTGGTAATTGCATTGAGGCTTTTGATCTTTGTGATTCCACAGGCTTACTCTTGAACTGGTTTCTGCCCATCGTTGATTTTCCTTTGTGCTACTTCTTGAACTGGGCAGCAGGATGGTTCTTTTGGTCTCCCTCGAAGGTCTGAGCTTATCCCTTTTATCTGTTTCTTTGTTCAATCTTTCCAATTCGTATTGAAAAGGGTTGGAGGATAACTCAGCCTATGTTTGTCTCCACATGCTTCAATGTATCATTTTCACTTGCCTTACTCGCTCCCCTTTGCAGAAGTGGTCCCTTCTCCGGAAGTGTATCAACCGTTGAAGATGACTACTCGAGAGCAACGCTAGGTAAGCAATCAGGAATAGATCCCAGGCAGTTGGCTCCAGATCGGAAGACTGACTCCAAGTGCCGGCTGATTGCTTCTTTTACTTTGCCATGCGAGTAAGAACAAGGACAAAGAAAAAGACAGGGAAAGAGCATGATATGAGATACTTTTGCTTTTGACCTTGATGATATGAGATACCTTTGCTTTTGAAGAAGCGGTGAATGAATCAGCACATGTATTTGTTGTGCTGTTTCCTCCTGGGTCATATGTACTCCAGGCATCTGGTATCATCTTTGGGGAAGAAGAAAGAATTGAGTATTTCGAAAGGCTTTGCTGGGAGTGCGCCCTCAGAGGTGAGGGAGAGTTGGGCATTCTCTTCAGGTTTGCCTTGCCATAAAAGACGAAGGTCGACATATATAGAGAAAATATCAAGTGGTGGTACTGTGTTTTTACCCTTGTCGACAAATGTCTCTTCGATATCTGAACGACGCCTCTTCGATTTCTGAACGACGCCCCTTTGCTTTCTGAACGACACGTAGTAGTGCGGATGCGGCTCCTTTTGACAAAGCTGCACGCGTTTTCTGAAAAGCAGAGAAAGCGTCGCCGAACTTTGCGCTTGTCGGCTAAAGAGGTGTAGTTACGATGATGGCCTCCACGTGTTTCTGAAAAGCCGAGAAAGCGTCGCCTAAATTACGCCGGAAAATCTGGCTCTTTGAATCGGGGGACGCGTCGCCTTGGCTTTTTATAGAGCTATCAAACACCCCAACACACACACTCTGAAGAATTCCCATTCTTGAAAATCGACTCCGGCCCTTTGAAATTTAACTCCATCCCTTCTCTTTGAACACTTTTGAAAGAAAATGGCAAACTCATCGAACCTTAGCTTGGAATTGAGCCTTAGCAGTGATACGGGCGCACCGCGTCAAGGTAACGTATGGCGCCCTTCTTTCTTTTCTTCTAACGGTCCTCTCACAGGTGAAGACTCCGTGATGCAGGACGCCACAACAGCTACAATAGTAGCTAGGAACCTCCTCACTCCGAAAGATAGTAGGCTGCTGTCAGGACGGTCCGATGAGTTGGCCGTTCAAGAGTCCCTCGCACTTAGTGTTCAGTGTGCGAATTCTGTGTCCAACATGGGCCAACGCCTGCTTGCCCGCTCCCGTCAGGTGGAATCATTGATGGCAGAGGTGGAAAGTCTCAAGCAGGAGATCCAGCAGCTGAAGTATGAGAATAGAAGTTTGCACGTGCTTGCAAACAACTATTCGACGGGCATGAAGAGGAAGCTTGATGAGCTGCAAGAGTCTGAAGGTCGGATTCACAGTGACCGTCAAAGGTTTTCGTCTTTCCTCCAGAGGCACCTTTTTCCTGGCTCATCCAGCGCTTGGCCAAGTATTGAGGCCTGGAATGCTCTATCTTCGATGCCTCCCGCTCCGATGCCTTCTGTTCCTACGCCTTCCGCTCCGATGCCTTCTGTTCCTACGCCTTCCGCTTCAAGAGTAAAGCCACGTAGTGGGGCCTCAAGCAAACAACCTTTGTGAAGCACCATCTTTCTTTGTTTAGCAGTGCCTATCAATAAATCAAACATTTTCTCAATGTTACAATCATAGACTCACACAATTAATAAACAAACAAACAATAACAACTAAACAACCTAACAAGGCAGAAACGAAATAGCAACTAAGAGAAGAGTTTTTTAGAAATCTGGATCTGGAGTGCTTTCTAAGTCTTCCTTTGTTGAATGCATGGGTTGCCTCCCAAGTAGCGCTAAGACACAAACAAACACCAAAATGACTCAAATGACTCTAAAAACACATATTTTTGGGTTTTTCAAAAGATTTTTTTTTTTTTTTTTTTATCAAATTTTCGGAGTTTTATACCAAGACACTATAAAACACACTAAAACACTCTAAAAACGCTTAAAACAGCAAGAAACAACATTCTAAGTGAAAGGTGAATAAATCCCACGAAATTCATGCAAATACAAATTGTTTACCCCCCCCACACTTAAATCAAACTTTGTCCTCAATGTTTTAAGCAGAAAGTCACAACAGAGCAAGCAAATAAACAAATACGAGAAAGAAAGCAAAGTAAAGGCAGTAAAGAAAAAGAAAGGAATAAAAATAAGTCTCTTAAAGGGGTTTCCAAGTTCTTCTCTATTCGGATGCATGGGTTGCCTCCCACGAAGCGCTTTCTTTTACGTCTTGCAGCCGGACGGTACCTCCGTTTAAGCTTGACTAGGTTCCACAGCATGGAGGGGTACCTCCTCCACGACATGCTCCTCAAACATCTTGTAATAGGGCTTCAATCGATGCCCATTCACTTTGAATTCTTGCTGCGTCCTTGAACTTTTGATTTGCACTGCACCATGAGGGAAAACATTAGTAACAACAAACGGGCCAATCCATTTAGAACGCAACTTACCAGGAAACAACCGTAGGCGAGAGTTGAAAAGTAACACTTTCTGCCCAACTGTGAAGGTCTTGGTTCGAATCATTTTATCATGGAATGCTTTGGTCTTGGCTTTGTACATCCGGGCATTCTCATAGGCTTCATTCCGAATCTCCTCAAGTTCATTCAATTGGAGCTTCCTATGAACTCCCGCTGCATCTATGTCCATGTTGAAAGTCTTCACGGCCCAATGTGCCTTGTGCTCTAACTCTACGGGCAAATGACATGGCTTACCATAGACGAGCCGAAAAGGTGACATCCCAATGGGTGTTTTGTATGCCGTACGATGTGCCCACAGTGCATCATCTAAACGTAAGCTCCAATCCCTCCTTGTTGGTCCAACGGTCTTCTCCAAAATTTGTTTGATTTCTCGGTTAGACACCTCGGCTTGGCCATTTGTTTGAGGATGGTAAGGTGTGGAGACCTTATGGTTGACATGGTACTTTCTTAGCAACGCCTCAATGGTCCGATTGCAAAAGTGAGACCCTCCATCACTTATGATTACTCTCGGCATTCCAAACCTAGCAAAAATGTTAGTTTTCACGAAATCTGCAACCACCTTAGAATCGTTAGTACGGGTGGCTTTTGCTTCCACCCATTTAGAAACATAATCAACGGCTAGCAAGATATAAGTGAAACCATAAGATGGAGGGAAAGGGCCTATGAAATCAATGCCCCAAACATCAAAAATTTCAACATTAAAGACAGGGGTTTGCGGCATTTGGTCCTTGGTACCTATGTTACCCATTCGTTGGCAACGATCACAAGACATACAAAAGGTTCTAGCATCCCTAAATATAGTCGGCCAATAAAAACCACACTCTAGAACCTTGAGGGCAGTGCGTTGTGTGCCAAAATGACCACCACATGCATATGTGTGACAAAAGCTTAGAATTGAGTGAAATTCAGAATTATGCACACATCTACGTACAATTTGATCTGAGCAATACTTCCACAAATAAGGGTCATCCCAAACATAAAAACGTGCATCATTTTTAAGCTTATCACGTTGGTGCTTGTTTAGTTCATTTGGAATTTGTTTAGCCACCAAGTAATTCACTAAATCTGCATACCATGGTTCACTTACCTCAATGGATAGCAGCTGCTCATCGGGAAAAGTTTCAGGGATAGGCACGGCATGTTCATGCTCCTCGTGGATCATTCGGCTTAAATGGTCAGCCACTACATTCTCGCTTCCTTTCTTATCCCGGATTTCAATATCAAATTCTTGAAGAAGAAGAATCCAACGGATAAGCCTCGGCTTTGCTTCCTTTTTCGTGATCAAGTACCTCAAAGCTGCATGATCAGAATAAACGATTACTTTAGTACCAATTAAATATGAACGGAATTTATCTAAAGCAAAAACCACAGCTAGAAGTTCTTTTTCCGTCGTGGAGTAGTTCAATTGGGCATCATTGAGAGTCCGAGAGGCATAGTATATGACATGCGGCCGCTTGTCTCTTCTTTGTCCTAGAACAGCTCCTAATGCATAGTCGGATGCATCGCACATGAGCTCGAACGGAAGGCTCCAATCTGGAGGTACAATAATGGGGGCCGAGACTAGCTTCTCCTTGAGTTGGTTAAATGCCGAATTACACTCTTCATCAAACTTGAATGGCACATCTTTTTGAAGCAATCGGCAAAGAGGGTTGGACATCTTGGAGAAGTCCTTGATAAAACGCCTATAGAACCCTGCATGGCCAAGAAACGAACGTACCTCTCTAACCGAAGTAGGAGAGGGTAAGTGACGTACAAGGTCTATTTTCGATTTATCTACTTCAATTCCTTTTTCTGAAACAATATGTCCTAAAACTATACCTTGTTTCACCATAAAGTGACATTTCTCCCAATTCAAGACAAGGTTAGTTTCAACACATCGTTTCAAAATTAAGGTTAGATTATCCAAGCAATTATCAAATGAACTCCCAAATACACTGAAATCATCCATGAAAACCTCAATTATCTTTTCAACAAAATCGGAAAATATACTTACCATACACCTTTGGAAAGTGGCCGGTGCGTTGCATAAGCCAAATGGCATGCGACGATAAGCAAATGTTCCAAAGGGACATGTGAATGTGGTCTTCTCTTGATCATCCGGGGCTATCACAATTTGGTTATATCCAGAGTATCCATCAAGAAAACAGTAAAAAGCATGACCGGCTAACCTTTCGAGCATCTGGTCGATGAATGGCAAAGGAAAGTGATCTTTCCTAGTCATGGCATTTAGCTTCCGGTAATCGATACATACTCGCCATCCAGTTTGAATGCGTGTAGGCACGAGCTCATTCTCATCATTCTTGATAACAGTTACTCCGGACTTCTTGGGAACGACTTGAACTGGAGAGACCCAACAGCTATCGGAGATAGGGTAGATCACTCCGCAATCCAAAAGCTTGATTATTTCCTTCTTCACCACTTCCATCATCGGAGGGTTGAGACGGCGTTGAGCCTCTCGAGTTGGTTTAGCCCCCTCCTCAAGAAGTATACGGTGCATGCATGTGGTAGGGCTTATTCCTTTAATGTCGGCCAAAGTCCACCCTATGGCCGTTTTGTGCTCTCGCAGCACCCTCACAAGCTTCTCCTCCTCCATTGCCGTGAGACTTGATGAAATGATGACGGGCAATGTTTCGCCTTCTCCCAAAAACACATACTTCAAATGGTCCGGCAACGGCTTAAGTTCAAGCGATGGTGCCTGAACAACAGAAGGTAGCATCTTAGTAGAAACTGAATTTGAAAGTGAGAGTGGAACCTTACCATATTGTTGTGGCAATGACTCAAGGGCTGCCACAACCTCAATTATTTCTTCACTAGAACCCATTGCAAAGAATTCCTCCTCATTGCCGTGGCCTTGCATTGGCCCAAATCCTTCATTTTTGCGCTCTATGGCCTTAGTGATGGTTGTTTCCAGGGCGTCCTCGTTCAATTCTTCAAGGTATACCTGCGCCAAAGAATCGATAACATCAATGGAAAAACAAGAATGGTCATCAACGGGATATCTCATAGTTTCAGAAATATTAAAATCAATCACTTCCCCATCGAATTCCATTGTCAAGGTGCCTTTGTATACATCAATCTTCGTTCGGGCCGTCTTCATGAATGGCCTACCAAGGAGAATCGGTAAAGATGTAGAATGGGCTGAATCCTCCATGTCTAGGACGTAGAAATCAGCCGGAAAAATTAAATGGTTCACCTGCACAAGCACATCTTCCAAAACTCCTTTTGGATACGCGTTAGAACGATCGGCCAATTGTATAATTACACCATCTTGTTTTAATTCACCCAAATTCATAGATGCATAAATAGAATAAGGCATGACATTTATGGATGCACCTAAATCAAGCATGGCATGTTCAAAACGATTATGTCCAATCACACAAGGAATCGTGAAACTACCGGGGTCTTTGCACTTGGTAGGTAGTTTACGTTGCAAAACAGCGGACACATTCTCGCTTACCTTCACTACCTCTTTGTTTGCCCTTCTTCTCTTTGTATTGCATAGGTCCTTGAGGAATTTAGCATACTTTGGAACCTGTTTGATTGCATCGAGAAGCGGTATGTTCACTTGCACCTTCCGGAACGTTTCAAGAATGTCCTTCTCGCTTTCTTCCTTTTTTTCTTGCATGAACCTGCGAGGAAAAGGTACATTGGGCAGATTAGGACGTGAAGTACATGAATTTGAACTTAAATTACCTGATTTGGCCGAGTTAGGGTGATCTGCCTCAGGTTGTGTCGTCTCTTCATCTACTTTCTGGGCAGATTTGGGATTGTTTGGCTCGGTCCCAACTTCTTTTCCACCCCTTAGGGTGATGGCCTTGGCGGATTCGAATCCTCCCTTTGGGTTGACTGTGGTTGAGCTAGGAAGCTTTCCTTGCTCTCTAATCTGTCCAAGGAACTCAGAAATCTGCCCTATTTGTTTCTTCATATCCGTCATCTCCTTCTCGTTATTTGCTATCCGGTTGTTTTGATTTTGCAACCCCTGCGAAATAGAGGTTAGTAATTGCATAGCTTGATCACTTTCCAAGGACGTACCTGAATGAGATGATGCCGAAGGTTGTTGAGGTTGTTGGGGTGCATACGGCTTGGAATAAAAACCAGGGGGGTTTGGCCTAAATCCTCCTTGTTGGGCAGCTTGTTGTGGCTCCCTCCATTTGAAGTTTGGATGGTCCCTCCATCCGGCATTGTAAGTGTTCGAGTATGGGTTGTTTTGATTTTGTCCTTGGAAACCAATTGCATTGGCAGATTCCCACCCACCATTCTCGATTAGTTGAGGGCACTTGTCGGATGGATGCCCTTGAATTGAGCACACGCCACAAACTTGGTGTTCTTGTGCTTTTGGACCAATCACAACCTGAGAAACAAGAGAATTAAGATTAGCAAGTTGTGATTGAATTTCAGAAATAGCACTCACCTCATTTACATTTTGTTGCCGTGGGGCTTCCCTTTGGCCCACTCCTTCATATTGTTGAGCGTTGAGCGCTCGGTTGGCTATGAGAATCTTGGCATCCCTTGGTGTTTTGTCCACCAATGCTCCTCCCGCTGATGCATCAAGCATTTGACGTTCGATAGGAAGGAGGCCCTCATAGAAATATTGAAGGAGAAGTTCCTCCTTCATTTGATGTTGAGGACATGAAGCTACAAGGCCTTTGAAGCGCTCATAATAAGCCGAGAATGTCTCACCATGATTCTGTTGAATACCACTAATTTTCTTCCGTAGGAGAATCACTCTCGAAGTAGGGAAGAATTTCTCCAAGAAAGCACGCTTCATACTCTCCCACGAAGTCACAGTTCCCGGGGCTAGTTCGTAGAGCCAATCTTTGGCCTTGTCCATAAGTGAAAATGGAAAGGCCTTCATCTTCAATATACTCCCATCCACATTGACGGGGGTCATGCTTGAACAAACCACCTCGAACTCCTTCAAGTGTTTGTTGGGGTCTTCCATAGACAAGCCATGGAACTTCGGAATATGGTGTAACAAACTGGATTTGAGTTCAAATTCCTCAGTCTTCCCCTCTGCAGCCGTGGGGTATTGGATACAAAGAGGCAATGCATTATCCAAACCCGAGGCCGAAAGCTCCTTGATGGTTCTATTATCTGCTGCCATGGCTTGTTCTTCTTCAAAAATCTGATCCGTGGGCTTTTCTTCTACACCTACTTCGTCTTCTTCAAGCCCAGGTTGTGGTGGAGGTTGTGGTGGCTCTTGTTGACTCCTCATTCTCCTCAAAGTGCGTTCAAAATCACCGTCAAAGTCGGAGATGTTCTCTATAATAGGCCGAGAGCTACGAGTCATACACAGTACCTAAAAAACAAGGAAACAAACAAACTAAGAATCTGAAATAAGAATGCACGAAAAACAAAATATAAAAATAAAGACAAAGGATTAGCAAAGTTGCTAATCCCCGGCAACGGCGCCAAAATTTGATGCGAGATTTACTTGACACTCAAATTAAACCCTCGTTTGACAATTGTAGTAGAATGGATAAGTGAGGGATCGTTCTAGACCGGGGATTAGGAGGGCTTGCTAAAACCTTCTAAATTGACTTAAAAACATAAAAACTAAATTAAAATACTCTTAACAAGACTACTATGACTCAGAATGGCTTTGAAAAACTCAAATTGTCTAAAACAATCAAATTGACTCAAATAGAAGCTAGAACTTGATTTAGACGAATTTGCAAGTGTTTATGACTCCAAAAGCTTAAAGATACAAAAATAAAACAAATACGAATGATTAAGACTTAACAAAATAGGGGGGGGGAATTGTGGTTGGACGATATTAAATTAAATGGACAGAATATAATTAAAGGCAAAATGTAAATATGAATGTGATGAAAAATATGGATGATGGAATAGCTAAGGGGTTTTTCTCCACACATGTTACACTTGCATACAAGATTGATTTTCGGTTGGTCTTTCGATAAATTATGAAACTCAATGCTCCAAGTTAATTAGGTCCGTTTAAATTAACTTTCAGATTTCCCTAGATTCGTTGGATTGAATGGAATACGCATTACAACCAAATTATTCTTAATCAAGGTCCCTAACTATGGAATACGCATGATAGAGACATTCAACAAAGATCATTAAGTTCAACGGAAATCATAAACATTGACGAGGCATTCGTTACTATGGAATACGCATGAAACTTATGCCAAGAATTCGTTTAACGCGATTGTTTATAAGCAACCTCCACTACTTGTGAATATAAGTTCGTAACTATTAGGTGAAACTCACTTATATTCTAGCGTCATATTCATTCAAACGGTTAAACAAATTGAATCCACAACTTATGAAATTCCAACCAAAAGTAATCAATTCATATTGCAAGCATAAACATGTATTTTGAATCACCCCCTAGCTAAAGGGGGGTTTAGTTCCTCATAACTTTGAAATCAAAGAAACACCTAAACATTCCAACAACTCAAACGTGAATTGTATGAACGTTTAGGCACTCTTCTCTTCCCTTCTCATACGTACAAAACAAAGAGAATTAAATTTAAACTTTGAAATCAAAGAAACACCTAAACATTCCAACAACTCAAACTTGAATTGTATGAACGTTTAAGCACTCTTTTCTTCCTCGTTGTTGTAGCACAAGGTCTAAGGTGAGCTTAAGGGCTTTAGGTGTATGTGGAATGGAGTAGGGAGTGGTTGGAGATGGAAGAATGAAGAGAAAATATGCAGAAAATGAAGGGATATGCACGGCAAGAATGTGTTTGTTGCTTGGTGTTTGTAACTGAAAATGTGTATGGAAGAGTGAATGAATTTTGAGGAGTGTTGGATGCTTATTTATAGGTGAAATGGGGGGAACAAAAGAGGGAATATTGCAGCTAGGAGGGGATGAATGATTATGGGTGCATGTGTTTGGAATAATGAAGGGGGAATGTATGTAATAAAACAACTAGGAAAAGTTATGGAAAGCTGGAAATGGGAGTGGGAACTCACGGCATTGTTGGGTTGTTTATGGGAGAATAAATGTATGATAATGGCTAAATGATTAAAGGGAATGAATGGGAGTGACACTAGGTTGGTTATGCATGTGGAATGTGGCTGAATTGTTGGTGAAATGATGAAATGGAATGCTGAAAAGGTAGGGAACTCATGGCAACAAGGGTTCTTTGGTGATGAATGTGGTTGATTTAATGGAGGAACAAGTGCATGTGTTGAATTGATGGTGCATGTGATTAAAGATGGAGAAGGTGGTGTAATGATGAAGTGGAATGGCTGAAAATGCAAGGGGGAGTGAAGGCCACGGCAAAGGTGTTTTGGTGCATGTGTTTTAAAGAATGAATGGTGGTATAATGATGAAGTGTGATGAGTGATAAGTGTATGATATGTTGAGTGATATGTTGAGTGGTAAGTGAATGATAAGATAAGTGATAAGTGAATGATATGTTGAGTGATAAGATAAGTGGTTATTGATATGTAGATGAATGAATGATATGATAAGTAATGAATGATATGATAAGTAATGAATGAATGATATGTGGTTATTGATATGTGGTTATTGATATGTAGATGAATGAATGATATGATAAGTAATAAATATATGATATGTGGTGATGATAAGATAAGTGTATGATATGATAAGTGGTGAATGAAGGAGTGGAATGTTGGAATGTTATGCACGACTAAGGATATAGGAAAGGTTTAAATATCCTAAAACTAAAGGGAACAAGGTTCCAACACTTTGGTCTTCAATTAGGTTTTCAATTTCGTCCAACACTTTGGCTCCAAGCATAAGCTTTCCATCCTTGGCCCAAAAGTGCTCCAAAAGTCTCCAAAATGCATCTTTTTGCTCCTTTAGCCCTTTCGACCTACAAACACACGAAAATAGCTTAAAGTACTAAAATAACTAAAGAAACATAACGTAAATGCACGAGAACAAGCCATTTAAGTCGCATGAATATGCTCCTATCACCAGTCCCTTTTTTGTTGGTTTGGGCTGCAAGGCCTTTGGGATGCGAAAAGGGACTAGGCCGGCTGCTAGGCTCTGCACTTTCTTTAAAATATTTTTTTCTTCTCTGAGCAACCTTCTAACAATATTTTCTTGCGCCGTTGTAGGATTTTTTCAAACATGTCTTCCTTAAGCCACAAGAATGATAATTTATTTCATAGTTGTATTACCAGGGCGGATTTGCAAGTAAGCTAGGTTACCTCAGGGTTGCTCATATCAAAGTAGGTTTCGATAAATAGTTCAAAGACTTCCTCGAGATCTTTATGCATGCAATTCCGTCTGGGATTCACGTGAAGCGAGCCAAAGAAGTTAGCATTCGTGAATCGTGTGGGTCTAGGAAAGCTATCAAGTTTCACCCCTACTACTTTGTACTGGGGTTCACCTTTCCTATGCCTTGATTCTTCTAGGCGGTGATTTGGTCCATGAAGTGTGCTCCTACTCAGTGTTATCCGAATGCAGTCCGCGTGATGGTGGGGTTCCGTAACTTAAGCAGGTTCTTTGACTTGGACCTGACTGTCGATGAGTTTTAGTACTTCTTTGACATAGGCCACATCGATGATGTTGGGTAGCTAAGGACTCACCATAGGCTTTTCGATCATGCAAGCAAAATGGATCATGATTGGGCAGGAAGACCCTAGAAATCAGTAGAAAGTAGGGATCCGACTCCTCTCTTGGGATGCACGTTTCGATTGCTTTCATAGATGGTAAATGGGCTGCTTAGTCTCTAAGTTGCTTAATACTTTTGTTGAGCTGCCTTCTAATTTGTCATCCTCTGTTTATGTAGATTTGGAATTGGGTTTAACTCCCAAAACTTCTCTATACATGAAGAAGGTGCACATTGCTTTGGGGATCCCTTCTGAATATCATGAGTGGCGTTGGCTGCTCAATCCTCTTTGTAGGGAGAAAGGTAGGCTTCCCCCGAATGAGGAGATTAAGAGGATCAAAGGTGAGGCGTTTGCTCTTTTGATTGCTACCGTGGAGCCAATTGCTAGTGAATGTGGGAAAAATAGATCTTCGTCGCTTGCTTGAGAGCCCTTCAATGGAGAAGAATCCAAAGGCTTCCTCTACTAATCGTGAAAGTCTATCCACTACTGAGAGGCTCATGATTGACTAAACTTCTTCCAAGGGGAAGAAAAAGGCTGATGAATCTGAGCTTGTGAAACCTGCTGCTCCCAAGGTTGCTAGAGCCGTTGCTAACAAGATTATGCAGCGGAGGAGTTCTGTCATGCCCTTTTTGCCTAGTTTTATTCCTAGATAGACTTCCGTGCCTAAGTCTGATCTGATCTTGGAGGAGCGTGCAACGGCAAAGAGCGAAATTAATGATTTCACTACCAAGGCTGTGCTAGGGTTGACCCCTTCTGTTGAGAAGAAAACACTTGCCCACACGAACAACAATGAATAACCAGCCTTAGGGGAGTTTTTGGCGATCCATGCACTGTTGAAGCCCGATTTGCTTGAGGACACGGAAGCATGTGCCAAGGTTTTTTATGGACTTAGCAAAGTTGTTGACTTCAGTTTCTTTATAAGGCGTAAGACTCAATCACAGAAGGGTTTCCTGTTCGCTATGATGACTCGTATGAAGCAGGATGACGCCAAAGTTACTAGGGAGATAACGACATCTATGGTAGTAGAGGCTTGCTTAGCTATTGAGAAAATTAAAGTGTTAGAGTTTGAACTTGACTTTTTGAAGGGCTCTGATGTATCTGCCCTTACTGCTCTGTAACTTGAGACCGTTGCCAAGAGATCAGTGACTTAAAGACTCCGCTTGATGTCATCCAGGGGAAGTATGGCGTTGCAAAGAAAAAGATTGATGTCTAAGCGTTGCTAGTGTAGAACCTTGAGTAGGCCATTTCAGAACTTTGGTCCGCTCGGGAATGCCAAGGATGTAGAGCTATTTGTCATGCATAATGACATGGTTCGACTCAAGAAGGTCGTCAGTAAACTTAAGTCCAAGGAAATGCAGCTGCAAAGAGTGTTATCTGCCAGGGAGAACCTGAAGAAGGAACTAGATGAGTTCCAGAGTGCTCGTACTAACCTGATTGAAGAGAATAAGTAGTTCAAAAGTGAGAAGTCCAGTCTTGAGGTTGTTCTTGCCCATGGTCAAGCTGACTTCTACAAGCTTGGCTACATAGATCATTTCCTAGGCATACCGTCTGACTACACCTTTTCTGATAAAGACCTCGAGCTTTTTGCTATTTCTTTCGAAGATCTTCTTAAGTTTTCCTTCAAAAGCGTCGTTGGTAGAGCTATTGAAGATCAGCTACCCAGATAGGTGCGGCCAAAAGTGGTGCTGCCCAGGCAGGGCTGGCTTGTGACAATGATACTCAGGATGGGGCAACTGTAGATGAAGCGCGGGAGGTTGATGCTGCTGTGAGTGATGCGACTGTTAAAGATGTCCAAGCTACTAAGGAGTAGTCGTTTTAGATAGACTTTATGATTTACTTTCTTTTCCTTTCCTGCTTTGCTTTTGCCTTTGCTTGAACTTCGTTCGTCGTCGTGTCAGTTTACTAATTTGCTAGAAATTAATAAACTATTTTTATTCACATTACTTCATCATTGTCTCTTTGCCTTGCTTCAAGCTTTTGTCATAGAATGAACAATTGAGTAGGCTGCTTTAAACAAAGTAATCAAGCTCATCTCCATCGCTTTAGGTGCCAACTTTAGGTTATCAGGTGCGAATCTTTGCTTACTTGAGGCATCTTTTGAAACTTCTAACTTACAAGGTGAAATGACCTCCGTAGTTACATGTTTCGTGTCGGTGGTCAACTAGATCTTCAATCACAAGGTCATTAATGAAGAATGCTATTTTTTAATAAGCAGACGGGTTTACATGACCTATGTGACTGCGGATCTAGGCTTAAGACCTATGAAAAACTATTAACCGGAGAGTCAACAGCCAAACGTCTTACTTACAGCAACAGGTGAGTCTGCATGACTACTTGTTTGTTAACTTTTATCTTTTAAGGCGCTGAACTGCTGAGCTTTATCTCACATTGTTGCCCCCTGACCATAGGCTGTTTAACTAGTCGTCATTTCTCCAATCCTTTGAGCTACGTGGCCTACATCACAATATACTAAAGATTACTGGGACATAAAATTCGCTACCCTTTCGCATCAAAAGTGTGTGGTTCTATGAAATTTTGTGGGCAGTGGTTTGAAAGAAAGCTTTGCACATTATGTAATCAACTCCGTAAGCTGCATAGCAAGTAACACATCATTTTAGGAATCAGTGTGAACCCAAAGGGTTGTATTGTGCTAGGCATTGCATATATGTGCTAACCTGTTAACCTTTCACAAGATTGTGCAGTTGTATAGGTTTATGCAGCTAACTTCTCAAAGGGTGTACCATAGGTAGTCTTCCAGAAATCGTAGGCTGCTCGTTGAATTGGCTGCGCTTTAGGTTACTAGGGATCTTCCAAAAATCGTAGGCTGCTCATTAAATTGGTAGCAACTTTAAGTTTCCTGGGATCTTCTATAAATCATATGCTGCTAATTGAATTGGCAACGGCTTTAGGTTTTCAGGGATTCGCAGAGATCGCTAGTTGGTCACATACAAAATGCTCAGCTACTTATGCTAGCTGGTCACATCAAAGATGCTCAACCATGTGAACCCCATGCATGCAGCAGGAGCTAGAATTCTATATCCCCATAAAGATCACATATGTACTGCACCAAGGATGCTTAGTTGTGAATGCTAATTGGTCACATGATAGATGCTCAAAAGGGATGTCCCTCTAACGGGTTAAAGGAATACTATTCCGTAACACGAAGATCGCTAGTTGGTCAAATACAAGATGCTTAGCTAGGGGTTACTAGTAGCTGGTCACATCAAGGATGCTCAACTGCTGTCCATCTTCGTGGGCAACCATCTAAAAGACGAGCTGGGAAACGTGCATCCTCCGATCAAGCCTTGAAAAAAGATCATTATGGCTACTTCTAGGGATGTCGACGCAGGCAATCGTGCTCTAGTTACACCAAGATAGCCCGACCCATCCACGTCTAGATATTTAAAATGTGTAGTTTACCCTTTCCTAGGGGGAGAGCATGGTTGGTCCCTGGAGGGGCGCAAATCCTGAAATAAGTCCCTGATAAGGCGCGATCTTCATTGAGAGCAGAAGTAGACAATTGTTACAAATACACAATCGAGCTAAATGATGGATAACTTCAAAAATTGTCATTGAAAAAAGAGACGAATGATATTGAACTTAGCTGAAAGGTTGAAATTGCACAACAATTAGACAGTCGTTGGCTTTGCAAGGTAGTGCTCATCAAGCTGCTTGAGCCTTCAAGCTTTATTCAATTCGAGTTAGGCTTAAGGTGAAGTGGAAAGTCATGCGTAGTAATTCCGCAGGTTATAAGCATTCCACTATATGTCGATCTCTTTGTCGTTCATGGTGGTGAAGGTGTAGCTACCCTTGCAGCCTACTTTGCTAACTTTGTACGGACCTTTCCAAATAGGATTCATTTTTTTGGAGCCTTTTTTTCAGGCAATGATGAATGTTTTTCTTAGGACTAGATCTTCAGGCTATAACTATCAGATATTTGCCCTTTTGTTATAGCTGGAGATAAGTTGTTGCTCGTAGGCTACAATACGGGTGATAACCTTCTCGTGTTCCTCCTCTGCTAGATCTAAATTTATGGCCATCTTTTTTCTGTTCTCCATAGTTGGTAGTATGGTGTTGATGCTCCGCACAATAACATTAGGAGGGATGATTGCTTTTAAACCAAATGCCAAGGAAAAATGAGTTTCACCAGTTGCTCATCGTTTGGTTGTGCGATACGTCCATATGATACCAAGAAGTTCGTTTGGCCGCTTTCCATGCTTGTTTGTGAAGAATTTCTTGAGTCAGTCCAGGATTGTCTTGTTGGATGCCTCCACCTGCGCGTTGCCTTAGGGATATTTAGGCGTAGACATGTGTTGCTTGATGCCATATTTCTAGAAGAACTTCGACAAGTTTTTGCCCACGAATTGCGAACCGTTGTCAGTAATGATATATTGTGGGATGCTGAGCCAGCATATGATGTTCCTTCATATGAAGCGTTCTATGTTTGATTAAGTAGTGGTGATTATAGGCTCAACTTCTACATACTTGGTGAAGCAGTCGATAACTATGATCATCATGCTTCTGCGCATAGTAGTGAGCGGCATAGGCCCTACTAGGTTGATTGTCCACTGCGTGAATGACCATGGGCTTACCTGCGAGTGGAGCTCACTAGCAGACAATGCAGGTACAGGCTTAAAGTGTTGGCAGCTGTCGCACTTTTGAACAAATTTTTTATCATCTTGATGCACGGTAGGCTAGTAGTAACGGTCATTGAAGACCTTATGTGCTAAGGATCGGCTTCTTGAGTGGTTTACAAAAATTCCTTCATGGATCGAGCTCAAAACTTTCAAGTCATCGGGCTAGGCAGCGGAGATGTGAGCCTGAAAAGGATCTTTGAACAAGAAAGTTATTCCAGTAGCTTGCCACCTTTATTTAAAGCTTCATAGTTTCCAATCTTTCTGCATAGAGTGCCCTATTGACTAGGTAGTCGATGATGTGATCTTGCTAGCTTGGGGTTGTATTTATTTGTAACACTTCGGATACTGGTTCTTCTTCTATGCTCAGCTTTCCCAAATACTCGATCGGGATGAAGCGTCTGAACTGGTAGTCCAAAGCAAAGTTTAGGGCTGCCACGACATCTACATGAGCATTGTCAGTTTGTGGCATCTGTGTGAGAGTGTAATCTGAAATGCTTCAAGCTGCTTTCATACCTTCTTGAGGTATAGTGTCATCCTTGGATATGTTGCTGTATACTCTTCGATAGTCTGGCTAGTGATGAGTTGAGAATCGGAATGGACTGTAAGCTTATTAACTGCCAATTCTTATGTCATTCGGAGGCCTGCCAATAAGGCTTCATACTCTGCTTTGTTGTTTGATGCCTTGAAGCCTAAAGTGATTGCCTGCTCGAGCATCAAACCTTCTGGGATGATAAGAACCAAGCCTACTCCAGAACCCTTGTAGTTGGATGAACCGTCGACATGGAGGCACCAAAAGTCTTTGCCAGGAAGGGTTGGTGCGGCTAGGTTATGCTCGAATGCTTCAGGGGCACCTTTGGGCTATGCTATCGCGTAGTCTAGGCCGGGAGTGAACTCTACCATGAAGTCTGCCAAAGTCGTATTGGCCGAGTTCCAGTGCCCACTTCATCACTTGTTGAAAAGTGTCTGGACCATGTAGGATATATCTTAGGGGATATTGAGTCATGACAACAACCATATATGCCTAAAAGTATGGTCTGAGCTTCCGAGCTGCAACAATTAGTGCCAAAAATAAATTTTCAATCCTCGAGTATCTTGTTTCTCCATTGCAGAGAGCTTTAGAAGTGTAGAATACTGGCAGTTGGGCCCCTAGCTCTTCTCATATAAGGGCAAAGCTTATTGCTACATCTGAGACTGCCAAGTAGATGTATAATTCCTCAGCTACTTCCAGCTTGGATAGTAGCAGAGGGGATGTCAAATATCTCTTTAAGTCTTGAAATGATTTCTCGCACTCATTGTCCCATTTGTCTCTTTACGCCTTCTTGATGACCTTGAAAAGGGCTTGCATTGATCGGTTGAACGCGAGAGAAAACGGTTTAGTGCGGTTGGGCTCAGTTGTAAGCCGATTTTAGCCGTCTTCTCTGGCTGCTCAAGATCAAGGATGATTTATTTGATGCCTTGTCGGTGTGTCCTCCTGAATGCCATCATCTTGATCCACTTGCAGTAGTTGTTATTTGGTAGTAGGCTTGTCCTTGAAAAATAATCCATGCGTCAACTCTATGATTTTTAGAATATTTTTGACTCCACACTTAACTACGTTCATACTTGTTTGTTCGATTTGCACCACCAAGTCCAATATGTTTGGACTAAGCTAACAACAACTAAATCTCAACCCCCTTCCCAATTTTAGATCCAACAAACTAACATCACAAATTTAGTAATTTGGCTCCATCTTTCATGTACTCCTCATCTCACTTTCAACGAGATCTCTCTCGAATTTGTTTGAGATTTTTGTTGGATTCTTTTAGAATGGTATTTAAGCATTTAAGTTGTGATTTCATATGGCGCAAAGTGTGCACTATGCAATGGGTATAACATAAGGTAGAATTAAACGTACATGTAAAACGTTTAGAAAAAAAAAAAAAAAGCGTTAAAAAATAGAGAAGTATTTAGTGTAGATAGTTTGGTCGCAACCTCCACTTTGTGATGAAGAACTACAACAATAGTAAACAGTTTGATCTTCATCTCGTTATAAAGCATTAAATATTTTTAGCGCAATCAGAAAATATTTAGCGACCATTTCAATGTCTAATTCATTTTTCAAATATTTTCTTTTTCTCTGGAATTATAAATAAATAAAAAATTATTGTTTAAATAATTAGTTATAATGGAAAAATTGTCAATTTATTAGCAAAATTTTGAGTGAAGAGGTTACGTCAAAGTTAACTAAAATTTAGTGTAATTTTTCAAACGTGAGGAAGTTTTGTGAAAACTTGATAAATTTTGAGATTATTAGTGTAATTACCCCAATTTAGATTAAAGAAACAATTCAAAATCAGGACGATTCAAGATGGAAAATCAAACATCCACATTAAATATGACGTTGCATGCAAGCACATCTCGGGAACTTCCTGGTTTGGATTCCTTGAGCAAGTTTCTTTCGAGGATTGACTTTTGACTTTAGCTCCAACTTCTGCGGGCACATCTCGGGAACTTTGGGGTTTGGATTCCTTGAGCAAGTTTCTTAGGAGGATTGACTTTTGACTTTAGCTCCAACTTCTGCAGGTTTGATGTCACATTATTATTCTTTTGTTTGATGTCACATTATTATTCTTTTAGAACTATAATACTGATAGTTATTCGATAAGTAAAAAAAAATATAACCAGACTGCAATAATAGCGACAAACATTTATTATTAAAACATTTATAAAATGCATTCGAAGTCTAACACATTGTCAAAGCCTCCTTAATGAAAGTCCATCACGGTGTGCATCACAAATGCAAAGACAAATCAAAGCAATGAAGGGTGGATTCAAACCAACCGTTCGACTGTCGTGGTACTCGTAGGCGTCAAGCTGCCATCAAAGAATTATTTACAAGAATGGTACCTGGTCATGACAATGGTTTGCTTGATTCTTTCTACTTGCATTATTGTAACTACAATTCCTTTGGTGACGAAAGCATTGATACCCTAATTAAGGAAAAGAAAAAAAAAAAAAAAAAAACAAGAAACCTAGAGAATGTAATTTATTTTCTCACTTGTTACACAATTGGACAACCCCCACAAAAAGTAAAGAATTCCATCACCCTATGAACAAGAGAATCACAACTTATTGATCATCATGTACTCTAAGTAAAGAATTCCATCACCCTATGAATAAGAGAATCACAACTTATTGATCATCATGTACTCTTACATTCAATCTTCTTAACCATATAGAATGGAGGATCATGTGA
This sequence comes from Pyrus communis, assembly GCF_041283825.1. Classification (NCBI taxonomy): domain Eukaryota; kingdom Viridiplantae; phylum Streptophyta; class Magnoliopsida; order Rosales; family Rosaceae; genus Pyrus; species Pyrus communis. The sequence continues at coordinate 13,107,423 of NC_142578.1, read as the reverse complement.
AAAACGTCGAATCGTTTTGGGGGAGAATTGACCTCAAAATGTCTCCTTACTTGTAACATTCTCATCTGCATTCTCAGGTACCGTCTTGTGGATATGCTCGTTAGTATTTTCTTCAAATTGGGAATGTCACTCACCGAAACCTCGATGGAAAACGACTTCCAATTCAAAACATCACTGAAAGGTGGCACGTAATGGTCTGAGATGAGCACGGGGACACATCCGGTGTAAATTGCCTCTACTACCCTTGGGCTTGCAACTTCATACCCACTTGGGCAAAGGCAGAACCTGCTCTGTCTCATCATGTCGTAGTACGAAACCCCCTTTGGAAGGTACTGATGGACCCTCAAGTCTGGATCCTTGTTCTCCCAATGCTCGAGCAGAATAGGCCTAATAGGGCCATGAACCCCTCCGGCGAAGAAACCCAAGATTGAGCGTAGCCTTGGAGAAGGCCCGCCAATGAAGCCGTGCGTGTCACCTGTTTGAAGATTGATTTCGGGAAAGGACACATCCTTAGAGGGGTTGAACCCTTCTGAGGTATTTGCATTGCATAATGCGCGGATTGAGTTTTTGCGAAGATGAGGATTGGAATTTGAAGTTTCGGGCCCCTGAAATAGAATCCAAGTAATCAAAATTAGAACACTGGCATTCATGAAATATGAGATTTTATTGCAATGTAGTAAACAGAATAAAGTGGTTAGAGCACCATACCCAATCATGGCAAGCAAGCATAAAATGGTCAGCTCCAAGGCTTCGGTTCCAGTAGGGATATTTTTCAGAGACAATATTGACATAATCTCTCACTGTTCGTCTGATTGGACCGAAGTCATGTGAGTCTCGCACATAGACAAAACGGACCAACATTGTCACACTGAAGGGTAGAAAATAAACATGCGCTTTTTCTGGATCTCGAGTCCGAAATTGTTTATTCACCTCAATTTCATGAATAAAGTTCCCCTCCATGGAGTATATGCTCTTGCAAGGGCCATTATGGAACAACGGGGGTTCCCCTTCTCCATAAACGAAGACCTTGAACTTTTCTTCCATTTCCAAATAGCTCCTGCAAATTCAAATTGAGTTTACACATTCAAGAATAAAAAATAATAAAGGTCATTCCATTGTATAATATATGTTGCATAATTGAAGTCGGTACGTACCTGTGAAAGGCATTAGCATTCCAATACATTGGACCATTAGGAATGTAGTCGACGCCACGTGTTTGATTTCCAAATTTAGCTTCTCGTATTGCAGCTCGAGCTCTTCTAAGGCGGGCCTCCAGCCACCCTAAATTCGTTTTCTTTCTTTGTCGTCTTTCCATGATAGAAGCATGAGTTTCATTCATGAAGTCGTCTCCCCTTGTCACATTCTATATAAAAAATAAAATTAAAAAAAAAAAAACATTTTAATTGTCTTATTGACTAAGACACAACCCTCAATCAATTAATAATCCAACTGTTTAAATTAAAACTCTGTAGGCGAATCAAAATTATTGCTGAGAGAAAGAGCAACATCGGATGACAAAGATTGAAAGCATCCATGTGACACGTAAATAAGTTTGGAATATATGCCAATTACACACATATGGTCCATATCACCTGGGACAATATTTAAATAGTAGAAACTAAACAAGTAGATGCAAAAGCACAGAGAGATTAAGCACTTAATTAACTTTTTTACAACTTTATTCTCAATTACTTCATTCACCGAAAAACCAGAGGTGATGGGGAAAAAGGACATTAACTGTGACAGCAAGATATTTATTACATAATAATACCCATTGGAACTATATTTTTTTTTCTCTCGATCATAATAAAAACGTGAAGTAAATTTAATAAAATTCTGATGTCAAAGATTACAGAACCATGAAACAAAATAAATAAATAAAATCCAGGTTCTTAATTTTTTTTTCTGACAATTTTTTACAGAGCTTAATTAATTTTTCCCACCCAAAAATAAAAAACAATTAAATTAAAGCCAAAAGCATAAGAAAGATGGCAAGAACAAGCAATCAAATAAAAAAAAAATCCAAAAAAATTAAAGCATGAATTAAAGGAAAAGAAATTTTAACATGCATGATAAGGATGAAGGACTTACGGGTTGTTGAAGAGGTGGCAAAGCTGCTTCTTCTTCTTCTTCTTCTTCAACGGCGAGAGGAGGCGACGAGGATCGATTTTGTACCGAGTCATCGGAGTGAGCTTCTTCTATGTTGTGCATATCTACCACAACCACCGTCGATTGCAACCCCAAAACGTCATCGTTTGAATCACTATTACCACTACTAGTACTAGTAGCAGTCAAATTTAAAGGCAAAGAAGCAGAGGGGGAAGTAAAAACCCAATTGGCGGTGTCCGGACCCAGCAAAGAAATCAACCCGAAAACCACAACCAGCGGAACCACAAACAGCAGAGCCGCAATCGACGAGGAGGACGACCACCATGCATGCTGATGAGTGCCGCCGGAACTACTAGTTGCACCCACCTTCTTACTACTTGACGCCATCATCCGTAGAGCTGGATAGGTAGCTAGAGAGCTCTAGCTTTCTGTTTGTTTGCTGAGAAAAGTGGGAGAGATTTCGGGTGGTTTTAGAGAAAGAGAGAGAGGGACAAGTTAACATTTGGTAATAGATGGGTGCGGCATCACGCCAAGCGTCCGTCTTATTCTTCCCTCTATTACCGAGTTTCTCATGCAACTTTTCTCTTTTTCCGATTCTGCCCTCTCACTTTTTTTTTTTTTTTTTTTTGTTTTTTGGGATAGCTTAAGCTAAATAATATTCTTTTTCTACTACCAACCACCGATAACTTTATTTATTTTCCAGCAATTAATTCTGCCACCTTTCTCAGACCCATGCCACGAAATAAGAATCCCAACCAAGGTATTAATGGACCAACACAACTGAACTAAACTGAACCACGGGACACAAGTATCATAACAAATGATAAATCATGATAAACTAACACAAGAAATTGAAAATTTAATATTCACCACATAGTTAAAGTTAAAACACTACCTATATGAAGAAATTGCGAGATACTGGTGTCGTTTAAGAATTCTTTGACCCTCAAGTTTTGGTCAAGCTTGGTGTGCAATATGTTTAAAGTGGTGTGAAATTGTTGAGTGCATACGTTGTCGGAAGGGTTCATATAGTAGTACGAAGGATCCTTGTTTAATTAGGAATTGTAAACATGCGTGTTTGAATTTAACCCTAATATCAAGAGGAAACCTTAGTTAGCTTAGTCGGTTGATTGTTCTCCATCCTTCCCAAATGTAAGTGGATTTGATCCGAAATAGTTAAGTTTCAAGTGACTTATAGGAATTATAGGAAGATTTATCTAGTAAAAGTAAGTGATTTATAAAACTAACCAAATGCAAAACAAAGTATATAGAAACATTGGGAAACTAGTTTACTAAACACAAAAGGAAAGCCCTAAATATTACGAAATATAGTTTGGCCACGTTTTGATGTATGCCTAATAAAAAAAGGAACGTTTGGTAAATACTAAGTAAACACATAATAACACATAATGCTTTTTTTTTATTGTTGTTGTGCAATACGTGGTCATGTTTCTAGGACTATGACAAAGGATACTGATTTACATAGAATGAGTTCATCGTCATCGTGAGTCGATGACGTTTTGATTTGGTAATACAATATTATGTACAAATTTTTTTACATAATTATTGGGCCAAAAAGCCAAATGACGAGATTAATTGTTCATGTAGATAGGTTTAGAGGTACTTTTAGAATAACTGAAAGCGTTTTTGGTGAAAATGTTTTTGGGTTACAAGAGCACTTGATGCATTTTGGAAGAAGCAACAATTACGTTCTACTTGTTAAAGTTTCAAAGACACAGGATGAATGGTCCAACACCAATATTTTTCCAACTTAACCACGTATAAAGAGATATGTGTAGTTTTATCCTAAAAAGTCTCGGGTAATTAGAATGAGACTGTTTGTATATAAATTGTAATTTGTTTTGTCAAATCTCTAATGTGGGATTTCTAACACTTCTTGCAAGAAGCACTTCAAGTATTTTTCTAAGACTCACTTGTACGTTTATTAAGTATTGTTTCTAAAAGTACTTTCATTAAAGTGCTTTTAAATATTTTAAAAAACACTTGTAAAATAAAAATAAAAAAATATCACAAGGCTTCAAAACCCAAAAAAAAAAAAAAAAAAACAAAACAAAAGGGCAGGGGCCAACCAAGTAATTTGAACTAAGATTTGATCTGGCAATTGTAACGACGACCTTTAACGTACTTCTGTGTGCATCTGTTTCGTGGGGTAGGAATGAGATGAGAGCATGCTAAGTCAAATCTATGCTGCTGATTCCCGAAGCCAAATTAGGTCAAACCCCAACCACGTGGATTCAACGTAAGCCTTCAAAGTGCAGGCCCTTAACTGGTAACATTAGTGAAGAAAGCGACATCGTTTACAGCTTGCCATCCCATGTCTCTTCGCTAATTATTTACTCGGCCAAAACCAAGAACCAACCGCATTCTCTGTTTGTTTGTTGCTATGACAACAGCGGCTCCAGAATGAAGGGTAATTTAGTCTTTTAATGTTATTTTAGCTGTTGGCCCTCGTGAACGACACCTCTCATTTACTTCTGCAACGGGCAACTGGACTCTTGGTATTTTTTATTCCTTTCTTTACCACTTTTAATCTCTTTCGTTTTTTTACTTTTTCTTTCTTTTGTTTGTCATATTTTGGCTCTTGGTTTCTATTTTTCAAAAACATTATTTTTGGTTTTTTTTATTATTAAATATTAATTGTGGCTATATTCACTTAACATTATCTATACTTAGATTATCTCCAACTTTTAGGTTAAAACTTAAAATTTGTAACCCATAAATTTTAGATTTTTACTCAGAAATAGTTTTTCTACTTCAATCCTTATGAATTAAATTTTTAGCTCGATATTATTAAAAAATGAATTTACGTTAATTTTTTTTCCTTAAAGTATGACACGCCCGACCCTGATATTCTCCCAAACACCAGGGTAGGCACGTGATGATCGACACCCAAAGGTGATGAAGCCATATTAGAATGCATGAGAACAAGAAATAAATAAGACTTATAAATTTAAATATAATTAATATGCAAATGAGGAACGTATTCAGAGCATATAACTAATTCTATACACTAGAAAAGAAATGATATAAAATTGAATGAACAAAGGAGTGGGTCCTACATCCAGAGAACTCAAAGATGCCGATGCGGAAGTGCTTTGACGCCAAGATCATACGCCTTGAATCTAAATCCTGAGGGGTTGCAAAACAAACATGAGTTGACCAAGTTGATATATATATATATATATATATATATAAGTAGTACAACATAGTTATTCAACAACGTATTAACCCCAAAGTTTTATGAAAACTAATAGCATAATATGTGATAGATTTGCCGAAAACCCTAGCATGCCATAAAACCTTTCATAAAACAAATATCATATATGGTGTGTACTAACTAGTGGAATCAGTATCGCCCGAAGACATATAGAACTCTTCCTTCAAAAACTTCCTTCACAAGTATCAATTGCTTGTAGGCTCCTACAACACCCAACTTGAAGGTTAATATAAGTATCATCGCCCGAAGTCTCCTACAGCACCCAACTCGAAGGTCAATATGTAACCACTAGATACGCACAAAACCATTGAACATAGACTTTCCAACCATAGGTACATATATATCTCAAAAACATCTTCATAGTATAAAGTCATCAATCATCTATACTATAAAGAAGAGTGCAAAAGCATGTTCATAATTATACTTAATTTCAAATATTTCTATTTCAAGTCAAGCATGTTAGATTTGTGGAAATGCTTTCGGAATTATTAATATAGTGATATGTGGATATTTGGAATTGTTCATGGAGCATGAGAACTTTAGTGTTGCATTACTTCGAGGAATAAATGTAAACTGCACACGGGGACATTAGGGCAAAATAGCCAATAGGAGTCATGTGGTCAGTTACTGTCACATCTCGGTCCGGGCCCCCACCACATCCCTGGCTCGACTTCACCGTAGCACGATATTGTCCGCTTTGGGCCCCTACCACACCCTCACGGTTTTGTTTCTGAGAACTCGCATGAGAACTTCCCAATAGGTCACCCATCATGGGATTGCTCTCGCTCGCTATTCGCTTAACTTCAGAGTTTCGACGAAACCCGAAGGCAGTGAACTCCCAAAAGGCATCGTGCTAGGTAGAGATGAGAATATACATATAAGGCTTAGAAGATCTATTCCCCTGGGCGATGTGGGATGTTACAATCCACCCCCCTTAGGGCCCGACATCATTGTCGACACACCATGGCCAGGGTTAGGCTCTGATACCAAATTGTGACATCCGGCCTGGGCCCCCACCACATCCTAGCCTCAACTCCACCGTAACACGATATTGTCCGCTTTGGGCCCCTACCACACCCTCACGGTTTTGTTTCTGGGAACTCACACGAGAACTTCCCAGTGGGTTACTCATCATAGGATTGCTCTCGCGCTCTATTCGCTTAACTTCAGAGTTCTGACGGAAACCGAAGTCAGTGAGCTCCCAAAAGGCCTCGTGCTAAGTAGAGATGGGAATATACATATAAGGCTTAGAGGATCCACTCCCCTGGGCGATGTGGGATGTTACAGTTACTATTTATGAAGGATATAATGAACATGTAAAGGGATGATGTGATATGGCACTACGTGCTTGATGATTTGATACTATTATTGTATTTTCTATAGTGGCTAAAATGGTATCGCTTGACTGGCATATTAAATATTCTACTCACTGAGCGACGGTGGTTGTTACTCACCCTTCACCTTTTTATTATTTGACAAGATAAGTGCTAGACGAGCCGAGTTTGGGTTAGACAAGAGATTTAACATTTTTATTATTTTTGTACACTCTGTAAGGATTTTGTAATAGTTACTTGTTTAAGAGAAGTTATTGTTTTACGTTTTTAGTTTTACTTTAACTTTTACTCGCGTACCGGGCATGAGGTCCCATTGACTCCAGGTCCGGGGCATGATAAAGTAACTTTTTTTTTCAAAAAATAAAAAAAAAATTATGTAAACTATCCTAATTAAATTGTATGAACATTTTAACAAAAAAATATTAAATTTCGACAAATATTGAAAAATCGCTAAACCAACACCATGAGTTTCATGGAATACTATGAAATAATATGAAACACATGGAAGATATTTTTTTTTTTTAATGTTTTAGTCGTTGGATTTAAAATTGGATCATTAGATTTTTTTTTTTTTATCGTCAGATTTAATTATAATATATCTTAGCTGTTGAACTCAATAAATTTATAAATATAAAACTAAAAGTACACATATATGGTGAGCCAGCCCACTAACCTAGGGTGAAATTATGTGCTAAATTTGCCCCAAAATGAGTTTTGGGTTAAAAATCATATTTGGCTCAAGAGCTGGAGCAAGTTGGAGTATGTTTATAACTCAAAATTTTAGTTTTACTCCAAATGTTGGAGTGGGTCTTAGAGCATGTTTGACAGTGCATTTAAAATCATTGAAAGACCGTTTATTGAATATGTTTTTGAGTTCTAAAAGGATCTAAAGTGCATTTTAGAAGAAACACAAACTGATGTTTTTTCTAGGAAATACTTTTAAGTATTTTTTTCAAGATTCACTTGCATTTTTACTAAGAATTAGTTCCAAAAGCATATACATTAAGAATGCTTTCAGTCATTTTAAAAACGTCTACAAACACACTGTTATTGTATATCATTTTCTTAGCAAACTAATAATTCTCTTTGCACTCATGATTCATGTCTAAACTATTCTCACTCATAATCAACCTATAGCCACACTCATTATGTCATTTTATTTACTCACAAAATTTATATTGGATTAAGTTTGGACTTGTGCAGTTCGTTCTCTTATGGCAATGTCAATTCATCAAATTGTATTGAATAATTAATTGTAGATCACAAGTCCCTCTACTATGAATAATGAATAATATATTCTCCAATTCAAATCTCAGTGCTTAGAAAATTTAAGATGAAGTACATTAAATGTTGATATTGGTTCATATGTGCGGATACAAATTTTGTACACAGTTTATTTGACGAATTTCACCTATAAGAGAACAAACACCATTAGCATATTTGACAAATACGTTGAAAAGAGACCAAGGTACCCACCTAAGGGCCTCCAATGCCTAAGTCAGAAAAGTAGTAGAGAGGAAAAGAGAACTTAAGAGTACCCTAAGTAGTAAGCGGCGATTACCATTTCCTCTATTTGACTTGGCTATTTATAGGAAAAATCCTAGCAAGTAGCTGGGAGGGGAGGTTATAGAGCATACTAGGCAGTCTTTAATTATGCAGGCCATTCTTTGCAGTCTTGCCAGCTAGTAGTTCTGAAGGTCGTTGTTGGTAAGAGAACACATTCAGCAGACACCCAAGAAGAGACTCCAAAGAGTTGGTACCGTGCAACCATTAAACCAGGGTGTGGCCCGATAGTAGAAAATATTAAGGGTGGCCCAAACAGCCTATATTATATGTCATGGGTAGGGTGAAGAGTCCATGACCCATATCGTGGGTGGTGTTAGAACCAAATTCATGCATATCCGCAGACGGAGGGGAAATCCAATTGGAATTGCCCATGATCTCCGGCCAGGGGAGAATGAGGTTGATTAGGGCGTGTGGTTGAATTCAGATCAACCTACATATATCTAGCAAGGAGAATCAAGACACAAGTGTATTTCTAAAGAAGAATGGTGTAATGTCCAATACATCGTGAATGAACCTTGACGAATAGCCTAGGACAAGGTGTTCAGGAGATGAGTTCTTCATGGACGTATCTATGCGTAGATGGCGTCGTACATGCAAGATGAGCCTTTGGTAGGTGTAGAGATAATGTAAGAGAGACGTATCTTTGGTTCTGATCGATTGATATAGATCATTGGATCGTAAAAGACTTCGTGAGATAAATACCTAGGCTAGAGTATTTATAGACATCTTGAGATTCCTTGTAGGGAAAGCAGTCTCAATTAAATCGGGAGACTATATAGGATGGAATCTAGGATAAGATATTCAATACTCCTAAGACTGTGATTACGTTGCTTAATCCTCAAGACATCCTAATTTGACTTGAATTAGGGTTTTCTTTATCATGTTGTGATGTAGGCCTCACAACTCAAAAAATCAAAGATTCAAATACCAACTAAGCAGCACATGGTTAAAAGGCAACAGCTCACAACAAGCTAAGTAGCTCGACGCCCTAGGAAGCCAAGACTCACGACCATAGTGGCTACATGGACTCATCTGCTTGACTAAAACCATTGTGCCCAACTGCCGATGCTGTGGCTAAAAGTTTCGCAAGACAAAGCGAAGTTACAAAGATGGGGCTAAAGCGATGAAAGCAATTTATTAAATTTATAGCAATATGATAAACTTTCACGAATAGCACCAAAATCTAACACAAGCTAAACAAAGTAGACTACTTATTATCATCTTGGATATCTATGGCTCGTCAGCAGCCACCCCGTATCCAGCGGCCATCCCACATTCAACAACCACTTTGCACTCAGCAGTTTGTTCATCTGACACCTCATCTTCAGCAGCTCTGATCATGGAAGCTCCATCCTCAATTGCTCTATTTACAACAGTTGAGAAATCACACTTGAGCAGTTTTCTTTGAAACAACTCGTCTCTACTTTTACGATTTTATTAATTTTTAAAGGTGTAAATCATACGATCTAGGCACATTCTCACATTGAGGGACAATATGGTATTTTGGTACCCTCAGGATTTTCTTACTTGCTTAATGAATCCAACGAATAAGTTATTGATATTACGATCTGCAACCCGCAAAGTTTATAATAATAATACTAAGTAAAACCATTTTTCTTTTGAACATACTAACCCCTTGTTTTGAAAACACATATATAATACTACATAATAGGTTTTCTGAAAAACCCTAGCATGCCATAAAACCTTCATAAAGCGTGTATGTATAAAATAGTGCTCAGTAATGGTAACATAGTCGCCCAAAGGCAAATCCATAAAATCTTCGTAAATTGAAATAATAAAGTACTCAACTAGGGGTATCATAGTTGCCCGAAGGCATAACCATCATCCGAAGGTGAAGTTGTACGACACTATGTTATGCCAGAGAAGAAATATATAACTACATCGCACACCGACACTAGTCACAGGTAGTGAAGCTGTCCGACACTGGTTTCGCTAGTGAAGCTGGGAGTATGCCATAAAGATCTCACTACTCATCAACCATGACCTATGGCCATGGACAAATGCATACGTGTTGTGTGTATGTGTTGTATGATTACCCATTAAGTAAGCACCGAAAACATAAATCGCCTTTCTCGTATCAAATCATCGGAGCTTAAAAGCTCAAATCATCATCTCATAAACCATAATAAATCAATCATGTGAAAACATAAATTCATATTCGTGAATCCATCATATATCGTAAGGCGTAAAAAACCATGGTTCGTAAATCTTTTGTAAACGTAAAATTTCAATAAATCGTAAATAAATCATAAACAATGCGTAAAACGTAAAATCATTATTACACCTAGTCTTGTTCATGTCAGAATATCTCTGCATGAACTTAGGTGTCAGCATATGTCGATGAGCACTTGATATGTTATGTTTGTTTATGCAAGATTATGTGATTATCAGACATTAGATATTTATTTATGAAATATTGTGACATATTGAATTCTTGAGATATTGCAGGCTACGATAAGTATTTTCATACTATATGTAGTACGTATATTTTGGAAACTATACTTGTTTTACAGCGAGGGGTTATTACGTTTTCAAAAAGGTTTTTACAAAGCTTTACTTTTAGGCCTACTCACCCTTATTTTTCCCCCCTCCAGGTTTTAGTGGCAAAGTTTCTGTGTCGATGAGGATACTTGGCAAAAGTTGGAGTATGAGATTACCTTCGATGGTATATTTCTTATCCTACTTTTAATGTACTTATGCTCTGACATCACGTGTGAATTGAGTTCATTCTGCTCACATGCGCACTCTTGCATTTAGGCATTTTTAGGTTAAAATTTACTCACATTTTCCATATCACTACACTTTATGGCTTCGTCACCTTCCTGGTGTCAGCCAGCAGAACTCGATTCGAAGTCCAGGTGGACATTTCGGGTCACGATGTGTTATCCTCTTTCTTAGAAGGCAATATAGATGTGGTAGCAACAAAAGGAGTATGCTTTGGCCCCTTCTTGTAGCCGAATCAACTTTCCCAAGTGACGAACTTTCCCCTCACTTCTCATAGTGGCAAGCTTTTCAGAAGCCAATCTAGACTTAGCCATAGTTGGATATTTCACTCTATGTTTGAACCCAGATACTAGAAATAGCTCGATAACAACCTTTTTGGAAGCAACAAAATTTCCACTAGCATCAAAGAAAGCCCTTGACTTTTTCTCAACTGAAGGTTCAATAAGCAGGCTAACTTACCTACAACAACGACTCGCGCCAAGCCCAAGGGGTTGAGCCTCACGACTCGCCCAGCTTTGCACCTCAGTGTGCCATTCCCCTTAGCTCGAGCCAAGTCGGCTCTTGGTTTCTACCAGTCGACACGTTGCACCACCTCGACTGTTGTTTTGCGGTAGCATAACCCAACAAAAAGAAGAAGGAAAAAAAAAATTTCTTACCTTGATGCGGCATAGAGAAGAAAAACAATGATGACGATAATCAACACTTTGCAAAGGCAAGCAAAGAAGAAGGCTAAGGGAGGGGGAATAAATTTCCTCTGGCTTTTTCTCTTTCTTGTTAGGATAAAAAAATTTCTTCAAATTTATTTAACCCCTGCTTAAATAAGCTTTGGTGGCAATTGTTTTCCCTTTCCTAGAAGACTTTACTTCCAAGACAAATTGGAAGATCAACATCAAATTGGGAAACAGTTCTCTGCTTACCTAAGTAGCTTGGAACTTTTACACCTACTGCCATTTTTTGAATGTAGCCCATCAGGGTTGGGGGCATTTATGGAGCCAAAAACAATCCCAAAAATCCTAGGGGTGACATGTGAATTTTTCCTCAAGAAAGACAAGATTGCCCTCATTGAACGGGTAGGGCAGACAAATATTCCCACGTTGCATTCAGAGCTTTGGAAGTTCAAGAAGCAGACTACTAATGCTCAAAGCTCCCCTGATCGTGGCATGATAAAGATAGGGTTCATTACTAAATTCTATCTTTAATATATTCCCAATTGAAGATCAACTCAATTAAGTAAGGAATCCCTATCACAATCACTTAGGGAAACTTCCACCATTATCCCAATGTCTTTCCTCCTAATTATCTTTCCTCCTAATTAATATCTTGGGAATATTATTTCCTCATTCATCCAACGGATGACATACCTTGACCAATAGGATGCCGCCATGTGTGGGGCAAAACCTTAACATTATGGCCGGCCACCTTCTCTATAAATACCTCATCTCCACCATATTTTAGTAAGCTTTTTGCTACACATACAAGCCCTAAACACTCACTATTTTCAGAGATACTAAATTAGGTATCGGAGATCCATTGGCCAAAGCCCCCCATAGTAGGCTTGTGAGGCTTTGCTCCTTGATCAAGGGTTTTAATTGTTTAAACTCAAAGATACTGTTTTTGCTTTATCATTGTAATTCCCAACAGAGTTTTGAATTTTTTTCAATTTGCTCACCACATTTTCCCTTCTAATATTTGTAGACGTCAGTTAATTTGATACAAAGTGAGGAATTTAACATATGGCTTTCATGTCATTTGTAAATTAAATTCAAGGGAAAGCTAATAAATTAATATGGGAACAAAGAGTTTGAGGTGAAGGTAAATTTACATGAGTTTTGCTTCGTTCTTTGGTAATCTTTGCATAGTTCCATTCATTTTTCACTCTTTGCATGTCTATGTGTCAATAACGTGGGAAGTAAGAAAAGAAGAAATTCAATGGGGTAAAAAAATATAAATAATGCAAATTAGATCAACTAGTCTTTTTTTTTTTTTTTTGTTGTTGTTGTGTGTGTGTGTGTAATATGGACATCAACTAAATCTCATAATAGTTTATCTATTATTTTTGGTTTTGAGGTTTTTTTTTTTTTTAATCCAAATAATTGATATCAAATTTGTCGCTAACGAGGTTCGAATCTTAGAATTTTGAACAAATGAAGAGGTTGATTACTAATTTTAAGGTAAGACTCACATAACCTTTACTTCTTCGTGTGTTAGTAAATATAGAGAAGTTGCAGTGGCCGAACCCGGATTCCTTGTGAGGAGGGGCCTCACACAAGTATAGAAGAAGAAAAAGCAAATAGTGCTTATAAAATTACTAATGCAAAACATCATAATATATCCAAATAATTAAGTGGTCAAAATATGTATAGATAATTTTATCTATTTATAGTAATCATAATTATTCTCGACGAATTTCATATTTCGAAAACATTGCATGATGTCATCTATACTATTAAAAGAATTATTAAACTCAACATAGAGAATTACTAAAAATTTTGCAAACCCTAAAACTCAAGGAAAGGTAGGATAAAATAGAAACAAATATTATATAGAGAATACTAGAGTTTTACAAACCTTATTGCTCTTTATTCAATAAATATGGGATTTGGATTGGCTAAATATATGAAATTCAAGAAGAATAGGAGTAATAGCTCTGCCAATGCATGAGTGAAGGATGATTTTCTTTTTCCTTTTTTTAATTAAAAGGGAATGAAGGGTCTTAATTTAAATGTTATTGATTTATGATAAATGACCATTTGAAGTATTTACTTAATTTTGGGATGAGATTTGGATGAAAAGATAGACAATGATTGGATTTGCTTTGATGTGTTGAGAAGGGTTGCAAAGTAATAGAAATAGGTGTAATACTAATCTTGTTTTTTCAAGTGGTAGGTCTAGGACTAGTCTAGTCCTTGTGTGCTAGTGAGAAGTTGCAAAATTTATACAATAAGAATTGTTTATCTTTTAGGTTTTCTTTAAGAAGTAACTTTACAAAAAAGCATCAAAATCCAAAATCCTATGATCACTTGATTATATAGGGACGAGGATCCTCTTTGGATTCTCTTTGTGGGGATCCGGAGGATTAATCAATCGCAACCGTTCATCTTTCATTGTGGGGTCAATTTTCATTAGGTACTGTTTATATTTAATTTTAAATAAAAATTTTAAAATAATTTCTAACCACACAATGTACGATGAACGGACATAATTGTTGATCCTTTAGATCCTCACAAATAGGATCCAGATGGGATTCTATTCCATTATATAGTAATCATTTTAGTGTTTTTTGAAAGTATCGTATTCATTGTCACGATTAGACGTCTTATTCATGTCAAATAAATAATCGCATGTTACTAATTTCAAGCTATTCCAGCGTACCCGATGAATTTATTTAAGTTTCCATGATTGCTGGGTTCTGGTGGGGGCAGAAAAATAGGGAGCGGAAAATTCATTGGGTATCAAAAAATGTGTTAGGCCTTCCAAAGCATGAAGGGGGTTTTAGGAACTTTAAAATCTTCAATGATGCTCTTCTTGCCAAGCAATGTTGGAGGTTGATCACGGAGCCGAATTCGTTATGGGCTTCGGTTCTCAAGGCCCGGTACTTCCCATATTGTTCTTTTCTAGATGCTTAGTGGGGAAGCTGGGCATCATGGGCTTGGACCAGCTTATTAGTGGGAATAGATATATTGTTGAAGGGGGCACATTGGCAAATCATGGACGGGCATAATGTGTGGATTTGGGTTGACAGGTAGCTCTCATCCCTCCTCTCGGGCTATCCTATTCCAGGTGGAGAGGTGTCGATCACCAAGGATACCTGGGTAGCAACTCTTATTTGTCCAACTACTAGAACTTGGGAACTCAACTCCCTTCAACCCTTCTTATCCATAGAGGATCTTAATTCCATGAGTGATATGCAGATTGGTGATTCAATGAGTGGAGACAAATTCATTTGCCCGGCTACCAAGAATGGAGGGTACTTTGTAAAGATTGGGTACCAATGGGTTCAATCTCGAACTTGGTCCCCGGTGATGCAACATCATTCTTCATCCCATGTTACCCCGAGTCGGGTTTGGAAGTTCATATGGAAGCTTCAAACCCCATCAAAGATCCGTAATTTCATGTGGAAAACCCTCCACAGAGCTTTGGCCACGATGGAAGAATAGTACAAACGGCGTTTCGCCCCCAACCTGACATGCCCGATATGCCACAACCAGGATGAGTTGATCGAACATTTACTATTATTATGCCCATGGGTGGAGACCATCTAGTTTGGAGGGATTCTTAATCTTAAGATTGACAGGAATGATGTCTCGAATTGGATGAAGTGGTTATTCTTATTCTCAAACCTGCATGTTGGTACTAATGGTGACCGAATGTCTTTACTATCATATGTAGGCTTCACGTACTGGCATATATGGAAAGCTAGGTGCAACCTTTTGTATAATCAAATACAAATCAATCCCACACAGGTCCTACGTGCAATCACTAACTCGGCTGAAGCATTCTTTGATGCAGCCTGAAGGAATCCAGAGCCATCTGCACTTGTGATGGTGGCTGATCAATTGTCCCGGTGGTTCTTCTTGCCACGCCATATACAAAAATTAATGTTGATGCCCGTTGGTCGGCGTCGACGAGATCCGATTTTGTGGTGATTGTTTTGCGGGATGCTGGGGGCTCTTTCGTGGCAATGATCATGCATGCCATTCGGGCTCTCCGTGTGTGGGTGCAGCTGAAGCCGTGACCATCCTCAAAGGTTGTGAGTTTGGTGTGGCAATAGGGCTTCGCAAGGTTATTGTTGAATCTGATTCCTATGAATCCATTTGTTCTCTTTTAGATTTGCTTGAGAATGGTAGATGGGAGGCCTACCCTTCCTTAGTGAAAGCTAAATGGTTAGGGGGTCTTTCTAGGACCATCGCTGGTATTGGATTTCAAGATCAGCCAACATGGCGGCGGACTCGTTGGCATTGTAGCGGTGTGCAGAGATGCGCGATGTTTCCTGGGTCAACAGACCCCCATCTTGGTTAGTTTTTGTGCTTCAAAATGATAATTTACCCTGTCCTCCGTAATGTAATAGGGGCAGTGGAGGGGGCGACGCGATAGCTTGGCTATGGCGTCTTCCTTGTAACTCCCTCTACTATCCGTTGTTTTTCTTTTGCTTTGCTGTCTGCTTGCCTCGTTGTAGGCTCTCCATGTTATGTTTGGCTTCTTTGCCCAGGTAATGAATTTCCCAATTTCCAAAAAAATAAATAAATGTTGGGATTTACGCGCGCTTTGGCGCGTCTAGGATAAAAACGAAAGTGCACGACGCGATAAAAAGTAAAGTAACAAAACAAAGGGGAAAGCCCCAGGTTAAAAACGGTCGCGAAAGATAGTCGTCGTTGACGATAACCCAAAGAGATCGAAGAAAAAGCTCTCGATTGAAGCGTCGCCGAGCTCCGACGACGTCCATGGACAAGCCAGGCAAACATCAGGTATTACAAATTAATTATTCAACCCCAAATTCAATTTCTGTTTTTCCAGTCAATCGAAAATTGCGATTACATTTCTCAGAAATTTGAAATTTTGATTCGAAAATGGCGACCGGATTGCTCAGGTTTCGTTGAGAGGAGCGAGCGCCAAGGAGATTACCAGAGACGCGCTGCTCGAGAAGGTCTCTCAGGAACGAGAGCTCCGTCAGTACGCCCGACGGGCCACGGCTGCTGCTCTCTTCATTCAGGTGTGCTTTTGTTTTTGTTCATTTTTTTTTAAAGTTTCTTTTCTGTTTTTTGATGAATAAAATTTGAAATTTCTGTCTTTGGGTGTTGATTTTCGGCCTAAAGTAAGCGAATTTTATGCGAGCAAGAAGCAAAATGCAAAAAAAAAAAAAAAATGATAAAAAGGAGGAGAGTTTAGATTCTGTAGTGAGGGATATAAAAGGCAGTTTGTTGTTTATGTTTAATTTTGTGTTTTCAGAGAGTGTGGAGGCGCTACAGGGTGGCGAAGATTGCTGCGTTGGAGTTTCGAGAAGAGTGGGAGAACGTAGTGGACCGGTATACTAAGTTAGCCTTCTCTGCAACATGGATTTCCAGCAATGTAGTGAGGCCTTTTCTTTTATTTGTTACTTGTTTATGTACTCGGCATAGGAGCATTCAAACCGCCGAAATGTGCTCTATGAAGACTTGCTTTCAGATTCTACTGGAAAGTGTGAATTCTACTGGTATGCTTCTTTTTGACAATTGAAAAGTTTTCTTGGTGTGTTTTAACTGTTGGGTTGATTTCATTTTCCGTGTCTAGATTCAAAGAAGAACTATTGTTCCCTGGCAATTGGCACTCTTGAAGAAAGAAGAGTCTGGAGTTATCAGTCAAGGAAGCTGATTTCTCTCTGCATGTTTGTTCTTTCTGAGTGTGACACGTCCCATGCACGGGGTCAAGATTTTGTTGCTCTCACCTCCCTAGCAATGCGTTTTGTTGTTGTCTTAACTGATCTCAAAGGATGGAAGAGCGTTGCTGAGCTTGACTGGCTGAGTGCAGATGCAGCAGTGAAGGATTTAGTTCGATTTATGGGTGGTGGTGAAAGTGGTCTCTACTTAGCCATTAGAAGATACATTAGCACGTTGGATCCTCCGGGATCTTCACGGATAAGCAGTAATATACAAAGAGATGATAGTTTTCTGATTACTGCAAGTACAATAACTTTAGCTCTCAGGCCATTTCATCTAGCAAAGTTTGATTCAGATGGCCCTGGCATATTGGATGTCCATTATGTTGCTGAGAAGTACTGCGTGTTTCTACTTACAATTCCTTGTCTTACTCAACGCCTTCCAGCTGTGCTTATATCTGCTATGAGGCACAAGTCCATTTTCTCACCTTGTTTCCAGACATTACTGGTAAGGCTTATTAAATTTGAACCTAATAAGTGTAAATTCTTTTCAGTGAGGTACTCCCTTTAATGTACACTCATTAGAATATATGCTTAAGTAGATTTATCAGTATTCTTCGTGTTGAATCTTATACGATCTATGTATAACTTATGAGCAACTGCTGCATAATTCCAACCATAACCTGATATTTCAAATTGAAAGCTTATCTATCTCTATCTTTTTGCCATGTAAAAGGGATCTATTGCAATCAATACATTGACAAATTGTAGAAAAGGTCCCTCTACTTTAATCCAATTGGAGCAATGGTCCCTTAACTAAAAATCCATGACCATTGGTCCCTTAACTCATCAAAACGTGCAGCTATGGTCCTTTTCGTCAACTTCGTTAGAATTCCGTCAAAATGAGTTATTTTGGAAAGACCATTGCTACAATTGGGATAGAGTTGAGGGACCATTGACCATTTCTCCAATTGGGTTAAAGTTGAGGGACCATTGCTGCAATTTTTCACATTTGGTTTTCCATATTTGCCCCTTGATTCAGCCTCACGTGCGTGGCACGTGGCTCATTTTGACGATCTAACAAAGTTGACGAAAGGACCATAGTTGCACGTTTTTATGAGTTAAGGGACCAATGGTCATAGACTTTTAGTTGAGGGCCATTACTCCAATTGGATTAAAGTTGGGGGACCATTGGTACAGTTTCCTCCCTGATCTTATTAAGATTTTGGAGAGAGCATTTTTCTTCTTCTGAAAATAATACAACCAATTATTTTGGATTGGGAATTAATTTTATTAATGGCTCAATACTTTGTTGACACTTATAAGAGGTAAATGTAAACAGTAAACATATTGTGTATGGTACCTTGGAGTTACTAGTAGCTATGACTCAGAACATTTCTCCATTGGAGGCATTTTTTTCATTTATTTTATTTTGAAGTTGTCGACTTGGGTAATTAATGAGCAGAACTATTAATCATGTAATTTATTCGTGCCGTGTTTTGTTCATTCTACATAAATTGCATGCACCCATCTATCTGTCTGTCTATTTTATGTGATTTTTTTCAAAAATTTCATCATCGTATTTGTCAGTATATAAGTGGTTTAAACCCAAGTTCTTTTTTTTTACTTTCAAATATAACTTATATGTCCTGTAATTCAGACATGTGGGACTGATCAAGCTTTTTCAGGTGATGGCAGATTTTGAAAGAGAAAATATTAAAAGAGATGTTAGATGTGGATCAGTCAAAGGTTCATTTTCTTCCCAAGGTGATTCCCCCAGTTGGTTGGGCTCTTGCAAACATTATGTGCCTTGCAGCAGGGACAGAGAATGATTCCATTGATCCTGGAGGGTTCAGTCATGATTTGGATTTTGTATCATATGTCTCTGCTGTTAACACTCTTGCAGAAAACTTATTGTCTAGGCTTGAGAATGTTGACTGTGTCAAGGATAACCAGGATCTCCAAAGTGATGCTGGAACACATGAGAAGTCCAATACAGTTTTATGTGAGGGTGAGACGGGGTCCTTTGAGATGTACTTGGATATGTTTAGGCCTATTTCCCAGCAGTGGCATCTTACAGATCTTTTGGCAACAATGAACAAAGTTGGTGATATTCAAGGGTCTGAGATTCTGACACCAAAAAAATGGGAAAGTTTAGGGAAGTTGGAACTGCTAGATGTTGTGCATTTATATTCTTACATGATCAGAATATTTTCATGCTTGAGCCCTGCAGTTGGGTCGTTGCCTGTCCTTAACATGCTATCATTTACTCCTGGGTTTCTTGAGAATCTATGGAGAGCCTTGGAAACTTACCTTTACCCTGGGGATTGTCACACTGGTCCTGATCGTTATGATTGTATCAGTAAAAATTCTGGTGGTGTAGAAAAAGATAAGGGTTTTGAGAGAAAACAAAAACACACCAACAATGATGGATTTAATAAGTGGGTCACTGTTCTTCATAAAATTACTGGCAAGTCACAAGCAGGCGTTGATTGTACGAATTTGAGTGATGGTCAACCTAAGCCTAGATCTGTTCATGAGGATTCATCTGACGTTTGGGATATAGAACCTATGAGGCATGGCCCTCAAGGTATCTCAAGAGACATGTCATGTATGCTTCATCTTTTCTGTGCAAGCTATTCACACCTGCTTTTGATTCTTGATGACATAGAGTTTTACGAGAAACAGGTAAAACAGTTTTAGGTTTTTTTACTTCTTATTTTCTATTTTCTGTTGATTTTTTTGGATTTTTCAGTTCTGATCATATGAGCATTTTAATAGGTGCCATTCACACTGGAGCAACAACGGAAAATTGCATCTGTTATCAATACATTAGTTTATAATGGATTTTCTCAAACTATTGGACAGCAGGGTAGACCACTTATGGAATCTGCAATCAGATGCTTGCATTTAATGTATGAAAGGGATTGCAGGCACCGGTTTTGCCCTCCTATTTTGTGGCTTGCACCTGCTAGAAAGAACCGCCCTCCAAGTGCTGTAGCTGCCAGAACTCGTGAATTTTTCTCAGCAAATGTAGGGTCAGATGATGCTCCGGTTGCCCCAAGTATAGGCTCTGTTATAACTACAACTCCACATGTATTTCCATTTGAAGAAAGGTACGGAAATAGTTGACAAACCGAAAAATCAAGGATTGCATAGTTCAAAGTTGTTTCTTCTGTATTGTTTGGCTGCCTTTGTGTTCTTTCATAACTTTGGAGAAATCTTGTTTTTCTTGGTTGTTGAAACCCCATTTTGTGGCCTTTAAAGGACCTGTTATTGGCTTTTTCCACTGGTAGTTGTCGACCTTGTGTCATATGCCTTGGGGTTGAACAAGTGTGTTGACCTGAAGGTTTGGTTTCTATATGTTTGCATGTCCAATGCGATATGCATATGTGGCTACTCTGGCTTGTGAGGTTGAGTGAGCACTGGTAGGTGGGTGGGTGGGTTGGTAGGGCTTGTTCAACGCTGATTCTTCATTATTCATATAATTCTTCACTAAGTATGAGGATATCGAATTATGTTTCTCACTACTTACTTTTTTTTTAGTTTTACCTTTGACATTATTTTAACTTTGGTTTTGAAAATCTTAAAAGACCTCTGCTCTAAATTATTCTATATTTATTATCCTGGCAGAGTTGAGATGTTTAGAGAGTTTATCAAGATGGACAAAGCCTCTAGAAAAATGGCTGGTGAAGTTGCTGGACCTGGTTCACGATCAGTTGAAATAGTAGTTCGCCGTGGTCATATTGTTGAAGATGGATTGCGGCAATTAAATTCCCTGGGTTCAAGGTTAAAATCATCAATCCATGTTTCATTTGTCAGTGAATGTGGCCTTCCGGAGGCTGGCCTGGACTATGGTGGATTATCCAAAGAGTTTTTGACTGATATATCAAAAGCAGCCTTTTCTCCCGAGTAAGTTTCAGAGTTTGTAAAGATAAAAATCAATTACAAATTTGGCTTTCTTACATGGTTAGCAGCATATTTTTAAGTCAGTTTTCTAACCTCATCTTTCCAAATTGCAGTTATGGGCTATTCTCCCAAACCTCAACATCAGACGGACTTCTAATCCCTAACGTGTCTGCAAGGTTCCTAGAGAATGGTATCCAGATGATTGAATTCCTTGGAAGAGTTGTTGGCAAAGCTCTTTATGAAGGAATTTTGCTAGACTACTCCTTTTCACATGTTTTTGTACAAAAGCTGTTAGGTCGGTATAGCTTTCTTGATGAACTGTCAACACTGGATCCAGAACTTTACAAGAATCTCATGTATGTGAAGGTAAACTTTGTATTTGTTGTTTGTCTTTGTTTCCTTTCTCATTTACTTTCTCAACCATCGGTCAATATTTTGGTGATAATTTAACTAAATTGAATTCATGTAATACGTTTTAAGATAAAATAGTAAGATTCTTCAGGATTTATCATAGACGATTTAAGAGATAAAACTTGGATGCGAAAGTAAGGAACTAATGTGCCTTGCCCTTTAAGGGGATATATGAAAATTATCCAACAGAAAAAGGCTACATGATGCCAGGACTACTAATTGTTTACTTCAGAGGGTCCATGTGGTTGCATTGCAACCCAAACTATTTGAAATAAGATGTTTTTGGTTGCTTTGTCCGAACTCTTTGAGATAAAGCAATGGGTATCTGGTATCTGGAAGCCCCCATTCTGAATTAAGTTTGTCTTACGTTTATTGAAATGCTTCGCCACGTATTTTATTTCTTGAAAGATTTTGATCTTTAGTTGTGTGGTTATTGCAGCACTACGATGGAGATGTGGAGGAACTCTGTCTTGATTTTACGGTAACTGAAGAATCATTTGGGAAACGGCATATCATTGAGCTTAAGCCTGGTGGAAAGGATGTTACTGTGACAAACAAGAACAGAATGCAGTACATTCATGGAATTGCCGATTATAAGCTTAACCGACAGGTTTTTATTTCATTCTGGTTCAACTAATGAAAATATATCTTTTGAAGATTTTTGAAAGAATTATTATTACATTATTGGTGAGAAAAATTACCTCATTTTAATGTTGAATTGCAGATTTTTCCTTTCTCAAATGCGTTCAATAGAGGGTTAGCTGATGTCATATCACCATCCTGGCTAAAACTATTTAATGCAGGTGAATTTAATCAGGTAAGTCCCTGAATGGATGGGTCTGCTTGTAATTCTAGTGAATGTTAATGTACCATTTAATGCAGGTGAATTTAATCAGGTAAGTCCCTGAATGGATGGGTCTGCTTGTAATTCTAGTGAATGTTAATGTATGACGGCTGGGTGCATTTTTTATGGATGAATTCATATAAGATATGCATCTCTCGTAACCTAATGTGCCAATTAGTCTTATGCTTAATATATTGATCATCTTAAACTTGTAAGATCAAGTAGTAGTCCCTTTTTTCTTTCATTCCAAAATAGAAAAGTAAAAACATAAATAAGCACTATCATTCTTTCTCGGTCTTACTTTGTTCTGTCTTTGGTTTAGGTAGCCGACTGATAAGGTGACAATTGGTAAAGAATATCAATATTAGCAGAATTGTTCCTTACTTGAACCGAAATTGCAGGGGAAAAAAGTTTTAATTGTTGATCAATCGGGAAAAAGGGGATTAGAACTTATGACCTCTTCCAACATTGGGAAGAGAAACCAATAACCAAGAGCTAGTTGGTAAGAAGAAAAATGTTGAAATCTAACAATAGGGACCAGGGGAATTAAAATATAAGAGTCGCTTTAACTACAGGATCCTTGTATGGAGCTATTTTATCCTCAGATTTTCTGGGTGGGCCAAAGTTTTCTACTTTAATCTTTTCACCATCTAAATTTGTTCATAGTGACAGTAATTGTTCATTACGGTCCAGTATTCGGTCCTCAAAATTACATTTCCTTTTAAGGTTGCTGAACTTTCATGCGCACGAGTCCGGTTGGTGTCAAAGACTGATCTATAATTACTATATGCAGTTGCTTTCGGGTGGAAACCATGACATTGACGTTGATGATTTAAGGAAGAACACAAAGTATACTGGTGGTTACTCTGAGGGGAGCCGGACTATTAAAATCTTTTGGGAGGTATTGACTCATCTTTAGAGGTTGAATGAGCCTATATAAATTTGTAGAATTAGGTTTTCCTATTTTAAGAAAGTACACTAGTGGTTTCTCCAAAATGATTCTTGTAAAGTACACATTCCCTTTTTTTGTTCCTCACTGAATCACTATGGAGTTCCATATTTGTGGCCTATTATCTGTTACACATTCAAGAGCCCATATGCTCATATAAACATATTATGCTCTCTCTCTTCCCAACATCTGAGTGCAATGATTCATGTCTGACTATCAGAAGAGAAGCAATCTAACTTTCATCATTATCTGATTTTTAATGATGAGCAGTCCTAGTATTCGTTTGTCATATTTTATTGTGGTATTTGTATTGTATCTTATCTTATACATGCCTATTTTTTCCTTGGGATGCTTACGATCCTTTTATGTTTTATTGAGTTTCTTCATACCATTATCACAGGTAATGGAAGGATTTGAACCTAAAGAACGTTGTATGCTTCTGAAATTCGTAACCAGTTGTTCTCGAGCTCCGTTACTTGGATTCAAACACCTGCAGCCTACTTTTACAATTCATAAGGTATCTTAATTGATCATCTACATCTATGTATGAAGTATATACAATCAATTTATCAAACTAACTCAAAAGTTTGTTCTTATATAGGTTGCATGTGATATCCCTCTTTGGGCAACAATGAGAGGACAGGATGTTGAGAGGCTTCCATCAGCCTCGACTTGCTACAATACTCTGAAGGTACAATAAAGGGAGAAATACCCCCTATCCCCGTATATTTATCAATAAACATTGCAAAAGACACAGTTCAGAAATGCGACCAGACTACCACTTATATCTGCAGGCCAATTATGCTCATTTCTTTTTGGCTACAAATAACTCTTGTTTTTTCATTCAATGTGATGCCTGCAGCTTCCAACTTACAAACGTCCAAACACTTTGAGAGACAAACTTCTATATGCAATCAGTTCCAATGCAGGATTTGAACTTTCTTGAGATTCCCCTTCAGGTAATACTTTTTTTGTCTTGCCTTACTGAACCCTTAATCCTATCTTGTACTAACAGTATTGCTCACCAGTTACATACTAAAATTAGGTGAATTTTGATTGTCATTGATTGTACGGATTTTTAAAGCCGTAAAACTATTACTGATAGGTCATACTGAACAATGGAAAAGAATAACCCATAACCTCATATTCTTGTACACATTAATCATTCCGGACAGAAGATAGAAGATATTAGAAAGGGAAGAAAAATACTTTAAATTATCTAATAAGATGGTAACTTCACGCACTGATTGCCTTAAAAGTTTTGATTTTTCCTTTTCATGTATAAAAATGATTTGGCAAATCACTGAGAAAGCATCAGTTACGTAGCTTCAGGTTCATGCATGGGACTAACTTAGAGCCCATTTACAGATCCGGGCATCACCTTATTAGCACTAAAGATCAAAACACCTGAAATTTCGCAGAGGACATCATCCGTCACTCTTACATGAAAAGCAAAGGACTAAGTGCTAAAATATTATCATATAACATATCTAAAAGACAAAGAGAGTGCGGTAGTATTAGATTATGCCGCTTTGGAAATAGATTCAAGATATGAGGTCAAAACCTTGTTGAAGTAGATCTCCAGCTAAGACCTCGTTGGTGGCTTCAGAGGGATGGAATCCATCCCAAAACACATAACCAGTCACATTGGTACATGTTCCTACGGACCTAGAGTTGCAAAGCACAGGGGTCTTTAATATACCTGTTCCACAACAAGCTCTTCTCTACTCGAACCCTGTTGCATGAATACATCACAGAAGTATTAGAAATTCACTACTCTTAGCATCAAACAGATTTTTTACTGTATTCATGTAGCAGTCTTGTTTTGTGAATGCTGAATATGTATGTTAAGTTAAAGAGGGAATGGATTTGTGATAGAGGAAATATATTTTACAAGACTTCAAAGAGGAGGCTGAGATTTTTCCCTTCGTTGTTAATACATTTGCTATCTAGAACTACCTTTGTTCTTAAGCAACAATTTAGGTGGGAGGGGAGGGGACTTTGTCTTCAGTAAAATGTCAAAAATTAAACATTGATTAACATACTTAAATTTTTCTTGACAATGAAATTTTGTAACTAATATAGTTTTTATTTTATTGATTGGTTGTCGAAAAAAAAAAAAAGAATTCTTTTATTTAACTAATATAGATTTTATTTTATTGAACGGTTAACTATTCAACAGCGAGGTTCCTTACCATTATCACCAGGATTCGCAATTATATCCAGAAGAGGCTGGAAGATATTGAAGACCACAAGCTTGAGGCATGGAAGCCTGTTCTTCAAATCTTGAGATGTGTTGTTTAGCTTATTGTTTAAAAAAATGGCATCTTGGTTTAACCTTGGGATGCACTCGTTAGTTCGGGAGCCAAACAAGGTGACTGCTGCTGGCCAACACCCAGTTGGTGGTAAGTTTGTGACTCAACACTTCGTGCCTCAAGTGCATACAAATTCTGTCAGTGTGCTGCATATGTCATGAGTGTATTTGAAGAAACAGAGACTGATGTACAATTTGCTATATGAAACATAATTGAATTCGGTTCTGATGCAAATCTAAATCTATATGATCACTATGCATTTAAATCAGTTCTGTTTCACATACATTTAGATTTGGTCAGCAAACATCATTGAGTAATGTGATTATTTCTTCTTTTTTCGGGGATCATGGACAAAACGAGTAGCTAGAGATCTGACCAGGTTTGATACTGACTGTTATGTGCAAATAATATTGATGTTTTATTTAGAAAAAGCACTTCTATGGGAAGTTGCAGAAGTCTAGAAAAAGCACTTCTCCCTCGAATAAAAAAGAAACTAGTATGAATAATCTGAGTGTGAAGTGACCTGAATGAAAGTGGAATATGTTCAATGAGAATGTTTGAGAATTGGAAGAACATACCTATATACAGGGGTGTATATATCCCCCCTGCTTCCTATCTCGCTCTCTCCTTCCTTCTCGTGTGATCGCATGAAGAGAGAGAGGAAGAAGAGGTATGCACCTCATTTCATGGAAGTTGCTCTCGAGTTTAAAAAGCGGTACAAAGCTGCCATTTTCTGGTAAGGAAATGTGTTTGGAGGTTATGCAATTTGTCCTATTTGTTAGCCTGTTGCAGTGAAAGTGCTATGACTAGGTCCAATTTGTGGGTTTGTTTTGAGAAGGGACAAATGATTTGATTGAAGCATAAAAAACTTAAGAAATCTTAAGGAAAAAGATTATTGACAGAATATAATTTCGGTTGTTATTTTTAGAGGATTTTACTCTCTAAATTATCGAGAGATTTTCCAGTGCTCAAAACATAAACTGTTACGTGTCATAATATAAGTAGATAGACGCTAAAAATATATTGTACAATGAAGTGATATAATTTGTAATGTTTCTTTATTGAAAAGCAGCTCATGGACTAAATGGACCTTGTCAAGGAATGGCATTGCAATATCAAATAACAATGATCATATATTTTTATTTTAATCTCAACCAACCTTTTTTCTTTTCCAGTGTCTTCGCTAGTTGCAGCCTGTAACCTACAAACGCCCAATAACTTTGAGAGAAAATGTCTGTAAGGAATCCCCTTCAGACGTGGATTTTAAACTTCCATATTTGAAGGGATTCTATACAGACATTAGTCATTCGTGATATTCTGGTTAAACCAAGGTACTCTAATTCTCTAAAAGTATGTGATTTCCACCTGTTGTTTTACTTATAATTATTAAATTTTTTTCCTTCTCATTTCTTAAATATTTGTACAGAATATTTGGTTATTGAGATTTATAACTAAAGCAGCTTTTAGAAAGATTTCATTTGAATCATAGATAATCAGCCATTCAGTTCAATTTACTAGTTACTGATTTCAGTTCAAGGAGGAATTGGCTTTATTTGAGACATCTTTTATGTGAATTTAAGGTCAAATATTGTGTGTTCATGCCATTGTTCTAAAAATCTCTGCTTAGGTCCCGTTTACACATTAGGTAGGCCACGGCCCCTATTAGTCTCTAGGCATTTGAAAATTAAGAAAGTGCACCTAAACCCACTTAGGCGTCCATCTAGCACGCATAGGCGCCCGTCTAACCCGCTTAAACCTGCCTAGGTCTCGACTTTCATTTAGACAGAAAGTTAATAACTTTCATATTGCATTTTAATTTTTCAATAAAAAGTAAGAGATTTGTTGAATACTTGGATAAACACTCATTATATGTTTGTTCCTCATATTTTCAATATATAATAAATTAGTTATATCCGCCTAGTTGTCTAGGCGCTAGGTCTCAGTCTGCTGTTCGACTAGCACTAACTTTTTTTAGAACCTTGGTTCATGCACTTGAGCAAGATCTCCTTGCAATGTGATGCTTCTCTGCATAATCTGAAACAGAATGTCTTCCAAAACACTTGACTTCGTCATGCGTTTCTTTTTCATCCAGCCTTCCTCTTCCCTTCTCATTCCTTTCCACCCATCTTTTAAGCCTGCAGAATAACTTCCGTCTTTTCGAACGCTCCTGATTACT
This sequence comes from Pyrus communis, assembly GCF_041283825.1. Classification (NCBI taxonomy): domain Eukaryota; kingdom Viridiplantae; phylum Streptophyta; class Magnoliopsida; order Rosales; family Rosaceae; genus Pyrus; species Pyrus communis. Next base: position 13,079,475 of record NC_142578.1, on the reverse strand, counting down.
CCTCACATTTCCAAAGCAAGGTTTATTGTGCTCCACAACCATGCTAGTCAATTCATGCTCCATCCCACAATTTCCAGCTTCTGAGCTTCCTTCAAAACCTGTTTCCAGACTCTTGAGCCTATTGTTCTTGTCGCGCTTGATTTCTCATCAACTTGTGCCTTTAAGCATGTATAGATCCACCTCAAGTAAATCAATTCCTTGATTTTAGATGCACGATCCTTTTTCAAATTCTTCAACTCCTTTTTGAGGCCTGTAGTGTATAGTCCTCGATTTGGATCCGTTCTTCAATCTGCGTTATGGGATACCTTAAAATGGTTAGACTATCAATGTGATCTCTAATGCATTTTTTCTAATACAATGATTTCTATTACTTTTATAGAAGAGTGATTTCACCTTGGAGACTGAAGAAGTCGATTTTTCTGCCAACCCAAGCTTTGCCAAGAGCCCATTTTTCTCATCTTGCAATTGCTCCAAAAGCACTCTCAACTCCCCAGTTTCATTCTCCGGTTTCTTGATAACCTTTGTCTTTGTTTCTAGTGCACCATGAATTCCCAAAAGTTTTGCTTCCCTAGCATCAAGCTTCGAGTCTTGTTCGTGTATTAGGCAAGATTGCCGTTTTACTTTCCTCAAAAGTTTCTTTACCTTCCTTTGAAGCAATCCATTTTCTGATTCCCAATACTCCATTTGCTCCAAAGTTCTCAAACATCCTCCAACGAATTTCTCAAGCCTTTGGTTCTCAACCTCCCTCGATGAAGCTTCTCTCTCCAAGAACTCAACAAGAGCCATTACCAATAGCAACATATTCGAAAACTCCATAAGAACAAATTCTTGCTCTTTCAAGTCACAGTAGCGTATAAATTGCATCTCTAACTCAGATTCTCTTTTCTAAAGCTCATCAAGTCGGATTCTCAGCGCGCGAAATCTCTTGTTCCAATTCACGTTTATTATCTTGGATCTCCAAGCATTTCGTTGAATGCATACAAGTAGAGCTGAAACTATGTAAACCATCCTCGTATCTAAACTTTGGAAAATTGATCTCTAGGGAACACACCTGATCATCAGTTTCTAATGAAGACCCTTGCGGATTAACACTTGGATTAGCCACAATCTTGGCACAGATGAAACCAACCACTGACAAAGGTAAAGGAATTCCAGCTTTAAGAAGCACTGGCTTCATGATGATATCTACCTTCGATGTTGAGCTCTCCATCTTGCAAAACCAATTTGATGTTTGTGATAGGCTGTTGGATGATCAAATTCCGATCCCGATATCCCGATATGAAATGACAACGAAAACTTGATTAGTTTCTTGAATGTTAAGGCGTTGCTTCTTGTGTTTGGGTTTAGCTTTCTGTAAAGAGAGGTGGAGGGGGGTTTCTGTTGCCTATCAGAAGCTCAGAGCCCTTTATCTCACTTTGATACCACTTTCTTGGTGGAGTTGGGATTTGGAAGCTAACTCCTTTTATAGTATTATTTTTATGAATTCACACGTTTCTTTTTTTCCTTTTGGGATACGAATGATATAGGGCGCGACGGAATTCCAAACTGGGAACTTTTGTGTAAAGCTGAATGCCCTTCAACAAGTTACTTTTGCAATACAATAGCATGTTTGGTAATGTTTTGGAAAACTATTTTTATATTTTAGATAAAATAACGAGTACAAAATTTTTATATTTTTATATTTTAGATAAAATAACCATACAAAATAGTTTATCAAGCTTCCAATTTTACCGCTAACGTCAGCTTGGCCTGGTTATGTTCTCCATTTTCGCTTCAGACGGAGAGAGCAAAAGGTGTACAGATCTCATACTGGTTTCTCTCTCATGCATGTAAGTTTCTCATTTCATCAAGCCATCTGCCAATCTTCTTCTTCGTCAAATCAATAAGCGGATCTGGTTTTCAATTTAGATATATGCATCTGATTCTTTTTGGATTAGTAGCTCTTAGGTCCTCATTTTTGTATGAAATTTTAGGTCTGAATGTTTTTTTTATTTTAATTTGATTAGTAGCTTTTAGGTTTGGATTTTGATGAAATTTCAGATCTTTAGGAGAATTTTAGGTCGGGCAAGGATTTTGTATGTGTTTTTTTTGATGAAATTTCAGGTTCTTAAGAAAAATCTCGTTGGCTTTTTGCTATCAAGGAAATGCGGATTCGCATGGTCGGTCTAGATGTTTTAGGTTACTACTCCGCAGTTGGTTGAGTCTTTATAAGACATATTTGTGGTACAAGCTGCAATTACAAATTTCTTCATGGCTGTGTTGCCAAGAGAGGGCAGGATGTATACATTTTCTTGGGGCAACGATGGCAAACTCGGCCACCTAACCGAGCCAACTGATGTTGAGCCCCATCCCTTGTTGGGAGCACTTGAGAATGTACCTGCGGTGAAAATTGCAGCTGGATACTGCTACCTTCTTCCTCTGGCTTGTCAGCCTAACGGCATATGTAAGGATTGTCTGTTTTCTTCAGTTTGCCTTGATAGCAGACATCGAACAAAAAATCTTTTTCGGAACCAAAAAGAGGTGTTCTAGGATCTTATTCATAATTATTGAGAATGTTACTCAAATAAAAAAAAAAAAGAAAATATTGGGAGCCTTGTCCAAACTGTTTTTACCTAAAGCATTCGATATCACTCCTTTTGATCTTCATGTTTGTTCCTTGATAAATCCAAACCAATTTTGTTATTGTAGTTTTTGCATTAAATTTTATATGAAGATTAGTATTGCTCATTTGGATGTTCTCGAAACCTTTCAGGTCAGTTTACTCTTATCTCTTGTGTTGCGTCTCTAAGATTTATCTACTGGGGTGCAAAGTGAAAAATAGGGTAAAGTGGCATTTCATGCATTATTTTCGCTTTTTCTTTAAGCATTGTGACGGTTAAAATTGGCTTCAGTTATCTTTTGAGCATCCTGATACACAACAAAAGTACATTTGGGTCACTGTCTTTGTTAATTGTGGGAACATTGTTGAATTAGGTCACCAAATTAAATTTTTAATTGGGAACGATGTAAGCTTTACACGTAATTGTGACGCCACAGTGTCGTTGTTTCAATATTTTCATATACCAATAGCAATAGTTCGACATATCTGGACTTAATTTGAAGCTTGCATGTAAGTTTTATTGCGGTGGAATATGAGACTTTGGGTGGAAATTTTGTTTCTGCTTACATTAGAATGGAGTGATGAGAGTTGACTGTCATGAATTTGACATTACTCGTTACTAGATTTGGATTGTTATGAATTGAAAATGGGAAGTTGGTTGGTTTGAGATTTCTTGCACATGATGATGGCTAAAAAACCTCACAAAACAAAAGGAAGTGCTACAAATTGGAGCCCCAAACTAGAGATTTGCTACCTGCTTGTGGGGTTAGGGTGTTCACTAGGAAATAGTGATAGTACTAGTGTTCGGTTAGAAAAATAATGATTGCTCAGTTTAAGAAATAGTTAATGTTCAAATTAAGAAATAGTGATAGGGCTAGTGTTTATTTTAAGAAATAGTCAATGTTTAGTTTAAGAAATAGTGATAATACCAGTCAGTTTAAGAATAGTCAGTGTTTAGTTCTAAAAAGTTGGTGTTTAGTTTAGAAATAGTGATAGTACCAATTTTCAATGTAAGAAATAATGATAGTACCTGTGTTCATTTCTAAAAATAGTCGGTGTTCAGTTTAAGAAATAGTAATAATACTCGTGTTTAGTATTAGAAATAATCAGTGTTAAAGTTTAAGAAATAATGATAGTACATGTGTTTAGTTTAAGAAATAGTCAGTGTTCAAATTTGAACTCTACAATTGTTGATTTTCCTGTAAATAATTCCCATACATTTGACAATTGTCAGTATTTTCTTTTATCTATGTCCCTATTTCGGTGTTTTTGTTTGGTTGAAGTCACATGCATGAATGTGAAAATGCTACACCATATTAAATTCATCTGAACTGCTAGGGCAGAGATACGAAATTGGGTGCAGAAGTGGAAATGCAAGTCAAATATTAAGAAGAAAAGGAAAATGTCTAGTTACTTTCATTTTTTTGAAATTTATACAATTTTAGAACTAAGTTATGAATTGAATTTCCCTTTTTATTTTTTATTTATTTTTTGTTTGTGGTGGGGTGGGGTGGAGGGTGCGGAGGGGAAGCACTTTTCAGTTATAGACTTGAAATTGAATTTCCTTTTGTTGTTTCTTTTCCTTTTGCATCCATGCATGAATATGAAAATTCTTTCATTTTGTAAGATCAACTTTCTCAACTTTCTATTGTAGTTTTATTCTGAGTAGTTTTAACTTTTAACTCACATTGTTAATTTAATCAAAGTGGATTTATATTAATTTTTTATGAAAAAAAAAAATCAAATAATCAATGAAGAAAAATGTGAAGGATGTTGTAGGCATAATTTACTGAACAATTATGGCGGCCATAGAGAGAGAGAAAGGTGCGGCAATAGTAGAGAGAAAGAGAGAGATGTGTAATTGTGGGTGTGTGTTATTCCACCTCATTGTGCCTTTATTTATAATTTGTAGGGAAGGTTAATTCCTTACCTTTTAGGATTACAACATTTAATAGGTAATCTACTCCTAATAAAATATAAAATACATTCCCATATCTACTAGAATTTACACAATCACATTTCTATTCCAATAGGATTGCAACACTCCTTCTTGAGTGTGTAAATACTCAAGTAAATGACGCATCAGGTTTTCAGTGATGAAGCAAGTACAATTGATGAAGTCGTCGGCACAATGAGCGAATGTGAGTCTCAAATCAATTGAAGAATGCATAAAAAGTAAAACTCACATAACCTTTGCTATGGTAAAACCCAAGGTGGGAGAAAAACCCATAGATTAAGGAGAAAAGCGAGAAGTTGCATTAAGTCAAAATTATACGTCTTTTGGATGCAAGTAGAAGAGCTCTCAAGGCTATGATCAGCCCAGGATGGGTGCCTCGTTAAAACCTAGTTAGGTAGGAAAAACCTTATGGGAAAAATGCTTCTAATCGTAGGGAAAAATAGTGCATTAAGATCAAGTGAGTATACTTTTGGATACTCCTCCTGAGTTTGACATAACTTCCTAATGAGAACTACAAGCATTGCATATGATAGTTAGGCATACCAATTCCTCGGACAAGCTTCTAGAAGGTTGACTTCGGCAGTGACATTGTGTAGAGGTCAGCAAGGTTGTCTGGGATCGGCTTGCATGATTTCAATCTCCTAATACTCTGCTGATGTAGATGTAGACGTAATATGTTTTGGCGTTGACTTTGTTGATGTATCATGTCTTGGTCGGGTGGATACATGCGGCATAGTCTTCATGGATCGCCGTTGGGACTCAACGATGGATGAAAACACAGCAAGTACTTCGAATATGCTCAACAAGAACTCTTAACCATGTCTCACTGGTGGCGTGGTGAAATGAGGTAAGTCTTGGAACGATTTGAAGATTTCGCAACTAAGGTCATATCGCGGACCTCCAAGGTATTGCGATATCCCTAACGGTAAAGACATAACCATTTGAGGATTTTGCCTTGTGCAGGTTTGATAAGTAACCTGCGTTAGTATAACGACAAGGCAAACATCATTTCGAGGATCAGGGGGTTGGATCCGCTTGAGATGCGTTGGGATTTTCCCTCGTAGTACCTTCAGGGTGCATCTTTAATACCAATTCAGTGGTTGCGTGTAAGTGTGGTACTGCATCTTTACCAAGATCAATAGGGAAGGAGATGTCCTGTCTAAATACAATGAGCTAAGTACAACGAAGCGCAAAGTTGAACTTTAGATATGGAATTTTGTCCATAAACTCTTCAAGGGTCTCATTTTCATATAATGTATGGACGATCAAAGGTATACTCAAAAGTAACACATTCGGGGTGTAGTTCGACTGGTAGACCAAGGTACCGTCAGAATAACGCTTGACCTTCAGGTCAAGGCATAAACGAGTTTTTCTAAAATCCTTAATTCAAATTCCATCTTCAAGTGTGAGGCAGTTTTCTCAAGCTCTTTCGGAGTCTTAGTAAGATTCGTGTTAACGACATAAATTATAACTCTAGCAATTCGGAATAAGACTTCATAGTTTAACACGCAAAGGCATAATTCATATCCCTGACTGATCAAATAATCACTTAGATGGGTATACCACATCTGTCGGATTGTAAGTGAACGTCTCAAAACGAGTTAACAGGGTGTTTCGTGGTTTTGGAACTATTTGAACCAGTCCATGTAATTTTTTGGGAACTTACATGTGAATCTCCCTATGGAGAAAACACTAACCACATATCATAATGTTGCTATCAATCACATGACGTTTTGAGAGAAACCTTGGGCCGTAAGACGTGCATCATATCGCACTATTTCATTCATCTCATAACGTTTCCTTTCCCACTTGTAACACACAGGGTTACCTTGGGCAGTGTAGGAACAACAGGTCCAATACACACTTTGGTAAGAAATTTGACCTGGATTGTAATTTCAGTTGTCTAATCAGTTCTACGTTGCCACTTAATCAACGGAACAGGGTTCAATATCGTCACTTTTCATTTATATCGGTAGCTACCATATAAGTGAAAATATCATCGATGATAATCTCATTTCAATTCCATTTAGCTCATCCAAACTAGTATACTGGACCAAGAACTTCAAGTCTCAGGAGTAAACCGGATTAATCTCATGAGATAGAAATGATTTAAGACAACGATCGAGTTTAGATTCATTGTTGTGTTGTGTCTTCTTCTTCTAGGGAAGTAAATCCTACGAACCGAATGATATGTCATGTTCCAGGCCAAGACAGATTGATTGGCTATCCGCCGGTGTACCGGACTGTCCAACAAGGGCGTCTAGATCATCCAATAGAGGCGGCACATCCTCTAGGGATGTTGACTCGACGTCTGTTAAGTATGTCTATCCTTGCAGGCATGTTTGCAGCTAGTATATGATCTCGTCACTTTAGCTAGATCAGAGAAATGCGTCTGGAGCAACATTCTGAAAATTAGAATTCATCGCCCTTGCTTATCACACTTGTGCGGTATGGGGATTGAGATGAGACATAGTGGAAAAGTCCATGCAAATTTGTGCCGTTCTCCAGGAGCATTGACGTTCTTATCTCCCTCTAGCGGCGGGAAGACTGTCTCTTTAAAGTGACAACCCTTAAATAAGCGGTAAAGAGATCGCGTGCAAGGGCTCTAAGAGAGCTAGTGTGAAGGTGAATCATGATTGATAAAAGATACACATCCTTATTTAAGGACCCATGTTGGTACGTTGCGGCTGCACAACTTGGCACATGGAATGCACACCCAAATGAGTAAATACGAAAATCGTCAGGTTCGTACCTGGTAACCAACTGTAACGTCATATAGGTTGGGTGGCAATGGGCCTTAGGGCGGACCAACATAATTGCGTATAAGGATTGCATAGTCCTAGGCAGAAACCGAAAACTAGGCACTTTTACCAAAATTCAGGCGATCATTTAAATTTGCGCTTTATGATTGCTAGGCGAGGCTATTTGGGGTGAACATGAGATTTTAATGTTCAATTATAAACCCAAAATACATGCAATACTTTATAAAAAATCGTCGATATAAACTCTACGACATTATCTAGTTTCCTGTACCTTAAGGGATAAGTAGGGTGGTGAACTTTTAATCGGCCAGGAGGTTTAGCAGTAATGTGTTTGGACAAACATGTGACTAGTTTGTCAATTCATCAACCAAAACTATAAGTATTTATATGGTCCGCATTTTGGTTGGATTAGTCCACATATATTCCCTTGAATCTATTGTGAAAAGAGAGTCGTGTCGTATCTTTGCGAGGAATGATATAGAAAATCAATTTCCTTAATGAGCATGCTTGGCAAAGTGTGCTTGTAGGCACAATATCCTTACTTCAGATAAGGAGATGAGTTGTAGTATCATTGTTCGACCTAAGTGTCTTAAAAGGTCGTGCCAAAGCAAGTACACTACTCAATCACCAGGCTCTAGGTGGCCACATGTGGTGTATTCCCAGTTGGAAGACAACCCATTGGCCCCAAATCAAAGCTTCATGCTCCTTTTTGGAGGTGTTGCAAAGATATTTCACTCTATTTTCTTCAGTGGTTTCATTTATGATCATTGTCATCTCGAATATCCTTAAAAACTCAACGTCAGGGAGAATTTAAGGTCCCTTAAATGGTTATGCAGTTCCATTCATACAACGAGGAGTGTGCCAATGCTCTTAATCAGGTTGGATAGAACTGAAGTCATTGTTAGAGATGTGATTTAGGTGTAAAGTTAGTGTGCGTAGTACGCATTTATCCAGGCAACTAGCTTTCATTCCTACCTAATCACATGTTTAATTGAATTGGTCACATGTATTAAGAAACATGATTCAATTAACTCATATTCGAGGACAATATCAATAAGATTATCCATAAGTCAAACATACACCAAACTTGAATCCAAGAACATGGAAAAATGTTCACAAAGTAAACCAAAGTTACTAGGGTGGATTCGGCCAACAAGGCCATCCATGTCAAAATTCTGCTCTTCCAAAGATGCTTGGTGGAGCAAAATTAGTCTCACATATTGACTACTAGAATGGTACTCCTTAACAACATTGGTAGGGGCACGAACAAGTGCATAACCAATGATCTATTTCATCAAGATGGAAGTAGATTCTGCAGGGTTAAGGTTTGGGAATACTATCCTTTATTCTTGAAGTTTTAGGTCTTAGGTACCAAGGAACGCTCGGGCATAATGCCATATTGGATTGTGAGAGAGTATGCCATTCGGTGTATCCCTGCCAAAGCAGTGCATCACCATTCGGTTAGGCTTTGATCGAAATGGGTCGAGCCATTTGGTAGACTCCAGTCGAACTGGGTCCATACCTTTCTCTCACATTTGTGGTAGTAATCAGATCCGAGAATCTGGTAAACTTCCTCTTTCTACACTACTGCTTAAGGGGCGAGTTAGAAACATGAAGGACGAGAAAAATATTCTCTAGTCAAAATTCGATCGAATTTATAAACTTCAGAATTGTACTCATTTATGGATGTAATCATGGTGTGCTTCAGGCAATGTCTTTCATGATTAAATTGTCCATATAAGCGAGCCAAAGAGCCATGGAATCCTTGTTCATGAGGTATTTCCATTTGTAATGCTTCGGGCACAAGTCTTCGAATGAATATCATGGCGGAGGCTTATTCAGCTCTTCCTTGCCATTGTTGGCTACAATGGTTTCTCAGCTTCTTGATGGTCAAGTGGAGATTCACGTCTTGTACCCACATAAAGTTGTTTCTAATAGAAACATCCAAATCTAGGAAATTGAACTTGTGATAGTTCGACAATCCATTGAATTGGATGGAATAAGATTGTGATTGGTGCTATGGGAATAAATCATCTATAAGCATCAAAGTTAGAACATTCGGGTTCTAAGACATGATTTTCATGAAAAATTCGGGTTTTCATGGGTGTATTGTTTTACGAAAATTTTGGGTTTTAAAGGCACTAAATTTGAAACTACATTTTCAATTTAGATTATGAACGTTTAGTTCATAAAATAGAGGTTCCTGCAAGAAACACAGAATGCAATATACAACTAAGTGAAGTGGATTTGAGATTATTCGGGAACTTAAGTGTGAGAGCTTCGTTACTACGAAAGTATGTTAACGGTTCAAAGTATAAAAATAAATTATTGAATCATTAATATCCAAAAGTGATCTTCAGGTCAATAATTTTGGATTCATTATCAGATTAATGGACTGTAAGTCACTTTTAATTAATTCAATAAATCGAGTCATACTTGGTCGATTGTAGAAGCTAAATAATATTAGAATAATATTATCGGGTAAAAAATATAGCCCCAAAAAATATTTGGGCTCGGGTTGGGTGCCTTGAGTGAAAGGCAGGGCCCAAAAGGGGCCTTGGATGTGGGCTGCAAGCCACTGGTCAAGGGGTATAAGCCTAGCCATTAAGGTTGGTGTTTTGGACCAAGGGGGTAGGCATGGGAGCAAGGCCTAGCAAGTTTGCTGGCTTGATAATGCACGGGAAGCCCAACTGAATGGCTGGCATCAAATTGGGCTATAAGGATGACCCAACATGTGGCGCGGGCTTGCTATTTGCAGTCCAGTGGTGCACGGGACAAGGGCCCAGCAAGCATGATAGCTTGCTAGCATGGGCCGAGAGCATATGAAGGTCCAAAAAGGAAAGTTGCAAGCTTCCTTGATGAATATGGGCTACGGGCCTGAGTCATCCTAACCAGGCCGAAGGCCTGGGGTTACCATCTGCTCGCAGTAAGGTTGCTGTCAAGGTCCATGTGAATGCATCAAAGCCCAGAGGGCTCCCGCCCAGTTTGTGCCACAAGGGGTGGTGCCATATCATTCCCAATTTTTTTTCGACATATGTAGGGTTTCTTAAACCCTAGAATTGCTTCTAATTTAATTTGATACTTTGACTCACATATTCCACATAACAATTTAATTGTGCGATGCATGAAACAAATATATATATATATATGAACATATATATATATATATATCGGAAGGAAAATATTAGTATAGGGGGTTCATGCATCATGGGGAATGTTTTCATGCTTCATGGTTGTTTCAAATATCTTACTTTATTTTAAGCGTACTTGATTGGCAGAAAACAACAAAAGCCTTTGAATTTGTAGAAGATCATTCTTGGAAAGCCGGAATTGCATCTTCAATGCGTTGTATCACGTTCAACAAAGAAAAAATAAATTGAATCAATAGCATGTAGATCAATTCAATAAAATAATAAATTAATCATAATAAGAATGATTAAAACGTAATACTCCCCTGATTGAAGATCAAACTCTCTTGTTAGCGCAGCGTCAAGAGCGTGCTGATAACGTGTTGTAGGCATAATTTATTGAACAATTATGGAGGCCATAGAGAGAGAGAAAGGTGCGGCAATAGTAGAGAGAAAGAGAGAGATGTGTAATTGTGGGTGTGTGTTATTCCACTCCATTGTGCCTTTATTTATAGTAGTAGGGAAGGTTAATTCCTTACCCTTTAGGATTACAACATTTAATAGGTAATCTACTCCTAATAAGAATATAAGATACATTCCCATATCTACTAGAATTTACATAATCACATTCCTATTCCAATAGGACTGCAACAAAGGAGTTGTTTTTCATTTTTTTTTAAATTTTCTAGGATAACTAGTTCTTAGATATATTTATTTGGTAAACTTCCACATGTGAAATCCCAAATCAGTAGTAGAATGGCATTAATTAATCATTCTATTTTGTTCCACATTATATATTTTCTGAACATACTAATTTTAGGCTTTTAGCTTCTGCTTCTTCTTCTTATAATGCAAGTATGCAACTATCATATTTACTTTTACTAAAGGCCTAATTGGATAAATAGTTTTTGTGGTCATAAGGTATTCGGAAGATAGCCCCTGTGGTAAAAAAAATTCGGATTTAAACCCATGTGGTCAAAGTCTATTAGGATTTATACCCGAAATTAAAACTTCTATCATTCCTCCATTAGTAGCTTGCAGGTGGGTCTCACAGGTAAGACTAAGATGGTTATTTTATCATTTCCATTTCATCCCTTCCATTGATCTCCTTTCAGAACGATGAAACGGTCATTCAATTTCATCCTTTCCAAACTCGCCATGAAAACAATTCCATAGACGATGACGGCGAATCGATGTTGCCGGAGGAGATGAGGGGAGGTATAATCGGAGCGTTATCGAAGTATCTAAGTGAGCACAGCACTCGCCTTGTTCGCAAAGGAAAAAGCTTGGTCGAATCTCCAGGAACAAATTTTGGTTCTAGGCTTTTCTCTTTATAGCCTTTTTTTTATTTTTTTTATTTTTTTCATTTACTTGCTGTTCCTCGGCTTCAAAATGCATCCTCCTGGTATGTGCACATTTATAGAAAAAAAACTAAACTTTTGTTAATTTGATTACTTAAATTTTATATTTAATCATTTTGGTATTAATACTATATTAATTACGAGTGTGGGTTTTGATCAATGTAGCTAAACTAGAAGGTAGTGGTAGAGGTAGTGGTATTAGTATTTCGTTCTCGAGATATAGCATTGTTCGGATGAATCCTAGTACATCAATCGAACTACACCCAGAAGGTGTTGCGTCGCTTTAATGAGGATAAAGCGAAGCCTTCGAGTACTTTTATAGTCGTTTGTTCGCTAGATGCAAAACGAGATCTTTTCCGTCCGAAGCAGGATGATGAAGAGATTTTGGAGGCTGAAGTTTCTTATCTAAGTGCAATAGGCGCTTTATTGTACTTAGATCAATGCACGAGACCCGACATCTCCTTCACTGTCAATCTTTTGACAAGATATAGTAATGCATTAACACGCAGACATTGGACTGGCATGAAAGACATCTTCGGTTACCTTAAGGGTACTACAGATTTGGGTTTGTTCTATTCCTACGAATCCTCGAACGGTGCCACACCTTCTGCTCCTTGAGTCGATTATCACCTTGTTGGTTATACCGACGCAGGATACTTATCTGATCCTCACAAGGCGCGCTCTCAAACGAGTTATGTCTTTACCGTTGGAGGCATTGCAATCTCTTGGAAGTCAACTAAACAGACCTTAGCTGGCACTTCGTCTAACCATGCTGAAATTCTCGTCTTACATGAAGCAACTTGGGAATGCTTTTGGTTGAGAGCAGTAGTGGGCCATATTCGAAGTTCCTGTGATCTTTATCCCGCCGTTGATGTCCCGACGACGATCTTTGAAGACAAGCAGCTTGCATCGAACAACTGAAGAAGGGTTACATCAAAAGAGACAACACCAAGCACATTGCACTGAAGTTTTTCTTTTCACATCAACAATAAGAGCATCAGAAGATTGAAGTCACGGAAATTCGTAGACAATTTGGCCGACCTCTTCACCAAATCACTGTCGAAGACGACGTTTCAGAAGCTTGTTCATGGAATTGGTATGCGTAAACTTTCTGAGTTGTAACTTTGCTATTTCTCTTTGGAATTATGTCAAACTCAGGGGGAGTATCCTGTAGATACTTGCTTGATTTTAATGTACTCTTTTTCCCTACGATTAGGAGCATTTTTCCCACTGGGTTTTTGCTACTTAACTAGATTTTAATGAGGCACCCACATTGGGATGGTCATATCCCTGATGATATCATCTAGACATTTCTTTTGACTTTGCATCTCTCACGCATTTTTCCTTAGACTATGGATTTTGTCTCTACTCGAGTTTTTGCCATAGCCTTAGGGTTTTTTTAGTGAGACTTACTACTTGTGCAAGTTCCTACCTTATTGAGAATAAGCGTTGTTCCTTAGAATCAGTGTCAATGAGTCGACTTCCGCAACTTCTGCATGATGCTAAATCTACCTTGAGTATTTACACACTCAAGGGGGAGTGTTGTAAACATTCCTAGTTTAAGTATGATTGTGTAAATCCTAGATTAGATTTGATTCTAGTTATCATTTCCTATTGTATCTTGTATTCCTTGGGGAAGAAGGAATATCTTCTCTCCTTTTATTACTATAAATAAAGGCACAATGTAGGAGGGATAACAACACACACATTCCCTTACAATTCTACAAACACATCTCTCTCTCTCTCTCTTTTCTTCTTGCTGCCAACTCTCTCTCATTGTCAGATAAAATAGACCACAACATTTTTCACTATATTAACCCACCCTTCAAAAAAATTATGGGGCCAACAATACACAACATTAAGATCATTTTTGTAGGAATATTCCTGCTGTAGCACTAAACCAGCTTGTGGTTATTAAGATCCAATAAGCGGGTAAAATCTTTGGTTGGACATACCCTGAGGAACACATATTTTTGGATTGCTTTGTTCAGAGTTAATTTGAACTTGAGTCAAATTTTGAACATAAAATTTAAATTTGACAGCCTATATGGCATTTTGAAATCTTTTAATGTTTTATTCTCCACCCGATATGTCAAATTAAATTATTATATTATTATTATAAAATAAATGATTAAACTAATAAAAATGTAATAATGGTCTGAATTGTGTTCGAAAACACGTGTTCTGCATAGGGCTTGAAGGGTCGGATCATGCGATGTTGGTGCTTTCAACTAAGGGAACCTTGCATAATAGGATAAGGCGATTTTATTATGACCAAAGGTGGGGAAAAAGCAAGGACTGTCGAGATACTGTAGCCTCAAGATGGAATCATCAATGGGTAGGATTGTAGGCATTTTGTTTCTATGAAAATTTGAAATACACAAAGGATAGGTTGGTGCAATGGCGAAAATTGAATGGTAGAACAATGGAAAAGCTATTGAAAAATTGAAAACTGAGATTCGAATAAGGTATGAACCGTCTCAGTTTATGGGGGAGGAAATTCGGAGAATGGAAGGGGATTTGCAGAAGGCTATTAAAGATAAAGAGCTTTATTGGAAACAAAAGTCTCGTGTGCGATGGCTCAGAGAAGAAGATAAAATACAGGTTTTTTCCATGCTCAGACGGTGAAGAGGCGGAGAGGTAATCGCATTTCGGGGTTGGAGGATATTAACGAAGTATGGCAAAATGGAGAAGATCAGGTGGGTGGAATTGCGAGTGATATTTTCAGGAGCTTTTTTCTACATCGCAGCCACATAGGGTTATAGAGGTTTTGGATTGCGTTGAGGCTCGGGTGTCAAGTGATGACAATGAACGTTTCGTTCGGCCATTCATGGAAGAGGAGATTAAAAATGCGGTGTTCCAGATTCCAAAGGATAGATCTCCGGGCCCTAACGGTTTTTCGTGGAGCTTTTTCCAAGATCATTGGAAGACCATTTGGAATGATGTGGTGAGTTATGCACAAGCGTTTTGGCATTCAGGGAAAATGCTTAAGAAGTTCAATCATACAAACATTGTACTTATTCCTAAAGTTGCATGTCCGAAGAAGATGGCACAATTTATATCGATTTTGCTTTGCAATGCGAGTTACAAAATTGTTGCAAAATTTTTTATGAATATACTCAAGGGGGTGATGTCGAAGATTATTAGTGGAAATCAGTCAACCTTTATCTCTGATAGACTGATTTAGGACAATAGTCTTGCCGTTCATGAAATATTACATTCACTTAAAACCCGGGATGATTCGGAGGCTCCGGGAATGGCGATTCAAGCAAATAAATGTCTTTCTAGTGATCGAATCGATCAGCCAGAACGAGCCAGAGTGTACGTGGATCATCTTCTACAAAGTACTCGGTCAGCAATGCATCATGGATATGTTTGTGGATGAAGATCATAGTCTTAGCTTTTTGAGCTTCGTTGACAGGTTCATCGTCAATAGGTCTCTCGATAGTAGCTCTAAGACTATTTGCAGTAAGATGGAGCTTCATGTCTTGAACCCACTTTAGGTAGCTTTTTCCAAAGACTTCCAGAGCGGTGAAATTGAGCTTGTTTAAGTTCGACATGTCCATAAAACAGAGGGTACAACAAAACGTGGTTAGTCGTATTGAAAACCATAAGCATATATTGCAAAACATGCGGGTTCTATAAAGATGTATTGGTTTAATTTAAGCATGAAAGCTACGGGTTTCATGTGGTAAGTTTTGAATGAAACTACATGTTCGATTTAGTTATGAACGTTCATCTTATATATTTGGGTACTTGCAAGAACACAGAAGACAATATACAATAAAGTGTAGTGAATTTGGGGATTGCTTCAGGATCCCAAGTGTGAGTGCATCGAAACTACAAAGGATACAAAAAAACCTAGCAGTGTCGGACTGCACGATCCATGCAGCTCTGATTTGAGAAGACTCGAGGGAGCAAAAACTGGTATATTACATGTCTAAAGCTTTTCTCAAACCAGAGACTGGATATTAAAAGATGGAGAAGCTTATCCTTACACTGATAACGGTAGCTAGAAAGTTTCGACTGTACTTTCGGTCGTTCCGAGTGGTGTACATGACAGAGTACCCACTTCGATCTATCCTGCATAGTTTCGGCTAATCATCTATAATCACCAAATAGGCTATCAAACTGGGGCAAAACAAAATCGTCTATCGTCCCAAGACTTAAATCAAGGCCCAAGTGCTCGTGGACTTCATAGTTGAATTTATCCCTACAAACCAAGATGTCTCATCCGACAATGAAACTCTACCTAGCCAAAGCCAAGACATTACTTGCAGGATTTGAAAAGTGCGAGATCTAGCATATCCCAAAGGATGAAAATGGTCACGATGATGCATAGCAAACATCGCATCATCGTTAACTACTCACTTTTACTAACAATCCCTTTCTGGAAAATTCTACATAAAGCTGACATCCGTATCTTTGCAATGATATATGAAAAGAAACCTAATTTGCTCCGACCAAGAATAGTTTGATATGGGAAGTAGAAGGTACTACTGCGACACGTTGCTTGTGATGGTTTGCTGTCTAGCTATTTTGTGTGCTAGACTTCTGTTTGGGCCCAAAATATTGGTGTGGGTTGAGTTAGGAGTTGTTCTCAGCCCGACAGTATGATTCTAGAATCATGGCAAATTCTAGTTATTATAGGCCGCTCGGTTAAGATCGGCCGAGTCTTAGTATGAGACGGATTGATGGGAAAGTCGAATCCTAGCATAACAAGAAGTCTCAATGGGATGAGGATGCTGAGATTTGAGAAGTGAATGTGGCCGGATAAAGAGTTTGGTTCAAAGTCCTAATGGACTTGGTAAGATTAGGATAAAGAATCCTAATCCGAGTATAATTCTGGTTCAGCCATGACGAGATTGGCTTCTATAAATAAGAAGGGGGTGCATCATTCTAAGCCTCTCCAATTTAACACACAAACTACCCTGCGCAAACTATCGTTCCACGCGAAACCTCTCAAACACCTTGAGATTTTTATTTTCTTTTTCGCCAACACATCTTCAGTTTGGATAAACAGCACTGTTGTAGAATTAGCCGTCCGCGGAGCACCTTCAATTTTGATAAACAGCACTGCGTTGAGGCCGACTGATTACCTATCCAAGTCTCGGTCGAGAAGGATTTTCGAATCCTTATTGGCAGATGTCATCTTATTAGCCTTATCGGCGAAGTAAGGTGTTACAGATTATTGGGCTCAGCACATTGAACACCAAGTTGTTTTATGATTGGATACTCACAAGTAAGTTTTAGAGTTCAGCATTTTGACAGTCGAACCACATTCACTATCAAGACATACATCTTTTTTGAGTACTTGTGTCTGTATAGCTTGGTACCGGTTCAGCGCGCTTATACTCTTACGAATATAATCACCGTGACCGAACCCGACGCTGATAATCCGTGAACTTCGTAGAACTAGCAGCCTTGTCTTCAGACTCTAAAACCCGAAGGCCAAGACGTGTTCCTCCCTCGGCCTCAGTTGCAAGATCAAGAAGTCAGTAGCGCGCTCAATGCAACATCAACACATTTTACTCCTCGGTCGAGCTCGGCCGACGAGTTGCACGCCCAGCATCAACCAAAGGATGTAATTAGCTTATTAATTACTCGGCCTACACGCCATGTAGGTTTGGTAGTTTTTAGGGTCAACAATTTGAGACTATTCTATCTTTCGAAAATTTTGGGAAGAAAGGAACATTGTAGCTCTGCTTTTTATCTTTCTAGACACATATGGCACGTCGTTGGAAAAAAATCATTTATATCTTTCCCGGTCTTTCTTACCACGTTTCATGGGCCTAAAAATCATGGTCCCACATGGTCTGTCTATGGCAAGCCCAACAGTGGGCTATGAGTTGGGTGTGGGTCGAGCGCAGGGGAGTCCCAAGGCTTTGGGGAAGTGAGGTCCAAGCCCAGCTTCCCTGGGTGTGGGTTTCATACAGAAACCATGAATGACCATTGCATGAGGTGGTGCTCAATGATTATCAATGTCATAAAAGACAGTGGCGAGCATGAATCATAAGGTAAAAGACCAAAAACTAAAGGGATTCAACAAAAATCACATATAAACTTTGACTGGTTGTCTTGACTATGCGTTGATGGGTTTTCAAAGCTTGAATCCATGTAAGATTTGTCTAGAATCTTGTGTTTCCATAATTGAAATGCTATCCTCAAAGGTTAGGGACAACAGTAGGTCATCAAAGGGAGTTGTAGAATCCCTAGAGATCGGTGAGGCTGTGGTGATCGAGAGGTTGGGGATGACGTCAAAACATCATTGCTGTTTATATTGTGGATTCTAGGTTTGTGGCTTGGCTCAACGGTTGAGCTTGGCTCATGACTTCAGGCCATGACTTAAGTGCAACGTGCGAATAGTTTTTCTTTTCTTTATTTTCTTATTCACAAATATACAATTCACCATAATTATAACAGCAATAGTATAATGTAATTATGAACAAGAATGTGATTAGAATATATAATTTTGTAATTGAAAATTAGGGTTCATGCTTAATGGTGATTGATTCATGCAATTAGGCTGAAAAAATATGGACAATTCAGACTGTGTTTTAGAAAAACCTAGATTGCAATGATGGATCTTGTGAACTGATTTGTAGAAGCATATCCTTCAGATCCTCATCTCAACTTCAGAAGCGTGCTTGATAATGTGTTGTCGCCTATTTATTGACGAGAAAGAGAGAGTGCGCCAAGAAGAGAGAAGAGAGAGTTGTGGACATTCTGGGATGTATATTTGTCATTGCTTATGGCTTTATTTATAGTAAACTAGATAGGATTTCTTGCCATGTATGTATTACAATCATAAAGGGATAAGATCTTCTAGTATCTTATAGACTTATATAGAATCCACTAATGATTTCCATAATCACACGTGTTAAAATTTATATCACAACACTAATATCATTATTCAAGTTTTAAATCTTTTATGCTAATATCATAGATAGTAGTTAGAGTTAATAAGAAAAAAAAGTTGAGGAGAGGCTGTGCCTACCCTGGCAATACCAACAACATTGACCAACTTAATTCATAGATAGTAGTAGGAGTTAGGACGAAAAAAAGTTAAGGAGGGGCTGGGCCTCTGTGGCCCTAAGGTGGCTCCGCCAATTATGTGTTTGGTGAGTTTTTTTTCATATGGATAAAATTAGAAAATGCAAATTGTAAAGAATAATATTTAACTTCAACCCATAACCCAGCACCAAATAACTCATGACTCAGAAAATGAAACTTGCGATCATAAGTAATTAATTAGCTGATATCCTATCTAGGTAGCTAATAGATTCTTGACATCTGTAAGCAATTATTTCCTTTGCTTTGCTTACATAGAGAATCTGTTCGATCGTATAAGAGCCTAGTACAACTCTCCCTGCGTGAATGTTGAATTCTTGTATTAATTTTGAAAGGTGCCTTAGTGAAGCCTTTTTGAGGCTCTTTTGTAAAATAATACAGCGTCGGACGTGCCATTGTTGCCTAAGACAAACAAATTGTAGATTGGTTTAAGTGTTTATAATTTACTCGCACCACAAGTAACTGAACCTCTTGATCCAAGGATTGTTTATAGATAGGTTACATCCATAATAAGTTATGTGCCTTGAAGACAAGGACTTTTAACTCATGTTGGATGCCAGGTCACTATTAAAAATTAGCCAGCAATAGTGTCAACTAATTCATAAGTGTTAATGTAGGAAATAAGACAAAGTAAATAGAACAAATGTTAAATTGACGTTGAAGGTAATAAACTTGCAGGAATTCATAAGTTTTAATGAAAATGAAAGTAAACTGTATGGAAAAACAAATAACCAGGAAAGTAAATAACAAATACAAATATCAAAGTTTCATCCTGTTCAGGTAAGTTCTTGATAGTCACAGCATACAAAATTGAAAGAGAAAAAGTGGAAACAAGAAGGAAATTGATACTATAAAGGGAGAGTAGCAGAGCTAAAACTATAAATGCTGGACTACAAAAGGAATGTAAAGATGTGACAGCTTTTGGAAGTTTTTTTTCTAAGTGTTGAATTAAGTGTCATTTCTTCTTATTCTCCTGCTGCATTTATAGAGCTTTCTTCCCTATAAATTAAGCTTCTTTGGCCTTGATTCATTCCTTTTCAGCCAATGGCTGATGTGATTGTTGGCTGAGGATGGGTTTTCACTTGGATAACCGATCTTTGATCCCTTTGAATTTACAAACTTTGCCATCGAAAAGAGCTTTTCCGGCAAAAACCTGTCAGCAACACCTTACACCGAGTGAGAACAGAGGTAGGTTTGCTGCCCAAAATAGCCACAACAAAAGTATTTTTTTAAATATTGGGCCAGTTACTGTTATGTGTTAAAACTAAATACCCATTAAGAAATAAGCTGACTTTGAGGGAATTGGGCCGTGGCTGGGACAGTTGTATATTTTCAACCCAAACAGAATCTTAATTATTCATTTGCCTTATGCCGGTAATTAGCTTTTGTTAGGATGATAACGCATAACCTAGATGAAATAAATAATTTTTCACTATATTAACCCACCATTAAAAAAAAAATTTGGGGTCAACAATACACGGAATTGGATCCTTTCCAAGGCAATGCCTCGGGATCCTACTGGCCGGACAATATGGGCTGTTGAATTTTGATACAACTACATACAGGGGGGGTCCCTCTAAAGTTATAATAATTGTAGCTGTTGGATAAAAATCCAATGGCTCATGTTGTCCGGTCAGTAGGATCCTGAGGCATTGCCTCGGAGAGGATCCAATTCCACAATACACTACATTAAGATCATTTTTGTCGGAATATTCCTGCCGTAGCACTAGACTAGCTTGTGGTTATTAAGATCCAATGAGTGGGTATAATCTTTGGTTGGACATCCCCTGAAACTATTGGGCACACACATTTTTGGATTGCTTTGTTTAGAGTTAATTTGAACTTGAGTCAAATTTTGAACATAAAATTTAAATTTGACAGTCTCTATGGCATTTCGAAATCTTTCAAAGTTTTATTCTCCACCCAATATGTCAAATTAAATTATTATATTATTATTATAAAATAAATGATTGAACTAATAAAAATGTAATAATGGTCTGAATTATGTTCGGAAACACATGTTCTGCATAGGGCTTGAAGAGTTGGATCATGCGATGTTGGTGCTTTCAACTGAGGGAACCTTGCATAATAGGAGAAGGCGATTTTATTATGAGCAAAGGTGGGGAAAAAGCAAGGACTGCCGAGATACTGTAGACTCAAGATGGAATCATCAATGGGTAGGATTGTAGGCATCTTGTTTCTATGAAATTTTGAAATATGCGAAGGATGGGTTGGTGCAATGGCGAAAATTGAATGGTCAAAACAATGGAAGAGTTATTGAAAATTTGAAAACTGAGATTCGAATGAGGTATGAATCGTCTCAGTTTGTGGGGGAGGAAGTTCGGAGAATGGAAGGGGATTTGCGGAAGGCTGTTAAAGATAAAGAGCTTTATTGGAAACAAAATTCTCGTGTGCAATGGCTCAGAGAAGGAGATAAAATACATGTTTTTTCCATGCTCAGACGGTGAAGAGGTGGATGGGTAATCGCATTTCGGGGTTGGAGGATATTAACGGAGTATGGCAAAATGGATAGGATCAAGTGGGTGGAATTGCGAGTGGATATTTTCAGGAGCTTTTTTCTACATCGCAGCCACATAGGGTTATGGAGGTTTTGCATTGAGGCTTGGGTGTCGAATGATGACACTGAACTTTTTGTTCGGCCATTCACGGAAGAGGAGATTAGAAATGCGGTGTTCCAGATTCCAGAGGAATCGATCTTCGGGCCGTGACGATTTTTCGGGGAGCTTTTTCCAGGATCATTGGAAGACCACTCGAAATGATGTGGTGAGTTATGTACAAGCTTTTGGGCATTCGGGGAAAATTATTAAGAAGTTCAATCATACAAACATTGTACTTATTCCTAAAGTTGCATGTCTGAAGAAGATGGCACAATTTAGACCGATTCCGCTTTGCAATGTGAGTTACAAAATTATTGCAAAATTTTTTACGAATACACTCAAGGGGGTGATGCTGAAGATTATTAGTGGAAATTAGTCAACCTTTATCTCTGATAGACTGATTCAGGACAATATTCTTGCCGTTCATGAAAATATTACATTCACTTAAAACCCGGGATGATTCGAAGGCTCCAAGAATGGTGATTCAGGCAAGTAAATGTCTTTCTAGTGATTGAAGTGATCGGCCAGAGCGAGCCAGAGGGTACGTGGATCATCCTCTGCAAAGTACTCGGTCTGCAGTGCATCATGGATGTGTCTGCAGATGAAGATCATGGTAATAGCTTTTTGAGCTTTGTCGACAGGTTCATCATCGGTAGGTTCCTCGATAGTAGCTCTAAGACTATTTGTAGTAAGATGGAGCTTCACGTCTTGAACCCACGTTAGATAGTTTCTTCCAGAGACTTCCAGAGCGATGAAATCAAGCTTGTTCAAGTTTGACATGTCCATAAAATAGAGGGTACAACAAAACGTGGTTAATCGTATTAAAAGCCATAGACATATAACGCAGAACATACGGGTTCTATAAAGATATATTGGTTTAATTTAAGCATGAAAGCTACGGGTTTCATGTGGTAAGTTTTGAATGAAACTACAGCTTCGATTTAGTTATGAACGTTCATCTTATATATTTGGGTACATGCAAGAACACAGAAGACAATATACAATAAAGTGTGGTAAATTTGGGGATTGCTTCAGGATCCCAAGTGTGAGTGCATCAGGACTACAAAAGATAGTCAATGGTTCAAAGAAACAAAATAATTTATTGAATCGTTAATTGCCAAAAAGTGAACTTTAGGATAATAGTTTTGGATTAATTATTAGATTAATGGACTGCTGGTCACTTTAATTAATTCAATATATCATAACCATTCAAGTTTGATCATAGAAGCAAAATTAATAATAACATTTGGGTTAAAATTATAGCCCAATCTCAATGGGCTTGGGTGCTGAGTGCGGGGCAAGGCCCCAAAAGGGGTTTAATGGGCCTTGGGCAGTGTGTCTGGGACAGGCCTAGCGGCAAAGCTGCTAGTATGTCGGCCATAAAAGGCATGAGTGCACAGGCCTAGCACGGAGTTGGCCTGGGATTGGTGCGTGTGAAGCCCAGCAAGAGCTGGCTTTGTTGTGGGCTGATTCTAGGCAAGCCTAGCCATATAGGCTGGCTTTGGTGATCACGGGTCAAGACAAATGGTGAGCCCAATAAGCAAAGCTTACTGTTGACGGGCCAGGTTGCGTCCAGGCAAAGCCCAGCAAACAAAGCTTGCTGGCTTGATGGGTCGAGACAAAGACAGAGCCCAACAAAGGCTTACTGGCCTGCTGAAGTGGACTCAGGGCTTCGAGCTCATGCATAAACCAACCCAAGCCGAGGCTTAGTTGCAGTTCAGTGGCAGCAAGCCCTTAGAGCTGATGCTAAAGGTCCATGGCGTTGAAACGACGTCGTCCTAGCTGTGGCATAGCTTAGCGATGCGGCGTAGAGCAGCAGCTCAACCGTGTAAAATCTTAGATTTTTTTTTTTCGAATTCTAAGGTTAAAAACCTTAATTGCTTCTAAATTAATTTCGATGTTTTGACTCACAAATCCCACATAGCATAATTGCATATTGCATGAACAAATATATATATTGACAAAATATATGAACACATGCAATATATATAATTGAAAGGAAAATATAAATATAGGGGGTTTATGTATCATGGGGAATGTTTTCATGCTTCAAGGTCGTTTCAAATATCTTAATTTATTTTATAAGAACATGATTGCCATAAAATAATTGAAAGCCTTTGATGTTGTAGAAGAAAACCTCCTCCAAGATCCTTCAGTTCCTTAGTTTCTAGTAAGAGCGTGCTAATAACGTGTTGTAGGCCTAATTTACTGAACTGTGTTTAGGACTAGAGAGGGAGAAGGCCGACGGCAAGAGAGAGAGAAGAGAGAGATGTAATTTTGAGGTGTGTGTTGTATCATCCGATTGTGCCTTTATTTATAGTAGGATAGGCTAAATCCTTATCCTAATAGAATTACAACTCTAATAGGATATTAACAACTAAAGGGAATATTCAAAGATATCTCTAAATACACTAGGATTTACACAATCGTATTCCTAATCTAATAGGAATGCAACAAAATTGATGTTTTCTAATTTTCCAATGATAGAATTCAAAAAATTGTGAACATTTCTTTTTCTTTTTTAAAAAAAATCAAGCATGCCACCACCACCTTAACCACTAGGCCACCACCATCTTTGCCGCCACCTTCTCACCATCATCCTCGCAACCACCATGACCACTACAGCCATTACGGGTCATTAAGTATCATACATTGAAGTTTTCAATGCGTATGATTTAACAAATTATTAAAATATATACGAAAAATGAAAATTTTAAAAAATACATGCTGACGTGTATACGCATACCATAAATTTTAATTGTTTTGAACTTTGGATATGCACTCTACTCATTTTGATTCAGTTTTATGGATTACTAATTACTTTTGTTTTCTAAACTTGGTCAAAAGCATTTATATTTTCTTTTGGAAAAGCGCACAGGTGATTTTGATAATATAATTTTAGGGGCATTTAGAGATAAGGACTTGTTAAAGATGATTTTTAGAATATAACCTGCAAGGTTTGTAACATCTAAAAAAGATCCTTCATTTTAATGCATCATGACATGTCACCTATAACAATACCACATATTTTACCACAATTTACATGGTTGACATCTTAATATTTTAGAATGTAACCTATACTTCTTGATTTCAAAAACATAATAGAAGGGGTGCGAAAACATTCATATCACAGAATTGAAAACA
The DNA here is from genome assembly GCF_041283825.1 of Pyrus communis. Taxonomy (NCBI): domain Eukaryota; kingdom Viridiplantae; phylum Streptophyta; class Magnoliopsida; order Rosales; family Rosaceae; genus Pyrus; species Pyrus communis. Next base: position 13,054,835 of record NC_142578.1, on the reverse strand, counting down.
AGGCATGAAAGTAGGCTACAATTGCACCTGTAATCAATGAAAATTTTCAAATTTTAAAATGGCAACCGTCACAAAACAATATTTTAGGTATTTTTACCTTCTACAACTCCATAAAAATATGTTGGAAGCTACAATAAAAAGAGAAATTATTGTTTGGCTTAACGATTCGCTGCCTTCGTCGGAACCCACATTACTACAAAAGGGCCTCATAGTGTCAGTGGGTGATGTCGGGTTAATATAATATAGTGGCAGACAAGACTTTTGCGACACCTACTGAACATGATGTTGGATTTATTGTCGCTTGTAAGGGTCATAAACTATCTATGTCACTTTTAACTGATGTAAACATTTAATGTCGCTTATAACCGACTTACATTTTAATAATTTTTAAATACTGGTGTCACTTTAAATAAAACAGTGTCGCTTTTAAGCGTCATAACGTATAGATGTCGCTTCTAGCTGACACTAATTATTGTTTTTAAATATTTTAAAGCTTGCGTCAGTTCTGAGCGACATAGATTTTAGCTTTTTTAAATATTTTGAAACCCGGTGTCAGTTATAGTCGACACTAATAATATTTTTAAATATTTTAAAACCCGGTGTCGTTTTGTTATCTACCAAATTCATATATACTTAAGTTAAAAAAATTTAAAAAGGTGGTTCACTAAACTTTTGCAAAATTTCAAACATTTTGAAATTTAAAATTTTCACACCACTCCAGTAGACTCCTGCACAAAATTCTAAATATAAAGGAAGAGAACACAGCCCCTTCAGCAGCTCATTCTTCGCAGCCACAATAGCAGCAGCAACAATCGCCGTTTCAAATTCAACATATTCCAAACCGTGCTCCTACCAGTCACAACGGAGGTCGTCGATCTCGAGTTTCAGAATTTGTGCGGGGCCGCCGAGTTGAGGCAGAGAACTGTCATTGGGAGCGCCGGGTGAATCGTGGAAGAGACGAAAATGGCATCGTCTCATATTGAAGGCGAGGCTAAGGAGGAAAGTGTGGTGGAGGGTGGTTCAGCGAGTAAGCAAAGGAGCGAGCCCCATGGGAACACGATCCCGAAATTACAGACCATCGAGTCATTGGATTAGAAGCGGCTCATGGCCAAAGATCCAAATTGTGAGTCATTTTGCTTTTCCCTTATGCAATTTATGTGTAAAAATTCTTCAAATTTTGATATTTAATTTGGCTTCTTCTCTCAGATGTATTTTCAATGGACAAGTCACCAGTGCAGTACTTCGTGGAAGAGATGTCGATTGGCAATTCATTGCGAAGCATAACCACCCTTGGCAATGAGAAGGAACGAGACCAACAAATATACTTGTTTTGAAATCTAAGATGTAGAAGGCGAGGGGAAGGTGATGCAGAGAAGCAAAATAGGACGCAATCAACGTCGATTTACTGGAAACGGTGAATAGAAGAAGGTGAGGATTGAGAGAGGGTGAAGAAGACGATGAAAAAGAAAGAGCTCTGGAAAAAGAAGAAAGAAAAAAACCCAATTATTAGGTGGTGTCGCTTATGGGCGACTTTATAGTGGTTATTTTATTTATCCCATTATCAGGTGGTGTCGGTTAGGACCGACACCAGTCTGTTCCATTCCACAGTCATTGTCAGTACTTAACGTCACTTGTAGCCGACGCAATATTCGATGTCACTTTTAAGCGACGCTGTTTTTCTTTTTTATTTTATATTACTTTGTTTCTTGGTGTCGGATTAGGGGGCTAAGCGATGTCAATACCCTTTTTGTGATGGTAACATTGGTGTCGGTTCCTCTATCCGACATTGCAAGATTTAATGTCGGATTTTCACCAAAAAACCGACAGTAATTCGGGTTTCTTGTTGGTTTTTACACCGCCAGTTATATCCCCTTTTGTAGTAGTGCCAAGAATCACTTGTAAGCTACGGTTTGTATTTTAATTGTTTTAATCAACACAACAGTTGTACGATTTATGTTGTTGTTGTCTTAATCATAAGCTATATGGTGTGGAAAATGTGTGTAGCTCTCATAATCAACACACTAGTTGATACTTGTGTAGCTTGTTGGTACAATTGGTATGTTTAGGTTCGATAGTTTTCATTGTTTTAGCATGAATATATTATTTTGCAATGAACCATGTGTTTGTTGAAAGCCTATGTGGTAAATTTGCATTTAGTGGTTTTGTTTTTAATTTAGGTACGGCCAATTAGGTCCAATCGATTCGGTACAGTCAGTTAGGTTGATGCGTTAGTTTATACGCACACAAACTAAACCCTATTTGTGACAATTGTAGTAACGATGTAAGTAGGGATCGTTCTAACCGGGGATTAACTAGGGGTGCTAATCTAATTTGAATTGACTTTAAAACACAAAAACTAAATGTAAATACTCTTAACAAGACTACTATGACTCAGAATGGCTTTGAAAAACTCAAACTGCATAAAACAATCAAACTGACTCAAATAGAAACTAGAACTTGATTTAGACGAATTTGAAACTGTTTATGACTCCAAAAGCTTAAAGATACAAAAATAAAACAAATACGAATGATTAAGACTCAACGAAATATGGGGGAAATGTGTTTGGACGATATTAAATTAAATGGACAGAATATAATTAAAGGCAAAATGTAAATATGAATGTGATGAAAATATGGATGATGGAATAGCCAAGGGGTTCTTCTCCACACATGTTACACTTGCATACAATATTGATTCTCAGTTGGTCTTTCGATAAGTTGTGAAACTCAATGCTCCAAGTTAATTAGGTCCGCTTAAATTAACTTTCAGATTTCCCTAAATTCGTTGGATTGAATGGAATACGCATTACAACCAAATTATTCTTAATCAAAGTCCCTAACTATGGAATACGCATGATAGAGACATTCAACAAAGATCATTAAGTTCAATGAAAATTATAAGTGTTGACGAGGCATTCGTTACTATGGAATACGCATGAAACTTATGCCAAGAATTCGTTTAACGCAATTGTTTATAAGCAACCTCCACTACTTGTGAATATAAGTTCATAACGATTAGGTGAAACTCACTTATATTCGAGCGTCATATTCATGCATGAAAATTAAGCTTGCAATCTCAATGAACATACATAAATAAGTTATCAATCAAACAGTTAAACGAATTGAATCCACAACTTATGAAATTCCAACCAAACGTAATCAATTCATATTGCAAATATAAACATAGTTTCGAATCACCCCCTAGCTAAAGGGGGTTTAGTTCCTCATAACCTTGAAATCAAAGAAACAACTAAACATTCCAACAACTCAAACTTGAATTGTATGAACGTTTAGGCACTCTTCTCTTCCATTACAAAACAAAGAAAATTGAATTCAAACATTGAAATCAAAGAAACACCTAAACATTCCAACAACTCAAACTTGAATTGTATGAACGTTTAGGCACTCTTCTCTTCCTCGTTGTTGTGGCACAAGGTCTAAGGTGAACTTTGGGGATTATGTGAAGTGTTTTGGAGGGATGGGAAGGGGTTGGATAGTGGCTGAAATGGAGGATAAAAACTGCACAGATTGGAAGGGGATTTGCGGCACAAGGGTTGTGTTTGTGTTGTGTGAAGTGTATGAAATGAGATGATATGGAGTGGGGAGTGAATCAATTACAAATGAATGAAGTGTGTGTGGTTTATATAGGGAGAGAATGGGTGAGAATGTGGCTGCAATGCATGTGAAAAACAACTAGGAAAGTGGAAGGAAAGCTGGAATTGCACAAGGGGAATGCTGGAAAGTGGAAGGGATGCACGGCATGGATGTTTTGGTGCATGTGTTGGCTGATTTGGTTGTTGGGAAAAACATGTGTTTGCATGTGAATGTTGTGAATGGCAGCTAGGGGAGGGAATATATGCATGTGGTGGCTGAATGATGAAGAGAAGTTGCTGAAAATCTAAGGGAAAGGCACGGCATTGAAGGTGTTTTTGTGTTGAAAATGCATGTGATTGCATGTGTTCAAGGATAGAATATGGCTTGGATGATTAATCCATGGGATAGACAGCTAGGGGGGGAACATATGCATGTTGGAGCATGAATTATATAATGAAAAGTGAATGATTAGTGCTCTAGTGTTAGGACAAAGGTGCAGCTGAAATGAAAAGGGAAATGCAAAGGGAGTTTGAAGGGAAGGCACGGCATGGATGTGTTTTGGGTGTGTGTGTGTGAATGTGTAGCTTAATGATTAAGTGAATGAGTATGTGGATGCATGTGGATTAAAGGGGTGTGAATGGTGGTGTAATGATGAAATGAAATGGCTAGAAAGTGGCAAGGGAATGCATGTGTTGATGATTTGTGGTGCAATGATGAAAGGCAAAGTGCATGTGTTGATTTGTGGTGCAATGATTAAGTGTAATGGCTGAAAATGGGATGGATTTGCAAGGGCCACGGCAATGAGGGAATGATTGTGTTCATGTGGCTGAAATTGGTGTGTAATTGGGCTAGGGTTTAAGTGCATGAAATGGACTCAAATTGCTCCCCCTTGCATGGCAAGGAATGGTGTTTGTGTTAAGCCCATGGCAAGGTGTTATGTGATTGGGTTAGCGCCATTGTTTTGTGTCCTCAAGTGCATACAAGGCTTTCAATTTCAACCAACACTTGGGCTCCAAGTATAAGCTATCCATCCTTAGCCCAATAGTGCTCCAAAACACTCCACAATGCACCCTTTCGTCAAACACGTCTTATTATCCTGAAAACACACAAAAGAAACATAAAGGACTAAAATAACTAAATAAACATAACGTAAATGTACGAGAACAAGCCATTTAAGTCGCATGAATATGCTCCTATCAAATACCCCCACACTTATCTTTTGCTAGTCCTCGAGCAAAACAAAACAAAAGAAATAAAAAACAAGACGACACTGAACAAAAAAAAACACAACCTAAACCTTCCAACAATCGTCTCAAGGATTTCCAATGCACATGATAAGTTAAAAATCATTATTCCCACAGATTTTAGCCATCTTTACACTTAAGTACATTCTTAATCATAGTCACCACATACTAGTTCACAATTAAGCATTAAAAACCATGTTTTGAATGTAGTAACATGCCTTAGAGAATTTGCTCAATTCCTTACAAGATATGCACTCAGTTTTCACTCAGATTTTCTGACTACACACCCTAATCTAGTTATATGTGAGAAGATTGATGTAAGCATAAAAATGAACACTCACATATATGTATCATAAAGAGAGCAATTTCTGGAGTTAATAAGCATGTTTAGGTATGATCTCATGAATGGAATGCTACTACTTAGATGCAAGAACCAGTGACACCATATGCTCATATCAATTCCAAACTCCACATTATTTAACACATAACGATCAAGATAGAAGTCAAAGGGGTGTAACGGGGCTAGGGTATTGGCTAACAATGAAAGGTGAAGGATAAACAAACATTCTTAAAGCAATAGTGAGCAAAGTATTTGAATTTAGGCACTTAGAATTCCCTTTAGAATGCAAAAATCAACTTTGAACACCCAAGGGAAAGTCACACAAAACTTAGGGCCATATTCAACTTTTTGGACCCTTTCTTCAACCATCAACGCTCGTGAGTTCATTCTTACTTATTTTCACTCTTTTTTTTTTTTTTTTTTTTTTTTTTCTTTTGAATCTCGAAACATACATATAAATGTAAGAACAAACTTTTACTCCCCCACACTCATTTTCTTGCATAATGTACTCAAAAGGAATTCATTTTAGTCATGCTCACTATCATTTAAGAACAAGGGTGTGGACTGTCCTACACTAGGCTAGGTGAGGATAATGTGGGTAAACAAAGAATAAAGGCTAAACAAGGCTCAACGGGGGTAAAACTTACAACATATACGAAATATGGGAAGTAAGGCTATTTGGCTATGGTGGCAACTACACAACTTCATCTTGATATATGTTATGCAATTCAATGTCATGCTTTGAATGAAACGAATATAAGTTCTAGCATTTAGTTCTATCATGATACAATTGCATTCTAAGTAGCAACCAAGCAAGGAATAATGAGATCATGCAACAACTTTAGAAAACAAAGAATCACAGAAAAATAACTCTCCAAAGAAAGTAATGGCTCGAGTCTCACAGGGTTGTAGCGTTTGTTTGAGTTCCTTCCTTCAAGCATGTTACAAAAACGAATTTTTCTTTTATGATTGCATGTGAAGTCATACATTATAACCATAACCAAGCATATACCAAGAGTAAATCAAACTTTTCTCTATGTTTATAACTCTCTTTAATAGCCATGCAATTACAAACCAAATCCTCATTATTATGTTGGAAGGTACCCTAAGACACAAAAACAACTCAAAACACTCTTTTTAGGCTTTTCAAAACATGTTTTTCAAAATTTTATGTGATTTTTGGAGTTATAAAACAAAACACACTAAAAACACTCTAAAACAACTTAAAAGCACCTTAAAACAGCAAGGAACAACATTTGAAGTAATGGGTGATAAAATCCCACGAATTTGCATTAAATGTACTTAGTTACCCCCCCACACTTAAATCAAACATTGTCCTCAATGTTTTAAGCATAGATTCACACAAAGCATAAGTAAATACACAAAAAGCACTTAAACATACTAAACATGGCATAATGTAATTAACAAAGAGAAGAGTTTAGGGACGCAAATCTGGTTATGGAGTGTAAATTCCATCTTCTCCTTGGTAATTGCATTGATCTTGGTGATTCCACAGGCTTACTCTTGAACTGGTTTCTGCCCATCGTTGATTTTCCTTTGTGCTACTTCTTGAACTGGGCAGCAGGATTCTTTTGGGTCTCCCCCGAAGGTCTGAGCTAGGTCTGAGTTTCCTCCTTTTATCTGTTTCTTTGTTCAATCTTTCCAATTCGTATTGAAGAGGGTTAGAGGATAGCTCAGCATATGCAGTTGTTGCTTGTCTCCACATGCTTCAATGTATCATTTTCACTTGCCTTACTTGCTCCGTTGAAGATGACTACTCGAGAGCAACGCTAGGTAAGCAATCAGGAACAGATTCCAGGCAGTTGGCTCCAGATCGGAAGACTGACTCCAAGTGCCGGCTGATTGCTTCTTTTACTTTGCCATGCGAGTAAGAACAAGGACAAAGAAAAGGACAGGGAAAGAGCATGATATGAGATACTTTTGCTTTAGACCTTGATGATATGAGATACCTTTGCTTTTGAAGAAACGGCGAATGAAGCAGCACATGTATTTGTTGTGGTTGTCTCCACATGCTTCGATCGATCGTTTCCTCTGCCTCATTTGTACTCCAGGTTTCTGGTATCTTCTTTGGGGGAGAAAAAATTGAGTATTTCAAGAGGCTTTGCTGGGAGTGCGCCCTTAGAGGTGAGGGAGAGTTGGGCATTTTCTTCAGGTTTGCCTTGTCATAAAAGACGAAGGTCGACATATATAGAGATAATATCAGGTGGTGGTACTATTCTTTTACCCTTGTTGACAAATGTCTCTTCGATATCAGAACGATGCCTCCTCGATTTCTGAGCAGGCGCCCTTTCGATTTCTGAACGACGCCCCTTTGCTTTCTGAATGACATGTAGTAGTGCGGATGCGGCTCCTTTTGACAAAGCTGCACGCGTTTTCTGAAAAGTAGAGAAAGCGTCGCCGAACTTTGCGCTTGTCGGCAAAAGATGTGTAGTTGTGATGATGGCCTCCACGTGTTGTCTGAAAAGAAGAAATCTTTTGACAAAGTTGAACGCGCCTTCTGAAAAGCCGAGCGTCGCCTAAATTACGCCGGAAATTCCGGCTTCTTGAATCGGTGGACGCGTCGCCTTGGCTTTTTATAGAGCTATCGATCACCACAACAAACACACTCTGAAGATTTCTCATTCTTGAAAATCGACTCCGGCCCTTTGAAATTTAACTCCATCCCTTCTCTTTGAACACTTTTGAAAAATGGCAAACTCATCGAACCTTAGCTTGGAATTGAGCCTTAGCAGTGATACGGGCGCGCCGCGTCAAGGTAACGTATGGCGCCCTTCTTTCTTTTCTTCTAACGGTCCTCTCACAGGTGAAGACTCCGTGATGCAGGACGCCACAACAGCTACAATAGTAGGTAGGAACCTCCTCACTCCAAAAGATAGTAGGCTGCTGTCAGGACGGTCCGATGAGTTGGCCGTTCAAAAGTCCCTCGCACTTAGTGTTCAGTGTGCGAGTTCTGTGTCCAACATGGGCCAACGCCTGCTTGCCCGCTCCCGTCAGGTGGAATCATTGATGGCAGAGGTGGAAAGTCTCAAGCAGGAGATCCAGCAGCTTAAGTATGAAGTTTGCATGTGCTTGCAAATAACTATTCGTCGGGCATGAATAGGAAGCTTGATGAACTGCAAGAATCTGAGGGTCGAATTCACAGTGACCGTCAAAGGCTTGCGGCTTATCTCCAGAGGCACCTGTTTCATGGGTCATCCAGCGCTTGGCCAAGTATTGAGGCCTGGAATGCTCTAGCTCCGATGCCTTCTGCTCCGATGTCTTCTGCCCCTATGCCTCCCGCTTCTATGCCTTCTGCTTCGACGCCTCGTAGTGGGGCTTCAAGTAAACGCCCTTTGTGAAGGCTCCATCTTTCTTTGTTTAGCATTGCCTATCAATAAATCAAACATTTTCTCAATGTTACAATCATAGACTCACACAATTAATAAACAAACAACAATAACTAAACAACCTAACAAGGCAGAAACGAAATAGCAACAAAGAGAAGAGTTTTTAGGAATCTGGAATTGGAGTGCTTTCTAAGTCTTCCTTTGTTGAATGCATGGGTTGCCTCCCAAGTGATAGGAGCATATTCATGCGACTTAAATGGCTTGTTCTCGTGCATTTACGTTATGTTTCTTTAGTTATTTTAGTACTTTAAGCTATTTTCGTGTGTTTGTAGGTCCAAAGGGCTAAAGGAGCAAAAAGATGCATTTTGGAGATTTTTTGAGCACTTTTGGGCTAAGGATGGATAGCTTATGCTTGGAGCCAAAGTGTTGGACGAAATTGAAGACCTAATTGGAGCCAAAGTGTTGGAACCTTGTTCTCTTTAGTTTTAGGACATTTAAACCTTTCCTAATCCCAATCATGCCATGCATAACACACATCCATTCTAACACATTGTCATTGCACATGCATTTCCTTCATTAATTAACCCACATGCTCCCATTACTTATCATAACCACATATCATATCACTTTATCATATCACTTATCACTTATCATAACCACTTATCACATCATAACCACATATCATATCACTTATCACTTATCACTTATCATCATCACTTTAGCTTTAATTCACATGAACATTCACTCACCACAAACATTTCACATGCTTTCCTATTCAATTAAATCAGCCACATGCATTCATCATCATAACCTAGCTGTCATTCCACTTCATTGCACATGCATCTTCAAAGAAATCAGATTTCCATCATATTCACATGCATTCATCATCATAACCTAGCTGTCATTCCACTTCATTGCACATGCATCTTCAAAGAAATCAGATTTCCATCATATTCACATGCATTCCATCTTTTAATTTAATCACATGCACATTCACCTTGCTTTGCAGAAAATCCACTTCATAACACATGCATCTTGGCAGATTTCACATGCACTCATGCACATTCATCTTAATCATTCACATATCTTTAATCCACATGCATTTCCACCTAGATTTCCACCTCACAACCACCAGAAATCAACCAAAAACGTGCATTCCCTTTCATTTCTGTCAAAACACATGCATTTCCACCCTTTAATCACATGCACAAACAGCCACATGCATCTTCCATCACCATTTCAGATTTCCACCAAGTTCCTAGCTGTCATGTTCCCCCCATTTCACCTATAAATACTCATTCATTCATTCTCATTCACACAACAATCCATTCACCACAGAAATAAGGCCTTTGTGCCAGAAATTCACCCATTCCAAACACTCTTCCATAAACTCATCCATTGCAGAAATGTAGACCATCAAACCACCCCCTTTGTGCCGTGAGTCTTCCCTACAAATCCAAACACCATCCTTCCATTCCTCCACTACTACCCAAACCATTCACACCATCAAACTATCCTTAGACCTTGTGCTACAACGAAGAGGAAGATAAGAGTGCCTAAACGTTCATACAATTCAAGTTTGAGTTGTTGGAATGTTTAGGTGTTTCTTTGATTTCTATGTTTAATTTCAATACTCTTTGTTTTGTACGAATGAGGCATGGAAGAGAAGAGTGCCTAAACGTTCATACAATTCAAGTTTGAGTTGTTGGAATGTTTAGGTGTTTCTTTGATTCTCTTTGTTTTGTATCATAAGGAACTAAACCCCCCTTGGCTAGGGGGTAATTTGAAATATATGTTTATGCTTGCATTTTGATTTGATTACTTCTAATTGCGTTTCATAAGTTGTGATTCAATTTGTTTAACCGTTTTATTGATAACTTATTTATGTATGTTTATTGAGAGTGCACACTTAATTTTCATGCATGAATATGACGCTAGAATATAAGTGAGTTTCACCTAATAGTTACGAACTTATATTCATAAGTAGTGGAGGTTGCTTATAAACAATCGCGTTAAACGAATTCTTGGCAAGAGTTTCATGCATTCATAGTAACGAATGCCTCGTCAACACTTATAATTTTCATAGAGCGTAATGATTCTTGCTTGTACCTCTTCTATGCATTCATGTTGAGGACTTGTGGGGAATGTTTTGAATTGTCGCATGCATCATCCAATTCAATAACGTTAGGAAGATTTGAAGGTTAATTAGTGCATCACGGTTAACTTGGGGTGTTGAGAATTCATGGTTTATTGAAATGCAATTGGAAATCATTTATTATGCAAGTATAACATGTATGGAGATGAACCCCTTGGCTAGCATCCATCCATTCATTCCATTTCATCACATTCATATATACTATCTGTCTTAATTCGAATCTGTACATTTTGTTTAATTTCGTATAAAACTCAATCCCCCTTTACTTTATTGTCCAATTTAGTAGAAAGTGTTTTGGTTTATGTTTATAAGTGTTTTGATTCATTTTGTTACATAATTTCGTCCAAATTCACCAAAGTGCTCAAAACTGCCCAGAAAGTGATTTTAAGGCAGTTTTGAGTGTTTTGGGTGATGTTTGAGTCTTTTGGTTTGTTTTAATGTTTTAAGTGTTTAGTTTTACATTCTTTGAGTTAGTTTATGTTTATAAGTGTTTTGATTCATTTTGTTACATAATTTCGTCCAAATTCACCAAAGTGCTCAAAACTGCCCAGAAAGTGATTTTAAGGCAGTTTTGAGTGTTTTGGGTGATGTTTGAGTCTTTTGGTTTGTCTTAGTGTTTTAAAGTTTAGTTTTGCATTCTTTGAGTCTAGTATAGTGTTTCATATTGTTATTTTACGTTTTTGAGTCAAATCCAAGTGGTTAACAATCCCTCCTAATCCCCGGTCCAGAACGATCCCTACTTATACTTATACTACAATTTGACGAAAAGAGGGTTTAATTTATGCGCGTATAATTCTCGCATCACCAAGTAGCGCTTGCTTTTACGTCTTGCAGCTGGACGGTACCTCCGTTTAAGCTTGACTAGGTTCCACGGCATGGAGGGGTACCTCCTCCACGACATGCTCCTCAAACATCTCGTAATAGGGCTTCAATCGATGCCCATTCACTTTGAATTCTTGCTGCGTCCTTGAACTTTTGATTTGCACTGCACCATGAGGGAAAACATTAGTGACAATAAAAGGACCAACCCATTTGGAACGCAACTTACCCGGAAACAACCGAAGGCGAGAATTGAACAACAACACTTTCTGCCCAATAGAGAACGTCTTGGCACGAATCATCTTGTCATGAAATGCCTTTGTTTTCTCCTTGTAAATCGTGGCATTCTCATATGCTTCATTTCGGATTTCATCAAGCTCACATAATTGAAGCTTCATATGTAAACCTGCGGCATCAAGGTCCATATTGAACGTTTTGACGGCCCAATGTGCACGATGCTCTAGTTCGACGGGAAGATGGCATGGCTTCCCATAGATGAGCCGAAAAGGTGACATCCCAATGGGGGTTTTGTAGGCAGTGCGATACGCCCACAATGCATCGTTTAAGCGCAAACTCCAATCCTTCCTTGTAGGTCCCACGGTCTTCTCAAGAATCTGCTTGATTTCCCTATTCGAAACCTCGGCTTGCCCGCTCGTTTGAGGATGATAAGGTGTGGCCACCTTATGTGTGACATTGTATTTCTTGAGCAACGCTTTGATGGTTCGATTACAAAAATGGGAACCTCCATCACTGATTAGCACTCGTGGCATTCCAAACCTTGCAAAAATGTTAGTTTTCACAAAATCTGCAACTACTCGAGAATCATTAGTTCGGGTGGCTTTTGCTTCCACCCATTTCGACACATAATCCACAGCAAGCAATATATAAATAAACCCATGTGACGAAGGAAAGGGACCCATAAAATCAATACCCCAAACATCAAAGATTTCAACACTAAAAATGGGGGTTTGCGGCATTTGCTGTTTAGGACCAATATTGCCCGTTCTTTGGCATCTATCACAAGACATGCAAAATGTTCTAGCATCCCTAAAGATGGTAGGCCAATAGAAACCACATTCTAACACCTTAAGTGCTGTTCTTTGAGTGCCAAAGTGTCCCCCACAAGCATAAGTGTGACAAAAGGTTAGAATAGCATTAAACTCAGAATCGTGCACACACCTACGTATAACTTGGTCAGGGCAATATTTCCACAAATACGGGTCATCCCACACATAAAACCGTGCCTCTTTCTTCAATTTATCACATTGGTGTTTAAGTAATTCACTAGGAACATGTTTAGACACTAAATAATTCACCAAATCAGCATACCAGGGTTCACTTACCTTGACGGACATCAGTTGCTCATCTGGGAATGTCTCTATGATAGGCACGGCATCCTCTTCATGCACCATACGGCTCAAGTGGTCAGCCACCACGTTTTCACTTCCTTTCTTGTCCCGGATTTCGATATCGAATTCTTGGAGAAGAAGCATCCATCGGATAAGCCTCGGCTTTGCTTCCTTTTTCGTGAGCAAGTACCTCAAAGCTGCATGATCAGAATAAACGATTACTTTAGTTCCAATTAAATATGAACGGAATTTATCTAAAGCAAAAACCACAGCTAGAAGTTCTTTTTCCGTCGTGGAGTAGTTCAATTGGGCATCGTTGAGAGTCCGAGAGGCATAGTATATGACATGCGGCCGCTTGTCTCTTCTTTGTCCTAGAACAGCTCCTAATGCATAGTCGGATGCATCGCACATGAGCTCGAACGGAAGGCTCCAATCTGGAGGTACAATAATGGGGGCCGAGACTAGCTTCTCCTTGAGTTGGTTAAATGCCGAATTACACTCTTCATCAAACTTGAATGGCACATCTTTTTGAAGCAATCGGCCAAGAGGGTTGGACATCTTGGAGAAGTCCTTGATAAAACGCCTATAGAACCCTGCATGGCCAAGAAATGAACGTACCTCTCTAACCGAAGTAGGAGAGGGTAAGTGACGTACAAGGTCTATTTTCGATTTATCTACTTCAATTCCTTTTTCTGAAACAATATGTCCTAAAACTATACCTTGTTTCACCATAAAGTGACATTTCTCCCAATTCAAGACAAGGTTAGTTTCAACACATCGTTTCAAAATTAAGGTCAGATTATCCAAGCAATTATCAAATGAACTCCCAAATACACTGAAATCATCCATGAAAACCTCAATGATCTTTTCAACAAAATCGGAAAATATACTTACCATACACCTTTGGAAAGTGGCCGGTGCGTTGTATAAGCCAAATGGCATGCGACGATAAGCAAATGTTCCAAAGGGACATGTGAATGTGGTCTTCTCTTGATCATCCGGGGCTATCACAATTTGGTTATATCCAGAGTATCCATCAAGAAAACAGTAAAAAGCATGACCGGCTAACCTTTCGAGCATCTGGTCGATGAATGGCAAAGGAAAGTGATCTTTCCTAGTCATGGCATTTAGCTTCCGGTAATCGATACATACTCGCCAACCTGTTTGAATGCGGGTTGGCACAAGCTTATTCTCAGCATTCTTCACCACTGTCACTCCGGACTTCTTTGGAACACATTGCACCGGTGACACCCAACGACTATCAGAGATCGGATAAATCACTCCACAATCAAGAAGTTTGATAATCTCCTTTTTCACAACTTCCATCATTGGAGGGTTGAGACGGCGCTGAGCCTCTCGAGTTGGTTTAGCCCCCTCCTCAAGAAGTATACGGTGCATGCATGTGGTAGGGCTTATTCCTTTAATGTCGGCCAAAGTCCACCCTATGGCCGTTTTGTGCTCTCGCAGCACCCTCACAAGCTTCTCCTCCTCCATTGCCGTGAGACTTGATGAAATGATGACGGGCAATGTTTCGCCTTTTCCCAAAAACACATACTTCAAATGGTCCGGCAACGGCTTAAGTTCAAGCGATGGTGCCTGAACAACAGAAGGTAGCATCTTAGTGGAAACTGAATTTGAAAGTGAGAGTGGAACCTTACCATATTGTTGTGGCAATGACTCAAGGGCTGCCACAACCTCAATTATTTCTTCACTAGAACCCATTGCAAAGAATTCCTCCTCCTTGCCGTGGCCTTGCATTGGCCCAAATCCTTCATTTTTGCGCTCTATGGCCTTAGTGATGGTTGTTTCCAGGGCGTCCTCGTTCAATTCTTCAAGGTATACCTGCGCCAAAGAATCGATAACATCAATGGAAAAACAAGAATGGTCATCAACGGGATATCTCATAGTTTCAGAAATATTAAAATCAATCACTTCCCCATCGAATTCCATTGTCAAGGTGCCTTTGTATACATCAATCTTCGTTCGGGCCGTCTTCATGAACGTCCTACCCTAAGTACATTTAATGCAAATTCGTGGGATTTTATCACCCATTACTTCAAATGTTGTTCCTTGCTGTTTTAAGGTGCTTTTAAGTTGTTTTAGAGTGTTTTTAGTGTGTTTTGTTTTATAACTCCGAAAATCACATAAAACAACTTAAAAGCACCTTAAAACAGCAAGGAACAACATTTGAAGTAATGGGTGATAAAATCCCACGAATTTGCATTAAATGTACTTAGTTACCGAATCACCCCCTAGCTAAAGGGGGTTTAGTTCCTCATAACCTTGAAATCAAAGAAACAACTAAACATTCCAACAACTCAAACTTGAATTGTATGAACGTTTAGGCACTCTTCTCTTCCATTACAAAACAAAGAAAATTGAATTCAAACATTGAAATCAAAGAAACACCTAAACATTCCAACAACTCAAACTTGAATTGTATGAACGTTTAGGCACTCTTCTCTTCCTCGTTGTTGTGGCACAAGGTCTAAGGTGAGCTTTGGGGATTAAGTGAAGTGTTTTGGAGGGATGGGAAGGGGTTGGATAGTGGTTGAAATGGAGGATAAAAACTGCACAGATTGGAAGGGGATTTGCGGCACAAGGGTTGTGTTTGTGTTGTGTGAAGTGTATGAAATGAGATGATATGGAGTGGGGAGTGAATCAATTACAAATGAATGAAGTGTGTGTGGTTTATATAGGGAGAGAATGGGTGAGAATGTGGCTGCAATGCATGTGAAAAACAACTAGGAAAGTGGAAGGAAAGCTGGAATTGCACAAGGGGAATGCTGGAAAGTGGAAGGGATGCACGGCATGGATGTTTTGGTGCATGTGTTGGCTGATTTGGTTGTTGGGAAAAACATGTGTTTGCATGTGAATGTTGTGAATGGCAGCTAGGGGAGGGAATATATGCATGTGGTGGCTGAATGATGAAGAGAAGTTGCTGAAAATCTAAGGGAAAGGCACGGCATTGAAGGTGTTTTTGTGTTGAAAATGCATGTGATTGCATGTGTTCAAGGATAGAATATGGCTTGGATGATTAATCCATGGGATAGACAGCTAGGGGGGGAACATATGCATGTTGGAGCATGAATTATATAATGAAAAGTGAATGATTAGTGCTCTAGTGTTAGGACAAAGGTGCAGCTGAAATGAAAAGGGAAATGCAAAGGGAGTTTGAAGGGAAGGCACGGCATGGATGTGTTTTGGGTGTGTGTGTGTGAATGTGTGGCTTAATGATTAAGTGAATGAGTATGTGGATGCATGTGGATTAAAGGGGTGTGAATGGTGGTGTAATGATGAAATGAAATGGCTAGAAAGTGGCAAGGGAATGCATGTGTTGATGATTTGTGGTGCAATGATGAAAGGCAAAGTGCATGTGTTGATTTGTGGTGCAATGATTAAGTGTAATGGCTGAAAATGGGATGGATTTGCAAGGGCCACGGCAATGAGGGAATGATTGTGTTCATGTGGCTGAAATTGGTGTGTAATTGGGCTAGGGTTTAAGTGCATGAAATGGACTCAAATTGCTCCCCCTTGCATGGCAAGGAATGGTGTTTGTGTTAAGCCCATGGCAAGGTGTTATGTGATTGGGTTAGGGCCATTGTTTTGTGTCCTCAACTGCATACAAGGCCTTCAATTTCAACCAACACTTGGGCTCCAAGTATAAGCTATCCATCCTTAGCCCAATAGTGCTCCAAAACACTCCACAATGCACACCTTTCGTCAAACACGTCTTATTATCCTGAAAACACACAAAAGAAACATAAAGGACTAAAATAACTAAAGAAACATAACGTAAATGTACGAGAACAAGCCATTTAAGTCGCATGAAGATGCTCCTATCAAATACCCCCACACTTATCTTTTGCTAGTCCTCCAGCAAAACAAAACAAAAGAAATCAAAAACAAGACGACACTAAACAAAAAAAAACACAACCTAAACCTTCCAACAATCGTCTCAAGGATTTCCAATGCACATGATAAGTTAAAAATCATTATTCCCACAGATTTTAGCCATCTTTACACTTAAGTACATTCTTAATCATAGTCACCACATACTAGTTCACAATTAAGCATTAAAAACCATGTTTTGAATGTAGTAACATGCCTTAGAGAATTTGCTCAATTCCTTACAAGATATGCACTCAGTTTTCACTCAGATTTTCTGACTACACACCCTAATCTAGTTATATGTGAGAAGATTGATGTAAGCATAAAAATGAACACTCACATATATGTATCATAAAGAGAGCAATTTCTGGAGTTAATAAGCATGTTTAGGTATGATCTCATGAATGGAATGCTACTACTTAGATGCAAGAACCAGTGACACCATATGCTCATATCAATTCCAAACTCCACATTATTTAACACATAACGATCAAGATAGAAGTCAAAGGGGTGTAACGGGGCTAGGGTATTGGCTAACAATGAAAGGTGAAGGATAAACAAACATTCTTAAAGCAATAGTGAGCAAAGTATTTGAATTTAGGCACTTAGAATTCCCTTTAGAACGCAAAAATCAACTTTGAACACCCAAGGGAAAGTCACACAAAACTTAGGGCCATATTCAACTTTTTGGACCCTTTCTTCAACCATCAACGCTCGTGAGTTCATTCTTACTTATTTTCACTCTTTTTTTTTTTTTTTTTTTTTTTTTTTTTTTTTTTTTCTTTTGAATCTCGAAACATACATATAAACGTAAGAACAAACTTTTACTCCCCCACACTCATTTTCTTGCATAATGTACTCAAAAGGAATTCATTTTAGTCATGCTCACTATCATTTAGAACAAGGGTGTGGACTGTCCTACACTAGGCTAGGTGAGGATAATGTGGGTAAACAAAGAATAAAGGCTAAACAAGGCTCAACGGGGGTAAAACTTACAACATATACGAAATATGGGAAGTAAGGCTATTTGGCTATGGTGGCAACTACACAACTTCATCTTGATATATGTTATGCAATTCAATGTCATGCTTTGAATGAAACGAATATAAGTTCTAGCATTTAGTTCTATCATGATACAATTGCATTCTAAGTAGCAACCAAGCAAGGAATAATGAGATCATGCAACAACTTTAGAAAACAAAGAATCACAGAAAAATAACTCTCCAAAGAAAGTAATGGCTCGAGTCTCACAGGGTTGTAGCGTTTGTTTGAGTTCCTTCCTTCAAGCATGTTACAAAAACGAATTTTTCTTTTATGATTGCATGTGAAGTCATACATTATAACCATAACCAAGCATATACCAAGAGTAAATCAAACTTTTCTCTATGTTTATAACTCTCTTTAACAGCCATGCAATTACAAACCAAATCCTCATTATTATGTTGGAATGTACCCTAAGACACAAAAACAACTCAAAACACTCTTTTTAGGCTTTTCAAAACATGTTTTTCAAATTTTTATGTGATTTTCGGAGTTATAAAACAAAACACACTAAAAACACTCTAAAACAACTTAAAAGCACCTTAAAACAGCAAGGAACAACATTTGAAGTAATGGGTGATAAAATCCCACGAATTTGCATTAAATGTACTTAGTTACCCCCCCACACTTAAATCAAACATTGTCCTCAATGTTTTAAGCATAGATTCACACAAAGCATAAGTAAATACACAAAAAGCACTTAAACATACTAAACATGGCATAATGTAATTAACAAAGAGAAGAGTTTAGGGACGCAAATCTGGTTATGGAGTGTAAATTCCATCTTCTCCTTGGTAATTGCATTGATCTTGGTGATTCCACAGGCTTACTCTTGAACTGGTTTCTGCCCATCGTTGATTTTCCTTTGTGCTACTTCTTGAACTGGGCAGCAGGATTCTTTTGGGTCTCCCCCGAAGGTCTGAGCTAGGTCTGAGCTTCCTCCTTTTATCTGTTTCTTTGTTCAATCTTTCCAATTCGTATTGAAGAGGGTTAGAGGATAGCTCAGCATATGCAGTTGTTGCTTGTCTCCACATGCTTCAATGTATCATTTTCACTTGCCTTACTTGCTCCGTTGAAGATGACTACTCGAGAGCAACGCTAGGTAAGCAATCAGGAACAGATTCCAGGCAGTTGGCTCCAGATCGGAAGACTGACTCCAAGTGCCGGCTGATTGCTTCTTTTACTTTGCCATGCGAGTAACAACAAGGACAAAGAAAAGGACAGGGAAAGAGCATGATATGAGATACTTTTGCTTTAGACCTTGATGATATGAGATACCTTTGCTTTTGAAGAAACGGCGAATGAAGCAACACATGTATTTGTTGTGGTTGTCTCCACATGCTTCGATCGATCGTTTCCTCTGCCTCATTTGTACTCCAGGTTTCTGGTATCTTCTTTGGGGGAGAAAAAATTGAGTATTTCAAGAGGCTTTGCTGGGAGTGCGCCCTTAAAGGTGAGGGAGAGTTGGGCATTTTCTTCAGGTTTGCCTTGCCATAAAAGACGAAGGTCGACATATATAGAGATAATATCAAGTGGTGGTACTATTCTTTTACCCTTGTTGACAAATGTCTCTTCGATATCAGAACGACGCCTCCTCGATTTTTGAGCAGGCGCCCTTTCGATTTCTGAACGACGCCCCTTTGCTTTCTGAATGACACGTAGTAGTGCGGATGCGGGTCCTTTTGACAAAGCTGCACGCGTTTTCTGAAAAGCAGAGAAAGCGTCGCCGAACTTTGCGCTTGTCGGCAAAAGATGTGTAGTTGCGATGATGGCCTCCACGTGTTGTCTGAAAAGAAGAAATCTTTTGACAAAGTTGAACGCGCCTTCTGAAAAGCCGAGCGTCGCCTAAATTACGCCGGAAATTCCGGCTTCTTGAATCGGTGGACGCGTCGCCTTGGCTTTTTATAGAGCTATCGATCACCACAACAAACACACTCTGAAGATTTCTCATTCTTGAAAATCGACTCCGGCCCTTTGAAATTTAACTCCATCCCTTCTCTTTGAACACTTTTGAAAAATGGCAAACTCATCGAACCTTAGCTTGGAATTGAGCCACATATTCACCCACATGCACCCATAATCATTCACACCTTGCAGCCACATGCATTGCCCTTTGCATTTCCAGCTTTCCACCAACCTCCTAGCTGTCATATTCCCTCTTTTAATCATTCATCCACCTATAAATAAACATCCATTGCAGCCACAAGAGGGGGGATTCATTCATACACAAATAGACACCAAAAACTTCCCATTGGAGCCGTGCAAAACCATCCATTCCAGCACCAATTCCAGCAACAATCCCATCCTTGCCGTGCCTTCACTCCACCATTCCATCCATTCATACACACTTCACACCATCACACATCCATTCCTCCATACAAATACCACCCCAAAACCTATCCTTAGACCTTGTGCCGTAACAAAGAGGAAGAGAAGAGGGCCTAAACGTTCATACAATTCAAGTTTGAGTTGTTGGAATGTTTAGGTGTTTCTTTTCCTTTGATTTCAATGTTTAATTTCAATTCTCTTTGTTTTGTACGTATGAGGAACTAAACCCCCCCTTGGCTAGGGGGGATTCGAAATATATGTTTGTGCTTGCAATATGATGTGATTACTTCTAATTACGTTTCATAAGTTGTGAATTCAATTTACTTATCTATGTGAATTACACTTATTTATGTATGTTTATTGAAAGTGCACGCTTAATTTTCATGCATGAATATGACGCTAGAATATAAGTGAGTTTCACCTAATCGTTACAAACTTATATTCACAAGTAGTAAAAGTTAATGATCTCAATTGCGTTAAGTAAATTCTTGGCATAAGTTTCATGCAGTTCATAGTAACGAGTGCTTCGTCAATGCTTATGGTTTTCAAAGAACTTAATGATTCTTGCTTGTATCTCTATTATGCAGTTCATATAGGGAACTTGTGGGGAATGCTTTGGGTTGTCGTATGCAATCATCCAATTCAATAACGTTAGGAAAATCTGAGGGTTAATTAGTGCAATTCACGGTTAATTAGTGCAATTCATGGTTTATTGAAAAGCAATTGGAAATCGTTTTATATGCAAGTATAACATGTTTGGAGATGAACCCCTTAGCTAGCCTTCATTCCATTCATTAAATCCAAATTCGTTTTACAATCTGCTTAGTTTATTAACTTGTTTTGTTATTTCAATTTTCGTCAAATCAAACCCCCCCTTTACTTTCTTGTTATTTAGTGCTTAGAATCTGTTTAGTTTATGTTTTAAAGTATTTTGAATCAAGCCATAATCTTAAATTTGTCCAAAATTGGGTTTAAGGTCAGAAACTGCCTAGTTAGTGTTTTTAGGCAGTTTTGAGTCTTTTGAACTTGTTTTGAGTCTTTTCGTTTGTCTTAATGTTTTAAAGTTTAGTTTTGCATTCTTTGAGTCTAGTATAGTGTTTTATATTGTGTTTTTACGTTTTTGAGTCAAATCCAAGTGATTAACAATCCCTCCTAATCCCCGGTCCAGAACGATCCCTACTTACATACTTACTACAATTGTCAAAAAGAGGGTTTAATTTGTGTGCGTAAAATTCTCGCATCAAATTTTGGCGCCGTTGCCGAGGATTAGCAAATTTGCTAATCCCTTGGATTGTTCGTTTCTGTTATGTATTTTAGTTTTAGTTTTTTATTTGTGTTTTGTTTGTTGAATTCAAGTACTAGAGAAGCACAACATGGCACTTGATAATGCTTCTCTTTTGTCACAGCTCATGGAAAGGTCCCAAATGCAAAGCGTTGGTACATTTGATCTTCAATCAAGGAATAACGTGTTTTCCAATACTTACAATTCAGATTGGAGTGATCATTCAAACTCTATGTGGTGGGAACCTCAAAATGTTCAACAAGAAGGATATTGGCAGCCATATGAGGAGTTCTATTCAAGACCTATGCACCCACCACAACCTCATATTCAATATGCCCAACCAAACTCAAGTTCGTCAATAGATTATAATCAAAAGCTTAATGAATTAATTTTTTTGGTGCAGGGCTCACAAAATCAAGCCAATGAGGCTCAACAAGGAGAATATTGGCAGCCATATGAGGAGTTCTATTCAACGCCTATGCAGCCACCACAACCTGCCCAAAGCAATGTAGGTAATTCAAGTGATAATGATAAGATTTTTCAATTACTTACTACTTTGACGCAGGAAGTCCAAACTCAAAACAAAGAGAGGCAAAATCAAGACAAAAGGTTGGACCACTTGGAAAAGCAAATTGGGCAGATAGCGGAGTTCGTAGGACAATTTCGAGACCAAAACAAACTCCCTAGTTCAACCATTGCAAATCCGAATGGAGGATTTGAAACTGCCAAGGAAATCATCTTGAGAAGTGGCAAGGAGATTGGAACGGACCCTTAACCATCAAAATCAAATCACAAGGAAGATGAAAGATTGCAATTTGAGGAAGAGGAACCCAAGCCACGGAAAGGGTGGAAACACCTTTGCCGGAGGCACCTATTGCTCATACGCCATCTAATTCAAGTAAGGTTGTTCCAAATTTAATTAGTTCTAACCCCATTCCACCTAATATCCCTATTCCTTGCAGGTTCATGAATTCCAAGAAAGAAGAAAGTGAAAAAGACATCTTGGAAGAGGACGTTCTTGAGATAAACAACCCCAAAGAAGTTGAATTTTATAACACAGGACAAGGAACAATCCTCACACATAATCTGTCCAAGGGCAAAGTTCCTGAAATGTTCAAAAAAGATGTGTTTATCCTTGAGTTCATGTTGGAGCACACAGGTAAGCCGCCTCCCCGAATTTCAATTTTCTTTTATACTAATATGTTGTTGATGATTCAGGCACCCAATCTTGAATTTAAACTATTACCGGATCATTTCAAGTATCACCTTCCATTCAAAGATAAATTCCATGCCGTTTGATTCAAAAAAAATAAAAATAAAAAATAAATAAAAAAAAAAAAGAATGTAACTTTCACAAAGGATGTTTACGTGAACCCCCACTACTTGGCAAAACTCTAGAAGCGGAAGGCATCGGAGCAGGAGGCATCGAAGCGGGAGGCATCGAAGATAGATCATTCGAGGCCTCAATACTTGGTGGAACGCTAGATGACCCAGGAAAAAGGTGCCTCTGGAGGAATAAGGCGATCCCGACGTCCAATTCCGTCAAACGAACTACTCCGAGACTCCTTGGGACCTCAGCAAGCTACCTATGAGCTTCGTTTTCCTTAAAACATGAGAAATTACGTTTGCATAAATAGTACCCCAAAACGGACTTCGTGAAATCGATGTGAAAATGGTGGTTTTCTTACCTGAAAATAACACTGCTGTACTCCTCTCAGCCTCACGAGCTCGACTATGGTCTTGATTCCCTCGATCTGTGGAGATTTGGTATGTTTGTGTGTGTGTCCGTACGTGAACAAGGGAAATGAAAGGAAAGGGGGCTCGGGAGAGAGACAGGGAAAGGGACAAAGGGTTAGGGAGAGTGACAGTGTGAGTGTGTGGCCCAACACATGCCAACACCACACCAAACAACCAATAAACGTAAAAGAAACTAACTAGGGGCAAATAAGTCATTTCACACGTGAGTTTTCGATATTTTCGGGACGGGATGTCACATTTAGTAGCATCCAAGGAACAAGCGGGGACACAACATTAAATGGAGGAGTCTTTAGGTCTTCTAACTTGATTATAAAAGGTGGAAGATGTACAAGATTTAAAAAACGGCTCAGATAAATGTTATTAGCCTATTCTTAATTGGAATATGTTAGCTTTTGAAGTTTGTCGTTCAGAAATTGGATGGGTTTTTGAACCTGAAGGGTCCAGAGTAGGGTTGAACAAAAATTGGATTTTATAATGTGCTAGTTTGACAAACTTTAGAGATAGCAGCCCCACGGAAAGCTTGGATCAAAGTGCTTGCTCATTCCTCAGTTTTTTCTCCATTTTTAAGTTTTTTTTTTATGAGTTTTCAGTGTGCTATTTCATTGTTGGGCATAAGTAACTAAACTCTTTGTAGTTAGGGCTTAGTATGAAGCCCTAGAGATGATTCTTGCTTCGTTATAATATAACTCCAGTTTATAGTTCTAGTTTTTTGGATGAATGCTTACTTTACAATTATAATGGATGCCTATGACTTGTTTCTTTGATTGATCACCTTATAAATCTTGTCTTGGGTTATTATTGTTGTGATTATATGATGATCGACATATCTATCATATTTTCTTTGGCGGCATTTGATTATGATAAGAAGTAATCAAGTGAAGTAACATCTTGAATTCTTAGTAATATACGACATATTCAAAGGTTCTTGTGATATTCATATTCTCTTTTAACTTAATGGATTCTATTTCGTTAACTTGAGTAAACATCATGCTAGGTTGCTTGCTAGAATACTTGTAATGAGGTAAACAACATGCACTTTACATATCTTAGAGAGAATCAACATAACATAATCTGCATGCCATGGATGTGTTATGAATGTCTTCATTCCAATTGCTTGGATTGTAAGTTGGTATTATAATGTTGGTTGATGAATGTTTAGTCATGGATTACATGCTCTAACTTGACTCATATCTAATTTTAAAATCCATTCTTAATTTTGTTGATTTTATTATTAAATTTTCTGCTTAGTACCAATTCAAAACCAAATCAAATCTTTTTAAAGGTGTGTTTGTGTGTTGAGTTGCAAAGTAATAAACAATCATCAGTGGGATTGATGATAGGAGCATATTCATGCGACTTAAATGGCTTGTTCTCGTGCATTTACGTTATGTTTCTCTCGTTATTTTAGTCCTTTATGCTTCTTTTGTGTGTTTTCAGGTTCTAAGGGCCTAGGGAGCAAGAAAGTGCATTTTGAGGCCATTTGGAGCATTTTTGGGCATGGATTGGATAGCTTATCCATGGAGCCAAGAGGATGGACGAATTTGAAGGCCTTGTATGCACTTGAAGACACAAAACAATGGCTCTAGCCCAATCAAACACATTATGCCATACAAACCAACCTATTTTAGGCCCATTCTATGTACTTAAACCCTAGCCCTTTAAACTAATTCATTGATCACTTATCAAACCATTCACTTATCACTCACCACATATCATTCACTTATCACTTAACATATCATTCATTTATTTCACTTCCATACTCCTCTTAATTCCACATGCATTCTCACACATGCACATCATTCACTCACATTTCCACCATTCATTCTTTATTCCTTTCCAAACATCTCACATGCATTTCCACCTTCCTACTTCATCATTTCACCACATTCTCCCTCTTTAACTCACATGCATTCATCATAATTCACAACACAAAACAACTTCATTGCCGTGGGTTCCCATTTCCTTTCCAAACATCTCACATGCATTTCTTCATTATTTCCTAACCCTACATGCATTATTTATTGCATCTTCACATGCATTCACACACACTTTACACATTCAAACCGTGAGCTCCCATTCCTATATGCCATTTTCATATTTCCACCCACTAACCTAGTCATCAACACATGCACTTCCACCTTTCATCCACAATGATTCATGATTCATTCACTTTGCATCCTTTAAATCACATACTTTTCCATCATTAATTAGCCACTTGCATCTTAAACAAACAACCATATGTTCCCTCCACTACTCCTATAAATACCCTTGCACCCATTCAATTCATATCTCATATTTCCATTCACAACACTTCACACAACACAAATACCATTCCATTGCCGTGAGTCCCATTTCATTTTCTGCATATTTTCTCTTCATTCTTCCATCTCCAACCACTCCCTACTCCATTCCACATACACCTAAAGCCCTTAAGCTCACCTTAGACCTTGTGCTACAACAACGAGGAAGAAAAGA
Organism: Pyrus communis; assembly: GCF_041283825.1. Taxonomy (NCBI): domain Eukaryota; kingdom Viridiplantae; phylum Streptophyta; class Magnoliopsida; order Rosales; family Rosaceae; genus Pyrus; species Pyrus communis. The sequence goes on along the minus strand of NC_142578.1, from coordinate 13,029,212 downwards.
GTGCTTAAACGTTCATACAATTCAAGTTTGAGTTGTTGGAATGTTTAGGTGTTTCTTTGATTTCAAAGTTTAAATTTAATTCTCTTTGTTTTGTACGTATGAGAAGGGAAGAGAAGAGTGCCTAAACGTTCATACAATTCGAGTTGTTGGAATGTTTAGGTGTTTCTTTGATTTCAAAGTTATGAGGAACTAAACCCCCCTTTAGCTAGGGGGTGATTCGAAACTATGTTTATATTTGCATTTTGAATTGATTACGTTTGGTTGGAATTTCATAAGTTGTGGATTCAATTCGTTTAACTGTTTGATTGATAACTTATTTATGTATGTTCATTGAGATTGCAAGCTTAATTTTCATGCATAAATATGACGCTAGAATATAAGTGAATTTCACCTAATCGTTATGAACTTATATTCACAAGTAGTAGAGGTTGCTTATAAACAATCTCGTTAAACGAATTCTTGGCATAAGTTTCATGCGTATTCCATAGTAACGAATGCCTCGTCGATGTTTATGATTTCCGTTGAACTTAATGATCTTGGTTAAATGTCTCTATCATGCGTATTCCATAGTTAGGGACTTTGATTAAGAATAATTTGGTTGTAATGCGTATTCCATTCAATCCAACGAATTTAGGGAAATCTGAAAGTTAATCTAAGCGGATCTAATTAACTTGGAGCATTGAGTTTCACAACTTATCGAAAGACCAACTGAGAATCAATTTTGTTTGCAAGTGTAACATGTGTGGAGAAGAACCCCTTGGCTATTCCATCATCCATATTTTCATCACGTTCATATTTACATTTTGCCTTTAATTATATTCTGTCTTTTTAATTTAATATCGTCCAAACACAATTCCCCCCCTCTATTTTGTTAAGTTTTAATCATTCGTATTTGTTTTATTTTTGTAACTTTAAGCTTTTGGAGTCATAAACATTTGCAAATTCGTCTAAATCAAGTTCTAGCTTCTATTTGAGTCAATTTGATTGTTTTAGACAATTTGAGTTTTTCAAAGCCATTCTGAGTCATAGTAGTCTTGTTAAGAGTATTTTAATTTAGTTTTTATGTTTTTAAGTCAATTTAGAAGGTTTTAGCAAGCCCTCCTAATCCCCGGTCTAGAACGATCCCTCACTTATCCATTCTACTACAATTGTCAAACGAGGGTTTAATTTGAGTGTCAAGTAAATCTCGCATCAAATTTTGGCGCCGTTGCCGGGGATTAGCAACTTTGCTAATCCTTTGTCTTTATTTTTATATTTTTTTTTTGTTTTTCGTGCATTCTTATTTTAGATTCTTAGTTTGTTTGTTTCCTTGTTTTTTAGGTACTGTGTATGACTCGTCGCTCTCGGCCTATTATAGAGAACATCTCCGACTTTGACGGTGATTTTGAACGCACTTTGAGGAGAACGAGGAGTCAACAAGAGCCACCACAACCTCCACCACAACCTGGGCTTGAAGAAGACGAAGTAGGTGTAGAAGAAAAGCCCACGGATCAGATTTTTGAAGAAGAACAAGCCATGGCAGCAGATAATAGAACCATCAAGGAGCTTTCGGCCTCAGGTTTGGATAATGCATTGCCTCTTTGTATCCAATACCCCACGGCTGCAGAGGGGAAGACTGAGGAATTTGAACTCAAATCCAGTTTGTTACACCATATTCCGAAGTTCCATGGCTTGTCTATGGAAGACCCCAACAAACACTTGAAGGAGTTCGAGGTGGTTTGTTCGAGCATGACCCCCGTCAATGTGGATGGGAGTATATTGAAGATGAAGGCCTTTCCATTTTCACTTATGGACAAGGCCAAAGATTGGCTCTACGAACTAGCCCCGGGAACTGTGACTTCGTGGGAGAGTATGAAGCGTGCTTTCTTGGAGAAATTCTTCCCTACTTCGAGAGTGATTCTCCTACGGAAGAAAATTAGTGGTATTCAACAGAATCATGGTGAGACATTCCCGTCTTATTATGAGCGCTTCAAGGGCCTTGTAGCTTCATGTCCTCAACATCAAATGAAGGAGGAACTTCTCCTTCAATATTTCTATGAGGGCCTCCTTCCTATCGAACGTCAAATGGTTGATGCGTCAGCGGGAGGAGCATTGGTGGACAAAACACCAAGGGATGCCAAGATTCTCATAGCCAACCGAGCGCTCAACGCTCAACAATATGAAGGAGTGGGCCAAAGGGAAGCCCCACGGCAACAAAGTGTAAATGAGGTGAGTGCTATTTCTGAAATTCAATCACAACTTGCTAATCTTACTTCTCTTGTTTCTCAGGTTGTGATTGGTCCAAAAGCACAAGAACACCAAGTTTGTGGCGTGTGCTCAATTCAAGGGCATCCATCCGACAAGTGCCCTCAACTAATCGAGAATGGTGGGTGGGAATCTGCCAATGCAATTGGTTTCCAAGGACAAAATCAAAACAACCCATACTCGAACACTTACAATGCCGGATGGAGGGACCATCCAAACTTCAAATGGAGGGAGCCACAACAAGCTGCCCAACAAGGAGGATTTAGGCCAAACCCCCCTGGTTTTTATTCCAAGCCGTATGCACCCCAACAATCCCAACAACCTTCGGCATCATCTCATTCAGGTACGTCTTTGGAAAGTAATCAAGCTATGCAATTACTAACCTCTATTTCGCAGGGGTTGCAAAATCAAAACAACCGAATAGAAAATAACGAGAAGGAGATGATGGATATGAAGAAACAAATAGGGCAGATTTCTGAGTTCCTTGGACAGATTAGAGAGCAAGGAAAGCTTCCTAGCTCAACCACAGTCAATCCAAAGGGAGGATTCGAATCCGCCAAGGCCATCACCCTAAGGGGTGGAAAAGAAGTTGGGACCGAGCCAAACAATCCCAAATCTGCCCAGAAAGTAGATGAAGAGACGACACAACCTGAGGCAGATCACCCTAACTCGGCCAAATCAGGTAATTTAAGTTCAAATTCATGTACTTCACGTCCTAATCTGCCCAATGTACCTTTTCCTCGCAGGTTCATGCAAGAAAAAAAGGAAGAAAGCGAGAAGGACATTCTTGAAACGTTCCGGAAGGTGCAAGTGAACATACCGCTTCTCGATGCAATCAAACAGGTTCCAAAGTATGCTAAATTCCTCAAGGACCTATGCAATACAAAGAGAAGAAGGGCAAACAAAGAGGTAGTGAAGGTAAGCGAGAATGTGTCCGCTGTTTTGCAACGTAAATTGCCTACCAAGTGCAAAGACCCCGGTAGTTTCACGATTCCTTGTGTAATTGGACATAATCGTTTTGAACATGCCATGCTTGATTTAGGTGCATCCATAAATGTCATGCCTTATTCTATTTATGCATCTATGAATTTGGGTGAATTAAAACAAGATGGTGTAATTATACAATTGGCTGATCGTTCTAACACGTATCCAAAAGGAGTTTTGGAGGATGTGCTTGTGCAGGTGAACCATTTAATTTTTCCGGCTGATTTCTACGTCCTAGACATGGAGGATTCAGCCCATTCTACATCTTTGCCGATTCTCCTTGGTAGGCCATTCATGAAGACGGCCCGAACGAAGATTGATGTATACAAAGGCACCTTGACAATGGAATTCGATGGGGAAGTGATTGATTTTAATATTTCTGAAACTATGAGATATCCCGTTGATGACCATTCTTGTTTTTCCATTGATGTTATCGATTCTTTGGCGCAGGTATACCTTGAAGAATTGAACGAGGACGCCCTGGAAACAACCATCACTAAGGCCATAGAGCGCAAAAATGAAGGATTTGGGCCAATGCAAGGCCACGGCAAGGAGGAGGAATTCTTTGCAATGGGTTCTAGTGAAGAAATAATTGAGGTTGTGGCAGCCCTTGAGTCATTGCCACAACAATATGGTAAGGTTCCACTCTCACTTTCAAATTCAGTTTCCACTAAGATGCTACCTTCTGTTGTTCAGGCACCATCGCTTGAACTTAAGCCGTTGCCGGACCATTTGAAGTATGTGTTTTTGGGAGAAGGCGAAACATTGCCCGTCATCATTTCATCAAGTCTCACAGCAATGGAGGAGGAGAAGCTTGTGAGGGTGCTGCGAGAGCACAAAATGGCCATAGGGTGGACTTTGGCCGACATTAAAGGAATAAGCCCTACCACATGCATGCACCGTATACTTCTTGAGGAGGGGGCTAAACCAACTCGAGAGGCTCAACGCCGTCTCAACCCTCCAATGATGGAAGTGGTGAAGAAGGAAATAATCAAGCTTTTGGATTGCGGAGTGATCTACCCTATCTCCGATAGCCGTTGGGTCTCTCCAGTTCAAGTCGTTCCCAAGAAGTCCGGAGTAACTGTTATCAAGAATGATGAGAATGAGCTCGTGCCTACACGCATTCAGACTGGATGGCGAGTATGTATCGATTACCGGAAGCTAAATGCCATGACTAGGAAAGATCACTTTCCTTTGCCATTCATCGACCAGATGCTCGAAAGGTTAGCCGGTCATGCTTTTTACTGTTTTCTTGATGGATACTCTGGATATAACCAAATTGTGATAGCCCCGGATGATCAAGAGAAGACCACATTCACATGTCCCTTTGGAACATTTGCCTATCGTCGCATGCCATTTGGCTTATGCAACGCACCGGCCACTTTCCAAAGGTGTATGGTAAGTATATTTTCCGATTTTGTTGAAAAGATCATTGAGGTTTTCATGGATGATTTCAGTGTATTTGGGAGTTCATTTGATAATTGCTTGGATAATCTGACCTTAATTTTGAAACGATGTGTTGAAACTAACCTTGTCTTGAATTGGGAGAAATGTCACTTTATGGTGAAACAAGGTATAGTTTTAGGACATATTGTTTCAGAAAAAGGAATTGAAGTAGATAAATCGAAAATAGACCTTGTACGTCACTTACCCTCTCCTACTTCGGTTAGAGAGGTACGTTCGTTTCTTGGCCATGCAGGGTTCTATAGGCGTTTTATCAAGGACTTCTCCAAGATGTCCAACCCTCTTTGCCGATTGCTTCAAAAAGATGTGCCATTCAAGTTTGATGAAGAGTGTAATTCGGCATTTAACCAACTCAAGGAGAAGCTAGTCTCGGCCCCCATTATTGTACCTCCAGATTGGAGCCTTCCGTTCGAGCTCATGTGCGATGCATCCGACTATGCATTAGGAGCTGTTCTAGGACAAAGAAGAGACAAGCGGCCGCATGTCATATACTATGCCTCTCGGACTCTCAATGATGCCCAATTGAACTACTCCACGACGGAAAAAGAACTTCTAGCTGTGGTTTTTGCTTTAGATAAATTTCGTTCATATTTAATTGGTACTAAAGTAATCGTTTATTCTGATCATGCAGCTTTGAGGTACTTGCTCACGAAAAAGGAAGCAAAGCCGAGGCTTATCCGTTGGATTCTTCTTCTTCAAGAATTTGATATTGAAATCCGGGATAAGAAAGGAAGCGAGAATGTAGTGGCTGACCATTTAAGCCGAATGATCCACGAGGAGCATGAACATGCCGTACCTATCCCTGAAACTTTTCCCGATGAGCAGCTGCTATCCATTGAGGTAAGTGAACCATGGTATGCAGATTTAGTGAATTACTTGGTGACTAAACAAATTCCAAATGAACTAAACAAGCACCAACGTGATAAGCTTAAAAATGATGCACGTTTCTATGTTTGGGATGACCCTTATTTGTGGAAGTATTGCTCAGATCAAATTGTACGTAGATGTGTGCATGATTCTGAATTTCACTCAATTCTAAGCTTTTGTCACACATATGCATGTGGTGGTCATTTTGGCACACAACGCACTGCCCTCAAGGTTCTAGAGTGTGGTTTTTATTGGCCGACTATATTTAGGGATGCTAGAACCTTTTGTATGTCTTGTGATCGTTGCCAACGAATGGGTAACATAGGTACCAAGGACCAAATGCCGCAAACCCCTGTCTTTAATGTTGAAATTTTTGATGTTTGGGGCATTGATTTCATGGGCCCTTTTCCTCCATCTTATGGTTTCACTTATATCTTGCTAGCCGTTGATTATGTTTCTAAATGGGTGGAAGCAAAAGCCACCCGTACTAACGATTCTAAGGTGGTTGCAGATTTTGTGAAAACTAACATTTTTGCTAGGTTTGGAATGCCGAGAGTAATCATAAGTGATGGAGGGTCTCACTTTTGCAATCGGACCATTGAGGCGTTGCTAAGAAAGTACCATGTCAACCATAAGGTCTCCACACCTTACCATCCTCAAACAAATGGCCAAGCCGAGGTGTCTAACCGAGAAATCAAACAAATTTTGGAGAAGACCGTTGGACCAACAAGGAGGGATTGGAGCTTACGTTTAGATGATGCACTGTGGGCATATCGTACGGCATACAAAACACCCATTGGGATGTCACCTTTTCGGCTCGTCTATGGTAAGCCATGTCATTTGCCCGTAGAGTTAGAGCACAAGGCACATTGGGCCGTGAAGATTTTCAACATGGACATAGATGCAGCGGGAGTTCATAGGAAGCTCCAATTGAATGAACTTGAGGAGATTCGGAATGAAGCCTATGAGAATGCCCGGATGTACAAAGCCAAGACCAAAGCATTCCATGATAGAATGATTCGAACCAAGACCTTCACAGTTGGGCAGAAAGTGTTACTTTTCAACTCTCGCCTACGTTTGTTTCCTGGTAAGTTGCGTTCTAAATGGATTGGCCCGTTTGTTGTTACTAATGTTTTCCCTCATGGTGCAGTGCAAATCAAAAGTTTAAGGACGCAGCAAGAATTCAAAGTGAATGGGCATCGATTGAAGCCCTATTACGAGATGTTTGAGGAGCATGTCGTGGAGGAGGTACCCCTCCATGCCGTGGAACCTAGTCAAGCTTAAACGGAGGTACCGTCCGGCTGCAAGACGTAAAAGAAAGCGCTTCGTGGGAGGCAACCCATGCATCCGAATAGAGAATAACTTGGAAACCCCTTTAAGAGACTTATTTTTATTCCTTTCTTTTTCTTTACTGCCTTTACTTTGCTTTCTTTCTCGTATTTGTTTATTTGCTTGCTCTGTTGTGACTTTCTGCTTAAAACATTGAGGACAAAGTTTGATTTAAGTGTGGGGGGGTAAACAATTTGTATTTGCATGAATTTCGTGGGATTTATTCACCTATCACTTAGAATGTTGTTTCTTGCTGTTTTAAGCGTTTTTAGAGTGTTTTATAGTGTCTTGGTATAAAACTTCGAAAATTTGATAAAAATTAAAATAAAAAAAAAAAAAAAAAAAAAAAACCTCTTCTCTTTGTTGCTATTTCGTTTCTGCCTTGTTAGGTTGTTTAGTTGTTATTGTTTGTTTGTTTATTAATTGTGTGAGTCTATGATTGTAACATTGAGAAAATGTTTGATTTATTGATAGGCACTGCTAAACAAAGAAAGATGGTGCTTCACAAAGGTTGTTTGCTTGAGGCCCCACTACGTGGCTTTACTCTTGAAGCGGAAGGCGTAGGAACAGAAGGCATCGGAGCGGAAGGCGTAGGAGCAGAAGGCATCGGAGCAGGAGGCATCGAAGATAGAGCATTCCAGGCCTCAATACTTGGCCAAGCGCTGGATGAGCCAGGAAAAAGGTGCCTCTGGAGAAAAGACGAAAACCTTTGACGGTCACTGTGAATCCGACCTTCAGACTCTTGCAGCTCATCAAGCTTCCTCTTCATGCCCGACGAATAGTTATTTGCAAGCACATGCAAACTTCTATTCTCATACTTCAGCTGCTGGATCTCCTGCTTGAGACTTTCCACCTCTGCCATCAATGATTCCACCTGACGGGAGCGGGCAAGCAGGCGTTGGCCCATGTTGGACACAGAACTCGCACACTGAACACTAAGTGCGAGGGACTCTTGAACGGCCAACTCATCGGACCGTCCTGACAGCAGCCTACTATCTTTTGGTGTGAGGAGGTTCCTAGCTACTATTGTAGCTGTTGTGGCGTCCTGCATCACAGAGTCTTCACCTGAAAGAGGACCGTTAGAAGAAAAGAAAGAAGGACGCCATACGTTACCTTGACGCGGCGCGCCCGTATCACTGCTAAGGCTCAATTCCAAGCTAAGGTTCGATGAGTTTGCCATTTTTCAAAAGTGTTCAAAGAGAAGGGATGGAGTTAAATTTCAAAGGGCCGGAGTCGATTTTCTTCAGAGTGTGTTTGTTGTGGTGATCGATAGCTCAATAAAAAAGCCAAGGCGACGCGTCCACCAATTCAAAAAGCCGGAATTTCCGGCGTAAGTTCGGCGACGCTTTCTCGGCTTTTCAGAAGGCGCGTTCAACTTTGTCAAAAGATTTCTTCTTTTCAGACAACACGTGGAGGCCATCACCGCAACTACACATCTTTAGCCGACAAGCGCAAAGTTCGGCGACGCTTTCTCTGCTTTTCTGAAGACGCGTGCAGCTTTGTCAAAAGGAGCCGCATCTGCACTACCACGTGTCGTTCAGAAAGCGAAGGGGCGCCTGCTCAGAAATCGAAGAGGTGTGTTCAGAAATCGAAGAGGTGTGTTCAGAAATCGAAGAGGCGTGTTCAGAGATCGAAGAGGCGCCACTATTTCAAAAAGCCAGATTTGCGGGATCAAAACGTTTGTCGACAAAGGTAAAAAGTACCACCACTTGATATTATCTCTATATATGTCGACCTTCGTCTTTTATGGCAGGGCAAACCTGAAGAAAAATGCCCAACTCTCCCTCACCTCTGAGGGCGTACTCCTAGCAAAGCCTTTCGAAAGACTCAATTCTTTCTTCTTCCCCAAAGATGATACCAAATGCCTGGAGTACATATGACCCAGGAGGAAACAGCACAACAAATACATGTGCTGATTCATTCACCGCTTCTTCAAAAGCAAAGGTATCTCATATCATCAAGGTCAAAAGCAAAAGTATCTCATATCATGCTCTTTCCCTGTCTTTTTCTTTGTCCTTGTTCTTACTCGCATGGCAAAGTAAAACAAGCAATCAGCCGGCACTTGGAGTCAGTCTTCCGATCTGGAGCCAACTGCCTGGAATCTATTCCTGATTGCTTACCTAGCGTTGCTCTCGAGTAGTCATCTTCAACGGTTGATACACTTCCGGAGAAGGGACCACTTCTGCAAAGGGGAGCGAGTAAGGCAAGTGAAAATGATACATTGAAGCATGTGGAGACAAACATAGGCTGAGTTATCCTCCAACCCTTTTCAATACGAATTGGAAAGATTGAACAAAGAAACAGACCAAAGGGGTAAGCTCAGACCTTCGGGGGAGACCAAATGAACCATCATGCTGCCCAGTTCAAGAAGTAGCACAAAGGAAAATCAACGATGGGCGGAAACCAGTTCGAGAGTAAGCCTGTGGAATCATCAAGATCAAGCCTCAATGCAATCAACAAAGAGAAGATGGAATTTACACTCTATAACCAGATTTGCGTCTCTAAACTCTTCTCTTTGTTAATTACATTATGCCATGTTTAGTATGTTTAAGTGCTTTTTGTGTATTTACTTATGCTTTGTGTGAATCTATGCTTAAAACATTGAGGACAATGTTTGATTTAAGTGTGGGGGGGTAACTAAGTATATTTGATGCAAATTCGTTGGATTTTATCACCTATCACTTCACATGTTGTTTCTCACTGTTTTAAAACTGTTTTAGTGTGTTTTGTCTTAAAAATTCGAAAATCCCATAAAAATTTGAAAAATTGTTTTGAAAAACCCAAAAAGAGTTGTTTTAAAGTTGTTTTTGTGTGTGTGTTTGTGTCTTAGGATACCTTCCAACACAATGATAAGGATTTGGTTTGTAATTGCATGACTGTTAAAAAGAGTTATTAACATAGAGAAAAGTTTGATTTACTCTTGGTATATGCTTGGTTATGGTTATAATGTATAACTTCACATGCAATCATAAAAGAAAATTTAGTTTTTGTAACATGCCTGAAGGAAGGAACTCAAACAAATGCTACAACCCTGAGAGACTTGAGCCTATAACGTTCTTTGGAGAGTATAATCTGTGATTTCTTGTTTTCTAAAATCGTTGCATGATCTCATTATTCTTTGCTTGGTTACTACTTAGAAGGCGTTTCATCATATAGTTCCAAATGCTAGAACTCATGCCCATTTCATTCAAAGCATGTTATTGATTTGCATAACATATATCAAGATGAAGTTGTGTAGTTGCCACCATAGCCAAATAGCCTCGCTTCCCATATTTCGTATATGTTGTAAGTTTTACCCCCGTTGAGCCATGTTAACCCATGTTCTTTGTTTACCCACTTTATCTTCACCTAACCTAGAATATGACCGTCCTTACCCTTGTTCTTAAAAGATAGTGAGCATGACTTAATTGAATTCCTTTTGAGTTACATTATGAAAGAAAATAAGTGTGGGGGAGAGAATGTTTAAGTGTTTTGTTTTGAGATTCAAAAGAAAAAAAAAAAAAAAAAAAAAAAAAAAAAAGAGAAAAGAATAAGTGATTGAAGAAAGGTTCCAAAACACCAATTCTGGGCGTAAATTGTCTAAATTCTCCCTTTTTGTTCAAAAGTTGAGTTTTCATTCAAAAGTGAATTCTAAGTTGATTAAAATGCTTTGCTCACTATTTCTTTAAGAACCTTTGTTTTCCATATCCCTTCTTTATCCACATACCCCAAGCCCCGTTACAACCCTTGACTTCTATCTTGAGTGTTGTGTATTTCAATTTGTGGAGTTTGAACTTGGTATGAGCTTATGGTGTCACTGGTTCTCGCGTCTAAGTAGTAGCATTCCATTCATGAGATCATATCTAAACTTGATTATTAACTCCAGAATTTGCGTTCTTTGTGATACATATATGTGAGTGTCGTTTTCATGTTTACATCAATCTTCTCACATATGACTAGATTAGGGTGTGTAGTTAGAAAATCTGAGTAAAAATTGAGTGCATATCTTGAACGGAATTGAGCAAATTCTCTAAGGCATGTTACTACATTCAAAACATGGTTTTAAATGCTTAATTGTGAACTAGTATATGGTGACTATGATTAAGAATGTACTTAAATGTGAAGATGACTAAAATCTGTGAGAATGATGATTTTTAACTTGTCATGTGCATTGGAAATCCCTAAGACGGTTGTTGGAAGGTTTAGGTTGTGTTTTACGTGTTTAGTGTCGTTTTGTTTATTTGTTTTTATTCTGTTTTGCTCGAGGACTAGCAAAAGCTAAGTGTGGGGGTATTTGATAGGAGCATATTCATGCGACTTAAATGGCTTGTTCTCGTGCATTTACGTTATGTTTCTCTCGTTATTTTAGTCCTTTATGCTTCTTTTGTGTGTTTTCAGGTTCTAAGGGCCTAGGGAGCAAGAAAGTGCATTTTGAGGCCATTTGGAGCATTTTTGGGCATGGATTGGATAGCTTATCCATGGAGCCAAGAGGATGGACGAATTTGAAGGCCTTGTATGCACTTGAAGACACAAAACAATGGCTCTAGCCCAATCAAACACATTATGCCATACAAACCAACCTATTTTAGGCCCATTCTATGTACTTAAACCCTAGCCCTTTAAACTAATTCATTGATCACTTATCAAACCATTCACTTATCACTCACCACATATCATTCACTTATCACTTAACATATCATTCATTTATTTCACTTCCATACTCCTCTTAATTCCACATGCATTCTCACACATGCACATCATTCACTCACATTTCCACCATTCATTCTTTATTCCTTTCCAAACATCTCACATGCATTTCCACCTTCCTACTTCATCATTTCACCACATTCTCCCTCTTTAACTCACATGCATTCATCATAATTCACAACACAAAACAACTTCATTGCCGTGGGTTCCCATTTCCTTTCCAAACATCTCACATGCATTTCTTCATTATTTCCTAACCCTACATGCATTATTTATTGCATCTTCACATGCATTCACACACACTTTACACATTCAAACCGTGAGCTCCCATTCCTATATGCCATTTTCATATTTCCACCCACTAACCTAGTCATCAACACATGCACTTCCACCTTTCATCCACAATGATTCATGATTCATTCACTTTGCATCCTTTAAATCACATACTTTTCCATCATTAATTAGCCACTTGCATCTTAAACAAACAACCATATGTTCCCTCCACTACTCCTATAAATACCCTTGCACCCATTCAATTCATATCTCATATTTCCATTCACAACACTTCACACAACACAAATACCATTCCATTGCCGTGAGTCCCATTTCATTTTCTGCATATTTTCTCTTCATTCTTCCATCTCCAACCACTCCCTACTCCATTCCACATACACCTAAAGCCCTTAAGCTCACCTTAGACCTTGTGCTACAACAACGAGGAAGAAAAGAGTGCTTAAACGTTCATACAATTCAAGTTTGAGTTGTTGGAATGTTTAGGTGTTTCTTTGATTTCAAAGTTTAAATTTAATTCTCTTTGTTTTGTACGTATGAGAAGGGAAGAGAAGAGTGCCTAAACGTTCATACAATTCGAGTTGTTGGAATGTTTAGGTGTTTCTTTGATTTCAAAGTTATGAGGAACTAAACCCCCCTTTAGCTAGGGGGTGATTCGAAACTATGTTTATATTTGCATTTTGAATTGATTACGTTTGGTTGGAATTTCATAAGTTGTGGATTCAATTCGTTTAACTGTTTGATTGATAACTTATTTATGTATGTTCATTGAGATTGCAAGCTTAATTTTCATGCATAAATATGACGCTAGAATATAAGTGAATTTCACCTAATCGTTATGAACTTATATTCACAAGTAGTAGAGGTTGCTTATAAACAATCTCGTTAAACGAATTCTTGGCATAAGTTTCATGCGTATTCCATAGTAACGAATGCCTCGTCGATGTTTATGATTTCCGTTGAACTTAATGATCTTGGTTAAATGTCTCTATCATGCGTATTCCATAGTTAGGGACTTTGATTAAGAATAATTTGGTTGTAATGCGTATTCCATTCAATCCAACGAATTTAGGGAAATCTGAAAGTTAATCTAAGCGGATCTAATTAACTTGGAGCATTGAGTTTCACAACTTATCGAAAGACCAACTGAGAATCAATTTTGTTTGCAAGTGTAACATGTGTGGAGAAGAACCCCTTGGCTATTCCATCATCCATATTTTCATCACGTTCATATTTACATTTTGCCTTTAATTATATTCTGTCTTTTTAATTTAATATCGTCCAAACACAATTCCCCCCCTCTATTTTGTTAAGTTTTAATCATTCGTATTTGTTTTATTTTTGTAACTTTAAGCTTTTGGAGTCATAAACATTTGCAAATTCGTCTAAATCAAGTTCTAGCTTCTATTTGAGTCAATTTGATTGTTTTAGACAATTTGAGTTTTTCAAAGCCATTCTGAGTCATAGTAGTCTTGTTAAGAGTATTTTAATTTAGTTTTTATGTTTTTAAGTCAATTTAGAAGGTTTTAGCAAGCCCTCCTAATCCCCGGTCTAGAACGATCCCTCACTTATCCATTCTACTACAATTGTCAAACGAGGGTTTAATTTGAGTGTCAAGTAAATCTCGCATCAATTGACCCTTGCTTGCTTACTATACTATTAACATCTTTGTGCACTTGCAAGGTTAAAGCTTAGAAACTTTAGTAATCTTTTAAGTTGCTAAAGTGGGTAACACCTTGCTGGCATGTTTGCAGCTGGTATATGATCTTACCACTTTAGCTAGATCAGAGGAATACGCCTGGAGTAATATTTTGAAAGCTATAATACATCGCACTTGCTTATCACACTTGTGCGGTACGACGATCGAGATGAGACATAGTGGGCAACATCCACGCAAATTTATACTGTTTTTACAAAAACTTCGACTTTCTTATCTCCCCTAACAGAAGGAAGACTATCTCATTGAACTGATAATTTGCAAAATGAGCGATAAAGAGATCGCTTGCAAGGGCTCTAAGAGAGCTAGTGTGAAGAAGAATCATAATTGACAAATATTCACATCCTTCTTTGAGGACCCATATTGGTACGTTAAGGCGGCGCAACTTAGCACATGGAATGCACACCCAAATGTGTAAGTACAGAGCGTCAGGTTCGTACCTAGTAACCGACTGTAACGTCGGAAATGGTTGGGTGGTAATGGGACTCAAGGCGGACTAATATAGCTACGTACAAGATTGCATAGCCCTAGGTAAAAATCGAAAAGTTGGTGCATTCCCCAAGGTGCAGGAGACCGATTAAATTGTGCTTTATGATCACTCTGCGAGGCTATTTTGGGGTGAACATAGGAATTCCATGTCCAATTATAAACCCAAAAGATATGCAACACTTATCAAAAACCTTCAATATGAACTCTCCAGCATTATCCAATCTTCCAGACTTTATGGGATAATTAGGGTGGTGAACCCTTAAAATCAGTGGGGAGGTTTAGTAGCAATGTGTGTGTGTGGAAAAACATGTGATCATTTTGTTGATACATCAACCAAAACCATATACATTTATATGGTCCGCATTTTTGGTTAGATTATTCCATATATATTCCCTTGAATCCACTGTGAAAAGAGGGCGACTTCGTATTTTTGCAATTGATGATATAGAAATCAAATTCCCTAAATGAGTAGGCTTGGCAAAATGTGCTTGTAGGCACAAGATCCTTATTTCGGTAAGGAGATTCGTCGTAGCATCATTGTTCGACCTAAGTGTAACAAATAGTTGTGCCAAGGCGAGTAAACTACTCGAATCACCTGACTCTAAATCAGCCACACGTAGCATATCCCAATCGGGGGGAAGGGGTAGCCCATTAGCCCCAAAATGAAACTGTAGGCTCATTTTTCAATGTGGTGCAAAGATATATCACTTCTATTTTTCATCAATGGTTTCATTCATGATCATTGTCATCTCGAATATCCTTAAGAATCAACGACATTCTTCTAGAACAGGGAGAATATAAGGTCTCTTAAATCGTAATTTAGTACCATTCATACAACGAGGAGCGTGCTAATGCTCGTAATAAGGTTGGATAGACTTGAAGTCGTTGCTAGAGATGTGATTTAGGTGTAAAGCTAGTGTGCATAGTATCACATTCATCCAAACAACTAACTTTCCCACATTTGTACCTAATCACGTGTTTAATTGAATTCGGCCTCATGCATACAAGAAACATGAGTCAATTAACTCATATTCAAGGACAATATCAATAATATGATCCATAACTAAAACAAACACCAAACTTGAATCAAAGAACATAGAAAATTCTGCTTTTCCATAGGTGCTTGGTGGAGAAAAATTAGTCTTACATATTGACTACGAGAATGGTACTCCTTAACGACATTGGTAAGGGCACAAACAGATGTGTAACCAATGATCTCTTGACACACCCTAACCCGGAATGTCCACCTAGACTTTGTAAAACTTTAACCGTAGCTCTAATGTCAATTCTGCGTGCGCTTACACGTTCGTATCGTTGAGTACTTCAAGAATACGCTAAAAGAATATTTCGTACATCTCACTATGCGTTGGTCAACGAAAGTCAACACCCTCAGCTCTAAGGCATTTTCAACAATTCACTCATTTAAATTTAATAAAATTGTAAAATTAGGGATGGGTTATCACATCTTTTCCATTGAGATAGAAGTAGATTATGCAAGGTTGAGGTTCGAAAATACTATCCTTTATTCTTGAAGCTTTAAGTCTAAGGTGCCAAGGATCACGCTACTGGTCCGAGTTTAGTTGTGAACTTTTGCTTCATAAAAAGGAGGTTCCTGCAAGAACACATAATACAAGGTACTAATTTAAGTGCAGTGGATTTGTGCTGCTTTAGGAACTCAAGTGTGAGCGCTTTGGGATTACGAAAGGATGTTAACGGTTCAAAGAAGAAAAATAAGTTATTGAATCGTTAATGGCCAAAAGTAGCTTCAGGCTGATAATTTTGAATTTCTTGTCAGAATAATGGACTGCTGATCACTTTTAATTAATTCAATAAATTGGGACCATGATCGTAAAAGCAAAATAATGATGTTCGAGTCATATTAACGTCTAATGGCTTGGAGCCAAGCGATAATAAAATTATAGCCTAGTATTGCTTTAACAAAAAACATCTTGAAAAATATTTGGGTATGGTTAAGAAGCGGTAGATGCCAAAAAATGGCATCGGGTCGAAAAAAACTACAGCCCAGCACGTGTGAGCTGGCTGTGTGAGGCACGGCCATGTAGCAAGCTACAGGGCTTGGGCTACGTAACACGGCTGCACAGCAGCCCAACTTAGCTGTAGGTTTACAGGCTAGGAAATGAGGCAAAGCCCAGCAACGCTAGGCTTGCTGGCTTTTGGGTAGTGGCGCGAAGGAAGCTCAGCATTCACTGGCTTCCGATTGACGTAGGACAAGCCCATTGGTTACTGGCTTCAGTTTATGGGCCAAAACAAAGAAGCCCAGAAAAGTTAGCTTCTGAGAGACAGGCCGAGTCGCAAGAAGCCCAACAAGGGTTGCTGGTTTCTCGAATGGACCCAAGGCATGAAAACCATGCATCAAGGACCTAAGCTACATGCCTGATCCAATTCGAGCAGGAAGCCTGGAGTACTGCCCTGTTGCTGACCCAATCTTCAGGCTTGGCCCGGTTTACATGGCGCGGTTGGGCTGTATGCCAGCCAGGCGCAGCTCGAGGCTGCGGCTTAGCTACAAAGAAACCTTATTAGTTTTTATTTTTTTCAAAAAATTTCTGGGGCTGGGAAAACCCTAATTGCTTTTAATTTCTTTTGAACTTTGACTCACAAATTCCACATAGCAAAATTGTGCAATGCAGGAACGTGTGTGTGTGTGTGTGTATCAGAAGGTAAATGTAAATGTAGAAGGTTCATGTATTATGGGGAATGTTTTCATGTACCTGATTGGTAGAAAACTATAAAAGCCTTTGAATTTGTAGAAGATCATTCTTAGAAAGCTGGAATTGCATCTTCAATGTGGTGTATCATGTTCAATAAAGAAAAATTATTGAATCAATAGCATGTAGATTAATTCAATAAAATAATAAAATAATCATAAAAAGAATGATTATAACGTAATAATCCCCTAATTGAAGATCAAACACTCTTTAGCACAGCTCCAAGAGCGTGCTGATAATGTGTTATATACCTAATTTATTGAACAATGCCTAATTTACTGAACGATTATAAAGGACAGAGATGGGGTTGGTCGGCGGCATAGAGAGAGAAGAGAAAGATGTGTAATTGTGAGGTGTGTATTAATTCCACCTCATTATATCTTTATTTATAGTAATAGAGAAAGTAAATTCCTTATCCCAATACAACTCTAATAGGATAATAGATAGTCTAATAGATATGATAGAATCTACTAAGGATATCTCATATATAATAAATAGTACTGCAAGGGGGCGTTTGTTGCGCCGGACTATCTCGAACTGGATTAGCTTCAAGGACTAAGCTGGACTGGCTTAGACTAGACTAAACTGGACTAACTTAGTGAAGCGTTTGGTGCAGTATTGGACTAAGAAGTTGGATAATAACAAATTCTAATATTATTTTATTTAATATATAAATTATTAATATTTTATTATGATCTTATCTTTTTCTCCATCTTTTCCTACCATTTCCGTCCCACTCTTTTCCTCTTCTCTCATCGTCCCACCCTCTCCCTCTTTTTTTCCTCTCAGACCGCTCAATTCATGTCTCTTTCTCATTCCTGGTCAAACTCCTTATTGATTCCAGTCTCTATTTCTCTGTCCTCCCTCCTTCTCTAGCTATGCGTTGTTCGAACAGAACCTCACGGCTCCAATTTTCCCGACGAGTTGCAGGTTTCCCGATGTGTTTTTTGGCCAACCCTCATTAAATTGGATGAAGTTAGCACCGCCAAAAAATTCATCACCATCCCTGGACCGAGATCTTAGCTTTGTATGCTCGAATTTGTCATGGATTTGAAGAAGCCCAAACAGGCCGAGACTTTCAGGCCATTTTCCGGCCACATTTAACCACATTTTGGACTCGATTCAAGTAAAATCGTAATCTTGTCACTCCCAGCTTCAATTTGGTATATTTTATATGTAAGTTGGTTGTGAAATGGATCTGAAAGAGAGTCGGGAAGTTAATGATTGATCTAGGTGACCGGCAATGACGAGGAGTCTGTCGAGAGTGGTCGTTGAGCATGACAAGGATGAGAAATAGAGGATAGTCTTAGCTAGTCCCATGGTTATTGGGGGGTCTCACTAAGACCACTACTACAAAATAGAGCTTTCATGACACTTATTAAAATTTTTAATGACATTTATTTATTAAAAATGTTATTAAAATAAATGGATGACGCAACTTAAAAAAAAAATCCACGGAAGGATTTAAAATTTCAGAAAGAGCGAAGATCCCGCACTCACAAGTTCCTCACGACTCATTCACTCCACTACCCAACCCCCCTTCAGCCAACTCCCAGATAGAGAATGAAAGATCAAAGCCTCATTCTCCTCTCTTTCTCTCTCGCTTTGCAGTTCCAAACTCGATTCCCTTCGCTCTTCCTTGCCTTCCTCCCGTCGCATCCTCCACTTCTGGTAATTTCTCTGCTCCGCTTTTGATTTCTCCGCTTCTCGCCTTTGTTTCTAGTGTGATTTCGGTTTTGTTCTGGTTTTTAATTTCAGTTTGGGAATGTAGGGTTTCTAGATTTTTCTAGAAGACAGTTTTCATCAACCAGATTGATTGTTTTCCTCAAATTTCCCTCAAAACCTAATTGTGTAAGGTAAGTTTGTTGGAATGGTTATGGGTTTTCTAGAAAATAATTTCTATATTAATCTGTTTTGTGAAGTTGTATTGATTAGTCTGAGTTATGTGGCTGGATAGATTTTAGTTTAGCCTTGTCATTTGCTAAAGTAGTTTCTGAACAAATTGTAGTTGAGCCATGATCATTTTTTTTATTTTTATTTTTATTTAGATTGAAGTTAGGTATATGTATTTTATATACATATATATGTGTGCGCATGGGTGTGTGTGTGTATGTGTGTGTAGAACGCTGTTTATATAAGAAAAACTCCTCATAAGCTCTGCTTCTGTTTATAGCACATCACGTGTTTGATAAAACTCCTCATAAGCTCTGCTTCTGTTTTTTTATCTTTAGCTTGCAATAGTTTATATATTGTGCAATCTCATTATATGTGTTATTCTAATATCAATCAATATAACTATTTTAGAATGGATAAATCTTGGATGTCTATGGATAGAAGATCACAAATGTATTCTGAAGGGGTTGAAAACTTTTTGAATTATGCTATGCTTCACGCTACTGATATTAACTACATACGTTGTCCGTGCCTAAAATGTGGTAACATCAAATCAAGGACGGTTAAAGAGATAAGAGAGGATCTCTTTTTCAATGGTATAGATCAAAGTTATTGTACATGGTATTGGCATGGAGAAGCTGTTCCAGATAGTAAGAATGAGAAAATGAGTAATCGGGAAGAAATAGTTGAAGATAACATTATCGGGATGGTGAAAGTAGCTTATGATCATTTTGCTTCAAATCCTGAACAATTTGAGAAGTTGTTAGAGGATGCAGAGAAACCTGTATACCCTGGTTCAAACTTCACAAAGTTATCAACCTTGGTCAGATTGTACAATATAAAAGCAAAGAATGGGTGTAGTGATAAACTATTTGCAGATTTACTAGAATTTTTAGGAGTAGTGCTCCCACAGAAGAATGAAATACCCCCCTCTGTGTATGAAGCAAAAAAAACATTGTTTTCTCCCGGAATTGAGTACGAAAAAATACATGCATGCCCCAATGATTGCATCCTATACAGGAAAGAGCATTTAGATGCAATTGCATGTCCTACATGTGGTTTTTCTAGATGGAAGGTTAACAAAAGTTCTGGGGAGCCTAGTAAGGGGGTACCTGCAAAGGTATTATGGTATTTTCCCCCTATTCCAAGATTTCAAAGAATGTTTTATAACAGCAAGACAGCAAAGAATTTGATATGGCATGCCCAAGATAGAGAAGTTGATGGTAAGTTGCGTCATCCGGCTGACTCTCCCTCATGGAAGCTTGTTGACCACATGTGGCCAGAATTTGGTGGTGACCCAAGAAATCTCAGACTAGCAATTTCAACAGATGGGATTAATCCCCATAGCGCTTTAAGCAGTAGATATAGTTGTTGGCCAGTGATTATGGTCACTTACAACCTTCCACCATGGTTATGCATGAAGCGAAAATTTATGATGTTAACATTGTTGATATCTGGCCCTAAGCAACCAGGTAATGATATCGACGTTTATATGGCACCATTTATTGATGACTTAAAAACTCTATGGGAGGTTGGTGTTGAAACTTATGATGCATACAATAAGGAGAACTTTATGTTAAAGGCTGTGTTATTATGGACTATCAATGACTTTCCTGCTTACGGTAACTTATGTGGGTGTAGTGTGAAAGGATACTCTGGATGCCCTATATGTGGTGATAGAACATCTTCTAAATGGCTAAAGTTAGGGAGAAAGGTAATCTTTACTGGTCATAGAAGATTCCTACCACAAAATCATCATTACCGACAACAAAAAAAACCATTTGATGGTACTCAAGAGTTTGGATCAGCTCCATCTCCGTTGAGCGGGGAAGAAATATTGCATGAAGTTGAAGGAATCAAAATATCATGGGGTAAGAAGAATGTAGATCTCCCATCAAAAAACAAAAACAAAGGAAATATCATGTCAAAGAATACAAAGCTTCTTGGAAAAAGGAAGGTGAGGAGTGGAATAGCGAACACAAAAGAAATAGATAAGAAGGCAAAAGAAGTAGACAAAAAGGCTGATGTTCAAACTCGCTGGAAAAAGAAGTCAATTTTCTTTGATTTACTATATTGGAAGTCACTGCATGTTCGACATTGTTTAGATGTTATGCACATTGAGAAAAATGTTTGTGAGAGTATCTATGGTACATTACTTAACATTCCTGGAAAAACAAAGGATGGTGTGGCAGCTCGGAATGATCTAATTGCTTTAGGTCTACGTACAGATTTGGCACCAGAACATGGAAATAACAAAACATTTCTTCCCCCAGCACCTTATACTTTATCTAAGGCTGAGAAGATTTCAGTTTGCAAAGCATTGTCCGAACTTAAGGTCCCATCAGGATATTCTTCAAATTTTAGAAACCTTGTGTCAATGGAGGAGCTAAAACTGTTTAATCTTAAATCTCATGATTGTCATATACTTATGCAGCAACTACTTCCCGTGGCACTTCGTGCAGTACTGCCAAAGCATGTAAGATATGCTATCACCAGATTTTGTCTATTCTTTAGCCACTTATGCAGCAAAACAGTGGATGTTTTAAGGTTAGATGAAATACAAAGTGAGTTGGTGATTACTTTGTGCTTGCTTGAAAAGATTTTTCCACCTTCCTTTTTTGATATAATGGTCCATCTCACAGTGCACTTGGTTAGGGAAGTTCGCTTATGTGGACCGGTTTATTTTCGTTGGATGTACCCTTTTGAAAGGTACATGAAAATATTAAAGGGTTATGTGAGAAATACATATCGTCCAGAGGGTTGTATGGTTGAATGTTATATTGCAGAAGAAGCTATAGAGGTTTGTAGCGAGTATTTATCAGGGGTAGACCCAATTGGAATTCCATTGAAGATTCGTTCACATCATAAAGATGTTGGCTATCCATTATCGGCTGGAAAATTTTTGAAGGCGGATAAAAAGCATTGGCAGCAAGCACATCACTATGTTTTGGATAACACACCTGAAATGGAACCTTATATCAAGTAAGTTTAACCATTCATACTCATTTATATAGTTTAACTCATTGTTTTTTCATTTACTTACAACATTTCCTATCCTTTTGACCAACTCAATGTTACCTAATTAAAAAAACTATCAGGGAGCATAAGAAATCCTTGATTAAGGAGCACCCCAAAAAATCAAAAAATCAAAAAATTTGAAGTGGCTTCAGGATGAACATAATCGAACTTTCATTTATTGGCTGCAAAAAAAGGTATTAAACTCGCATTGTACTTATGCACTAACATTTTTGTTTATGAAGTCAAACTAATTATGCCAACATATGCAGGTTGAGGATGAGCTTAATGTCCCTAATAATCACATATCAGAAACCTTGAGATGGATAGCACATGGCCCTCGATATGAAGTAACAAAATATTCTGGATATTCTGTTAATGGTTGTAATTTTCACACCAAGTCTCGTGATGATTCACAAGTCACTCAAAACAGTGGAGTAAGCTTAGTGGCCAATACGATGCAAATTTCAAGCGCTAAGGATAAGAATCCTATTATCTCAGATATGACTTTTTATGGGGTGATTCAAGAGATATGGGAACTTAATTATAATGCATTCATGCGTGTAGTATTTAAATGTGATTGGGTTGAAAATAAAAGTGGCATCAAATTAGAAGAGTTTGGGATCAAATTAATTGACCTCAACAAAATTGGACATAAGTCAGATAGTTTTGTTTTAGCTACTCAAGTGAAGCAGATATTTTACATTGCAGATCCAGAGGATTCAAGGTGGTCGGTTGTACTGCCTGGGCCTCAGTATGATTGGCTACATGATGATGAGCTAGGAGATACTATAATTGAACGCGAATGTCTTACTACTAAATTGCCACCCATTGAGTCATTTGATGTTCTAACTGAGGAGTCTGATGATATCTACATGCGGGATGATTGCGAAGGCATTTGGGTTGAAAATACATAGTCATATCACTCAGAGGAATATCTACTCTATTTCATATGTTATTGAATGCTATGTTGAATGCATATTTTGAAATTACATTACGACTTTATATTTTCTCCATACTTTTGGATTTATCTTGTTTAGTTGTGACTTATTGGTAAGGCTTAATTTATTTAGAGATTATTGGGCTGAGATGAAGTATGATGATAATCTTTGTGGAAATAGGAGTTGAATTCATATTGTTCTTTTTTTTTTAGTATTGACAATTGTCACTTAGGGAGTATTTGTTTATTGAAATGAACATTGGAATTGAATTGAATGAAGGTTGGTTTTATGATTTTGGAGAATGGCCAATTGCCCTATTTCTTTATTTTTCCTTACTTCCTCAACCAACTATTGGCATGACCCTATCCGTTTAAGGTTCATTCAATGAACCAAACATTACCTTTAAGGTTCTTTATATTTCTTTCTTCCTTACTAATTTGATCATTGTCTTGATTTTAAATGAATCTTGCAGAATATATTGATGAAATGACAGATTCAGAAGAAGATGACCAAGATTTTGTAACAAGGAAACCAAGAGGTGCAACTCAATTGCAAGACTTGGTGCAAGGTAGAAGTGATGGGGATCGGTTAGAGGTTGGATATAACAGTAAGGGACAACCGTGTGGACTTGCAGGAGCAAAACTAGCAAGTTCTATTGGTGTTATGGCGCGTACCACAGTTCCAATTACAATTCCAACTTGGAAAGAAGTAGAGTCATCTTATAAAAAAAAGATTTGGGACATGGTTCAGGTATATCTCCAAAAAATTAAACAAAAAAAAAAAGCTTTTACATCTGTATGACTTTGTGAAAGTAATGACCAATTTCTATTATGCATTTGTAGAAAGCCTTTATAGTACATTCAAATAGCAGAGCGGATGTTTTGAAGAGTGCTGCAAAGACATGGCGAACATTCAAGAGTAGTCTAACATGTGAGTACATATTAAAGTTCAAAGATCAACCTGAAGTCTTAAAGAAACCACCAAAGATCTATGATTTCATTCGTCAGCCAGTATAGGATGAATATGTGAGGTCGAGATTAACTGAGAAGCATATGGTACGTATATATGATTTCAAAATTAAGTACGAAGCATCCGGTACATATTATGTTTTGCAATTATTAAAGACTAATTATTGGATTGCATTTGATAGAAAAACCATGAAGAACAATCGAGGAGGCGAGCTAAGCATAAGTACCCTCATCGACTTTCTAGAAAAGGCTATGCAAGATTGGAAGAACAAATAGTAATGTCCAGTTACTTTTGTATTCATTTAATTATCATACAAATAAAAACTATCTGATATAATTTTGATACGTTCATCCAAATAGAAATCAGCTTATGGAATCACTGCTGACATTGATCGATCAGTGCTTTGGAAGCTTGGGCGTGTTGATAAAAAAGGAAACTATACGAATGAGATGGTGAAAGTACGCGCTGATAAAATAGTAAGTTTTATCTGTAAGGTTGGGAAAGATACTTAATTGATGTATTTCATACTAACGCCAACTGTTATAGGATGAAGTAACTAAGGCCGTTGAAGATGGGACTGTACCAACGTCTGGTAGTAATGACATATTGACAATTGCTTTGGAAACACCTGAATATTCGGGTCGTGTAAGAGGTGTTGGAACTATTGTCAGTCATAGAATGTACTTCAAGACTCCAAGATGCAAAACTCAATCGAGTCAACAACAAATGATGCAAACACATTTGGAGCAGCAAAGTTTACACATTGAGGAGTTAAATAAGAAGTTCAATTTGATTGCTTCTTTGTTAACTCCAGATCAGTTGAGCAAGATGCAAGAGTTGGTCCAATATAATGTGGTACAGTCCAATCATATTTCTGAGAAAGCTAGTTGCACAGCAAAGAAAGAAAAAAATGAAACATCTATTGAGAAAGTGAAACAGGGTGATTTGGTGGAAATCATGTCTAAGAAGAGAGCAAAACATGACGATGTGCCGAAATTCATGTCTAAGAAGAGAGCGAAACAAAAGGTTAACAAGAATACTAAAACCATGGATAAGATTGAAGCTAAGAAGGTATGTACTAGTCATGCAAGTTTCGTTCTTCTTAACTATAATAAGTAGCAATGTTAATTTAAGTTTACTTTTCTTAGGTCAAGCAAAAGGATATGCAGGAAATATTTGATTTGAACATCATGGAAAAGACGGACAAAATTGCAAATTCAAACGAAAAAGAAAGTGATATCAAGAACCATTTCAAGGTACATAGTCATTGTAGTATTTGTTCTTTTTGGCTATTTTAAGTAGCGATTATTAATTAATTTAATTTTCCAAGGTAAAGCAAAGTGACCAAGAGAACATATATGATGTGAACATCAACGATAAGACAAACAAAATTACAAATTCCATGGAAAAAATATCTGATATCAAGAAGGTACATGCCCTTTACAATTCCTATTTATGCTATAATCCCGACAATAGTTGATTAATGAAATATTTTTTTTTAAGGTACAACAGTGCAAGCTCGCTATAGACACTGCTAAGAACATTGTTGCATATGGATCAGTCATCCCATTAGACGGGCCAATACATGGAATTCCACTTGGGCCTAAGAACCTACGTGTTTCTATTGATTTAGCAATTAAAGAAGATGCTCTTCTTCCAATACCTAGTTGTGAAGCTGTGAATATCAAACAAGCAATTGGGAGTCACGTAGCTTGGCCACGACATCTTGTCATGATAAATGATGAGGTACTCCTATGTGATTTTCTTATGAATATGTGGAAAAAATTATAGTACTAATATGTCTCATTTCACCATATTTATCTATCTATGCAAAGTTGAGAACGAATCCACCCCTCAGGCAAAGATCCCAAAAACAACCTTTGGCTTTGCGTTCACTTATGCTCATAGCTCAAAACATGCATAAGGATGTTACTGTACCTATCATTATGGAATCTGACCTATTCGGAAATGAGCACACAACATTTATTGGTGGAGATGACATCATTCAATTTTGTTCCATGGCTGAAATATCGACTGTTTGCATTTCAATTTACATCAGGTTTGACATAATCTTAAATTTATATACAATACAGTCTATTGCATGCACCCACATTGGGTAATGATAAGATACTAATTGCTACATTTGTTGTAGGCAACTTTGGTCAACGTTGAAGAAGAACAATCTTGATGGAATGTTTGGATTTGTAGATCCTGGCAGAATTTCCCAAAAGGCTGGCAAAAAGGAACAAAGATCAAATGCACTGGCTCTTAGATTACAGAACTGCAAAAAAGGACAATTAATTTTTGCTCCGTATAACAAAGGGTTATTAGTACTATGTGTTTTGAACTTTTGTTCCTAACAGATCAGTAGTTGACCATTGTGTGATAAAGAATGCAATTATTTATGTTTTGTAGGTTTCATTGGTTCTTGGCTATTATTGACCCCTATGAGGAATTAGTGTATTATATGGACTCGCTTAATTGGATATAGATAGATCCTGGAATGAAGAACATTGTTGAACTGTAAGTATTTGGATATACGTTTGTCTTTATTTAATGCATTTCAAGATTTGTATATATTTCATGTGTTATTATCCTCTACGTGCAGAGCATTGAAGATGTTTAAAGCTCAAAAAGGAATAAAGGGTCGAAAAAATATTAATTGGAAAGTAGTAAAGGTAAGGAATCTTTGTCTCACGGGATCGGCATGCCTGTAAGCTTCTCATTATTCTTGATAATATTTTGGTGGTGTTCTGGAATACTGAATGGTTTTGCTTTTATTTTTTATTTTTTTACCTTACCGAGTGTGTTTTAGCGTTGGAAGTACAGAGTGCTATCTTACTATCTTTCAACAAGATCCTTTTTATAAGGAATCTGGTTAATAGCCAGCAATAAGTGTAATAAATATTGTTATTAATCCACTAAATTTTTAAGTACGTGCTGTAATATTCTGTATAGTAAAAGATATGCCTTTCCATAGGATAATCATATGACAAAAGGTTGTTCCATGGCATTGCATTAACAAAATGATACCATCAGGGGAAATGAAAGAGTATTTGCTACTTCATGCTGATAGGTTATGTACTGGATGGGACAAGACTGTATGTATGGATATGTTGCCGACAATTATTTGCGTTTTGTATGTAGGAGCACAAAATCTGAAATGTTACGCCAAACGATATGTGGAAATGATTATTTGAATTGCTATGGTCATGATATCTTACATCCTTTTAAAGTTCTTTGTTTATACTTTTTTTATTTTTATATGCAGTGCCCTTTGCAAGAAGGAACTGTAGAATGTGGATATTATGTGATGAAATACATGAAGGAAATCGTTGATGATCCGAACTGCTCAATTATTACCAAGGTTAGTACTACTGTTACAAAGAGCACTTAAGCGGGTGTATTAGTTAATGATTGAAATTAGTTTTTGTTGTAACATGTTCTCTTTGGTTGTGATTTGTTGCAGTTCAAAGAAAAAGCTACATACACTCAACAGGAAATTGATGCATTAAGAATAGAGTGGGCTGAGTATGTTGATGACTTCATCCCAATAGATGAAACACTAGATTAGCTAGTTTGTGAAATTTTAAATTAAGTGAACTTATAGTTTTATTTTAGTAGGAAACTCTACACATTATATTGTCCTTTGTAATACTTCGGTACTGGATGAATTATAAATTTATGAAGCAATACTGTTTAATTTAATATCTTGCTTCTTCGATGAATTATGTTAAGACTTTTTATATATGTCATCATACATATTTCAGGACATGTATTAAATTGTTTATGACACGCTTTGTGTGTCGTTGCTAATATTCAATGACGTTGGAGTGTTATAGTACATGACTTTATACAGATGTCATGTTTACTGTACCATGACACTTATTCCTCTGTTTATGACACATATTCTGGTCTCCAATTGAAATAGATGACACACTTTTTTAATTCAATGATCCTTGTTAGGTGTCTCTAAACGCTATACATGACATTGTGCGTATGTCATGATTAGTATACCATGACGCTCATTCCTATGTTTATGACACTTATTATGTGTCTTAAATGGTAATAAATGACATAAGTTCTTAATTTAATGACCCTTATTGGGCGTCCTTAAAAGTAATATATGACACTCTTTCAACGTCATAAAAAATATCTTTAATGACACCCACAAAGATGACGCTAAACCCTTGTGTCATTAAACTTTTAACATGACCCATAAAATGCGTCATGTATGTAAAAATTTGTAGTAGTGGACCTCTTAATGAAGGGTTTTGTCCATGCTAGTCCCCTTTAGTCTCATTAATGTTAGTCCCAGCATGAAATAAACACAGTATTGGACTAATAGCTAGTCCAGTCCAGTCCAGCCCGAGTTAGTAAGGGCAAACAAACGCCCTCATAGTTTAGTCATTTATTATAATAAATGTTATTGTTGGACGGTTCAATCTGTTTATATAGTGCCTCTTTCTTTTTTTTAAATACACAATTCCTTTCAATTTAATCAATGCATGCCTCTTTCTGTTTGTATATTGCCGCTTTCAATTTAATCAATGATATTCCTTTCAATTAACATAAAGTGCTTTTAAAACTTCATACAGTGAACTATTTTGTTGAGTTATTTGTCATGAATTATTAAGAATTTTTATCATGAATTATTTCTATATGTAAAATTTTTGTTGGGTTTCAATGCAATTAATATGACTTTTTATCATGAATTATTTATGTACGTAAGATATAAAATATAAAATAGAAATTAAGAAAAGAAAATAATGTAACAAAATAATAGTTTAATTGACAAATCGGGTAAAGAGCGAAACATTAAAATATGTCCAAGTGCCACATAGGCTATCAAATTTAAATTTTATGTTCAAAATTTGACATCTCCTCTAAAGATGGTCTAATAGTTTTAATTAAACCATGACTCCACCATGCCACATCTAAGTCTGATCCCTGAATAAGGGCTGGTTTGGTATTGATATGCTTTGAAAAAAAAGCTGCTTTTGCTGTGCTGTGAGAATAAGCAGCTGTGAAATAAAGCAGCAGAGTGTTTGGCAAACTATTTTGTAAAAGTGCTTTTGAAAAACAAAAAGCAGTATTATAGTGTTTGGTAAACTTTTATGTAAAACTGATGTGAAAAAAGCCGGTTTTTCAAAGCTGGGTTTTGCAGGTTCTTGTTTTTGCCTTTTTTTTTACCCAAAACTGTGAAAAAAAGTTGAAGCTGAATGTTTACCAAATACAAAAACAGCTCCCAACTTTTTTCTGAATCACCTCAATACCAAACTAGGCCTAATTCTACTTTCATTATGACTCGGTCTAATCATGCTTTTTTTGGATTGAGAACTTGGGTCACCTTTTCTCGGCCTAGGCCTAGTATTTTAAGTCCAAATTGAAGTAAATTAGAATTTGTCTAGTAATGATTTAGGAAATAGTTTTCGTTTTACATATACCAAAAAAAAAAAAAAAAAAAAAAAAAAAGAAAGAAAAAAAAGAGGTTTGTTAAATAGGTTCTGTAAAACATAAAATTTAGTTTTGCTAAGTATGTGAAAAGGTCAAGTATGTCACCACCATATTACCATGGTCTTTACAACTGGCACCTCAACCACTCGGCCTCCACCATCTTTGCCACTACCACGTTATGTTGGGAAATTAGTTGCTTATTTTAGGCCAAATCAGATTAATGGTCTCCGGTGTTAAGGTATTCGGAAGGCAACCCCTATGATAAAATAAAATTAGGATTTAAACTTTTGTGGTGAAGAATGTTAGCAAATTTAACCCAAAAAGTAACATTTCCATCCAATGTCTGTTAAATCAAGGGATAAATATGTAGTTTTGTCCAACCCGCGCTTTCTTTTGTTCACATTCTCTCTTCATCTCCTTTCTCTCTCTAATTTGTACCACCACCAAAATTTTCAATTGAATTACGAATCCCTGTGGCAATTCTGTAGAGAAAAGTGAAATTTGTGTTGTATTCAACATCAAACTGTTACAAGGATTTTATACATTGGAGGGATTGATTCCCGATCCTGGAATTGAGCCTATACAAGTAATAACATTCCTACAATTAAGGGATTACAAAAAGGTTAAGGGATCATATATTAGTCGACATATCTCAATCCCTGATTATATGTTAGTCATCATTTCTTTCCTTAACACTCCCCCTTAAGTTGGAATGTATATTTATAATTCGCAACTTGCTAAATAGAGTTGAAAACTGTGAGATACCAAGTGGCTTGGTGAATATGTCAGCATGTTGTCGTTGAGTCGACACATGAGCCGTTTTGACTGTTCCATTTTGGATTTTCTCCCCAAATGAGGTGGCAATCAATTTCAATGTGCTTGGTTCATTCATGGAAAATAGGATTTGATGCAATATGAGTACGGCCTGGCTATCACAGTATAACATTGCAGGTTGTGGGTGTGAGATACCTAAGTTTCGTAGGATTGCTCTCAGCCAAGTGATTCCATAAGAAGTTGTAGCCATGGATCTATATTCAGTTTCTGCGCTTGATCGGGATATGTTAGCTTGCTTATTGGTTTTCCAAGAGACTAATGAGTGCCTGAGGAATATGCAATACCAGGTGATAAAACGTTGAGTGTCTAGGCACCTAGCCCAATCTGCGTCACAAAAAGCTTTCAATTGAATAGAGCTATTTGCAAGAAGAAATAAGCCTTGTCCTGGAGCTTGTTTAAGATATCATAGAACATGGTACGCTCCTTCCATGTGCGGCGTCCGAGGCTTGTCCATGAACTGACTTAATATATGAACTGGATATACTAAGTCAGGTCGTGTAATGGTTAAATAAATCAATCGACCCATAAGTCGTCGGTATGTGGAGGGATTTGGAATGCATTCTCCTTGGTCTTTGCTGAGAGATAAGTTTTCTTCCATAGGAAATGATGTAGATTTAGCTCCAAGATGTCCAACATCCTCAAGAATCTCCAGTGCATATTTTCTTTGTGAAATGGCAATGCCTTTGCTTGACCTTGCTACCTTGATCCCCAAGAAGTATTTTAATTGTCCCATGTCTTTGAACTTGAATTATTGCTTAAGTAAAGATTTTGTGGCCTCAATTACTTCCAAATTATTCCTTGATATAATAATTCCATCCACATAAACTAATATGATGATGATCAAATTACCTTGGGTGCAGACGAATAACAAATAGTCGGCCTTGGACTGTTGGAAACCAAGTTTTTGAGTGCAACCGAAAGCTTAATGAACCATTGCCTTGACGATTACTAAAGGCCATATAATGACTTATGTAGTTTGCAAACATGGGTCTCAAGGTCTCCATGTAAGAAGGCATTATTGACATTAAGTTGGTGGAGATGCCAACGTTGTGCAGCAGCCAAGGCAAGCAAAAGATGAATTGTAACAAGTTTGGCGACTGGAGCAAAGGTTTCTTTGTAATCCAAGCCTTCAACTTGATTGTACCCCTTGGTCACTAGACGTGCCTTATAACGTTCCACTGTGCCATCCGGTTTAAATTTGACCTTGTAGACCCACTTGCAACCGACAGGTTTCTTGCCATGAGGTAACTGTTGAAGTGTCTAGGTGCGGTTGGCTTCAAGGGCATCAATTTCTTGACACATGGTAGTCCGCCAGTGAGGGTGCTGCATAACTTGTGAAAAAGATCGAGGTTCTACTTCCATGGACATGGTCATGGTGAACGCACGATGGTGAGATGATAACTTGTTATAAGATGCTACATTAGCCAAAGGATAAAGACTACCTGATGTGAAGGCCGGAGCTAAGGGTGATGATTGGGAGGGACGAGAAGGAAGATGAGCTTTGAAGCAATAAGGTGGCTAGGTGCAAGTTTGGTGGGACAATTGTTAGGGCAACATGGTCATAATTGGAGTGTGTTGCAAGGGGTGGTGGTGGTGACGTCGGTGGTGAATGTTCAGTGGCAGTTAGTGGTGCTAAGTTGAGCCTATTGGTGGAGTTCTAGTCATGGTACGTGGTGGTTCTAAACTTGGTGCAGTTAGAATGGTGTTTGGTAGGATAATGGGTGGTTCTAATGAAGAGTGAGGGTAGGGAAATATATGTTCGAGAAAGGTGACGTCTCAAGAAACAAATATTTTTTCAGTTTAGAAATCATAAAGACGATACCCTTTTTGCCCATAAGGGTATCTAAGGAAAATACACCGGGAGGCATGAGCATCAAATTTGGTGGGTCGTTTATCATGTGTGGAAGCAAAACATAGACAACCTAAAGCCCATAAGTGATATAGGTTGGTCATTTTTGGTAAAGAAGCTCATGCGGTGTTTTCCCTTATAGCAATGGTGTACGTGTGCAGTTGATAAGATATGTGGCTGTCAAGATAACATCCCCCCCAAAAATGTTTAGGTAAATGAGCTTGGAAAAGAAGTGCTCTAGCTGTGTTAACCAAGTGACGATGTTTTCGCTCGACAACTCCATTTTGTTGGGGAGTTCCAACCCAACTAGTTTGGTGAATGATGCCTTTATCAGAATAATATTTGTTCATGGTGAATTCGAGACCGTTGTCGCTGTGAATGATTTTGATTTTAGTTGAGAATTAGGTTTCCACAAGGTTTACAAAATTGGCAAGGTAGTGCTGTGTATTTGATTTGTGGTGCATTAGATAAACCCAGGTGCATTGAGTGAAGTCATCGAAGATAGTAAGAAAATAACATGTTCTGTTATGTGTAAGGACATGATAACCCCCCAGGTATCAACATGGATCATTTCAAAGGGTGCATGTGTATGTATGGAGCTTGTGGTGAATGGTAAATGGGTGTTTAGCTAAAGGGAAAACTAAACAATCATTAATTTTAGAAAATTGAATGTCTTTTACATATGCATGCATTAATCGGAAATGTTTATTGGAAAGGTGCCCAAGGCGTTCATGCCACATGCGGGAAATAGCGAACACGCCGACAAAATTGCAGATAGCCTCCTCAGTAACAATGTTGAGATAGTAGAGTCCTCCTCTTTCAATTCCCATCCCAATCATCATCCCCAAGCATTGGTCCTGTAACACAAACTGGTTTTTAGCAAAAATGGCAATGTAATCGGAGTGTTGGACAAGTTTACCGACGGATATTAGATTCAATTAGAATGAAGGAACATATAAGACATTATGAAGTGTCAAAATGGGAGAGAATTTGACACTCCCTACGTGTGTAACAGTAGCACTTATGCAGTTGGTATTGCTCGGCTATTAAGCTGATGGGGTTGGATCGAGTCTGCTTATCTTCCTTGGTGTTGGCATGGTTTGCTTTTGAGTTTCGTTGGTCCTGAATCTCACTTCTTTCTTTTGCCTTCTTAACCTTCCGGCTGTATTCGATGGTATGCCTTTTGTTCCCAATAAATTCACACTTTAGATGGGAAAGACAAGAATATGAAGTATGACTAATCATATCACATCGATCACACTTTAGGTGAGGGTTCCGTGGTGTGAAATTTCTACTTGAATTTCCTTTGTTGCTTTTTACTGAAAGGCAACAACATCAACTATATCGTTTGATGTAGAGGACACTGTCCGTTGTTTTTCTTCATGTAATATGAGTGTGTGTGCTTTGCTGATTGAGGGAAGTGGATCCATGAGGAGGATCTGGCCACGAATGGTTGTGTATGCATCATTCAACCCTATAAGAAACTTCATAGTCTTTTAATTCTCTTAGAACTGGAGGGCCTCCTTTATAGTGCCGCAGGAGCAAGTGGGGATAGAACAAACAACATCGCGTTCATCCTATAAACCTTTGAGTTTAGTGTAGTAGGCGCTAATCATCCTACTGTTTTGCACACAATCATGGACAACTTGTTCTACATTGAAAAGATGGATGCTATTGACGCGAGATAAGTGTTCTTTAAGTTAAGCCCATATTCCAGAAACAAAATCATTGTAGATTACACTGGCTCAAATGTCTGATGAGATTGAGTTCAATAACCATGATTTGACGAGGTTATTGCAGTGGGTCCACTGTTGTAACTCAGTTTTGGAAGATTATGAAGGTTTTGGGATTGAGCCATCAATGAACCCTTCCTTGCTTTTGGCACTGAGAGTCATGATCATGGAATGACTCCATGTTCCATAGTTTCCTTCATTCAGTTGCTGAGAAACAAGAATTGAACCGGGCTGAGCTGAATGGTATATGTATAGATGGTCATTGAGATCATCATATTTGGTTGCCTCAAGCTTGGTCGAGGACTTTCTTGGTTCTTCTGCCATAGGTGATAGCTTGTTTTGGGATTGGCTAGTGTTTCTGGTTTGAGGAGCAGAAGTCTATGATGCTTACCAGAATCTTTTCTGCTCTGATACCATGTAGGGAAAAGTGAAATTTGTATTGTATTCAACATCAAATTGTTACAAGGATTTTATACACTCGAGGGATTAATTCCCGATCCCAGAATTGATCCTACACATCTTAATTCTAAATCTATTAATTCATAATTTTTTAGAAATTTCAATTGAATTGTTTAGAAATTGAAACCTGATGTAGAGAATTGGTCCATTTGGATGGCAATGGTGGAAAAGCGACCCTCCGTTGCCATCTCCACCTTCTTGAGACCTACAAGCTTTATTAATGGAATTATGAGAGATGCAAAAGCATACCCAATCCCAAATTCCTAAACCCAAGTTAGAGTGTTCAGAGCCCAAAAGCATAGTAAGTCAAAAAACCAAAAAGCAAAAGGATTTTCCAGAAAAGCACATTTCCTTTCTCTCTCTCTCTCTAAAAACCAACTAGAAAACTCCAACAAAATCCTATCTCTCAAGTCTGGGATTCTGGAAAAACTAGCTCAAAATCCCCAGATCCATTTCACCAAGTATCCATTAAATACAGAAATAGGTGTGAGAAACTTGAGAAAATGAGAGAAATTAGATAGATGGATACTTGGAGGAGGCCGACTCAGATTTGAGTTTTGAGTTGGTGAAACACGACCTTCATCTGTTCGTGATCCCAAGCACATTTCTGACTTTCGATCGCTGCGTTTTTACAATTTTATCCGTACATCTAATTGAGATTAGACAGAAATGTCAATTTTGGATTAAATTTGCTAACACTCTCTACCACATGGGTTTAAATCTTTATTTTTTTTAACACATGGGCCGTCTTCCAAATACCATGTCACCACAGGGACAATTAATCTAATTTGGCCTTTATTTATTATATGGGTTTTAGGCCCAGCCCATTAGAATTAGGTTTTCGTTTCTTTGCTTATTAGGGATTAGAGCTGGTTTATTATAAATAGAGAGCCTTGTTATTCAGTAGTGAACAAGACAGGCACGATGTAGTCTTAAGGTTTTGTAGTCGTTTCGGCATTCTTGTTTATTTAATAATATTCTTGCTTTCCTATTTTGTTGTTCATCTATTTGTTTGTTCATTCATTGTAGACTCAGATTTTGTTTGTGTATTTAAACTCATATGGTCATCTAAAGTGGGCATAAATGAATGATATGAATTTACTTAAATTTTATTACTTTTCTTGCATTTTCCTTTCCCCTAATTTCCTTTTTTAGTTATGTCGATCTATGATCCTATCATTTGGTACTAGAGCTAGAGATCCATCGTGGATCTATGGTTTGCCTTCGTCAATGCCACACTTCCAACGCCGTGAAAAAGTGTGATGGATGATTCCGATAGTCTAGGATTCTATTAGAATCCAGAAACCAATGTTTCTCAGTTTGAACATCCAAATCCGCCTCCGTTATCACCACCTCATCCTCCTGTCGATCACTACCACCTTTCCTTTTTCTAATTGTAGCAATCGACCACCAAATAACCTATCCCTGTATATGCATGGGCCTGCCGTAGCTCCTTTATTTACTAGTCCCATTTTCCTCGCACATACCAAACTACCTTTCGTTATGTATTCTGACTTCATCGACGTCCCTCAAAGCTCTCATTCCTTTGCCACAAACCCTAGTTTTTATGATCCCCAAATTTACTTTCCATCTTCGTTATATGAACGAAATTTATGGGTTTTCGATTCCGAGAACCATCTACGATTTCATGACCCCTATCAGGTCTTTCCTAACGAACTTGACCTGGGTCTTGATTCGACAATCTGCACAAGTCGTGCAGCAAGAAATGTCTTCAGCATGGTCAGAGGTGTTCACCACACATCTCTAAAAAACGTTGCTTAAATTGGTTTGAGCAAAGCAGAAACTTGCACAGAAAGGCTCTATCTATAATATTTTGCCAACGACCATATCGAAATCCCCTAATTTTGTCGTTCTCTGCTACTTTATCACTACTGTCGATACTTACATCATAAGCAGAAGAACCATCCTCGCCATAATTTCCATCGTTGAATCATTCGTTAGTATCACTAGCCCTTAAAACCCATCGCAATCCACCATTGCTATCAACATCATCATTGTTGACAGCAATGGTGACTACTTCCATGGTACGAGCTTCGACAACGGTCGCATGTTTTTGAACAACAAAATGTTCTACCCTTACTTTTCAGAAAATTAAGCATTTCTTGAAAACGATTTCGCACGTGGAGATGAACTGGAAGTTTTAGGGTTCCTTGACTACCATCGATCCAAGAACTCTTCGCATTTGTCTTCCTCTATAGCAGTATGCTTGTGCTTCTACTTTTGCACTAACAGTTCATTTTGCAATAACATCGTGCTTATGATGTGATTGAATTCCGCTTGAAGAGTCGTTCTCAAACTAGCAGCAATATTAGTAAAGTTCTGCCACTATTGGGTAACTCTACTGGTGCAATGACAAAATTTTCTAATAAGGAAGATGTTATTCAGGAAGCCCGACAAGTCCCTCCACCTAAGGAACCCAATAAGGCACTCTTTTGTCAGATAGCAATCTCACATTTTCCACAGAAAAATGTACAGTTGAATTTGGAATTTTCTAAGTCTGCTATAACCTTGGAATGTAATGTGTCCATTTTTTTAAAGTAGAAATGTCCAAAAAAAGGATTAAGCTTAGTATGCCTAATGTTCTAGACAACAACTTGAAAGAAACATATGAGTGGGTGTGCCGATTGATGAGTTTATAGAATATGTATTGAGTAGATATAAGGCAATGAGAATGTTAAGTTTTCCATTTGATGAAAGAGGGGGGGTTTGCTAATAGAATGTTTGTTGAAATAGAGAAAAAGGGGATTCAGTGGGACAATGACTTTAATGGGTGGGTCAATATGTCTCATGTGAGCATGTTTGTGATGGTTTTGAATGCAGATAAAGTGTTTGATGAAATAGGTAAGACATGGAGTGAGGTCACTAAGGGAACCTTATTCGATTTTGTGGCCTATCTTATACATCATATGGATGCATTGACTTAGTTTTGCATGATTATGGCTAAATTTTCATTATGGTTGGATTCGGGAGATGCATTAACTAAAACTCTAATGATGATGCTTTGTTTCAAGTGCCAAGTGCACCTCATCAATCCTGCAGTCCTGCAGTGCATTGTACTTGTCTACCACAAAAGAGGCTTGCCACAGGGTTACTAAAACGATTATTGGGATTTTGCAAAAATCAGTCAACTTCGAATAGCTTACAGATGAAAGTTTTAGACAAGAAGCATAAGTGCTTGCAGTTCTCATTTATGGATTGATAACTCATATATTTCATATATTTATACCATCGATTCCTAGTCATTTTGAGATATTTTCGAGTTAAATTGGTTACATGTCACCTTATTTTGTGTTGGTGTGCAGCTAATAGTATTATAGAGCCCAGTTAAGGGAAAATGAGGCAAAATGGTGCTAAAAGTAGAGAATTGAATAAGGATACTGATCAAGGTTCTAAAAGATGCTAGGTGCTAGTCGGGCGCCTAGGTGGACTAGGCGGATTTAAGTAAATCTATTATATTTCATGTAAATAAGTGTTTGTTTATACTTAAAATATATATAATTTCATCATAGACTACAAAACATAATGACATATATATTATGAAGTATTGGAACATAATGAAAACATGGGGAACAATCTTATAATGTGTGTTCATTTAAATATTCAACAAGTCTCCTACAATTTATTGAAAAAAAAAAATTCAAAATGAAAGTTATTTATTTTCTGTCTAAGTGAGTTGCAACCTAAGCGGGTGCCTAGGCGGTCAAGGAAGGCATATCAACAGGTTTAAGCGCCCTTTCTTAACTTTCAAACGCCTAGGCATTAATCGGGGTGGTGACCAACGCCTAGGCGGGGCCTAGGCAAAGCTAGGCGAAGATTTTTAGAACAGTGATACTAATGTAGAAAGAGAATTAAAAGTGGGAACTGAAGATGGTGATGCATATGGCTCTTTGAAGACCAATAATAGCAAAAAAAGGTGGGAAATAAATGCCCAATTAATGAGATGTATTGGCAATCTGTAACAGCCTTTTTAGCATCGTAAAACCTAGCCTTTCAACCACTTTTAACCACACCCTTCATTCTGAGTGAATTTCACAACTCCAACCCCTATTTTTCTCTTTTTTCATCTACACTCAAACACTAGCTATTTCATACACTCGCCATCACCGAAGACTCATCCCAACGGGCTGTTCTTAGAGAAGTTCAACATCAGAATTGTTTCAAGGGTTTCTTCTCTCTTTGATTTATTTTCACTTATGTTGTGTATTCAAATTTCATATTTGTGAACATGATGTGTAACTAAATTCATAGCTAGGGATTTTGATGTATCCTTGCACAATTGATCCATTTTTTTAAGTTAAAGTATTCAATACATTAATATGTCTCTTGTTTCATTCACTAAATCTTTTGTTAAATTCGTTTGTTAATTTTAATGATTGATCACCGTTAGGGTTACCCATAAATCATTTGATCAAGATTATAGTAAACATCATGCTTAATCCAGACATGTGAAAGAATGAAGAGAATGCTATGCAAACATCCTGCTATGTATTTTCTTTGGTTCTTTAACGTTTTCTTGCATGCTAAAAACTCTTAATTTGGAACCGAAGTTGAAAATCCCAATTAGGTTGATTAGGAGAATTTGATCAAAACCACACATCATATGGCTGATCATATGTATGTAAAACAAACTTTGAAAATAGGTTGGTAGTTGAATACAGCTTAAATTTATAAACATGGAATTGGTTTTGTAATGGTGAATTCGAAATCCCTGGTCTCATCGTTATTGTTTCTCAATCAAACATATCATTTGCTACTACATTCTTCTTGCATTTTAAGTTATTTCATTTACAACACAAAAACTATTTTTAATTCGTTACTTTCATTCTTTAGTTAGGGTTCTTTCAAACTAGTAATTTATAAGGGTCCGATTAGTCCTTGTGGTTCGATAGCCTTACTTCTACCATTACACTAACCATATAGTTTCACTCACAAGGAACACAACAAAATTATGGCGCCGTTGTCGTGGACTGATTTCAGTCCCCTATAATTGTTTGTTCTTCAAACCCAATCTTAGATTCCTAAATTTTTTTTTCTTCTATTTCTCAGGCAGTGTATGTCTGATAAACTTGCTTAGATAGGCCAAAGACTTGAACAGATAAAGAGCAACATTTCTGATAATCTTCTATCAACTAATGCTCAAACTAATTGTGAAGAAGAGGACGATAAATCTTCTAGATCAATGAGTGTAGGTGCTTATTCTAAGCACTCTAATTCTAACCA
Source organism: Pyrus communis (assembly GCF_041283825.1). Taxonomy (NCBI): domain Eukaryota; kingdom Viridiplantae; phylum Streptophyta; class Magnoliopsida; order Rosales; family Rosaceae; genus Pyrus; species Pyrus communis. The sequence goes on along the minus strand of NC_142578.1, from coordinate 12,990,024 downwards.
AGAAGAAGGGATGGCAAACAATAATGATCACAATTGAGCTTTGGAGGATTATGCTCAACCGATTATACCAAATTCGCCTTTGTGCATCTTGTTGCCTATTGAAGCTAGAAACTATGATCTCAAATCTTCACATTTTCATATGCTTCTTTCTTTCTATGGTTTACCTAACTAAGATCCATTAGCCCATATTAAATAATTTTATAATGTTATGAGTTGTTTACCTTTGCAGGGAGTGAGTGAAGCAAATTTGAGGATGAGAGTTTTTCACTATACATTGAAAAATAAAGCTAAGGGTTGGCTAATGACTTTAGCACCTGGTTTGCTCACTACTTAGGATGTCATAGCTAAGAAATTTTTGGAGAAGTTTTTCTCTACTTAAAAGACAGCTACCTTAGGAGGGCAAATCTTCAACTTTGCACAACATCATGGAGAACATTTCAATGAATGTTGGGAGCGTTTTAAAGGGCTTTTGCTACAAAGTCCACATCATGGGTTACCTCTTTACTTACAAATTCAAAATTTTTATGATGGATTAACCCAAACATGTCAATCTACTGTTAAGAATGCAACATGAGAAGCTTTAAAGAAAAAGAATGCTAAAGAGTCATATAACATCTCCGAGATGTTGGGATCAAATACTTAACATAAAGATACAAGAGGTAGGTGAGTTAGCGTGTATGAAATGAGCTTTAATAATGATTTTGCATTGCAGGTGGCTGGTGGCTGGTGGCTGGTGGCTGGTGGCTTGATTTCGTGCTCAATATGGTGCCCAAGATAGATGAGGTGTGTGCCATTTGCTACATACGAGGTCATCCTACTTATCAATGCTCAAGAAGTGAGGCTTATCTTGAAATTGTCCAAGAGCAAGTGAATCTCATGAACTTTTACAATCAGAGGCCAAGGAATAACCCATTCTCTAATACTTATAACCCTGGTTGGAAAAATCATCCCAATCTCTCGTGGAAAAATAACAATCAGTTTCAAAATTTCCAACAAAAACATGCCACTACACTTGAAGATACGATGAAAATGCTGGCTTAAAACACCGTTCAATTCTGGCAATCTACCAATAGTACTCTCCAACAACATTTGGCTGCTCTAACCAAAATAGAGACACAATTAGGTCAGATTGCCAATGCTTTGAGTCAAAGAGAACCCGTGAAGTTTCCGAGCCAACTAGTGATACTTCAAATGAACCAAGAGCAAGCCAAAGCAATCGCTACACTTAGAAGTGGTAAGGTTATTAATAATGGAGTTGGCAATGAAGTTACTAATGAATCTGACCATGTGAATCCAAGTGTCACCCAAGAAGAGAATGAGAATCCAAATGACGATCCAAGCAATGTCACTCCTTAGTTTGAAACACCAAATCTTCACAAGGCTTAAAAACCTTACATTCTCCCATCCCATTTCCTGGAAGATTGCCAAAAGCGCACATGATAAGTCATTTAAAGAATTTTTTTTTTATATATTTTAAGTAAAGTAAATGTTAATTTACCTTTGCTTGATGTCATTAGGAACATGCCAGCGTATGAGAAATTTTTTCAAAGAGCTGAGCAACTATAAGAGGAAGTATGGACCTAATGAGAAAATGATGGTGTCTAAGAATGTGAGTGTTGTGCTCTAAAGAAAGCTCCCACCAAAATACAAAGATCTGGACAGTATTTCTATCAATGTCACCATTGGACACAAGCTAGTTAAAAAGGCTATGCTCGATTTGGGTGCTAGCATCAATCTAATGCCCTATTCAGTGTACCTGCAACTACATTTGAATCTTTTTCTCACCCTTCTAGTTCACTTGATTGTTGTTCAGTTGATGTGTTCGATTCACTTGTTTTTTCTAAGTTTTTATAGACACAATTCAATGATCCGTTACAATCTGTTTTGAGTCAATCTCAAATGACAAAGAATTTGCACTCATGGAAGTGGTGGCTGCCTTGGAAGCATTAAAACCATATACCTCCACTATTTCACATCTTATAGAGCCATTAGAACCATCTGCCACACATCTAATCCCTTCCACTGCCAAGCCTCCAAAACTTGAATGTAAACCACTCCCACCATAGCTAAAATATGCTTACCTCGCTGAATTTTAAACTCTCCCAATTATCATAGCATATGACCTCAACCCATTAGAAGAAGATAAGCTAATTAGGGTGTTAAAAAAGTTCAAATCAGCCATTGGTTGGTTCATTGGAGATATCAAGGGAATAAGCCCTACCATGTGCATGCATCAGATTTTATTGGAAGAGGGAGCGAAACCAACCTGTGAACCTCAAAGAAAGCTCAATCCACATAAGAAAGAAGTAGTGAAAGCTGAAGTGTTGAAGTTGTTAGATGTGGGTATCATATACCCGATTTTTGATAGCAAATGGGTAAGCGCTGTTCAAGTAGTGCCTAAGAAGATTGGAATCACAGTGGTATAAAAAATGAGAACAAAGAGCTTGTGCAAACAAGATCTGCAGCTAGTTGGCGTGTTTGCACCGATTACAGGAAGTTGAATTCGAACACTAGAAAAAGATTATTTTCCTATGCCTTTTATTGATCAAATGTTTCAACGATTAGCTAGTTACTCACGTTATTGTTTTCTTGATGGATATTTAGGTTATAATCAAATTGCAATAACTCCGGAAGATCAAGAGAAGACTACATTCACTTGCCTATTTGGCACTTTTGCATAGAGGAGGATGCCTTTTGGCCTTTACAATGCCCCAACAACATTCCAAAGATGTATGTTGGCAATCTTTTTAGATATGATCGAGAGATTTATTGAGGTATTCATGGACAATTTTTCAGTTTTTTTTCTTCATTCAATGATTGCCTTAACCATCTCTCTCTAGTGCTTCAAAGATGTCAGGAACAAATTTGATTCTCAATTGGGAAAGGTGTCAATTTATGGTGAAACAAGGTGTTGTGTTGGGACATGTAATATGTCACATCCCGGCCCGGGCGGGATCACTTCCCGGGCCCGCTCCACCACCGTAGCATGATATTGTCCGCTTTGGGCTTACCATTCCCTCACGGTTTTGTTTTTGGGAACTCACGAGCAACTTCCCAGTGGGTCACCCATCATGGGATTGCTCTAGCCCCCTTCTCGCTTAACTTCGGAGTTCCTACGGAACCCGAAGCCAGTGAGCTCCCAAAAGGGCTCGTGCTAAGTAGGAATGAGAATATACATTTAAGGATCACTCCCCTGAGTGATGTGGGATGTTACATAATATCCAGCAAGGGTATTGAAGTTGACAAAGCAAAAATTGATATCATCTCAAATATCGATGCCCCTACTTTAGTGAAGGGAATCAGAAGCTTTCTAGGACATGCTGATTTTTATAGTCGTTTCATTAAAGATTTTTCCAAGATCACTCGTCCATTGTGCAATCCTTGGGCTAAAGATGTTGTATTTAACTTTGATAAAGATTGTATGAATGCGTTTAATACCTTGAAACATGAACTAACCTTTGCTCCTATTATTATTACACCAACTTAGTTTCTACCTTTTGAATTAATGTGTGATGCCTCTGTTGTCTGCATCGCACCTGCTGTCTGCAATTTGACTTTTCTGCACTCGTTCGCACAGAAGAAGACTAGATTGAAGAAGACCCCTGGAGAAAAGAAGGAAAACAAAAAAATAAAAATAAAAATAAAAAATGAGAGAAAAAGTTTGAGTTTTTTAGGCCCACACGAGCAAAGGAAATAATTGGTTGTTTGCGCATTTTTTATTTAAAGTCTAAGGCCCACACGAGATCTAGGCTTATTTGGGATTGTTTTGTGATAGTCACTCGAGTACTTGGATCTATGACCACTCGAGTAATGGCCTTTGGTTTTTTTTTTTTTTTTGTTATTACAATTGAGATATGGAAATCTCGTCTGTTTAGTGATGAAAGCACTCATCCGCTTTCTTTTCATACTCTCAACATCAATGTTTGATTCGGAATCAGCTTACCAACCAGAATTTTCCAGTCCAGTTTGCCAATACAGTCAAGTTTAGTCCAGTGCCATCCATCGTCATTCCAATTCATCGGCGGTTTAGTTTGCCAATTTAGTTTAGTCCGCCTATCAGAGCCAGTCCACATCTGCTTGTTTGCAAATCCATGTCATGTATTGCCATGAGTTTGACAGGAGGTGTCGGGAAATTAGTTGTTTATTTTATTGTATGGGTTCTAGGCCCAGCTCTTTAGAATTAGGTTATCGTTTCCTTGCTTATGAATTATGGTTAAATTTAATATAAATGGAGAGCCTTATTATTCAGCATTCTTGTTTGTTTAATATTATTCTTTTTATATTTTGTTGTTCGTCCGTTTGTTTGTTCATTAGATGTAGACTCCAATTTTCAACTCCTCTTCGCCATCCTCGCCACCACTACTACTCTCTCCACTACGGATCATTAAGCATCGTACATACCTAGAATTTAAACAATCATTAAGGCTGGTACGAAAAATGGAACAATTGAAAATTTCTAAAAATAACTGCTTGAGAGTATACGTAAATTGATTGAAAAAATTGAAAATTTTTAATTATATTGAACTTTTGAATTCTTTGTATGGATGAGTAATTGGTCAAAAGCATTTATATTTTGTTTTGGAAATACGCGCTGCTGACTGTTGGGTCTGATGATATAATATATTTACGCACGAGTGCAATGCACAACATCTCCAGGTCCTTTGCAGTTTTCGGACGAGATTGTGGGACGCACGCCACAGAGTATAAGATTGTGGGACCAAAACCTCTGCGACTCCCCTCTCCCTCTCAAATAAAACTGCAGCCACTTTCAACCAACCGGCAATGGAGGCGCAATGCCTCTGCCCGGCCCATTCCCTGTTCCTCCGCTCCAAACGCCTTCACTCCCACTACCACCTCCCCAATGGGCCCCACAACCTAGCTACAATAAAACCCACTAGGACAAACTCGTAGCCTAAGAAGAAGAGAAGTGTGAGTCAATGCAAATTTCGATACTTGACATTTTCAAGATGTACCAAGTAGTAGAAAATGCACGCAAGAGTATGACCAGCCCAATATGGGTATCTCATCAAAACCTCATTAGGTTAGCAAAAACCCAGTGGGAAAAATGCTCCTGATCTAAGGTAAAAATAGTACATTAAGGACCAATGACTATTCAAGCAACTCTCTCTAAGTTTGACGAAACTCCCTTTAAGAACTACCAATGCTGAAAAATGAGATAGATCATGCAATCCAATATTTTGTCAAGCTTCTAAAGATAGACATTGGCATTAATTTCGTGATGAACTCAACAAGGTTGTCTTGAAATCATATATGCTTAACTTCAATCTTCTAATGCTTGGCTCTGACTTCTATGATGTATCATTCCTATATTTGGTCGATACACGAATTGTTGTTGGGACATCAACGAAAGATGAAAACTCGCAAGTGTTTCGAATATGGTCAACAATGGCTCTCAATCATATTGACTCACATGTTGGGTTGTGAGGAACAATGAGCTTGGTATGGTTTGAAGACGCCTTAACTATGGTCGGTTTTATTATGGGCCTCCAAGATATTATGGTATCTCTTATGGAAAAGTAGGTGTCAACGTATGGGAGTGTGCCTTGTGCGGGTTTGATAAGTAGGCGCCAACATAACGAAACAAAGCAAACATCAAGGGTTGGATCCACTCAGGATGCTTAGGGATGGAATAAGCCTAAATTTGTAGTATCCTTAGGGTAGCGGAATATCTTTTATCACCAATTCAGTGGCAAAGTGTAGCATAATGTTATATCTTACCAACAGATTAAGAACGAATGAGATGTCATGTCTAGTGCAAAAAACTAAGTACAATAAAGCGCAACTACACTCAAATATCAACTTCGGGCTCCAAAACCTGTTCAATGTCTCATTTTGCATCTAGCATTTGGATGATCATGGTTATACTTGAACAAACACCTTATGGGTGTAGTTAGATTGGTGGACTATAATATCGTTTGAATAATGCTTGAATCTTCAGGTCAAGTACAAGTTTTCCTAAGATTATTTATCTCAAATTTCGTCTTAATTATATCGTATACTGACTAATTCTGTTCAATTATATTTCTAAAATATAATAGATCTTAATCTCAAATTTATTTATTTTTGTTAAAAGAATTATAAAAAAAAAAAAACAAAAAATCTTTGTTTTTTGTTTGGTCTAATGTAGAAAAAAAAAAAATCAAAAAACAAAAATCTGAACCAATCGAATGGACGAGTTTGGTTGGCCCATTCCCCATGTTTAGAAATTAGAATGATGAGAAATGGACCAAATGGTAAGAATGAAATATCTTATATTTACATGCCCCTATTTGTTTTGTGTAGTTTGAGGGATTAAAATTTGATATAATTTGGAATAGTACCTATTATAATTAAAACAAAGAAAAAAAAAAACCCCAATGTTAGAGTGACGGCAAAGAGAGAGAAAGGGCTTAGTGTTACTGAGATTGTGTTTTGTAGTAATAATGATGGGCTTCGCTTGCTCCCCAATTAATATAAGTTAGGATAAACTGCTAATTTAGTTTTTGAATTATCACCTAAGTAAAAATTATGTTCATAAACAACAAATCAGTTGATAGGAAGGTGGATTATTGTTTTTCCCTAATTATTTAAGTTTGACAAAAAAAAAAGGTATGTCCCTATACTATTTTTTTTTCTTTCAGAAAAACCAGTCCTGGATTATAAAAATCTGCCAATTACATCCCTAATATTATATTTGAAGCTACTATATTCAATTTTCCATGAACTTAAGTCACATTATTTGTATGTGATACACATTGGAGGGTAGATTGGTAATTTCACATAGAGAATATTATATGGATTTAACTTTGAAGGGTAAATTAGACGTTAAATTCACAATCTATATGAAATGTTAAAGGCTTATAGGTGAGCAAAGAACGGTATTACACTCTAAAGTTTGTCAAGTAACTTAAAGTTGACAATAAATTGGATAAAATAACTTTGAGTATAATAGTAGGGATGAAATTAGCAATTTTTAATGAATTTAGAGACTTATTTTACCCAAAAAAATAATTTAGGGACCTAAATTTCACTGAGGTGATAGTTTAGAGACTAAATCCGCACTTCACTCTATAAGTTATACAAGGAAAGGATCTTCTAGATCTTATTGGACTCCTACTTCTAGTTTACACAATCATACTTCTAGATTACTATTTACAATACTCCCCTTTAGTGTACAACTCATAAGATATTACTAAAATAATACAAACAACAGTAAGACATTAGGATCACAGATTTGATAAACAAAATTACAATAAACCAATTATACTATCTTTAGAATACAGAAGACATGACTCTTGCAGATAACTAAGGAGTCTTCTACTTTCAACAAGAGAAGTGTTCCAACAACAATAATAGGTTTTGCTCGGAATTGAACGTGTGTTTTGTGAAGGTAGGGACACCATTATATAGTGATTAGGGTTCCTCCAATCCCGCCTATTATATGGTAATTGGAGTAACGGTAAGACTTGAGTAGTACTGCTATTCACATGTATATGTAAGGAAGAGGCGGGCACCATCAAATGTCCCTTTAAACTTAGGATAGAATGAAGCAACCAATTTTACGATTACAAATTTAACTTGTAGAATAACTAATTGTCCATAAACCAAAACTTGGATCATGGTTTTGCACTGTATAAAGTGGTTCCGTTTAATAAAACTGCAATGGAGTCTAGAACAGTTATATTTATTCTGTTAAAGTGCTGACAGTCTTAACAGATATCCCCTCTTGCATAAGATGAATCGCCAGTTATCCGGTTCTCATTGATACCTTGATGATGCAGCCATACTACAATGAAAAAAGTTGGGATTCCACCGTAAAACCAATTTGCAATATGGGAAGTAACCCAATTTACTTATAAGCACATGCAAGGTCCCTTCTCCCATTAATGTGAGATTCATTCTCAACACACCACCTCACGTGTGGCGAACTTGAGGTTCCACCATAAAACCAATTGGTTTTATGGTGAAACCTCAATTTTCTTCATGGTATCAGAGCAAGTTGTCTAACATGGGAAACCCAATGGCCATACGCGCTCCACGTCACCCGATTTATGTTGTCTACGTGTTAGGCTTGAAAATTCGCCACACATGAGGGGTCATGTGGAGAATGAATCCCACATTGATAAGATGAGGGACCTTACATGTGTTTATAAGTAGAACGTCAACTTTCTTCAGATTTGACCTAGGCTAATCCGAGAGGGGATCAGTCCTTAAAGGTTTAGATCTTGGTGTAAAAGGAATCGGGTAGGAGGCCAGTTGAGATTAATTTATTGGTATGAAATTTATTTGGTATGTCTTGAAGCAGAATAACTTTAGTTTACGCGTTGCAGAAGAATATTAAAGTTCTTACTTCTTTTATGCTGTTTAGTAGTAAGCCTCGAGTACAATACCGTTACGGATTTTGATTTATGCAGAGAGAAAAAATATTTTGAGTTTCAAGTATATCTTGGAGATATTTTGTTCTTTATGATGAGGAAATAGCAGCTTGAAGTATATGGCCTTTTTTCTCATTAGACTAGATCACTTTAAACAACTGCAATAACGACACCCTCTAGTTCTTTTCGTTTTCGATAAGTACCCTTTTGGGTTCCTTTTGATTCAAATTATTTATTTGCAGCGATTGCCAATAGTTCCTCCCGAGCTAGCTATGGAAGCAAAGAAGTACAGGAAATTCCTCCAAATGAAACCATAGAGGTAACAAAATTTAATCTCCAAAAGGACTTCATCCACAAATCTCTCCTCGTCTCTCCTACTCTCTTAGGCTTTTTCCATGGTAACATGTATATTTGCACGTAACTACAGCGCGGTAAAGTTCTTAAAATGCCCTCCAGATGGTGTTCAGAATCGACTTCCTTTTCCATTCTCTTTCATACAAAGTGTAGGAATCTTAAGGTTTTTTTAATTTTATTTTTTATATTTCTTGGAGCTAATCTATCTCTATCGCGATTCTCTTTCGCATTATGATTTATATTCTTTTCATCTTTTTTCTATACCTCCATAAATCTCTTTCATGGGCCCTTCCCTATATTCCTCTTCACTGTTCTGTATATTCTTTTAATCTGCAGTTGGACGTTGAACTACTCACCAATAAAAATGCCATTTGGGTAAGTAATGGGTTCTGTGAACTGTAATTATCAACTTTTTATACACACACTAGAGGATACGTAGCAATTGTTTGGTGTTGTTTCTCTCTTGTGCAGGTCTCTGTAAAACTTGTTCCAGGTTAATGAAATTATGCTCTTCCTACTGATTCTTATGCTCATGCTCTTGTGTAATGTAAATAGAAGCTCAAAAGGTTGCGGGAAAAATAAATCTTGCTATTCTCTTCATTGTAAACCGTAAAGCTGTCCTTTTGTTCGACACTGTGACTGTTCGCTTTCCCACAGCGGTGTGGGAAAGAAGAACGAAAGAGTTAGAAATGTAACCAACGTTTAGTGGAAAAAGCAACCCCAAAGAAAAAAAAGAAGCGAGCTAAGTTTGAGTTAAATTTGGAGATGTCAGTTTCGTTTCTCGTTACAAACATACGATTCATGGGGAGATAAAGAAATAGACCGAATCGATCGCTCTTAAATATGATTACTCCTCTCTAACTAATATCTAGGTCTTTTGTGATAAAACCTCCCAAACTAATAGATTGGGCAGATGGTAATTATCAGAGACAAGTTACGGCCCGTGCAAGCCAAGTCCTTGTCATGAGGAAGTGTGGAATTGGAAACAAAACCCCACATTTGACGGATTGGGCAAGTGGTAATTATCAAGTATCAGTATAGTTGAAGTGGGGCCCTCGGCCCGTCGACCTGAAAAATTCAACAATGACAAGGGTAACTCCATAAGTGATACAAATATCATTAGCGTTGCAAGTTTCATTCATAACCTCAAAAAATTTCTTGGAAATGAAATTTGTGGAGATTTCATCCATTGCAAGTTCCCTTGTACTAGGAAATGTTGTTTCTTCCATGACCATCTAATATTCAGGATATAGTGGATATAGTGCACAAGTTGGGTATGCAAGTATTTGCGAAGATTGAATGATCAGATCATCGTTTGCTCATTCACGAATTTTTTTATTTTTCTTGTTATAAATGTTAATCATTTATCTTTTATGCAGAACATAGTAATTTTTTCTGCATAATTCTGTATTCTGCATCCCCCTAACTTATCTCGTCGATGGTCCACATGTATGTTTATTGGAGAAGAGAACATTGAAAAAATCCTAGCTAGCTAAGCTAGGTGTGATTAGCCATTATGTTGTGGAAATCTTTCTTTCGCCATCTAGTAGATTAGTATTCTCGATTTAATGATTTGTTCCTCAACTTCATGAAGGAAAGCACAAAAGTTGAAGCGTTTTTAGTAACTGCTTTCCTTAAGTAGAGGCCACACTATAAAGGAGGAATCCACAGCTCCTATAAACGCCAAAGCTTTTATGATTTTAACATAGATTCTTGCAGCCACTTTCCAATTTCTGTTTCACCCACTTTATTCTCTTCTTGTTTCCTTCTTTCAACTTTTGATGAAACTACTCTAATATGTGGGTAGAGGGATTCGAACTTGAGTGTAATGGGGCGGCCACAATATTCTACCCAACCGACTTAACCTCGTATCCTTTTATTTACCCCATCTTTGCGTCCCGTATGTATTGCCATAAGCTTTTCATTGCTTCCCCTTTGTTCGTGCAAATATGGTCATCAGGAAAAACATAATGCCAGGCTTCCTCTGCAGCTGTTTCTTCATCCTTTTTTGCATCTATCATTGCTGCTCCTCCCAAAAGACCTGCCCCGACTGTGGTTTCATGAAAGTTCCGTATCCACTAAGCACAAGCCCCGACTGTGGTGACCCCGACTACTCTCTCCATTGTGACCCCTCCTCTAAGAAACTCTATGTTCATGCCCTCAATGGAAGTTACTATCTTGTTCTTCAAATCATGGCTACGTATCAGCGCATGGTGGTACAACCGTCCCCATGGCTGCCCGGAAAATGTGTTACTCAAGACTTGGTGGTGAGTGAGGGCCTCTGGTTGAATCAGTCACTTCCTTTCAACATCACTTCGTCGAATACTATCTTCCTTTTCAACTGCTCTCCGCGGCTCTTGGTTTCTCCTCTCAATTGCACTTCATCTAGCCTCTGTCACCGGTACTTAGAAAGCTCAGGACACATTGATACAAACCGAGCACTACAGTGCGAAAACAGGCTTAATCTTTGCTGCACATTTGTTGCTGGTGGTATGCCTTCAGCATACAAGATTCGGCTTCACAGCTCAGGCTGCAAAGCCTTCAGAAGCATCCTTCATTTGGATATAAACAAGCCTGCGAGCCAATGGGAGGAGGGATTGGAAATTCAATGGGCATCTGCTCTTGAACCAATTTGTAGAACACAACTTGATTGCTCTTCAGATTCCAAATGTTCACCTACGGGTTCAAGCGATGTCTCACGCTGCCTTTGCAATAGGGAGTACTATTGGGATCATCTTGATGGCACTTGCTCAAAGAAGAAGAGGAACACGAAAGCGGGTCTGGCTCTGAAGGTCTCGATTGGGGTAATCTCATTTTTCATTGTAGCGGCAGTTATAGCAATTGTCACAGTGAAAAGATCCTGCAAATTCTCGGAGCAGAAGAAACTTACCAAGGCAAGAGAAGACATGTTGAAGAGCAATAGTGATGGGAAATCGGCTCGAATGTTTCACTTGAAAGATGTGAAGAAAGCCACCAATGGTTTCTCCAAAGACAGAGTTTTGGGGAGTGGTGGATTTGGAGAAGTGTACAAAGGAGAGCTCGAAGATGGGACTCTCGTCGCCGTCAAGTCAGCAAAAGTTGGCAACATCAAGAGCACTGAACAAGTACTAAATGAAGTTGGGATACTCTCCCAAGTCAACCACAAGAACCTGGTCAGACTCTTGGGATATTGTGTGGAAGCTGAGCAGCCATTGATGCTCTATGAGTACATCTCCAATGGCACTCTCAGTGACCATTTACACGGCAAGTTTTCGACATTTCTTGACTGGAAAACTAGGCTCAGAATTGCCTTGCAAACTGCTGAAGCATTGACCTATTTACATTCCGCGGCGCACACTCCCATCTACCATAGAGATGTCAAGTCAACCAACATCCTTCTGGACAGTGATTTGAACGCAAAAGTTGCAGATTTTGGGCTGTCCAGGTTGGCTTGTCCGGGGTTGAGTCATATCTCGACATGTGCTCAGGGAACATTAGGGTACTTAGACCCCGAATACTATCGGAACTATCAGTTAACTGACAAGAGTGATGTTTATAGCTATGGCGTTGTGCTGCTTGAGCTTTTAACATCACAAAAAGCCATTGATTTCTCACGCGATCATGACGACGTGAACTTAGCCATTTACGTGAGTGTAAGAGCCAACAATGGTGTTGCTATGGAGGTAGTGGATCCCCGGCTGCTTAGCGAAGAGCCTTCGGGGAATACAGTGGCAAGTGTAAAGCTTTTCTTAGAGCTTGGACTTGCATGTCTGAAGGAAAAGAAGGGAGATAGACCAGCCATGAAGGATGTTGTTCAAGAACTCCACTGCATAATTCAAGTTTTAGATCAACAAGTGGTTCATAATTAATGACATTATTAGTTATCATGAAATTATATCCATGTACTATGTAAGTATAGTAGTAGTAGAGTTTGAAAATGTTCTCACGTAACTTGTTATGTTGCCAGACTGTCAACTTAGACTATTCACTGAGCGAACAAATTTCGTCAGATAATATATGTACATTATTTCTTTGAATATTCATGATGTAAAATAAAGGAGTGGAGATGAAGGCCAAAGAATCATTGTTGGAGCAGCCCACAGAAGCCAAAGTAGTGATTCCATTCCAAGGAAGGAAGGATTGGTTTTGGATGGATGGAAAAAACTAGGGCTCTTGGGATCAGATGCTTTCTTTGGATTTTGATTGGTTGCCATGGACACACGAAAAAAAGATTAATTAAAAGCAAGGTTCTAAAAGACGCTAAGCGCTAGTCTGGCGGTGGGCTGGGGCCTAGCGCCTAGGCAGCTAGGACCTAGCGCCTAGGCAGCTAGGACCTAGCGCCTAGGCGGCTAGGCGTGGTCTAGGCGGGTGTCTAAGCGGATTTAAGTAAATCTATTATATTTTGTGTAAATAAATGTTTGTTTATACTTAAAATATATATAATTTCATCATAAACTACAAAATAGAATGACATATATAATATGAAGTATTGGAATATAATGAAAATATAGGGAACAAACATATAATGTGTGTTCATTTAACTATTCAGCAAGTCTCATACAATTTGTTGAAAAAAATAAAATACAAAATGAAAGTTATCTATTTTTTATCTAAGTGAGTTGCAACCTAAGCAGGTGCCTAGGTGGGTTTGGGCAGGTCTGTACGGGTTAGGCGGGTGCCTCATCAGGTCTAGGCTCCCCTTCTTAATTTTCAAACGTCTAAGCATTAATCAGGGCGGTGGCTCAACTACCTAGCGCCTAGGCAGCACTAGGCGGACATTTTTAGAACAATGATTAAAAGAACAAAGTATTAGAGGCTAAATAAATTAAAAGAAAAAGCAAAAAAAAAGGATTAAATGGGAACGTGTGAATTTGAACTCAAGATATCCTGCACCAATGTGATTAAAGTAGAAACTAAGCATCATTAAGATAGGTTTTAGTGTTGGCAACGCATATTAAAATGAAAAGTATACACGTGGGAACAGAACTGCCTTACTCATAGATGCAATAAGGTTACCAAAAAAATCATGCAATGAGATTTAATTAGTAAAAAGGGATATAGAGTGGGCATGTTTAGGGTCCGTTATTTGTAGTTTGAGGGATTAAACTAGACTGGTTTAGAATATGTTAAATTGGACCGGTTTAGAATAGGTTAAGTAAAACGAACGTAATGAAGCATTTGATGTATTGTCCGACTAAAAAGTAGGATATAAACAACTATAATATTATATTATTCAACACATATCTAATAATATTTTATTCTTTTATCAAATAATATTATTTTCACCCTTTTTTTTTTCTCTATAATACTCTACCTCTTTCTGGAAACTTCTCCTATCTTTTCTCTCTGTCCCATTCTCTCATTTCCTCCCTCTCTTTCCTGCAAAATACAGCCCTGCAAAATAAGGCCATGGAAGATCTTTCAAAATAAGCTCATCCTCTTCAACCCTCTTTCTCTATTAAGCATCTCTACCTTCCTCACCCTCTTTTCTCCCAAAAATTTTCGAATCTTTCTCCTTCCTCTGATACATGCATTGACTTCTCCTTCTGCAATTCCAAAATAAGATAGCCATCTCAGAAATTTCTGGGAAAAAGGAAGAATGCTTGCAGATCGACTTCTCTTATTGTTGTTATTGTTTTGCATTTTTTGTTTTTTGTTTTTTTTTTTTTTTTTTGGTAGTTGGATTTTGAGAGTTAGGCAGTGGGTGGGCAAACAGAGTTGCAGAGAAGAATGCTTACAAACGAAGCAGCGTGCAGACAATGCAATGTGCAAATAAGCAGATTTGGAGATGGGATCAACGATCCCATACATTTCGGGGGGACTCATTAAGACTACATAGCAAAGGATGTAGCGGGGTGTGTCCGACTGAATCTCATTAACGTTGTTCACACTAAGCATGGCCTAGCAATCCCAATTAAACCAGTCCAGTCCAATGAAGTATAGAGAGGGCAAATAAGCACCCCCTTATTGTTTTGACTAGGATTAGTCAAAACACAACCATTACATTGGCTTTTATTATATAATAGGATTAATTGTGAGTGTTGTCAATTTAGATTTCAACGAATTTTAATAGACTTTTTCTAGATTAATGTTAGAGAGACTAAATTTTGTAAACTAAATGACATGGAAGTTGATAATTAGATTATTACTTAAGCATTCATAAACGTGATCATTTTCTATTGGTGACATATTATTTTATCATTTAGTTTACAAATTTAGTTTAGAAATTTAATCTCCGTAATATTAATCTATTTTTTAAGTGACAGATTTCAAATTATTTTAATAGATTCATAATTTTATGTGGATTTTGACAGATTTATATGGATTTCTATTATAGATATCTATAAATTTGTATAGGCTTCTTTCGTGGATTTCTTAGGATTTAGTTGACTCTTGCAACATAAATGAATTTCTTCCCCAGTCTCATTTGAATTGTGACTTAAAGAAAAATACCAAATATCCTTGACTACATTTCTTAAGGAAGCATGACATTTCTTATTCAATTTGTTCTTCTTCCATTTGCTCCACTTCCATTTCTTCCTCCTCTTCGTCCACTTCCATTTCTTTTCCATCTTCTTCCACTTCCATGCTTGATTGAGACATTTTATAAACTACCCAACCAAATAGATAAAATCATAAGGAAATTAACAAAAGAAAGAATCGTGTGTGTGTGCGCGCGCGCATTGATCGAAGAGCTTGAGTAGTTATAAAGGATAGCTTTAGCGAACAGCATATCCATTCAAGAATGATGAGTTCAGGTTCAAGAACAACATATCCAATCATGAAAAATTGGGGTGGATTGCAATCTGCAAAGCTGCTCAGCTCACTTACAAACTCGTGAAAAATAGACATTTATGTGAAATCATCCGAAGTTCCCATCTTTTCTATTAATTGAAGTGAACGTTTGAATACGAAAAAGTAGAAATTATGTGAAATAAGAAATTAGGCATTAATTGAAATCCTAAAATTCCTAAAAACATATATCAAATAAAAACCCATCAACATTGATTCCTATGCCAGAAATTTGAAATTAGAGACCAAGCATCAGAATCATGGTATGGGTTTTCCTCACAAGTTGTTTTTACTGCCAGAATTTGTAGTGGCAAAATTACAGAACCCCTCATTTTTTTCCTCACTACAGCACCTCTCAAGTAAATTGTTAGGGTACCAATCGCTGGAGAAGAGAGAAAAAGGCGAAAAAAAGGATGCGTTGAGAGGAAAATTAAAGATTTAATTCATTCATAGCAGAGAGTAATTATTCATGGGGCTTATATACCCACTAGCCACAATAGACAAAATGTCTCTTCTGATGAGTCATCATAGAACAACTATTTCCTATTATACTAAAAGATAACAAATGATATAACAAGAAGGCCGGAAATGGATTCTCTCCTGAGCATCTGCTCAGGATCCTACTGACCCACACACAAGGGTCGTTAGATAAAAATTCAACGGCTACAATTATTACAACTTTAAATGAACTCTCTTGTTTGTAGTTGTTGAATTTTCATCTAACGACCCTTGTGTGTGGATCAGTAGGATCCTGAGCAGATGCTGAGGGGAGAATCCATTTCCGGCATAGAGTGCCTAACTACAGTAAGGGCCTAACATGGACCCCCCTTGAACAAGCCTCTCCTCAGGCTGTAAATTTTGGAAAACGGGTGAGTATTGAATCTACATCCTCCCAAGTCACGTCATGCTCCAGAAGGCCTTCTTGAATAGACCCTTTGAAATTTTTTTTTTCCAGGGGATCACATGAAATTACCCTCATAGGAGACTGGTAGCAGAACGGGAGAAGTCACAGTATGAGTTTCAACAAGGATATGGAAGGTAGGGTGAATGCAAGATTGAAGGGGAAGGTCTAGAGTATAAGCAACCTGACCAACAGGAGCAAGCATCTTGAAAGGACCATAGTAACAGGGGACCAGTTTCGGGCAGTGAGTTTTAGACACCGAGGTTTGGCGATGGGTTAAAGCTTGAGGAAAACCCAATCCCCAACTGAAAATGTGTGTTCAGATCGATGTTTATTAGTGTGCTGGCGCATTCGGTGTTGTGCAAGTTGCAGATGCTCACCCAACTTTTTAGTAGGGCATCTCGATCACGGAGGGCGACCTCGACCGGGTGCACCGGAGAACCAGGAATGTAAGTCGACACCGTGGGTGGAGGGTAGGCATCCACGGCCTAAAAAGGGTTCATTTTGATGACGGATTAGAAGGTGGTATTACACCACCGCTCTGCCCACGCTAGCCACTGAATCCAGTCCCTGAATTTGTCGCTCACAAAACTGCGCAAGTAGTGTTGGAAGAGGATGATAGGCGGAGCTTTTGCAAAGGTTGGTGCGCTTGACTTGGCATTCGTGTCATTTTCGTGACATACTTGATATCATAACGGGTCGTGTCGTGTAGCACCTGTTAAAGTAAACGGGTAATATAACTTGATCCAAAATCGACCCATTAATATTATCAAGTAAAATGATCCGACCCATACTCGTTAAAGAAAATACATTTTAAATCAATAATTAATGAAAATGAAAAACATAATTTGACAAAAAACAAATAGAAGACCTAATACTAAATTAATATATGCCTACTACGTTGTCACATAAACATTACTTCACGACATAACAAAAATAAATATAACAGAAAAACATTTGACTTTCAAGGATACCCAAAATAAGAGCTTAATGAAAAAACATTAGTACATTACTAAATACCAACTGTTCAAGGATATCCAACGGTAAAGATTTAATCTCATATAAATTAGATAAAATCATATGACTATTGTTTAAGTAAAAGGTTTTTTAGTAGTTTTTTAATTAATGTAGAAGTGTGAAAAAAAAAAAAAAAATATATATATATATATATATATATATAAACGCTCGTAATGACAAGTTTTACAACTTTCCTGAAGAGATCAACTCTGAAATTCGCCACTATAATAACATAAATTATATATAGATCTAAATTTAGCCGTTGATTGTCGTTCACATTTACGCTCCATTCTTCTCACAATTTTTTTTTTCGGATTTTCTATTTTGAAAACATGATCTCTTAGAGGATGCAGGACGATGAACGGTTCAGAATATGATATTACGTTCAGAGTTTTACCATTAGTGAAAATATTGCTCGAAGTTTGTAAAATCCTTATCTCAACTCATATTTCAATTAACCGTAAATAACGAAATGTGATATCAACGATCCAAACCATTCGTTTTTCTACCTTTGTTAAAAGATCACTTTTCAAAAAAGAAAATCTAAAAAATGAAATTCAATGAGTAGAATAAAGTATAAACGACAATCGACGGTTACATTTTTCCCGCTTCTACAATAATTATTATTAATTTCGCACTCAAATAAAAAAACACTATTCATGAGATTTGGAGTGTTTAAAAAATCTAAACCAATCACAATCGTTTATATACGCTTTCACATTTTCCAGACTTGTACATTAATGATTATGAATTTTATTTATTTTGAACTCCCTTAAAAATATTATCATAAGGGTTTGTATGGTTTTAAAAATGCAAACGACGATGTACTGACACACCCCGACCTTAGGAGGTCAGAGCATGCTGGCCGTCACCGTGAGGTGACGTAACCATAAAGGGTAAAATCGTCAACTCACACCAATGAAAAAGAAATTACAGTGAAAAGTAGGGACGGGTCGTCACATTTACCCATCCTCAAAGCATAGAGGATGTGATCACGAGCGTTTGTATATTTTTTTTCACATTATTCGTGCTTGTAAATTAATTAGGATTTTTGTCACAAATGATCATTGAAATTGACCCATCCAATCAAGATGGTCCCTAAAATTAAAAATCGATCAATGTAGTCCCTAAAAATGAATATCGTAAATCAATGTGATCCTTCCGTCATAATTCGGTCAACAATTCTGTTAAGTTGTGATGTGTTACACACTTGAGTTCCCAAATTTAACTAAATATTATTATATTGAATTAAAAATATTTAAATAATAAAAAAATTAATTTTTATCGTTTTCTTCCCCACCCCATCCGAGCAACACCCAACCTCCAGCCCACCCCGTTGCTTACATAAGAAAAGAAAATTCTGAAACAGTTACTCTCTCAAATATTTCCCAAAAGAAAAAGATATGGATCGAGAGCTCTAGTTTCTTTCTGGCATGGTCGACCCTACTCCTTTTGGCAACTAAAGTCCAAGAATACGTACTAACCAGCAAACTCGATTAATTGAATGAGTTAATTACCAAATCAAATGTTAACCACAATAATAAGTTAATGTGAATTGAAGCATCCCCTGTGTTGCTCGACCCCCTGTCGCACCTTCGCTCTCGCAGTTCTCGCACTCGCCAACACCGATAATCCAAATTTAAACCTTTTCGATTTTGCTCGACCTGAAGATGCAAGCGACATGATGGGGTGGGGGCTTTCCTCCCCTTGAAATGTCACTATCGCACCCCCATTCCCGCAGTCCTCGTGCTTTCCGGTGCTGATAATCTGAATTGAAACCTCTCTGGTGTTGTCGACACGACGAGGTGGGTAGGCGTTTTAGGGTGGTGGTTGTTGGGGTGGGAGGAGAAATCATCTTCTTTTCTTTTTTTGCAAGTTTATATTTAAATATTTTTAATTTATATAATAATATTTAATTAGATTTATGGGACCCAATTGCTTGACACATCAACACTTAACAGAATTTTTGATGGAATTGTGATGGAAGGACTTGCAACATTCGAGTTTAGGGACTACATTGATCGATTTTCAGTTTTAGGGACCACCTTGATGAGATGGGTCAATTTCAAGGACTATTTGTGACAAAAACCCAATTAATTACTATAATGTATTATAATGTTTTAATCTCACTTTTTACCGATAGTATACTATAAAAATAAATAAATAAACTTACTTGAATTTTTTAAATTTATATAGAATAATAATTTATAATATTACATATTTAATATACAGTATATACATCATCAAAATAACTCTTTTCTTAACGTATCGAAACATGTTACATGCATGTTACCCTCGTATAAACCTGTTAAGGGCCCATTATTAACGGGTTCTTATCGTGTAACCCGATAACGACCCAATTAGTTATCGTGTTGACCCGCAACCTGTTATTTTCGTGTCGTGTTAACGGGTCGTGTAAGAAATTGTCAGGTTTATGGTGTGCTGTTGCTTAAAGAATGCAATCCAAAATTCGCTGATAAATATAAGGTCACGATCGCTAACTATGGAAGCCGACATGCCATGGAGACGAAAAAATTCTTGAATAAATACCTTTGCAATCTTTGGTGCTAAATAGGGATGTTTGATCGGAATAAATTGGCCATATTTGAATACTCGATCCACCACCACCAAGCTGGCATTACGTCCATGGACCGAGGGAAGTCCTTCAACAAAATCCCTAACGAAGTCCATCCAAATCTGTTTGGGAATGGAGAGAGGTTGCAACAGCTTAGGGGGTTTGATGGTCTCATAATTCGTTCACTGGCAGGTGTCACACGATGCTACAAACTATTCACATCTGTTATGAAACTTGGCCAAGTGAATTAAATATCAAATGTTTGTATGTGCGTAAAAAGCCCGAATGACTAGCGGATGGAGAAAAGTGAAAGTCCTTAAGGCAGCAAGAACTCCAAGGGAAGGTGGCCGCGATAAAAACACCTTTTTTATAGTATAGAAGATCCCCTTGGAGCTTAAAAGAGGTATAACTCACAGAATTCTGCTGCAAATCTTTAAGAATGGATGAAACCTAAGAGTCCAAGGCATAGTCCGCATGTATCTATTGTTGGATTATGTGGCCAAGTGGCCATATACTTTAGATTAAACAAAAGAAGGTGGAAACACCTTTCCTTGTTTTGGGGAGAAAAAAAAGGGAAAAGCAACAACACCTTTCATTATTGTGTTTGTTGTCTTCAACACCCGTGAGTTTTGGCTTTTTTTTTTTTTTTCAAAGGCAGATGGAATTGGGTTTATTCGGCTTCTTCTTTTGCAACTCGACAAGTGCTTGTACTTTTGGAGAGAGGGCAGAGGGCAGAGAGCAGAGAGGTGTGCACCAGAAAAACAGAGAAGAAGAAATAGAGGTGCCGCAGCCCCTCTTTGAAGAGAAGAAGAAAGTGCTCCTCTCTTTGGTTAGAGAGGAAATTATTCATTATATTTCTTTCTCTATTTGTTTCTTTGGTGTGTGAGAGCTATTGGGTGTATTGGGCTTTTGGGTTGTGAGATTGCCAACACTTTGTAAACTCCCATTTGGTTGATAGTGGATTATTGGGTGAGCTCCTACTGCTCCGAGGACGTACTCCAGTTACACTGACTGTGGAGGAACCTCGTTAAAATCTGTGTCTTTAATATTTTGTTCTTGCATTTTCATTTGATAAATTTCCTGTGGGCTAGCTTGAGTTGGTTCCAAAAGATTTTGGTGCTATCCTAGCACAACAATTGGTATCAGAGCACTGGTTGCTCTTGGGTACTGTCTAATTGCCAAAAATGTCAGACGGGCAAGATGAGAATCCTTTTGGAAGCAGCTCCGGATTTGCAAGAACTACGGTGCAAAATGCAAAGTTCGAAGTTGAAAAGTTTGATGGCACAAACAACTTTGGGATGTGGCAATGTTAGGTCAAAGATGTGTTGGCTCAACAAGATCTACTTGCCACTTTGGGAGAGAAGCCGGAAGCTATGTCGAAGCCGGAATGGGAGAAATTAAATTTGTGGGCTTGCTCTTCAATTCGGTTGTGCCTTGCAAAAACTCAGAAGTATTTTGTGATGCGGGAGTCATTGGCAAGTGTGTTGTGGTAAAAATTGGAAGACAAGTATATGACGAAGAGTGCAGAGAACCGGCTACACTTGAAGAAAAAGCTCTACCGCTTCCAATACAAAGAAGGTACAAAAATGATTAGACACCTTGATGCTTTTAATAAGTTGATTGCCGACTTGTTAAATTTAGATGAGGATATTAAGGATGAAGATAAGGTCTTAATATTGTTGAATTCCTTGCCGGACTCTTATGAACATTTTGTTACCACTATTATGCATGGTAAAGAAACTGTGAAATTTGAAGATGTATCAAATGCCTTGATGAATTATGAAATGAGGCATAGAGATAAAAATCATTATAGTACCTCGGAAGCTTTATTTGTTAGAGGTAGATCATCGGAGAGAAGATCATCTTCTAGTAGGAAAAAATCACAGTCTCGACCTAGAGGAAACTCTAAAGGTAGAAAACCTTTGGAAAGGGATGAATGTGCCTTTTGTCGTAATAAGGGCCATTGGAAGAAAGATTGTCCTAAATTGAAGACCAAAGGTAAAGAAAGTTCTGAAGCTAATGTTGCTGAAGTTGAAACAGATTTTCTTGATTTTGCTTTAACCACTTCCTCATCATTTGATTGTGCTACTAAGTGGGTGTTGGATACGGGTTGTACTCATCATATGACTCCTCACAAGGATTGGTTTTCAAGCTTGAAAGAGTTTGATGGCGGTGTTGTGTTCATGGGAGATGACAATCCTTGCACAACAAAAGGGATTGGTACAGTTCGTTTGAAGTTGCTGATAGGAGCATATTCATGCGACTTAAATGGCTTGTTCTCGTGCATTTACGTTATGTTTCTCTCGTTATTTTAGTCCTTTATGCTTCTTTTGTGTGTTTTCAGGTTCTAAGGGCCTAGGGAGCAAGAACATTTTGAGGCCATTTGGAGCATTTTTGGGCATGGATTGGATAGCTTATCCATGGAGCCAAGAGGATGGACGAATTTGAAGGCCTTGTATGCACTTGAAGACACAAAACAATGGCCCTAACCCAATCACATAACACCTTGCCATGGGCTTAACACAAACACCATTCCTTGCCATGCAAGGAGGAGCAATTTGGGTCCATTTCATGTACTTAAACTCTAGCCCAATCCACAATCACTTCAAAGCCATGCAAAACCTTTCAACACCCTTTAATCATCCCCCTTTAAGTTATGATTTTATTTCCTAACCCTACATGCATTATTTATTAGCTCCCATTCCCTTATGCCATTTTCAGATTTCCACCCACTAACCTAGTCATCAACACATGCATTCACTTCATCATTACACCACCACTCATTCTTTAATCCACATGCACATTCAATCATTCACTCAAGCACCCTTGTGCCATGTTTCCCCCTTTGTTCCCACCCATCACATGCATCATCATCAAACAAACATTGCAGCCACATGCACCTAAAACTAATCAATGCCGTGCACTTCCCTTGCATTTTCAGCCATCACACTTCATCATTGCAGCCACCATTCACCCTAATTGTCAATCACATACTTTCCCATTGTATAATACATCCACATGCATCTTTAACCAACAAACATTGCAGCCACAAACACTCAAACACAATCAATGCCGTGGGGTACATTACAATTCCAGAAATTCCAGCTTTCCAACCTAGCCACATTCACATGCATTCACTCATAATCATTCACCAAACTTGCAGCCACATTTCCACCTATTCCAAGCTGTCATGTTCCCTCTCATTTACCTATAAATAAGCATGCAACCTAGCCACAATGGAATCATCTCATTTCATACACTTCACACAACACAAACACAACCCTTGTGCCGCAAATCCCCTTCCATTTCTGTGCAGTTTTTTCTCCTCCATTGCAACCACTATCCAACCACTTCCCATCCCTCCAAAACACTTCACATAATCCCCAAAGCTCACTTAGACCTTGTGCTACAACAACGAGGAAGAAAAGAGTGCCTAAACGTTCATACAATTCAAGTTTGAGTTGTTGGAATTTTTAGGTGTTTCTTTGATTTCAAAGTTTAAATTTAATTCTCTTTGTTTTGTACGTATGAGAATGGAAGAGAAGAGTGCCTAAACGTTCATACAATTCAAGTTTGAGTTGTTGGAATGTTTAGGGGTTTCTTTGATTTCAAAGTTATGAGGAACTAAACCCCCTTTAGCTAGGGGGTGATTCGAAACTATGTTTATATTTGCAATATGAATTGATTACTTTTGGTTGGAATTTCATAAGTTGTGGATTCAATTCGTTTAACTGTTTGATTGATAACTTATTTATGTATGTTCATTGAGATTGCAAGCTTAATTTTCATGCATGAATATGACGCTAGAATATAAGTGAGCTTCATCTAAACGTTACGAACTTATATTCACAAGTAGTGGAGGTTGCTTATAAACAATCGCGTTAAACGAATTCTTGGCATAAGTTTCATGCGTATTCCATAGTAACGAATGCCTCGTCAACACTTATAATTTTCATTGAACTTAATGATCTTTGTTGAATGTCTCTATCATGCGTATTCCATAGTTAGGGACTTTGATTAAGAATAATTTGGTTGTAATGCGTATTCCATTCAATCCAACGAATTTAGGGAAATCTGAAAGTTAATCTAAGCGGATCTAATTAACTTGGAGCATTGAGTTTCACAACTTATCGAAAGACCAACTGAGAATCAATTTTGTATGCAAGTGTAACATGTGTGGAGAAGAACCCCTTGGCTATTCCATCATCCATATTTTTATCACATTCATCTTTACTATCTGTTTTAAATTATAATCTGTCCGTTTAATTTAATATCGTCCAAACACAATTCCCCCCTCTATTTTGTTAAGTCTTAATCATTTGATTTGTCTTATTTTATGTTTTTAAGTATTTGGAGTCTTTTGAACTTGTTTTGAGTCTTTTAGTTTGTCTTAGTGTTTTAAAAGTTAGTTTTAAAGCCATTCTGAGTCATAGTAGTCTTGTTAAGAGTATTTTAATTTAGTTTTTATGTTTTTAAGTCAATTTAGAAGGTTTTAGCAAGCCCTCCTAATCCCCGGTCTAGAACGATCCCTCACTTATCCATTCTACTACAATTGTCAAACGAGGGTTTAATTTGAGTGTCAAGTAAATCTCGCATCAGTTGCATGATGGCATGGTTAAAGAGTTGACAGGTGTTCGGTATGTACCGAATTTGAAGAAAAATCTTATTTCTTTGGGAACTTTGGAAGCCAAGGGCTTCAGGTTTCATTCAGATGGGCAGACATTGAAGGTGACTTATGGTGCACTTGTTGTGATGAAAGCTCTTTGATGTGGCCATTTGTATTTATTGCAAGGAAGCACTGTGACAGGTGAAGCATCTGTAGTCTCAGAAATTATGGGCACATCCGATTTTGATACTACTAGATTGTGACATATGAGATTAGGCCATGCCGGTGAGAAAGCTCTACAAGGACTTGTGAAACAAGGTCTTCTAAAAGATGCCACGACTTGTAAGCTTGATTTCTGTGAGCATTGTGTCTTGGGGAAGCAAGCTAGAGTGAAGTTTGGTACTGCTGTACATCAGACGAAGGGCATTCTTGATTATGTGCATTCGAATGTTTGGGGTCCTACAAAGACTCCCTCTTTGAGTGGTAGACATTGGTTCGTGACCTTTGTTGATGATTATTCAAGAAGGTCTTGGGTCTACACTATGAAACACAAGAGTGAAGTGTTGAGCATTTTCTTGGGTTGGAAGAAAATGGTTGAGAACCAGACTGGGAGAAAGATTAAGATTTTGAGATCGGATAATGGTGGTGAATACACATTCGACCCTTTCTTTAAAGTTTGCAAAGAGGAAGGGATTGTGAGACATTTTAGTGTCCGGGGAACTCCACAACAAAATGGAGTTGCAGAAAGATTGAATCGAACCTTGCTTGAGAAGGTTAGATGCATGTTGTCTCAGTCGGGTTTGAGCAAATCGTTTTGGGCAGAGGCAGTTACTTATGCATGTCACATCATCAACCGATTACCCTTAGCTGCTGTTCAAGGTAAGACGCCAATGGAGGTATGGACTGGAAAACCTTCTAATGATTATGATTATATTCGTATTTTTGGTTCACCTGCTTATTTTCATGTAACTGAAAATAAACTTGATCCTAGAGCCAAAAAGGCTATCTTTCTTGGTTTTAGTAGTGGTGTCAAAGGTTATAGGTTATGGTGCCCGGAGATGAAGAAACTTGTAATCAGCAAAGATGTGACATTTGATGAAGAAAATATGTTCAGAGACTCTGAAAAGAATGTGAAAGATGTCCAACAGGTGGAGCTTGAGAAAGTTGCCTCTAGTACTTCAAATCCTATTTCCGCTGATGTCGAAGCCACTACAAGTGAAGAAGTGGGAGACCATGAGGATGTTGAAGAAGTTGAACTTGAAGATTCTATTCAAGTTGAAGAGCAAGTTTCACCTCAAAAGTCTATTGCCAAGAACAGAGGAAAAAGATAAATTACCAAGCCAGCTCGGTATAGTGACTATGTTGCTTTTGCTCTTCCTATTATCACTGATGAGATTCCATCCAATTTTGAGGAAGCCATTGAGAGCGAGGAAAATGAGAAGTGGTGCAATGCCATGGGTGATGAGATGAATTCTCTCTTGAAGAACAAGACTTGGGAGTTAGCTAAATTGCCTAAGGGTAAGAAAGCTATTGGTTGTAAATGGGTGTATGCCAAGAAAGAAAATGCTGATGAGAAAAGCAATGTAAGATTGAAAGCAAGATTAGTTGCTAAAGGGTATGCACAAAAGGAAGGCATTGACTACAATGAAATTTTTTCTCCAGTTGTGAAGCACTCCTCAATTCGCATTATGTTAGCTCTTGTTGCACAATATGATCTTGAGCTTGTGCAACTCGATGTGAAGACGGCTTTCCTACATGGTGATTTGAATGAAGAGATCTATATGTGTCAACCGGATGGGTATAAAGTGAAAGGGAAAGAGAATTTGTTTTGCAAGTTGAAGAAATCACTTTATGGCTTGAAGCAATCTCCAAGACAATGGTATTTGAGGTTTGATAAATTTATGAGAGGCCAAAATTATTCTAGAAGTCAATATGATCATTGTGTGTACTTCAAGAAGTTGCAAGATGGGTCTTTCATTTATTTGTTGATATATGTTGATGATATGTTGATTGCCTCAAAGAATGTTGAAGAGATTGAGAAATTGAAGAAGCAAATGAAAAATGAGTTCGAGATGAAGGATCTTGGTGAAGCAAAGAAGATCCTTGGCATGGAGATCACTAGAGACAGAGAGAAAGGTTTGGTATGCTTGAATCAAAGACACTACCTTGAGAAGTTGATTTAGAAGTTTGGAGTTTATGACTCAACCAAACCAGTTAGTACCCCTTTGGCTCCTCATTTTAAATTGAGTTCTCTACAATGTCCTAAAACTGATCAAGAGAAGCTACAAATGAAAAATATACCATATGCAAATTTGGTTGGTAGTTTGATGTATGCAATGGTATGCTCTAGACCGGATATTGCTCATGCAATTGGCATGGTGAGTCGATATATGCATAATCCTGGTAAAGAGCATTGGAATGCAGCTAAGTGGATATTGAGGTATCTCCATGGTACTCGAGATGTTGGTTTATGTTTTGAGAGGGATGACTCTGGTATTGGTCATTTTGCTGTTGGTTATGTTGATTCAGATTATGCAGGTGATCTGGATGGAAGGAAGTCTACTACAGGCTATGTGTTTACTATGGCTAAAGGGCCAGTTTGTTGGAGGTCCATTTTGCAATCATCTGTTGCCTTGTCTACTACAGAGGCTGAATATATGGCAGTTGCTGAAGCTATAAAGGAGGCCATTTAGATACATGGACTGATTAGAGATTTGGGGGTTGATCAGAAGCAGGTGGAGGTACATTGTGATAGTCAAAGTGCCATTTATTTGGCTAAGTATCA
Source organism: Pyrus communis (assembly GCF_041283825.1). Taxonomy (NCBI): domain Eukaryota; kingdom Viridiplantae; phylum Streptophyta; class Magnoliopsida; order Rosales; family Rosaceae; genus Pyrus; species Pyrus communis. The sequence goes on along the minus strand of NC_142578.1, from coordinate 12,962,640 downwards.
GGTTCATCATGCGAGGACCAAGCACATAGATGTGCGTTATCACTTTGTTCGTGAAGTAGTTGGTGAAGGGGAGATCATTCTCCAGAAGATTCCAACTAAAGACAACCCTGCTGATATGTTGACTAAGGTTGTTGGTGTAGCCAAGTTTGTTCATTGCTTGAACTTGGCTCATATTTTGCCTATTTAAAGGAGTTTTGGAGCATTTGGCTCGGCATTAGTTGTTCTCTTGCTAGTGATTGGGAGTGTTTTTTTGTGTTGATTGTGTTGGTTGGCTTAACATGGCGTTTTCGGAACTTGGCCAAGGTGGAGATTGTTGGATTATGTGGCCAAGTGGCCATATACTTTAGATTAAACAAAAGAAGGTGGAAACACCTTTCCTTGTTTTGGGGAGAAAAAAAAGGAAAAAGCAACAACACCTTTCATTATTGTGTTTGTTGTCTTCAACACCCGTGAGTTTTGGCTTTTTTTTTTTTTTCAAAGGCAGATGGAATTGGGTTTATTCGGCTTCTTCTTTTGCAACTCGACAAGTGCTTGTACTTTTGGAGAGAGGGCAGAGGGCAGAGAGCAGAGAGGTGTGCACCAGAAAAACAGAGAAGAAGAAATAGAGGTGCCGCAGCCCCTCTTTGAAGAGAAGAAGAAAGTGCTCCTCTCTTTGGTTAGAGAGGAAATTATTCATTATATTTCTTTCTCTATTTGTTTCTTTGGTGTGTGAGAGCTATTGGGTGTATTGGGCTTTTGGGTTGTGAGATTGCCAACACTTTGTAAACTCCCATTTGGTTGATAGTGGATTATTGGGTGAGCTCCTACTGCTCCGAGGACGTACTCCAGTTACACTGACTGTGGAGGAACCTCATTAAAATCTTTGTGTCTTTAATATTTTGTTCTTGCATTTTCATTTGATAAATTTCCTGTGGGCTAGCTTGAGTTGGTTCCAAAAGATTTTGGTGCTATCCTAGCACAACATCTATGCGATACAATTAAAAAGGGGCCGAGATAGGCCCATTAAAGCCAGAACCTCTGGGCGACAGGAAAGGGCATATGCAGTTGCATTCGGGGACTTACATCTAAAAATCCAAAGTATAATTATAGCCAAGCAATTTCAGCAACCATTTTTGCTGAGCTGGAGTGGTAATTCGTTGATCAAGAAAATATTTCAGGATTTAGTGGTCCATAAGTATCTTAAACTGATGGTCAAGCAAATAAGGTCACCCTTTTTGGACCGCAAAAACCACTAAAAGCATTTCCTTATCATACATACATCGAGAGAACAAAATGTTTCGGAGCCAATGGTTTGTTACGAAACTCAATGGGGTGGTTGTCCTATGATAGAACCTCTCCAATACCACTATCGGAGGGATCGCATTCAACCGTAAAAGGTTTAGTGAAAACTAGAAGATTGGGAACTAGCCTGGATTTCATGGCCAGTTTGAGAGCAAAAAAGGCTTAATCAGTCGTTGTGGACCACTTAAAGTTATCCTTGCATAGTAAGTCAGTAAATGGCTTGGCTATAATCCTAAAATTCCTTACAAACTTACAATAGTAACCTGCGATACCCAAAAAACCTTGAAGGTTACAAAGAGTGGATGGAGTCAACCGTTCTACAAAAACAATATGTCCCAAATAGACAAAACTTTGCCCAAAAAGACAAACCAAGGCTTTAATTTCAGTTGGTGGGTGCGTAAGATCTCAAAAAAGGTAGCTAAGTGAGAAACATGGCTCTAAAAACCAATATATCATAAAATGGAATTCGTCAATGCCTGAAAAGTCGTTGGTGCGTTGGTAAGGCCAAAGGGCATCACTACGAACTTGTAGTGGACTTTTCGTAGTGGACTTCATGGGTATGGAGAGATGTTTTAGGATTGTTGGCTTCGTGCATTTATCTAGTGATACCCAAAATGCAAATTTAGCTTTGAAGAAATTATCACTTTGTGAGTTTAGCCAATAATTCATCAATCATAGGAATTGGAAAATGGTCTTTGATGGTTACTGAATTTAAGATCCTGTAGTCTACACAAAATCCACAATCTTCGTCATCTTTGGCAACCAATAGGGTTGGCGAAGAGAAATGGTTAAGCCTTGGTTGGATGATGCCAGCAAATGACATCTCTACCACCTGCCATTCAAGTCTCGCTGATGGTCAAAATCCTGATATGGTGGCAAGGTGGCGGGTAGGTAAAAAAGGTTTGAATATAGAAGGAGAAATGCTTAGAGGAATTCCGGCAGTGAGGATGAAGTCAGAGAACTAACCGGCAAGGAAACTAGGTGGCTGAGCTATAATTTGAAGAACCCACCAGACAATAATTGGTTCCATTGATCGTGAATTCCATGACCTTGAGGAGGAAGTTCCAGCCAATAAACCCCAAGGCTTTTAACTAATCAACCCCGAGAACTAGTCGTAATTGGCGACAGTGAGGAAGTGAAAGTCACTTCATAAATCATAACCTAAATCCACACTGATACCTTGTGAGCAAGATAGTTCGTACAAAAATAATGGTTGGTCGCTACCATGATCGCCTCACAACGAGGAGAATCGGTATGAAGACCCAATTGGGCAACCACCTGAGGATTAAGTAAACACTTAGGGTATTGAGGATAAAACCCTGTAAATGCATAGCTCGCCTGCGAGAGCGCATCATGGCCGAAATGGTGTGGAGTGCAATAGGATGGTCAGGGTGCTACATTAAGGCCGGCTCTAGTGGTGGCAATGCCTCAAATTCCGATGACGCATCGGTGAAGTCATCTTCAACTAGGAGTAAAAGAATATGGGATTGGTGACACTGATGGCCTGACAAATATTGTTTATCGCAATTAAAACAGAGTCTTTGTTCCTTGTGTGCTTGCATCTTTGCTTGAGTGAGGCAGATGATTAGTTTAAAGGGTTAAGGGTGACTACCTGGTGCGGTGGGGGCAGGTAGGACGGGTGGGAATTGTTTGGGTAGCTAAGGTAGAGGGTTAGGTTTCAAAAAGTGGGTGAAGGACGAAAATAGCCACTGCGAAAAACCAAACATCACCCGTGTTTGTTTTCATAAATACGGGTGAGTTCTACGGCATGGGTAGGGAAGTAGGACCTTATGCCACCACTTCATCTTTCAATTCCTCCTTGAGCCCTTAAAAAACACCGTTAAAAGTTAGGCACTTGACTAATCTGGAGTCCAACACGAAAGCCGAATAAAATGCCCTACATAAGCTTTGACTGACCCGATTTAAGTGAAGTGAGAAAGGACCGTGTGAAATTTGAGGAGTCTGTATGCCCAAAGCGTTGCAACAGTTGAGTTATGAATGTAGCCCAAAAGAAGAAAATGAAAGACAACTTGAACTACCAAAGCCAATGAGCAGCGTCCCCATCGAGATGCAACCCTGCAACTGTTAGACGACGGCTTTCCTCAATATCATGGTAAACAGGAAATTGTCAGCCATAGAGATCCATCAATAGGGGTCTTCCTCCAAAGAAACGAGAGAGCTTAATCTTTAAATCAGGTTCAGCAAGGTGTGGTGGAAGGGTTTGGTATGAGTGGGTGAAATGAGGCCTAGGTAGGTTGGTAGAGGGGTGGGTAATGGTGGGAGTAATGTGGGTCAGAGTCCAACAAATGTAAAATAGAGTTGCTGGAGTACTGGGTAAATATCTGAATGTGAGAGGATGGCCAACGCGATGGGAAGAGGAGTGGAATGGTGGCGTCGTTTGAGAAAGGGACAAATGACGAGTGGCCAAATGAAACTTCAATAGGTAGGAGGTAGTGAGTGGTTGTGGCTATAGATAGTGGAAAAAGGGTTGAGCTGAGCGAGATTGAATGGAACCTATGGGGACCTAGGACACAAGATGGGTAATGGATTAGGTTTTGAGAGAACGAAGCTCCTTAAGGATGGTTTGTTGGAATTGCTAATGCCAAGCTCGATGAACAGCCAAATTTGCAAAAGACTGTTACAGATCAGTGATATGGTGCTGTAGATCATCTTGACGAAGGTTCAATATTGTGACCGTGTCATGGAAGTCATGGAATTGAGTGATGATTTACAGCTATTGAAATTCCCAGTCAAGTTCCGCCTCAGAAACGCTGACCACTATCACCGACGCCTTGCTCTTGCCCATGGAAGCATACATATAACAACCATTTCCTATTATACTAAAAGGTAACAAATGATATAACAGCAAGGCATATAGGGCCTAACATAAATATTATACTATGGAAAGAAAATCAATCATTAGAACCATAGCATGTATATCCTCAAATGCATAAGTTATTGTCGGCTAAGTAAGGAAAAACAACGACATAATTCAGTTGTACCAAGACTGGTGCAACCGAGGGAAACCAACAACAGAATATAACCAAACGTTCCTCTTTTGTCTTCTGTCTGAGTTTATGGACTGTTCATCTCCTATGATCTGGCGTGAAAAGAAATTAGAAGGGGAAGGTTTAGATTGTTGATGGCATTTGATATTTATACCACCCACTTTTAAATCCATCAAAATCTCTCATTCATTAATATCTTAGTAAATCTTTGACATTCTCACTACACCTAGATTTTGTATGGACTTTCTAAAATTTTAATTGACTACCCCTAGATTTAGATGTATTCTTTAAATCCTAATTTGACTGCACCATGATTTTAAAGTCTTTTAAAATCCTAATTAACTACACACTGATTTTAAAATCTATTAAAATCCTATCAAATCCTAATTTGATTACACCCTCCTCCACATTTACAATCTTTAGGTTTGAGGTGATTTTCAAAATGGACCATGAGGTTTCAACTTTCCTCATATTGTATCTTGAGATTTTTTTATTTTTTTATTTTTTGATAAAAAGATGATATATTTCATTCAGATGCCTTAAATTAGGCTAAACAGTACAAGGAAAGGAAATGTCTTCCTCAAGAAGATCATAGATAAACAAGGGATGATCAACAAACTAAGTACAATTACCCTCTGAATGAAGAGCAAACATGGCAATTCTTTAGACTTCTAATCATTTATTAAATAGTGAGTGAAATACCACTCACTAGTTTTATGGATTGATAGTGAGTGAAATACAAGTACAATTACCCTCCGAATGAAGAGCAAACCAAGTACAATTATATTTCGAATGAAGAACAAGCCTATTAACAATTATAGTTTTATGGATTGATAGTGAGTGAAATACCATGAGAACCCACAACTTCTATAGAATGAAACGAAATAAGTGCTTACTGGGGCTTAGCGCCTAGGCGGACTAGGCGGATTTAAGTAAATGTATTATATATCATATAAATAAATGCTTAATTATAGTTAAAAAAAATAAAAAAAAAACATAATTGTATTGGGATACATAAATTGCATAATAGAATGACATATAAATTATAAAGTATTAAAACATATTGAAAACATGGGAAACATATAATGAGTGTTCACCCGAGCATTCAACAAGTTTTTTACATTTATTGAGAAAATAAAAACAAAATGAAAGTTATTTATTTTCTACATAAGTGAGAGCCACGACCTAGGCGGGTGCCTAGGCATGCCAAGGGGCAAGGCGGGCGCCTAGGCATGCCAGGGGGCTAGGCTCATGCCTAAGCAAGTCTAGGCGTCATTTCTTGATTTTCAAATGCCTAGGGATTAATTAGGATGGGGCAGCGCAAGACGGGAATTTTAGAACAGTGCATTTTGCATGGAATAATGATACTGGAATAATGACTCGTTTACTAATCCATAATCATATTGAGAGGAATAGAATTGAGAAGGAATTAAATCGAGGAGGAACTGGAATGAAGTGGAATCAGAATCAGATTCTTGTTAAATTTGTTTACTAAAATTGTCTCGAATCAGAATATGAATGCTATTGAACCATATAAATTATTAACTAACTCACATGAATTGGAATGAATCATTACTAAAATGCCCATGTCCTATGTAATCTATTTGTTGTCAATGTTGAAGTTGGATTCACTGCTTTTGACCAAAATCATATTTTATTCATTTGTGTTTAATTTTGCTGTTTTTTCATTCATGTATTTGATTTTGTTTTCCTTAAAAAAATAAAATCTGATAGATAACAAAAACCTAAAAGATGAATAGGAGAGAAAAAAATAGCATAAATTATTAAGCAATACAGCATTACCACGTCATTCATGATACTTCCATCTAAAATTTGGCATGTGGACCATTTCACTCACACCTGGCCTTATAATTTATTTTAAGGAATTAAAATTAAATTATATACTTAAAATAGAATTCCCGCGACCACGCTCTATTTGGGTTAGTATTTAACACTGACCTTTGTAGTAATGAAGGCCCAAAGGCGCCAAAGCAAATGAGGACTTACCCGAGTCCAGTCAATAGGCTCGAAGCAAATCAAAGCCATTTCAGCTTAGGCATAGGCCATATGCCTATGATTGAAGTGATGGGCAACAAATAGGGGACACCAGAGACAAGGACACTCAACCAACCAATCAAAAGACTCTTGTATTCCTTTCAAGTACAAATAAAAGGAAAGTATAATGGCACACGTAAGGGTGTCGAACCACAGTGACTGATTAGACCTCTACAAATTACTAGCTTTATGTGAACCCTAACTAAACAATGAAAATGGACCATGAGGTTTCAACTTTCCTCATATTGTATCTTGAGATTTTTTTTTTTTTTTTTTTTTTTTTTTTTTGATAAAAAGATGATATATTTCATTCAGATGCCTTAAATTAGGCTAAACAGTACAAGGAAAGGAAATGTCTTCCTCAAGAAGATCATAGATAAACAAAGGAGGATCAACAAACTAAGTACAATTACCCTCTGAATGAAGAGCAAACCTAGCAATTCTTTAGACTTCTAATCATTTATTAAATAGTGAGTGAAATACCACTCACTAGTTTTATGGATTGATAGTGAGTGAAATACAAGTACAATTACCCTCCGAATGAAGAGCAAACCAAGTACAATTATACTTCGAATGAAGAACAAGCCTATTAACAATTATAGTTTTATGGATTGATAGTGAGTGAAATACCATGAGAACCCACAACTTCTATAGAATGAAACGAAATAAGTGCTTACTGGGGCCTAGCGCCTAGGCGGACTAGGTGGATTTAAGTAAATTTATTATATATCATATAAATAAATGCTTAATTATAGTTAAAAATAAAATAAAATAAACATAATTGTATTGGGATACATAAATTGCATAATAGAATGACATATAAATTATAAAGTATTAAAACATATTGAAAACATGGGAAACATATAATGAGTGTTCACCCGAGCATTCAACAAGTTTTTTACATTTATTGAGAAAATAAAAACAAAATGAAAGTTATTTATTTTCTGCATAAGTGAGAGCCACGACCTAGGTGGGTGCCTAGGCATTCCAAGGGGCAAGGCGGGCGCCTAGGCATGCCAGGGGGCTAGGCGGATGCCTAAGCAAGTTTAGGCGCCATTTCTTGATTTTCAAATGCCTAGGGATTAATTAGGACGGGGCAGCGCAAGACAGGAATTTTAGAATAGTGCATTCTGCATGGAATAATGATACTGGAATAATGACTCGTTTACTAATCCATAATCATATTGAGAGGAATAGAATTGAGAAGGAATTAAATCGAGGAGGAACTGGAATGAAGTGGAATCAGAATCAGATTCTTGTTAAATTTGTTTACTAAAATTGTCTCGAATCAAAATATGAATGCTATTAAACCATATAAATTGTTTACTAACTCACATGAATTGGAATGAATCATTACTAAAATGCCCATGTTCTATGTAATCTATTTGTTGTCAATGTTGAAGTTGGATTCACTGCTTTTGACCAAAATCATATTTTATTCATTTGTGTTTAATTTTGCTGTTTTTTCATTCATTTATTTGATTTTGTTTTCCTTAAAAAAATAAAATCGGATAGATAACAAAAACCTAAAAGATGAATAGGAGAGAAAAAAAATAGCATAAATTATTAAGCAATACAGCACTACCATGTCATTCATGATACTTCCATCTAAAATTTGGCATGTGGACCATTTCACTCACACCTGGCCTTATAATTTATTTTAAGGAATTAAAATTAAATTAATACTTAAAATAGAATTCCTGCGACCACCCTCTATTTGGGTTAATATTTAACACTGACCTTTGTAGTAATGAAGGCCCAAAGGCACCAAAGCAAATGAGGACTTACCCGAGTCCAGTCGATAGGCTCGAAGCAAATCGAAGCCATTTCAGCTTAGGCATAGGCCATATGCCTATGATTGAAGTGATGGGCAACAAATAGGGGACACCAGAGACAAGGACACTCAACCAACCAATCAAAAGACTCTTGTGTTCCTTTCAAGTACAAATATAAGGAAAGTATAATGGCACAAGTAAGGGTGTCGAACCACAATGACTGATTAGACCTCTACAAATTACTAGCTTTATGTGAACCCTAACTAAACAATGGAAATGCAAATTGAAATTAGATTTTTCAATTGAAAACTAAAATAACTTAAAAATGCAAGAAAGATAAAAATAAATGATAGGTCGATTCAGAAATAATGGAAATGGAACTAGGGATACCGATTTCACCGTTACAAGCAAATTCCATGAAAATTAAGTCAAAACGCATTCAACTCTCTAATCTGCAAATAGGGTTCATTTTACTCATTTATGATTATCCATTTGATGTGTGGTTTTGATCACATACTCTTAATCTGCAACCTAGTTGTGATGTTCAACTTAGATTACCAAATAAGAATCCATTAAGAACTAGAAAACTTCCAAGAACCAAAGAAATCACATGGCAAGATGTATGCATAGCAGTTTCTTCATTCATTCACATGTATGCCAAGATTAAGCATGATGTGTACTACCTTGATCAAATAATCTGTAAGAAACCATAATGGTGATCAAACATTAAGTTAAACAAACAAATTGAACTATAAAATCAGTGAATGAAAAAAGAAAACAGATTGATGAATCGAATACTTTAACTTAATAACATAGAATAGGTTTGCAAGGCTACATTGAAATCCCCAACTATGAACTTAATTACACAACATGATTACAAAACATATAAATATCAAGAACAACATGAGTGAGATTAAAGTTAATAGAAGAAACCCCCTTGAAGCAATTCTAATGTTGGAAATCCTTCAAGAACAGTGTGGTTGCGTGGTTTCTTCGGTGGCAGCGGATGGTGAACGGATTTTGTTTCTGGAAGAAAGGTCAAAGAAAGAGAAGAGAGATAGCTCTGGGCGACCCCCAAAGGGGGCTTGTGAAAAAGTGATCTGAAACCCTAGTATTTATAGGCTATATGGGGTTGTAGTTGATTGCAAGGTGATCCCAACCATTAAGCCAATGTTTTGAACTTTTTTTTTCTGATTTGGCTCCTCCAAATCAGGCTAGATATTCCAATTCCTTTCCCATTCTGCTCTTGGTCTTCTAACAAGCCAAATTCGTCTTGGATTCTTTATTTAGGCTTCAAAACATGCCACTAAACTTCTTTCCACGATTGAATAAGGGTCAACCCTAAAAATGGCATGTTTTCACTTCTTTTGCCTTCAAATCGATCTTAAAGTACATGTAACTGCACACTAACACAAAATAAGGTAAAATGCCACTAGTTTAACTAAAAAACATCACAAAGAGGCTAGAAATGGATGGTATAAATGCATGAAATATATGAGTTATCAAATACCACCAAACCTGGTTTTTGCTAGTCCTCTAATAAAACTATAACTAAAAACACACAAAAACAATAAAATCTAACTATACCACTTTCACTGGCTAAACGATTGCACTGAGCATATGCAACAAGCCTTTAAACCTCTAGGTGTCCCTAGTCGGAGGAGTTGTGTCTCCTGAGGGTTTACAATGATGACGCCCACAAACATCTATAAACTCTACAATTAAAGAATTGTATCATATGTAGAGTGTAAAAATATTACTCCATGACTCATGACTTCAAAGACACCATACTCAAATGCTAAAGATAGAATTCACCTCAACTCTATTCCTCAGAGATATCACTCAAATTTTCACTCAGATCCTAAGGTGTAGTCTCTCGACAAACATATGTGAGTGAAATTATGTAAAAAGGAATCAAAATTCCCACATATGAAATATGAAATAAAAGCACAATTTCTGAACATATCTCATGAAATGAATCAAACACTAAGAATATGGATAACACACATACTTACCATCACCCATGAATACATTCTCAAAAATTAGCTAGGTCTTTCATACGGTTGTAATGTAAGGTTTAGGCGAGGGGCTATGAAAAAAAAAACGGATAGGAAATACTAAAGCTTGGAACATACCAAAAGTGTCTTCCTTGTGAAACCAGCGAGCTCCCCTCTTCAATTGACCTTACTTGTTTTTTCTTGGCATCCAGGACCCATGTGTGATAGTGAAAGGATTTGGAAATTGCATTTTCTTTGATCATGTTTTTTTTTCCTTTTCTTCTTTTTTTCTTTCCATTTCTCTTTTTATTTTGGAACTTCTTTTATTTTGCAATTCCAACACATGTTACCTCGGTACACGCTACTTTTTTTTATGTAGAGCTCAATCATTATCTTTGTCTTCATCACTTTGGTATTCCCCAAACTTTAAGGTATGGCTGTAATGGGCTAAGATGGGTAAAGTTTGGTGTGGGTCATGAAAGAACTAGGCTAAAAGTGCTTGGCTGCAACAAGGGTGAATGGAGCGCACAAAGGAATGGGAATTAGGCCTTTTAGTGGTTAAAACATGCATAGCCTAACATCGTCTCAATGAGTTCATTCATAGGTGATAATAAACACATTTTATCTGCAACATAGGATTACTGTTAGTATTCAATCAAAGAGAAATAATGAGATCATTTAACGTGAAATTGAAAGAAAAAGATAGGAGCAGAAACACTTTAAACCCTCTCAAAGAAGCAAATAAGCTCAAAATAACTCACTAGGGTAGTCTCCATTATTCTTCTTCTAGAATTTAAGCATGGCACTTTTACCATCATAATTCCAAGAGTAACAGCTTTGTAAAAGAAAATAAGATATGAAACTTTTCCATGACGACACTGTAGTTTTGTTTGTAAACATAGCCCTCATATACATTCACATTAGTAAGCAAAAGCAAACGTAACCAAAACTAAAAACAAACGAAAACTTTCAATCCCACACCCCCAAACCTAAACTAAGCATTGTCCTCGATGCGTAAAAAAAAAAAAAAATTGAATGGAATCCAACGATGCAGCAAGGTAGAGTATACATGGAATGAAATAAGACAAAAACTAAAAGGAAAGAACACAAACCCAGCTAGGTTGCCTCCTAGCAAGCACTTTATTTAACGTCAAGGCAAGACACGGTGGGCATGATGGATGACCGCCTAGGGTGGCAGGAAGTCAAGGTACCTTCGAACCTTGGTCGGAAGAAGTGGTTTCTTTTGAGGGACTTTGAATATGGTGCGTTGAATTTCCACAAGGACTTGATCGTGATGGTGTTTTCGTCTCTCCTTGCGAAGAAGCAGATCCTCAAAAAAATTTGAAGATGTGGTTGGAGCAATGATTTCAATGGATGAGTTTGTGGCTGCTAAGGATGAATGAAATTCGTTCAGGGCAGCAATCTCATTGTCTAGCTCTGAATCTTCTTTCTTATGGTGAATGGGCAGCAATGATTTATCATCTAACTTCAATATGTTTTCCTTTTGATATGACAACAAATCATCTCCAAAAGACTCCAAATATAGCACGGAAAAGATGTAAAACAACATGGAGAATCTGGCACAGATTTTGAAAAACATTCAATTAAATTAGAGTATAGAGGAAGAGCTTCAAACATTATGTCCAACACAGTTTCACCAAGCACATCTATGGGTGACTCATTTTGTTTGACAAATCTCCCTAGAAAAGGAATTCGTGGAACATATGGCTTGGGAGTAATGAAAGGCTCTTCATCTTCATAAAGCTCAGGAACCTCACTATGAAAATATGCACAACAAGCTTGTCAGGAAATAGTTCCAATGATAGGCCCAATTCAATTCTCTTGTTTAGTTAACATACCATTAATCCCAATTAAACACTTTAATTTCATGAACCCTTACAATAAATTTATAACCAACATTTGATTATCAAAGCATAAGGATAAAACTCAAGTTATTGATCAAACTTCCTTCTCTTAGCACAATCGTTCAACAAACTTACTTAGCAAAACATACATTTATATTTTTTTTTTACTTTAACACCAATACCTTCATTTTCATAATTCAATTTGTCAATCGAAGCTTTGTCTCACTTATTTAATCTCACTTATTGTATGGCTACATCTAACGTCTCGTTAGACTGCCTACATACCCTAAACAGGGATCAAGCCATTTGTAATTCACAATTTCATTCTATTTCCATTTTCAAAAATATTCTAGTATAGGCCATATTCAAATTTCGGCTGCCCTGACTAGCCGAAAAATTTTACTATTTCTAAAAATTCTCAAATTTTATAGAAATGTAGAGCAAGTCAAGGGGAAAAACTTTTATAACTGGGCCAAAGTTCAATTCAGCCAGGAAAAACCCCAATTCCACTAAAACCCGCCAGAACCCTAAAATTTGGGTGACTTCGATCCATGTCCTCCAATGTTCCGCCACCCCATCCAAGGCTTGGGACATGTTATTGGATTCACAAGGAGTCCATTAATAGTGGTGGTGGTCGGATTTCGCTTCAGAATATGGCAGATCGCTGCCAAGAAGCTCCGGCGCAACCCGCACCCACCGCCAATTACACGATTTCCATACCATTTTCTCTCGATTTTTGGAGTGGATTGGGTAAGGGGAAGGTAGTGAAATTATTTCCTAAGGTTTGATCGATGTTATTCGCCAGAAAACCAACAAAAATCACCGAAGAAGATGAGGAAAATGGGTCGGGTCGCCGGGTCCGTATGATCCAGTGTTCCCCCATCTCTCTCCCTTTTCCTCCCAGTCCCCTTTTCCCATTGGTCCTCCCCCCAATTTCTTTCTTCCTTTTCTCCTTTCTATTCTTTCCTTTTAATCCCGGCAGTCCATCACTCATCTTTTTCTTTCATCCCAGCCACACACGTGGCACAACTCATTGCTCCAGATTTTCTGGAGCCTTCTAAAATGAAGTAAAATTACCAAAATATCCCTGACTTTAAACGTTAATAATTCTTTCGTTATAACTCCGTTTCATGACCGGTCTGCGCTTACACGTTCGTGAGATCGGGCTCTATTCATAAATATAAATTGTAACCTAAAAAGGTCTACGGATTTTAAATATTTAATTTCCAAACTTTAAACCTCGTAAGCAGTTTAATTTAAAACTGAACTCAAATAAATTAATATAAATTCCTGAAAAAATAATATAAACTCTCAATACCACGAATACATACATTACAATATTTCTCGTAACAAAACTTTACGATTTTTTCCATTTCTATCTTTGGGACCATACATCGATTAAATTTCGATTTTCTTCACATATTCACAATTATGTATATAAAATTCATATATTTAAATTTTCAGGGTATTACAAAGCTTCCTTTGGTTGTTCCTCTTTCTCTTCTTGATCATCACCACCGGATTGATGTTCATTTAACGCTTGGACAATGTGCCCCAATTGAATTTCCAACTTGGTAAGTGCAGTGGAGTGTTCTTGAATCATGCTACTCGTTAATTGTTGAAACTGTAAAGTGCTTTGAGCAAGTAGCTTCAAATTGTCCTCCAAAGTAGTGTCAAAGGATTCCTATTGTGATGGAGGTGCAAATGCTTGATTTGGAGCTTCTATGTTATTCCAAAAGCCATGATCAAAGTTCCTCCAAGCAGGGCTATATGTGTTTGACAATGATTGCAGTGGCTCTTGGTTAGAGAAACACATGCGGTATGAGTGCTCCCGGACAAACATAGGAAACTCATCTCTCCATGGGCAAAATTGAAGAGGATGGCCGGTTTTATCACATAATGGACATTCGCCGTATATCTCTCTATACCACCTAAAATCAAACAACCTAAAATGTAAATTAAAAATCTAAACTAAGAAAAGAAAAACATATAGGGTTTATAAAGCAAGCAATTATAAGGGACTGAAATCAGTCCTCGGCAACGGCGCCAAAATTTTGTTGTGTTCTTTTCAACTGCAAATATAAGGAAAGTATAATGGCACAAGTAAGGGTGTCGAACCACAGGGACTGATTAGACCTCTACAAATTACTAGCTTTATGTGAACCCTAACTAAACAATGAAAATACAAATTGAATTTAGATTTTTCAATTGAAAACTAAAATAACTTAAAAATGCAAGAAAGATAAAAAAAAAAATGATAGGTCGATTCAGAAATAATGGGAATGGAACTAGGGATACCAATTTCACCGTTACAAGCAAATTCCATGAAAATTAAGTCAAAACGCATTCAACTCTCTAATTTGCAAATAGGGTTCGTTTTACTCATTTATGATCATCCATTTGATGTGTGGTTATGATCAAGTACTCCTAATATGCAACCTAGTTGTGATGTTCAACTTAGATTACCAAATAAGAATCCATTAAGAACTAGAAAACTTCCAAGAACCAAAGAAATCACATGGCAGAATGTATGCATAGCAGTTTCTTCATTCATTCACATGTCTACCTAGATTAAGCATGATGTGTACTATAACCTTGATCAAATAATCTGTAAGAAACCATAATCGTGATCAAACATTAAGATAAACAAACAAATTGAACTATAAAATCAGTGAATGAAACAAGAAAACAGATTGATGAATCGAATACTTTAACTTAATAACATAGAATAGGTTTGCAAGGCTACATTGAGAATTGAGATCCCTAGCTATAAACTTAATTACACAACATGATTACAAAATATATAAATATCAAGAACAACGTGAGTGAGATTAAAGTTCATAGAAGAAACCCCCTTGCAACAGATGGTGAAGGGAAATAAGGTTTTGTTTCTGGAAGAAAGGCCAAAGAAAGAGAAGAGAGAGAGCTATGGGCGACCCCCAAGGGGGGCTTGTGAAAAAGTGATATGAAACCCTAGTATTTATGGGCTAAATGGGGCTGTAGCTGATTGCAAGATGATCCCAACCATTAAGCCAAAGTTTTGAACGTTTTTCCTTATTTGGCACCTCCAAATCAGGCTAGATATTCCAATTTCTTTCCCATTTTGCTTCTGATCTTTTAACCAGCCAGATTTGTCTTGGATTCTTTATTTGGGCTTCAAAACATGCCACTAAACTTCTTTCCACGATTGAATAAGGGTCAACCCAAAAAATGGCATGTTTTGCCTTCAAATTGATTCTAAAGTACATGTAACTGCACACTAACACAAAATAAGGTAAAATGCAACCAGTTTAACTCAAAAACATCACAAAGAGGCTAGAAATGGATGGTATAAATGCATGAAATATATGAGTTATCAAAGACATATAAGCTCTACTCTGAAGCTAGTTCGTACTCAGAAAGCTGAACTTTTTCCAAATCCAGTCTCTTTTAGCTATAGTTCCCTTATAGAAAGCCATATTTTGTCTAGTGTAAAACAAAAGGCTCTGCTACCTTCCTTTAATGTTGTAGTATTGATTCCCTCGTGTAAAACCTATTTACTTTCCATCCCTCTTAGCACCCAAACCTATGTAAACACAAAGACAAGTGGTTGCAAGAAGTTCAACCTTGCCTGACAAGGTTAAATCTTACCTGAATCTCTTTTGTTTGTACTTATATTTAGTATATTTGTCGTTTAATGTACTTTCCTTCATATATCTAAGTCATTTTCATCTGATTTCTACTTAAGAGTTTCATTTGCATTCGAATCTAGTGAAGTTATTAAGCCTGTTTTTATTAAAGTGAACTTTGATCGAGGAAGTGGATAAAAGGGCCCTGGACACCCTTCATTTTGGACTTACAAAACTATGAATTAAAAGCCCTTGTTTACAAGGCAAGAAAAGAACTTAATGTAGACTTAACCCATCTGTGACAATCCTTTGATAAACAAGAAGTCTAAATAACATAGGGCGCAAGTAATCAACTTAAATCACGTTTATCCAACAATTTGTTATACAAAGATAATAGTGGCACGCTCAAATCTTTGTTAGTTTTGATTGTGAGCCTCAAGGCCTACGCCAAAGGCCCTACAAAAGCACATTTCAAACTAAATGTAGACTCATCTTGTAGAACACCCAGCAGCAAGAACTTGCCCGACAGGCAAAAATGTGCCATTTTCTCGGGAAACTGTGTGAGGGACCAGATCCGGAATCCTGCCCGAACATAGTTTTGGCACACCTGGTTGGACCTCATTAATAGCTATGTATGCTAAGAAGAAGGAAAGAATAAGTGTTCTGGTAGAAGGTAGAGTTTGGGCAATATCCTTGTCCAACAGAAACAAACATGACAGATCACCGAGAACACTTCCATTCACTACGCAGCCCCGTGATCCTAGAGAGCCCAACTTCTTCTAAGAATTCAGGTGGAAAAGTTACCAATGAAGACTTACAGGCCACAATGATGCAAGTATTAAGAAGTATGGAAAAGATCACTCTAGATACCAGATGAGAGATTAGCAGACTCTGTTCCTTAACAGGAACTCTGCAGAGGAAGCTTGAGTTAGAGTACTATGTACCAAGGGATGGTTTTAGTAGGGAAATGATCAGAGAAACAAGTCCAGAGAAGGAACCAGTGATTCCTTTGTTCCTTTTACTCGAAAAGAAGAATGCAAGGGGAAGAGGAAGGAAGATGTCGGGACCAATAGACTTAAGGAAGAAGAGTTCCACGAGACAAGTTTGCCCTGATCCTCTGCTATTCCTACTAGATGGTAGGGGGCAGATCGGGCTAGAAGGAAGGAATTTTAGGATGACTCAGCAAGTGGGAGAGACTAGTAGAAAATGTTTACCCATAACTGCGGGCAAAC
The DNA here is from genome assembly GCF_041283825.1 of Pyrus communis. Taxonomy (NCBI): domain Eukaryota; kingdom Viridiplantae; phylum Streptophyta; class Magnoliopsida; order Rosales; family Rosaceae; genus Pyrus; species Pyrus communis. The sequence continues at coordinate 12,945,819 of NC_142578.1, read as the reverse complement.
CCTTCCCTTACAGGCCACCACCGTTGGCTAATAAGGGAGGGGAAACTAGGTGGAGGTAGCCATAACCACAAAGGAAGGCTTTATCAAGCAATGAATGTAGCCCAAAGTAGGGATCTCCTTATACCCCGCACAACAATGTAGCTTACCAACAATGTAGCCCAAAGTGAGTTAGCAGAACTAAGAAGGATAGTGGTCTAGAATGCTCAGCCACAGGCATGCCCGTTTTTCAGGATAACATACCAGAAGCCTTATCATGAGTACATTGATGAGCAGAACTCTTTCCCTCCCAACTTCAAGATGCCCACATACCCAACCTTCAGTGGGGATGACTGTAATGTGTCTTCTAGATATTACATTTTCAAGTTTTCCAACCTGTGTAGCATTTGAAGACAACCCTAACTACAAGTTGAGACTATTTGGGAATTCGTTAGTAGGCATGGCATCTTATTGGTACTTTCTATTACCCCTTAATTTCATTTCCAATTGAGGTAAATAGAGATGGTCTTCCACGAGCAGTTCTATAGGATGGAACCCGAGATGATCATCAATGATTAGTAGAAGTGAAACAGTATGAACATGAGTCTACAGAGGATTTCATGATGAGGTTTAAGAAGACCAGGATGTGGTGCTAGTTCCCAATCAACCAAGCTCAGCTTATATCCATTGCCCAAAAAGCTCTAAAGCTACCCGTAAGAAAGAAGTTATACGATGTGCAGTTTAATGAGCTTCAGGAGTTGGTGATCGCAGCTACTAAGTATGAGAAGCTGCTAACAGAAGAACAGCAGGTGAAGCACTCATCTAAATTGCCTTCATTCTATAAGAACAAAGCCTCGAATACACCAGTTAGAGTTTGAAGGCCTAGATCCAGGAGAAAATGACAACAATGTGGGAAAAAGGATTAAGTTATATGCAGCAGAGATGATCATCCCTTTCAAACCTTTAATGGTGAAAAGATTGGTCCAGCCAATCAAAGACCAGAAAACAGTGATGAATGATGGAGGTTTTATGCCTATGAAGCCCCCAAAGTACCAAGCATGTTTTTTTTACCTAACCAAGGTAGCGGACATTTATGAGAAACTAGTGAGGGCCAGATTAATTTTGCCCGACAATACCAAGAAGATGCCCAAACCTGAGGAGTTTAGAGGGAAGAAGTACTGCAAGCTCCACTACACATTCAATCATTCCATAACTAACTGTGTGCAATTCAGGGTTTGGATCCAATATCTCATAGTCAAAGTCATTAGAGAAACCTCAAGCCAATATGATGATTGACACATATCCATTCCCTGAAGCCCTAATCAACATGATCAACCTTGATTGGGTTGAGAAAGGAAAAGGAAAGGCTACCTAGGAAGAAAGAGGAGAGAAAAGACAAGTTGTTAGGCCATCAGAATGTGTTAGAAGGTTGCCCAACAGACCCCAAGCAGCTGTGGTCAAATGAGTGGTGTTATGCAGCAAATGTCAATGTGAGTGTGAGCTTGAGGTGCCAACATCAGGAGCCATTATTGACCGATAATTAGTTAGAATGAGAGAAATATAAGAAAAAATGCCCACAGAAGTGTTATTCGAGTTGCAAAAAAGGAAACCTCCATAAATGTGTTCCAGAGATTGGGAGGAGATTCAAAACCTAAGGTTCTATCTGAAATCTTCAGATACTATAAAACCTCTGAAGAAGCTGAGGATAAAGAAGCAAATTTGCCAAAATGGGTGGATGTGAAGCCTCCCCAACCAAGTTATCATAGCAATGTGAGACAAGGGTGACGAAAGAGAACCAAAAACCCAATTCCCCCAGTTACTAAAAAGGATTCAGCCCGACTCAACCGGAAGTGATATATGGTAGGGAAAGATGGAAAGCCTGTTAGGGAGATGAGGGCATCCATAATAAGGAGGGTTCAAAGACAACATAAGGCTTACATGAACTCATTAAAAATCCCTACCATTTTAGAGGCTTCTGGAAATGTTAAGTTTGAAGAGGTTACACCAGGAGGAAGGAAATAACTTCAATGGAAAAGTAAGAAAGAAATAGAAAGAGCTAACAGTAAAGCTGAGGGTGAAGAACATCATATGCCTCAAAACCCCCATCCATTGAAATACAAAATCCTGAGAAGAGCTCAAAAGAGTGTAGTGATGATGCCTACACCAGGCTAGAATCCAGAGCCTATCTATTTTGAGACCATCTCCCCTGAAAGAGGGATACCTTTACCTCTATTGGTAAATACTCTTTGTGAAATCCCAAGGGAGCTACATAACTTTAGTATAGCAAGACAATAAGAAGTGCCCGAGTTAATGTTGACCAAGGATGCACAGGCATGGATTTATCAATTTGTGTATCAAATTTGAGGGAAGAAAGAAGAAGAGGTACCTGAACCCAGCAACTTCCATGTAAACATGGCTTATGTTTTATCAGCCATGTTTTATGTCGAACCAGATCAGCCAGCCACAATGGAGGGTGATTTTTTAGCACCAAAACCAATTATGGCACTTGTTAACATTAAGGAAGTTGGGAAAGAATGACGAAGTCTGGCAGACTTGCCTAAACTTGCACGAAAGAAGACCGAGATGGTTTATTATGACAAGATGGTTTTTAGCAACCCAAGTTTGGCCCTAGCAAACCATCTAGAGCCAATATATGTGAAAGCTCATCTAGAGGGAGTTCCATTCAAGAGGGTATTGATAGATAGTGAAGCAGCAGTCAATGTTCTCTCACTCAAACAAATGAGGAGGCTGTGTAGGAGAGAAAATGATCTTCTTCCCACTAATCTTACAGTTTCTAGTTTCTCTGGGGCCATCACCAAAACATATAGGATATTGGCTTTGGAAGTAGACACAAATCATGTTGGCATTCTTTGTGGTGGACAGCAACTCTACCTATGGGGCATTATTAGAGAGGGATTGGGTTCACCAGAGCCTGTCTATGCCATTCATGTTACACCAACAAGTTGTTGTCTACCATAAGGATAGAACTGAAGAACCAGGGTTTTGGGAAACAGTGGAAGCTGAATCATAGCCATTTCTCCCCACAGCCAATGTTGCCGAAGTAAACTTTTACAATCCTAGTGTTGGGATCCAGCAGTGTTTAGGAGCTGATAAGAATGTCTGCCCTACCAAGGTGACGACCCAAAAGCTCCTAGAGCGAGGACTTTCTCTCACAAAGGAGGAATGAAACAGGCCTCACATTGTCTTTGCCTGCCAACACCAATGATGACAGATCAGAAGAAGAATGACCAAGTGATTACAGTCAGGTCTTTAATCAAAAGTCTACTGGTGTATGAGAAAGAGAGAAAATAGTTTATAAAGAGCTCAACCAAAGAGGTGGCAAAGTGGGAAGAAGGAACTTTGAGCACCAAAGACAGGGACGGAAAAGAGTTTTTGGGAGAGGAGGTAGAAACAGCCATTCACATTGGTGAATGTATATATGATTTAGACTGGCCAGATGATGTGCCCAAGGGTCCAAAGTCAGTTGAATTTTTATGTACAGAGCCTTATAAAAGAAGTGCAAGACCCCTTGGAAACCATTAATTTGGGGAGTAAGGAGGATCCAAAGCCAATACAAATCAGTGGTTTGTTGAAAGCTGGGGATCGAGCAAAGATAGTAGACATTTTGCGTGAATTGAAAGATTGTTTTGCATGGCATTACACAGAGATGCCTGGATTAGACCCCAGTTTAGTGGAACATAGAATGCCTATCAAATAATGGTACAAACCTGTGAAGCAAACACCAAGAAGAATGTCGAAGGAAATAAAAGAAAATGTCAAATAAAAGATTGAGATGATGGTAAAGGCAGGATTTATTAGGCCTACAAAGTATGTTGAGTGGTTGATCAACATTGTACCTATATTAAAAGATGTAACTAATGTCATTCGATGTTGTGTCGACTATAGAAACATTAATGAAGCCACAATTAAAGATAAATACCCCATGCCCATGGCTGACCTATCCATAGGTGCAGTTGCAAAACATGAAGATCTATCTTTTATGGATGAGAATGATGGATATAATAAGATAAAAGTGGCCAAAGAATATATACATAAGACAGCATTTAGGTGCCCAGGACATATAAGACCATATGAATATGTGGTCATGCCATTTGGACTGAAAAACGCTGGTGTTACCTATCAAAGGGCAATGAATGCTATTTTTCATGATTTAATCGGGCATAGTATGAAAGTGTACATTGATAATATTGTGGTGAAGTCTAAAACTTAAGAGCAACACTTACAAGATCTCAAACAAGCCTTATTAAGAATAAGGACCCACCAGTTGAAGGTGAATCCTAAGAAGTGTGCCTTTGGGGTTTGATCAGGCAACTTCTTGGGGCACACTTCTTGGGATTCCTAGTTCATCAAAGATGGGTGGAAATAGATAAGAACAAAGCTTGGGCAATAATGGAGTCACCTTCCCCCACCAACAAAGTGCAATCACAGAGGCTATTAGGAAAGATCAACATTTTAAGGAGATTCATTGCCAACTTGGTGGGCAAGATCCAACCATTAACTCGTTTATTGAGAATGGAGAATCAAGAAGAGTTTGAGTGGGGTCCACAACACCAAGAAGTTTTTGATAGAGAGAAGGCTTGTCTAGCCTCTCCACCAGTGTTCATGCCCCTTCAGAGGGGGAAACCTTTGAAGCAATATATCTCTGCATCTGAGAAGTCAATAAGAAGCTTATTTGCTCAAAACAATGAAGGGGAGAAAGATCAAGCAATATACTACCTCAGTAGGATCCTTATTGAGGTAGAAACAAGATAGACCCCAATTGAGAAGCTATGTTTGGCTTTGTATTTCACTGCTTGCAATTTAAGGCATTACATGTTACCTTATCATATCCATATAATTACCAAGACTGATGTAATCAAGTCCATGTTGTCTAAGCCAATGCTAACTGGAAGAATTGGGAGGTAGATTCTAGCAATCTCAGAGTTCAATTTTCAATATGTGCCTCAAATGGCAATAAACGGACAAATAATTGTAGACTTCTTGACCGAGCACCAAGAATAACTTGTCAACATCCTGGGAACTCTAGAAGTGGCCAACCTTTGGATCTCACCTAGTAAAGATCACTTGGGCAAGGAAGAATGGATTTAGCAAGAAGTAAGGAGAAGAACTAGCTTATAGATCACTCCCTGGAAGTTATATTGCGATGGATCATGCACTCAGTATGCTGCTGGAGCTAGGATTGTTATTATTGATCCAAAGGGAATTCAACATTGTTATTCATTCCTTCTAGATTACCAAGATAATACCAATAACAGGGCAGAGAACGAGGCATTGATCATTGGCTTAAAGATCCTGATAAAGTTAAGGGCAACTGAGGTGGAAATATATGGTGATTCTGAGTTAGTGATTAATCGGCTGAAATGAGATTACAAGTGCAGACATCTCACAATGGCAGGTTATTAATTGGCAGCTACTCAGTTACTAAATTATTGGGGCACTGAAGTATCAATCAATCATGTCTCCAAAGAAGCAAATTTAATTGCCAATGAGATGGCACAGATGGCTTCTGGAGCACAGATTCAAGAAATAAGGTTTAAGGTGAATGTAAAGGCACAGAGAAGAAATCTCCCTTTTATCTTTGAAAGAGGGCTCAGCCTAGATATAATGACTAAGGAACCTGAGATAGAAGGTTGGAGAACACCCATTATTCAGTACTTAAAACACCGTTATTCTCCCACAAGTAAGAAGATTAGGCAGCAAGCAACTAAGTTTATCATGTGGGACAAAACTTTTCTAAGAAAAACTCCAGATGTGCTTTTGTTGAAATGCCTAGGCCTAGAAGAATCAATGAGAGTGATGGCTAAAGTACATGAGGACATTTGTAGGGCACATCAAGCTAGAACTAAGATGAGGGTGTTGCTAAGAAGGTATGGCTACTTTTGGCCCAACATGGAAAAGGGTTGTAAAGCTTATTCTAGAGGATGTGAAGATTGTCAAAAGCATAAAGCTCTCCAACACATACCCTCAATATACTTAAATCCAATAATGAAGCCTCGGCCCTGCAGAGGGTAGGCGATGGACTTCATCGGGCAAATATATCCAGCTTCTAGTAAGGGGCATACCTTCATAATTGTGGCAATGTCTTTACTAAGTCGGTAGAAGCTTCAGTTGTGAAGACCATTAATTCAACTACAGTGAGGAAGTTCATTGAGACCAAGATCTTACACAGATATGGGGTGCCCGAGACAACTGTCACAGACAGAGGACCATCTTTTATCTCAAAAGAAGTACAAGAGTTTGCGGACAAATTCAAAATAAAGATCATCCAGTCTAGCCCTTATTATCCCCAATCCAATGGTCAGGTAGAAGCTAGCAATAAGATCTTGATGAATATCATTAAAAGGATGGTAGCAGACAGCCCAGAAAGATGGCATGAAAAGTTGAAGGATACTCATTGGGCTTATAGAACCTCAAAGATAGCAGGAACTAGGACCACCCCTTATGCATTAACTTTCGGGCATAATGCTGTACTCCCTATGGAAATCAATATAAGTTCTGTAAGGCTTCAAAACCAATTTGGTCTACATAGTGAGGAATATATCCAGGCCATGTGTCAAGGGATTGAAAACTTGGATATAGCCTAATTGAAGTCTTGAACAAGATCCAAGAAGGAAAAAGGGTTGTTGCCTGAGCATACAATAGGAAAGTGAAATTGAAAATTTTCAAGGAATGAGAGTTGGTATGGAAGACAGTTTTATCCTTGGGAACTCAAGTTAGAGGTTTTGGGAAGTGGAGTCCCACTTGGGAAGGCCCTTTTATCATCAACAAAATGTTAGATAGAGGAGGATATTACTTGGCAAATTTAGAAGGAAGATTGCAAAGACATCCAATTAATGCTAAGTTTTTAAAGAAGTATCACCCAACTTTGTGGAATGTTCGATATTGTTACATTGATGCAGTTTAAACACTGGAAGAAGTCTGGGATTCTTTTATTTATTTATTTAAAACAGTTAGGTATAAATGGACAAGTAATAAGTAAAGAGAGAAGTGTTCATTTCATTTCATCAAAAGGAGGTTACAAAAAATCCTAGCCTGACAAATTGACATCCCTAACTAAGGCAGCTGTTCTAGAATAGTAAGTTTGCATAATAATGAAAATCCTGCCTGACTCTTCCAAAGCAATGTTGCTATTAGCCAGTTGGGCCTCAGAGTCCTCCACTTCAAGATTGACCTTCTTTACCTCTTTGATCTTCTGATATAACTTGCTTGAGAAGGCCATCTGCTCATCCTTCAATGCAAAGAGTTGTTCCTCCAACTTTTGGATTTCAGATGTCACCACCATGTTCCTATCTTCCATGGCTGAGCCCTCTTCCACTAGCCACTGCAAGGAGCTGGAAATTCTGTTATGCTTCTTCTTGTAGCACTTCACTCGATTTGCTTGCCTTTATGCTCCAAGGTGTTGATCCCTTAGAGCCCTCAAGTTCTCAAAGAAGGAAATGAATGACTCACCCTTAACATTTATTGAGCCTTGTACAACTCAGTGAGTGCTTTCTCAGCTTCTTGGAGTACCTTGAGACTGAAGGAAGTAGTGAAGTCCCTCTGCATCCATTCCTTGAAGACTCGGTGTAGATCCTAAAGATGTTGAGGCTTAGAGGGGCGCTTTAGAGACTTTAGCTTTGTCCTGATTTGCCTGAACTTTCTTACTAGTTCGGGGCAAAAAGATCGTGGCTGAAATAGATGCAAGAAGTGGAGGCATTACTCCAACTCCCCCAAAAGTAGCTTCAATAAAAATAGAGGAAGGCTCTGGGGCAGTAGCAGCTTTTTTGGGCCTAAGGATGGGGATCCTTATGACTCCAGAGGCCTTAAGAGGCCAAAGGAAGACCACCTTGTGCACTGTAGGCTGGGGAGACTTGCCTGAGCCCTCACATAGAGCCTGTTTTAAACCAAGAAAAAAGTGAGTAAAAGGATTGTTTTACACTTAAACTGGAGAAAAAGCAGAAGTGAAAAGACTTGTATACCTAAGTTGAACCTTGAGTTTTATGAGAATGGAACTCTGTTGGTGCGCTGCTTTGGAAGAAGCAGGCAGGCTGACCCGAGAAGAAGCTAGGGGAGCCTTGGGGCTAGTTACCTCTGAGACAATAGGTATCTTAAGAACTATAGGCTCCCTGAAAGCTGGTAGTGGCTGGTGTGTTGTCTCGTGCACTGGAGAAGATTGGCAAAAGCAATACACAAATTAAAAGTTACTGAAGAAACTTGAAGAGAAGGTTAAATAAGGGCTTAAGAATAAGAATATTACTAAAGTACTGTTATCCTCCATGTAATGAAGCATCTCCCCAGTTATTGGATTAAACTAGGAAGTGGGAGTGACCATCATGGGATGAGGAATGGAGGAAGAAGTAGGGGTTGAGGTTTGCCCAACTTGAGGTGTAGAGATGCCACCCATTGCCTGGAAAATAACTAAAGTGTTTGTTAGCATTTGAAAACTTAGAAAACACAAAACTTAACCAATGTTGAGAGAAGAGATTGTACATCTGAGGGTTTGGCCTAAAAAGGAGAAGAACGCACCGATTGAGCTAGAGGATCAGAAGGCTTAAGCTGGGAGGTTCCCTCTGCTCTGGTATCCTATTCCAAGAAAACAGCAAGGACTCAGAAAGAGTGGTGAAGAGTAAGAAGTTCAACATCAATTTAGTACTCAAAGGTTGATAAGGTATACCTTCAACTCCTCAAGGATCTTAGCGAGGACCTCCTTGTCTTCTTGTTGCACCTCTGCACCCGACTGCTCCTCTCTAGGAGTAGGGGCAGGTTTCTTAGTAGCTAGAGGCCGTAATAACAAAAGAGATGAGGGATTAGTTCAAAACTCCAAGGAATCAGGTTTAGAGGGAAGAAACCAAATCTAGAACACTTACTAGCAACTTTATGTTTCTTCATGCCCACTTCGATTGGATGGATAGAGGAAGGTTTGGATGAGGTTTGAGACCTAGTTCTCTTCTTGGTGGGACTAGTTCTCAAGCCAAGCAAGACTAGTTGAGCTTGAGGCCTCTCCTCGGGCTCAGATTCTGAAGACTCCACCACGGTCGCCCTTGCTCGACGAGGAGCCCTTGTCTCCACTTTAGGCCTAGCCTAGGCCTCTGGCTCACTAAAGAGCTCAGAGATGTCTCCAGCATCCCCAGTAGATTGGTTGGACCCTACTCTTTGCCTTTCTACCTCAGTAGCAGCTTCTTGGGGGCCATGGTTGATTTCGAAAGGAAAGAAATGAAGTTGATTGGAGGTGATTGAAGACAGCGAGCAAGAAAAGACTGAGAATGCAAGAGGGTCGAGAATTCTGGAAATTCAGATATATGGGTTTGCTGGAAGTGATGGCCGATGAAATTTGAATGAAGGTTATTTAACGGGCAATTAGTTAACGTTAGAGATCGTGGGTTAGTGCAAAGGTTTATTCGAAAACGGTTGAAAATGGCATGAGTCTTGAGTTAAAGTAAGTAGTTAATATTTAATCATTATTAATGTCTTGGGTTAACAGACTTAACAATGATTAAAGAGGGCATTATTTGGGTTAATATTTAATACTGGGATTTGTAGTAATGAAGGCTCAAAGGCGCCAAAGCAAATGAGGACTTGCCCGAGTCCAGTCGATAGGCTCGAAGCAAATCGAAGTCATTTCAGCTAAGGCATAGGCCATATGCCTATGATTGAAGTGATGGGCAACAAATAACACCTCATCACCAGCCAAAAAGCATTTTTCAATGGCATGAATAAGTAAATAAGTGATCACTCACTCCCCTCCGAATGTTATTAGCTAAAGCAGAGCCAAGACAGTCGGGCCAAATTGTCTATAAAAGCTTAGAGGGGAGGGACACCAGAGACAAGTACACTCAACCAACCAATCAAAAGACATACAAACTCTGCTCTCAAGCCAATTCGTACCCAGAAAGCTGAACTTTGTCCAGATCTAGTCCGTTTTAGCTATAGTTCCCTTATAGAAAGCCATCTTTTGTCTAATGTAAAAGCTCTGCTACCTTCCTTTAGTGTTGTAGTATTGAATCCCTCAAGTAAAACCTATTTACTTTCCATCCCTCTTAGCACCCAAACGTATGTAAACACAATAGAAGTGGTTGCAAGAAGTTCAACCTTGCCCGACAAGGTTAAATCTTACCCGAGTCTCTTTTGTCTGTACATATATTTAGTAGATCTGTCGTTTAATGTACTTTCCTTCATGTATCTAAGTCATTTTCATCTGTTTTCTACTTAAGAGTTTCATTTGCATTCGAATCTGGTCAAGTTATTAAGCTTGGTTTTATTAAAGTGAACTTTGATCGAGGAAGTGGTTGGAAGGGCCCTGGACCCCCTTCATTTTGGACACACAACACTACGAATTAAAAGTCCTTATTTACAAGGCAAGAAAAGAACTTAATGCAGACTTAACCCATCTGTGACAATCCTTTGATAAACAAAAAGTCTAAGTAACTTAGGGCGCAAGTAATCAACTTAAGTCACGTTAATCCAACAATCTGTTATACAAAGATAACAGTGGCACGCTCAAATCTTTGTTAGTTTTGATTATGAGTCTCAAGGCCTACACCAAAGGCCCCACAAATGCACCTTTCAAACTAACTGTAAACTCATCTTACAAAACACCCAGTAGCAAGAACTTGCCTGATAGGCAAAAACGTGCCATTTCCTCGGGGAGCTATGCGAGGGACCAGTTCTAGAATCCTACCCGAACACCCTCCATCCCCGAAAAATTCCCATCCACCTCAGCCTCCACTGCTCCAATCCCACTTGCTTGGTATTGTTAGCCATGGTTGTCGACTTTCCCTTTGTTTTCCTTCCAAGGCTCCAACCCACTTGCCTGCTTGCCATGGTTTTCATGGGATTCTAAAAGCCCCCAAATCCTTCCCTCCCAGGCGCCATGAGTTCTCTCTGCAACTGCCATCTCCTCTGTCTACAAGCAAGCAATGCCAAACCCCATAAACCTAGACCTGTAAGCAGGTCAGGTTTATTGAGTTTGGGTTGGATTCGACCCGACCCGTTAATTTAACGGATCATCCGAACCCAACCCGTTAAGCTAACGGGTCATCCAAACCCAACCCCTTAATCTAATAAGTCACCCGTTTCACCAATTTCACCCGTTAACAATTTTTTTTTTTAACATTTCATCCAAACCAAAAAAAGGTAGGTGCTTTCAGTTGTTTTCTTCTGCTACCTCAAAACCCAAGTCTCCCTTGCAACCGACTCCATCACCGCCAACCAATCTCTCTCCGGTGATCAAAGCATTGTCTCCGCCGGTGGGATTTTTCCTTACCCAGGCATTGAACTACAGCGTCAAGAATTGAATGACTCTCAAGCTGCCAGGCTTGCTTTGGAGTCCCTCGAAGCAGATGTTAAAAGGGCAAACAACTTGGTTGACAAGTATAAAAACCGAGCACGTTTCTACTTGCTTGTCAAGTGTCGGCACATTGTCAAGGAGGTACAAGACGTTACCAGGGATATCGGAAGGTCTTTGGCTGCTCTATCCGTTGCAAACACCAACGTCTTATTGTGGATATCTGATCAGGTGAATAGGTTACAGAATGAAACGCAGAGAGTGGAAATTGAGGCCTCACAGTCTCAGCTCCAAGTTTTCGACAAGCTAAAACAACGTCTTGATGATCAGACACTTGACCAAGGTTTTGCAAACGATATGCTTGCAGAAATAGCAATGTCAGTTGGGGTGCCAATAACTGGTGTTAACGGATGGTTAACGGGTTTCGTGGGTTCACCCAAAATGATCCGTTATTTAACAGGTGATTAATGGGTTGACCTGTCAACCACCGAACTTGTTTAGCACTCACCCAAATACTAATCTTAACACGTCAAGTCGGTTGAAAATGCAAGGTGTACATAAACCTAACCTTTTGTCTCTATTCACACTCACCCTGAACGCAGCAAATATGATAACATGAAATTATGGTTTTGTACACTGACCCAAGAAGCCCGAAAAGACATCAGAACGGTGGACCTACGGCACGGCGACCTCGACCTCAAAATTATCGAAGCCCGCTGTTCTCTGAGGACTTCCACCCCTGCTTCAACATGATGTAATTTTAATTCCTTAAAATGAATTCTAAGTCATCTTTGATTGTACATATTCTAAACAAAGATAGTCAACCTTACCCACATTAAATTGAGTCTTTGCTGGAGTGATCTAGGGTGACATATAGTTGTTGCTTATGTCGGTCCTTGGCCCTATGTCACTCTGATGTTTGTTGTCTCTCTGGTTTGTAGCTATGTTAGTCCTTTATGTGGGCTTTCCTGTTATACCTTGGCTTTGCCCTATTGTAATTTCAGTTTACCAAAATAGAAAGAAAAAATGAATTATAAGTCCGGGTATGAATAAAATGGTTCACGTGTCAAATTTTAAATAGAAGTATCATAGTACCACCTAGTAATTTAAGGAAAACTAATGAAAAAAACTTGAAAACTTTGAATTTTAACTATAAGAACAAAATAAAGGGTAAAATGAATAGCATCAGGCTTGACTTTTAATGTAAAAAAATGATTTTTAGTTAAAATGAATAATACCGGAAACTTTTCGTTAAAGTTCTCAATAATTTATCCTCCTCATCATCCCCGCATCTCCACGCAGACTGATTTCTTTCTCTCTTTTCTCCTCTTCCTCCATTTTCTGTCTCTAACTGCACCTAACACTCATCCTTTGAAGCCAAACTCTTCAACCTCAGATTCGACATCTCCAATTTTATATTTTCTTGCAAGGCTGTGCAGAAAATCGAATCTGCAGAGAGACAATCCGAAGGTGGTCTCGCCGGAGCTTTTCAGTAGAGGTAAGAGGGATGAGCCCATGAAGAAGGGGCGGTTGATGTTTGACATTAAGTATAACCTCTTTTGCTGGGGAAGGATAAATTGGTAAATTACAAATAACCGCAACAACTTCAGTGGAAGGTGAAAAAAGAACACACTTCCTAGCAAAAAGGATTATGGACTAACGGGATATTTCAGTCCTAATCAAACACTAACTGGGTTTTACGAGGTAGCCTCTCTCCACGCTTGTCACAATATCGCTTGTATAAAAAAACCACGACGTAGACAAAGTCCGGCGAGACTTCCAAGCCGTAGTAAAATGCATTAAAGCATGCCTTATTCTTCTCGTACGTAAATTTCACTACCCTATTCTTTTCAAAACTTGACCCACAATCTAGTTAGAGGCATACAAGTACAATATTACTATGCAAAACAAAAGCAAGGTATCCATACTCTTGTTCTTTTAACAACTAAGTTTAAACGAACCGTTGCCCGCATATTATACATGCCCATAAAATCTTATAGTACACAGAGAAAAATCTTATAGTACACAGAGAAAAATAATCAAGATTCGATCAAACTGTTTATATATGTCAGCTTCGGAATGAAAAGTAACAAACCTACCAACACGTCACCTACGATAGCGGTGTCGTTTGAAGTTGAAGTATACGTGCAAAATTCCACGTTCAAATGTGCATTTGAACCCCTTTTTGTGTGAGTATTCCCATTCTTTGTTTACTATCCGGAACGCCTGCAATCCAATTAGAAGAGTGACTAAGTAATTTCATCCTGAACAGGATCATAACCAACAAGATTCAATTACCAAATCAAGAAAACTTACAATGTCCTCGTAGGGTGGCCCTGCATGGAACCTTATAATGCATGTCTCACTGCTGTTGCCATCCTTCTCTATCGTATAATGTGGGGCCTTCGTCTTGTCAACAAGGTCCGGATAGAAGATGTTGAACTTGTATCCTTGCACAATCTTCGGAGGAGGGTTATCATGATCATAGTGAGTCTGATTGTACTTGTTCCACTCGTATCCAGTGTGAACGCGGTTGAAATATTTCGGCTTTCTAGGTCGGTACTTGTCATGCCACCAGTATACCTACATCCACATTTATTTCATCAAATTCTGCATAAAGATCTGAGAGATGTGCCCCACTACAATTACATTTTTCCTTGAGTACAACTGAGGGGAAAAAAAATAAAGTGCAAAAGAAGAGAATGGCCAAGATGAAGTACCTGTGAGTCAAGGTTCACTTCAGAACCCGTGCCAAGAACTGCATCTCCTTCAACCATTTCTCCCATGAATTTCATGGCCTTCATCTCAAAATTATCTTCTGGTGGAGCTGGCTTTGATGTCATAGCTTCTTGAATCCGCCTCTGTTGTTCTTCTAACACAGCTACACGCTTCCTTTCCTGTTAACATACCACAAGACTCGTGCGGTTACACCAATGTACTTGTGCAAAGAAATCTTACCAGTATTAGGACCTGAATATTACCAGTATAGCCCTGTCCTCTTCAGGGTCGATTACTTCCTCATTTTCATCTCCATGCAACAGCTCTGGTGAAAATGACCCAGCCTCTTCCTCAGCCACATGAATCTCCTCCTCCATGGGTTCTGGAGAAAATGCTTGTGCATCTACATACAAAAATATATTAGCAACCCGTATTCGTAATAAAATCATAAACCCACAGGTCAAAAGTGTGCATACCGTTGACATCAGACTCACTCTCCTCCTCTTCAGGCTGTGAATCATGAACCCTATCCAAGTTCTTTTCACCATCCTCCCGTTTCTGAAGCCGTTGCAAATGCTTGTGCAACATTTTAGCATGGATTTCTTTCAAACAAGCCTGTATTGGATGGAATTAAATAATGAGTCCAAACACTATATCCTATATAAAGTTGAAAGACATTAAAGAATGTAAGGCTAAAGTACCTTGGCCTTGAATATATGGAGGCGTGTGAGAACAGCCTCCCAATACTCAACAACCTTGGCTGTTCCAGAACGCATTTCTGACTCAATTTTGGACTGTAATTCCTCTAATTCCCTGAAAGTCTTTCCTTCCAAGAGGTTCTTGACATCTGCTTCAACGCTAGTATGCAAGCCTCTTTGTTCCGCAAGCAACTCAGCAGGAGGTTCCTCTCCACGAACCTTAGCTCGATCTATTGCATCTTTTTTCCGACCTTCAGCTAGCTCCCAATCACAAACCACTAAAAGTGCCTGTCAAATTGTATATTAGGATACAGTCCCAAAACAAATTTTACTTTTAATGTATAACTATTTAGGCACTATCTACATTAAATTACTAAATGTTTAGGCAATTAAATGAAGTCCAACTAATTATAACTATTGTTTGCAGCTAGCAAAGTTGCAACTTCACATGCCTTTGATTCTCTGATTAGCTCGTTGGGTACAGCTAACTAACTCTAGACAACCCAAAGGACAAAAAAACATTGAATAAAAAGAAAAATAACCAAATAAAGGAGCATCATTACTGCTATATTTGTTAAAGCCTCCAACCACATCGATAATACAAATTACTGAGGCAAGCAAACCATATCATGAAACAGGAGACACTAACTAATTAGCATAGCTTGATTAATCTGAAGCACTCATATCTGGAGGTAAAGTATCCATAAGAAACATTGTAAGAGGTAGAAATGCACTAAAAGGAAAAGAAAGAAAATAATACCTCCCAGTACTTCACATGTGTTTCTGTTGCCCTGTCCAAATCAAGGTGCATTTTGATGTCATCTCGAAGCTCTTCCATTTCCTTTACAGTCAATCCCTGCATTGTACATGTCAAATGCCAAATGTGAATTATGATTCAAACAGTTCAATCTATGTCATTATTATGTTTATTAATGCACACAACACCAAATTACAACATTGAAACAGAAGACACTGGACATTAAATAGAGATAAACATTTGATTTGAAATGGCAAAGCCAATGCTTGTTTCATGTGTTCAACTTTATAACATCTGTCTCGAGATGGAGAACTGAAGGAAAGTAATAATTTCCTAAATATTGAAAAAATAAAATAGAAATTGATGGTCCAGGCTACTATTGCAAGAATTAAGACTCTTGCTACTTGAGAGCTCTAATTAAGAACCAAGTCGATCAACAAGAACAGAAACCAAGCCCTTCCAGATAACCCATCCCCACCCACACAAGCGTACAGACACACACACACGCATCTAAAAGTCATGGAAAGAAACATTCATTAACTCTCTTTCTATCTCCACTCATTGCACAGGAAAGGTGCCTAATAATTTCCATACAAAATAGAAATGAGAAGCAAATAAATTGCTGTGAAGATTAAATAAATTTTTGTGAAAGTATGCACAAGTCTCCCAGGAATATTTACCATGAAGACCATATATGGCTCGTCTATCTCAATCTCAAAGTCATCTGAGCCATTCAGATGTTTAGACAGTACATCAATTGGCTTAATACGCCCTTCACGCAATCTGATCTCTGACCTGACTTTGCTTTGGTCGAAGTGGAACTGTACGTAGAACATGTTGATTATCAAATTGACAGGTAAAACAAAATCTCAACACGTTCATGTAAGCTAGAGCATTGGAAAAGAAAAATGCAAGTTCAACGCAAAAATCGGCAAGAATAGGAATTTATTGATTGAATTCAGCACCACACCTCTTCTTCTTTTTTCTCCCAGTCTTGGAACTCAGCCCGAGCACGTTCTCTGGCTAGCAGTGCCTGCAGAAAGAAATCAACTTTACTTAACCGAAAAGCAATGCTAGACTGATTAGGAAAAGGAGAAACTATAGAACTAAAAGTATCATTTCCAATGGGAAAATGCATTCAGATTTTACCCCAAGAGGTGTGTTTGGAAGTGTTTTTAAATGAATGAAAGCGCTTTTGATGAAAATGCTTTTGGAATACTTTTGGAACCAATCCTTATTAAAAATGCAAGTGAATCCTGGAAAAGCATTTTGGAGTGTTACCTGCAAGAAGCACACTGGTGCTTCTTCCAAAATGCACCTCAAGTGCTTTCGGAACCCAAAAACACTTTCACCAAAAGCACTTTACGTCATTTTAAAAGCACTTCCAAACATGCCCAAGATCTTCAATGAAAAAATATAAGCCATACCAGGCAATAAACTTACCATTTCTTCCTCATGTTGTGCTTTCTCAAGTGCCCTTTCTTCCCTTCTTTTCTTGACCTTTTCAATCTCTGCCTGAAGGATGAGTTTGTAATAAATATATTAAAATTCTAAAGATGAAAACTGAACAACTGTAAATTACTGAGGCTAAAAATCCCATGTTTTAATCATAGAACTCATTTATTTTGCAACCCCAGGGCCGCAAGATGGCCTCTGAAGAGAAATTGGTCTTGTGATATATTAAATAGTTGTAACAAAACCTAAGTGGTATGTTTATCTTCCTATTTAGCTAACTTGGCCTCTGAAGAGAAATTGGTCTTGTGATATATTAAATAGTTGTAACAAAACCTAAGTGGTATGTTTATCTTCCTATTTAGCTAACTTCTGCAGAACATCCTCCATGAAAAAACTTCTTTAGCACATGGGTTACTGGATAATTGGATGGTTTCTATACTCTTCTTGTTCTTCATCCTAGCTAAGCAGGAGCTCCATCAAAAAGTAATTTAGCAGGCTGGTAACTGGATGTAAATGGTTTCCTAGGGTCTTAATCTCTTGTCTCTGCAGTCAATAAAGTACAAATGTAGAGACAATGAAACAGAACTGCCAACCCACCTAACTTTCGTCATGGCCAAGGC
This sequence comes from Pyrus communis, assembly GCF_041283825.1. Lineage (NCBI taxonomy): Eukaryota > Viridiplantae > Streptophyta > Magnoliopsida > Rosales > Rosaceae > Pyrus > Pyrus communis. The sequence goes on along the minus strand of NC_142578.1, from coordinate 12,928,311 downwards.
ACAGGATTAATCTATTTGGAATACAATACATAGTACGTGTGCAGTATACAGTTACCTAAGAGAGAGTAAACTTGAGAAAAAGAATGAGCCTTAGTCTCAGTGTAGGGTTTAGTTCCCTTTGCATTCTTAGCGATTTCAAATGCCTCTCTTGCCTATTAATTATCCTAAAAGGTTTATCGAGATATCAAAATGATTATGAACTAGTAAATTCCTTTTCTATCTGCATCCAATCCTAAGTGAGGACTCAGGATTATGTTCCGTTCTAAGATAATAGAAAGAACTGTCAATTTGTGATACAATTTAGAAGTTTCCATGGGAGGTATCGGGAAGAATTGGAATGTAATAACAACGATCTACATAGATCCATTTATATGGATGCAGAAAAAGGCTCTCAGTCTCTATTTGTACAATGTCAACAAACTTCAGCAGCTAAGCTTGTTACTCCATGTAATCCATCTTGTAGTAAAAACTAATGCTGATTCCAGTAACTTATAAGATAAAATCGAATTTTTTGGTCATGAATTTCAATTGAATTCTCCAGGGATTTTCCAACAACAGAATAAAATTATTTCCAGACTCATGAACTTCTATACTGAGCATATTCTCTAACTTATGTATCTGACATTTTAACTGATTGGAACTAAAAGTCCAATAATATATAAACCCCTGTTTAAGACTAATAATTCCATAACCACAAGGAATAGAACACAACAATTAGAAAAGTAACAAAAGAGATGTAATTTTGGGCTAGAATTATGTACCATTCTTTCTCTCTGTCTTTTTCTCTCAGCCTTAACTGAAAACTCGTCAAGCGGAACACCATGTGACACATCACGCTCAATCTTCTTTCGCCATACAAACCTGAATATGGCACAGTGTAAAATTACAAAAACAAAAACAAGAAAAAAAAAAAAAAAAACAAAAAAGCTTACAATCCATAACATAAGTATATCCTAACGAAACATATATATATATATGTCAGCCACCACATACCAGATAGATAGTTGAGCCAATGAGATATGCCAATAAGACTACGAAACTATAGCTGTACTAAAAAAATATTCAAATCTGAAATTTACTAAATACAACCAACTATAATGAGAACGTAAAAAAATGAGCAAAACACCCTGTAACATATGAATGGCCTATGCTTCTAGCAAAATGTAAACAGTTACGTTTCAGCATAAACGCTCTTCCTCGTCCTTTGAGGTTAACCATATTCAACACTCATAATTGACCGTATTATAAATGAAAGCTTTCCACGATTGGTACGCATAAGCATTTAATAACCTATTGCTTCACAAAGCCAACTAATTTCGCAATAGCGTGTCCAAATGTGCTCTATAACCCAACATCGAATACCGAACCCAATGTAACCAACAAATAGTCTAAAACCCAAAAAAATTAATAAAAACTTACATCTCATTGAGATTGGAATCGCCAAAGGGATTCGAATCATTCGAGTAACCCGAAACCGTTTTTGATTTTATCTTCTTGGCTACTCGAGCTGCCTACTCAATCAAAACCAAGAGAACCGTACAGTCAATATCATAAAATTCACAAAAAAATTCAAAACGAAACCCTAAGAGACCAAATCGCAAACCTTCTTCTGTGCCTTCTTAGCCAAGTACTCAGCGATTTGCTCCTCCGTAACGTTCTTCGACGACCTCTTCGTCTTCCGGTCACGTTCCTCGCTCTCATCGCTGTCGTACGACTCGTAGTCGGAGTCCTTCCGACGGCTACTCTTTCTGCGACTGCTACGTTCCTTGCGCTTCCTGGAGCTCCTCGCCGGGGAGGAGTCGTGGCTGTCGGAATCATCGGACTCGGTATACGACGCGGAATCGGATTCGTCGGATCTTCTTCTGCGGCGATTCTTGGAGGAAGACGACGGCGCCTCCTTTCTTCTGCTGCTGCGTCCGTGACTGCCCATATTTCGCGATTTTCCAGAGGTTTTTTTGGGTTTGTATCGAAACGAATGGATATACAAATTCAAATTGGAGTTAAGTCGGTCATATTTCGGGGGCCCAAACCCGGCCCATCTTTATTATTACATGCCTTTAACCAATAAAGCGGGAAAGTTGGACACGGGGGGAAGTGTGACAAGCCCTTTTTATTTCAAAGGTCTTGCCGCTAAAATTTAAAACATTTTTATACTATAAAAATTAGGATACCGCCAGTGATGAATAAATTCGATACGATCATACTTTCATGGAAATTTCTAAAAATTCAGAAAAAAAATACAAAAATAGGACATGAAATCTAAACATAACCTCATATTGGAAAAACTCTTAAAAATCGACAGATATCATTGATATTTTTGACACATCTATTAAATATAAAAAAAAAAACTCTTATATTTCTATCAAACCAATGTTTGTCAATTTCTAAAGTTCCACTTTAAATTTCCATCGTTTCCATCAAAAGCAACTGAGATTGATATCGATTCAATATATTTTGTCAATATTTCTACAAATTTGCACATCAATATTTCCGTCAATACCGATATTTTAAACATTGGATGCCGCGCGGCATGATTTCATTCAGTTTATATCTTTGAAATGCACACTAAGCCAACATTATAGTTCAAATAAGATATGACCAGTAGAAGAAAGAAAATCTAAGTCGAACCAAACCACACTATGGCACCCCTAATTCCTATTTTATCAAAAGTTCAACGTTAGAATTGATGCAGGATTAAGCGAGACTTTACCTTAAAGATCAATGAAATACGACGAGCTTAGTTACACAAAAGATCTTTTAAGACCTCTAACATTTTATTTGTGTTTCTCTACTTACCTTCGATATCACCTCAACAGCTTTCGACTTGCTCGTTTAGTATGTAATTGACGGAAGAGGGTTACTAAACCATCATAACGTCAGGGTTTAAGTTGGTTTTCGTCAATGGATGAGATTATGCAATAGAAAATTCCAATGAAAACGGAGAATTATGTTTGCCAAAATATTAAAAGAAGTTGAATCCGAAACCCCGAAATACTAAAGTTCCGAAAATTCATCGGTTCTATCAGTATTACTACAATACCAGAGCGATGTATAGCAAAGAAGAACTTAATGTTCTATGAAGGAAAGAAAAATACTCTGCTGTGAGAACAAAAAACTAGTAAAAGAAAACATTGTGATGGGCCAAAGACAGAAGGTCATGAGCTGCGAAAAAGCGCCTAACCATCTCCGATTTTCAATTGACTGCAACCTCGGCAGAAAGATAACTTGGATGAACGTTCTCTTTGTTAGGTACTTTCGTCTTGGAGATCTGAAGCACCTGAACTGCTTCTTCCACTTTCGCAGTCAAAGACTCGGGTGACTCCAGTAAATTCAGCAGCTCCGAGTTGTCCATTTCAAGTAGCATCCCAGTTATCTTTGAAGCTAGGTCGGGCTGCACGTAAAAGTGGTGAGTAAATTTTAGTATCGGCCCTTAATAGCCTGTGTTTGGCTGATACCATATTTGAAAGTTTTTTAAAATGATAGAAACAGCTTCAAGAAAATTAGGATATGTTCATTAACGTCTTGCAAATCAGAAAAATGCAAACGCATTCTCAAATCAGAAAAATGCAAAATCCTATTTGTTGTTTTCGTTTTGCAAAACAGTTTTAAAAAATCGTTATAAAAAATGCTACCGAACGGGCCCTTTAGAAATTTTGATGGAGCATTAATACTGCTAGAGATGACAACTATAGAAACTTCCACGCCGGTATGCTTAAAAAGAAATTAAACATCAATGTGGTGAAAGCATCACCTTTTGTTTATGGACGAGTGGGTAGAGCTGTTCGCCAAGTATCTGTTTCTGCTGCTCAGGAGAAGCAGCAGCAAGCATGCTACTCAGCATCTCTGGTTGAACCCCAACTCCAACAGAATTGGATGCAGCAGACGAGACCCCTTTATTCATGTCGCGTTGACGCTCATTAGCAACATACTTAGCCTGCCCCATCCGCTGCAATGAATGTCATTTAGAGAATTAGAATTTCATGATAACGGACACATCAGGCATACTTAAAAGCCGGGGGAACAAACATTCATCTCAGTCCTAAAGAACTTGTTGGTTTTTTATTCCTTATTAATTTTTTAATGAAACCCAACAGTAATCAATATCAGTACTCGCTTTATAGGTTCGTTAAGCACTGAAAGGTATAAGTTGTGCGGGTTATATACCAGGTCGTAATACACACAACGATGACAAAAGCCTGAAGTAAGAGAAAACATGCCTGCTGATTGTTTGAATCTATTGCAGTGTGTGGCAACTGAGTGGGCTGTTGTAAATGTGGTATATATGCGCCTCCCTGTGGGATCATATGCCCGTTCATTCTGCCCCTGTATTGCCTATGTTGTCTTGGAGCATTCGGCATCTGGAGATGGAAGATTTTTGAGTTAGCAAAAGCACGATTGCTATATTAATTCTCTGCTGTTTAAAAAAAAAAAAAATCCAATTATTCCACATAATTGTTGGTATTTTACAGTTTACTAACTCAATACCAAAATATGTGGGTGATAAGTTTACAAACTCTATCACACCTCTTTCACTTTGCACTCTCAAATAAAATTGGACAAAGAAAGAAATAGAGAAAGGAGGGAAGCAACAAGCTTTGGCAAAACACTTGGACTTTGATATATGAAAAAGGTTTACAAACTGTTGGAATAAGAAAGCTTACAAGCTTCTTCACAATTGGAAGTGGGATTCGGATGGGATGATTTACAATGCTTGAGAACTTGGGTATTTATAGCAAACCAAATGATTAATCTAAGATTATTTATTACCACACAAAACACATTAATTGCACCTAATAATTTTTATTCAACCATACCTAACATTGCCTAACTTTCCATGCCTAACTTTGACATTGATTTTCAACAATAGCTAGCAGCAACATTTTACAACCTGTTTTGATTTGAATTTCCAACAATAATTGCGTAAAAAAAAAAAAAGGCATAAAAATATGCATGCAGATGACTGCATGAGCTAAGATAATTAGGCACAGGAAGAATAGTACTCACTACGGGAACCTGTGGTGGTTGATAGGCTGGTCCGGACGTAGGTACAAAGCCATTGGGTATCCATCCTGGCCTCAAACCCAAAGGTTGATACATCAGTCCCGGTCGAGGAGGCACTTGTGGAACAACCCCAGAGGGTGCTTGGTAGTAGAAAGGAGGGTATCCACCTGGGATGACAGTTGTGGAAGGACCCACAAATCCTGCCATACGCTGTGCATACTGAAGCTGCAGCTGTGCGTGTCTTTCCTCTTTTAGTTGAGCAATAGCTACATACAATGGCTTCCGACGAAACATGTATCCTGTGAGATATCAGTGGCAGCATGATTAGCAGCTCGAAGAAAACACGAAATACAAAGGCTAACACTTAGCTTAAAATTCTTACCGTGAAATAAAAACCATAAATTGAAACACATTTAAAAATGTACGCATTAATTATAGAGCAGCAGATATTATATGATTAAGGAAGAGAAACATAGAATACGTGTGTGTTAGTTCCTTATAAATAATCGTAAAGAAAACCGTTAAATATCAAAACTGAGGGATGCATGTAATCAACTTCTTACCATGAAAAGTATTAACAGCTTTATTGCCCTCCTCAGGGGTAGAAAAGCAAACAAACCCAAACCCCTTGCTTATTCCTTTGTCGTCTCGCATAATCTTTGCAGAAGTAATCGTTCCACACTGACTAAAGTGTTCTACCAGTTCTTCATCACTGACATCATCGTCAATGTTCTTCACATACACATTTGATCCCTGCATATAATACAAAGAAATAGAAAGATTAGATGCTACTATAATGCCCCGTTTGATTTGCGGAAATGCATTGGTGGGAAATCGATCCCCATGTCATTCCCCTGTTTGTGATGTTGAGAAAGTAAACCATGGAATATCATTTTTTTTTTTTTTCCTTTCCCATGATGACGCGGTGTAATTAATCTCCCATACAAAACATGGGAAAGCAAAAAATTTCGATATGCAAGCCCCATTTTTTGTAAACCTAATGGAGCCAAGAGATCTTGGGAGAGCAATGGGAAATCAAACTACCTTGAACTTCAACATTTGCTCCTTTCGTTTTTCCTCAAACTGCCGACACAAAATATGCTCGCGCTCTGCCTTTTTCTGAGCCCTTGCTACATACAGAACCTTGGAGCCTAGTCAAAATAAACCGCCAGACCAAATATTAATGGTCTGTATATAGAATTCTATATTCCCAATAAAATTTTAATGCCATAAAAAATGCATAATTTACCAAGTTGTGATCCATTCATTCCTTCCATTGCTCGTCTAGCATCATCTGGGTTCTCGAAGTTCACAAAACCAAAACCTCTAGAGTTCCCATGGTCATCCTTTGCAATCGCGAAGCTAACAGTTTTCCCAAATTCAGAGAACTTCTCTTCCACAAGCTCTTCCTTGAGAGTTGGATCCAAATTCTTCATATACAAATTTGTATATTTAACATCAGGATTGGGAAAAACCCGATCGCTCTTTCTAACAAATTTCGCAACATACCTGTGACACGAGTTGTAATTATTGTATGATTAACGTTCAGAGACGAGAAGGAAAATGTAATTCCATCAAGAAAAATTCATGAGCAAAACATCTTTCAACAAAACAGGAAACAACTAAAAAAAAACCTGCACATACAGCTGCTTATTTCCGACAGTGGTGCCATTTAGCTTCTCAATAGCGGCAATCGCAGATTCCTCAGACTCAAACTGAACAAAGCCATAACCTTTACTCTTCCCATCTTCAAACATGGCCAATTTGCAAGACAAAGTACGTCCGAACTTCTTAAACATTTCTTCAAGCTCTACACTATTAATCGATTCGCTCAAATTCTACAACAGAAAACCAAAATAGTTTTACCATATCAGCATTTCTCCATGACTTAGGTCTAAAGCAACGAGACATACCTTGACAAACACATTCCCAATTCCACTTTTCCTTGCATCGGGATCACGATGTGACCACATGACCCTTATCACTCTTCCATGCAGCATTGAATGGTTCATCACCTCCATAGCTCGAATTGCTATTTAAACGAAAACCAAACGCAATTAGAATAAGATTATGACCATATACACAACAATTTAACATTTGTGTATGTTCCCCCGGGCAGGTGCATGGGAGGAGCTGTCCCTCTTTACAAACCAAACAGATCAATCGAGAAATCGCACACATTGGAACAATCAAACAGATCAAAATCGTAATTCCTCCCTGTTCTATTTCACAATGTTTATGGATATCCAAATTCCAATAATAATAACACAAGAATCTCAACACAAAACATATACTAAAAAATTAAATAAACAAAAAGTTAAAAAACTCAACTCAATTTTTATGAAAATTCATCGTATTTTTCCAGTCAGGAAAAAAAAATCAAACTACTGCAAACAGATTAATGATATTTTATAATTCCATGACAATCCAAGTTAGTCGCATGCACTTTCTCAGTAACCAAACAGAACAAATAACCAAAATTCAATTACTTAACAAAAACCAATAATTAATTAAATTAATTAATACGAGGAAAAACAACCTTCTTCAGGCGTGGTGAAGTTGACGTAGCCGTAGCGGAGAGAACGGTTGGTGGCGGTGGCGGTGTCCCTGCAGAGCCGTACGGACGTGACACCTTTGAAGCCTTTGAAAGCCTCCTCCAGCTGACCTTCAGTCATGTACGGATGGAGGTCTCCGACGTAAAGCGACGCCGCCGGCACACCCCCTGCCGTCGGCCCACTCCCCACCACCGTCTGAGAATTGTTAACGGCCATGATCGCACACAGAAAATTAAAAAAATAAACAAAAAAAATAAAATAAACAAATGCCCGGCGTTTCTCTTCGGTTCTTTGACGGTTCCTTGAATCTACAGTAATTGCACCACCAACTGTTAGAGAGAGAGTGGTTTTGATGAGTGAGAAAGTAAGATTTCCCTTTTTTTGGGTTTTTTGGATTTTTTCTGGAGAATTTTGGAGAGTTCAGAGATAAGGACTCACCCTCTGAAGATGAAAGGTGTTTTTATATATGTGTATGTGTATATATTTTATTTGCATGGAGGTTGTTGGGGTTCTTTTTCACAAGGATTCGTTCCCATAACGGAGTGTGGACGCGTGTATCGGCGCGTTTTAGTACGCGCCGTGAAGGAATATGGCTTTTCGTGTGCGATTCGGGTTTTTTTTTTTTTTTTTTTTTTTACATTCATATATTTTTACATTAAGAGAGCATGGAGTTCGGCTAAACAACATAATAGTCAACCTAATTTGGTATCGAATTCATCATCCATGATATTCAAATATGAGACCTCTCATTTCTAAATGAAAAAGTCTACCACCAGATCGCAGTACTAAGTGTGATTCGGTTTTGCCACGTCATCCATCGTCAGTTGCACTTAGCAGTTCTAGTTGTGCAACAAAAAAAGGTCCCCTGCGTGTGGGCGAGTTGTTGGTTTTGTTTAGAAATTTACACAATTTAACACATGTTTGGAGGAAGAAATTTAAAATTACTAAAGAATTTTAAAATGATGGAATTTTATTTTCTAGAATTTGTGAATTTTCTTATTTAATTAACAAAAAAAAAATGGAACTGAATACGAAATTTATTATTTTTAAACTCTCAATCATAGAAGTTGGAAAATGATACATATTTACATGGAATTTAAACTTGGAAATTGGAAGTCTCAAATTCCAAGTTTCTTTCCACGCATAAATTCTAAATTTATGCATTTATGAATCCAAACAAGGGAATTGGTGCATATCAATTTATGAATTCCAACTTTAATTCAAATTCCAAGTTTATTTCTCTCATCCAAACATAGTAAAGGAAATTTGCACGAGTGTAAGAAACTTTAATATTTTTGGTTATAAAGGTTTTAAGGAATGTTATTGATTTTCCAAATAATCCGTCATTATTAATTTGCGTAATTAAATTTACTGATGTTGGATAATGTATGAACAAGTAAGAGTTGTCGATGATTGATACGAGAGCATGATATACTGATATACACTAATGTAAAAGCGCGAGAATTACGTTACTGTAATTGGGTACTATACTTTCACACACTTATCAAAGTGTAAGAGTGGAGTGGGAATGTCACTTCTCAAATTTAAGATGGTAATTTTTGTTTTAACTCATCTAGTCAGATAAAATGCTTTACAAAGTTAAGATTTCATAAATTGTAAAGGAATTAACACTTTACATTACAGACATTATCTATAAGGTAGTGTTATCCAACTATTCATTCTTTACTTCTCACATATTCCTCTCAATTTTCGATCATCAGATCAAATGAATTTAAAAGATCAATGAGAAAAAATTAACAAGAGTTTGTAAAATGTAAAACCGTACATAATTAAAATTAAAAATAAAATGGGACCAAGACAAGAAGAGCATGAAAATAGGTCACACATGTGGAATGGGAATGCCACATGTAAAAGAGAGAGTGGTAAGTGGGGTAAGTAAGTGGGGCCCAAGAGCATAAGACTACTTCAACGTTCACACAACCATTTCTTCACAGGGATTATCGGCATTTTTCACATCCAGGATTTTAACCCAAGCAACGCCCTCTTTCACACTCGTAGTCCTTTTTACTCACTTATTTTCCTACCTGTTTTAAATTTTTTATTTTGGCTATAAATTATTAGTATCAAATTCTTTAGTCAAACGTCTCATTTATAAATAATAAAAAATATTATTATATCGTAATATTAAGTAATTATTGAATGATAAATTAAATAAAAAGAATATCATTAGAGTCATTCAGCATTACGGTGTGGTAGTATTCCTCTTCATTTGAAAGTGAGAGGTCTTAGGTTCGAATCTCGTGAATGGTGAATTCAATACCAAATTAAGCTGTCCATTGTGTGGCTACCAAACTTCCTCTTTCCTTAATGTAAAAATATCGATGTACTCAAAAAAAGTATATCATTAGGATATTTTTTATTAGTTAGTAGTAGTACAAGGAGTACAATTGCATTTAGGACAAAAATTTAGGGAACTTTAACGAAAAGCTCCCGGTACTGTTCACTTTAATGAAAAACCAAACTTTTACACCAAAAAGTCAATCTTGGTACTATTCACTTTACTCTTTATTTTGTCATTTTATTTAAAACTCAAAGTTTTCAAGCCATTTTCATTAGTTTTCCTAAAAATTTATTGCAGTAGCACGAAATGGTACAATTGCATTTAGAACATGTATTTGTATTTCTTGTTGGTATCTCTCTCTCCTGACATAACAAGTCCTAATATCAAATAAATCTCTTTGCTCTCCCTGCTACATAAAGAGCAAGTGGATGAGCTTGTTATATGAAAGTTCCTTTTGACATTTAGACCAGGTATGGTACGAAAGACATAAGGGAGCTATGTGGTCAAGCATATACGGAAGTTGTCACGTCAACACGAGTAGTGCGGCTAGTGTCGAATGCAGAGAGGTTTAGGGGAGCATCAATAATAAGAGATGCAAAATCATGTAAATGTTGCAGTCCTATTAAATTAGGAATGTGATTGTGTAAATCCTAATATATCTAGGATATCCTTCTGGGATTCTACCATATCTCTAAGACTAGATATTATTCTATTAGAGTTGTAATCCTATTACGGTAAGGAATTAACCTTCCCTACTACTATAAATAAAGGCACAATGGGGTGGAATAGAACACACATCACAATTACACATCTCTCTCTTTCTTTCTACTATTGCCACACCCCTCTCTTTCTGACCTCCATAATTGTTCAGTAAATTATGCTTACAACACGTTATCAGCACATTCTTTACGCTGCGCTAAAGAGAGTTTGATCTTCAATTAAGGGAGTATTACGTTTTAATCATTCTTTTTATGATTAATTTATTATTTTGAATTGATCTACATGCTATTCATTCAATTTAATATTTCTTTGTTGCACGTGAAACAACATATTGGAGATGCAATTCCAGCTTTCAGAGAAGGATTTTCTAGAAATTCAAAAGTTCAGTTGTTTTCTAACAATCAGGTTCTTTTAAAATAAATTAAGATATTTGAAATGACCATGAAGCATGAAAACATTCCCTATGATGCATGAACCCCCTATATTTATATTTTCCTTTCAATTATATATATATTGCATATGTGTTCATATATTTTGTCAATATATATACTTGTTCATGCAATACGTAATTATACCATGTGAAATTTGTGAGTCAAAGTATCGAAATTAATTTAGAAGCAATTAACGATTTTTAACCCTAGAGATTCAGGAAAAAAAAAAGAAGGGAAAATTGAGATTTTTGCAGCACCACCGTCACACCACCGTAGCACCATCGTGGCACCATCACGCTGGCTTGAAGCCCAGCCATATAGAGGAAACGGTGTTGTACAAACACTTGGACCATGCACACAACCTTTTGGGCTTGTTGCCATGTTGAAACCCAACCAGGCTCCGACCTAGGTTGACTAACCCCACAGACCTGAAGGCCCGGTCCACATCCTAAGACCATAACCCGCAAGTTTTTGCTTGAGAAAGCCCCGGCCTATTGCTACCATAGCCAACCCTGTAGGTTGGGCTTGTCCCATGGCCCCAGCTTCGCTAGGCCTCGCGTGAGATGACCACAAGCCAGCTTTGGTTGGGCTTGCTCCATGCGTTGGTCTCTACCCAAAAACTTCAGCAGCTTACTACTAGGCTTCTTTCCCCTCGGCTTGTGGCCTGTTGCCACTTTTGGACTACTTTTGCGGCCAACCCAAGCCTCTAAGGGCTTTGTCCTACTCATGGCACCCAAGCCCAAACCCTTTTAGGCTATGATTTTCAAATCCAATACTATTTTTGGCATTTTAAATCATTTTAGCCCGAATGTTATTATTAATTCTTACATCTACAATCGACCTTGTATGGTCTGATTTATTGAATTAATTAAAGTGACCAGCAGTCCATTAATCTAACAATTAATCCAAAATTATTGGCTGAAGTCCATTTTTGGGCAATTAACGATTCAATAAATTATTTCGTTTCTTTGAACGGTTGACTCCCTTTCATAGTCCCGAAGCATTCACACTTGAGTTCCTGAAGCAACCCAAATCCACTACACTTAGTTGTATATTGTATTTTGTGTTTTTACAGGTACTTCCTCTTACGAACCAGAAGTTCTTAACTAAACTCGATCCTGTAGTTTTGAATTTAGTGCCTTTGAAACCCAAAGTTTTCATAGAACAAATACACCCATGACAACTCGACGTTTTTCATGAAAACCATGTCTTAGAACTTGAATGTTCTAACTTTGATGCTTATGGATGATTCATTCCCATAACACCAATCACAATCTTATTCCCTCCATTCAGTGGATTGTCGTACCGTAACAAGTTCGATTTTCCTTATTTGGATGTTTCTAATAGAAACCACTTTATGTGGGGTACAAGACATGAATCTCCATCTGACTATTAAGAAGCTAAGTAACCATTAAAGCCAACAATGGCATGGAAGAGCTGAATAAGCCTCTGTCATGATCTTCATTCGAAGACTTATGCCCGAAGCATTACAAACGGAAATACCTTCTAAACAAGGATTCCATGTCTTTTTGGCTCACTTCTACGGACCATTTTATCATGAAAGACATTGCTTAAAGCACACCATGATTACGTTCATGAATGAATACGATTCTGAATTTTATAAATCCGATCGAATTTTGATTGGAGAATATTTTTCTCGTCCTTCCTTGTTTCTAGCTTGCTCCTAAAGCAACAGTGTAAAGAATGGAATTTACTAAATTCTCGGATCTGATTATTACCACAAACGTGAAAGAAAGGTATAGAACCAACTTCGGCTGGAGTCTACTGAACGGTATAGACCCAGTTCGACTTGAGTATATCGAATGGTTCAACCCAATACGGTCAAAGTCTACCGAATGGTGGTGCTCTGCTTCAACAGGGATGCACCGAATGGTATTGTTTTGGTTCGGCAGAGGCCTACCGAATAGACCCCTCTAGCCTCGGCTATATCCTACCGAACCCAAGTTTGTGTCTTTCTTTTCACGATTCAATTTCGAGTTTGTTTTTACAACCTATGGTAAAATCAGGGCCTGCCAAGGTGTGGCATCATGCCCGAAGCATGATCCTTGGCACGTAAGACCTAAAATTTCAAGACTAAGGGATATTGTTCCTGAACCTCAACCCTGCAGAATCTACTTCCATCTCGATGGAATAGATCATTGGTTTTGCACCTATTTGTGCCCCTACCAATGTTGTTGAGGAGTACCATTCTAGTAGTCAATATGTGAGACTAATTTTGCTCCACCAAACACCGTTGGAAAAGCAGAATTTTGACATGGATGGCCTTGTTGGCCGAATCCCCTTAGTAAGCCATTTACTTTGTGAACATTTTTTTATGTTGTTGGATTTACATTTGGTGTTTGTTTTGGTTATGGATAATCTTATCGATCTTGTCCTTGAAAATGAGTTAATTGAATCATGTTTCTTGTATACATGTGACCAAATTCAATTAAACACATGATTAGGTACGAATGTGGGACAGTTAGTTGTCTGGATGAATGTGATACTACGCACACTAACTTTACACCTAAATTACATCTCTAGCAACGACTTTAGGTCTATCCAACTTGATTAAAAGTATTGGCATACTCCTCGTTATATGAATGGTAATACATTACCATGTTAGAGACCTTATATCCTCCCCGTTACGGAAGAACGTCGTTGAATCTTAAGGATATTCGAGAGAACAAAGATCATAAATGAAACCACTAAAGAAAACAGAGTTGTATATCTTTACACCACCTCCAAAAAATGAGCCTGAAGTTTTGCTTTGGGGCCAATGGGTTATCTCCCAATTGGGAACACGCCATATATGGCCAGCCTAGAGCCTGGTGATTGAGCAGTTTACTTGATTTGGCACGACCATTTGGGACACTTAGGTCGAACAATGATGCTCCAACGTATCTCCTTACCCGAAGTAAGGATCTTATGCTTACAAAAGCCTGCTTGTTGTGGGAAAATGATTTTCTAAATCATTCCTAGCAAAGATATGAAACGACCCCCCTTTTCACAGTGGATTCAAGGGAATATATGTGGACCAATCCAACCAAAATGTGGACCATATAAATACTTATGGTTTTGGTTAATGAATCGACAAACTGGTCACATGTTTGTCCACACACATTGCTGTTAAACCTCCTGGCTGATTCGAAGGGTTCACCACCCTACTTATCCCATAAAGTATGGGAGACTGGATAATGTCTGAGAGTTTATATCAACGATTTTTCGATAAAGTATTGCACATTTTTTTGGGTTTATAATTGAACATCGAGTTCCCATGTTCACACCAAAATAGCCTCGCAAAGTGATCATAAAGCGCAATGTAATTGATCGCCTGGACCTTGGGTGAACGCTGATGTGATAGAAGATAGCACTCAAATTAAACCCTCTTTTTGACAATTGTAGTATAGATATAAGTAGGGATCGTTCTAGGCCAGAGATTAGGAGGGATTGCTAATCTAATGAAAATTGACTCAAAAGATGTGAAAATATGCTTTAAAACACTTTAAATAAACTCACAAGACTCTTACTAACTTGTATGACCAAAAACAAACTTTAAAGACTCAAAACAACTCAAAACAACCAAAAGACTCAATTTAGACTCTAAGACTTAATTTGGACGAAAATACACTTGGTTTTGACTCTAAAGACTCAAAAAGACTCTTTTGGACAGATTTGGAACAAGTAAGAAAAGGGGTTTTGATTTTGGACGAATTTAAAAGAAAACAAGTGACTTAAAACTTTAAAACAGATTTTGGACAAATTTAAGAAAAACTAATGGATGATGGGATAGCCAAGGGATACTTCTCCACACATGATACATTCAAACATAAATTGATTTCCAGTTGCTTTTCCGATAAACCATGAACCTCAACACCCCAGATTAACCGTGACATCACTAATTAACCCTCAGATTTCCCTTAAGTTAGTGGATTGGATGACATCATACGACAACCCAAAGCATTCTTCAAAAGTCCCCTACATGACATCATAATAGAGATATGGTCAAAGATCATTAAGTTCAATGGAAATCATAAGTATTGACAAAGCACTTGTAACTATGACATCATGATACGCATGCTAGAAATTTACTTAACATGATTGTGAAAACAACCTTAACTACTTGTGAATATAAGTTTGTGACGATTATGTGAAACACCCTTATATTCTAGCACCAAATTCAAGCATGCAAATTAAGTAGGCCTCCCTAATAAACATACAAGAATAAGTTATCCATCAAACGGTTAAGGAAATTGCGTTCACAATTTATGAAATCACAACTGGACTTAATCAACTCATATTATAAATGTAATCATGGTTTCAAAGCATCCCTAGGCTAAAACGAGTTTAGCCTCTCATGTTCATGACAAAACAAAGCAACATAGAATTAAACATTGAAAATAAAAGATAGATTACACCTAGAAACGTCCAACACTCCAACTCGAATGCACAAACGCCCAAGGCTTGGTCTTCCTTCTCCTCTTCCTTGCTAAGTCACGGCACAAGGTCTAGGGTGGTTTTGTGGATGATTTTCTGGGTTTTGGATGGATTTAGGTAGGTGGGGTGGTGCGGCAAGGGTTGATGGTGGTGTATGGAGGTTGGGATGGAGGTGTGGAAGTAGGGGAATGGTGTAAAGTGGTTGTAAGGTCACGGCAAAGGGTGGATTTCTGAATGAATGTATGAATGTTGTGTGAAGGGGTGGTGGTCTAAATGGTGCGGCAAGGGTTGTTTATATAGGCTAGTTTGGCACACTTAGTAAAGGAAAAGGATTGCATAATCCCAATGAAAAAGGGTTAACTCAAGGCAGAAATCAAGTGGGATTTGGAATAGGTAGTGCGGCTAGGAATTAGGGAGTTCTAGAAGGCTAGGTGCGGCGCACATAGGGATAGGATAAGGTGTTCGAGAAACTGTGTTTAAAGCAGATTCCTAATCCTAAAAGGCCTAGGACATGTGATATAAGAGTAGGAAAAGGATTGTGATTCCTAAACCTACAAGGAATGGTGTCTTGCGGCATTGGTATGGATAAGTCTTCTAGAAACTGAAATATGTGTTTAGATGTGTAATTGATTCCCCCTAATTAGCTAGGTTTAAGTCCCAACCTGATTTGGATACGATAGAATAGGATAATGTTAGAGTTAGGATAGGATAAGGTTTCTAGGATAGGATAAGATAAGGTTTGGATAAGGTTGGATAAGGTCCCTTGTTTCTTGCTTCTTCCTTATCTTCATTGGAGTAGACTTCTTCCACCAGATTTGTAGCCTTTCCTAGCTCTTCTTGTCTTCAATTTCTTCCATCCTCTCTGCTCCATGGTTAAGCTATCCAATCCATGCCCAAAAATGCTCCAAATAGCCTCAAAATGCACTTTCTTGCTCCCTTTGCCATTAGAACCTAAAAACATACGAAAATGGCTTAAAATACTAAAACAACTATGAATTAACAACATAAATGCATGAAAACAAGCTAAGTAAGTCGCCTAAATATGCTCCTATCAAACGCATCAAGTTTTCGGTTTCTGCCAAAGGCTATGCAATCTTGTACGCAGCTATGTTGGTCCGCCTTGAAGCCCATTGCCACCCAACCTATTTGATGTTACAGTTGGTTACTGAGTATGAGTCTGGTGTTTTGTATTTATGCATTTAGGTGTGCATTCCATGTGCCAAGTTGCGCCGCCACAATGTACCAACATGGGTCCTCAAAGAAGGATGTGAATCTTTGTCGATTACGATTTTCCTTTTCACTAGCTCTTTTAGAGCCCTTGCAATCGATCTTTTTACCGCTCATTTGCGGATTGTCACTTCAATAAGACAATATTCCCGCCGTTATGGGAAGATAAGAACGTCAACGTTCCTGTAGAATGGCGCAAATTTGGGTAAACGTTGCCTACTATGTCTCATCTCAATCTTCGTACCGTACAAGTGTGATAAGCAAGTGTGATGAATTCTAGCTTTCAAAATGTTGGTCCAAATGTATTACTCTAATCTAGCTAAAGTGACGAGATCATAGACCAGCTACAAACATGTCTGCAAAGATAGACGTACTTAACGGACGTCGAGTCAACATCCTCGAAGGGTGTGCCACCCATGATGGATGGTTTGGCCGCCCCTATTGGATGGCCTGGTACATCAGCAGATAGCCAATCAATCTGTCTTGGCTTGAAGCATGACAAATCACTTAGTTCATAGGATTCACTTCCCTAGAAAAGGAAGACACGGCACAAAATGAATCTATACTTGATCGTTGTCTCAAATCATTTACATCTCATGAGATTAATCTAGATTACTCCTGAGACTTGAAGTTCTTGGTCCAGTGTACTAGTTTAAATAAGAAAATGGAATTGAATGAGATTACCATCGATAATGTTTTCACTTATATGGTAGCTACCGACATAAATGAAAAGCGATGATATTGAACTATGTTCGGTTGATTAAGTGACAACATAGAACTAATTGGTCAACCGAAATTACAATCCAGATCAAATTCCTTACCAAAGTGTGTTTTGGACCTATCATTCTTACACTGCCCAAGGTAACCCTGTTGTGTTATAAGTGGGAAAAGAAGCATTATGAGATGAATGAAATAATGTGATATGATGCACGCCTTACGACGCAAGGTTTCTCTCAAACGTCATGTGATTGACTACAACATTATGAAGTATGGTTAGTGTTTCTCCATGGGGATATAGATACGAAGATTTACATGTAAGTTCCCAAAGAATTACATGGACTGGTTCAAATAGTTCCAAACCGCGAAACACCCTCTCAACTAGTTTCAGGCGTTCACTTATGGATTGAAGCAATCTGGAGGATGTGGTATACCCGTCTAAGTGATTATTTGATCAATTAGGGATATGAAGTATGCCCTTACGTGTTAAACTATGAAGTCATATTCTGAATTGCTAGAGTTACAGTTTATGTCAATGACATAAATCTCACTAAGACTCTAAAAGAGCTTGAGAAAATTGCCTCATACCTGAAGACGGAATTTGAGATGAAGGATCTTGGGAAAACTCGTTTATACTTTGACCTGAAGTTGAAGCGTTGTTTCGACGGTAATTTGGTCTACTAGTCGAATACACCTCGAAGGTGTTACCCTTTGAGTATACCTATGATCTTCTATATACGATATGCAAATGAGACCCTTGAAGAGGTTATGGAATCTGAAGTTCCATATGAGAGTTCAAGTTTGCATTTGTCGTACTTAGTTCATTGCAATTAGATAAGACATCTCCTTCGTTGTTGATCTATTGGTAAAGATACAGCACTGCGCCTACACGCAACCACTGAATTGGTATTAAAGACGTACCCTGAAGGTACTATGAATTTAGGCAAATCCCAATGCATCCTGAGCACATCTGACCCCCTGATCCTCGGAATGATGCTTGCCTTGTTTGTTATGCTGATGCAGGTTACTTATCAAACCCTGTAACTTCCTGATTATTTCATGTAGTTGGTTATTGAAATTTAAAAAAGGGAAGAATGTGAAATTTCATTCCTAGATTTCACTACTATAACCTACATATTTGTATTAACGAGATTTTATATTATTTTCGAGGATATTAAATTGTATTAAGTTTAAATGAGGAAAAGAGAGGATTTTAATTTTCTTGTGGTGGGTTTCGAGGAAGTCACTATCTCACTTCTTCCCATCTCCTCCACCCATTTCTGGAATTCTCTAGAAACTCTCCCACTCCATCCCTCTCTTTCCTTCCTCGTACCACACACACACAACCGACCCGGCGTTAAAGCCACATTATTCAGCCAACCCAAAATCATCAAACCTACTTTTGGATAGTTTCAAAGGAATGGCACTGAAATTACGAGAGATATATGAGGTTGCAGCCTGGTACGGGTCAAGGTGAAGGGGATAAGGATGAAGATGTTGAGAAGAATGATACAGAAAAGCACAATGGAGAACGTGATTGTGAAGGAAGGATTCAAGGATTTGAAGGGTAATTCCTTGTTCCTTGATTATCTTAATTTTCGAATTTAATTTCCTTAAGTTGAATTGAAACTACCATGATATATTTGGAGTTCTTAGTTTTATTTAGGGTTTTCTATCATTCAATGAACTAGATTGAACATGAATTAGAGTTGGGTAATTCGGATTGGGTGTGTAGATCAAATTTCTTGGCCAAGGGTTTGGTTCAAAAGGTCAATTTCTTGTTAATTTTGAGTTATGTTAGTTTTGGATGTTGTATACATGACTTTTGGACTACCTGAAAGTATTTTGGGATCTGTTATATGAATTGGAAGTGGGATGTTACGTAAGTTGCAGAAAATTGATTTCTTTGCAAAGAAAACTCAAGTTTCGAATAGCCTTATTTGGCTCTTAATTTCTAGGTCTTTATGTGCTTCTTTGGAGAAAATTTTAGTGTGTTGAAAGTACATATGTTGATGATCGTAACCCAATTGTTTTCACTCAGTTCCGTTGAGTTTTGATTGAACATAACCTTATTTAAACTTGGGTTACGAACTACCAAACAGCAGCAGAAAGCTGGATTTCCAATTTCAAGACTCCATTTTCTTTTTGGCATAACTTCCAATTTAGAGCTCCGTTTTCTACAAACTTTATATGCTTTTAAAGTACAGAATACAAGATTCAAAACCCATATAATATTAAACGATTTGGTTTAGTTTTGGATGCCTCAAGAGGAGCCTAAACTTGAACCAATAATGCTGTTTTTCTGCAAATTTTGTAGAAAGATGTTGTTCTAGAAGCTTAATGACGAATTACGAATGGCTTGATCCTTTCATAGGTTACATAGGTAATCTATCGAGAAGGTTAGATGCAGCCATAATAAAATAACTGAGATAAATTTTTTCTTGAAATTTGGCTAAGAAAAGGAATTTAGGCCTATCTTAGTAATTTTCCGAATTAGAAATTTTGGGTCGTTACAAACCCACACAACACAAATCCCCGAATGGTTATGTCTTTACTGTAAGGGATATCGCAATATCTTGGAGGTCCACAATATGACCTTAGATGCGAAATCTTTGACTCGTTCCAAGACTCACCTTACTTCACTATGCCACACGTGAGACATGGTTAGGAGTCCTTGTTGAGCATATTCGAAGTACTTGCTATTTTCATCCATCATTGAGTCCCAACGATGATCCATGAGGACTATGCCGCACATGTCAACCTGACCAAGATATGGTACATCAACGAAGTCAGCACGAAGACATATTGCGTCTACATCACATCAGCAAAGCATCAGGAGATTGAAGGCATTCAAGCCGATCCCAGACAACCTTGCCGACCTCTACATAACGTCATTACCGAAGTCAACCTTCCAGAAGCTTGTTTGAATAATTGGTATGCCTAACTATTCATATGCAATGTTTGTAGTTCTCATTTGGAAGTTCTGTCAAACTCAGGATGAGTATCCAGAAGTATATTCACTTGATCTTAATGTACTCTTTTTCCCTAAGATTAAGAGCATTTTTTCCACTGGGTTTTAACGAGGCTCCCATCATGGGCTGGTCATACCCTTGTGAGCTCTTCTACTTGCGTCTAGAAGACGTATAGTTTTGGCTTAATGCAACTTCTCACATTTCTCCTTAGTCTATAGGTTTTTCTCCCACCTTGGGTTTTACCATAGAGAGGTTTTGTGAGTTTTACCCTTTTTATGCATTCTTCCATTGATTTGAGACTCGCATTCGCTCATTATGTCGACGACTTCATCAACTATATTTACTTCATCGCTGAAGACCTGGTGCGTCACTTAGTTGAGTATTTACACACTCAAGGGGGAGTGTTGTAGTCCTATTAAATTAGGAATGTGATTGTGTAAATCCTAACATATCTAGGATATCCTTATGGGATTCTACCATATCTCTTAGACTAAATATTATCCTATTAGAGTTGTAATCCTATTAGGGTTAGGAATTAACTTTCCCTACTACTATAAATAAAGGCACGATGGGGTGGAATAGAACACACCTCACAATTACACATCTCTCTCTTTCTTTCTACTATTGATGCACCCCTCTCTCTAGCCTCCATAATTGTTTAGCAAATTATGCCTACAACAGTAAAATGTTTATTTTACTTATTTGTTTGGTCGAAATCCTTCTTCGCCAAAAAGTAAAATATAAATAGGACTTAAGTTTACAATTTTCTTATTAGAGTAAAACTCACATTTACATTTTTAGGAAGTATAAAACAGGATGTAATATATCAAAATTGCATCTTCCAATTGAAAAAGCTTTGAGAGTGAGAGTGGGAGAAAGAATTACACAACATTAGGACACCGTTATTGTGGCATCCCATACCATTGAAATAAAGATATGTGTAAGTTTTTTATCACATGTCCTTGTATAATCGGCACAAGATGCCACATAGCAATATACTCGTTCTATGTAAATTGTTCTATCCAAGCAGGGCCAGGAAAGGGCTAACAAGTATCAAGCTATGAGACAACATAACAGAGAATCCCCAATAAGGGGCTCTATATGGGGTTGAAAAAGTGATGGACATAGTCAATTTTAGAGCTTCGAGGAATCTTTTGGGCTCTAAAAAAGAATCTCCTTCAATGAGGGGCTATATATCTTTCGGGCTCTACTCGTGGGATCCATTGTTTTTTTTGGGGCTAGATGTAGCCTAATTTTTTGCTACTCAAAAAAGGAAGATGCTAGTCCAAATGGTGGATCCAACTATATTTTCTAGTTCATTGGCAATGAAATTTCTCCCTAGCTGAACATTAAATATAGTAGCCTTATAGAGGATAAAACCCTTATTAGGTATGCTCTAACGCTGGTGTTTTTACCTCACAGTCATGCCCGGTCTCCATGTTCAAAGCTAGTTGAATTTCAGCTTCAAGCATCTGAATTCCCCTCAAATCCCAATTTCATCCAAACCTAAGTCATCTTCAACTCATAGTCAGCGCACGACAATTCCATGTTTTTGGTTTCTTCATTTTGTTTTAGCAATCCTCACATACAAATTTTTAACAGAAAACTAACGAAATTTTGAATTTGGACTGATTTGCCAACTGAGCTCACCACATGTCTTTAATCAACAACTTTTTGACCACGAACATCGCATTGAAAATGAAATGTCACCACAAGGACCACGAAACAAATTAATTTGGCCTGTATAAATAGAATGACCTTGCGGGCCATAATACTTGTGCTTCATAAAAAACAACTACATATTAAATAATCGGTGGGGGCTTCATATGTACCCTAGAAGTACAATTTCAACCAAATTAATTCCATTACATATTTTAATGGAATGGGTTTCAATTTTCAAACAGAATCATCAAAACTACAACACTTTTGAATTCTCTGCAACATTTCCACACTACAACAATGGACTTGTTTCTAAATTTCTTTCGAGGACGAAACGCGTGTCAACGTCAAGAAACCGTTAGAAGTTTCAGTTTTGTACAAGGCTTGGAATCATCAAGTCAACATGATATCGACACGGACTGACGAACAGAATTTCTATATGCCTAGGCTAAATCAAGAAATAGCTACAATAAATTTGCTCCGCTTCCACTTGGATACTACCTTCATTAACTTGTGGAGAGATAGGTTACCGTTCTGCAATGCTGTAGATGGAGAACGCTTTACGACGCCCCCATTCACGCGAATCAGAAGTAGAGCAGACCAATACACACTGGGAACCGGGTGCTTGGCAATACAACAAACAATAGCTGAAGGCCCCACTGATCACTATAAATAAAAGATCAGCCAACCCACGACGATTTCAACAGAGAATGGAACTTACAATCTGATGTTTATATTAGAGCGAGGGAGCTCCACAGTACGTGCATTAGGAAAATCAGAGCTCCTGACGTTAGATGCTTGAAGAGCATGTCTCCCGATGAGCTGCTTTTACTCAGCTGTCCTGCATTAATATATTCGTCTTTGCCAGAAGTTACAGAGACGTTTACTGACATTGAGCCTGTAAAGGAGAAACTCAAACAATATGATAAAGGTATTGGTAACTGGTCCAAAGTTGTGAAGGAAGTGAGAGTTTATGTGGACGCATTATTCAACTTACAATCGTAGTTAGCCCACCCGATCCGTTGGCGAGCCAAGTCATACACAAATATCTTGTCCTTTAGAACAAGATCTGCAATTGAAGAACGAAAGGTCATCAGATGGCACATATATGATTTGCACACATGTTTAAGTATTGTTCTAAAAAAAGAAAATTATGATAGTCACTATGAGAAAAACAAAATAACAAAACACTCCATACGTTCTGCACATACAATATGACTTCAAACTTTCGGCCATAGAGTTAAATAACCAGCCTAAATTTGGGGACTAACCTCCTAAAATAGTCACCCCTCCCTGAACCTTCTGAAAGCCAATGCACCACAAAGCAGCACTTTCCTGTTACAATAGAAATGACGCATT
The DNA here is from genome assembly GCF_041283825.1 of Pyrus communis. NCBI lineage: Eukaryota > Viridiplantae > Streptophyta > Magnoliopsida > Rosales > Rosaceae > Pyrus > Pyrus communis. Next base: position 12,904,931 of record NC_142578.1, on the reverse strand, counting down.
ACAATTACGCCATGTAATTTGCAGTCATGATGTCTAAAGAAACTACTTTAAATAAGAAAGTTTAAATGGAAGCCAGAGAATACTTACAATGAAACCTGTATGCATAAGGTACTCCTCTGGTTTCAACACCATCGATGCACCTCCGGCAAAGTTTAGACTAACCGAAGGAAATACATCAGCCAAACTGAAAAATAAAACAGATGTCATTCAGATTTATTTATTTTTTAAAAACAAAAAGAGAAAGAAACGAATATGCCACAATTATGCCCGCCCTCCATGGTCCACTGCTGTTCTAAAGAGAAAACTTCAAAGATACTTAGACACAATACCAACCTGGTGGAAACTAGATAACACTGGTTTCCTTTCGAAATGGTGGGAGTTGCAGTTCGTGAAGCAGCCGAAGTTATCTACAAAAACAATCATAAAATCAGTTTTTAGTACAGAGATGAAATCTTTTTGTTTCCATGCAACATATGAAAAGAAGTCTGAAGTCAAATAGAAGGGACGGAGCAGATATTGCACAACCACATCAAAGTCAAGTTGGCCCCATTAGAAACTAAAACGAGAGATGAAATGAATCAAATGAGGAAAAGAAAAAAAAAATTACAATAGGAACTAAGCTTAACTGTGCCCTAATTAAAGTAGCTTCTGCCAATGAAATTACGTCATAGATCAAGCAATACAGTTAAAGATGACTGAAACACTATCAGCTTGACCAATTTTTTAAGAGTGAATCATCAAAAATATATGTAATACATATATATTCTTTTCCTCTAACAAAATGACCTTTTCCGTCCCAATGCTAATGATGAAAATTGTTTAAGCAAATTAGCGTATCAAATCAAGTGAACAAACTTACAGCATTAATAAAAGGATCATACGCTTCTTCCACAAGATATGACAACGTTGTACCCGAGTCAACAATAGTTCCTCGGCCATTTGATGTGGTGAAGGCTGCTGGATCGATTGGCAAGGTTTGCCCATTGACAGTGATGCTCTGCAGATTTAAATTGTAATGTGGCCTGAAAATAGTAAATAAGGAATCTGTTACATTAACTGGAAACATAAAACAAAAAACAAAACTCATGACAATTTTCAATTAAATAGTGAATACTGTATTACCGAAAAAGTACACATGAAAAGACAAAACCATAACTCTTATAAATTGTTACAATTAAAAGAACATTAAAGTAACAGAAAGAAAACTTCCAGACTTCCCCAGTGAAACAATAATCGTATTCTTAACATATAATGTTAAAAACAAAGCATTAGCATGACGGGGATGACTGATGCTGAACAGTATCCAACTTAGCAACAAACAATGAATAAACACATTATTTCTCATGTCCTGACAGAAAAAAAATGCAGCAGTTGATCCTTGTATTCTTTTTCTTCTGGGTAGAATGATAGTGATCCTCGCATTTCAACCATGCAGACCCAAATACAACCTCTGTGCTAATATCAAAAAGCCAAGCACTAAAAGTTTAAAAGGCCAAAAGTGATATGACTTGATATGAAGTTGCGGTATCCAAGCCTTGGTGCATAAAACGTATTCAGAGTTAAGGTCCATTGCTGACCAGATAAATCGTGCATTTGAATGAAATAAGACAGAAATAGAGACACAAAAACACAAACAATAATCTAAATCTGTAGTAGAAATTAAATTCCACTTCATAGACTGGGTTATACTTATACCATAAAACTTTAAACCTAAATCAAACATCACAACCATAAATAAATAAATTTCAACAGGGTAGAGACATACTGTGACGGGACAAGGGGACTATATACAATGCTTGGCTCCAAAATCTCGCCAAGAACAAGTATACCCCCTCCGTTTCCATCTCCCTTCAAGCAATGGGAAAACACTCTTGGAGTCATCCCTCGAGATGACAATTGTGATATAACAGAGAGAGACCCTTGACCAAACCCAAATATCCCATCCACTGCTTTATCTGTCTTAGTCAAATCCCCAGACTGATACGTACTACACCTGCACCCATCCAAGGCAATACGCTTCAATAAAAAGAAACATGAAAAATGATGTAGGCATCCAGAAAGAATGAAGAGAAATTACAATGATATAAGATATTCCATTACTCTTGTTTTAGTCAGATATAGCAAGTATTGAACAGGTATTAAACTCCAACCCCCCCCCCCCCCCTCCCACACCCCCACACTAACTAACTAATCAGAGAAATTCTACACAATCAATTACAGTTCTTCTGGCACACAACATGCTTATTGTTATTTACGAAGCACAGCCACTATTACTGATAAATGATGAGACTGTTCAGCCATGCCATTTTAAAATTTATCGTAAATAGTAAATACAGATAAACTATGTACCACCTGAAAAAAAACATGAATTAATTATTGATAAAACCTGAGCAATCTTCATACAAAGTTAATTATTATATTTTGCCTCTATCATTTGTTTGTTAAGGATTTCTTTCTATTCCACATTTGGTGTGCACACCATTTCAGTTGAAGTTGAAACACGCACCCGAAAACAACAAATGCTGAAGAGTTAGTGATATAAGACTGTCCCAGAATCATGTCAAAGTATAGTGCATCCGATACATAATAACCAGTTGTCCCACTTCCATCACCATATTGGAAAGTATAACTGCACTGATTACTCTGCGGAGAACATTCAGTTGATGAAGTTTGAACTGAGGAAGTGCACATTGGGTCTGTACAGGGGATCAGCCCCGCAGTTGAAGAGCTCAGAGAATCGTAGAAATTGAGCGGAATCTGCAAACCAGGGGACAGAAATTTGCAAGTTTGTTACGCTTTAAATTACCTATTTACTCTACAAACTTCTTGAATGACAGCAAGCAAGAAAACGAAACAGAAACTCACACCGAGTCCGCTAGATCGGGGGCAATCACTGCAGGAATTGCAGGTAATCCACAAGATGTCACTTCCGGTATCAATCTGCACATTGAATTCTTTCGGCGGAGAGCCCAATTTCACTTTGGTAAAATAAAGCCTGGATAAACCGAAATGATGGAACAAAAAAATCATAAATCTTAGTTGCATAATAAAACAGAAGAAAACCGAATAGAAACAAGAAAAAAAATCCATCGACCCAGAAACAAACAGCAAAAAGCCAAACTCAGTCAACGTTTTCAACAGAAACTACATAAAGATAGAAAGAAAAATGTTTTTTTTCTTCAAATTTGCATATGCTAAAAACCCATGAATCGTCAAATTTGGTCAGTGAGAAAGCATTGAAGAACTCATTTGCAGAGGAACTGAAAACAGAAAAACTCGAGCTTTTTGTAATTTTCTTTCACTTCACATTTTCTCAGCAACCAAACAGAACTAGAAATAGAAAATACAAACCCCTCAGAGACACAATAAATGCTTACCCAATTAAGAACCCACAAAAGATTAACAAACACCCAGAAAGAACACTCAACTCACCCGATAAAATCTACCAAAATCTGAGACAAACCCATTAATGCAAACACATTAGAAGCTTCATTCAAGAGAACCCAGATGATAAAATTACCCGACGAGGTAGGGATCGGAGGTGCCTTCGACTGAGAAGTCGACAACGCCACCCGCCACGTTCTGCAAGAGCCGGGCGTGCCTAACTCGGTCGCGGGCTAGGAGCTGGTCGAGTTCGACTCGGTGGCTCGGCGGAAAGGCACGTTCTAGAGAAAGAAAGGTGGCCGGGAAGCCGCAGTAGACGACGGAGAGAGAGAGCAGCGCGGCGAGGGAGGCCAAGATCGGAACTTTGGAGACCCGCATTTCGGCGAAGCGGTGCGTTTTTTGAGTTGGCTGAGAGGGAAATTCAGTGGCAAAGATGGAGGTGGTGGTGGTGCTATTTGCTTCGTTTGCTGTTTGCTACTTAAAACGGGAAGTTGTAAAATTTGGAACCAGTTTATGAGAAATGATTTGGGCACGCAACTCGAGGAGTTTAATTGACTAGAATGACGATTATACCCTTGAATACTTTTTCTTTTTTTTAACAAGAATTATTATTGTCTTACTATGTATTAGCAATAATGTTATTCAAATTTGTCTTTAACAAGAATCGAACTTAAAACCTCTCATTTACAAATGAAAAAAATATTATTATACCGTAGTACTAAAGAGATATACCCTTGAATATTTGTTCCATTGCTACGAGTGTGTTTACAAACCCAAAACAAACTCATTTGGGCAAATCTAGTTTCAACTAAACCATGTTATTGTCAAAAGAGACTCCAAAATTTAAAATTCAAATTATATATACCGCGTTAATAACAATTGTCTAGTTGTACCCATTTTCTTATTCAAGATATATTTGTCTACCAAAACAAAATTCTAATATAAAAATTCAATATACCCTTCATGCTTCAACACTTTAAGAAACAATTATTATGCACATACGCATATTAGGAAGTATGGTTCTGAAAGTGACTTTGGTTTTGCTAGTTCGAGCTCAACTCCTCACTTTACGTTAACTGACGAATAAAATAGAATCTAACAGGATACGATTGATTTGTAATTATAAACCTTCTCGTTGGTTTATTATAAGTATCAATCTATATTATAACACATAAATAAATAATATTGCAATAACATAAATATAACACTTTAACGATTATCTTCATATAAAAAGTGTCGCACTTATATTATTTGGAGCTCGAATTCAAAAATTCTCCTACCATTTACAAAGTGGGCTAAGTTCCCTAAAAAACCGAATTCACACATTAGACCAAAAAATTCAAACACGCATTCTTTTATTATGATTCTAGAAGCAAGAGGGTAATCTCGGGCATGTGGATAGTTTTTTGTATTTTTCATACGTTGGGAATTTGGATTACTCTTGAAATTTCTTCAAGTGGAAGAGTTAAAAAAAAAAAAAAAAAAAAGAAGTGGAAATAACGAAAAGGGCATAACAGGCTTTGCAGGTGGCAAAACGTGAGTTGGTTTTTCTACGTTCGGTGCGCCGCGTGTACAGCACGCTTTATTTTAATAGTGACAACTCCAACGGTAAAGCTGTTGATTTGTAAGTAAGAATTTTAAATTCGTTTTTGATTAAAAATAAAATTATCTTACACTATTATTAATTCATTATAAAATTTAATTAATTTCTTCACCACCTTAATAGAAATAAAATCATTTGTTAAAAAGAAAAACAACGAAATCAGCAACGAATCGGACCACATTTGATAAACAATAGTCACTGTTTGGAGGCTGTGTACCACTCACTGGGCGATCTGAGCGTGATTGTTGATCAGAAAGGCAAAGTAAGGGTAGATCAAGGTGAAAGGAAAATGTTAGCCGTACTTGTGGGGATGTCAGACGACAATCAGAGGCACAGTACCATTTATCCAATAAATAATACTACCAAATTGTTATTAAAATAACCGAACAAGGATAATTTTTAAAATGTGCTATTTACACATTATTTTTACTTTTTATATATACTTTTTCTTATTTTTTATTATGAATCAAATGAATTAAAGAAAATTAACAAATAAAAATTATTAAAAATGTATAAAAACTAAAATTAAATGTGTGAATAATATTACCTTTTTAAAAAAGGTACTAGACTTGTAATTACTTTTAAAAGAGGTACTAGTCCGATTTACCGTCTAAACTTGTAATACAATATTACTTTTCAATCTAAACTTTAATTTTAGTTATTAATCTCTTAAACTTTAGTAATTAGCCGATTTTCGTTTTCACATCACACGGTCACACCTTCTCCTGCATCTCCACAGATCTCTGCAAGCACTCCACCAATCACGCAGTCGCCGAGCCACAGCAGGGTCTCTCTCAAAGATTACCAAATCGAGTCCGCACAAAGAGAGTTCATGATGCTCTTCATCTTCTTCTTCCTCCTCTACCACTCCACCGCCCTCACCCCCTCTTCAGTTCCACCTCGCAGGACCCGCACGGCTTCGCATGTCGGTGATCCTGGATTCACTTGCTTTACTCTCCCTGCGTCTCACCGGAGGAGGGAGAACCGGTGGGTCGTGTGAGAGGGCTTGAGAGGGGGAAGAGAGAGGTTGTTTGTGGCGGAATGGGAGTTGGAGATAGTCTTGGGAGGTGAGCTGTTGAGAGTTGCAGAGGCTTGGAGAGATGATGAAGATGCGGCAGAAGACAGTTGGTTTTACTGAGCGCTAGAATTACAGTTCTACCCTTTTTTGTTGCTCACTTGGACAGTACGTTGCTGGATATTGACGAAATACTGGACGAAAAATTCGTAAATATGGGCGCAAGTTGAAAAATGGTCTAATTATAAAATTAAGTCACACAATTAATCGTCTTTAATAAATTAGTATCGAACTGGACATTTACGAAAAATGAATTTAAAACCTCTTATTTATAAGTAAAAAGAAATATTACAACACTTAAACAGTAATGTTATTTTCTACACTAGTTATAATGTGAATTTAGCAGGAAAAAAATGTAATAATGTTTGTGCTACAAGCAAACCCCTTTCCATGAGGATCATATCCTGATCCTCTTTGTGAGGATCCTAAGGATTAATTCATTCTATCCGTTCATCAATCATTCTGCAGTCAGAAATCATTTAGATTTTTTTATTATTTAAAATTGAACACAAACAGTACCTAACAAAAACTGATTGAACGATGTACCATAAACGGCTAAATATTTTCTTTTGCTTTACATATTTGTGGGTGCAAATGTGGAAATTTAATCAGATGGAGGCAAAAGAAACAAACCCTAGGCTACTGCTAGGCGGCTCAAATGCCACCTAAATAAACAAGTTGTACGTAGTAGCCTTAAATGGACGGAGTTGGATGAAAGGGAGAGGTAGTACGTCGTCTTGTCAAGTCTTTTTCAAAAGCCAAATGCATCATTTGTGAAGTTGCATTTCCCACACACAAACCCCAATTATATGTTTGTACATAGACATGTGATGTCATTTAATTCATAATATGGTTAACTTCAAGTTGTCACTCAATGCAAACATCCTCCTTTCAATACCACATTTCCATGATCAATCCCTCACGTAATTCAATATCCTAGTTGTTGACGTTGGTGTATCGGTTCAAATTTAGTCATTATTAATATAGTTATCGTTTGAAAAAAAAGACAAGCAAAATCGTCATACTCATCATTTATATGTAGTACTAAACTTGAAGAAAAATACTATTAATACGCATGAACGACTGATCTTAGCACAACTTAAACTGTTGACTAAAACAAAACTCACAGTAGTTACTATTAGACTGTTATACATTCAATGTAACATTCACAATTTATAGTGTTAGAATGTGGACGTGCCCAAAATATTTAAGCTCTTATATATGCAAGGTTTCCTTTCCTTGAGTGGGAAAGAAATCCTCTTAATTTTAATACCATTTGTTAAACTTAATTCAGATTTCTTCATCGTCATTACATTGCGTATTTTTTATTTATTGAATTAACGATATTATCTACATTATAGGGAAGAAAATGGACTTAACCTCACAATTGACTAACAATAATTTGGTTGAAATTCGCCTTTGGCGAGAATCGAATCTAAAATCTCTCACTTACAAGTGAGAGAGAATATCGTTAGACCGTAACACTAAGTGACATTACATTGCGTACTTAAATTAAGCATATATACTCAAGCCGTTTTGCAAATTTCAGCAACCAAATTCTTTAATTAATAAATTTGAGGAAAAAACTTGGAAATTCTAAGTAATAAAGTATGATTTGCTTGTCTTTATTTTAAATTAAATAGTTGAAGAGTCGATTCCCTCCATGGACCAAAACCTATTAATGTATGTATAGCAATAATACAACATGAGTCAATGAAGGAAGGAAGCTCCCTATTCTTTTTCAAAGAAGATGAAGTTATAGACAAAGGACCCTGATTTCTGAACGAACAAAATTATGTTTATTTACCGTTTAATCATAATCTAACGAAAGATGATCATTTAAATTTTTTATTGTACCTTTTTCTCTATTATCGAATTAATTAAAATGAAACAGTAAGTGACCACGATTTTCTTAACCTTTGAATATAATAGAACAGAACTCAAGTTGGTAGGTGACTTTGGTGATGATGACAATCACATCCGTCCACGTTAAACTCGAATCATGCATGACTAAAGGTATTTTAATTAATTTTATATGTAAAACTTCCTTAGGTTGTAGATTAATGCTTGATCTGTGCTTTATGGCTAATTAAGTAAGTTAATTAGCAACTTTTGGCTTTAAATAAAAAAAGAGCTTTACCAATAGGATGCCTTTTGTTCTGCGACTAAACTCTTGCTATTCCACTACTGCTTATTAGGTTCTACGACAAGAAAGTACCAAAAGATTGTACAACTCTTTGTTGAATGCTTTTGGGCCATTATTTTTCTTATGCATGGTTTGATACAGCTACGAATAGGATGACTTTTCAGACACCATTCTTCATTTTTTATTTTTAACTTGAATAAATAGGAAAATAATTAACGATAATAACGAAGTCTTATCTTATTAAGTAGGATTAGTTATATGAATTCTAAAACGCTACTGCGCTCGATTGTGTGTCATGTCTTCCGTTAGAGCCAAGTTATCCAAGTCTTGTCTTAAAGTCTCTTTCCAAGTCTTCATAAGTTTCCTCTATTCCTTTTGCCTTAAGCCTCTTCCTCAATCTAGAAAAATAATTAAAATTAAAAGCAGTGTGCAGACGGTAAAAAATGTAAGTCAAAATCATTTATGTAAAACACGTGTCACTCTTCTAAGTCTTCTTTTAACTCTTGTCTCATTTATGTAAAACAGGTGTAATAAGGTTTTGACAAAAAGGTAATTGGACAACAACGCCCCTCGAACAAAAAATTTTACTACTGAAGTGAAGTTTGCATCTAATTATTCCAAGGGTATATTTGTAAATAAATAAAGGAAGAATGAAATTGGAAAAAAGAAAATCTCGAGAATACGTTTTCATCTTCTCCATTAAAAAGAAACAGCAAAGCATGATGGTCATTCATGTACATAGTAGGTCTGAAATTCATTTTATTGAAATTTTAATTTTCATGCTCCTATTGTAATGTAATATATAGATGCCCACATGAATAGTTATTCAACTGAATTATTATTCATTTGAAGAAAATTTGTAAAGTGAATAATGTTGCTACAATAATCTTTTGCCTATAAAATAAGAGCACACGGAGGAAGGAAGAAGAAAGAAATAAGAAGAAAGAGGTGAAAGAAAAACATACGGAAGAAAGGGAAGAAAAGAGGAAAGAAAGAGAGAAAAGAAAAAAGAGTTATAAAGGAAAAAATGCCAATGAGCAAGGTTAGAGAGAAAAGAGAAAATAATGCGAGTTATTTTGTATTCCTATTTTTTAGATAATGAAAGAAAGTACTATTGCTACCTCGAGGACGTAGGCACATTTGTCGAACCTCGTAAATATTGTGTCTTATTTACTTTATATTCAACTGCACACCTATCACCGATTTTACAGAATGTTATCAGCAAGATAAGCTCTTGTGTCGGTGGAAAGCACAATGCCATAAATCCGATGAAGCACTACTTACCTCTCATCTCAGTCGGCTGGAATCTTACAGATAAGATTTTGGAGTTGATCGGAAAATTAGGTTTCCATTTGTCGGAAACCGCCACCCACGGTGGAGCGTGCCTAGTGGGCCGCCGATGTTATTTTACGCTAAATTGATATCTTGACCTCAGATTTGATATATGTATGATGTGATTTGATTATTGTGAACCTAGTTTGATTAAGGTACATCACTTGATTATTATATGATTCAACGATCCAACCATTAGATCGTCACCAAACTTTAATGCATTGTAGAACGTAATATTTGAGGACAGTTGTAACTTATGGATCAGGAATCCAACGTACGAATCTTCCCGAATTGGATTTGTTAGTTCATAAAATAAAACATTGACCGCCACTTGAATTTGCAATTGGCAGAGATCCAACCATTGGACCGTAATGAAACTTTAGTACGATCTTTTAGAAGCATAATGTGGATCTTTGGAAGTTACGGATCGGAAATCTGACGTGCGGATCTTCCGGATCGAGTTACGCAGGTTTATAGACCCTACAGTCGACCTTTGATTGACGGTTGACTTTTGGTCAATGGGTTTCAAATCATTCTAAACCGTCCTTGGGGATGTGTTTTACGCAAGTTATATGTTCTATTGATAAGAATTCTAAGTTGTGAATTGATATTTGTTCTAGGCGACGATTGTTCGTGACGCCTTCATTTTCGTGCGGAGGAGTTGTAGCGCGGACCCCAGGTGAGTGGGTCTTTTTCCTTTTTATAGTGTGTGTGTCTATATATATATATATATATATATATATATATATATATATAAACTTTATGGTTTTCAAAAATGTTTTTTTATATGGAACTATGCTTTGCTTGTCATGTCGTAAATAAGTTACATTTTAAATATTGCATTGTTATACTTGTGAATTGTATTGTGTGATGCTGCGGAGACTCAGGTAAGCTTCAGGTGAGTATTATGCGATTAAATGGGTTGTATTGCATTGGTATGCACACATTTATTTAGAGCTCATCATGGCTGCACCCCGGTATTAGTGCTCTCTTCTAGAGCTAGGGCTAGCCTTCACGTGATTGTTCACCTCCCACACCGCACGCTCACCTTGGATCCAAGTCTGGTGCCAGCCTGTCGTACAGACCTCAATAGGTGGTTCCGACTCGTAGGTGACCCGAGATTTATCGCACAGCTTTCACGAGATCGTAGCACTTGAGCGTACATATTTATACCCAGCCTATCGTATAGGTCACACTAGGTGACTCCGACTCGTGTGCTAGCCTAGATTGATGAGCTACAGGTCCAGTCGTACAAGTCACGTTAGGTGACTCCGACTGGCATACTATTTTATATTGGTTTCATTCCTGACTTACATTTATTATTGCTGAGATATTATGACATGGCATACTTCAGTTTTCGCTGCTCTTGTGCATTGGTTTTTATACCTACGTAGTAGTATTATTTTCTGAAAATTATACAGGGTTTACTTTATTTTTATTAAAAGGTTTTTTACTTTCAAAAGGTTTTTTATTAAAACTTTATTTTTAGGCCCACTCACCTTGGTTTTTCGCCCTTCCAGGTGTTAGTAGCAGAGTTTTCGTACCGACGAGGATTATTGGCAAATCTTGGTGTAGGCGATTATCATCAATGGTATAATTCTCACCCTATTTTATTGTACTTATGCTCTGTCATCATGTGTGAAATGGGTTCATACCCGCTCACCTCTACTCTTGTATTTAGGCACTTTTAGGTTTAAATTTATTCACATCTTCCACATCCATACACTTTATGGCTTTGTCACCTTCCAAGTGTCGGCCAACACAACTCGATTCGAAGTCCTAGTAGACATCCCAGGTCGGGCCGGGTGTGTCGTTTGCTATGTCTATTTTATTTTATTTTTGCAACTTCTAACAGTATGGTCGATCACGTAATTGTTTGCTGATTTAATATAGATAATATTGCACGTTTAACAGATTGGTATAAAACATTCAAACCTTTTAAAATATTGTCCAAAACTGTAAACCCTTAAAAAAATTCAAAAGTTAATCATCTACTCCCTTTGAAAATACATGAACTCAACCTATGTTCCAATTTTTACCATGTTTGTCTGCACATAATATTTGTATCGTTATGTAAAGTAATTTTAGGTGTTTAAAACACTTGGACAAAATCATATTCACCTATATGTTATTCAACATAAAATTACTATGTGTATGCACATTTTATCCCATCGTGCTTAGTCATTTGTCACAGCTCTAGGTTTTACTGATTCTGCTTTCATGTACAACCCGACTTGGAAAGGCTAATCATAGTTTTTATGCACAGGTACAAAGTCAACTTAGTTCTTGAAGATGAAACTAATGAAACAAATGCTTTGATACTTGGTAAATCTGGTGAAAAGTTATCTGGCACAAGCTGCAAAGATTTAGTGATGAATCAAAGATTGATGGATCAACAGCAACTCCCAAATGAATTCTTGAGGTTGATAGGACAAAAGAAAAAATTTCATCTGCGGTTTGGAACTAGGAAAAATAATTTGAATACGAATGATCTTCTGATTTCGAATGTTTTTGAAGACACATTCATGCAACCAACAACTCCACAGGCCTTGATAACGGAAATTACAGCATCTTCCACAACGGTTTCATCTTCTACTTCCACACCTGAAACAACTGCCCAATTGCATAAACAAAAAAGGGAATCAGTCAGGTCTCTTTTTAGCAGCAGTGAACAAAGGTTATAACTTACCAAACAATTTTTTTACGATGTTCAGGTTTTTAACCATCATGCATTCATTTTTGTTTATCTTGCTTTTGCATTTAAATTAGTGACGTGGAAGAAAATTCAGAAGAAAATCCAAAAGACTTTGATGAAGTTCCAATCAAATTGTTGAAAAAAAAAAATCATCACCGATTAGTACAAAGACAGATCCTCTTGCTTTAAAAAAAGACTTGGTAAATATCATTTATCCTTATTTTTTCTTTCGGTGTAAATTTATTCAAAAATAAATTTGCCACATTGATCTAAATGTTTACTTTTCATTTTTCTTTGCCTAGGTTGCTTTCCCAGTGGTGAAAATACTTGACCAAAACGTCAGTTGTTCCAGTCATCAAATTTACAGTCCTTTCTCAATATATGTATCAAACATCTCTAATATTTTGGCCATGTAAATAGCTCTCTCTAATCTAGACAGCACAATATTTTTTGGTACGTAAATATTTTTTGCATGTAAATAGTCCAGCACTATACAATCTTTAGTATCTAAGTGCTTTGGTGCAGCACAATGGATGACTCTAATATTTTTTGTATGTAGATTACCAAACATTTTGCAATCTTTTACCCTACAGATTGCATAAACTAAGCATTTTATGTATTAAAATTTTCGATCCCTTTGATTGTAAATAATTTTAATGCTGTTACACTATTTTTACATGTTTCAAGCCCAGTGTCTGGTGCAATTGTTAATCCTGCAGCAACGCGTGGGCAAAGTTTTCTAGTGATTTCTATGTTTGATTCTCTCCTGTAACATTACTATTCCTATATTAAAATTACATTTCACGTGATAAAGATTGTCTGTTGCAATATTCATTTGGTTCTCCCTGGATTCCTTACAAGAAATCTTGAATTAAATAAAGATAGTCTGTTGCGGTGATTTAATCGTCAAGTTGCATTACCTTATAGTTGAATTCATACAATACGTGGATTAAGTAAATCCCATAAGCAACAATCAGTGCATTGACCACATGCTTGACTGGGAATCTCTAAGCTCTCAAATGAATTGTTTTTCGTCTATTCCCGATAATTACTAGTATAAAGGTCAAATTTCTCAATCAAGCTAGGCACAGTCGCTATACCTCTTCTTCTCAATCAAAATGGTAAGAGCTTCTCTAATGTCGCTAATGTTCGAGATCCAAATTTCTTTCCTTGCTGTAATATTTACTTGTCTGGTCGCCCCAGTTATCCTTGTTATACACTGGATGATGCACACTACCAGTACAACTGTTAGGCTACACCCCGGACCATGGAAGCTGCCTCTCGTCGGAAACTTGCATCAAATGGCTGCCAGCTCTTTATCCCATCGCTGCATGGCAGACTTAGGGCTGGTTTGGTATTGCTGTGCTTTGAAAAAAAACTGCTTCTGCTGTGTTGTGAGAATAAGTAGCTGTGAAATAAAGCAGCAGAGTGTTTGGTAAACTTTTTTGTAAAAGTGCTTTTGAAAAAAAAAAACAGTATTATAGTGTTTGGTAAACTTTTATGTAAAATAGATGTAAAAAAAGCCAGTTTTTCAAAGCTAGGTTTTGCAGCTTCTTGTTTTTGGTTTTTTTTCATCAAAAACTGTGAAAAAAAACTGAAGCTGAATGTTTACCAAACACAAAAACAGCTCCCAGCTTTTTTTTATACCAACTTTTTTCAGAATCACCTCAGTACCAAACCAGGCCTTAGCCAACAAGTACGGCCCTATCATGCACCTAAAACTGGGACAACTCTCGGCCATAGTCATTTCATCGCTGGAATTTGTTCAAGAGGTGTTGAAGACGCATGATGTTGCTTTCTCACAACGGCCAACGTTTCTTGCTGCTGAAATCGTGAGCTATAATTGTTCAAGTCTCATATTTTCTCCTTTTAATGATTTTTGGAGACAAATGCAAAAGGTTTGCGTGCTGGAGCTCCTAAGTGCAAAACGCGTAGAGTCATTTGCACCAATAAGACTAGAAGAGGCATCAAATCTTGTTCAATCAATTTCCTTATCAGTGGGTTGTTGGAAATTTTGAGTAGAAATTTCATTGTTCCACATTGGTCACTACCAAAAGATTTCCTCACTTTATAAGGCTTTGTACCTTATAGAAAGTGATTAGAGTGATGAACCTTGGAGAACAAAATTGGGTTCACCTTTGGGGTTGGGCTTTGGAATGTACTAATTCATTAATAATTAATACCCTATAATTAATTATCAAAAGATGGGTTTAGGGCTCGGGCTTTAATAATTAAATATTTTAATTAATTATTTTCGGATTTAATTAATTTTGAATTTAATTAATTAATTAATTTTATTATTATTTGATGAAAGAATGCAAAGCAAAGCACCCCTATGGAGAATATGTCTCCCAACAGACACATCACATTCTCATACTTGTTACGAACAGGCATACACCTACTATATATACATCCATCTATATGACATTTAGAACATAGAAAATATCAAATTCTTTTGATGCTGGATGCAAGTCGGAGAAAAATAAAGGCAATGTCATATCTCAACTTGAATATTCTCAAGTAATTGGAAGTCTAATGTACTTGATGAATTCAACTAGGCCCGACTTAGCTTATGCAGTAAGTAGGCTTACTAGGTATACAAGTAATCCGGCACAAGAGCATTGTGATGCTTTAGTAAGAGTGTTAAGGTATTTGAAAAATACACTTGGCTATGGATTACACTACGCAAAGTATCCACCTGTTGTAGAAGGCTTTAGTGATGCTAATTGGATTTCTAGCACTACAGAATCCAAGTCGACAAGTGGATATGTTTTTACCTTGGGAGGTGCAGCAATATCTTGGAAATCCTCTAAACAGAAATGTATAGCTCGTTCCACCATGGAGTCAGAGTTTATAGCTTTAGACTTGGCTAGAGAAGAAGCCGAGTGGCTTAAACATTTTCTGGAGGATATTCCAGTATGGCCAAAGCCTGTAACTGCTATATGTATACATTGTGATAGTATGGCTGCGCAATCAAGGGCAAAGTCATGTATATAATGGAAAGTCGCGACATATCAAGCGTCGGCATAATACTCTTAAGAAGTTGCTCTCCAATGGAATAATATCCATTGATTATGTGAAGTCAAAGGAAAATATAGTTGATCCCTTGATAAAAGGCCTACCAAGAGAGCAAATGTTATTTACATCAAGGGGAATGGGTCTCAAGCCAATTCAATGAATCAGACCGGGTGGAAACCTAACCTAGCTGATTGGAGATCCCATGGTCTAGGTTCAATAGGCAAATTGGTTGAGTTTAATTCAAAAGTTGAACACACAACTTACCCATTCTTATGATAAAATGTGTGTTGTTTGTTGAGTTTGAGGGGTTGTGTTTTATACATTTAATGACATTAATATCTTGTTATCAAGAGGAATATGGGAGACTATTCTTAATTAATGTCACCTATATAGGAGTAAATGGGGTTGAATTTATGAGAATTGAAATGGTTAAATTCTCTAAAGCTTCTACAAAATTCAGGATCTGTTTAGGGCCAAAATGAACACAACCGTATGAATTGACGTGCGGCAGACATGATATGTGTGTAGCATATTGTCTCGGTTTACTGCTGCAGTAAACAGTTCAAGATCTTCCACATCCACTGCGTCACCAAGTAAACCCGATATGTTTTCACTAGGGTAAGTTCAAGTCCAAATGACACTTCACCCCGATGCATATCATGTCTATTCTCTCTCAGTTTTAGGCAGCCTAGTCATACATTTGCATTCAAATGTGGGGTGTTATGAGTAAATTGGTGGTGTTTGAATGAAATTTCAACTCAAATGTAGGGTATTGTTGGAAATTTTGAGTAGAAATTTCATTGTCCCACATTGGTCACTACCAAAAGGTTTCCTCCCTTTATAAGGCTTTGTCCCTTATAGAAAGTGATTGGAGTGATGGACTTTGGAGAATAAAATTGGGCTCACCCTTATGGTTGGTCTTTCGTGTACTAATTAATTAATAATTAATATAGTGGTTAAAAATTCTTGTTAATACTTGCACTTCTTTCCCAAGGCCGCACAGGCAATAATGATGTTTACCATAGAGAAGATCATTTCACTAAGATTGAACGGGTGACCCTTGTTAGATAAATATCAACAATCAGTGATAAACTTATGTATGCTAATAAATAATAAATACGAATAAATATATTAACAGAGTATGAACAATACGAAATAATATTGAACAAACAAATTAAAGATCAAGGTTTGGGTACCGCAATGTCCTTGAAACAGATATTTCGTCCCTACTCAGTGCTTGTAGTTCTATGGGCATCTACCTCACTAGGATTCAACGATTTAAGTTAGAATTCCAACACCGGAAAACTGACTTCTGGTGAATTTCTTTGTGGTTCCCTCAGTAAGAAGGTTTAGGAATGTTGAAGAAGAATTTGATATCTTCTATGTTAAAAAAAGTACTTAATTTGTTTACTTAATGCACTTTTAAACTAACTTAATCAACATATCAATTTTAATCAAGAAAGGAAGAACATAAGTTTTGAACATTAGTCTTTACAAAAGATTAGAATTTTTTTCTTTTAAAAAAAAAAAACTTGATGCTAGATTACATATTCAATTTAATTCCTTAAAGTCTATTTTTATTAAAATTTATATTCTATTTTTATTATTTAATATGTATTTATATTTAATGTCTCCACATTAAAATTTTAATTTTATTAATATGCACATATTAGTTCTTCTTTCAATTATAAATGAACATAAATGAGAAAATATTAAAAAAAATTACTAAAACATAAATTAGTAAAATCATTAACATATAATTAAATATCAAAAGATGGGCCTTGGGCCTTGGGGCTCGGGCTCTAATAATTAAATACTTTAATTAATTATTTCAGATTTAATTAATTATTTTTAATCAATTAATTAAATTTTTATTATTTTATCAACAGACTCATCATTTCGGATGAAGTCTAAAGAGTGATGAAAGAATGCAGAGCAAAGCACCCCTCTAGAGAAGATGTATCCCAACAGACACATCTCATTCTCATACCTGTTGCGAACAGGCATACATCTACTATATATACATCCATCTACATGACATTTAGGACATAGAAAATATCAAATTCTTCTTCAACATTCCTAAACCTTCTTACTGAGAGAACCATAAAGAAATTCGCCAGAAGTTAGTTTTCTTGTACTGGAATTCTAACTTAGATCGTTGAATCTTGGTGAGGCAGATGTTCGTAGAACTACAAGCACTGAGTAGGGACGCAATATTTGTTTCAAGGACATTACGGTATGCAAGCCTTGATCTTTAATTTGTCTGTTCAATATTATTCCGTACTGTTCATACTCTGTTAATAAATTTATTCGCATTTATTATTTATTAGCATATATAAGTTTATCACAGATTGTTGATATTTATCTAATAAGGGTCACCCGTTCAATCTTAGTGAAATGATCTTCTCCATGGTAAACGTCATTATTGCCCGTGCGGCCTTGGGAAAGAAGTGCAAGTATTAACAAGAATTTTTATCACTGCTCAAGGATACAATTAGGCTTGGAGCATAATTTGTTGTGCCGGATTTTTTTCCTTTTACTCAAATTCCCCTGTTATGTCATAAATTTGAAGCCTGCCGTTGAGAAAGTACACTAGAAAATGGACAAGATCCTTGATGAAATCATCAGTTATCATAAAGTGAAAAGGAATGAGGAATCAGATGCTGGAGATGACCATCAAGAAGATATAATGGATGTGCTACTGCGGCTCCAGGAGTCTGGTGAGCTCCAATTTGATCTCACAACCACCCAAATCAAAGCTGTCACCTTGGTAATTAATCAGCACCATTTCATACATACATCAAACTTCATTTTAATTCTAAAAAAAAAGATGAGTTTTAGACTATAACCTTGTGTAAGATTAAAATCTAATTTTAGCCCCTCATACATTTAATCATCTCATTTATTAATTATATTTTGATGTTTTATTTCTTCCTATTTTTAATGTATTAATTGCATTTAATTTTCATTTTTATTTCGTTCATCATAATATATTATGATTGTCACATCCCGACCCGGGGCGGATCACTTCCCGAGCTCGCTCCATCACCATAGCACGATATTGTCCGCTTTGGGCTTACCATTCCCTCACGGTTTTATTTTTGGGAACTCACGAGCAACTTCACAGTGGGTCACCCATCATGGGATTGCTCTAGCCCCCTTCTCGCTTAACTTCGGAGTTCCTACGGAACCCGAAGCCAGTGAGCTCCCAAAAGGCCTCGTGCTAGGTAGGAATGGGAATATACATTTAGGGATCACTCCCCTGGGCGATGTGGGATGTCATAATCCACCCCCCTTAGGGGCCCGACGTCCTCGTCGACACACCACGGCTAGGGTTAGGCTCTGATACCAAATTGTCACATCCCCGCCCGGGACGGATCACTTCCCGAGCTCGCTCCATCACCATAGCACGATATTGTCCGCTTTGGGCTTACCATTCCCTCACGGTTTTATTTTTGGGAACTCACAAGCAACTTCACAGTGGGTCACCCATCATGGGATTGCTCTAGCCCCCTTCTCGCTTAACTTCGGAGTTCCTACGGAACCCGAAGCCAGTGAGCTCCCAAAAGGCCTCGTGCTAGGTAGGAATGAGAATATACATTTAGGGATCACTCCCCTGGGCGATGTGGGATGTCATAATGATGTCTACATTTAGCTAAACTAATTTTTTTATATAATATATTCTAATACAATTTTTATAATCTTCATATAGGTACATTAATTGATTTGACATATTTCGATATATCCATTGATACAAATATATAGATACATTAATTCAATATAATACATTTCAGTACATACATTTAGGTTCATTATAATATATGTCATCGGTACAAACATTTCGGTACACTTATGTATTTACATATTTATGTGTTAATAATTTTTTTTTAATATTTTCTCATTTATGTTCATTTATAATTGAAGAAGAACTAATATGTGCATATTAATAAAATTAAAATTTTAATGTGGAGACATTAAATATAAATACATATTAAATAATAAATGTCACATCCCGGCCTGAGTCCCCACCACATTCCGGGCTCGACTCCGCCGTAGCACGATATTGTCCGCTTTAGACCCCAGCCATGTCTTCATGGTTTTGTTTCTGGGAACTCACACGAGAACTTCCTAGTGGGTCACCCATCATGGGATTGCTCTTGCGTGAACTCGCTTAACTTCGGAGTTCCAATGGAACCCGAAGCCAGTGAGTTCCCAAAAGGCCTCGTGCTAGGTAGAGATGAGAATATACATATAAGGCTTACAAGATCCACTCCCCTGGGCAATGTGGGATGTTACCAAATTATCACATCCCGGCCTGGGCCCCTATCACATCCCGGGTTCAACTCCATCATAGCACGATGTTGTCCGCTTTAGGCTCCGACCACACCCTCACGGTTTTGTTTTTGGGACTCACTCGAGAACTTCCCAGTGGGTCACCCATCCTGGGATTGCACTCGTGCGAACTTGCTTAACTTCGGAGTTCTGATGGAACCCGAAGCCAGTGAGTTCCCAAGAGGCCTCGTGCTAGGTAGAGATGAGAATATACATATATAGCTTATAGGATCCACTCCCATTGGCGATGTGGGATGTTACAATAAAAATAGAATATAAATTTTAATAAAAGTAGACTTTAAGGAATTAAATTGAATATGTAATCTAGTATCAAGTTTTTTTATTTATTTATTTATTTTTAAATTCTAATCTTTTGTAAAAGCTAATGTTCAAAACTTATGTTCTTTCTTTATTGATTAAAATTGATCTATTGATGAAGTTAGTTTAAAAGTGCATTAAGTGAACAAATTAAGTACTTTTTTTTATATTTTTTTATATTTTTTTATATAGGACTTGTTTTCTGCTGGAAGTGAGAGTTCAGCAACTGCGATAGAATGGGCAATGGCTGAACTTCTGAGAAGTCCAATAGCAATAAAACAAGCACAGGCCAAGGTACGCCAACTTGTCGGAGGAAAGGGGAAGATTGAAGAGGCAGACATTAAGAAACTCGACTACCTGAAGTTGGTCATAAGAGAAACTCTACGATTACACCCTCCTCCTTTCATCCCAAGACAAGCAAGCCAAAAATGCACTATTAGTGGGTATGATATACCAAATGATGCGACAGTCTTCATCAATGCTTAGGGAATTTGGAGAGACTCCAAGTATTGGGAGGATGCTGATTGTTTTCTGCCGCAGAGATTCCAAGGCTCTTCAGTTGATTTTCGAGGGTCCAACTTCAAATTGCTTCCATTTGGGGGTGGCAGGAGAATCTGTCCAGGCATATCATTCGCAATCGTAGGAATTGAACTTGCGCTTTCTCATCTGCTCTACCACTTTAACTAGAAACTTCCCAATGCAAATGGCAGTGGCAATGAGACAATGTTATCAGAAGAGCTTGACATGACTGAATGTAACGGATTGAGTATTAGGATGAAGAATAATTTGTATCTCATTGCCATTCCTTTCATCTCGTCATCGGAAATGAATTGAAATGCATGCATTGTTGGAACTAGCAGACACAAACCATAACTAAGTCTTAACAAGTGTTTGCGTTTTCATGTCATGTTGTGTTGTCCAGAAGAACAGTTATGGAAATTGGCTTAAATGATCATGTTACAAATCGATGAAGTTCTCAAAATTAAATATCAATGATGTATTGATTATATATTGACAAACATGTCGATCAAATATCCACCACGCAAGGAGGATTCTTTAGGATCGTTGGTGGTGGGCAAGGTGGCAAAGGGTGGGTCATAGGAATTGTCAACGAATTTCCAAAGGTCATGGCCTTAGAGGAAGGGCTTGGTTTGACGAAGCCCCCAGAAGATAGTTTGATTCAAAAAGCGTGATGAAGGAAGCCGTATCTTGACATATTAACGTTAAAGTTGTTGTATTAATATTGATCCATACACAAAAGTGTGAATTTTTTTATTTTTGTTTTTAAAATTGAAGGAGAGAAAGGAAGAGAGAAAATTAGATATGTTATTTTTTTATTTTTTTTTAATATTTTTTTTAAAATTAAAGATGTTAAAATCACCTGTAGGTGAGGTGTAAACCAAAAACAGAAAAATATTGTTTTGTGAAATTACGTTATTGCCCTTAACCTTTTTGTTGTGATAGAAGATTAAATAGTCTTTTCACCATCTTTTGGTTGACAAAGAGGGTTCTATTAATATGTACTTTAGATAAGGGCCAGCTTTGTTTTATTTTGTTTTTGGGTTGATCTCAGTTTACTACCGTAAAGTTTTGTGGTTTCCAACATTTGGTACATAAAGTTTTTTTCATACTAGAGTCATACCTCAAGTGTTAATTTTGGAACAATCTCATATATTTGTTAAGCTGGTTGTTAAGTTAGTCGTTAACTGGTGACGTAGTGCCCATGTGGACAATGATTAAGCGCCACATGTCAATATGGGTCCATGTAGATATTAAAAAATTTTAAAAATTAAAAATGCAAAAAAAAAAAAGGCCATAAGGATGTGGGCTTCTTCTTAGGTTTTTACAGAGAACCTCTCTTTCTTCCTTCTTTCTGGCATTCACTGCATCGATTTTGAAGACGAAGAGGTGTAGCAACATGGCTGAGTTGAGAACGGGAGAGGCGGAGCCACGGTGACCGATTTGTTAGAGCTCGAGTCGAAATGAGTCGGTAGATTTGAGAACAAGGCTGGAGAATATGGAGGAGATTCGGGCGACATGCCAATAATTGGACTCTGGTTTGAGAGACGTTGAGGCTTTGGTTCCTACGAATTGCAAGAATGTCAAACAAGGCAGAGGTGGGAACGGGTAAGACGTTGCCACCGCCACCAACCCTAGCCCTAGATTCCTTTAACGACGTACCACGTGGCTCAACCCTAATGGGCCGCCCATTCTTCTCCTAAATTCGCCTAGCCCACCCACCGACATCCTCCCAAATCCACAAGCTCAACCTCTTTGTGGCCATCGAGTCATTCCTCTCCTCCAGCCACTTCACCTCCCTTCCCTTCCAGTCCTTCACCGTCTTAAAGTCTCTTAGATGCCTTTTGTTGAAAACCTTCAGTTCAACAATTTGCCTACCCATCCACCATTAAAACCCTTAATTTGGACCTTCAGACCGACGACCTAGAATATGTTCAGATCCAACAACAGGGATGCAGTCGTTGCTGGTTTTGTGCTGTACAAGGAGCAAGGGAAAGGTGAAAAGGGAGTGTAATAGGAGGAATGTGCTTGGGAAGATGCTACAATTAGCAATGACAAGGAAGATTTCTTTTTCAACTTTTTTAGTTTTTTTAATTATTTAATTATTTATTTTTTAATTATTTAATTATTTAATATCCAAGTGGGCCACGTGGCTCTTAGTCATTGTCCATATGATGTGCCACATCATCAGTTACGGCTGACTTAACAGCCAGCTTAACAGATGTATGAGACTTTTCTAAAATTAAGAATTGAGGTGTGAAATCCCATCCCCATATTTCACTGTTTAAAATTATGTATTCTGTTATCGTATATTGCTACAACACATTTATATTTACGGCGTATAATTTTTTCGATGAGTAAAAAAGCAAAAATGCCCTTAAGAGCAACTCCACCCCTATCCACTTTGCGCCAGCACCCAGCCCATTTATCCACTTAATTGAACAGTAATAGACCCAATGAACAGTAATAGGCCAAAGCATCTCCACCCCAAAAAAAATGTGCTGGCACCTAGTCTAAAAATGCGCTGGCACAAACGATCTCCACCCCTACAAAATGCGCTGGCACCCAGTCCATTTAAAATATTAAATAATTTTTTTATAAAATAATAAAAAAAAAAAATAGTTTTAATTTCGGATAGGATTTTTAACCAATCTCGTCACGCCACGTGTCATTATCCGAACGTACTATTTTTTGAATAGATTTCCGCTAAGATTTTCAACCAATCCCGACAACCCACGTGTCACTTCCTGTTTACAATAATTTAGGCAAGATTTCGATAAGATTTTTAACCAATCTCGTCACGCCACGTGTCATTATCCGAACGTACTATTTTTTGAATAGATTTCCGCTAAGATTTTCAACCAATCATGTAGTGCCACGTGGCATTGTCCAGAACCTCATCTTCTTTTTTTTTGTCCATATAAACCCTACATCCCTACATCCATCCTCACACTAAACTCAATCCTTTTTTTTAGCTCAGAATTCTTCTTTATCGTTTTCAAATCTTGAGTTCTTACAATGTCTTCTTCAAGGAGAGCGTATAAACAGTTGCAAGAGCAGCAGAAAAGGTTGTTGGCACAACAGGAAGAATTGGTCAATCTTGACCAAGGTGGAGGTGGAGATGAGGCCTTCGCAATGGAGGAGGATGAGGATGATCACCATAGAAGGCGGAGGGCCTCACATTCCCGCCGTATCATGGAAGCTATGGGTCAGATAGCCAAACCCGGACGTGCGGCAAACATCGATAGAAGAAGGGAAAGACGAGGTAAAGATCTCTTGGAAGATTATTTTATTCCCAACAGCGTTTACCCTGATCATGTTTTTAGACGTCGGTTTAGAATGCAACGAAGTTTGTTCGCTAAAATCATGAGTGATGTTTGCAACCATAATCCATATTTTGTGCAAAAAAGGATGCTTTTCATGTTCTAGGTCTTCTTCCTGAGCAAAAAATTACGGCTGCCTTGCGAATGCTTGCATATGGAGCATCTGCAGATCAAGTGGATGAGATCGCAAGGATGGGAAAAACAACAGTTCTGGAGTCCCTGATGCGGTTTTGCTCTGCAATTGAAGCCCTCTACACCAATGAGTACCTTCGGCAACCCACAACAAGGGACATGCGAAGGCTTCTGAGGAAGGGTGAGATGCGAGGCTTTCCTGGCATGATTGGAAGCATCGACTGCATGCACTGGACATGGAAAAACTATCCAAGTGCATGTCAAGGAGCTTATGGCGACAGAAAAGGAGCCAAAAGCATCATTCTAGAAGCGGTGGCTTCTTTTGATACATGGATTTGGCATGCTTTTTTTGGTGTTCCAGGAGCTCAGAATGACCTAAACGTCCTTGCCCAATCTCCAGTGTTTGACGAACTGCTACAAGGGCGTGGGCCGAGATGCACATATTGGGTTAATGGTAATAAATACGAGGGACCATACTACCTTGCAGATGGTATTTACCCAAGGTGGTCAACATTTGTCAAAACAGTGCCACACCCGCAGAGTGAAAAAGAGAAACACTTCGCAAAGTGTCAAGAAGGGTGTAGGAAGGATGTCGAGCGTTGTTTTGGTATCCTGCAAGCTCGTTGGGCCATTGTCAGGGCTGCAGCTAGAATGTTTGATGTCGAGGCTCTTCGATCCATCATGATGACGTGTATTATTCTCCACAACATGATTGTTGAAGACGAGTATGATTATGATGCCGTCGATGAATACGAGCCGGATCCGATGAACAACTCAAGAACACAAATCTACTAGGCTCATGACCGGACCGAAGATCCCGTGCAACACGAGCCGTTGGAACGGGATGGACGTTACAATGAATTGATCGTTCAACGATACACTTCATTGCAAGAGCCATACTGGCACATAGCCCGCCAGAATGACTTGATTGACCATCAGTGGAGATTGCACGAAGGCGAAGATAATTAAAATAAGGCTTGTGGTTGAAGAATAAAGTGTATTGTTTTTTAAGTAATCTTATTTAGTGTGTTTGCTTTTTTTTATAAGTTTAAATGGTGAGGTTATGTAATTTTATTTGGTGTTTTAAGTTTAAATGGTGAGGTTATGTAATTTTAAGTTTAAATGGTGTTTTATGTAATTTTAGGGCAAGTGTTTTAAGTTTACATAAGAAATTAAATAAAGTTCTAAAAATAAATAAGAAATTACTTAAGAAATTAAATAAAGTTCTAAAAGTAAATAAGAAATTACATAAGAAATTATATAAAGTTCTAAAAATAAATAAGAAATTACATAAGAAATTAAATAAAGTTCTAAAAGTAAATAAGAAATTACATAAGAAATTATATAAAGTTCTAAAAATAAATAAGAAATTACATAAGAAATTAAATAAAGTTCTAAAAGTAAATAAGAAATTACATAACAAATTAAATAAAGTTCTAAAAATAAATAAGAAATTACATAAGAAATTAAATAAAGTTCTAAAAATAAATAAGAAATTACATAAGAAATTAAATAAAGTCTGTGGAGTTAGGATATGTGGTGCTAGGATCTTGGTTGCAAGGATTTCTGTAGCTGGAACCCCCTTGACTTGTTTCGGCATCTCTTGCACGCCTCCTTCGCACGACATCTCTTTTTTCTGAAGTCCAAAAATATTTTGAATTCGGAGACAGTCCTACTAGAGACTTGTTCATAGTGTCACGATCTGTTTGAGCCATCATTTCTTCTCTAAGCATCTCATTCTCTTGATGAAGTGCTTCTCTAATCATCTCGTTCTCTCGATTAACTATTTATCTTTGTCTCTCAGCCGCCGCATCACGAGCCTCAGTAGCTGCAATAATTGCTGCCATATCTCTAGCTTTTTCCTCATCTCTAGCCTTTTCCCATGCCATGTTCAGTTCACCTTGACGAGTAAGTTCCTCCATATATTTAGTGTAGTCATTTTTGGAAGAACTACCTTTTTTCTTTGATGCCTTTTTACCTTGAGGCCTGAGGGACTGACGAGTCGGTTGGGTCTCTGGCACTTGTTCAGGCGTCCCTTCCGTGTCTTCAAATGTGTTGGCTTCTTGTTCGGCTGTGTCTGCTTCTGGCGAACTGTGTAGACCCATACCGTGCATGACAACTTCTGGACCGGTTGCCACAATTTTGTATTTAGGGCAATCTTTGACAATTTGCCAACATTCCCATTTGTTGAATGATTTGTTATGGTTCTTTGCATTGTAGAATGCTTGTGCTTGTAGTGTCTATAAAAATGTGGGATAAGATAGTATTAAAAAATACGGGTGTAACACAAATAAATAAATTAAAATATTGATGGACGTGGAATGCATATAAATTACATAAGAAATTACATAGAAATTACATAAAATATTGATGGGCGTGGAATGCATATTACATAAAAATTACATAAATTAAAATATTGATGTGGGTGGAATGCATATAAATAAATAAAAATATTGTTACCTCATCCGCTAAACTTGTCCCACTACGCAGATTACCAGAAGCATGAGAGAGGGCGTTTTTCCAACAAGTAAAGGATGCGTTGAGTTTTTTCGAACGACCTTGAAGACCTTGACTAGATCTGGCATCTTTTCCATGTACATCTTTTCCATGTACATCGTTGAACGATTTCGTAATTTTACTCCACATTTCTCGCTTATCCATCTCATTACCCGTAATCGGGTCATGAGTAGTGCGAACCCAACATTCACACAACGTAACATCTTCACTGAGCTTCCACGAACTCATTTTTTTCTCTCAAAGTGTACAAAATATTCAAATGTAGAAAGTGTAGAAAGTGTAGAAAATATTGAAATGTGGTGTAAGGTGGAAGATGAGGGTTAGGTATTTATAGAAAAAAAAAATTAATTTTTTAAAATTTTTCTGTATTTTTTAAAAAAATTTTGACATTTTTTAATTAATTTTTAATAAATTTTAATGTTGTAATTAATCTGGACCGTTGGATTTGAAAAATAATCAAATCCAACAGCCAACACACCGCCACGTGGCCAACGGTCAAATTTCTGACCGTTGGGCCTTTTTTTTTAAATTTTTGGTGAAAAAAACGTGGACCGTTGATCTGTGATCGGACGGTCCAATTTAAAAGTGAAATTTAAATTTTTTTTACCGTTGGAAATCCAACGGCCTACAAAAACTAGCCGTTGGAAATCCAACGGCTCTGAGGAGGGCCACGTAGCCCTTTCACAGACTCAGTCCACTTGCCCTGCACCGCGGGCCCCACTGCCTGCAGACGCTGTCGGCTACTCGCCATCTCCACCGCGTGTTGTGCACGCGCCAAGAAACAGACCGGCCTCTGGGTCTGTCCATTTTGGGCTGGGCTGTTGACTGGCACGGGCTGGGTGCCAGTCAATTTTGCGGGCTGGAGCTCATTCCCTGCATGCCGGGCTGTTTTCTTCACTTGGTGCCAGTCAATTGGTGCTGGGCTGGAGTTGCTCTAATGGACTAAACGAGATTCTACAAGGTTGTATTTAATCCTATCATATTTTTTCACGTGTCTTGACATATTTGGATAGTGATGGCTGATACGAACGCACAGGTGCAAACGTAATGTAATTTGGAGTTATACAAAGATTTTACGAACCTTTGAACATTGAGGGTATTTTGGTAATTTGACATTTGCAACACATGTTGCTTTTCGGGCCAATGGTAGTATGCCACGTGGGACCCAGTGAGGAGTCCCTAATCTTTTGGAACTATTTCCCTCTCATTTTCTTTCCTGGGACTTTTTTCTCCCACCTCACTTCGAGCTCTCTTTTCTACACGTGAACACCACACCACCTCCACCTCCACCTCCACCTCCCAAGTTTGTGTCGATTTGGTCAACCAAACCACTACCCACACTTCTCTATAGTCCCTAAGAACTTGATTATGACATTTATTCCCTGAAAATCCGTGCATAAACACAATTCCCAGAATACGTTTTGGAGTTGTGACTTTCTTGTCAATTTCAGGACATCTTTGGTCACATTTGTCACTCCAAATAGGTAGAAATGTATTCTCCTCCTTCCTAGGTTCATTTCCATATAAAGATCATTAAATTCGGTTAAAAATGACAAAGTTATGGACGTTCAAAGTTTATCTAGTTTCCCGGTGAACTTCCCTAGTTTTCAGCGACAAGTCGCCTTTCAAGCCATTTTCCAGCCACCTTTGGTCACTATTTGGCTTCCAAACAGTATAAATATGTTCTACTATTCTCTAGCTTCGTTTTGGTATATTATGGGTCGAATTTGGTTGAGAATCGAAGAAGATATGAGCATTTAAAAAAATACCCAGTTTCTAGCCAACTATGCTGAATCCAGGTCGACTGACCTGCTACCCATTTGACCGGACCCAATTGCATAACCCAAATTGGAATATTACATGAAATATTCTATTGGCCTTAGGGGGATATTTTGTCGACTTGACCATTGACTTTTTCGAGATTCAGCTCAGGACCTCTCTTAAAGTTTTTCAATGTCCCGAATCTATCTTTGACATTTGTTTAGTGAAATTCAAATGTTTTAATATAGTTTCATAGTTGACTGACTTGTTGAGTGCCACTTGAAATTGTCATAGGCAAATATCTGTTGAGTGCCATTGCTTTTTTGAGATTCAGCTCGGGACCTCTCTTAAAGTTTTTCGATGTCCCGAATCTATCTTTGACATTTGTTTAGTGAAATTCAAATGTTTTAACATAGTTTCATAGTTGACTGACTTGTTGAGTGCCACTTGAAATTGTCATGGGCAAATATCTGACCGTTGGATCGTGACCAAATTTTAATATGTTGTTCTAGAAGCATAATGAGGACCTTTGGAAATGACAGATTGGAAATTCGATATACGGATCTTCCGGATCAAGTTACATAGGGTTGTGGACCCCATCGTTGACTGTTGACCTAGGGTTGACTTTTGGTCAATGCGTTCCGAATCCTTCTAAATTGTCCTAAAGGATGTGTGCAACGTGAATTATGTGTTTTATCCATGGAATCCTGAAACAAGACTTGTGATTTTTTCTAGGCGATGGATATTTAGCCATCGATATATTCTTATTAAATGTGTTTTGACTTGTGTATTGAAAATAATTGTGAAATGTGAGGGCTAATAGTGGACTGTCAACCCATTGTCATGAGAATTTGTTGCTTCGATATTGTTTCATTTCTCGCTTTGTTGGTCCGTTCTAAATTTAGTGCTTGTGCTTTGTTTCAATCATCAAGCCTTTATCAATTGAGTAAATTGTGCGTTATTTGGTTTCTTTGAGCAATTGTCAGCTATGTTTCTTAGACTTCTGCTCGGTTCCGTTAAGTGGTCCGGAGCTGGGTTCTGTTGGAGTTCCGTTGAATGGTCCAGTTCCCTACTCCGTCTGGATTTCGTTGAGTGTTCCAGAATCGTATTCTGTTTTGGATTTTGTTGAGTTGTTCAAAATCCCTTGTATTTCACGATTCCGTTGAGTGGTCCAGAATCGTATCCACTCAGATTTCGTTGAGTGGTCCAGAATCCCTTCCACTCTGCGATTTTGTTGAGTGGTCCGGAATCCTGTTTTGTATTTTGGTCCTGTTGAATGGTCTGACACCCGATGTTATTGGATTTTGTTGAGTGGTTCGAAATCGCATTCATTGACTTCATTGATTTGTGATACTTGAAATTGTAGGCTTCGGCCAAACTGTGTCTCTCTAACCCTGCATTTCGGTGTATTGTATAAGTTATGGGTTGTGAACATTAGTGGTTTATTTTAAAAAGGCCGATGGATGACTATGTGACTTCTTCGGGATTTACGTGATTTGAATATGATTTTACGAATGATGTTTATAAGCTGTGAACGATGGATTATTCTTAATATTATCACATACGTCGAATTATTGTCACTCACATGAGTTTTGCGGCTTATCTGAATGTTGTTTGCCTGGTGCACCATTCCCACGGTGTAAGGGGCAATTGTGCAGGTTTTAGTTGATACGAGGAGTTTCAGGGTAGCATTTAGAGGTCAGAAAGCTTAAAGTGTTAGGTTACCCTTATACTTTAGGGGTAGGCAAACGGGTCCTGGACCCGTGGGTCGAGGCGAGTTAGGGGCGGGTCCATATATTTCATACACGAAATGGGGTAGGGCGGGGTGGGTCCAAATATTTGAGGACACGGGTCCTAAGCCTATACCGTATCAACACTCCAACTTTTTATTAAGTAAATCTCCACCGTCCATGCCCATTTTCCACACATATCACAATTCACAATTCACACAGGTCTCTCTCAATTTCTCGATCTCTCCCTCCATAATTCACACACCATCCACTGTTCGTTGTCGTTGTGAGTGGGAATTGCTTGTTGGTGGTTCGTCGTCAACTCCTTCCCTTAACGCCTTTCAACTCGACTGGAATTTAGGTTTGCTTTTCTGCCTGGGTGGGAATTGCTTCTCTATGGGATTTTGTAGATGCAAAACTCTTTCTGGGTTTTATGCAAAATACTTTCTATGGGACATCTCCACGGTTGATTGGTCCAAAGTAACACTTTTTGGGTTTTTTTGTGAATTGTTTTATGCCAAATGCTTTATGGGTTTATTCAAATTTTGATCAATACCATAGTACACAAATCAATACTAAATTTATTGTACTACATTACATCTCCACCTAAATTAACCCCGAACACTTCTCTCTAGATCTATTATTTTCTTTAATCATCATGATTGTTAGATTATTTTTTTATGAGAGATCAGGTTATGGATATGAAACCCATCTAATTTTGAAGCTCAGTCAGATCGTTTCTATTCTGAAAGAAAAAAAAAACCAAAATAGACCCATGGACCCGTAGGAACCGGCCCGTTTCAAACGGGCCGTGTTAGGTCCGGATCCTGTTTTCAAATTTCTTCTATTACCCGATCTGCCCCGCCCCGTTTTATTTTTAAACCGGTCTAGTTCGATCCCTCTCATTTTGGGCCCGACCTGTGCCTAGCCCTACTATACTTTTCCTTGTATAGATGTTGTGAATATTGTTAATTTTAGTTCTACTTCTTGGTTGTATTTCCTGGCATCTCCCTAAAGTCTACCGTCGCGCGTCGATATTGGACGTATGTCAAATTGAGGTGTGGCATGCAGGGTCGGCCTTGGCCTAGTGCCAGCAGGGCGACCGTCCACGGCCTCAAAAAATTGGGGCATCAAAATTATTAGGGTAGTGTATTCATATATGTTTCTGTAAGCGTCTAAATTAAAAAAAAAAATTGGTTAATTCATCAAGTAGGTCAGCTAGAGGTGTTGGTTCCGTTGTTCCTCAATAACAATGAGGGCCCATGTTCGAACTAGGGATGGGCAACAGTTATGACGAGCGGGTAACTGCGGTTATTTACCCATAACCGTTTATGTTTATACCCGTATAGCCGTTTACCTATTAGGTAATTGCATAAATGGTTATACCCATATCCATAACCATTTATAAACGGTTAACCATACCCATAACCGTGTACCCATTCAACCATAACCGTTTACCCATTTAACCATAACCATTTACCCGTTTTTGAACTTGTTTATCTTTTTCTTTTTTTTACCCATTTACCCCTTTTTTTCATCCGTCTACATGTTTTTTTTTTCTTTTTTTTAACAACTTAAAAATCACAAAAGAAAAATTTGTCATAATTTTCTTTTTCTGACAATTAAACACCGTTATAGGTATATTTGAGCATGCATTTCCCTATTTTAATCATTTAAGTCCCCATACAATTCCAATAATTGAAATAATAGTTTACGAACGATATTTTTTTGCTACACCCAAGCAAGTCTTTAATTATAATCCATATGATTACAAAGTAGAGCTTCTAAAAATAGAAAGTAGTTATTATCTTGAATACTAGATGATTCAAAGCTCCAAATATTTCGATGGATAACTGCTATAACCGCCACCTCCAAACTTTGGAAGATTGGTTAGTACTCCCTTATAAGCATTTTCAGAAGTTGAAACATGATTCGTAAACACACAATAACCATTTCATTCTCTGTTCCTAATAGCATCAATGGCAATTGAAACATGATTTAAACCAATTCATTTCATTAGTCCAAAAACACAATAATCATGTGCGCACCGATTATTTTGTAAATGGATACCCGTTATAATCGTTATAACCGCGGAAAATTCAAAGCTCCAAAATTTTACATATATTAAATTAAATGGGTAAATGGATGCCCGTTATAACCGCGGGTAATACCCATAACCGATGGATACCTCGTTATAACCATAGATAATACCCATAACTGCCCATTTAAATTTCACGGATAAACAGTTATACCCATAACCGTTTGTTCGTTTAAACGGTTACCTATAACGGTAATGTGAACTTTAAATGGGCGGGTAACTGCGGTTACCAAGACCCATGAGTATTTTGCCCATCCCTAGTTCGAACTGTTATCAGTGCCTTTTTCTTTCTTTTTTTACTTATTTTTGTTTGATTGTGAATTTCTTTTATATACTTATGTCAAAACTTGGTTAGTTGTACAAGAGGGTTAACTAGAGGTGCTGGTGCTGCTGTGTTTTGGTAATTATGAGGTCCCTGGTTCGAATCAGTCTTATACCATTTTCTTTTTATTTTTTACTAATTTTCGTTTGATTGTTAATTTCTTTTACCTTTGATTATAATTACTAAAATTTGGTTAATTCATTCAGAAGGTTAACTAGAGGCGCATATTTTTTATATCCATTCCAATTCAAATTTAACTTTCAACAAAATAATGTATGTATGTCTTTACCAATTTAATTTGGCAAGCACAAAGATTATTCAGAAAATGAGCTCACTTTCACGCAGTTGCAAATATTTGAACTTTCACTTCTACCAAATCTACAAGGTTTTTGCTCAGAAAATTGCATTGTTAAAGTCTCGTGCTTAGACACTTTAGACGTCAAATATTGCTTGATAGACTAGTATTTTTACCATATGACAATCTTCTTTTCTTTATGATCACTTTTACAATGTAACTTTGTTTTTTTGTATATGACAAACTTATTATCCTACAAAGAAAAATACTTATTCAAATTATTGAAAATTCAAATACCTTAGAAAAAAATCACATGAAAAACATAATTTTTTTTTTTTTTTATGTGTATTGTAGGTTTGTGGGCCCCATTTTTACTTTTGCCCAAGGCCTCCAAAATGTTTAGACCGGCCCTGGTGGAATGAGGTATGACTCTAAGATGAAAAAACTTATGTAAGTTGAAAATTATGAAACTTCAGAAAAATAAATTTAAATTAAATCTTTATTTTAATTTTTTTTGGTTACAGAATTTACTATAAGAAATTAATTTTGTAGAAATTATACCGCGTTACTATTAAGCTAGTCCACTCAGTGCGTCACTGTTAAGCTAAGCTAAGCTTAAGCTAGTCCCCCGATTAAACCCGACACCTGTATAAACCTCGCGGAGTGGAACACATGCCTCCAACTTTCTCTCTCTCTCGACTCGACCGATCCATAAGATCTCTCTTTAATCTCACGAAATGGCTGAGACCGCCGCCCCCGCCGCTGTCACATCGACCGTAGAACCCGCGGCGCCATCAGGAAACAAGTCCTCTCCCGAGGCTTCTACCACCGCTCCTCGGCCGGCGGAGAAGCCTGGGAAGCCGGAGACAAAACGATGGGCCGACGAAGAGGACGACCCTCCGGAGGAGCCCGAGAAGAAAGACGACGCTCCGGCGCTGTCTACTTCGGAACCGGAGGTAAACCTTGCCGAATTGAAGATTACCGAGAACAAGTTCCTCGACGACCCCGAAGACTCCAATATCAGTGCCGTACGATCTCCCTTTCTCTCTCTCTGTATATATATATATATATATATATATATATATTTTTGAAATCTTCAATTCTTAGTGTCAATTAGGGTTTTTGACGCAAATTTAGTAGGGCTAAGATTATTTGTTGATTTTATTCATAATTGGGGATTGAATTTGACTTAGGTTATGGCCGGTGACACGCCGTACACGTCGGCGAGTAGTTTCGAGGATCTGAATCTGTCGCCGGACGTACTGAAGGGCTTGTATGTTGAGATGCAATTCAAAAAGCCGAGCAAAATCCAGGCAATCACTTTGCCAATGATTTTGACCCCGCCCTACAAAGATCTTATTGCTCAGGCGCATAATGGTTCGGGCAAAACCACTTGTTTCGTGCTTGGGATGCTCAGCCGTATCGATCCCAATATCAAAGCTCCTCAGGCGCTCTGCATTTGCCCCACCAGAGAGTTGGCCATTCAGGTCAAGTTTCGTTCTTTGCTTTGATTCTTGCTCCATTTTGTTTTCGTTTTTTGTTTTTTTTTTTAATTTGAATGCAAAATATTGGGTAAATCATATGAAAGTTTACTTTGAAGATGTCGTTTTTTGTGTGCGTCCGTGTCCGTGTGTGTAGAAATTTAATAAAACTAAGCTTTTTGAGAGCATGAGATTTGATGTTGTTAATTGAATGCGGCAGAATCTCGAGGTTCTTCAGAAGATGGGGAAGTATACAGGGATAACTGCAGAGTGTGCTATCCCAACAGATAGGACAAGTTCTACCTCGGCGCAATCCAGGCCACCAGTATCGGCACAAATTGTGATTGGAACTCCTGGTACGATTAAGAGATTAATGTCGACGAAAAAAATCGGTGTGAGCCGTGTCAAGATTCTTGTTTTCGACGAGGCTGATCACATGCTTGCTGAGGTAATTGTGTGCTTGCATATATGAGGAATTTTAAAAGTTCTCACCTTGGATTCTTTGCTGTTGTTGTTGTTCATTGTATGGGATTAAATGTTGAAAGAATGTCAACATAATTATTTGATAAGAAACAAAATGAGCCTCAGGGATGATATAGACCAAAGGTCGTTTTTTGATTGGCTGATGTGATATGAACAGAGTGGGATTTTAAGAGTCAAAATTGGTTGAGCATGAGTCCTCTGAGCATCCCTCACTGTGTTTCTCTTCGAGCATTAAGTGCTGTTGTACAATCTAGGGCATTATGTTGTCTTGGGATGTGCAAAGATTTATTCTTTTTTAGCATGCATTGTTGATCTTGTTTGCAAAATGTTTTTCTGCAGGATGGCTTTAAGGATGACTCTTTGAGGATAATGAATGACATAAAGAGATATAGCTCTCACTGCCAGGTACGTTGAATAATGTTTAAATTTGTATTGCACCGAGATTTAACGTATGTCATTGTTTCTGTATGTGTTTCCTTCCATGATTTCGTTAACGTTTTTTTTTTTTTTTTTTTTCGAGGTTATGAAACAAGTTTTGGAACTAGTTCTCTTTTTATTCAACTACTTCTGGACTGTTAATGTTGTGGTTGGATCTCTTTAGTATTGATGATAAACGTTAGTGGTATTAGAAACAAAAGAATGGTTGTAGTGGCTGAATTTACCACTGTTTGAATGTTTGGGTGATTAAATTATTGGTTTATGTCTGTACTTTGTAGAATATTACCTTAAAATATAATTATTTGTATGGAGTGGGATTGACTGCCTTCTTATGTAACATTTGCTTCAGGTGCTTTTGTTTTCTGCTACATTTAATGAAAAAGTCACGAACTTTGTTTCAAAAGTGATCAAAGGTGGTGGTAACCAACTCTTTGTAAAGAAAGAAGAGCTATCTTTGGAGGCTGTAAAGCAGTACAAGGTGTACTGTCCTGATGAATTGGCAAAGATTGACGTCATCAAAAGTAAAATATTTGAACTGGGAGAGAAATTGGGGCAGAGAATTATATTTGTACGGACAAAAAATAGTGCAAGAATGTTACATCAGCAACTTGTACAAGATGGTTATGCAGTTACTACTATTCAAGGTGCCCTCAATGCTGAAGATAGAGACAAAATAGTCAAGGAGTTCAAAGATGGTTTAACCCAAGTTCTTATATCAACTGACCTACTCGCTCGAGGATTTGATCAACAGCAGGTGCCCTCACTTTCCCTCTATTCTTTTCCCCCCTTTACATGCCTTACAAGAGTTACATGCTAACTTGATGCGTTTTTTGTAGATTAATTGTGTTGTCAATTATGACCTTCCAATCAAATATAGAGAGGGCCCAAGGACACGTGATCCTCCCGAACCTGATTATGAGGTGTACTTGCATAGAATTGGAAGGGCGGGACGTTTTGGTCGCAAGGGTAAGTTCTCATTCTGAAATCTTTCTTTTGGTGTGATTTTTCCCCATATATATTTTGGCTCTTTCCATGTACTAATATAGTTGTCAGTTTGGTTTATGTGCTACTTGGGCCAGATTTTTTTCAAGTACATTTTCCCTTGAAATGTGCTGGGATCATGTATGCTGTACATCCGCACATTTAAGTAGATTCATAATAGCTATTTTATGGATCGGTTTGGTTTATGTGCTACTTGGGCCAGATTTGGCTGTGTAGAGTTACAATACCGGTACAGGTCATGTTCTGAAGCATTAGTTTCAATCCTATGCCTTACATTACTTTACTGGCTTTAGAAAGCTTTATGCAACACTTCTACAAAACACTAGTGGTCCCCGGAATTTCTTTAGAAGAGCTACCCCTATCCAGTCCATCCCGTTCGCTTCATCATGCTTCAATGAAGAGAAGGAAAAAACCATAGCTATTACCATATATTAATTGAGCTAGTATACAGATATTACAGTGCTATGTCGATTTGGAGCTGAAATGAAAAGGTTGTCTAAGGGTGTGTATAAGTTATTGTGCAGGGGCTGTGTTTAACTTGATTTGCGGTGATTGGGATGAATTGACCATGTCAAAGATTGAGCAGTATTTTAACTCTCCAGTAACAGAGGTAACAATCTTGCGCCTCATCATACTTTAGTTTTTGATTTGAAGATGCAAGCACCTCATCCTACTTTAACATTGAAAAGCTCATGGAAAACTGAGTCCTGGCTCTCGATATTTTGACAAAAAAGTTGAAACCTTTCTAGTCTGTTCTTTCTGTACAGAACTTTGACGTTGTGGTCTCAATACATTATTGGAGATAAACCATAAACTATATAAATGTGATAATTTTCGCATTATCTTATTGATTTTCTTGCCCCTTCATTTACAGGTTGAAAACACCGAAGAAGCTTTCGAAGGCGCTCTGAAAGCAGCTGGCTTACTGTAATGTAATGGGCCTACGCAGGAATTAGAACCACCAGTTTTGGGAAAGGGAAAGAGGTGAAAGCGTTGTAGCGGAGAGCATATCTTACGAAGAATTTTGTTATTTATTTGATTTTCTTTCTGGACCTCCGGAGATGCTTGATGGGTTCGTTTTATAGTCTGTAAATTCACTATTATTTCATTGCAAAATATTCTCTCATTCTTGTTAGTTTGTGCCATGTTTGTATGAAGTGATTGTGATAAATCATTTGGCGAGTTTGGTGCTTGACCCAATTTGTTTGATACGTTTCTAGTGGAGTTTCGTCGTCAATGAAACGCAGAAATTTTCGATTGATCTCTACATATCGAAATGAAGAAATAAAGAAACTCGATATCAATGAAAGCTCGTATGTTACAAAACCTTGTCGTCTAGGTTTGGCATTGGAAACCTTAATATTGCCGCAATGCCAGTCTCAGCCAGCACCATACTAGACACAGGCTTTGCAAAAAACATGAATGCCTACCCTCCCGCCTCTTTCACCGACTTCACCAGCCCTCCATGCTTATGCCTTGTCGCAACCTCCTCGCTCACAAACACCTCATCTGTGATCAACAGTGTCTCAATGGCCATCAACTCTGCGTGATTCCACGTTTGGCACCGTAACACACTCTATCCGAGTTACTCGTTACCATGTCCGAAAAATCCTTACAAGCGCTGATCTCCATCACCATCTTGGTGTCCCGGATCAAGTTCTTCACCACATTCTCATGCAAAACCTCACAGAAATGTTGCCATTGCCCGTATTATCAACTCGAAGTGTTGCCACAACCCCCGTATTTTGTCGTGTCGCATATTCTTAGCCATTTTCAACTATGGTCCTATTCTTCCTCTTTGCATCACCATTTGTTGAGGAGAATAAGCCACAGTGTTGTCTTTCAAGTCCCAAATCCTCACAAAAGTTTTGAAACTCCAATAAAGTGTACTGTTCACCTCTGTCACTTCTCTACTAAATGCTTCTCTATGCTGCTTTCCTGCTACACATCCTTCACAAACTACATTTGATTTTCTTAGTTCAGTTAAGCTATGCACCATTTCCTCATCTGCTAGAATCTGCAAACTTTGGAAATTCAAATGATCAAACATCTTGTGCCATTCCCAAACATCTTATTCAATTGTAACCTTCAATGCTGTTGGACTCATAGCCTTTATAATGAGAGGAAAACATCTATTTCCACTCATTATCACAGTAGTCACATGATGCTCAAGTTCTATGTCTTCAGATATTGCAACCCTGTCATCTTCAAAAAGCAGAAAATAACCATGTTGAGTCATTTGTCAACACTCAACAAGTTCTCATCTAATCTTGGAACTAGCATCACATCAAAGTACCATTCTTAGTCTCAATTACCAATGTCCCTTTCGCAATAGCTTGCACAATATGTCTATTTTCCATTTTCCATTTTAATCCTTGTAGTCACACTTCTGTCCACATTTATTAGCAATAATTCATGTGAGGTCATATGGTTACTACAACCACTATCAATGAACCAAACATGTTCATCCTTAGCAATTGATGCAAAATTGCAAGAAAAAAAAAATATAGCAGTTTCTCTTCCAACTTCCTTGGCATAGGGTACTTGTTACATTGCTTCGCTCTTGTAGTCCTTAGCATTGTGACCAAATTGGTCACATCTATGACATTTTGTCTTTCCTTTGAACCAATATTCACCAAAATGCAAGTTGCCAAATGTCCTACAACTCTCCTTAAAGCCATTAACTTTCACAACTGCATTAGTCTTCTCATTTGGTCTACAAATGCTTTTTTCTCCTTATTTCTTCCAAGGTTTCTTCATTTATGACCACTAGTCTGTAATCTATTCTTCCCTTGCACACCAAGACTACTAAGACCATATCCAACCGAAGGGTCTAGAGGGCTAGAGGGCTAAAAATAGCCTGAAAATCGTCTCCAATTGAAGGCTAGGCCAAAGGGCTCGTAGGCCCCACTGGACAAAAAAGGGCCAAAGGGCCAATCGGCCGGCCCAAAGTAGCCAACCAGCCGGCCCCGGGCTGGGCTCCCATTCAAACCTCAACAGCGAGCTGACGTCAGTTACCATTGGTTGTTGAATTTTTTTTTTTTTTTTTGGGCCAAATTTTTTTTTTAAAATTTCTAAAAAATTCTCATTTTTTCCTATAAATACCTAAGCCATTCCTACATCATTCCTCACAAGTTTTTCACCATCCTACACCATTTCAATTCTCATATTTTCTTACCTCTTCCAATAATATTTCCTTCAATTTCTTCAATAATATTTCAAATGGCTTGATCTGCAATAAAAGGTAGGGCTTGGATCTGAAAAGAAGATGAAGCTCTTTGTAGGGCTTATAGATGGGTTTCGGAAGATAGTGTGAGTGGGAGTTCTCAAACAAGTGAAGGTGTTTGAATTCGTGTGTCAAAAAAAATACTTAGAGTTTTACGAAGGCACCACTCCACCGAATACCCGAAACAACAAGAGTTGTTCAAGATTGAAGAAACATCTTCAACCAAGTTTGAATAAATGGCATCAATCACTGATAGTAGCCACAAGTAGACATGAACCCAATTACTACGATGAAGTAAGTGTTTTCACAATTTATTTTAAATATTTAATTATATTACATTTAATTTCATAAATTAATTTCCTTTAATTTTTGTAATTATATTACATTTAATTTCATAAATTAATTTCCTTTACTTTTTTTAATTATATTTTTTAGGTATGCCAAGCGGATGAATTGTATATGGAGGGCAGCTCGAAACCCTTTCAGTTTCACGGTTGTTGGGAAATTTGTAAAGGGTGGGTGTTATTTGAAGATCCACCTCAACATAGAGTAGGTCCTATGCCGGTGTTCGTTATTGCATCCTCAGCTGTAGATATGGATGAAGATGGATCTCATACCATTCAACAAACAAGGATAGAAAATCCGTCTTCGAGTGAAGGTTCCATACCTAGGGCTATGGGACGAAACAAGGCTTGAAGGTTGAAGGAAAAGGGTAAGGCAAATGATGATTACGCCGCTCAACAGGAAGTGGCGACCTCATTGCGATTAATGGCGAAGCAAAATGCTTTTGCCGCGAAAGAAAGGAACCGTAGGCATGAAGAACTGGCCAAACAAATACAAGAAGAGAGATGATAAGTATATGGAAAGGAACACTTTGAATTACACTCCAATGAGTAAGGCCTATTTTGATCGTTAAAAAAAAGAAATTATAACCCGACGGCAGTTGTTTACCTCTGACCATACTCCTATAATGGCGAATGATGAAGATAATGTTGATTATGGATATTAAATTTAAGTTGTTGTAGTTTTTAAATTTAACTTGTAGTTTTTAAATATAAGTTGTAGTTTTTAAATTTCAGTTGTTGTAGTTTTTAAATTTAAATAATAAATTATATTTGGCTCTATGGCCCTTTGGCCCTCGGTTAGAGACGGTTTTTTGTGACAGGGTTAAAATGAGCCCTATGA
Source organism: Pyrus communis (assembly GCF_041283825.1). Taxonomy (NCBI): domain Eukaryota; kingdom Viridiplantae; phylum Streptophyta; class Magnoliopsida; order Rosales; family Rosaceae; genus Pyrus; species Pyrus communis. Next base: position 12,864,516 of record NC_142578.1, on the reverse strand, counting down.
CCCTTTGGCCCTCCATTGGAGATGGTAAGAAATATGGTCCTGCATTGTTCATTAAAATATTAATTTCTTGGAGGACCATATGGCTAAAACGAGCCATCTGGCCAGCCTTCAGTTGGAGATGGCCTAAAGACTCTCTCAGTCACCTCACTTATCTTTAGACCATCTCCAATGGTGACCTAAAACCTAAAAATATTTAGCCCAGAAAATTTAGGTTTTTTAGCCCAGAAACAGCTTTTCTACTCCAACCATTCTGGCTTAAAATTTTAGCCCCAGATTATCAAAGAATGAATTAAGGCTATTTTTTTTAAATTAACATTTAAAAAAAAAAATATGTAGACTATCCTAAATTAATTTTATGAACATTTTAACCTAAAAATATTTAAATTCCGATAAATTTTGAAAAATCACTAAATCAATACATGAAAATCAAGATAAACCACATAAACTTAATACCAACAACATTTAATAAACCACATAAACTTAAAAAATAAAAAAGACAATTAATAAACCACATAAACTTAAAAAATAAAAAAAACAATTAATAAACTACATAAACTTAATACAATCGAAAACTCATAGACTACATAAACTTAATAATGATATTCACCATTTTAAGTTAAATAATTTTTTAAAATTATTCTAGCCGTTGGATTTAAATTTGGACCGTTAGATCTTTTTTTTACCTTTATATTTAATTATATTTGATCTAAGCCGTTGGATTCAATAAATACATAAATATAAAACTAAAAAATAAAAAAAGTAGTCGTTGGATCCATTTAACATCACCATTCAATTACAAAAAGCAGCCTAACGACTACTTTTTGCTTTGAAACGTGAGGGAACAACCCCACGTGGGGTTGTTGTTTGGCAGACAGTTGGTGGGGCCCATTTTCTTTTGTGGCTTAAATCTGGGCTGGTATTTGACCCTCAAATGAGTTTTAGGTTTTAGGTTAATTTTAGGTCATGGGTTGGAGTAGTTTTTTTTGGGGGGGGGGGGGGGGGGGGGGGCGGGGGAAGGGAAATTTTAGGTTATAGTCATTGTTGGAAATGGTCTTAGAGTGCCTAATTAATCTTAGCTCAGATCCCTTCCGTGTGTCTACAATCTCAATGGGATTAATTCCACTAACCTTCTTAGTCCCTTCTAGTACAGACACAATGTTATCATATTGTGGAGTAAGACTAATCAATACCTTCTCTACAATTCTCTTGTTAGATAGATCTTCACCATACATTTTCAATTGATTAATCAATCCAAACAACATAGTTACATAATTAGACAATTCTTCACCATTTCTCATTCTAGCATATTCAAAATCACGACGGATATCTTGAAGTTTCACAGTCATGACCTGTGAGTCACCCTTGTACTCCTGCTTCAAGACATCCTATGCTTCCTTTGCTGTTTCTTGATTGGCGACCTTAGAAAAAATATCATCGGACACATCACCTTGAAACAATCCCAGTGCCCTTGCATCTCTTGCAATGAGATCATGGATTACGATTTGCTTGTTCTCTGAGGCTTCTTCATCAATATCCTCTGGAAGGTTGACTACTACAAATTTTCACAGATTGTAGGATTTGAAAAATATCTTCATCCTAATGCATCAGAAGTCATAGTTGACTTTAGTGAAGATCAGAGCTCAAAGCTAAGCTCCAGATCCAACCATTTCTTATTGTGATTCAATTGAGTTCTTCGTTGAAAACCCAAAAACCAAAATCCTAGATCCACGCCCCTTGATTCAAATCGAACCAAGCTCTAAGGCCATGTTAGTGATTTGAGTCCGTATATTTCAAATTTGAGTGATTGTTAGCTACTAGAAATCAAAGAGAATTTGATCTGCAAGTTGCAGAGTGTAGGTTGGAGATGAAGGGAAAAAACAAAATACAAAACGTTTATTTGAATATGCGTTGAATTCTATTGCATTCAGTTACAACATCAACCGAAGACTGTGTGAGAAAATATAGCCGTTGCTATCTCGCACCTCAGACAAGTGAGTTGCACATGGACAACTCAAACACATCAGCTGCTCAATTACAAATGTTTTAGTCCTAGTCATCTATTACAACTAAGAACAATTGCAAAGTATGAACAACATGAACTAAGAAATCTAGAACACCAAAGTTCTTCAGCCTTCAATTTTTCATTCCATCTGCAACAATCTCCAACTCCTTATTCCTCTCGATCTACAGGTATGAAACAACCCCGTCTGGACGTACTAGTTGACGGTGGCGTTTTCCCTGGACCCGCACCATAGAGGAGTCTTTCTGGTAATCAATGGCGGCGATCGAGATTCCGGGGGTTAACCGGAAGCTCTTGTTCTTGGGCGACCTGTGTTTACTTTTTCGGGTCGTGGTTGTGGTGATGACGTCGCCATGGGCGATAAGGTTGTAGACGACCGGGATCTTGACCATTCCATGACGACGTTGTTATCGTTCAAAAGCTTAATGATTGATAAATCGTTAACTACCAACTAATTAACTAAAGGCCCTTGAAGCTTCTATTTTTCAAACAAAAACCCACCTAATTTTAAACATTCAAATAAATCACAAATTAGTGGAGATTAATCTTCGAGCTTCATCTTCTAAATTCATGATTTGGTACACTCAGGTGGTTTTTCCATTTTCTTCGAGCTTAATCTTCTAAAATTAATGGAGATTCGGGTCGGGGTCTGAATTTGATTAGGATTTTACCATAATTAACTTACGAATTTATTAGGAGCAGGTTACGTTAGTTACTTGCGGTTTAAGTAACTTTCAATTGCTAAGTTCCAGTTTATGTTGGAATTTTTCTCCTATTGCTATTTGGATTCAGTGGCCCTACATGTTTGATCCCCTTCTTTTCAAAACTTTGACGAAAAACTTTGTAACTTACAAATGTTACACTCTTGATATTTTCGTAGATAAACAATCAAGTTAACTACTATTTTTGTATCATGTATTTGTTATACATATATCTTTATCTTTCAAGCACGTACATGTTGATGTTATGCGGGCTAGTTTTTCTTACTACATCTGTTAATCTATTTACTATTGATTTCACCCACTTAGTGCTATGTCAAAAAAACAAGAGTTAACTTAACGGTTAGACTAATAAATAAACCAATAGCATAAGGATTTGTAAATTTAAACTTTATGTTTGACAAATATATAACTAGGGCAGTGCAAAGTGTGACTGGAGTGAAAAAATTACAAAAATGCTACCATTCGCCAACCAATTGTGTTGAAGCAAATGTATGAATAAAAAAAACTGTATGTAAATTATTCACAAATCATATTCAGATTATTTATCAATTTATTTTATAATTAAGCAGGTTTATCTTGAATAATTATAAAGATGGTTCAAAATGTTGGGTGCTGACCTTGATTAATTAATAATTCATTTATAAATTAAAAAACTAGAACATAGGCATAATTTGACATTCTACATTTCCAAATGGAATGCACGTCCTAAGTAGTGCTCTTCCACCCTAGCCAGCTACTTCCCAAACAAAAGACCCATTTGTTGTCCTATATATATATACATTTGCTTCCTCCTTAATCTAGAGAGAGAGAGAGAGAGAGAGAGAGAGAGAGCAGAAAGATGAGAGCCATGGTGGTGCTGTTATTTGCAGTGGTATTGATTGCCATGGGTTGCACCAGCAGCCACACAGTTGAAGTTTTTAATCATGAAGAACCGAAAACCAAAACCATACATGTAGGTGGGAAAGTACTATGCCAAGATTGCACCCAAGGTTGGAACGAATGGGTTCACGGCGCCAGGCCCATCAAAGGTATATATTTCTTCGAATAATCCTTCGCTCCTTTTAAGGACAGAAGTCTTTGTTTTGTCGTAATGTGCCATTATTTCACTGTACATATTTGAAACATTTCTTTTTGTCATTATCATGTAGAAATGTTATTTTTAAAAAACTTCAATCGATCTGGAGACCATTTAGTTATCCATTTGAATAAAAGAAATGAATGTTTCATCACTTGTCATCACAATCGTCATTTTGTTCAACACACACGCGCACACACACAAACGCACACACTTACCATTTAGTTATCCATTTGAATAAAAGAAATAGATGTTTCATCACTTGTCACCACGATTGTCATTTTGTTCAACACACACACACATACACACATACACACACACACACACACACACACATGGATGGTTAAACGGTTTCCAAATTGAATAATTCTTCTAAAGAGAATGAACCTATGATCGTTTAAAGAATGAACAATTCCTATTATGAACATTTTGGATGGTTAAATGATGTCACGTTAGTAGGAAGGAAGAACTCCTTCCTGAAAAGGAGGGCCTTCCTCGAACATTAGAGAAGTGAATATTGTCCTTATCTTGGTTGTAAATGAGTTGTACTAGTCACAGTTGACCATACCGGGTCATAGACTTGTAAATTGGGCCAGGCCGGACCAATCCTTACTCGACTATAGGCCCTAGCAATTAAATGGGTCGGGCTGGGCTGACCCTATGCCATTTTCACAAGCCTATGATTTGTATTGTGAAATCTGTAAGTAATAACCGTTAAGCTAATTCCATTCATGGGCATGGATAATGAAGAGTGCGAATTTAAGTAATAGTATTGTTGCAGGTGGGAAGGTGTCTGTGACATGCATGGATGAGAGAAGCAGGGTTGTCTTCTATGCAAGCGATCTAACAGACGAAAAGGGCCAATTCGACCTGATCATGAACAAGTACACGACCAACGGCAAAGAAGTGAAAGCTAATCGATGCTCGGTGAGGCTGGTGTCTTGCCCAGATGCCACGTGTAACGTTCCAACTAATTTCGGCAGAGGCCGGTTGGGGGTGAAGCTGAACCGGCCGAGTTTGGTGTACAGAGATTTGGTGAAGTACACTCTCGATCCATTCTATTACACCAGTCCTATGTGCGAGAAACCTGACACTACTCGTTATGATGATCATGGCAATGGACGTAACTACTAATTATTACAACAAATACGTTTCTTTAGTACTTTTGTTTTGTTTTTTTACGTAACTTTCCCCTTAAATTTGTTTCGACAATTGTAATTGGATGAAATCAAATGTTTCTTAAGTGGAAAATGATTTTCGCACATTAATTTTACTTTCTGCACATCTGTGATTTTTTTTTTTCACTTTGATTCTTTGTTAAGTTGTAAAATCCAAAGACAATAAATAAAAAGGAGAAAATAGAGTGCAATAGTCAATTTCCTTCTCGAGCACTTGATCAACTAGATAACTGATTGAGCCTAACCTAGTTGACTCAAATTCATCTCAAGTTGGATTGGGTTTGAACCTTGATAAAATCCATACTTAATTGTAAAAGATGGGTTAGAATTGGATTGACCTACCAATGTGCCCAATTCGTCTAAGTTGCATAAAAACATACATAAAACAGATTCACCACTATTTGACGTCCCGGTTTGACATGTAGTTTTTCTCCAAATGACAGTGCGTTAATCATTTACACACCATAATTGCGATGAAACCCAATCACATAAATTGTTCTCATGCATACATCGATAAACCCACACCAACTATCTCATATGTGGGCCCACACAAACCCTACTCCAGTCTCAACTCTAATCCTTGTAGGTTACAGACTGAGACTATAGGCTTCCCGCCAAAAATAAATTCATATTTCCATTTCAAGATCACTCCCTAAACAACTGATTAAGTTGATGACCGTGTTTATACCAAAACCTCATGCAACATCAAACTACTGCAAACTACTCGATCATCCCTCTTAAAAAATGGCTGCAAACCGCAGCAGCAACACAATCTGTTGAAGCATAAGCTTTACTGCTGTTGGAATTGAAGGATGGAAGCTTGAAGATCATAGCTGATGCAATAGTTTTATAGCTTTTGTTCTTAAGTTTTGAATTTGTAATGAATTGTAATGGATGGTCACGATTATATCTAGAGGGCGTATAATGTGTCACCTGTCCAAATTGATCTAAGTGTTTAAGTTGCTCAATGCAGCTCACATGACCTATATTAGCTGAGGTGTGAGCTAACAACAACTATATTTGCTCACACCACTAGCATGTTTGGCACAACCTAATCAAGGAATCCAGCGTAGATTTTCTCCTTGATGTTTCACACTTCGCTTCTTCTGCCTTCTTTAACTTTGCTCTTTGAAGTATGTTCATCACATTCTCTGGGATTTCCGGAGTACGAAACCAACTAGAATTACAGTAAATCAACCTTTAAAACACTAACATGGCCTTAGAGCTTGTTTCAAATTGAATCAAGGGGCGTGATCTGTGAAGTGTTCTTTGAGTTTTCAACGAAGGACTCAAGTACATCGAAGAACAAAATGTCTGGTTCTAGAGCTGATCTTCAAGCTCCAATCTTCACTAGTGTCAGCTTGAAATTTGGTGCATTAGAATGAAGACCATCTTTAAATCCCACAATCTATGGGGTTTTGTTGAAAATGGGTATAAACTTCCCTCATATGAGAAGCAAATGGATGAGAAGCAGCTGATTGTTGCATAGGATCTTATTTCTAGGGATGCAAAAGCTCTGGGGTTGATTCAAAGTACAATGAGTGATGAAATATCCCCCAGAATTGCAAATGAGGAGATAGCTAAGGATGCTTGCGATGTACTAAAGCAGGAGTTCAAAGGTGAAATTGGTACTAGGCAAAATATCCTGCAATTATAAACTAAACTGTGATGGATTGACTAGCCAAACCAACTTATCAACCAAGTATAGATTCATTAATTAAACACATACAAATCCAATGAATAAACTTAGTTTGCTACAAGTTAACCTAGTCAACAATAATACAGTTCTTATTTCATAATAATGTGGTACAAACTTGAGCACAAACCCACATCAAATAATGGATTATATAACGCGTGAAACATATGATAATAAACTAGATATGTGGGCAAGTACAAACTAAGAAGAATGCAAAGAAGTTAAACTCTGAAAGGTTGGCTTGTTAGAGAACAAGTCAACTATATATGAATTTCTCAGTTACGAGAATCACAATTCCAAGAATTAAACTTAATAGACTAGTACGTTCGACTGGTCAATAACTACCCAGATATCTCTTACGAGCAAATCACAGGCAAGAACATATTCACAAATCAGTTCACTTCTCAAACAACAATTATAGCTTGTGATATTCACTAGTAATTTGCTAGATATGCATGCAAGTTATGAAGAAGTAAACACAACAAGTTTTGACCGGAAAAACCCCTAACTGGGTTAAAAAATCGGGGACTTCACATAGTCCAATCCACTAGTGCAAATAAGCTTCATACAAAGTACCACAACAAGCTCAATTCCTAAATCTATTCTAAGGAACAGCTTTATACCTATGTGCAGCCTTATTTGCGTGAGGTGGAGAAGTCTTCAGTCTTCACAAGAGAGCATCTCCATCCCTTGAGCTCATTTCCTTGTGGCACTGAGACCAATACAATCTATGTAGGATGATATGATATGTGGATTCAAATGATCACAAGTCAGTTTCTCTAGTTTAACAATTGAAGGAAGAAGAAACTAACTTAGAATCCAAACAAAGGTCTTTATGAAGATTTGAAACTAAGATCTAGATCATGGACAATGCAATCCTTTTTTAGAGATGATGTGGGTGAGTTAGCACAAGATTTAAGACATCAAAAAGTGTATGTAGCTAGGATTTCACAGAAACAAGAATTAGAGGCTTGAAGAGCTTACGCCACTCTCTTGAAAATGCAATTTATCTAATCCAGAACAAATGAGCTTCTAAGAAGATTTAAGCAAGCATTTTCATGGATAGTTTTATAAATATTCAATGAAGAACTTTACATAGAAAATGCTTGATGCTCCTAGGAGATCTGAGTTGGAGAGAAAAAAAATAAAGACACTCTCTAAACAAAAAATAATAAAAAAATCTTTCGCACCAAGGAGGAAATGAAATCCTCCAACCCTATTAAACAAAAACTTTTGATTGTTGTAGACGAGTACAAAAAGACACTTGTCAAATGTAAAAGTAATATGAGCAAATCAACGGTGAAAAACTTAACCCGTATAAAACGTGTCAGTCAGCCCATGTGGGCTGCCTTAAATTGCATGCCCAGAAAGCATGAAAACAATGAGTAATTACAGGACAACTTCACTAGTAAGAATGCATAAGAATTTAAACATGAAATGTATATGCATGTACAAACCGTACTTGAGTTGAGGCAACACTATTTGCACTTTGATCTTCCATAACCCAAACTTTAGAACCAAGTATACTAAAGTCTAATATAAGGAATATTGATCTAAAGAGCATGTGTGGTACATAATTACAAGATTGACAAGGAAAGCCAAAACAACTAAGTCTAGACTTTACAAAAGGTGATTCTCAAGTCATGGCAGTGAAATTACAAGGTATACATCATGATTTTGAGCATGCTAGAATGACGAATAATGAATCTCTATCTGATTACTTGGCCAGATCGTTTGCTTTAGTAAATCAAATGAAGATGTATGGTGAAGAACTGTCAAATAAGAGGATTGTAGAGAGGTTGTTAATTAGTTTATCTATGATGAACAAAGAAAATCACTGAAATATATCCCAATGAGGTAGTGCTACACTCAAGGGATTTGAACAAAGGTTGATTAGGCATTCTGAGGATAATGAAGTGTCTGAAAGGGCTTTCAGCAGCCTTAGTTTCAAAGGAAAATCAGGTTCACATGCTGGTGGATATATTAGTAGCATAGGAAACCAGACGGTGTTGTAAAATAAAAATTGTGCCTAGGTTTTCAAGTATTGAACTCCGGATTTTGATTCAAGACCACGTATTTCTTTTGATTTGAATGTGGAATCTAATTCCGGATAATTTCAATACTCATTCTAGGTAAGTAAACATCGTACCAAAAATGGACTCTACTTTGGGAAGCTTAAACTGAGTTTTACTGTTCACACTATTTCGAACAAAGTTTATAAGCCTTGGATGTCCAAATGAGAAAACAACAATGTTTATACACAGAATTACTATAAAAAATGAATATTAATGTGATAGGGCAAATAGATGCTCAAATTATACACGAATAAGCAACGATCACCATGGTACTTTTTATCGACCTTTTCAATGAAGTATCCACTAAAATGTATACAAGTTACTAAGGTAATATGTTCACCCTATTGAAGATGTTTTTGCGGCAAGATGAACAAGCGCTCGCTTGTGGTAAGTGGTACGAAGCTTCTTGTACTTTTCCACAAAAGCCCCGAGATCAACCTCCTTGTCGAGGAGCTGCTGGTGCAGAGCTTCAGATTCCTCCTCCGTTGTATTCATCGATTCTGCATGCACGGAAAAAAAATTTCATATACCAAAAAATTTGATTGTGATTCATGCATGCATGATATTGATGACTAATACGGCACACGAGAATACTGAATTACTGTACAGTTTCATATTATCGTTACTACATGCCTTGAAGCCTTTGAAGAAGAGAAGACGGGGAACATAGCTTCAACGTTTCTTCTTTCTTTCTCTCGAGTTCATTTAGCCTCTCCTGAGCAGCAGCCAACTCTGTTGTTCTAATTATTCTGCACTGTGACCACAAAAGATAAAGGAGAAAAAGATACAAGATCAAAAACAACGATTTTGCTACTACTGTGAGAAGCAAGACATTGGCAAAAGCTTACCTGGTTTCTAAGTTCCACCATCTGCGGTTCTTTTTCCAAGTTTTCCCCTGTTTTATAAAATAAAATTATAATTTGTTTTCCCATGTATAATCCAATAGCAGGAGACAAATATAATTAAAATAGGCCAGATACTGAAACAGAGAACTCACTGGATAACTGCAGAGTTTCCCTCCGTAGCTCCTCTCTTAGCTGATGTGGTCAGTAGAAGAAACAAAAAGAAAGAACAGAATAAAGATATGCCCGGAAACTAAAGTATTCGAACAAAGAAACTCAACATCATGTTAATAGCTTGTTAGGAGACCAACTTCCAATCCAAGTATAAATATGGTGTAGCCCCAAAGCAAGACAGAAATTACAGTTCATTAAGAGCTTGCTAAATTAAAAAGTGTTGAGTCTACTAAGATCAATGTGCGGGTGTGCATCAGAAGTTGAACCTTAAACAGAAAGGGTACGACAGAAAAAGTGAAGTTCAAACTTACATTATTTTGAATTTTGACCTGATCGAGCGAAAGAAAAAATTGCTGGTATGCATTCTTGTCAGACAAAAGCTTCCGTAGGTCCTCAACACTGATCACATTAATAGGGAAAACATAATGATTAGTTACTAGTTATTTGACAAAAATTTGATAAGAATTACATATGATCTGGGAGAGTTATATCTGCCATACTCGAGATACTGAGACGTAAACCAAAAAACTAAGAGTTACATAGCAGTATAAATGTTTTTGAGAACATGAATCTCTCAATCATATACATTAAGAAATAACAAATTCACTTACTGGACAACATTTCATTGGACAAATATGCTCTTTCAAAGGTTGATTAAAACAATGATTGAGTAAACAGAACCTATCTTGATAGGTAAAATGTAATCTCTAAGCTTGGGCTTACGCCTAAAGTAAATACAAATTTCTTTTTTCTCGTATTCAGTCACCAACTTCTTTTCAACATTCTTCAGTATATCTAACCGTTCTGAGCTTTGTTTTTACAAGAACGAGTTCAAACAAAACTACCAACTACCATAGACAAACAACAAGTACAGTTAAAATTCACTCCACAATCATCTCCAAATTTTAATGTACAATCTGAAACAAAAGAAGTGACAAGTTGATATGTAACAACCGATAAATGAGGTGTGCTATAGCTAAGAACATTGTTGATCAGCTCCGAAACAGAAAAATCATCATTACTATGTAATCATGAGATTCCGACAGCACCATTATCCTTACCTCTTGTCCTTCAGAACGGAAATAACAGCGGCAGCTTCGGCGGGAGAAACATGTAACGCCGACTGTGCCCTTTCTGTTGGCCTTTGGTAACTCATACTGCTAGACGAGGTGCTACTCGGCGTCCCAGGGCGAGAAGAAGTCGGAGAACTAACTACAGATGGAGGGTACCATGACTGTGAAGGAGTAACAACCTCCGGACGCGGCTGAGTAGGTTCCTCCTGAGATCCCCTGTGGACGAAAACACGGTTAGAAACTTTGACCTTCAGCCTCTCCAACACACATCACCAATCAAATTACTGGATTACGAAAGCTCCAACGGAAAGCTCCAATTTCTGCTAATGATTTTACAAACCGATTCCACTAACAAAACCCATCAATTCGCAGAGCAAATTGGGGATTTTGACACCGACCCATTTACGAAAACGCCGTAAAATCAATCACCGGAATCAGAATTTAACCCTAGGATTAACGGAGCTACGGTTCAAATTTAAAACCCTAAATTACACCGAGAAGAGAAGAATTACCAGAACTTGAACATGGACATGGCTTTGGGAGAGCTTGAGGACTCCGATCAATCAAGCTGGGTACGGAATGGAATGGAATCGAATCGACGAAAAGATTCAACTGGATGGACGAGGAGGAGGAGGAATTTGGAAGCTTAAACAGTCCAGTTACGTTCGAGAGAAAATTCAAAGGGTTACTCCGACGATATTGTATTTCGCGCGTGGCTTTGTGCAAGTGGTCGAAAACGTGTGAGAAGATGGGAAAGATCGCAGAAGATGACTTGGAGTCGGGGATGGATTATTGGATTCGATACCGACTTCTTCTTCAATTCTGCCGACTGGGCCTATCTGAAGCCCAAAACTATTGGTGTTCACGTGTTCGTTGGGCGCGCGTTTTCTACGTGCGGACTGCACTTTGTGGACTCTAGGTGCGGACCGGATTTGATCTGAATCGCTAAAACAAATCTATCAAAATGAGCGAAGAGGGAAACCGGGTTCTAAATGATCCGTCATTAATAAAAAAAGGATAACTGCAACTGTGGCTATCTCAAAAATTCAACCCAGGATCTACTGTCCCGAAGTGGGTGTCTCCTTTCATGTCTCGTTGCTAGTATTACTACATGTGTCTTTACACCTACTAGAGCATTCACACCATTAACTATTATATGAAAGTAAAATTAAAAATAAAAAAAAAGATTAATTTCATAAAGTCCTTCTGCCAGTAAAAGTCTAAACCCATTAATTTCAACGAGTTGTCTTCCTCCTGCTCTCTTCAGCCCGCCGCCGCTCATCTTGATCTCAGCGAGCAATCTCCTCTCCTTGCTCTCTTCAATGATTTGGGTTGATGAAATCCTTGTTAATTTCATGAATTAACTTGATATTTCTTTAAGTCATGAAGCTTTATTCACGGTAGATGTATTGTTATGAAAATTTGTTGATAGGTTGTGTTAAGGGTATGCATTGTTGAATTTGGTTGTGTTCAGGGTATATATTATTGAATTTGGTTGTGTTGAATGCTTGTATTGTTATGTGTACAAGATATGTCTACTGAGGGTTCAACTAGCAACAAAAGAGGAAGAATCATATAGGGGAATGTTTAACAACCTTTCTTAATTAAGTCATGTGCTTCGGGGAGTGATGCTGATTCCGATGATTTGACAGTCAAATTGCTGAAGCGAAGCTCAAATTCTGTGCTAACTCACGTGCTGTAACTGTGTGGCATCAAAAGTGTGTCGAACAAAGCTCCATCTTGATTGAGTTACAACAAAAGTTGAATGAGGCGTTGTCGAAATAGGCCAAGTACAAAGACCAAATACATAACCGAAAGTGTAAGTATGATGAGCTGGTTCTAAAAGAGGAGGAAGTTGTATGTTGTAGATCAATCAAATTATGGGCGACGAAGCAGCTCCAACAAGAGTGTGACTCCACTTTCTATGATGGGTTTGAGAAATTTTGTTCGCATCTTTATGGTAACCATAAGGGATATGATTGGGAATGCGCATTGCCCTTACACATGGATGACATCGTCAGAGATGGTGGTGACTATGAGTAGCATGAGTACGTAGAAGCGGCTCACAAGGCACCGAATGATCCTCAAAGTGAAATTTGCCTTCTTAGATATTTACGACTCGTTATTTTGTACATTTTGCACAATGTTTTAAGTATATCATAATTTCAAGCTTCATTTAGTGATTCAAGAATTATTTTCGTAAATGTTCATAAGGTGCCACAAATATTCATATATATATATATATTCAGTCACAAGTCACAGTTGGTGTATCACAATCTCCATCAGTACTGTGACACAATATATACATTCTAAAACAACCAACTATGACCACAGCAAAAGAATGGTTCATCCCCCTGCAAGCTTAACACATCTTGTATATATATAAAAAAAGGATATATCACAAATGACTTTTCAAATCATGTTTAATGGGTCATTAAGCATATATTCGTAAAAAGCATCTAGCACTCCCGAATTTTCAAACAGTCACATGAGTGTTACTATTTTGGGTTGGTTGCAAATTAGGCATTGGGTCAACATTTTCATTTGCCTAGGTAACATCACCAGCATCAGCGGTCGGTGTGGCCTTTGTGTGTTCTTAGGTAACATCTCGCATACATTGGTGTTAAATGTGATGTCAAACACAATCACATCACCAAAACGGCCATAACCACGTCGTGATTCCATTTTCAATTTCGTTTCAACTCATCTTTTACCGTTGGTACAACAAATTCAACCCTCCCTGCACCAAATTGATCTCCAACATCTACATCCTCTCTTTCCTCCATTATTTATTCTATTAATATCTTATCCCCATCGAATTATACTTCAATTTACCTACTACAAATCTATTAAAACTAAACTTATCACAATCCATCACAAGTTTTGCACCTATATATCTAGGATTCAAATTCACAATTTCAACCAAGTTCAGTGGTAACCACCTAACATCATGGATTCAAATCCCAAAATTATAAGTATCTTACACATGTACCTGATGGTGGTTTTCAGAACCAAAATGAAACAGAAATGGATTTACTAATGGCTCAAAATTGACTTTCACATTCTAGGTTTCTTCAAAGGTTTTGGATGAATCACCCTTATGAACTCCATTCCAACAAGAGCTTCAATTTACCTAAAATTAAACACTCTCACGCCTCACCAGCTCCTTCTCTCTACCTCTCTTTCCTTGCGAAGACAACCCCAATCTCTCCCTTTTGTTGACAAAAACACGCCCAATGAGCAAAAAAAATTTAAAGGTATAAAATCACCGGGTCACAAGCGAAACAGAACTTTAATCAACCTGAAATTGATTCCTCACCCCAGCTCCCTCTCTCTGTCTCTCCCTCTTCAACGCGCGAATAAACCCTTAGCTCCCATTTTCTCTTTGACAAAAACATACCCAGTGAATAAAAATAATTAAAAGTTTTGAACTACAACGGGTACAACAACTCAGTTTTGTTGTGAGCTCAGCAAATCGCGACCGTTGAATTTCGGTTTGAACGCATGGTTCAGGCGCAAGGCCGCACCTTAGAAACTCCTTAGAAAAATAAGGGAAGTGCACAGAGAGAAAATACGAGCATGAAAATCAATATTCTTATACCTTGATTTGGTGAAGATTGAAATGTATATTGACCAAAGAAATGCTTGTATGGAATGAACCCATGGTTGCCATGATATTTGGCTAAGTGATTCTGTAAGGAAACTTAGCACTTAGGCCATCTCCAATTGATGGCTGGTCAGAGGGCTCGTTTTAGCCCTCTGGCCCTCCGAGATTCTCCAAGATATTAATATTTTAATAAATAGTACAGGGCCATATTTGCCTCCGTCTCCAATCGAGGACCAAAGGGCCATAGGGCTCGTTTTAGTCCTGTCACGAAAAACCGTCTCCAACCAAGGGCCAAAGGACCATAGGGCAAAACATAATTTATTATTTAAATTTAAAAACTACAACAACTTAAATTCAAATCCAACAACTTAAATTTAAAAACTACAACGATAAATGGCCCAAAAAACCAAAAAAATTAGAACTTAAATTTAATGAATGGTTTAGGTATTTATAGGAAAAAAAAATTAGAATTTTTAAGAATTTAAAAAAAAAAAAAAAAGGCCCAAAAAACCAAAAAAAAAATAAAATATTGAATACAACGGCTAACTGGCTAGCCGTTGTATTCAAAAATTTTTTTAAGCAATTCTGTCGGTTATAACCAACAGCAATACATTTAATTTTTAATATAAATATATTCCTGTCGGTTATAACCGACAAGATTGCTCAATTTTCTGGCCAGCCCCAGGATGGCTGGCTGGCTACATGCAGCCAGCCCTCCAGCCTTCTAGCCTTCTCCGATTCCGTGAGGCCCTCCTAGATTCCACAGCCCTCTGGCCTAGCCCTTGGTTGGAGACGGTTTTCGGGCTATTTTCGACCCTCTGGACCCTTCGGTTGGAGATGGCCTTATGCATCTTATGGGGCCCTTTTGTCGTGTAAATCTTGTGGCATAAAGCCCATTTTTGGCGGAGTGCTTTTGCATTGGTGAATGACTGAAACACCTATGATCATGATTATTTTTAACATAATTTTCAACGGACTTTGTAGTAGGTTTCACAGTGTAACATGTTATAAGTTTAAGGTAACACATTGCTGCAATTTATAATCGGACGACAATTTGCAACCAGACCTATAGTTGATATGACATTAGAAATTTGTACGACAATTTTGCATCACGAGATGATACTTGAAATTTGTACAAAGGTCCTTGGTAAACAATTCAAGTGTATGAATACACTAGTACCAAGCCAAAACATATTCTAGTATCATTAAACATGGAATAGCAACGCAAGTGGCTCTTTACCACAATAGTGAATATAAGTGTTGTTTTTACATTACAGCACATGTTTGAACCGCGTCGACTTCCTAATCTAACAAATCTATCATTTAACAAAAAAAACGAAAACATGAAACACCTACAACAGAACTTGAAATGTGACGAAACCAAAGTGTAAACACAACAACACAACAAAAACCTGCTCAATGTGGTCCTTTGTTGTCAGCATCCACCATAATCCAATACACGGCTTCCACAAAAAGCCGCAGATGACGGAGGCTCCATGGCACCAAGTCAAATTATTGTTATTGTTATGCTTATTTTTGCTTCTTTTGAAAATTTCTATATCGTACCTTACTAATTATTATCTACAACTACAAAAGCTGTCATCTGTCATCCCCTTAAACAATCCAACTGTCCAAATGTCACGTTACAAAATTAGATTTGTATAAAATACAAAAAACTACCTTAATTATTGGTGTTACGACATTTTCATACCTCATCTTTTAAAATTGACAATGTCATACCTCATCTTACGAATTTGTGCCAGTGTTATACCTTCCGTTAGCTTGGCGTGAATTTCTCAATTAAATACTGACGAGGCTTGATCCGGGACTCATTTTCTATTAAAATATTATTAAAAACTAAAATAAATAAATAAACAAAATATATATAAAAATAAAAAATAAAACCCTCACGTCCCCTTTCCCCACCCCCCTTCTCTCTCTTCTTCCCAATCTTCATCTTTTCCCCCTTCTAGTGTCCTTCCTGCAACCCAGAAAAAAAGAAAAAAAAAATAAAAACCAATTTATCTTCCCCCCCCCCTTCGCAATTTTCCCCGACCCCCTTCCTTTCTTCCCCCCTCCCATCTTCCCTAAACCCGCACCCACCCTTGCACCCACTACCTGCACCCCAAAAAAAAAATTCCAGGAAAAAACCCAGAACCGTTGAGGTGGAATCAGGAAACCTTCGTGATGGGGTGGGAGTGGTGGATTTTGGGGGGTGGGGGAGGAACTGGGTTTGGTTTGGATTTTTTTTTTCCTTCTTCTTCTTTCTGGGTTGCAGGGGGTTGGGTTAGTTGTGTTTTTTTTTGGGGCGGGGGACGAACTGCGTTTGGTTTGGTTTTTTTTTTCTTTTTTCCTTCTTCCTGTTCTTCTTCTTTCTGGGTTGCGGCTTTTTGTTTTTTGTTTTTTTTTTTTCTCTTCTTCTTCTTTGGGTGGGGGGGGGGGGGTTGATGGGTTTCCAAATTTTTGTTTTTTTGGTTGAAGATTACACAGGAAGATGAAGATGGGGGGAGAAGAGATAGAGAGGGGGGAAGGGACGAAGTGAGGGTTTTATTTTTTTTTTTTAACTTTTGTTTTAATATTTAAAAAATATTAAATAATTTTTTTAATTTTTTAATAAAAAGTGGGCCCTGAATCAAGCTACATCAGCAGTTAACTGAGAAATTCATGCCAAGCTAACGGAAGGTATAACATTGACACAAATTCGTAAAATGAGTTATGACATTGTCAATTTTAAAAGATGAGGTATGAAAGTGTCGTGACACTAATAGTTGAGGTAGTTTTTTGTACTTTACCCATTAGATTTTTATTGGTGCATGCTGAGCCTACTCCAAATGATCAAATCTTTCTTTGTCTCCATCACATTATATATATATATATATATATATATATATATATATGATACTTCTTTGATACAAGGATATATTTATACTAAAGAGTAGAAAATTAGTTTAGTATCAAACTCGTTAGGTACAATATTAGAATCTAAAATCTCTAATTTACAAGTAAAGATGAATACTATTAAATAGGTAGTATCATATATTAATTATCGCTAGCTTAAATATGATTCTAGTCCCTGCATTTCGCTTGAATTTTTGTTTTAGTTCCATTCAAGGTTCTAAAAAACGTTAGACGCTAATCGAGTGGTGGATAGGGATATAGCGCCTAAGTTTCTAGCCACTTTTTTGTAATTTTAACTAAATTTACTATATAACATATAAACAAAATCTAAAGTCCTTAAGGCCTTTTTTGGTAGGTCGTATAAGAGATCAGATAGGACTAATAATACGGACCCTGATTGTTTGGTGTCCTCTCGTTTAATAGTTGCTGGATTAATTTAATCAGTCTGCTTATTTAGTAGGGTATACACCTTCTTAATAAACCCTTCCAAAAGGAGTGGATTATTAGTCTGGTTCCCTTTCCTTTCTTTTACACTTCATTCTTCACGACACCTCTTCTCGCCGTTGTCCCTCTCACCATCGTTCTTCTCACCGTCATCCCTCTTGTCGTCGTCGTCTCCTATAACTGTCGTTGTTCTCCCAGTCACCTCATCTTGCCAACATCAATCTCCTCGTCGCCTTTTCTTGCCATCGCCATTCTCCTCGTCACCTTCTCTCGTTGTCGCTCTCTCCTCTTCGCGCCAAGCACCGTACAAAAAGAGTTTCATTCTGATTCACAACCATCGAATTCGAATTGGATTTTTTTGATCTAGTTTAGGTTTATTTTGGAATCTTGGCCGAGAATGGTACCTAATCATATGGTATCTAAACTAAGTAATTCTATGACACCTGTGTTAGGGGTGGGCACGGGCCGAGCTGGACCCAAATTTGGAGGGGCTGGATCAGACCTACTTAAAAAGGAAACAGGCTGAGCCGGACCGGATATTACAAATCTGATCATTGGAATCAGACCTATCTGATCATTGGAATCAGACCTAACCTGACTCTTTTCAAATGGGCCGATTTGAGATGGGTCCATAGGTCCTCTTATTTTTTTTTTAATTTTTTTTTTTTCGGTTTAGATCGCCTCCCGAACTCACTCTGTCGCTCATCGTCCACATCTTTGACATCGCCAAAGCTTACCGGATTCTGCAGAGAAGATCTAGAAATTGTCCAGGGTTAGAGGCGAGTTCTGGCACCTTCACCCAAAATTATAGAAGCCACATTTTTGGGGTTAGCCTTTGGAGTCTCAAATAGTGGTGCTTGAAATGTCTAAAATCAAAAGTACAAACACCAAAAGTGATTACTCAAAAAAACCCAAATCATCAAAATCCCAAGATTTTGGTTTCAAAAAGAAGAACAACAGTTACACGCACAGGATCAGAAGACTTACCAGAGTCTCTTTGTTGACATCGGTAAAAATGGAGTAAGCCACACCAGAAGGCTTAAGCTTCCTACCTCTACTTTCAAATTTAGAGCTTTTGAGAAATATGGCACTCAAATCTCTGCTTTTTGAACCCAACAAACATGCACAGGATCAAAAACAAAAAGGCACCCAAAATACCAGAGGCGAAATCGAGGAAGACAGGAGCGAATCAAGAGGAGAGATCAAGGTCTGATGATAATGGTGGTGGCGTATGGAGCTGAGACGGTGGGAGTGAGTTAGGAGGAGAGATCGAGGTCTGAGACTCTGAGTGAAAGGAAGGGAATCATGAGGAGAGATCAAGAAGACTAGGATGGGGAAAAAAATTCAATTATATTCCATGCTAGAAACGGGCCGTGCCGAGGGCCCGTTTCCTCCTATTTTAGGATCTACCCCGCCCTGTTAATTTTGTATACCCGAACCGCCCCCGCCCCGTTTTGTGTGTAAAAATTTTGGACCAACCCCGAACCTGAATTACCCGCCCCTACCCACGGTTCCTATACCCATTTGACCCGTGTCATTTTAGGTTTCTCCATATCACCTAGGACTATAGTTCATAAATTTCTATGCGATTCGAATTGGGTTCTCCCCATCGAATTCGATTGGATAATTTTTGCTACTCTTTCTGAACTGATCTGGGTTTATTTTGGAATCTTGGCTGAGAATGATGATAGAACTTGGAAATTAGGAAAAATTTCATATGGACAATTTATTATTATTTTTTTAAAATTAGATTTTGCTTCAATTTGGGCTTTTCAATTTGCTTTTTATTATGAAGATTAGGATTTGAAAAGTATTTGGGTTTTTACATAATTACATTGAATTCATATTTGGTATAGTATAAATAATACTATCATTAGACCAAATGACCGATATTACACCAAACGTCCGATTAATTTAGTCAATACTATCTGATGAC
This sequence comes from Pyrus communis, assembly GCF_041283825.1. NCBI lineage: Eukaryota > Viridiplantae > Streptophyta > Magnoliopsida > Rosales > Rosaceae > Pyrus > Pyrus communis. Next base: position 12,844,776 of record NC_142578.1, on the reverse strand, counting down.
TATTTATCATATCCGATTGAAATAGTCAATACAGTCCAAGCTCCCAAATGAGGCTTTAAGTGTCTCTACACAAGTTTTTCTAATCCCAAACAACAATTTTTTTTTTTTTTTTTATAGTATGGATCACTAGTGATCCATAAATCAACAATTTAAATCTTGCATATTAGAATCTTATAATTTTATTAATAGTTATATCTAACATAAAACTCATACGCTGAGTAAAATGTAAGCACTGTAACCAACCTACAACACGAAACCAGATATAAATCCAAACTAAGGGATACAAAAGGTGTTAAAACCAATATTTAGTGTCTACACAATATTAAAAATTAAAATACTCAAAACATTAAAATACTCAAAACATTAAAATACATCAAATTCTCTATCAAATTCTTACACTTGGCAAAAGCCATACCACAAAACCGTTTCCTGCACAGTGTCCACACCAAAACGGATATACGTGTAAACCACTTGAAACACTCAACGATCAAATGATCATATCCCAAATTTATTGCAAAGAAATTCGATATCCAAGGGTTGCTCTCTCTCCACTCTTTGGCCTTCTATATATTCACTCACAACCAAGTGTTACATTCCTACACTTTCTTTATTTGTAAACCTTTCTCTCTCACTCTTTTTCCCTAAAACACCAAAAAGCCACCAAAAAGCCTGAAAACCAGATTGAATTGAGAGATGGAGAATGTTGGGACTCAAGTGGTAGGAGCTTCAGGTTCAGGTTCTTTCTTCACACCCCTTTTGATTTCCATGGCAGGCATTGTCTTCACAACCCTAGCAATAGTTGCGTACCATTTCCTAGTCGTTAAGTATTGCCTGCGGAGGAGGCAACGGCAGATGCAACTGCAATTCCAAGCCAGCCTCGCGCAACAACCAGCCACCAGCCAATCCATTGGGGTTGATGAGAAAGTCTTGAATACGATTCCTATTCTCACGTATTCAATGAAAGATGGTGAAATTTTTCACATGGATCAGAGCGAGTGTGTGATTTGCTTGGGAGACCTAGAAGACGGGGATTTGGTGCGTTTGTTGCCGAGTTGCAAGCATGTGTTTCACAATCCATGCATAGAGACGTGGTTTATGGGGCATTCTAATTGTCCGGTTTGTAGGTCAGCTATAGATGTGCCTATTGTGCCTGTTTCGTCAACGTTGCCTGTGGAATATGATCATGATCATGATCATGATGAACAAGTTAGAGACCGAGAACTTGAAGAAGCAGGCCCGGTTAGTTGCTCATCGCACCCTCACGATCCAGAGGAGGGTTTACCAATTAGCACCGCTATCACTACTACTACAACTCAATTATCAAAACCAAATGGTTTGCTTAGGCATTGCGTGTCACTGGTGGTATTGCCTATGAAGGATAGTAGTAAGCAACGGATTTTGTTAAAGGGGTTGGAGAGGTCTTTGTCTTTGGATCATTCCCACGTTCTTATCAATATATACACAGAGAGTGATGACAAGCCATCATCATCATCATCATCTTCTTCTTCTTTTGATTGTGCTTCTTCAAAGCCGGTTCTTACTAATTGTGGATCGTTGAAGGTGCGGTCGATGAGGCAGCTTGATCGAATGTCTTCAGTTTTAGTAAAATCTATTTCTCAACTGCGGATGAGCCAGAGTTTCAGCACGGACAATGGCCATGGAAATCTGCCTTGTTAGAATTATTTCTATTTGTGTGTGTGTGTGTGTGTGTTTTTTTTTTTTTTTTTTTTCATTTAAGGCGAGGGTCCAACTGTTAGCGGTATAAACTCCCTCTGTGGGAGCAAGGGTTTCATCATAGAATATTTTTAGTGACAATATTGTTATTGTGTAATCCTAATTACATTAGGAGTGTGATCAAGGTTCTAAAAGACACTAGGCGCTAAACGAATGGCGAGCGCCTAAGCGGCTAGGTGGTGCCTAGGCGGAGGCTTAAGTGGATAGGCGGATTTAAGTAAACTTATTATATATATATATATATATATATATATATATATAAATAAGTGCCGGATTTTACTTAAAAAGTACGTAATTGTATTGGGATAAATAAATTGAAAAATAGAATAACATATAAATTAGAAAATATTAGAACATATTAAAAACATGGGGAATCAGAATATATTGAGTATTTCATCCAAGTATTCAATAAGTCTCTTACAATTTATTTTAAAAAATAAAATATAAAATGAAAGTTATCTATATTCTATCTAAGTGAGAGTTGCGACCTAAGTGGGTGCCTAGGTGGGTCTAAGCGGGTGCCTAAACGGCAGGCTAGGCAGGCGCCTGAGCAAGTCTAGTTGCCCTTTCTTAATTTTCAAACACCTAGGAATTAATCAGAACGGTGGCAACCGCCTAGCGCTTAGGCGGCCTAGGCAGCGATATGCAGGGATTTTTAGAACAGTGAGTGTGATTGTGTAAATCCTAGAAATTTTATGTGTATTATTCTACATGTCTTTTAGATAGTTTCCTAGTTGTAGTTGTATTACTTGGAAATGACTCCCTTATTAGTATAAATAAAGGCGCAGGGCATGAGTAATATGGCACACATAATTCCTCAAACCTTTATCTCAATTCTCTTCTCTCTAGCCGATTTCCCTCATTAAATTCATACTACAACACGTTATCAGCATGGTTTTGACATTGCACTACAGAGAGTTTGATCATCTTCAATTTAGGGGAGTGTTACATTTTAATCATTCTTATTATGATTTACATATTCTTTTATTGAATTGATCTACTTTTTATTAACGAAATTGCTAGTTCTTTCAATGTCCATGTTGGATATGATACAATGCATTGAAGATGAGAATCAAGATTTCTAAGAAGGATTTTTCACAACTAGCATTCAAGGGCTTTTTTTTGTTTCCATCCACTCTTTCATAAGAGTATATTTATGTGAATTTGTCATCTTGTTTCTTTACATTTACTTAGTTATTTCCATTTGTTATTGACAATTAGAGGTTAAATAGAACAAAAAGGAGTTGAATAGGACTTGGTTTTGCATTGCACTAGATGGAGAACAAGGGCTGAACGTTTTTTGAAGACAAGGAATTGCACAATGAAGAGGAGTCCTAGTTGGAGTGAAACACTATAAAAAAGATAGGCAGCTATTGTACACATTATCCTATCTTATTTCCAATTGAATGAAAGAGTCCTAATCAACTTGAAACACTCTCTAGATGATTCCCTAGAGTCCTACTATAATCCAAACTCTCTTACACACACACACACACATATACACTTATATCCAGAGTTTAAGGAGAGAATTCCTTCAGTAACACACACTTCACCTCTCTTTTAGACCCCTCTACCATAATTCTCTACAACCTCTCACATAATTCATTCGAAAGTTCATCCATTGAAGACGTAAGAGTTCTTAGTTTCTTTCTTTTTATCTTTGTTATTTAGTTTCAATGTTTATTATAACTTGCTTTTCAATTATGATGAACATGTGTAACTAAGTTCTTTTAGCTAGAGTTGAATTTGAAGCCATGAACATCTATTTCATATGAATTGATTAGATCCAATTATTGTTTCATAAAATGTGAACATGATTTACGTATCTGGTTTATAGAGAACTTAATATTGTATGTTTATTAGAGTGGCCAAACTTAGTTTGCATGCAGAAATTTGGAGCAAGAATACATAAGAAATTCACGTAATCATTATGAACTTGCATCCATAAGTAGTAAAAATCAATGGATGTTGATTAAGATAAGTTAAATCCTTTGCAAGAGTATCATGTGTCATAGTAACAAACGTTTTGTCAATACTTTTGATTTTTGCAGAAAATAATCTTTGATGTGAATATCTGTCACGTGTGTTAGATGTCTTGATAAGAATAATTTGAGGAGCGAAGTGTCTTCCTTTTCAATAACTTAGGAAAATCTGAGGGAAATGAGTGTGCCACTGTTAACTTGGTGCACTGTCATTCACGGTTTATAAGAAGAATAACTAGAAATCTATTTATGTGCATATGTTTTATGTATGGAGAAGTATCATTTAGCTAGCCTTTCATTTGAGTGTTTGCGGGGCTTTACTTGTACTACGATCATATTTTTTGCAGGGTTTTCATTTGAGTGTAAGTTTCTACCACATCTAATTTTGGCGTTGTTGCTGGGGATGAGTGAAACTACTAATCCTTATGTTTTTTTTGTTTGTTTTTTTTTTGTTCCTTTATTTCATTTTAATTTCTTCGATTCTAGGCACTAGAGAAGCAAGACATGGCAATTGGCAATCTATTAAAACAAAAAGCTCAAATGGCTAATCTTAACTAGTTTTATTATGTCATAGATTCTTGAACAGTCTAAGATGCAAAGTGTGGTGGACACATGCATTTGGTGTGCTCTCTATGCAAGGCTATCAAACTAATCAATGTCATCAATTAAATGAGAATAGAGGTTAAGAAAGTGTCACTATCGTGGGTTATCAAGGCCACAATCAACCAAGGAATGACTCATCCTTCAACATTTACAATCTGGGCTAGAAAGACCATATGAATTTTATGTGGAGGGGTCCTTAACAACTTCAACAGCAAGGAGGGTATAGGCAGCCACCTCAAGGTTTTATCCAAGATCTATGGTTCCATCACAAAGTCCCCCACAACAATTCCAACCAAATTCAGTTTATTCGTGAAGCATGTTAAAATTCTTCAAACACTAATTGCTTCTCATGCTTATGTGATTTAGGGACACCAAAATCAAGTTAAGGAATTGATATATTTGAAGAATCAAATGGAGCAAACATCAGAATTCTTAAGACAAAATCAAGAACAAGGCAAACTCCCTAGTTCAATTATCGTTAATTTGATGAGAGGTTTTGAAACCATTAACGCTATCACTTTGAGAAGTGGTACAGAGGTTTGACTAAACCAAGGACATCTAAACATAGCCAAACAATGGACAAACAACTTCTGTCTGAAAATGATATGAATGATCTAGCCATGGCAAGGAAGGAACAATCCTTGCTGCAATCCATGACTATCTTGAAGCCTAGTGCTTCAACCCCTAAAGCTTTTTTGCCACTCAATTCCGTTGAAGTTATTCCAAATTCAATTCTTTGTACTCCTATTAATCTAAATGTACCTTTCCTTTGCAAATTTACTTAGTCTAAGAATGAAGAGGATAAGAAAGACATCTTGGAAAATTTCTGAAAGGTTCAAGTTAACATTCCGCTTTTTGATGCCGTATGCAAGTTTCTAAATATGCTAAATTTTTGAAAGAGCTTTGTACAATAAGAAGAAGGATTCCAGAAAAAGTAGTAAGGGAATATTTACAGTTTATCAATATGGATATATATGAGACAGCCACCGCCAAAGGAATTGGATTTGGTCACATAGGACAAGCCATTGCCCTCAAACCAAGTTTAACAGAGAAGAACAACTCTACAAGTTTTGAAATCTTGGCTACCATTGAGTTCTTACCACAACACAAAAGTAAGCAACTCCTCCAATTTCAATTCCCTTTTCTACTAATAACTTGTTAGCTTCAGTAATTCAGGCAGCCACGCTTGAGCTTAAACCGATATTGGATTTTAAAGTATCACCTTCCGTTCAATGATCTAATGCGAAGAAGTAAGGAGGAGCATTTTTTTGAAAGACATACCCCACCACGCCGCAACTCCTAGTGAGGATTAAATGAAGGTATCGTCTGCTTAGAAGACATTAAAGTAAGGGCTTCTTAGGAGGCAACCTATGTGTTTAAAGTAGGAAACAGCTGAATTTCCGGCTTCTACTCTCAAATTTGCTTTCGTTTACTGTTCTCTTTATTATTTTTTCTTGACCATGATCGTTTTGTTTTGTAAGTCTTGTTTGTGTATGCCTTTTATTGATTTCTTGTTTGAGTTTTATTTTTGATACCCTAAGGACAATGTTTGGTTTTAAGTGTGAGGTAGCAGTTGGTTGGGGGGAGGGGTAAACAGATTGTTTTGCATGATTTTTCTTCAATTTCACCATCACTGTTTTAATTTGTGTCTGCTAAAAAAAAAATTTGAAAACCAAATTGTCAGTTGGTTAGTTTTTGTTTGTTTGTTTGTGACTTAGGGTACCTTCCAACTAGGCTTGGCAAACGGGTCGTATCTGTTGCGTTCGTGTCATTTTAGTGTAACACCTATTATCTTAACGGGTCGTGTCGTGTCACACATGTTATCTTAACAGGTAAGAAAAATGTAATTTTTTTCTTAAATTTTCACATACCACATATTGCCACATAAATATTACTTCAAAACATTAAAACACATTTGTCTTTTAAGTACTACATCTACACTTGAAAATAACAGCCTAATAAACAAACATCCATACACTACTAGTCTATTACAAAATATTAAATGTGCAAGGATATGCAAAATGAAAGAGTTTTTGTTTTCAAGGTTGTGAAGCCTTTCTCAAAAGTTTAAAACTTGCCAATGGAACTCAAAGCTTGCATATTATTCCTTTTACAAAATCCTCAATTTTCATCGATCATCATGATATAAGATTTTGTGGTATCCACTAGTGTAAATATTTTAAATTGAAGATTGAATTCATTCATTGTATTCATATAGGGTCAAGGAGTGTACCTGTAAAAAATCATCAAAATCGGAGTTAAAATAACCGTTAAATCGTGATTTTTTGTTGATAACCGTTGAAAAGTTTTGTCTCGTTACTTGATCTCTGTATGTTTGTTTTTTGCGATTTTTGGCATAGGCTATCTTGAAGCATATACAAACAAGTTTGATGGTTGGATCGTTGAAATTATTTTCGTAGAATACGTATCTCATCAAAATGATAGATTCACTAACACTTAGAGTTTATTTATACTTTCATTACCACTAGGGTAAATATTTTAAATTGAAGATCAAATTCATTCATTGTATTCATATAGGGTCAAGGAGTGTATCTATAAAAAATCATCAAAATTAGAGTTAAAATAACCGTTAAATCGTGATTTTTTGTTGTTAACCGTCGAAAAATTTTGTCCCATTACTTGATCTCTGAATGTTTGTTTTTTGCAATTTTTGGTGTATGCGATCTTGAAGTATATTCAAACATGTTTGACGGTTGGATCGTTGAAACTAGTTTCGTAGAATGTGTATCCCATCAAAACAATAGATTCACTAACACTTTAGAGTTTATTCGTACTTTCATTAACTATAACATAAGATTTTGCGGTATCCACTAGTGTAAATATTTTAATTGAAGATCGAGTTCATTCATTGTATTCATATAGGGTCAAGGAGTGTAGCCGTAAAAAATCATCAAAATCGGAGTTAAAATAACCGTTAAATCGTGATTTTTCATTGATAACCGTCGAAAAGTTTTGTCCCTTTACCTGATCTCTGAATGTTTGTTTTTTGTGATTTTTAGTGTATGCGATCTTGAAGCATATACAAACAATTTTGATGGTTGGATCGTTGAAATTAATTTCGTAAGATGTGTATCCCATCAAAATGATAGATTCACTAACACTTAAGAGTTTATTCATACTTTTATTAAATATAACATAAGATTTTGTAGTATCCACTAGTGTAAATATTTTAAATTGAAGATTGAGTTCATTCATTGTATTCAAATAGGGTCAAGGAGTGTGGTTGTAAAAAATCATCAAAATTGGAGTTAAAATAACCGTTAAATCATGATTTTTCAATGATAACCGTCGAAAACTTTTCTCCCGTTACTTGAACTATGAATGTTTGTTTTTTGCAATTTTTGGCGTATTTGATCTCGAAGTATATACAAACATGTTTGATGGTTGGATCATTGAAATTAATTTCATATAATGCATATCCCATCAAAATGATAGATTCACTAACACTTAGAGTTTATTCATATTTTCATTAAGTATAACATAAGATTTTGTAGTATCCACTAGTGTAAATATTTTAAATTGAAGATCAAGTTCATTATTGTATTCACATAGGGTCAAGGAGTGTACCTGTAAAAAATCATCAAAATCGGAGTTAAAATAACCGTTAAATCATGATTTTTCGTTGATAACCGTCGAAAAGTTTTATCCCGTTACTTGATCTCAGAATGTTTGTTTTTTGTAATTTTTGGCGTATGCGATCTCGAAGTATATACAAAAATGTTTGATGGTTGGATTGTTGAAATTAGTTTCGTAGAATGCGTATCCCATCAAAATAATAGATTCACTAACACGTAAAAGTTTATTCATACTTTCATTTAAGTATAACATAAGATTTTGTGGTATCCACTGGTGTAAATATTTTAAATTGAAGATCGAGTTGATTCAATGTATTCATATAGGGTCAAGGAGTGTAGCTGTAAAAAAATCATCAAAATCGGAGTTAAAATAACCGTTAAATTGTGATTTTTCATTGATAACAGTCGAAAAGTTTTGTCCCGTTACTTGATCTCTGAATGTTTGTTTTTTGCAATTTTTGGCATATGAGATCTCGAAGTATATACAAACATGTTTGACAGCTGGATCGTTGAAACTAGTTTCGTAGAATGTGTATCCTATCAAAACATTTAATTCACTAACACTTAAGAGTTTGTTTATACTTTCATTAAGTATAACATAAGATTTTGTGGTATTGATGCGAGTTTTATACGCGCACAAATTAAACCCTCTTTTTGTCAAATTGTAGTATAGGTGCAAGTAGGGATCGTTCTGGACCGGGGATTAGGAGGGATTGTTAATCTCTTGGAAACTGACTTAAAAACGTAAAAACAATATAAAACATTAAACTAGACTCAAAGAATTCAAAAATACTTTAAAACATAAACTAAACAGATTCTAACAAGTTCAAAAGACTCAAAACTCTTAAAAACACAAACTAAATTGATTTCTAACTAATTTGACATTAAAGTAAAGGGGGATTTAGGTTTTGACAAAATTAAACTAAATGAACAAATGCAATTAAAACAGAATGTAAATATGAATGTGAATAAAATATGGATGATGGAATAGCCAAGGGGTTCTTCTCCACACATGTTACACTTGCATACAAGATTGATTCTCAGTTGGTCTTTCGATAAATTATGAAACTCAACGCCCCGGGTTAATTAGGTCCGCTTAAATTAACCGTCAAGTTTTCCTTAAGTTAATGAATTGGATGGGTTAGCGCAACGCAATTCACCACATTCTCCAAAAGTCCTTTACGTGAACAGCACAATAAAGATACAATCAAAGATCATTAAGCATTATGAAAACTATAAGTGTTGACGAGGCATTCGTTACTATGATGAGCATGAAACTCGTGCCAAGAATTCATTTAACGCGATTGTTTATAAGCAACCTCCACTACTTGTGAATATAAGTTCATAACGATTAGGTGAAATTCACTTATATTCTAGCGTCATATTTATGCATGAAAATTAAGCGCGCATTCTTAATAAACATTCATAAATAAGTTATCAATCAAACGGTTAAACAAATTGAATCCACAACTTATGAAATTCCAACGAAAGTTAATCAATTCATATTGCAAATGTAAACATAGTTTCGAATCACCCCCTAGCTAAAGGGGGTTTAGTTCCTCATAACTTTGAAATCAAAGAAACACCTAAACATTCCAACAACTCAAACTTGAATTGTATGAACGTTTAGGCACTCTTCTCTTCCATTCCTCATACGTACAAAACAAAGAGAATTGAATTTAAACTTTGAAATCAAAGAAACACCTAAACATTCCAACAACTCAAACTTGAATTGTATGAACGTTTAGGCCCTCTTATCTTCCTCGTTGTTGTAGCACAAGGTCTAAGGTGAGGTTTGGGGAATTATGGAAATGGATGAGGAATGGTGGAAGGGGGACTCACGGTTTGGATTCTAAGGGGAAGATGGGAAGCTCACGGCTAGGGAATAATGGAAGTGTTTGAGGGGTGTTGTGTTGTGAATGAGATCTTTTTGAATGAATGAATGCAAGGGTATTTATAGGAGTAGTGGAGGGAACATATGGCTATGTCATTTGTAGGTGAAGTAGGTGGATGTTGTAGGTGAAGTAGGTGGATGTTGTAGGTGATTATGAGTGATAAGTGATAAGTGTATGATATGTTAAGTGATAAGTGAATGATTATGATAAGTGATAAATGAATGTATGATATGATAAGTGGTGAATGATATGTGGTGAATGATAAGTGGTAGTGTTTAAGTATTTAAAATAGGGAACAAAGCCCTTCCTTGCATGGCAAGGAAGGGAGACACAAGGAAACACACGACAATGTCCTAAGGTTGCTAGGAATGTTGTTTTTGTGTTCTAAAATGCGTAGGAATTTTCAATGATGCTCAAACATGAGGTCTTTTTAGGATTTAACTTTCCTACTTCAAGTCTTCAGTTTCGTCCATCCTTTTGGCTCCAAGCATATGATATCCATTCCAATCTCTAATTTGCTCCAAAAGGCTCCAAAAGGCATCCTTTTGCATACTTTGCCCTTAGAACCTGAAAACACACAAAAGAAGCATAAAGAACTAAAATAACTAAAGAAACATAACGTAAATGTACGAGAACAAGCCATTTAAGTCGCATAAATATGCTCCTATCAAATACCCCCACACTTAGCTTTTGCTAGTCCTCGAGCAAAACAGAAAAACAAAACAAAAAGAACAAAACACAACCTACACCTTCCAACAATCGTATCAGGGACTTCCAATGCACATGACAAATTAAAAATCATTATTCTCACAGATTTGAGCCATCTTTACACTTAAGTACATTCTTACTCATAGTCACCACATACTAGTTCACAACTAAGCATTTAAAACCATGTTTTGAATGTAGTAACATGCCTTAGAGAATTCCCTCAATTTCTTACTAGATGTACTCTCGTTTTTCACACAGATTTTCTGACTACACACCCTACACTAGGTATATGTGAGAAGATTGATGTAAACATGTAGACGAACACTCACATATGTTATAATAAGGAAAGCATTTTCTGGAGTTAATAAGCATGTTTAGATATGATCTCATGAATGGAATGCTACTACTTAGACGCGAGAACCAGTGACACCATAAGCCCATACCAAGTTCAAACTCCACAAATTGAAATACACAACACTCAAGATAGAAGTCAAGGGTTGTAACGGGGCTTGGGGTATGTGGATAACAAAGAAGGGATATGGAAAACAAAGGTTTTTAAAGAAATAGTGAGCAAAGCATTTGAATCAACTTAGAATTCACTTTTGAATGAAAACTCAACTTTTGAACAAAAAGGGAGAGTTTAGACAATTTACACCCAGAATTGGTGTTTTGGAACCTTTCTTCAATCACTTATTCTTTCATTTTTTTCTTTTCTCTTTTTTTTTTTTTTTTTTTTTTTTTTTTCTTTTCTTTTGAATCTCAAAACATCAACACTTAAACATTCTCTCCCCCACACTTATTTTCTTTCATAATGTAACTCAAAAGGAATTCAATTAAGTCATGCTCACTATCTTTTAAGAACAAGGGTGGGGATTGTCCTAAACTAGGCTAGGTGAGGAAAATGTGGGTAAACAAAGAATAAAGGCTAAACAAGGCTCAACGGGGTTAAAACTTACAACATATACGAAGTATGGGAAGTAAGGCTATTTGGCTATGGTGGTGGTCACTACACAACTTCTTCTTGAATATGTGTTATGCAAATCAATAACATGCTTTGAATGAAATGGGCATGAGTTCTAGCATTTGGAACTATATGATGAAACGCCTTCTAAGTAGTAACCAAGCAAAGAATAATGAGATCATGCAACGACTTTAGAAAACAAGAAATCACAGATTAAACTCTCCAAAGAACGTTATAGGCTCAAGTCTCTCAGGGTTGTAGCGTTTGTTTGAGTTCCTTCCTTCAAGCATGTTACAAAAACGAATTTTTTTTCTTTTATGATTGCATGTGAAGTCATACATTATAACCATAACCAAGCATATACCAAGAGTAAATCATACTTTTCTCTATGTTTATAACTCTTTCTAACCGTCATGCAATTATAAACCAAATCCTTATCATTGTGTTGGAAGGTACCCTAAGACACAAACACACAAAAACGACTCAAAACACTCTTTTTAGGGTTTTTAAAACAAGTTTTTCAAATGTTTATGTGATTTTCGGAGTTATAAAACAAAACACACTAAAACACTCTAAAACAACTTAAAAACACCTTAAAACAGCAAGGAACAACATTTGAAGTTATGGGTGATAAAATCCCACGAATTTGCATTAAATAAACTTAGTTACCCCCCCACACTTAAATCAAACATTGTCCTCAATGTTTTAAGCATATGGTTCACACAAAACATAAGTAAACACAAAAAAAAACATTTAAACATACTAAACACGGCAGAATGTAATTAACAAAGAGAAGAGTTTAGGGACGCAAATCTGGTTATGGAGTGTAAATTCCCTCTTCTCCTTGGTGATTGCATTGAGGCTTTGATCTTTGTGATTCCACAGGCTTACTCTTGAACTGGTTTCCGCCCATCGTTGATTTTCCTTTGTGCTACTTCTTGAACTGGGCAGCATGATGGTTCATTTGGTCTCCCCCGAAGGTCTGAGCTTATCCCTTTTATCTGTTTCTTTGTTCAATCTTTCCAATTCGTATTGAAAAGGGTTGGAAGATAACTCAGCCTATGTTTGTCTCCACATGCTTCAATGTATCATTTTCACTTGCCTTACTCGCTCCCCTTTGCAGAAGTGGTCCCTTCTCCGGAAGTGTATCAACCGTTGAAGATGACTACTCGAGAGCAACGCTAGGTAAGCAATCAGGAATAGGTTCCAGGCAGTTGGCTCCAGATCGGAAGATTGACTCCAAGTGCCGGCTGATTGCTTCTTTTACTTTGCCATGCGAGTAAGAACAAGGACAAAGAAAAAGACAGGGAAAGAGCATGATATGAGATACTTTTGCTTTTGACCTTGATGATATGAGATACCTTTGCTTTTGAAGAAGCAGTGCATGAATCAGCACATGTATTTCCTCCTGGGTCATCTTTACTCCAGGCATCTGGTATCATCTTTGGGGAAGAAGAAAAAATTTAGTATTTCGAAAGGCTTTGCTGGGAGTGCGCCCTCAGAGGTGAGGGAGAGTTGGGCATTTTCTTCAGGTTTGCCCTGCCATAAAAGACGAAGGTCGACATATATAGAGATAATATCAAGTGGTGGTACTTTTTACCCTTGTCGACAAACGTTTTGATCCCGCAATTCCGGCTTTTTGAAATAGTGGCGCCTCTTCGATCTTTGAATACGCCTCTTCGATTTCTGAGCAGGCGCCCCTTCGATTTCTGAACGACGCCCCTTCGCTTTCTGAACGACACGTGGTAGTGTAGATGCGGCTCCTTTTGACAAAGCTGCACGCGTCTTCTGAAAAGCAGAGAAAGCGTCGCCGAACTTTGCGCTTGTCGGCTAAAGATGCGTAGTTGCGATGATGGTCTCCACGTGTTTTCAGCTTTGTCAGAAATCTTTTGACAAAGTTGAACGCGTTTTCTGAAAAGCCGAGGGAGCGTCGCCTAACTTACGCCTAAAAATCCGGCTCTTTGAATCGGTGGACGCGTCGCCTTGGCTTTTTATAGAGCTATCGATCACCGCCAACATACACACTCTGAAGATCTCCCATTCTTGAAAATCGTCTCCGGCCCTTCGAAATTTAACTCCATCCCTTTTCTTTGAACACTTTTGAAAAATGGCAAACTCATCGAACCTTAGCTTGGAATTGAGCCTTAGCAGTGATACGGGCGCGCCGCGTCAAGGTAACGTATGGCGCCCTTCTTTCTTATCTTCTAACGGTCTTCTTACAGGTGAAGACTCCGTGATGCAGGACGCCACAACAGCTACAATAGTAGCTAGGAACCTCCTCACTCCAAAAGATAGTAGGCTGCTGTCAGGACGGTCCGATGAGTTGGCCGTTCAAGAGTCCCTCGCACTTAGTGTTCAGTGTGCGAGTTCTGTGTCCAACATGGGCCAACGCCTGCTTGCCCACTCCCGTCAGGTGGAATCATTGATGGCAGAGGTGGAGAGTCTTAAGCAAGAGATCCAGCAGCTTAAGTACGAGAATAGAAGTTTGCATGTGCTTGCAAATAACTATTCGTCGGGCATGAAGAGAAAGCTTGATGAGCTGCAAGAATCTGAGGGTCGAATTCACAGTGACCGTCAAAGGCTTGCGGCTTGTCTCCAGAGGCACCTTTTTCCTGGGTCATCCAGCGCTTGGCCAAGTATTGAGGCTTGGAATGCTCTAGCTCCGATGGCTTCCGCTCCGATGCCTCCCGCTTCTGCGCCTTCCGCTCCTATGCCTTCCGCTTCTATTCCTTCTGCTTCGACGCCTCGTAGCGGGGCTTCACGTAAACATCCTCTGTGAAGGCTCCATCTTTCTCCATGTTTAGTATCTTTTTTTTTTTTTTTTTTTTTTTTTTTTTTTACATAAATAAAATCAAACGGCATGGAATTTATCTTTGAATGGGCGGTGATACTTGAAATGATCCGGTAATAGTTTAAATTCCAGATTGGGTGCCTGAATCATTAACCACATGTTAGTATAAAAGAAAATTGAAATTCGGGGAGGCGGCTTACCTGTGTGCTCCAAAATGAACTCCAGAATAAACACCCCTTCGAAAGTTATGACCTGTCCCGTGTCATAAAATCCAACTTCCTTGGGAATTGTGGTTTCAAATATGTCCTCTTTGATGCCTTCTACATCTTCTCCAGCCACTACCTTCTCTTGAATCATTCTTCTTGGTGTACAAAGTCCTTTGAAGAATTCAACACCATCTAAAACTTGCTGTGTTGCACCAAGAATTTGAATAGCATTTTGCACCTTTGGGAAGGCTTCCACGATGTCCTTTTTACTCTCTTCTTGGTTGGGAATCAAAAACCTGCTAGGAAAAGGGACATTGGGTGGAATAACATCAGAATAACATGGAATTGGGACGTCCTTACTGGTGGTGGGTGGTTTAGAGGGCTTAGGGGGCTGCGGCAAGGGTTGTTCTACCCTTGCCGTGTGCATGTCTTCTTCCTCCTCCTCAATTAGCAGCTCTTCATCCACTTCTAGGCTATGTTTGGACATTTTTAGGTCAACTCCAACCTCCATAGCACTTCCCAAAGTGATAGCATTATGGATTTCAAAATCTTCCTTCGAGTTTTCAATAGTTGAGTTGGAGAGTTCACTTTGCTCTTGAATTTGTTTCATGAACTCCATAATCTGCCCAAATTGCTCGTCCAATTTACCCAACTTCTTGTCTTGATTTTGTTCGTCCTGCGTCAAAGAGGTTAGTAATTGAAATTTTTTATCATTATCCATGGACATACTTGAACTTGATTGGAATTGTTGTGGGGGAGGTTGTGGTGGCTGCATAGGTGTTGTATTGAACTCCTCATATGGTTGCCAATATGCTTCTTGTTGAGCCTCCTTGGCTTGATTTTGTGACCCCTGTGCCAAAGAATTTATTTCATTAAGAATTTGATTATAATCTATTGGCGAACTTGAATTTAATTGAGCATATTGCATATGAAGTTGTGGTGGCTGCATAGGTCTTGAATAGAACTCCTCATATGGTTGCCAATATGCTTCACGTTGAACTTGTTGATCTTCCCACCATATAGAGTTTGAATGATCCCTCCAATCTCTTTGTGGACATTGATTGGCTTGAAATCCTTGCCTATATGAAGCACCAAATGTAGGGACACTCTGCATTGTGGTCCTTTCGGCATACGGCGACAATTTAGAAGTAAGATTTGCCAATTGAGCTTGAATGCTAGCAAAATCCATATCTTACTTCTCTAGTACCTAAAATCAAAGAAAGAGAACTAAATCAAATATCAAAAGTAACAACAAACAAAGAAAACAACACTAAGTTAGAAACTAAAACGAAAACAACTAAACCAAAAAGAAAAGAACCAAGGGATTAGCAAAGTTGCTAATCCCCGGCAACGGCGCCAAAATTTGATGCGAGTTTTATACGCGCACAAATTAAACCCTCTTTTTGTCAAATTGTAGTATAGGTGCAAGTAGGGATCGTTCTGGACCGGGGATTAGGAGGGATTGTTAATCTCTTGGAAACTGACTTAAAAACGTAAAAACAATATAAAACACTAAACTAGACTCAAAGAATTCAAAAATACTTTAAAACATAAACTAAACAGATTCTAACAAGTTCAAAAGACTCAAAACTCTTAAAAACACAAACTAAATTGATTTCTAACTAATTTGACATTAAAGTAAAGGGGGATTTAGGTTTTGACAAAATTAAACTAAATGAACAAATTGCAATTAAAACAGAATGTAAATATGAATGTGAATAAAATATGGATGATGGAATAGCTAAGGGGTTCTTCTCCACACATGTTACACTTGCATACAAGATTGATTCTCAGTTGGTCTTTCGATAAATTATGAAACTCAACGCCCCGGGTTAATTAGGTCCGCTTAAATTAACCGTCAAGTTTTCCTTAAGTTAATGAATTGGATGGGTTAGCGCAACGCAATTCACCACATTCTCCAAAAGTCCTTTACGTGAACAGCACAATAAAGATACAATCAAAGATCATTAAGCATTATGAAAACTATAAGTGTTGACGAGGCATTCGTTACTATGATGAGCATGAAACTCGTGCCAAGAATTCATTTAACGCGATTGTTTATAAGCAACCTCCACTACTTGTGAATATAAGTTCATAACGATTAGGTGAAATTCACTTATATTCTAGCGTCATATTTATGCATGAAAATTAAGCGCGCATTCTTAATAAACATTCATAAATAAGTTATCAATCAAACGGTTAAACAAATTGAATCCACAACTTATGAAATTCCAACGAAAGTTAATCAATTCATATTGCAAATATAAACATAGTTTCGAATCACCCCCTAGCTAAAGGGGGTTTAGTTCCTCATAACTTTGAAATCAAAGAAACACCTAAACATTCCAACAACTCAAACTTGAATTGTATGAACGTTTAGGCACTCTTCTCTTCCATTCCTCATACGTACAAAACAAAGAGAATTGAATTTAAACTTTGAAATCAAAGAAACACCTAAACATTCCAACAACTCAAACTTGAATTGTATGAACGTTTAGGCCCTCTTATCTTCCTCGTTGTTGTAGCACAAGGTCTAAGGTGAGGTTTGGGGAATTATGGAAATGGATGAGGAATGGTGGAAGGGGGACTCACGGTTTGGATTCTAAGGGGAAGATGGGAAGCTCACGGCTAGGGAATAATGGAAGTGTTTGAGGGGTGTTGTGTTGTGAATGAGATCTTTTTGAATGAATGAATGCAAGGGTATTTATAGGAGTAGTGGAGGGAACATATGGCTATGCCATTTGTAGGTGAAGTAGGTGGATGTTGTAGGTGAAGTAGGTGGATGTTGTAGGTGAAGTAGGTGGATGTTGTAGGTGATTATGAGTGATAAGTGATAAGTGTATGATATGTTAAGTGATAAGTGAATGATTATGATAAGTGATAAATGAATGTATGATATGATAAGTGGTGAATGATATGTGGTGAATGATAAGTGGTAGTGTTTAAGTATTTAAAATAGGGAACAAAGCCCTTCCTTGCATGGCAAGGAAGGGAGACACAAGGAAACACACAACAATGTCCTAAGGTTGCTAGGAATGTTGTTTTTGTGTTCTAAAATGCGTAGGAATTTTCAATGATGCTCAAACATGAGGTCTTTTTAGGATTTAACTTTCCTACTTCAAGTCTTCAATTTCGTCCATCCTTTTGGCTCCAAGCATATGATATCCATTCCAATCTCTAATTTGCTCCAAAAGGCTCCAAAAGGCATCCTTTTGCATACTTTGCCCTTAGAACCTGAAAACACACAAAAGAAGCATAAAGAACTAAAATAACTAAAGAAACATAACATAAATGTACGAGAACAAGCCATTTAAGTCGCATAAATATGCTCCTATCAGGTATCCACTAGTGTAAATATGTTAAATTGAAGATCGAGTTCATTCATTGTATTCATATAGGGTCAAGGAGTGTAGTTGTAAAAAATCATCAAAATCGGAGTTAAAATAATCATTAAATCGTGATTTTTCTTTTTATAACTGTCGAAAAGTTTTGTCCCGTTACATGATCTCAGAATGTTTGTGTTTTGCAATTTTTTGTGTATGCGATCTCAAAGTATATACAAACATGTTTGACAGTTGGATTATTGAAACTAGTTTCGTAGAATGTGTATCCCATTAAAATAATAGATTCACTAACACTTAAGAGTTTATTTATACTTTCATTAAGTATAACATAAGATTTTGTGGTATCCACTAGTGTAAATATTTTAAATTGAAGATCGAATTCAATCATTGTATTCATATAGGGTTAAGGAGTGTACTTGTAAAAAATCATCAAAATCAGAGTTAAAATAACCATTAAATCATGATTTTTTTTTTTTATAACCGTCGAAAAGTTTTGTCCCGTTACTTGATCTCAGAATGTTTGTTTTTTTTCAATTTTTGGCGTATGCGGTCTTGAAGTATATACAAACATGTTTGACGGTTGGATCATTGAAACTAATTTCGTAGAATGCGTATCCCACCAAGTTCGATGGTGTGTGTATATATATATTTATTAAGTAGATTTAAAATCTATTTATTTTGTACGTATAATTGACCGGTACACGGAGTAGTACATCACGTGTCATTATAAAAATAGTGGGATATGTGTGATAAAAAGTTAATAACTTAAAAAAATAAAAATTCTCACCACTTCTATTAAAACACATGGTGTACTATTTGTGTTCCCGTAACAATGAAAAATTTCTCAAGAAAAAAAGGAGAGAGAGAGAGGTAAATGACGTACACATGTCAAGAACATAGCTGTCGGACCTTATCCTAACAATAACAAGTGCACACTTGAGAGACCATGGTGGAAAAACCCACCCTACTAGTAGCAAGCAAAATTGAAAATACCACTATGTCACATCCCGGCCTGGGGCGGATCACTTCCCGGGCCCGCTCCACCACCGTAGCACGATATTGTCCGCTTTGGGCTTACCATTCCCTCACGGTTTTGTTTTTGGGAACTCACGAGCAACTTCCCAATGGGTCACCCATCATGGAATTGCTCTAGCCACCTTCTCGCTTAACTTCGGAGTTCCAATGAACTCCGAAGCCAATGAGCTCCCAAAAGGCCTCACGCTAGGTAAGGATTGGAATATACATTTAAGGATCACTCCCCTTGGCGATGTGGGATGTCACAATCCACCCCCCTTAGGGGCCCGACGTCCTCGTCGGCACATTTCCGGCCAGGGATTGGCTTTGATACCAATTTGTCACATCCCGGCCCGGGGCGGATCACTTCTCGGGCCCGCTCCACCACCGTAGCACGATATTGTCCGCTTTGGGCTTACCATTCCCTCACGGTTTTGTTTTTGGGAACTCACGAGCAACTTCCCAGTGGGTCACCCATCATTGGATTGCTCTAGCCTCCTTCTCGCTTAACTTCGGAGTTCCTACGGAACCCGAAGCCAGTGAGCTCCCAAAAGGCCTCATGCTAGGTAGGGATGGGAATATACATTTAAGGATCACTCCCTTGGGTGATGTGGGATGTTACAACTAGGTCCCATCTTTCCCTTTCTTTTTTGTTTCCTTTTCAGCTTTTCTTATAATTTTCATTTTTCCCTCCTTTTTTCTTTAAAAGGCGGCATGATGCATATTAATTATTATAGTTTTTAGGGGTATAAAATTTAATATATATATATATATAATTATTATAGTTAATATTTTGGGGGTATAATTATTATAGTATATATAATTATTATAATTATTATAATTATTATAGTTAATATATATATATATATATATTTATTTATTATAGTTTTTAGGGGTATAAAATTGTTAAATTAATATTCTGCTTATCGTGTACCGTGTTACCCACGTGTATACCCGAACCAACCCGTTATCTTAACAGGTGTTTATCGGGTTACCCGATAACGACCCGATTCGTTATCATGTCGACCCGAACACCTGTTAAGTTTGTGTCATGTTGTGTCGGGTTATTGGGTCGTGTCAGGAATTGCCAGGCCTACTTCCAACACAATGATGCGGATTTAGTTTTTAATTGCATGACTGTTAAGGAAAATTACAAGTATGGGTGAAAGTTTGATATGCTCTTTGGTTCATACTTAGTTTTAGTTGTCATTTGTGAATTCACATGTAATTACAAAGAAAATATAATTAGTTTTCATAACATGCTTAAAGGAAGACACTCGAAGTAACATTACAACCCTGTGAGACTCGAGTCTATGCTTTGCTTGTAAAGTTTATAATATGTGAATATTCTTGTTTTCAAAAGTTGTTGCATGACCTCATTACTTTTTTGCTTGATTGCTACTTAGAATGCATATTCATCTTTTAGTTCCAAATACTAGAACTCATGCCCATTTCGTTCAAAGTATTGAATTGATTACATAACAAACATAACAAGATGAAGGTTTCTAGTTACCATCATAACCAAATAGGCTTATCCCTAGCATATGTATTGTAGGATTAACCCTTTGAGCCTTATTAATCCTATTTTTCTTTGTGAACCCGTATAATCCCTACCTAGCCTAGTCAAGGTTCTAAAAGACGTTAGACGCAAGTTGGGAGGCGGGCTGGGGCTTAGCGCCCGGGCGGTTAAATTGGGCCTAGGTGGGGGCCTAGCCTTCTAGGCAGTTTTAAGTAAATTTATTATATATTTATATAAATAAGTGCCTATTTATTCTTAAAGAAAAACACATAATTGCAATCACAATTTGCAAAATAAGATGACATAAATGTTATAAAATATTAGAACATATTGAAAACATGAAGAATAAGGATATAATGAGTGTTCACCCACATATTTAATAAGTCTCTTACATTTTATTGAAAAATAAAATGTAAAATAAAATTATCGATTTTCTGTCTAAGTGAGAGTCGAGATCTAGGCGGGTGCCGAGGTGGGTTTAGGTGAGCTAGGCGGGTGCCTACGTGGACAAGGTAGGCACCTAAGCAAGTCTAGGCACACTTTCTTAATTTTCAAATACCTAGGTACTAATCGGGAGGTGGCCAACCACCTAGTGCCTAGGCGACGCTAGGCATGGATTTTTAGAATGATGAACCTGGTATAGGAATATCCATACCCTTTTCTTAAAGAAAAGTGGAGCATTACTTATTGAGAATTCCTTTTCATATATAGTTTATAGAAAAACAAGTGTGGGGGAGGGATTTGTTCTTTTGTATCTTGTCAATCTTGGTTTATGTTTTGCGGGACCATGATTTTTCACTGTCAAAACAAGGAGATCGAAATACAAATTTTGTAAAAGTCCAATCATGGACTCAACACCTTCCCAGCGAAGTTGAATAAATAGAGTAGTGATGCCACCATCATCCTGTTCCGAAGCAGTGGGCGAAGTTCGAAGACTTAGCTGAGATTGATCATGATTATTCCCCAAGATACGGAAACCTAACCTAGCAAGGAATCAATAGGTTTCCTATAATCTTGGAGCCCTCAGAATCTAAGGATTGGCGTGCGCTACGATTAATCACACTCCTGGGATGATGCAATATCTACTTCCTAGATATTCTCGAGGATTCTCCCTGTTTAATACGAATTCTCTATCCTAAAAGGTCTCTACCTCGACTGGTAAAAATACATCATTCTAGGGTTCATCTCTGGTAACATAATTATCAAACACTTATTCTTTTACCTACTACTTTAATCTCATAACATTACTTACTAAATTAATTGTTAGAGAGCTTTTGACCGGCACACCCCTTGGTACTTAGCTACTTACAATTGTTTACTATTTTGCATGTAAACTGATTTGTGCATCTCCACCCTTCACAATGGTGCGCGAATTTGAGTCTAATAATTGGTGCTATCATTGGGAGTGAACTCATCTTTTGCACTACCAAATTGCTCTACCTAACTCTTTCACCACTCAAGGAGCGAGCAACCAAACCTCTCATGCTCCAACCATATGAGGGAACAATGAGGCTTCAATCGTTGGATCTTATCCACTATGGAAAAATCTGGGAAACTTTGCTGAAGATAAACACCTTTACTGAAAAATTGTAGAAAGCTTATATAGCTTATCGCCCTGAGAATCATACAAATTTTGTGGACGTTAAGAAATGGATGAAAGCTCTGGAAAACCCCAGTAGGACCACTCCAAAAACCTAGATTCATGTCTTCAACTATGAAAACCTAAGTACCATAACTCTAGAAAGTCAGCCCATCGTGCAGACTTCTACCCTAACCTTAACGGAAATTGTTGATCTAGGCACAAACATCCCACATAATAGACAGGTTGTGAACAATGCCTTTGGAGGAATGATATATATCCAAAACGATGTTGGTCCCTTAGACACTTCACGAGTGTCTCGAATGTAACCTCGTCATTTGAACTTGAATGGCCAGTAATCCTTGGAGAAGCAGAAACAACGCCAACCCTTGAACCGTGATAGAGCTAGGGGTACCCCGAGGGAAATTCAGCCTTGTATCTCTAGCAATTGTCGACAAAACCAAAAGCCCATTTTCATCGACAATCGAGTCGGCATCCCAAACTATCACATTATGCATTACTAGAATGCCATGATGTTATACAACAATAATGATTTGATTCTAAAACTACACCAATGATTTGATTTTCCTTCCCATAGATGTGTAGGCAATCTTATCTGATTTCAATCACGCCTCTTTATCAATTCACCATTCTCTTATGAATAAGAATTTTAACATTCGATTATGTCACAACTTTCACCTTGCTTGTTCGTTCTTTTCTTTTAGTGATATTAGGGATGCCCTAAAATCCCAAAAAACACACGGCTTTGAAAATTCACATAATTGCAAGGATAAAACTCCTTTAGCCTATCAGTAGTATTCATTACTAGTTTGGGAGGCTTGAGATGTATAAAGCGTAGCTACGATAGGTGAGCTATGGGTACTAGGACATTGACTTGGAAATCCAATGCGCCATTCGGCCTCCGGAAAATTTATGCAACCTAAATGTTATGGTTTATAACATTCAAACCTGGGCTCTATGCTATTCGAGGGAATAGTCAATAGTGTGATCCGAAAATCATCCGAGGGGTGGCTCTTAACTTCGAGTTTGAGTACGATTACTTCCATCTCGGACCTGTATACTAAGTCAAGTATGTTTAGAGACACCATGTGTCTAAGCAGGTCCAAATAAGGCATTTAGACTAGGAAATCTTTAAGACGGATTTTATTCCAAATGAGCTCCAATACATTGAAATGCCTTAGTTAAATAAACTAAGTGTAGTCCAATAAGAAATGCAAGGTCCAACGTAAATGGTCTGGCTAAAAGATTTGGAAGGTGTTTCCGACCCATATGCGAGCAACCAAGTCCCTAATGAATTTTTGTCTAAGATTCACTAGGGATGGACATGCAATTCAAACTAAGGAGAAAGCTGCCCTTCTTGGTAGCATGTTGCAATCTCTAAAGTCTTGAGAATCGAAATGGAGCGAGGTGAACAAATAAACAGACATAAGGTCATGATCAAATAAATCTAACAAAAGACTTAGGAAATCTGGAGAATATTCTAGGTATGATTCGACAATTTCTCATTCTTAGTTCGATCAATGCATCGAAAGCACAATCAACATGCAAAAAGATTAATTCATTCAAAGGAATAAGTGCAAGAACCAGAGTCCCACGCTTGGGGTAAATTGTTTGAATTATAGGAGGGATAAGCCCCATTTCTGGCTAAATAGATCGTCCCAGAATAAAAACCTACGATTATATCTTAGAAGCAGTTATGACATCAATAACCTTACCTTTATCTGTAACACACAAATCTTCACGGGAAGCCTCATAATCGACAGGAGCTGTCTCTTCCAGTGTCTTTTCAAAGTTAAAACCCGACTCAGCTTCCTCATATGTCTTCATCTTGACAACCTCATTTTCCAATTAAGAAGGGACGGGCAAATTTTCCTTCTTTCTTTCTACCAAAAATTGCGATGGTTATCTTATTCGTCTATATGATCTTGCCCGGTGTAGCCCATGATGTAGCCCTGATCATAGCCTTTAGAATACTTTAGTGTCGATGCAGCCTCAAACATTATGCGGTTCTCGGCCAACTTGCTTTGTTGCTATCTATAGCTTGTTGAAGAGGTTCAATATGATACCTCTCCCTCAAATCTGCTTCTTGCTGGACTCTATCCAGTTCTAGCAAAAGAATGGCTCGATTAGCATCTTATGTGCTCTATTTTGTCGCCAGTGTCGGCCCTGCATCTTCCTTAGCCTTGAGTGCCAGCATAGTTTTTGCCTTAAGTTTAGATATCTTTGTTGCTGCCTTTTTCTCCACAATGCGCAGTTGCTCAACCAGATTGTTCCACTTAATGTCCCAGAAGTGCCACGTCTCTCATTATCTGGGGAAAAACCTTTTCAGCTTTGCACTCTTCTCCTACAATTGTCTTTTAAACTTGATACAAATTTTAATTACACATTCACATCAACGCATTCCCAACACATATATATCACTCCATAACAAATTACGTTAGTCACTTACATCAGTTGACAACCACCCGTCCTGGTTAAGAAGCTGCATCCAGAAATCGGTGTTTCCAACTGTCATAATCTCTAACTTGGCAACCAGATTAACAGTGTAACAAAAAAATAGTAAGGCTCATCGTTGTTTCATTTAATCAATATTTTCATGCATACATAAAATCCAAGTGTTACTGAGTAACTTACTTCTTCTCATTCTCCTTCAACTTATTGAAGTGATAGAAATATTCCATCGCCTCAACCACACAATTTCTGTCTTCTAATTACTGCTTCTTTTTGTACAACATCCTCTTTGGTCTCACTAGCATGGATTTTTTGGCACTTTATGGCATTAAAGATCAATGTCGTATGAAAAACCACTTTCATCTTCTTCTTCTGCCTCTTTTTCATTTCCACAGACTGTGATGTCGCCCTTGTGGACCATACTTTCATCTTGGTTCCCACATGCTTACCCTCAGGTGTATATATAACCACCTCATCATAATCATAAGAACTTTTGACTACTTTATATTGGTCTGAAACACGTTCTTCAAGCAATCCAACTATCTTCTTGCATACATCTAAGGGACTGCCCCAATCAACAGTCCCTAGAACCTCATTCAAACCTTTTCCTTCTTAGCTTTCATAAGCTCATTTCCTCTCGAGTTGGAGAATTTTTCATATGTCCATACCTTGACTTATTACTCAATTAATTGTTATTCAATCACAGTAATAAAGCCAATATAACCAACGAAAACAACACATAATTTACAAATAGTGTATAGAAATTATTTGCAACCTCATCTGGACTACTGCCCTCTCTTGGTTCCCCGAACTTCTTCTTCTTCTTCCTCATCTCCTTTACCATCACCCTCAACTTTATCTCCACCTCTCCTAAAAGTAGCGAAAGAGAGATTGACTTAAAGTTGTTTAAAGGAGATGGAACCCCATGAAAAACTGTTGAACCTATTCATATCTTCCATGAGGTGGAAGTAGTCTAGATTTACAGTGACATTGGTCTTTGCCTTAACCAACACAACCTCGACAAAGTTTACTAGACTTAGCTTGAAGGTATCCTACTCGTTCTTGCATTCCTTAAAGGCCATTTCAAGCTCCCTGCAAGTCATAGACATTTTTTTGGTGACTTTCTTGGCTTTACCTCTGCCATTTTCTTTCCTCCCTTTGCTACTTTCACCTACCAACCCTAATTTTTCGAGAAAATACTCCCTCAGCAACCTAATCCTTTATGGCTCAACCTCTACTTATGGGGTCTGCCATCGTAGCCCAATAATAAGGTAGAAGTTCTACTTTGTGAATCAGGCCAATTCACAACCTATGAAATAAGTCAGTCCTCTACGTCTTTAACCCCTTGTTTTGCCACTCTACGGAGTGATAACTCATGGACCAATTGGCCACTGAAGGCCAATTCATCCACACGCTCAATGCGGCTAAAGCATGATGCCTTAAAGGCACCAAGTTATGCCTCATTAAACTTATCCCTTAACAATCCTAGCACATAAAGGGCTTGGGATAGATTGTTAACGTTTTCCCTATATGTACGCATAAGAGGCTAGTTAAATATCATCAGTTGCCATCTTGTACGCATAACAATACAAACATTCACCAAGATATACCCTTAACACAAATAAATTCAACAGTATATACCCTTCCAACAACATGTTAACAAAGTTTCATATCTACTGTGAATAAACCAACACTACTTAAGCAATATAAAAACAAATCATAAGATTAACAATATTTCATCAACAAAAATCAATTCCAACCAAAAGCTACAACTTTACCAAAACAACAATTAACGACCTAGCCTCTACACAACCTGTCAACAACGCTTGATAACTTCACAACGCACCCAAAATTCCTAAAAAATTCACATATATTCAACAACTTCAACTAATTACATCAACGAACATGCATAATTAACCTTAAAATTAACTTAATTAATCATAATTAACAAAAATAAATTATAGGGTTCCATTTTCAAAACTCACCAAATTTGAAATTGACTGTGGGGAATCAAATATGACTTTGGCTATCATGCAAAGACTTTGAACCCAATTTGAATTAAGCGAAAAGAAGTGGAACCGAATGGACACCTTTGAACCAAACTCCCCTGATTTACTTAACTATTGTCTGGAATTGCAGTGAGGCCGGAGAAGACAACCACAACATAACTACCACTGGGTTTGGAATATGAAGCAAGTTTTTGAATTGGAAGGAAGTTCGAGCGGTCACGGGAGATGAGGAGTTTGGGAGAAAAGCACAAATGTAAGAAGGTTACTGTTGTTGTCGAGGAGGGAAAAAGTTTAGATCCAAAAAAATTTAAATTGTTGTCGGGTACTGTTTTCATTTAGTGACGGGTCATTTATGACCCAGTTTCACCGTAAACTCATTTTGATGGATTGGTTGTTAGTTGCTCAGATTTGATCTAACGGATCACATTTGGTTTGCACCTAAGGTCCCCAAAGTGTGGTCTACACCTTAGAAAACGTGTACCATAGATAACAAAGAAAAATGTGATAAATGGCCCAAGCATTGCTTGCTTGCATCTCTGTTTATCGTGGACCTCTCAATTGAAGCCAAAATTGATAAATGGTTCTCGTAGTCATAGGGGGCGTTTGTTTGCCCTTGCTAACTCTCACTAGATTGGAATGGACTAAGGGTTAGTCTAGTCCTGTGTTTGGTACCTGCTGGGATTAACTTTAATGGCACTAACCTTCACTCGCCTCGACTAACCATGGGATTAACTGGTCTTAGCGAAACCCCTAAAAAACTATGTGATTGCTAGTCCCATTTTCAAAATTGTATGCATGTTGTATGAAAGCTGCAAGTCTGCAAGCATGCTTCTGGACAACTCCATTTGCCCTCTCATGCCCAAATCTAAAACCCAAACCCACTCACAACCTAAATCTCAAAATCCAACCACCAAAATCCCGAAAAAAAAAAAACAATAAGATCAACAATCTCAATAGAAAATTTCTACCTTATTTTCGAAAATTCCCATAAAGGTTCCCTTTTCTCCAGAAAATTCCGAAAGAGAAATGGATAGAAAAGGGGAGAGAGTTGGGGGCGAAGAGAGATTAAGAGACAAAAAGGGAGGAGAAGGTAGCTTTAGGGACGATTTTGCAGGAAACTTGGTTTTGAAGCTTTTTGCAGGAAAAAGATGGGAGGAAAGGAAGTATTAGGGACGGAACCAAAGAGGAACAAAAGTAAAGAACTGTCTAGAGAGGTAGAAGTGTGTGTTCGAATTTTTAGGGAAAAAAGTTGAATTAATAATAAAATATTAGTAGATATATATTAAATAATATTATATTATAATTTGTTATTTTATCCAGTTTTTTTAGTCTGACACTGCACCAAACGTTTCACTAAGTAAGTCAAGTTTAGTCTAGTCTAAGTCAGTCCAGCTTAGTCCTTGAAGCTAGTCCAGTCCGAAATAGTCTGGTGTAACAAATGCACCCATAAGGTTTTCTAAAGACAGCCGATGTAGTAAGATAAATTCGAAATTAAACTTTTGTAGTGAAGTTTGTTAGGATTCATGGCGAGAATTGAAACAGTCATTGTTCCTCTATTAATAGCCTACACATGACTTCAACACAAAGGTTTAATTTTGATTTTTATTACCATAGAGATTTGTCTTTTGAATAACTTATGACTATGGGGAACATTTATCTAATTCGGCTTCCAATTTAATGGACAATTTTTCTGTCAACGGAATTTTTTTAGTTTTATACAAATGGAAAGGGATGCTCTTCGGATCCCTTCCACCAAATCCACCAAATCAAGAGATTCGGGTCCTTGAAATTTGATCAAACGACTAAAGTTATTATAACTTTAAAGGGACCCCCTGTTTGTAGCCGTTAGATTAAATTTTAAGGGCCCGGATCTCTCGATTTGGTGGATTTAGTGGAAGAGATCTGGAGAGAATCCCTTTCCTATATATGATATGAGAAGAGGAAGAATTAAACTCGAGTACAAGAACGTACACTCTTAATCATTGAAGCTACAAGACCGTTCTTTTTGTGAGTGTTAGGATGATATTTTACACATATTTTGTACCCTATTTGTCTATTATGCAGTCATGATCATGCATTTAATTGTTGAGTTTAATGCACTTTGTGTATGTATTGTAGGAACTACGGTTTTGAGAACAAAAGATGGGATTAAACGCCTAAATACAAGAAAACCCGTCGATTGCCAAGTTAGACCGTGGTATTTATTTTGGGCTGGAGAAATAAGAGACAAATTATGAAGTTGGACCGGTCAAAGCTTCAAATAGTTGGCCCAATGGAATGGACTTATGCAAGATAGTCCAAGGAGGCTGCGACAAAAATAAAGGAATAGAAAGAACACAGCGCAGACACATACCTTAGCGAAGAGAAAGAAGAAGCAATTGGAGAATTCTTGCTTTGCCGTGGAGTGGAGAATGGAATTTCGGTTGTTTCCTTCTTTGTTTTCGAATTCTAGCGTGGTGTATTTTAATTCGATGGTGAACTGCTAGGACTAGTGTGTACTCTTATCATGAACATATAATTCTCGTTATTATATATTAATCTCAGTTATTTTTCATGTTTAGTAATTGTTATTGTTCTTTGTCGTTATTAAATAACTGGGCATTATTTGTGTGAAGAACTAAATTGTGACTGACAAGTTGAGTTTAGTAGATAGCTTCTCATAGCAATTACCATGAATTACATAATTAAGTAGACATAATGGTTATAATTTGTGTAGTATCCTGTAATTATCCATTTAGCGTAAAGGGTTTCGATTATCTATATCTGTGGCTAGACATAGCATGGGTAGATAGTTAGAAACACAGTTAGTATATTCTGACAGGAAATATTGACGATTCAAAGGATAATTGCTAGCAACATGGGAATAATTTGATGTTAATATGAATAACGGTTTATATGGGATTGAGAATGAGGAGACTGATGTCCTAGTGCTTCCATATATTAATCTTTTATAATTCATTCACTTTTATTTCGTGTTCAATCAATTGTTATTTTTACTTTCGTTTCGTTTCGTTTCTTTGTATATTTGAATTTATCAACGTAATCTTTCTTTTATTTAAGTTTAGTTTGAAGTCAATCTCAATAGTAAATTTAAGTTAATCCAATTCTTATTTGAACGACATTTTACTTATCATTATATTACTTAGACAATATTATACACTTGTAATTATCAACAACATTGAGTAAGTTGAATGAACGTAACATTTTAATACTTTGGCAGCGTTGGCACAAGTTCCTTACTTCATTATGCAAAGAGCTGCAGTTGACGTCTGCAAGAGAGAAGAAAGAAGGCAAAAAGAGAGAAAGTAGTTAATTATTACCAAGATTCACTGAACAGATTGGCTTTTTGAATCAATCAGTACTTGTACTACATTGCCAGACTCTGACATTCTGCATAGACATTTTTAGCCAGTAACACTGTTTCCGGATAAATTTATAAGAAAATTAATGAAAAAGGTTTGAAAACTTTGAGTTTTAACGATAAGGACAAAATAAAGGGTAAAGTGAATAGTACCAGAATTGACTTTTTAGTGTAAAAATATGATTTTTCGTTAAAGTGAATAGTACAGTAGGCTTTTCGTTAAAACTCTCTAAATTAATTATTTTGCTACTTCTGGTTATGAAAATTCATGTGGCATGTGATGGATTTTATCACGATCTAGCATAGTGTATAAAAAAATCATCACCGGTTGGTCCTGTGGTTGAGGATGAATTTCAAGCTTATATTCTACATGGTATGTTCTAAGTTCGATTTCTGGTGCTGGTGAATCGCATGATGGTAGCCAGTGGCAAATTAAAATATTTCTGTGAGTCTTTTCGGTCCTCAAAAAGATGGATTGCCATATCAAAGCCACACATTGATCCCATTTAAAAAAAAAAAAAAAAAAGCTAAGGGCATAAAATGTTTTTGGTCTTAACCCAAATAACTATATATTGTACATTGTACTTTGCTAACAAAACATAAAAAACATTGGAGGGTTGATACAACTTCAATCATGATGTACAGAAAAAAGGTCAATGATCACACTAATTATATCATAAATGTTAATACCACACCTAACTTCTTAGTTAAATAGTTGAAGAGACACCATGTGATCCCTTAGTACCTATCAATCCCCATCCGCCCCACCTACATGTTGCACTCCCCTTCTTTACAAAATTTAGGCGGTGCCACAACCAACATTGGTCACTGTCTTTGCCATTGAAAAAAGTTCTCCTATCACTTGGTACAATACTTTAAGTTTAAGGTAAACTCTTTGACACATGTAAAAGGGTTTACATGATTCTTCATTATGAGAGTTGATAGACTTGATAATTTTTTATACGATCCGTTAATACGATACAAAAATGACATAAAATAAAGGGTTTCGGATCAATATGATAACTAATCGGATTGTTATCTAGTCACCTGTAAAAAACCTGTTAATAACAAATCCTTAACGGGTTTACACGCAAGTAACCCATTTCAACCCATTAAGAAAAAAATTATTTTGATGATTTTAAAGTTAAACTACTAAAAAAAACTTACTATAAATACAGTAGTCATATAGTCATAGTGTATATATTGTATATTAAATATGTATTATTGTATTATTATTCTATATAAGTTTTTAAAAAAATAAGTTTTATTTATTTATTTTTATCATAAGAGTTTCTTATTATCATTACTGAGATAAAATTTACTTGACTTGTTGTCCAAAATTCAAATCAACTAGTATTGTATATTTTTTGTCAAAACTAATATTGTAAACGACCTAACAAAGATTTTTGCTCTCTCTCTCTCTCATACAATCATACTCATGCATATTATACCCTCTTAAAAATGAGATTAAAGCATTATAAAAACATTAAAAAATAAAAATATCAAAGTAACTTAAAATTACCAAACACATTAAAAAAAATTATAATAACTAATTTATAAGTGCGAATACTAAGGCTTTTTCATTAGGCTCTTATTTTGGGATATGGAAGTGATGATGTGGTATGTATATACCCATATGGTATTAAGTTTTTCATTTGATTATTTATTTGTTTAAATATATTTTATTTAATGGGTAACGAGTCAGGTCATATTATCCATTAACATTAACGTGTCGAGTTCAGGTCATTTCATATTACCCGTTCATTTTAACAGGTGTTACACAACAAGATCCGTTAATATATTGAGTACGACACGAAAACGATACGCACACAAGAAATATAACATAAATGCCAGGCCTAAGAGTTGAGCTTGTTATTTTGAAACAACGTGGAAGGTTAGATATATATAGGCATCACCTTATTTATCACAGTTAGATGAGTTTGAATTTCGAGATTCGTGTAATAGATAGGCACAAATCTCAAAATTCAAACTCATCTAACGGTGATAAATAGGTTAGTGAGCATTACCACCACTTGAGGGTGGTGAACAAAATTTGCACTCTATAGACACTACTTCTACTTGAATTTACCTACTTTAGCCTCGAATTAGACTAAACTGTCATCCCAACAGCCTGACTCAAGTTTCCACGCCAAGTTACTCTGTCACCCTGGTTCCGTCATTAGTCGGTGGGTTGACTCGTGTACATTCACATTTTAAATCATGTTTTGACGAGTTGATCGAAATTTAACTCAACTTTGTTTACGCTAAACTGAAAAGAAATTATGTTGGTTGTCAATTAACTATCAAATTTACAACTCGTTACATACTCATGTTCTTGCTAATAAGCAATGGTTTTTGCAGGTTCTTTGGTCACATCGGCAGAAATGGATAGGAACACAAATACAATGTGGATTTACCCCAAACTTAGGCAAACGGTCGTATAAAGTTGATTAGCCCCATTACCATTGAATTAAAGAACAAAAAGATGATGTTTCTTTGTGTAATCGGCGCCCATGTGGTGGGTGGGCCCACGAAAACTAAAAATCGGATTCCACAAAGACTAGCTTTTAATTTCTTAATTGACATGTACACCTTGCAACTATCAATAACGATTATGCATTATTGCATCTTTCATCACAATTGAGATAATTTCTAAGTTTTTATTTTCTGCCACCCAAAACCCAAAAGGAATATATTTTTATCTTCTTCCTGTACCCTAATATTGCTGGATGATGGTTCTTTCCAGATCATTTTTGTAAGTATTCTAAGAATAAATTCATTTTATTTGTTAATCGTACATCATGCGGTCAGCTTTCGTTTCGTTAGGTACTGTTTGTGTTCTATTTTAAATAAAATATTTAAAATAATTTCTGACCGCAAGATGATTGATGAACGAATAAGATGAACTCATTCTTAGGATCCTCACAAAAAAAAAATCTGGATAGGATCCTATTCCATACCCCAATACCAATGTACCCCCATTTCTTTTCTTTTGTCACCCACTTCCACCTCGACCTCCCTCAAATTCCAAAGGCTTTGTAGTTTGCACCCTTCACTTTGTTGAACAAAAAGACTGCGATGCTGGGGTGGAAAATAATTTGTTTCAAGTTGGAGGGCATTTGAGCAAATTAGGAGCCAAAGGGTGCCCTATGAGGAATGCCTTTTCTTCTTCTTGCTGTGGAAGGAGGTGGAGGCGGCGTGGGCGGGCATATGTCTTGTTGTGAGCCTTCACGCAACTCTTCTCTCCTCCCCATTGCCTCCTCATCCTTCGCCTCTAAGGTAAAGTTTGCATCCCCATTTCTATTTATTCCCGCAAGCTTCACCATTGCCAACCAAAATAACAAAAAATTAAGAAAGATGGTAACTTTTATTTACAAATTTACACTCCATCAACCAATCTAAAAGGGTCGTGATTTTCACATTTCCGTTTTGTGTTTCTGTCCCTTGTTTTTTTCTTGAATTTATTCAATCTAATGATTAGAAAAAAGAAAAACCAGAGAGAACATAGTGCAAAAACCACTTCTCGTAAAAAAAATTCCAATTTAATGAATGTGATAAAATGTGGTGGCTCATGAGAATGATCATTGTCAGTGGTGGGTAAATGATGGTGATAGTGATGGAAATTAGATAAATGTGGGAATAAATTTATGAGCACAATGTGAAGCGAAGCAAGCAAGAGAAAGAGGGTTGTTTTTGAATTTGATTTTTGGAAAAATAAATAAAATTAAATTAATGAAATGCTAACCTTACAGCCGAGTGAGCAGAAACGAACAGGATCCAAGAGGCTTCTGCCACAGAGTTCACAAATGTGGGGAGATCCCTTACTCCCAGCCTTCGGCTGAGGCCTCTCATTCAGAAACATAACTCTGGCGCTGTTTATCACGTATGTCTGAACTCCGTTTATGTCTAATGCCTTCTGCACCTCTGAAACCCTCACCACATCATGGTATGAAGATCTCCTTATCTGCAAAAAACCCACCAAAAAAATTATGAAATTTGAATATCACAACGCCAACAAAAATATGGGGAAATTTTGGTTTTTTGTTTCGAACAATGTGATACCCTAAACCACTCTAATCGAAAAAGGGGATTTGAACTTGGTGGAAGGCGGCAGAGACATTAACCTGACAAACTGGCCTAACCCGCTTTCTAAAAAAAAAATGTTGAGATAGAGGAAGAGGGTTGGTGGAAAAATTAATCAGGATTTTACCTGAATGACTTGGTGATCTTTGTGTCCGGAGGACCTGCAATAAAAGCAGAAAGCGTCTCCACTGCAATCTAAGCAGAACATGTTGCACTCACTTCTGGTGGCGTCTCCATGTGTACGGCAGACTCTGAAGAATGATGTGTTGAGCAACTGCTCCAGCCATGGCGGCACCAGCATTGTCCTGTCCTGTAAGATTTATGAAACCCAAAAAGTCAAAATGCAGATGGAAATGGGGGATATTAGAAAAAATGACCAAATGGGGTGCGTTTATCAGAAAGAAAGACAAGAACTTTACCATTGCGAGCAAATCGGTATCTAGAAAAATGTGATGCTTTTGCTTGGCTTGGAACTTTTTGTGAACCCAATGGCCGAAACGGTGAAATTTGCAGGCTCAGAGTACTTGCAGAGGAAAATGCAGAGAGAGAGAGAGAGAGAGAGAGAGAGAGAGAGAGAGAGAAGGAGAGAGAGGAAAAGCCTAGACGACCTGCAACTTAGACTTCAACAACAAAACAGCGCCTAGACTGGGAGACAAGGCTGATAAACTAATGTGGAGAGCGCTTAAGGATTGGACGGCTGAGGATTGGGCGTGGTGGCTGAAGCAAAGGGGCAGCCGTCGGATGGATTTGAGAGAGATGGGTAGGTTTGGCGCTTACGCTAATTTGGATCTTCTTTGCGTCTCTACTCAAGCGAATTAGTTGTTCATCAAGTGTGATCTGGCCCTTATTTCACTCCACGTGGCATATTTTACACGTGGCTCAACATGGTCGGTCCAATAATTATAGGAATCATCAATTAATTGATGAAGCTTAAGAGGGTAAATAGCGAAGAAAATGATGGTTTTATAACATTATGAATTTGTTTTCAAGATAGTGCAACATAAATTTCTCGCTTCTAAAATATT
Source organism: Pyrus communis (assembly GCF_041283825.1). Lineage (NCBI taxonomy): Eukaryota > Viridiplantae > Streptophyta > Magnoliopsida > Rosales > Rosaceae > Pyrus > Pyrus communis. Next base: position 12,809,894 of record NC_142578.1, on the reverse strand, counting down.
TGTATTTGACAATTAGTATTATGGTCCAACAATATTTCTCTTCACTTGTAAGTAAGAGATCTTAGTTTCGATTCTCATCAAAACCAAAATTATTATGGCTAGTCCATTATGAGGCTTAACGACTCCCCACCCCCTATTATACTTCAAAAGATAGTCGCACATGTTATGTTGTTCAATTATCAATTTCTTTAGGCAATATTTAAGCAGGATGCAATGGATGTGATTAAGTTTATGCTTTCCAAATATGGTTTTGATAATTATGATAAGTGATCCAGTAAAAAAATGTGAATAGCAGCTCCTTAGAGAAAAAAATGAAAAGTTCTGGGTTTACTTTCACGTGTCGTCCAGGTTCTTAAAGAACACAACTCTCAAAAAATATATGATATTTTGGAACATGTTATATTGATTTATCTCAGAAGGAAAATGCATGGGTGGAACTAGACTATCATATTAAGATAAACAAAGCCATATTAGGAAATTGCATGGGCGTTGCCAAGTAAATGTAGCCATGGCTTGTTGACTATTTAATAAACAAGATTACATTTTTTTTTATTTTATTTTATCCAATAATAAACAAGATTACACTGCTTACGTTTTGGTTGGTCACGCAAGGCTCTTTAAATGCATAATTTTAGGTAGGATGACACTAGAGAAAGAATTTTTTTTTAAAATCGTCAACTGCTACACCATATATGATTTTCAAATATGATCTAAAAAAATAATTTTCTTAGCATTTTCCTTTTAGGCAAAATGTCATGTCGAAAGAATTTTTTATAATACGTTGATTACACCAAGAATGAGTTATTTCAAGCCTTGTTTATATATTTATTTTTCAAAATATAGTACGATTATAAAGCCGGCATTATTCGAATGGATTCCAGCACTTGAAAAGATAATAAGATGGTCGGTAGGAAATGATTTCTAGTTCCCTTTTTATTATTTTTAATATAAGAGAGGATTTATTTTTTTATTTTTTTATTTTAAAACAAACGATATTATCTACATTAAGGTGTGAGATGAGCCAAGTCTTACAATGAGCTAGTAATATAACGGTTCAAATTTTCCTTTCGCGAGAATCAAACCTAAGACCTCTCACTTACAAGTGAAGAGGAACCACTAAACCGTAGTACTAAGTGGCAAATAGAGGGTTTTTTAATGGGTGGCTTGACTAAGTTAAATTCACAGAGGTAATAAGTTTTATTTTATTTTATTTTTTATTTTTTGGGTTAAACGATAGATTTGTTAGATTAGATGTTATGTTAGAGAGTCAACAAGGTTTGAACCCACGCCATGGTGCAAGGATAATACTCCTCTTCACTACCATGATAGAGGACCATTTACTGGTGGTAACAAGTTCACCTAATCATTGTTTAGAAACTTGTAAAATTAACAAGTTAACCCAATTCAGTCCACAAATACACACTTATTGAAAACATTAGTAATTGTCTATTGAAAACTTTTAAAATGCTAGGAGTTGACCCAATTCATTCACTCGCATTTATCCATGACTATTTCTGTATTCGTTCAGTGGAAGAGCACCAAACGTTTGAATTAATTGTAACAGCAAGTTAAAACCTATCAAGCTCATTGGGACAACACCAATTAGTACAATACCAATTGCATGGGTTTCTTTCCACCCATCTTGAGAAGATTATAAAAACATAAGAAAAGTGATCACTTGAATAGTGTTTTGGGCGCGACTATTTGCTTGTGTTTTTCTTATTTTGCCCAAGAGTATACGGAAAGAGAAGTTGAGTGGGAATAAGAATAATCTGAGATAATCTTGTTTATCAAAACAAATCAGATAACATAATACTTGATTTCAATGATTAAGTAACTAAAACCCTCCAATTTTAGTGTTATTTTAAATTGGTCTTAACTTTTTAAAATATTTCTTCAAGTATCCAGCCTTTTGAAAAAGTTAAGATGCCAAGCATTTGAAAGGAAGAAAACGGTACGTATTCCGACTTACTCTGAAAGACATGGTCTTTGGGTAACTACCCATCCTCAGGGGGAACAAGTCATTTCCAATGCCTAATTAGGAGCAATTGTGGGACTATGGTGTTCCAGGGCTGGAGTAAGATGAATCGAAGTAGAACTACCTCAGAAGTCCGGTCATAGACTCAACAGCCTCCTTTGCAGAACTGACTAAACAGATCAATGATGCCACCATCATCCTATTCCAGAATAAGTGGGCGAACTTCGTCAACTTTGTTGAGATAGACCATTCTTGTTTCAAAAGATTCGGGAAACTAATCCAGCAAGGAATCAGCAGGTTTCCTATAAACTTGGGGTCCTTACGTTCTAAGGATTGACGTGCACTGCAAGTAATCACCTTCAGAAGAGGATGCAATATCTAATTTCTAGATATCCTCATGGATTCTCCCGGTTTAATACGAATTCTACTATCGTAAAAGGTCATCTTCTCGACTGGTATAAATGTGTCATTCTAAGGTTCATCTCTGGTAAAGAAATCTCTGCCTACTTATTCTCTTGCCTACTGCTTGAATCTTAATATTTCTTATTAACTTGACCATCGAAGAGCATTTGACCAGCACGCACACACACACACAACCCCCCTTCCCCCGATCCAAGGCTTACTCATGGTTGTGTGTTCTTTTACAAGTTAATGAGTTTGTGCATCTTTGTCACTCACGGTGGTGTGCGAATGTGATTAATCCAACATATAGCTTTCCATTAATGCTTCTTTTTTTTTTTTTTTTTTTTGGGTCCTTTTGTTTAAGGCTAAAATGAAAAATTTAAGTTTAATTAAAATATGAGTGAACTTAAATTAAAATTGGTTGCCAATAAAGACACCCTTTTTGAATTTCTATCCTAGCTAGTGATCAAACACATTATTAGATTGTTAAGATGTAACGTCTTGATTAGTACTTGCATCACCAGGTGTGTATTGATATATCAATGCCAGACACTACTACATGTAGTAAGTCCTACATATTTAATTTCCTAAGTGTTAGGCGCAGAACAACTAATACACACACACACACACACACACACACACACACACACACATACATACATACATATATATATATACATACATACATACATACATATATATATATATATATATATATATATATATAAAGCCATTAAAGAAGTGATGCCCATTTTTTAATGAAAATGGGGATTAATTGTTGGACCTACATCACATCGAACTTTAATGATCCGAACCGTCTATTTTTTTAAGTTTTACCTTATAGATCATTCTTGCAAAATACTAGCCAAATCGGATATATTTGATGCATCTAATGGAGTTCAAAGAAATTGACGAATATTTTGTTCTTTATGAAACAATGAAATTTCAATGTGATAATTAAATAGTCAAATTGTTTCGGATTAAATTGAATCTTTGCAATGATGATCTATAAATTAAGACTTGCAGAGCAGACAGTTCGGATTGTTTGAATTCGACGTAGAGTGTGCTCTAAAAGTCTACAACTAGTCCCTATTTTTACCCAAAAATGGGATTCATTTGGATAAAGGGCCTGATATACCTGTATATACATACATGCATACATACATACATACATACGAGTCTGTTGAAGTTTGATTTTGTTTAGTTAAATAAGCTCGGCAGTTTATTTCGACAATATATTGATGGGGCTCTACTTGGTTAACATTCTTACTAGGTTTGATTCTGGAAATGTCATTAGCCTTTCACGATGAGAGAAGCAGAGATGATATTTGTAATTCTTCATTAGCTCTCATTAGCTTTTAAGGTTATCGGAGCAGACATTTATGATCACATGTATTTTATATTCATGAAATAGTCCAATATAAAAAATAAAAAAAAGATCAATTACATTTTAACCCCTCAGGTTTGAGATCAATTTCAATTCTTTACAACATCTTTAAAACATTTCAATTTCATACATTTACTTACCATTTTATTTCAATTTCATACATCTGTTAGAAAATGTATTAAGTAAACCGTTAAGTGATGACGTGGCAAATATGTGATCCATATTTGTGTTGATGTGGTTGCCACATTTGTGCCATGTGGTAAAAAAAATAATTTTTATGCATTTAAAATATAATAATATTTACCCTAACGGATGTATGAAATTGAAATAAAATGATAAGTAAATGCATGAAATTGAAATGTTTTAAAGATATTGTTAAGAATTGAAATCGACTCCAAACCTAAGAGGGTAAAATGTAATTTACCCAAAAAAGAAGAATTTTTATTATATATTAAACTTCATCTTATCATTTCCTTTGACAAATTCTCTGTGATATCAAATATAATTAGCTACCGAACATAATATTTAAACATTTATTTAAAAGTGTTGGGAAATAATTATGCGATTAAAAATAACATTGTGGTACCTAAGACATGAGTACTTTATAAGCCACTCATTTGGTCCTAAGATTTATAAAGACTATTAATTCAATAGTTGTCAAATTATCAATAATTTAATACCACTTTCATGATTTTGAAATTGATCACCTTAGATGAAGCTCTTACAATATGGAAATCAGTTGCTTATTATCTCTCGTGATATAGAATTAATAATTTTTTGTACAACTTTCTACAAATCTACTTATATTGTAACTTTTTGTTTTGTTTACAATTTAATAGTGTGTTGTTCTGTATGAACTATAAAAATGATAAATCACAGCTAAATGTGTAATGCATAATGTGTATAAATTGTTGTATGGTAGAAAGAATCATCTCTACACGAGTATAATTTGAGAAAGACACGAGATATAAATCTTGTCAATTTTTGAGTTCCCTCTTGTGAGAATTACACGAGTAAGTACCAGAATATCATGGATATATGATCATCTATTAGATAACGTCCTTTTGTCTTTTTATTAACTTCTTAGCTCTTAAGAAACGTACTATTTCATGTAAAACAATATGAAACTTCTGAGAAAGATAGACAAAGCCCTTTAACCTTCATGAAAAAGCATTTATTTTTGCCCGTGAAAGAAGAAAGGCGATAGGAAAAAGGAAGCTAGCAAGGCATGGACAATGATGTGAAACCGATGCATATTCTGCGGAGAGATGAGACTCAAAAGCTCACTGGATGCCCAACCGAAAGACTAGTAAAGAGGAGAAATCATTCATTGTGTCCTGAACACGAGTGATATATTACGTGTTATTGTATAAGTAGAGAGAAGTTAGGTTTATTATTTAAGTTTTTGTTAATTTTTTAATATAAATATCTCACCACTTGTATAATAACATGTAATGTGTTATGTTGTGTTTCAAAGATACTGAAAAATCTCTCCAAAACTCGTTTTCAAATTTTGCCATCTGTATTAGTAATAATCTATGTATATCTTAGATTCTTTTTTTTTCTCCATCATTAAGTTGCTTTCATTTGTATTGCTTAGGCCGCACCACTTGGGTTCAAAACTTCAAAAAAAAAAAACTTTATAACTTCATGATTGATGAATCAAATTTAAAATTATATACAAAAGCTAGGGATCGGATTAGTTTAAGGAGGCTGCTAACATCCAAGGTAAAATTTGTACTTTGATGGCTGATGTGATAATTTCTCTGTATAGTTCTAAATACTTATTATCTCTCTAAAAGATAAGGCAATTGACTTTAATTCGTGTAGTATTTGTTTAAAGGTGTTCTTATTGACACTTTAAAATTTTTATTGGACACTCTTTCTAACTCTTTATCTTCTTTCCAGAATGCCAATGACAACATCCTTAATTATACTTTACTCATTTTTATAGTTATAAAGTTTAAGGTATGACGGAGGGAGTATGCAACACTTTCTTTTCACTAAAATATTGGTGGAGTTCAACTTGTTTAAGACTAATTTCTAAATCAAATTTTGTGAACCAAATATGTGGATGTTGATGATTAGATTATTACTTACGTGTTGATTAACGTGTTTATTTTTTATTGGTGATACATCATTTTATTTGCCAATATGGTTTAAAAATTTGGTCTCCCAAGCGTTGTCCATTTCAACCAGACAAAAAAACCTTGTCAACATGTAAGGGGTTTTGCATGCGTGGTATAACATGATGTGCCTATCTTTTAGGAGAATGCCTTACATGAAATGAGTTTATCGTCATGTGGCTTTCCTTGTTTAATAATGTATTATCATGTGCAAGTTTTTTCTCCATTTGACAATATATCATTGAATTGGAATGTCACAAGCAGTAAACCCGTGACATATAAGTTGTCATCATCTTTTAGAGATGCTAAACTTCAAAAAAAAAAAAAAAAAAAAAAAAAAGAACGTCATCCGCCACTCGTCCTTACAAAAAAATAAAATAAAAAGCCTCACAGGAGGATGAATAAATAGCTTCTATAACCATTATAATCTTTATTTCATAACAATACAATTATACAGTATGCAGTATATATGGTTCCTTTGTATCGGTCCTTTGTGACAGTTTGGCCCCCTCTTTATGGAACGAAAAAGGCATGCATGTGTCACTTTAACGTAATCTAAATTTCACGTGAAATTTGTTCGTAAAAATAGTTTCACATGAAATTCAAACAACTCGTTCGAAATCATGTGCCAATTACATAGTGTATTTAACACGAGATTTCTTTCCCCTCTTGTTATGTTGTTAACGAATTGGCGGATATGGCTATTCTGAAAAAGAATCATGCTCACCTGATCAATTTGTGGGATCATGGTTTTTTTAGGGTCGGAGTAAGACTGATCCGAATATTGATACCTCAAAAGTCCGGTAATAGACTCACCAGCTCCAAGCAGAGCTAGATTAGATGGGACAACGGTGCCACCATCACCCTGTTCCAGGGCAATAGGGCAAAGTCCGAGCGACTTCGCTGGATAACCATGCTTGTTCCACAAGACACGAGATCTAACCTAGTTATGGACACAATTAGATTTCTTATAAGTCTTGGAGTTCCTACAATCTAGGGATTGGTATGCGCTGCAAGTAATCACAACTCCTAAGAGGATGCAATATCTACTTGTAGATATTCTCTAGGATTCTCCCGGCTTGGAACGAGGATAATATCCTAAAACTCTCCCCATAGTATAAATACTTGCATATAGGGTTCGGCTATGCTAACACAATCTCAATACTCTAATTCTCGTGTCCACTGCTTGAGCCTAAAACTGCTTGCTAACTTGACCGTCAGAGTCTTTGGCCAACACCTTCCCCCCTCCCCCCGATCTTAGGCTTTCTCACAATTGTTTTCTATTTTGCAAGTTGCTCGAATTTGTGCCTCCACCATCTGACGTGGTGCGCTATTTGGTTCTAATAATGGGTGCTTTCAATTAAGAGTGAACTCATATTCCTTTCGACCATATCAGTGTACCAACATGGAAACCTTTCCTAGACGATCACCCAGCAATCGTGCCATCACACCAATTGATGAAGATGCCTACTTCATGGATCTAGTCTGGGATAGTGTCCTAAAGATATGCGCGTCAGTGAAAGACTTTCGGAAAAGTTTGCGAGCTAAAGATGAGTGAGACTCTCTAGATTCAAAACACAGATGAAAGATATCGAAGACACCGTCGTCCGTTTCAAAAAAAAAAAAAAACGACCTTCTAAGTCTCTTGTGCGACGACTTATATTTCTTTGTCGCTCTAACCCTATCTTCACGAGCTTTACGGGACAAGTGTAGGCTTTGTCACCCAATTTGTTATGCAACAAATTATTTCTTTGCACGACGTAGGTTTGTTTGTCGCAAAAGGTGTTAAATGTAGTTGTGATTATAAGAAAATTTACTGACTATGTTAGGGAATTCCTCATCTTCATCCTCATCTTCATATCAAGTAAGTAAATGTGCCATTAAACTTTAAAGAGGATTCCAGGGATCTTTTAATCATGTCTGTTTATCGTACATTGTGCAGTCTGTTTATCATACATTGTACTGTTTGTGTTTAATTTTAAATAAAAATTTAAAATGATTTATGGCCGCACGATGTATGATGAACGGACATGATTAAAGGATCCCCAGGATCCTCACAAAGAGGATTCAAAGAGGGATCCTTATTCCATACAACCAACATTCAATGAGATAAATCATTAATTGACGTGGCATGTACACATCATATTGTAAATCAATGTACTACAAAAATATATTCTCCCTAACATTTTCCTTAAATACTAATTGATATAAAGTTTCAATCTAATTTTATTCCTTTCCTTCCAAAAATTGATTCTTACATGCATGGGCAAATTAAAACGTCGTTTCTTAATCCAAAAAAGTAGTCAGGCATATTTTAACCCTATATGTGTGAGCCTCACATGCAACTTTTGATGAAAGTTGGAACAAAAATTGCAATTTAGACTAAATGATTGTGATTGATTAACACCGCTGCTTTCATTGCATAGGTCATCTTGAGACCACCTTTTTGGTCATCTTGAGGCAATCCGTGTCTACATGCCTGGATGATTTGTCCAATTTGTGATGTGGTAGAAACTAACACACAAATTAAATCCTATAAATTATGCAATCGTAGTACGAGTAAGTAGGAATTGTTCTATTCTGGGGATTAGAAGGGATGCTAATCAGCACAAATTAAACTTATAAAACTAAAAACTAAGTTAAACTAACAACAAAACATTAATGACTGAGGGGATTTTGGACAAATTTAATAAAAACAAGAGTAAATGGCAGAAATTAAATTAAGTTGTGAATGAAATATGGATGAAAGGATAGCTAAATGATTCTTCTCCACACATGAATCATATGCATACAAATCGATTTGCAGTTATTCTTCTTATAAACCATGAATGACGATGCTCCAAATTAACTGTGAACAACACTAATGAACTCTTAGATTTTCCTAAGTTCATTGAATTGGACTTAGCGACGCAACCAAATTATTCTTCTCAAGTTCCTTAACTATGAAAAGCATGATAGAGATGCATCACAAAGATCATTAAGTTCTGTGAAAATCATAAGCATTGAAAAAACATTTGTAACTTTGAAAAGCATGATACTCCTGCCAAGAATTTACTTAACTCAATCATGACTAGTGACTTTTACTACTTGCAAATATAAGTTCATAGCGATTAGGTGAAATTCCCTTATATTCTAGCATCAAATCTCCGCATGCAAACTAAGTGTGCACCCTTAATAAACATACAAGAATAAGTTCTCTATAAAGTAGATAAGTAAATCGCATTCATGTTTTATGAAATAATAGCTGGATGTAATCAATTTATATAAAATATATGATCATGGCTTCAAATTCACCTCTAGCTAAAAAGAAACTTAGCTACACATGTTCATCATAACTGAAAAACAATCTAAAATAAACATTGAAACGTAAAACAAAGAGAGAAAGAACTCTGAAAACTCCAGCAACTTCCATGGATGAATGGCAGGCATGGCACCCCCTAAATCGTTGCAGGAATATCATATATATAGGGGGAAACGGCTGAATCCAAGAAGGAAAGGTTTTTGCGTTTTAAATTATTTTAGAACTCTAAGAATTAGGTAGAAAGTGTTGGAATGTGATAGGATTCCTCTTTGCAGTTGGAGATAAGATAAGATAATGTTGGATAAGATAGGATAAGATAGGATAAGATAGTGTTTCTCTCCAACTAGAAATCTTTTTTCTTGTGTAATTCCTTGTTTTCCTCAGCTTTAATTTCTCCAAAGTTTAGCACATGTCTAACACCATTTAAACACCAAAAACATCTAGCCCATATGCTATCCAATCCTAATCCAAAACTACTCCAAATTGCTCTATTTAGCAACTTATTGTCATCTTTACCAACTGGACCTACAATAATACGAAAATAACTTAAATTACCAAAATAAATGAAAATTAACTAAGTAAATGCAAAGAAATAAGATAACAAAATCGCATAAATATGCTCCTATCAATTTGACAAGGGTTTAAAGTAACATTATGGTCTATTCAACTGCGGCTAGCTTAAGGTATTTCCTAAGAATATTGTACTTGTAGGCTTGTGGCTAGGGTTTAGTAAGATAATATGATGAATGATATACAGTAGCAACATAATAAAGTGGTCCTAGCTTTTCTTTGTTTTCTTCTTTTATTAGTTGTTTGTTGAGCTTAACTGTTTTCTTTAAACTGATAGAGATATATACTGATCAGTATAAGTGGTCGTCTTTGATTTATTTGCATTGATATGCACTTGGATTAGAAAACTTGGATCATATTGTGCAACTTTCCCAGCCCTAAATATTCTTGGATCATGTTCCTACTGCTATGGGGATAATGCATGTTCCAATATATATATCCTTTTAAAACGGGAAAAACAGAATGGTCTGTACTCTTACTTGGAAAGAGAAACAAATGCTAAGTGATTCGTACAATGCAATTTATGGTCCGAGTCTTTCTTTTTGCATCGGTGTCCGAATTTTATTATGTACTTGAATGATGGCTTTTCAAGTATTAAGATTTGGCTTAAATGTAAAAATGGTTAATGTGTTTTACTCTATCGGTCAATTTAGTTCATGTGTTTTCAATTTGACCAAATTGGTCCCTGTGTTTATATTTGCTAGCCAATTCAAGACAATCCGTTAAAAGACAATAAAAATTGACATGTCCTAAATCGCATATTGCTCAAATGAATTGAACAAAGTGTCAATTTCTAAAGATAGGCATTGTATCTGTTTAGTGGGCGTACATAAAATGATGTTTTTGTCCTCTCATTTGCCTGACACATGTCAATTTTGATGGGTTTTTAATGGAGCCTTGAATTGGCAAATGAATGTAAACGCAGGGACCAATTTGGCCAAATTGAAAACACAAAAACTAAATTGGTCGATAGTGTAAAACACAAGGACTATTTTGACATTTAAGCCTTAAGATTTAGAATAAATTAGTGACAAATGCACTATAAAAATATAATAGATATATAGATAGAGAGGTATTAAAAATGAACTACATGAGCATTACAAAACAAATAAATGAAAGGTTTTCAAATGAATAATTTCAAGTAGCTAGCCATTTATAATTTCCTTTAAGTTCTTTTTATTTTTTATTTTTAAAGGGCAACAACTGGTAGCAAGCCACTTTTATCTTCGGGGGCCGGGAAGATTCACGTAAGTATTTCAACTTCTCTCTGACCACAAATCTGACTTCTACACCAACGACAAGTTTTGAACCAAGACCGAATACTTTGATACTTGGTAATTAACTCGGTAATTCCTCATCCAAACACGACATTATGATTTAGAGTCACTGATCGGCAATGATTTTATATTAATGGAGTGAGCCTTTTGTACCTTTAATTTAGGAATCCTCATTCTCCATCTGAATGTATCAACACAACAAAGCAACTAAGACCATTTTGGTCTCTTATCATTCATTCTTGGATTATAATACTCTCTGTTCACCGGCGGAGCTAAGTACAAGGCTTCGGTGGGCTATAGCATAGGGAGAGTTTTAGTTTTTATGTTTAAAAACACTAATCATTTGGATTATTTTATGATTTTAAATTGTCATAGCCCACATAGCAAAGAAAATTTCTGAATCTTATGACAGTTTTTAGGAAAAATAAGAGTTAATAAATGTTAAATAAACTCATTATTTTAACCAATACTAAAATTTAATAGTAATAAATTAAAACTTCCATACCACACATGGTTCTTTTATTTTATTCATTTGAAACTTTTGAAGGCTAGAAGCCTAGAAAATAGACTATAAGTTTCTTGCTTCAAATTTTTACTTTCAAGTTTACTGTTATATTACTGTATGTAGGCAACAAAAAACATTGAACATTTAATTTCGTAGTAATATTTTTAGTTTAGCCCACCCACACAATAATTCCTGGCTCCGGCATTGTCTTTGTTGACATATGTTTCACACTCACATGGACTGTTTCATGTATCCAACCGCTCAATCCATTCAACCGAGATTTATATGGTTTTTTACCTAAAATATCGTCTTTAAATTTTAACTACCAACAAGATTAGCCAACCAAACTCTCCATTGTCGTTAGCCAGTCAAGCATTTTAGGTATAATAATGGAGTTTGCCTTTCAAATCTCATTAATAACTTGAGCCATATTGCATTATTGGTTCTTTACAACCAAAATGAGAATCTCCCTTTCTCAACTGTGTATTGTTTATTTAGCATGATCAAAGTACATACGAAGAAACTTCAAGGATGCATCGTTGTAGAGAGAAAAAAAAAAAAGGACTTCAAATTATTAGGTTCTTTTACATTTCTCTTTTTCTGACTGATGAAAACTTGAAAAGGAGAAACCAATTACGAAGTGTTGATGCTCAAAGATAAAAGATTAGAAGGAGTTCGAGTGCATTCAAGGTCCAATGCATTACATGGCCATGAGGAAAAATTGACCTAAATCATATGAAGGCTTATTAATAAGTAAAAACTCGCACTCGGGGTCAAAATGAAAAGAGAAATTGGCTAAAATAATCATAAATCAATTCTTAATTGTTGAAAGGATTAAAAGTAAGACGACGTAACAAGGAAAAATTGGTGATATAGCCAAAATGTAAACTATATATTGAAAACAGGTCATTTCAGCAATCGAAATTTGAATATTTATCATGCAGCTTGGTGTACAGTAGAAGGAGCATAAATAAAACTTAGCCCAAGTCTTAAAGATAGACAATAATGTAAAAGTTTTACTCCTAATTAATGTGAGTGAGACCAAACTATATTCAATGTATATGTGTTTTGATATTAAGTAATTGGACATAAATTAGTATTAGACTTTATATATTTAATTACTCATTTTGAATTAAAGGGTGGTTAAAACCTCATAGGAAACTGAAAGTGAATTAAAGTGGAGAGATTGCGTTACTAGAGACAAATCCTAGATAGGTGTACGTTCTAAATCGGGAGAATCTTAGAGGATATCTAGAAGTATGTTGTAACCAAACTCGCGTACATTTGCCGACGGAGGCAAAATCCACTCGGACTAGCCTGTGATCTTCGATGAGGAGAGAATGAGTTTGATTGGGGGGGGGGTGTGTGGTTGAATTCGGAAAAGGCTGTCTATATATCTTCGGGAAGGAGAATCAAACCACGGGTAGTCCTATGAAAGAATGGCATGAACCATCCTTGACGAATAGCCTATAACGGGGCATTAGGAGATGAGTTCTCCATGGATGTGTCTATGTGTAGATGATGGTGTAAGGGCCTCTGTTAGCTATCATGAGAGTGTTGTGTGGTAAAGAATATAAAACTTAGAGAGAAGGATGTGATGTCTATAGGTAGACTACTGTATTTATAGGGATCTTGAGAGTTCTTGTAGGGAAAGTAATATTCATCAATTTGGAAAACTATCTAGGAGGAAATCTAGGATAAGGTATCAAGTCTTTCTAGAATCATGATTATATTGCCTAATCCATAAGATATCAAAATTTGACTTTAACTAGGGTTTCTTTTACTTGGGAGTGGGCCCTAAAAAATCATGGTCCCACATGGTGTTGTAGAATGTACTTGGCTTAGTCCGAGATAGAAATAGTCGGAGTTCAAAGCTTTCGACTATTCCCTCCAATGGCATAGAACTAGGTTTGAATGTTATAATCCACAACCTTTTTGGTTGTGTATTCATTCCGGAGGCCGAATGATGTATTGGACTTCCGAGTTAGGACCCATGTGCCCGTGCCTATAGTTTGCCAATCATAATTGTAATTGTTATGGTTTGAGCCTCTCAAGCTGCTAAGCAGGATAGGCTTAACAGAGACTCATCTGACCACTTTGAATTTTTAGACTTGCATTTATGCGAAGTTTCAAAGTTTATTCATAATTTTGGAATTTATGTATTCCATTTATGGCAATGGATGGTGGAAGAAAGAACAAATAATGGTGTGCAAGGATCTGAAAAGATCATCCCCAGCTTTGGGTCTTCTATCATGGATATACATGTAATCATGTATATAATCAAAATAGTACTTGTCTCTTGTAGTGATGCCATGGTTTGGATCAAGGTTGTTCACTTGTCCGATGGGCCTTCAAGTTGTTTTCCTCATTTGTCTTTGATGATGCCTTCGAGAATTCCAGAGGATATCTAGGGATAGATATTGTGTCCTATTCGAAGTGTGATTACTTGCAGCACATGCCAATTCCTAGATTGTAGGAACTCCAATATTTATCTGATTGAGTCCATATTCATATTAAATTGCGTGTTTTGCAGTTAACCTTCGATTTTAGCTCATTGGAATGACTTGAATTGGTTGGAACCCTTGGATTAATTGTTGACTTAATTATAACTGTGTGCAACCTAAACTTGTAGGTCGTTACAACACGTTGTACGTTGTTTGATATGAATCCAGTAGAAAATTCTAGTGTGCTTTATGAGTGGTAAAATGGCAATAACGTTTTCCACGTAACTCGGAATTATGTTCCTCAAAATTGTACAGAAAGTTGACTTCCATATCTTCACAATGATATGTGGTACAAGACCCAGTTTTCTCCAAGTAGGTACAGGTTAATCTAAGAATTTGGTAGTGCTACTGCAGTGTGCTGCTTGAGTTGGCTTGCTGTTTAGTTGCTTTGCGTGCCAGATTTGAGACCGTTCTTTCTTCTGGAAAATTTTGGAAAAATAAGAATATTGTAGCTTGACTTTTTATGTTTCCAGGCATTTATGGCATGTTGTGTAGAAAAATCGGGAAAGCCTTGAGATATTCGTTCTTTCATAGATGCGGAGTTCTAATAGGAATGCAGCTTCGACTGACATCGTACGTAAAACTGAAAATATTGGCTCTGTTGAAAATGTTAAAACTTTGAAACAATGGTCTTGGCTGTTTTGGCTTTTGTCTCTAACCGGTCTTGTGTCGAAGGTCATCCCGGAAGTCAACATTTCGTTGAAAATCATTCGAGTGTGCATACTGGGCTTTAGTTATGATTATATTGCCCCTAGAGCTTTGCGCGAACACTTTTCCCCTATCAGAGTGTTGATGGACTTGAACTGAGTTGCATGTAGACTTCAGCTGAGAGGCCTACGAGTCGAACCTGCAATAAGGTGTTGGTTCGCACGGAGCCAAACCTTCCTTCGCTTCCTGGCTTGGAAGCTCTTTTCTCTAAGTCCTTTTTATAATTCTTTGTGTTGTAGCATAATCATTATGTTGTATTGTAGAACCATCATGATTCATATTTGAGTTCGAAACTTGAGACTTAGTTCCAAAGTTGAACTATTATGATTTTCTAGGGGTGACTTGCCCCAATGTACTTTTCGTCGTCTTGAGACTCTATCATGCTCGTCAAAGAGGTTGGGTCGTTGTCAGAGTTACTAGCTCTACTGAAATAGTGTAAGATTGAGTTAGTCCTACACCACATGATCTAAAAGGGAGAAGGGATGTTGAAACAACACATATCCCCTTCGGAAAAACGATAACAAATAGTTAGGTCAAGCTCTTTGTTTCAAGGTAAAGTGATTTAAACTTTTCGAAGTAATAAGATATTAGAACAAAATAAATTAAGGTATTAAAAACCCTCCCTTTTTGCATTCATTGGGGAAAATTTGGGCCTTGCGATAAAATTCTTCTTCACATCATATGGAGTTGAGGTTTGTGATTATTCAATCCAACATGAAGTGATTGTGACTATCGTCATTGTTTTTATTGCCGCTCATGGATAGAATTTTTACCAATAAATCAATCGTGATTTGGCCCAAATAGATCTATTTTTAAAGCTTAAGACGTCCTCAACAAATCCTTAGAAGGAATCTTCCTTGAAATATGCCATCTTGACCTTCATAATACCCAAAATGCCCAAAAATGTCAATCTAGAAAAGCTGCGCGTTATGCCTTCTTTTCTTCACCAAGGTCAAACAGCTTGGAATTACATTTTGGAATTTTGATACAATTATCTTGAAAGGCACAAAAATCCACTCAAATTGAAATTACTCTAAAGTTCCTCTGTTTGGTCACATTTTGCACAATGTAGATTCGCGTGTCGATAGAGTGGATGGGGAAATATGTGTTTACTTTCAATGAAAGCACTAGCTGTTGGAACCAAATTTGCGCACATCCCCAGACGGAGGCAAAATCTATCCGGACTAGTCCATGATCTACGATGAGGGGATAATGGGTTTGAGGTGTGAATCATCCTTGAAGAATGGCCTATGGTGGGGCGTTGAGAGATAAGTTCTCCATGGACGTGTCTACACATAGACGGCAGCGTAAGGGCTTCTATTATTCATCATGAGAGTATGTGTGCGTTAAAGAATATAAGACTTAGAAAGAGAATGATGTGATGTTTATAGGCCTGAGAAAGAGAGAAAGAGAGAGAGAAAGAGAAAAAAGAGAGATGTGAATGTAGGTGGATATCTATGGTAGTCTCGTAGAGAATAAAGTGGTCGTCCTAGAGAGAGATAGATCTAGAAAAGAGAGATCTTATAGAAATCTTGAGAGTTCTTGTAAGGAAAGTAATATTCATAGATTCGGGAAACTATCTAGGTGGAAATCTAGGATAAAATACCTAATCTTCCTAGAATCAAGATTATATCGCCTAATCACTAAGATTTCCTAATTGACTTTAACTAGGGTTCCCTTTACTTGGGAGACAAGTAATACATTTAATAGGCTTCAGCCTATCCTACCGGATTACGCTTGATTAGCTTTGGGCATTCCAATCATTCTCTTCACGTTTCATTGGCCCAGAAGATTGTAGGAACTCTAAGACTTATCAAGATATAGTTGATTCCATACTGGATCAAATCTCGTGTCTTGCAGGGCAACCATGGTCAATCCAGCAAAGTCTCTTAGACTTCGTCCATTGCTTTAGAACAAAATAATGGTGGCACTGCTACTCCATTTGATTCAGCTCTGCTCAGAGCTGTGAGTCCAATTAAATAACGACACAAAGGTGAAGTTATTGCTTAGTTTCTATCTAGTGAAGTGGTTTAATACTTCAACACTTAATCATTCAAAATCATTATTAGTCCATATGATTCAAAATCCTCATTACTTGATATCGATGGACTATTTTCCCTTAACAACTATCCTGTTCCATAGGCTATCTGACGGTCAAGTTAGTAAGCACCTATAAGATTTAAGTAGTGGGCAAGAGAATTAGAGTAGGATGATTGCTTTACTAGTGATGAACCCTAGAAAGATGTATTTATACCAGTTGGGAGAAAGACCTTTTCAGGGGAGAACCCTAGAGAATGTTTAGAAGTAGACATTTCATCTTCTTAGGAAATTGATTATGTGCGGCACATGCCAATTCCTAGATTGTACGAACTCCAAGATATATAGGGAAACTGGCTAATTCCATGTTGGATCAGGTTCCCATATCTTGTAGAATAAGCATGGTCAATCTCAGCGAAGTCGCTCGGACTTTGCACACTGCTTCACAGGATGATGTCGACATCACTACTCTATTAATCCAGCTTCGCTCAGAGTTGTTAAGTTCATAATTGGACTTTTGAGGTAACTATACTCCGATCTGCCTTACTTCGGCCTTAGAAAACCATGGTCCCACAATTTCCCCTAACTATGTATTTGAAAGGAGCTTGTTCCTCTTGAGGATGGATAGTTATCCAAAGACCATGCCTTTGGGAGTAAGTTTGGAATACGTATCGTTTATTCTTCTGTCTCCATATGGCGATCCAGTTTTGTAGAGTAGACGAGACGTTGCCAATTTAGGCATGCTGTCTTGAGCATCATGCCATAAAAGTCGTAATGATAAAGTTTGCCTTTGTTGTGTGTGCACATAAAACGAGAAACTTCTGCCAATATTATCAACTGATTCTAATTGTCGAATTTGCTAATCCTAAGAGAGGTTAGTCTGCATTCAATAGATGAATGACTTTGCGACATATCACCTACATAACCACAAACTTTTCCCTTCATTTTCTAAAAAAATCTCTAAATCGATCAAAGAAAAAAGGCTTTAACCTATTCACACGTACATTAAAAAACTTTCTAATCCCTTTAGTTTTCTCTCATGGCCGCATCTTCAAGAAGAAATTCAAAATCATCCAAGAATTCTTCATGCAGCCAAGAAAAAATGCCATACCTTTGTTCAAAGCCATCAAGACCTTTTAAACCAATTTAGGGTTTAGTAGGAAATTGGGCACAATGTACGAGCTGAACTTCCTACTTCGTCTGATCATTGACATCCCTGCACTAAAATGCACCCATGGTATTTAGATTAGGCCTGAGATTCCTTCTATCCGATCTTCCAAAAGGCATTTAGGTAAGCTATGACTTGGCCCTAGCCGTTTTCTGGCTCGTTACATTCTTTGAACTACTCAATCATTTGTACGGGGATGATATTGGACTTTAAGTATTCATGATGCTGTATAATGTGCGAAAAAGCTTCGATGGCCATTACTATGTCATGCCAATACCCAACTTTATATGAGCGTTGTATATCTTGGATATTCCTTGGCAAGATAATGATTGGTTCAAGGATATCTTGGTAGTCGATGGCGATTGGGAGGGTGATATCTCAAGGGTTAGAATCCTAAAGAAGATGAATAATTTCACTATCGAGAAGAAAAAGACGTTATGTCGTTCTGACAAACATAAACCTAGAAACACCTACATGATAACCTCTCATAAGATAGTCTCAACCTCCTTTCTTTCTATCTCAAGAATTGACGCAATAGTAACAACATGAATCCAAGCTCAAATCTTTATCTTTGCAACAGGAAGTAGCTTCGCCGCTGTGCCAAAATGAAGTTCAAGTCCCTGAATCTCATTTTATCCCAATTCCGATAACTTTGATAACAAGCCTACCCGAACCTGTTGAGGCACCTTCCTAAGCTAACACCTTTTTGCTGACAACTTCAACTTGAATTGAAAGAAGAATGCAGCTTTCACTTGTGATTAGGCCTTCAATAAATCATATTGAACTTCCAACGGATGTTAGTGGACTTAGAAACAAGAATTTTGCCTGAGCTCTACTTAGTGCCACAATTGCCCCAGTAGACTACAAGGAAATTCATACACCCTTTGAGGATACCATGATGCAATATCTTTGCCCTTACATTAAACTAGATTAGTTTAATATGTGAAATGTTCAGAAAGTATCATGTTACGATTTTCTGTAGGGCACGTTTTTCAAAATACACTCTTAAGCAAAATTGAGTTGCTGAGACAAAGAACAGGACTGTTGTGGCAATGAGAAAGGCAATTTTGCCTAAAGAAGGCATGCTATATCAGGTTTGGGCTAAAGCTACGAAAACAACAGTCTATCTACTAAATAGAAGTCCCATTAAAACATTGGATAAAATGATTCCATTTGAGGCTTACAGTGGCAGAAAACCATGGATAGCTCAACTTAAAATCTTTGGTTCTTTGTGTTATGTACACATTCCCTTAAACTTGAGACGCAAGCTGGAGAGTAACAGCTACAAGTGCATATTTATGGGATATGGCACAAGTGAGAAAGGGTACGTGCTATTCAATCTTGTTACTAAGAAGATTGTACTATCTAAAAATTTAGTATTTGATTAGAATGGCAGCTGGGATTGGAAAGCTAACACTGAGAGGTATTAGTGTGCCACTTTCGACTGAGAATGAAGAAAGTGGAAG
This sequence comes from Pyrus communis, assembly GCF_041283825.1. Lineage (NCBI taxonomy): Eukaryota > Viridiplantae > Streptophyta > Magnoliopsida > Rosales > Rosaceae > Pyrus > Pyrus communis. Next base: position 12,790,465 of record NC_142578.1, on the reverse strand, counting down.
AATACAAATTGAAGAAGAACATGAAGTGATAGACACTTTTGTCACAGCCCTACTCAATTCTAAGGTGAAATGACTTAAGATGTTAGTGATTCTACCTCACTAGGAGAATTAAAATTATCATAAAGTTAAAGACTTTATACCACTGAAATGGGAAAATTTGAATGATGTACTGGCTCAATGCAATATACGCATTCTGGAGCTTGACAACTATGAAGATGCTGATCAATATGACTCATGGAAGATTGCTATGCAGGCTGAGATTGACATGATTGAAAAGAATCACACATGGAACTTAGTAAAGTGAACATCCAGCAAACATGTCATTGGTGTAAAAAGAATCTACAAAACGAAACTGAATGTAGATGGCACAATGCAAAGAATAAAGCTAGATTGGTGGCAAATGGCTATTTTCAAAAACTTACAGTTGACTTCAATGAAACATTTGCCCTAGTTGCAAGGCTTGACACAATAAGAACATTGATAGCTTTGGCAGTTTAGAAGAGTTGGAGCCTATATCAAATGGATGTGAAATCTTCTTTTATAAATGGAGTACCCAAAGAGGAAGTCTATGTAGATCAACCTCAAGGGTTTGTAGTTTAGAATGAAGAAGACAAAGTGTACAAGCTCAACAAGGCTTTCTAAGGCCTAAAGCAAGCCCCTAAAGCTTGGTATGATCAAATAAACTCATATTTCACCATGCCTAGATGCAGTGGCTAAGCTAGAAACCTAGCTTAGGAGGGGCCTTAAAGACATAAAACATTTCTAAGGCCTAAAGCAAGCCCCTAAAGCTTGGTATGATCAAATAGACTCATATTTCACCATGCCTGGATTCAGTGGTTGAGCTAGAAACCTAGCTTAGGAGGGGCCTTAAAGATATATAAAAGAAATAAGATAAAATATAGCAATATAATTACTTGGAGAAAATTTAAGGTTTTTTTTAGGGAATTATTAGTGGCACTCCAAAATTCTCATTTGGCACTCCAAACTTTTTATATTTGGAAAGAAAAAAAACACTTATGAGTGCAAATGAGATTTTTTGGAGTGCCAATAAAAGTTTTTTTTTTTTTTTTTTTTTATTTTTTATTGGCATGGAAAATTTAGCAAACAAGAGTAATAAGGCATTAAAATTTTTATGGAAAATTTAGTATTGAAATAATTATGTCATAACAAAACATTGTGAAATGACAGACCTTGGTTTATACTGAGAGTTGTCTATCAATGGTTGAAGAACTCAAGAGTGGCATGATGAAACACTGTGAAATTACAAACCTTGGGCTACCACATCATTTAGGAGTGGGAGTAGTTCAAACTGACAAATGCATTTTCATTCATTAAAATAAATATGCATTGAAGCTACTGGAGAAATTTGGTTTAAACTATTGTAAGTAAGTTGGGACTCGACACCACTCAGTGTGAATCATAGGTTATGCAAAGATGATGGTAGTAAGGCTATAAATGAAGCTGAGTATAGGAAAATTGTGGGAAGGTTGCTCTATTTGGATGCAACAAGGCCTGACATATAGGTACATCCAAGGAAATCTAGATCATGGAATTGAATATGTCAAGGGAAAATCAGCCTTACTCATAGGCTGTGGTGATAGATTGAGCTGGAAGTGAAGATGATATAAAGGGTACTTCTGGATATACATTTAACCTTAGCCCATGTGTGTTTTCTTGGGCATCAATCAAGCAAAACATATGCATTTTCCATCACTAAAGCAAAATATGTTATTATGGCAGATGTTACTTCTCAAACCAAATGGTTGAGATTTGTGCTAGAGGATTTGGGATGAGTAAATTAAGTCAATTCAATTACTCTATGACAATACTTTAGCAATAGCAAGGGCCAAGAACCCTGGTTTCCACTAGAAAAGAAGGCATATAAACAGGATGTTCAACATCATCCAATAAGCAATTCAACAAAATGAGACTGAGATTGTCTAACAGAAGAGCAAATGGTAGATATCCTTACTAAAGCTTTACCAAAGGACAAGCTTTCATATTTCAAGGAGATGCTCGGGGTGAAATCAACAACAAGCTTGTAAGGGAGTGTTGGATTGTAAGCATTGCAGCTGAGATTGATAAAGAACACTTTGAATTTTTACAAGTTTTTTTAGTTTGTTCTTGTTTGTAAATGAACTGCTGAGATTAAAAGTCTTCACACACTCTTCCTTAGCGATTCGTTTGACAGCGAGGCAATGCCAACTGATGATAACATGGTTGATTTTAACAGATTCCAAAATCTTCGTGTAATGGGTTTGGATGACTGCGGGCTAACTGGTCAGATGCCTAGTTGGTTATTAAACCAAAAGAATCTAGATATATTGCAGCTGAATGGTAATCAAATCACAGGGTCAATTCCAAGTTGGTTAGGGACTCTTCCGAAGCTCTTTTATGTGGAATTGTTAGCCAACCAAATTTCAAGTGAATTTTCAGAACAACATTGTAGATTCCATGTTAATGGTGAATGCATCTCCAGTAGACAGTTATGAATTTGAATTTCCTATATTGGGCGGCACAATCGAAAATCCAACATATATGGCACGCATACCATCTAACTTTCCATTCAATAACATTCATGGTAGTATACGTGCTGAGACCGACCAATTGCAACTTCTTCGTGTGTTGTATCTTAACTGCAAAACTTCTCAGAAGAAATTCCAGTTCAAATATCTAAAAGTATTTAGATATTTTGAACCTCTCCATGAATCGTTTGTTCGGAAAAATTCCCTCATCAATGTCGAGCCTTAATTTCTTGAGCGTTTTTAATGTCTTGTACAATAATCTTGAAGGGAAAAATACCAACAAGCATGTAGCTCCAAAGCTTCAACGCTTTTGCATTTGATGGGAACCCTAAACTTCGTGGCTCTCCACTTCTACGTGAGTGCAAAGAAATTGATGCGGATAATGAGAACAACGTTGACCAAGATGCGGCCAATGAACGGTATGAGTTTCCCTGGTTTTATGTTTGTGCAGCCCTAGGTTTCCTTGTCGGATTTTGGGGAGTTTGTGGTTCTTTAATTCTTAAGAAGACATGGAGGTACACGTAATTTTGGTTCTTGGATAATGTACAAGGTTCACTCTATGTGAAGATGGTAGTGTGCATGGCCAGAATGAAGAGAAAGATTAAGGACTAGATTGTACTTTTCATTGTATATTTTTAATTTCAATAAACAATGTGATGCAGTTTTTGTATGAAAACATTAAATGGTTCAATAACACAATATTTGTTTACTGATTCTAAAATAAACGAGGTTGAAAATAAGAACGTGCTCCAACAGATTGAAAAAAAAAAAAAAAAAAAAAATGAAAATGAACTATGGACTTCTTTCAATAAGCAGCACATTACAAAGAGGTTCCTCTTCAATCCAAGCCAGAAAAATAAACACACTGATGTCCATAGTTCTAATAGAAGAAATGTGGCCTCAAATAATATCAAAGAAGTTGGTGTTCCTTTCATGTCAAACTTCTAAACGTTTACTTAGTCAGTGAAACGTTCTGAAATCTCTCTTTGACGTATCGAAGGGTTTTGAAATCTCTCTTTGATGTATTGGAGGGTTCTGAAATTTCCCGTGGTTTATTGAAGGGTTTAGAAATTTCTCTTTGACGTGTTCAAGGGTTTGGAAAAATGTGCATTAATGGGCGGTCGTGGAACTTGTTGAAGGGTTTGGCCCCATCTTGACCAACTGAGGTCTTTGCTTTTTACTATGAGCAATATTGTTTTTTTTTTTTTTTTTTGCATTCTATCTTTTTTGTATTATTCTCTTGCATTATATCTTTTTAGTTTAATAACCATTCATCATGGTTTTTATACGATTGTGTGGAATTTTATGCCTTTGCCTCGGGAGGAGCTCCACCTACTTTCCACGGCTTGTTAGGTAGTTGGCAATGGAAGAAAACAATCTTAAGAGGAAATCTCACTTTGACATATTAAAGTGTTCGGAAAATGTACATTAACGTGTGGTCATGGCATTTCTTAATGATTTTGCAATACAATAATATTTTTTTTTTTTAGAAAACTTCATTTTCTTCCTAAAAAATGATGAGTTTTAGACTATAACCTTGTGTAAAATTAAAATCTAATTTTAGTCCCTGATAGATTTAATCATCTCATTTATGAATTATGTTTTGATGTTTTATTTCTTTCTTTTTTTTCCTATTTTTATTTTATTAATTACATTTAACTTTCATTTTCTTTTCATTCATCATAATATATTTTGATGTCTACATTTAGGTAAACTAATTTTTTTATATATATATAATATAGGAATATACAATTTGTATAATCTTCATTTAGGTACATTAATTCATTTGATATATTTCGGTATATCCATTGACACAAATATATAGGTACATTAATTCAATACGATACATTTCAGTACCTACATTTTGGTACATATATTTCAGTATTGATATTTAGGTACATTAATCAATATAATATGATTCGATATATACATTTAGGTTCATTATAATATATATCAGTACAAACATTTCAGTAGAGTCATTTATGTACACTTATGTATTTACATATTTATGTGTCACTAATTTCTTTTAATATTTTCTCATTTATGTTCATTTATAATTGAAAGAAATAATATGTGCATATTAATAAAATTAAAATTTTAATGTAGAGACATTAAATAAAAAAAATAGAATATAAATTTTAATAAAAGTACATTTTAGTCTTTAAAGGATTAAATTGAATATGTAATCTAACACCAGTTTTTTTTTTTTTTCCTAATAATGTTCAAAACCCCCCCCCCCCCTCTTTTTTTTAATGCTCATTTGGTGCTCAAGATTGAAAATGATGATTTTTCTTAATGAGTAACTTATCTTCTATTTTCATTTTGAACTAGTTACTGCAATTTTCATGCATTTATGTAGAGTCGTATATTTTATTTTCTTGCATGTTGTACACGCCACTAAATATTATTAAAATAAAATCAACATAAAAAATTGGTACAATTTACACGAGTCAAAAGGGAATTGGATTCTAATCAAATGATTATGGAAGAAGTTGGAGCGGTAGTGGTATGGTAGTGGGATTGGAATTGGAGTTGGAAGTGGGAATGGTTGTGGGTGTAGTTGTGGTAGTGGTCCAATTCCAAGTGTGCCGAAAGGTTGGGCGTTTCTTCTACACTAGTGCATTCATTTCAATGAAGAAACTTGCACTCCTCTGTTTGGAAACCCCAATGGGAAATCTGTTTTGTTTAGTAACCATCTTTCATTGCTTTTATACAATTTGCATGCATTCATGTAGGGAAATCTTTTGTTTTATTGCACGTGGTATGTGCCACTAAATAGTGTAAAAATGGGCCAACATAAAAGATTCATTTTGAACTCGCAATTTACACGAGTTGAATTTAAAGCGTTACACTTACAAGTAAAAAGAAATATCACTAGAATGTAGTACTAGTGGTAAAACAACATTTTAATCTTTAGTTGAGTTTAGTCGTTTTCATGTGCATGAATAATTGAGGTCTTCGCTTTTTGGTTGCTCTTATATATATGCAGACCCATTATTGTAAGCAATGTCTAAGTTTAAAAAATGGCTCATGGCTTCCTCTTCGTCTTCTTATTCGCTTACATTATCTCTGCAACTAATATTCATGCAAGCAACCAAATTGAATGCATCTCTCTCCTGGCCTTGCCCCACATTCTATCTTTTCCTCCTGTAAATTGGAGTAGTTATGTTGATATTTGTCCTTGGAAGGACATCAATTGTAATCAGGAGGGTTGAGCCACTCATTTGATCTTACCCTCCAAAAGACTCAAAGGACGTATGTTTGTCTCAACACTTGGAAATCTCACTATCTCACCCACTTGAATCTTTCTCACAATTCCCTTTATGGCACCTTTGAAACTAAATTCTTCTCATCCTTGAATCACCTCGAGATCCTTGATTTGAGCTACAAACTTCTTTTGAAGAGCTACCATTTTCTCTACCCCCAAAAAAATATCCAAACAATAGATTTGTTAAGCAATCACTTCCATGGTGGAATTCCATCTTCTTTCTTCCAACAAGCTTGGAACCTTACTCGTTTCAATGTCAACAACACCACCTTTTTTGGATATATCCCTTCATTTATTTTTCACCGATCATGTCCTTCGAGAAGATTTTTGGATTTTTTTTCCTCTAATGAATCTAGTGCCGACATTTTTTGTGTGCTCGCAGGAGGGGTGTTCCAAATTGCAAATATTTCATGCCGGTCACAATAATTTGTCAGGATCCCATCCAGAAGATATCTATAATGCTACCAAACTTGAGGAACTTATATTACCTCTCAATTCACTAAATGGAGCCATTAGTGAAAGAATTTCCAACCTCACCCACCTTGTAATCCTTGACCTCTATTATAATCATTTGAGTGGTGTGATCCCATCCAATTTCGGAAAGCTCTCCAAGTTAAAATTCATGTATTTTGATTTCAATAGTTTAGAAGCTAATTTGCCCCCTTCTTTGATAAATTGCACAAACCTCCTAGGAATACATTTGGGATTCAACTACTTGGAAGGAGATCTTACCACACCTAATTTCTCCAAACTCAGTCACCTTAGTAAGCTTGACCTATTAGGAATAACTTCACGGGTATCTTGCTGATAAGCCTTTACTCATGCAATTCACTAAAAGTAGTTTGGTTGAGTAATAATCCTTATCTAGAAGGATAAATACAACTTGAGATTCTTTCATTGAAATCCATGTCCTTTCTCTCGCTTGCTCATATACGATTGACCAATTTCACATGGGCAATGAAGATATTAATGGGTTGTAAAAGTCTTCACACACTCATCCTTACAAGTTCGTTTGACCACGAGACAATGCTAATTGATGATTACATGGTTGATTTTCACAAATTCCAAAATCTTCATGTATTGGGTTTGGCTAACTGTGGGGTAACTAGTCAGATACATGGTTAGTTATCAAACCTAAAGAGTCTAGTGATATTGCAGCTGATTGGTAATCAAATCACAAGGTCAATTCCAAGTTGGTTGGGAACTCTTCCAAAACTCTTTTATATGGAAATGCCAGCAAACCAAATTTCAGGTGAATTTCCAAAACAACTTTGTAGATTGCCAATGCTAATGGTGAATGCATCTCCAGTAAACGGTTATGAATTTGAACTTCCCCTCTTCAACAGTGTAATAAAAATCTAATGTTTTTGCTGCATAGACTGTTTTACTTTCCTGGAATAATAGACCTATACCTACTGAGATCGACCAATTGCAGCTTCTTCATGGGTTGAATCTTGGAGGCTACAACTTCTCTGGCAACATTCCAGACCAAATATCGAACCTAGAATATTTAGAGGGTTTGAATCTCTCCACAAATCATTTGTCAGGAAAATCCCCTCGTCAATGAAGAGCCTTAATTTCTTGAAAGTATTTAAAGTCTCCTACAATAATCTCGAAGGAAAAATACCAACGAGCATGTAGCTCCAGAGCTTCAATGCTTCTGCATTTGAGGGGAACCTTTAACTTTGTGGCACTCCACTTCCAAATGAGTACAGAGAAATTGATGCAGATAATAAGAACAATGTCGTCCAAGATGTGGACAACAAACGTGATGAGATTCCTTGGTTTTATATTTATGCAGCCCTAGGTTTCATTGTCTGATTTTGGGGAGTTTGCAGTTTTTTAGTTCTTGACAAGACATGAAGGTACATGTATTTTCGGTTCTTGGATCATGTCCAAGATTTGTTCTATGTGAAGATGGCAGTGTCCATGGCCAGGATGAAAATGACTGAGAACTAGATTGTTCTTTTCATTATATATTTTTTAGTTTAAATTAAAAAATTTGGATACACAAAAGTTTACCCACTTACTAACACACTCTCTAATAGAGGTCAATCCTACCAATATATGTAGGCCTGGCAATTCCTAACACGACCCGATAACCTGACACGACACGACACGAAATTAACAGGTGTTCGGGTCGACACGATAACGAATCGGGTCGTTATCGGGTATACACGTGGGTAACACGATACACGGTAAGCAGAATATTATTTTTATAATTTTATAACCCTAAAAAAAATAATGTAATAATTATATATATATATATATTAATTTAACAATTTTATACCCCTAAAAACTATAATAAATATATATATATATATTAAATTAACTATAATAATTATACCCCTAAAATATTAACTATCTATAATAATTATATATATATATATATTAAATTTTGAATTAAATTTTATAAAAACTATAATAATTATTAATTAATATGCATCCATTGATTTGATTCCATAATTGATAATTCCATTCCATTCCCTGCAGTGCCACCTTTTTGAAGAGAAAGGGAGGGAAAATGAAAATAATAAGAAAAGTTGAATAGGAAACAAAAAAGAGAGGGAATTAGGGAAAGATGGGTAGGCACCGTAGGTTGCCAGAGGGAAAAGTGAAAATTATAAGAAAAGTTGAAAATGAAACAAAAAAAAGTGGGAAAAATGAAAATTAATAGAAGTGGTGAGAAATTTTTTATTTTTTTTTAAGTTATTAACTTTTTATCACAAATATGACCTATCTCACTATTTTTATAATGACTCACGTGATGTACTAGTCCGTGTACCAATCAATTATACGTACAAAATAAATAGATTTAAATCTACTTAATAAATATATATATATATACACACACACCCCATTGAACTTGATGGCATACGAATTCTTCGAAACTAATTTCAACAATCCTAACGTCAAACTTGTTTGTATATGCTTCGAGATCATATCAGCAAAAAATCGCAAAAAACAAACATTCAAAGATCAAGTAATGGGACAAAACTTTTCGACGGTTATAAACGAAAAATCACGATTTAACAGTTATTTTAACTTCGATTTTGATGATTTTTTACAGCTACACTCCGTGACCCTATATGAATACAATGAATGAATTTGATCTTCAATTTAAAATATTTACGCCAGTGGATACTACAAAATCTTATGTTATACTTGATGAAAGTATAAAAAAAACTCCAAGTGTTAGTCAATCTATTGTTTTTATAGGATACGAATTCTCTGAAACAAATTTCAACGATCCCAACCATCAAACTTGTTTGTATATGCTTTGAGATCACATCAGAAAAAACTCACAAAAAAAAAAAAAAACATTCAGAGATTAAGTAACGGGACAAAGCTTTTCGACGGTTATAAACGAAAAATCACGATTTAACGGTTATTTTAACTCCGATTTTGATGATTTTTTACAGCTACACTCCTTGACCCTATATGAATACAATGAATGAATTTGATCTTCAATTTAAAATATTTACACAAGTGAATACCACAAAATCTTATGTTATCCTTAATGAAAGTATAAATAAACTCTAAGTGTTAGTCAATCTATCGTTTTGATGGGATACGAATTATCCGAAACTAATTTCAACTATCCCAACCGTCAAACTTGTTTGTATTTGCTTCGAGATCACATCAGCAAAAAATCACCAAAAACAAACATTCAGAGATCAAGAAACGGGACAATGCTTTTCGATGGTTATAAACGAAAAATCACAATTTAACGGTTATTTTAACTCCGATTTTGATGATTTTTTACAGCTACACTCCTTGACCCTATATGAATACAATGAATGAATTTGATCTTCAATTTAAAATATTTACACAAGTGGATACCACAAAATCTTATGTTATACTTAATGAAAGTATAAATAAACTCTAAGTGTTAGTCAATCTATCGTTTTGATAGGATACGAATTATCCGAAACTAATTTCAACGATCCCAACCGTCAAACTTGTTTGTATTTGCTTCGAGATCACATCAGCAAAAAATCACAAAAAACAAACATTCAGAGATCAAGAAACGGGACAATGCTTTTCGACGGTTATAAACGAAAAATCACGATTTAACGGTTATTTTAACTCCGATTTTGATGACTTTTTACAACTACACTCATTGACCCTATATGAATACAATGAATGAATTCGATCTTTAATTTAAAATATTTACACAAGTGGATACCATAAAATCTTATATTATACTTAATGAAAGTATAAATAAACTCCAAGTATTAGTCAATCTATCATTTTGATGGCATACAAATTCTCCGAAACTAATTTCAACGATCCTAACCGTTAAACTTGTTTGTTTATGCTTTTAGATTACATCAGCAAAAAATTGCAAAAAACAAACATTCAAAGATCAAGTAACAGGACAAAACTTTTCCACGGTTATAAACGAAAAATCACGATTTAAAGGTTATTTTAACTCCGATTTTGATGATTTTTTACAGCTACACTCCTTGACCCTATATGAATATCATGAATGAACTTGATCTTCAACTTAAAATATTTACACCAGTGGATACCACAAAAGCTTATGTTATACATAATGAAAGTATAAATAAACTCTAAGTGTTAGTCAATCTATTGTTTTGATAGGATACACATTCTATGAAATTAGTTTCAACGATCCAACCGTCAAACATGTTTTTATATGCTTCAAGATTGCATACGTTAAAAATTTCGAAAAACAAACATTCAAAGATCAAGTAACGGGACAAAACGTTTCGACGGTTATCAACGAAAAATCACGATTTAACGGTTATTTTAACTCCGATTTTGATGATTTTTTACAACTACACTCCTTGACCTTATATGAATACAATGAAAGAATTCGATCTTCAATTTAAAATATTTACACAAGTGGATACTACAAAATCTTATGTTATATTTAATGAAAGTATAAATAAACTCTAAGTGTTTGTGAATCTATTGTTTTGATAGGATACGCATTTTAGGAAACTAGTTTCAACGATCCAACCGTCAAACATGTTTGCTTATGCTTCGAGATCGCATACGCCAAAAATTTCAAAAAACAAACATTCAGATATCAAGTAACGGGACAAAACCTTTCGACGGTTATCAACGAAAAATCACGATTTAACGGTTATTTTAACTCCGATTTTGATGATTTTTTACTGTCACACTCCTTGACCCTATGTGAATACAATGAATGAACTCGATCTTCAATTTAAAATATTTACACTAGTGGATACTACAAAATCTTATGTTAATGAAAGTATGAATAAACTGTTAAGTGTTAGTGAATCTATCATTTTGATGGGATACGCATTCTACGAAATTAATTTCAATGATCCAACCGTCAAACTTGTTTGTATATGCTTCAAGATCGTATACGCTAAAAATCACAAAAAAGAAACATTCAGAGATCAAGTAAAGGGACAAAACCTTTCGACGGTTATCAATGAAAAATCACGATTTAACGGTTATTTTAACTCCAATTTTGATGATTTTTTTACAGCTACACTCCTTGACCCTATACGAATAAAATGACTGAACTCGATCTTTAATTTAAAATATTTACACAAGTGGATACCACAAAATCTTATGTTATACTTAATAAAAGTATGAATAAACTCTTAAGTGTTAGTGAATATATTGTTTTGATGGGATACGCATTCTATGAAACTAGTTTCAACGATCCAACCGTCAAACATGTTTGTATATACTTCGAGATCGTATACGCCAAAAATTTCAAAAAAACAAAAATTTAGAGATCAAGTAATGGGACAAAACTTTTCGACGGTTATCAAGGAAAAATCACTATTTAACGGTTATTTTCACTCCAATTTTGATGATTTTTTAGAGCTACAGTCCTTAACCCTATATGAATACAATGAATGAATTCGATCTTCAATTTAAAATATTTACCCTAGTAGATACCACAAAATCTTATGTTATACTTAATGAAAGTATAAATAAACTCTAATGTTAGTGAATCTATCGTTTTGATGGGATACGCATTCTACGAAAATAATTTCAATGATCCAACCGTCAAACTTGTTTGTATATGCTTCAAGATCGCATACGCCAAAAATCGCAAAAAACAAACATTCAGAGATGAATTCGATCTTCAATTTAAAATATTTACACTAGTGGATACCACAAAATCATATGTCATGATGATCGATGAAAATTGTGGATTTTGTAAAAGGAATAACATGCAAGCTTTGAGTTCCATTGGCAAGGTTTAAACTTTTGAGAAAGGCTTCACAACCTTGAAAGCAAAAACTCTTTCATTTTGCATATCCTTGCACATTTAATATTTTGTAATAAATTAGTAGTGTATGGATGTTTGTTTATTAGGCTCTTATTTTCAAGTGTAGATGTAGTACTTAAACGACAAATGTGTTTTAATGTTTTGAAGTAATATTTATGTGGCAATGTGTGGTATGTGTAAATTTAAGGAAAAAAAAACATTTTTCTTAACGGGTCATAGTGGGTCATAACGGGTCGGGTCACTTTACCCGTTGGGTAAAGTGACCCGACCTGTTAAGGACCCGTTAAGATAATGGGTGTGACGACACGACCCGTTAATATAACAGGTGTTACACGAAAACGACACGAACACGACAGACATGACCCGTTTACCAGGCCTAAATATATGTGTGAAATATATTGCATAAATATACAAACTATTTATATGATCAAACATAATAAATTAAATGTATAATCACTATTAGACTTATGACAAATTAAATTAGGAAAAAGGAATAAGAATATCTGGCATGTAAATCGAAGAGAGGTTCGATATCATTGCCTTAAAGCTGTAGATGCCTCCCTACGTGCAGGTTATGGTGGTGCCTACAACTCCAAGATACAACCCAAAGCCTCACATGATGTCTAAACTGTTATGCACGCCAATGGTAGACGAGATTGCCAAGTAGTGATCAATTGCCCAAGAATTATAAAGTAGGAATGTAAATTGACTGACAGAGATGTGAAAAGTGAAGAAGACAGAATAATTTTTTTTTTTTTTTAAACGTATTCTATTTTATGTCTGAGGTTTCTTATTTAAAGAACTTCTCATACCTCTTTGGAAAAGGATCATGACTCTTCAAATAAAACACAACTCTTAAATATTAAAAATAAATAAAATAATAATAAGTTTTGAATCTTTAAAATAAAATATAATTAAAATAACCAACAATCCCCCACAAGATTCAAAACTCTATGAGGAATAAAATAGACACAATTGCAGAAATGGAAGTATAGGCAATTTGTATACCATGCAATGAGTGTAGGTGTCTTTTGGACTTGAACCAACACCTAGTGTTCATAGTTTTCACCTGAAGGAATCATAGTGAACTAAGTCTTGAACTAGATTCCTCTAATTCAAATTACAACATTTGACACACGTAGTACTAATCAAAAACTTGGCGCGGGTTAGCGCTATTTATGGCCATGCTCTTAATCTCGATTCTCATGAGTGTTTTTAGAGAACAACCCAATTCTCGCAGTCGCGGCCTCACGACTACTCTCATTTAGGTGAGTCCTCCAAGAGTACATGTGACATGTACTCTAGGGGAGATTGCCCGCCTTCGAACTCATTCAAGACAATGTCCTTCCTTAACATCACATATTATCAACACAAATGTCATAAGGATGAGCAGAGGATTTTATTTCAAATCTCCTATTTTAGAGTGCTGGAATATAAGTCACGCAATGTGGATTGTTTCTACCCATTGAACCTTCTTCATGGGATCTCCAATCACAAAGGTTGGGTTTCCTCCCTAGGTGACTTCCTTATAGGTTTCAGCCCATCCCCCTCAACAACTCTAGGACTCTATTCCTATATAAACCTTTGGTCAATTGATCAGCAAAGTTCTTTTCTGATTTCACATAGTCCAAAGAAACAACTTTTTTATTTAACAAGCTCCTCACTAATTTGTATCTAACATTGATATGTCTATTTAATTTCTTATTGGTATGTGTGTGCCTCACTAAACCTATCACGGCCTTATTATCACAATGTATGGAGATGGCAGGTATATGCTTGCTCACCAATGGAATATCAAGCAAAAAATTCTTAATCCATTTAGTAGTATCAAGAGCTATGAGTTTAGATTCCATTGTACTTCCGGAAATTATTGTTTGTTTCTTAGATCCCCAAGATATAGCTGCTCCTCCCAACAAAAATACATATCTTAAAGTAGATTTCACTTCGGAGCTATCTGTGATCAAATTTGCATCATTGTACCCTTCTACTACATAAGGAAATCCTTTATAGTTTATAGAATAATCCAAAGTTCCTCTTAGATACTTAAACACTCGCCTTAAAGCATTCTAGTGTTCTTTACTTGGATTATGAGTGTATCTACTTAGCCTTCCAATCGCATAAGCTATATCGGGTCTAATTTTATTTGCTACATACATCAAAGGCCCAATCATCTGAGAATACTGGAGTTGACACACGGGTTCACCACTATTTTAAGTAAGCACACACTTATGGTGTCAAGACAAGATTGCAATTGAAAAAATTCAACTTCTTAAGCATTTTCTCAATTGAAACTAGCTTGGTTTATAATAAAACCTGCTTGTGTTTTTTCTACTTTCATTCCAAAAATAATATTGGCTTCTCCTAGATCTTTCATATCAAACCCCCTTGATAGATAAGACTTAACATCTTTCACAATTTCCAGACTTGTTCCAAATAATAATATATCATCAACGTAAACACAACATAAAATAATACATTGTCCATTGCATTCCTTATAGTAGACACTTTTCATGATCATTAATTTCAAAATCACATTCTAAAATGACTTTATCAAACTTCTCATGCCATTGCTTTGGAGCTTGCGTAAGTCCATATAACAACTTAACCAACTTACACACTTTATGTTCTTGCCTTTTCACTATAAATCCTTCGGGTTGCTCCATGTAAATTTCTTCATCTAAGTCTCCATTCAAAATTGTTGTTTTGACATCCATTTGATGAACTACTAAATTGTGTATAGAAGCTAACGGTATAAGGATCCTAATTGTGGTAATCCTAGACACAGGAGTGTAAGTGTCAAAATAATCAATTCCTTTCTTTTGAGTGAATCCCTTGGCAACTAGCCTAGCTTTGTACTTGTATATACTTCCATCAGGCTTTAGTTTCTTCCTAAATACCCATTTACGACCAATTGGTGTAGTACCGGGTGGTAAATCCGTTAACTCCCAAGTGTTGTTTTGTAAAATAGACTCAACTTCACTATTTATAGCTTCTTTCCAAAATGGAGCATTGACGGAGATCATGGCTTCTTTATATGTTGTTGGATCATCTTTAGTTAAAAAGGTATAAAAATCATCACCAAAGCTTTTCTCCACTCTAGGTCTCTTGCTCCTTCTAAGTTCTGCTGGAGGCTCTTCTTCATTTATAACTTGATGGCTAATGCTTGTGGAGGCTTTATCAGTGCTAATGCATGATCTATATGCCACTTGCTTTTGCATTCTAGTCTTGAAAGGAAACATGTCTTCAAAATATGTTGCATCCTTAGACTCCAATATAGTGTTATTCGAAATTTCATTTATTTCAGAGTTGATGACTAGAAACCAATATCCATAGTTTTAGGTCATATCTTCTTTCTTTTAGGTTCCGAGATTGCAACGTTAGCCAAACACCCCCACGCTTTCAAGCCTTGAAGTTTTGGAGTTCTATTTTCATATTTCATATGGAGTAGTAATGCTGTCTTTAATGATTTCTCTATTTAATATAAAACATGCAATCAACATTGCTTCCCCCCACAAATTTTTAGGTAATCCAAAACTCAAAAGCATTGCGTTCACCATGTCCAATAAGGTCATATTCTTCCTTTCTGCAACTCCATTGGATTGAGGAGAATAAGGCTTCGTATATAATACCATTCTTTTCATAGAAAACACTAAGATCAGTAAGAGTGTACTCACCACCTCTATCAAACCTAAGTCTCTTTAACCTTTTATCTAATTGATTTTCCACTTCTGTCTTGTAAATCTTAAATTTACCGAATACTTCATCCTTAGACTTTATCAAATAAATATAACTATACTTCAAACAATCATCTATAAATGTGACAAAATACTTATTACCAGCTCTAGTAGGTGATTTATTTGAGGCAAAAACATCATTATGTATAAGCTCTAAAATTTGGGTATTCCTTTCAATGGACTTAAAAGGTTTCTTGGGTTGTTTTGCTTGCACACAAATTTCACACTTATGCTTGAGATTCATGTTTGACTTGGGGACCAGGTCCAAATCCATCATTTTCCTAATTTTGAACAAATTTACATGTCCCAACCGTCTATGCCAAACATTACTAGATTCAACATTGAGAACTTTTGGAAGAGTATTGCACTTGGAAGAGACACTTAACAAAACAATCCTTCACTAATAAAATGTTTTCCAATAAATACATTATTCTTGGTTATTACAACCTTACAACTTTATAGCCTTGCTTTACCAAACATGATCCACTAGTTAAATTTCTTCTAATATCAGGTAGATGTCGCACGTCCATCAAAATTAAGACCTTTCCAGATGCCATCAATGACTCAAATTCCAAGCACTTGAGACATTGAGTCATTCCCTAGAGTTACACGTCTGCCACGTGATTCCTAGTAGGTTTTGAAACATTCACGATCAAAATAGACATGTACATTAACTCCAGAATCTACCCACCAATTCTTATTTTCATAAATAAAATTGACAAGGGAATCATACTTCAAATGTGTTTGAGTCTTCTTGAAGTTCTTATTTTGGTTGGGTGATTTTAACTTAAAATTTGTTCTCTTTGGTTTGAAATTCTTCTTATTATTTTTGGTGAACTTGTTTTTGTTTTTGCCAATTTTGTTGGTGTCATTTTCAATTAAGTTCACAGTTGTTTGCTTTTTGGTTTCCTTCCTTTGGGTTGACCTATGTTTCTCTTCAACCCTTACTTAATTCATGACTTGAACCAAAGTAAGTTCTCCTTGTTTATGCCTTAGGGTTCTAGCAAAGTCATTCTGAGGCAGTTTATCAATAAGGTAGGAGACTTTAAAGTCCTCACTGAACTTTGTTCCTTTCTTTTCAACTCTTCTTAATTGGTCCTGATGCTCATGTATTTGTTCCCCCACAGACTTGTTATCAACCATCTTATAATCATCAAAGTTTGAGATCATGAACCTATCCATCCCAGTGTCTACAATTCCATATTCCGCTTCTAAAGTTTCCCAAAGTTCTTTGGCGGTGGATGTAATAGCATGATACACATCATAGAGGTGATAAAAAAGGGCACTTAAGATTCTGTTGTGACAATGGTATTCTAT
This sequence comes from Pyrus communis, assembly GCF_041283825.1. Taxonomy (NCBI): domain Eukaryota; kingdom Viridiplantae; phylum Streptophyta; class Magnoliopsida; order Rosales; family Rosaceae; genus Pyrus; species Pyrus communis. Next base: position 12,773,371 of record NC_142578.1, on the reverse strand, counting down.
TAGTTCAAGGGTTAGTTTAGAAGATGACTCTCTAAAAGAGGATTCTTTGTTTGATTGAGTTTCTTCAAGTGCGGATACAAGTCCTAAGATAGTTAACCAATATTTCACTTGTTTTTGCCACTTACGGAAATTATAGCCACTAAAATTTTCAGGCTTAACACTATTGGCTTCTTCTAAACTTGTTATTTATTATGTAATATTGACTAATAAGAAGTGAGAGAGAGGAGAAAGAGAGAGAGAGAAATAAGATTGCTACAACACTGTAGAAATTACACAAGTTTGTCATTCAAAAGTTTCAACAAATATAGAATGAACTATACTATTGTATAATATCCTTAGATCAATTAATAGTGATAATTACAAACATTTGATTAAAGCACCAAAAAGCAATTAATATATGAATATGCAATCATGAAATAGTAAACAGTTAACTAGAAAGCTCAATTAATATAGGATCAATCCCAGAGAATAAATGACAGATAAGCAGTATTAAAGTGCTTTCGTACCGAATAAAAAAAATATGCAGAGAATCAAAGATGCAATGAAGGCAGTATTATAAACACACTTCTTTGCAACTATATTAGTAATTTAAGAATCAAATAATTAACGACAGGAGTAAAAGGGTTCAACTGCTATTTAGATGCAATCAACGAAGGGCACGGTTAGCCTTTCCCAGAAAATTCAACGACCAAGAAAACTACAGTTATTGGGCTTTTAAAGCACTGTGAAAACAGATTGTAAAAATTTGCAATTATATTATCACACTTCTACGACTTTAGATAAATATATTGCAGAAATACACCAACTATTTATATGATCAAATATAATAAATTAAATATATAATCACTATTAGACTTATGAAAAATTAAATTAGGAAAAAGGAATAAGAATATCTGGTTTATGAACCGAAGAGAGGCACGATGTCGTTGCCCTAAAGACGTAGACACCTCCCTACATGCAAGTTATGGCGGTGCCTACAACTCTAAGATACAACCCAAAACCTTACAGGATGTCTGATCCGTTATGCACACCAACGGTAGACGGGATTGCCAAGTAGTGATCGATTACCCAAGAATTATAAAGTAGGAATGTAAATTGACTGACAGAGATGTGTGAAATCCCACATCGTCCATGGGAGTGATCCTTATATGTATATTCTCATCCCTACCTAGCATGATGCCTTTTGGGAGCTCACTGGCTTCGGGTTCCATGGGAACTCCGAAGTTAAGCGAGTAGCGCGCGAGAGCATTCCCAGGATGGGTGACCCACTGGAAGTTCTCGTGTGAGTTCCCAGAAACAAAACCTTGAGGGCGTGGTCGGGGCCCAAAACAGACAATAGTGTGCTAAGGTGGAGTCGACCCTGGGATGTGGTGGGGGCTCGGGCCGGGATATGACAGATGTGAGAAGTGAAGAAGACATGATAGTTTTTTTGAACATATTCTATTTTCTGTCTAAGGTTTCTTATTTAAAGAACTTCTCATACCTCTTTAGAAAAGGATTATCACTCTTTAAATAAAACACAACTCTTAAATATTATAAATAAATAAAATAATAATAAGTTTTGAATCTTTAAAATAAAATATAATTAAAATATTTAAAATAACCAACAATATGTGGAACACACCTGTATTAGAGAGTGTTAATTTTGTGTATTTAGTTAGTATGACTCTTATAGTTTTTATTTATTTGTTTTCATCATGATGTAAGGTTTGTTCTAATATATATAATAGTACAATAAACTATTCGGACATACAAAATTAACAAACTTGTTTACACACTTTTTACTTCTAGTACATGTGAGCTCCATTATTGTATATGGGTCTCTCTTATATTAAAGTGTGTCAATAGAAGTGCCAATTTGTGTGTCCAAGTGGACATAGTGTGTTAATTTGTATGTTCAAGTAGCCACAACAATAGTAATATATTCTTTCTAGTTTCGCCATGGTATCAGCCCAATGTCAAATTTGAGTATTTTATTATATGAACAATTAACAATGTTCAATTGTTCATATAATGACGACAATTAACATCGTGAAGCAGTTTTTACATGAACTTTGGAAATATACAAAATGTTTCTTTTAATTTTGAAAATATTAGTAGTTCTTCATTTTTGAAACCAACTAACTTGAAACATACTGTTAAAACTTTATTGAAATTCATTCAAATATTCTAAAATCATTACAACGATTGTTGTTTAACATATCTACTAATATTTGTTCTCAAAAGAAATGTCGACTTAAATTCCAAACTAACAAAAAACAAATTGTATGCACGTACTCCTCAAACTTGCATTGCTTCTCGTCTATCCATGATCTTTTCCTCCAATTCTTGAAAACTTGACGAGCACGGTTATTCCCCACTGGGATCTGGGGTCCAAGAGGTTTGAATCACATCACGAAGCACTAGTGTTTTAAACAACTCACCTTGGGGCGTGCCTAGGCGACCTTGGAGGCGGGGTGCTAGGTTTTCGCCTCTGTTTGTGGGTGCCAGCGTGGGGCGGCATGGGGTGCGCCTAGGCTTGTATTTCCTTTAAATTCCCTATAATAATTGATCCACTAAACTTGTATTTCATTTTAAATTCCCTATAATTGCTCCACTCGGCATTTATTTTATTTTAAATTCCCTATAATTGCTCCACTTAACCTTTATTTCCTTTTGAATTGCCTATAATTGCAACATTCAACTTTTATTTTCCTTGAAATTCCTTATAATTGTGGCCACTTAGTCTTATTTCTCTTGAAGTTCTCTATAATTGCTTGCAATAAAATAAATAATTACTGTTGTAAATAGTGGGTATGTATGCCCACATGCATACAGTAAACATTTCATATGCTTAATAGTGTAATTTGTTTGTTTCCAAGATAGTTGCTCTATAAATAGAGCATTACGAGTGTTCAACAAACAAGAACAACAATATAATAACAACAACGAGATAAAGAAAGAAAAGTTAGAATATTTTTAGTATCCTCTTATTTCTCTCTAATTTGCAATCATTTTGTGTAATGTTTTGCAACAACCTCGCTCCTATCCCTACCAAAGGTTATTTCTCTAACTTTTGCCTTTTTATAACACGTTATCAGCATGACTCTCTAACCCTAAAACATTTTCTCATTTCTCTTCGCCGAAAGAAAAAAAAAAGTTTCCTCTAAGGTTTTTACTGTTCTTCTTTTTCCTCTGCCTCAATTGCTGGATATACCCTCGCGAAGAACTGTTTGCACCATGTTTACTTCTAGTTCTCAACCTAACAGTTACTTATATCTTTGATTTGTTGTTTGGTGTAACTCTTGACTACTAACCCAATGTTTATTTATGCAATCCAAAATGGTGCGATATCATCGCCTATCTTGGACTACAGATTTAATTTTACTGCAAATTTTAGGTGGAGCAGTATAATCGCCCACCTTATCCTGCATATTTAAATTTGCCTGCTATTTAATTTTATTGCAATTTTAGGTGATGTGGAATAATCACCCACCCTGCTCTGCATATTTAATGTTATTGCAATTTTAGGTGGTGCGATATAATCGTCCACCCTACTCTGCATATTTAAATTTTATTGCAATTTTAGGAGGTGCGGTATAATCATTCACCCTGCTCTGCATATTTAAATTTTCCTGCTATTTAAAGTGGTGCGGAATAATCGCCCATCCTATATTTGATTAGATGAGAATGGTGCGGTACAATCGCCCTTCTCATTAATCATGTAAATCTCGAACCTGAAGTTTCGAGTACTTATCATTTTGGCCTAAAGATCAAAATTTGTAAGAACCAGAAATTCTAACAATATATTCCTCCAGAATACGTATTATTGCAAGTTTTTACACACCTCATTTTCTTTCAGAAAAGAAAATAACGAACTTGGCAAAGCTTAATTTTGTTGCCCTGGATATTATTGGAAAGAATTACCTTACCTAGGTAATGGATGCCAAGATCCATCTGGAGGGAGGAAATCTTGGGGATACCATCAAGGAGGATACCAATGCATCCTCTCAAGATCGAGTGAAGGCCATGATCTTTATCCGTCGCCACCTTGATGAGAGACCGAAGAACGAGTACCTCACAGTTGAAGATCCATTAATCCTCTAAAAGGCACTAAAAAATGGATATAATCACCAGAAAACGGTGATTCTTCCAAGGGCTCGTTATGAGTGGACTCACCTAAGGATCCAGGATTTCAAGACAGTGGCTGAATACAATTCTGCAATGTTCAGAATTAGTTCCTAGTTGAAGCTCTGTGGAAAAACAATAACCAAGGAAGATATACTGGAAAAGACTTTCAGCACCTTTCATGCCTCCAACGTGCTCCTACATCAGCAGTATAGAGAAAGAGGTTTTACTGAGTACAACCAGCTGATATCTGTACTCCTTGTAGCTGAGCAAAACAATGAGCTTCTGATGAAGAATCATCAGTCCCGGCTTATTGGATCTACACCATTCCCAGAAGTGAATGCTGCTTCCCTTGAAGGGAATACCACATCCTTTTGTAGCAATAATTACAAACGAGGACATGGCCACAAGCGAGGCCAGTGGAATGGGAAAGGCAAGAACCATGGTGTCCAGTTTCACAACCAGGTTCCAAGGCATAATACAGGCCCGAGCTTTAAGAATGCAAATCACCAGAAAGGCAAAGCTCATATGAACACTCCTAGAAATCATGAAGGAGTTTTCCATAGGTGTGGTGGTAATGGGCATTGGGCGAGTACTTGTCGTACCCCAAAACATCTGATGGATATGTATCAAGCCTCCCTCAAGGAAAAGGGTGTCGAGACTAATTTCCTCGACTAGGCTCAACCAATGGAAATACCTGATCCAGTGTCCAATTTATCAGGACAGTTGAACACAACCCACCTGGATGTTTCAGACTTTATTACTGAAAGAGGAAATGAAGTTTATGGGTCCGATTGAATCATTTATATTTAATGTACTCTTGTTATTTGTATTTGTGGTTTAATGAATAAACTCCTTTTTAATTGTAATTTCTTTACTCAGAGAACATGGATAAAAATTATGGTTATTCTCGAAACAAGAGCAATGGCGCAGATTTTTGCCTTGCAAAGTGCGCAACCATGCATTCAATACTGCGCAACCACACATTCAATACTTCGAGATCGAAAGTATTTCTCGAACTTGGTACTTGCAAAAGTAAAGGTAACAATAATATCAGGGCAATCAGATGTAATTGAAGGCTCAGGAAAAGCCCAGATTATGTTACCAAATGGAACAATATTGTTCATACAGAATGCGTTGTACGCTACTCAATCCACTCAAAATTTGTTGAGTTTTAAAGACATACGTCTAAATGGATACCATATTGAAACGAAAAGTGCAGAAAATGTGGAATATTTACACATTACCTCTAATGATACGCAGAAGCGTATATTAGAGAAGTTGCATGGTTTATCAAGTGGATTGTATTATACATACATAAAGACAATTAAGGTACATGAATGATATCCCTTGCAAGGCTTGTTCTCAAGGGAAGTTGGTAACTAGACCATCACAACTAAAGGTTGATGCTGAATCCCCATCATTTTTGCAAAGAATTCAAGGGGATATTTGTGGGCCTATTCAACCTCCTTGTGGACCATTTCGATATTTTATGGTTCTGGTTGATGCATTTACCTGATGGTCACATGTTTGCCTATTATCTACTCGAAATGTAGCTTTTGCGAGACTTCTTGCTCAAATAATTAAGTTACCAGTACAGTTCCAAGATCATCCTATTAAGCCAATCCGACTTGATAACGCTGGTGAATTTACGTCTTAAACCTTTGATGATTACTGTATGGTACTGGGCATTGATCAAACCTTTGATGATCACCATGTTCCTCATGTCCATACTCAAAATGGTTTAGCAGAGGCATTTATCAAGCGGCTTTAATTAATAGCCCACACTCTGCTCATGAAAACGAAATTGCCAGTCTCTGCATGAGGACATACCATCTTACATGCTGCATCATTGGTTAGATTGAGACCCATAGCCAGCCACCAATATTCATTAATACAACTCGTGTTTGGAGATTGACCAAACATTTCACTTCTACGAGTTTTTGGTTGTTCTGTTTATGTGCTTGTTGCATCGCCACAACGTACTAAAATTGGGACCTCAACGTAGACTGGGAATTTATGTGGGTTTTGATTCACCATTTATCATTAGATATTTGGAACCCTTGACAGGTGATATGTTTACAGCTCTTTTTGTTGATTGTTATTTTGATGAGACAGTCTTCCTGTCGTTAGGGGGAGAAAAGACTGTTCCAAAAGAACGGCAAGAGCTAACATGGGTTGTTCCCACCTTGTCCCATTTTGATCCACGAAGCATTCAATGTGAAAATGAAGTGAAAAGGATCGTTCATCTTCAAAGTATTGCGAATCAAATGCCAGATGCATTTAATGATGCTTCAAAAGTGACAAAGTCACATATACTAGTTGCAAATGCACCTGCAAGAATTGATGTCCCTGTTGGACAAAATAAAGTGGCAACGAATGATTCATCTAGTGCATGCCTAAAACGTGGTAGACCCCTAGGTTCAAAAGATTCAGCCCCTCAAAAGAGAGATAAGGGCACAGTTGAACCCAAATGAAATCATTCAGGAAAAGAAAATGAATGATAAATCCACAATTCATGATTTTGTACTTCCAAAAGAAAAAAAATGTCCTTGATGAGACATTTATCCCTGAAGAGACAGAAGTACATGAAAGCAAAGAAATATCCATAAATTATGCATGTACTAATGAATTGTGGGATCGAAATGAGATAATCATCGACGATATGTTTGCATTTGCAATAGCCACTGAAATTATATTAAGCAATGACATTGAGCCCCGCTCTGTTGAAGAATGCAAACAGAGACAAGATTGGCCTAAGTGGAAAAATGCAATCCAGGCAGAATTAAATTCCTTGGAAAGGCGAAGTGTTTTTGGACCGATAGTCCAAACCCCACCTAGTGTAAACCTCGTGGGTTATAAATGGATATTCACAGGGAAACGCAACGAGAAACACGAGATTGCAAGATATAAAGCATGACTTGTTGCACAAGGTTTTTCACAAAGACCTAGAATTGATTATGAAAATACATACTCTCCTGTAATGGACGCAATTATGTTCTGTTACTTAATAAGTTTGGTGGTTTCAGAAAAACTTGACATTCGACTTATGGATGCCATCCCCACGTATCTATATGGAGAATTAGATACTGACATATATATAAAAGTCCCAGAAGGACTTAAGTTGCCTGAAGCAACTAACAAACCACGAGGTATGTTCTCAATCAAATTAAGGCGATCATTATATGGGCTGAAACAATCTGGATGAATGTGGTACAATAATCTCAGTGAGTATTTGATTAAAGAAGGATATATCAACAATGTCATCTTCCCTTATGTGTTCATTAAGAAATCAAATACTGGATTTGCTATAGTAGCAGTATAAGTTGATGATATGAACCTTAATGGAACCTCTGAAGAGCTCAATAAAATTGCTGAATATTTGAAAAGCGAATTTGAAATGAAAGACCTTGGGAAAAAAAAAATATTGTCTGGGCCTGCAAATCGAGCATTGTGTTAATGAAATTTTGGTCCATCAATCAACTTACTTTGAAAAAATACTGAAGCGATTTGGCATGGACAAGGCTTATCCACTTAGCACCCCAATGGTCGTTCGTTCTTTAAACATTAAGAAAGATCCATTCCGTCCAAAGGAAGATGATGAACTGGTCCTTAGTCCAGAAGTACCATATTTAAGTGCAATAGGTGCTTTATTGTATTTAGCACAATGTACTAGACCAAATATAGCTTTTTCAGTCAACTTGTTAGTAAGGTATAGCTCTGCTCCAACAATTCGTCATTGGAAGGGAATCAAAGATGTATTGGGATACCTTCGTGAAACAACAGACATGGGTCTCTTATACTCAAAGAAATCCACAAATGACCAAATTCTTGTTGGATATGCAGATGCTGGTTTCCTCTTTGATCCGCACAAAGCCCGCTCACAAAATGGATATCTGTTCACTAATGGAGATACTGCAATTTCATGGCGATCAACAAAGCAAACATTAGTTGCTACATCTTCCAATCACTCAGAAATAATTGCTTTACATGAAGCAAGTCGTGAATGTTCTTGGTTAAGATCAATGATCCATCACATCCGAAATTCATGTGGTCTACTTTCAAAGACAGACAATTCAACTGTCATCCATGAAGATAATGCAGCCTGTGTTGCCCAAATAAAGGAAGAATTCATCAAGGACAATAAAACTAAACACATATCTCCAAGATTTTTCAATGCACATGAGCTTCAAAAGGCCAAAGTGATTGAGGTCAGACAAATCTGTTCCAATGAAAATTTGGCAGATTTGTTCACCAAATCTCTACCAAAGTGCACATTTCAGAAGTTAGTGCAGGGAATCGACTTACGTCAGCTTACAAATTTGAAGAATGCGGAATCAGGGGGAGTTACAATTCAGGAGGAGCATCCATAATACATGCATGTTGTACTCTTTTTCCTTCGATTAGGATTTTTCCCACTGGGTTTTTCCTATCAAGGTTTTAACGAGGCAACACAAGCATGCTTAACACCATATCAACAATCCAGGTAAAAGTTGTACTTTTTTCCTTCGCAATGGTTTTTTCCCACTGGGTTTTTCCAAGCAAGGTTTTAACGAGGCAACTGATATTGATATATGGGCATCTAAGGGGGAGTGTTGTAAACATTTCATATGCGTAATAGTGTAATTTGTTTGTTTCCAAGATAGTTGCTCTATAAATAGAGCATTACGAGTGTTCAACAAACAAGAACAACAATATAATAACAACAACGAGATAAAGAAAGAAAAGTTAGAATATTTTCAGTATCCTCTTATTTCTCTCTAATCTGCAATTATTTTGTGTAATATTTTGCAACAGTCTCGCTCCTATCCCTAGCAAAGGTTATTTCTCTAACTTTTGCCTTTTTATAACAATTACAACATTTTAAGATTATATGACATAGTTTCCAAGTACAACTAACTTAGTAATGAAGACTATGATATTATCATTGATATAGTTATAAATATATTTTTTTTCACAAAGTATTATATTTTATAAATATAATTTACCTATAATATATATTAAAATTTTAAGTACCCTGAAGTTTCACCTCATGCCTAAACAGGACTATCCATGGGATGACCTGCCTACCCTTTTACAAGCATAACAGAGATAAACAGACATAGATAAGAGGCATCACCATAAACCTACCTCTTCATGAATATTTGTAATTTCACGTGCTATTACGCATTTTCTGCAACACAATTACACATAAAGTCACCTTATTAGGCTTTTTTTTTTTTTTTTTCTTCTTTTTTAGTAAAACCATTAAATGAGTAAAATCACTTAAATGCATACGTGGAAGATCAATTTGTAAATCGCCATAACAAAAAATAAGGGTAAATTATATTAAACTACCTTAACAATTGGGTCAGCCACAGTTTCATACTCCATCTTTAAAAAATATCGATGATATACCTCATGTTATGAATTTGTTACAATTTCATACCTTCCGTCAGTTTGTCTGTCAATTATTCAATTAAATAGCGACGTGGCTTGAGACGAGGCCCAATCTCTATTAAAAAATTAATTAAATGTTAAAAACTAAAAAAGTAAAATTATTTATTTATTTATTTTGCATGGGGGACCCACCCCTTATCCCCTTCACCTTTCTTCCCCATTCCTGTCTTCTCCCAACTCAAAACCACAACCAGCCAACCTATATCCCACCCTTCTCTCTCTCTCTCTCATCCGCTCCGTACACTCCCTCGCCTCACCTGCTCCCTCGCCACTTCCTCCTCTTCTTAGGAGTTCAACATCACATTTACACCACCGAAGCCCAAGCCCAAACCCGACTCCGCCTAGCTTGCCCAGGATGCCCTCGCTGGGCAGCACATCATCCCCTGGATCGTCCGCGGCGAGGACTGGCAACCTTAAGCTCCAGTCTTAGCCTCGCGCATGTTTCCTCTAGGCCATCGAGACCAAGAGTAAGAGTGCCAAGAAGAAGAATGAGGGTGCCAAGAAGTGAGTGCCCACGACTGAGCCCAAGTACTCGAAAGCTGCCTGGAGGTTCTACAATGAGAATTTCAGAGACGCCGAGCAGCAGTTCGGCAAGGTTCTCGCTGCCGCCGGAGGTAATTGTATCGAATCCCTTGCCTCTGAAATGGAGAAGAAGAATGGCATTGTTGACATTCAAATTGGAACCCATTTCTGTAACCTGGACGTTTTGTATAGCATGTGGCTCCGAGTCAGCCCGTGAGCTTTAGACAAACTCAGTACCGAGTCAAGGTTGTGGGTGGCTGTGGGTTCGACCTGGAGCTTTATGGAAGCAGAAATTGTGGAATCTGGAGACAAACCACATGATTTTTTGAGATGGGTGTTGGAAATGGAGGTTGGCAAATGGAGTAGGAGTAGGAGAGCGAGGGTGAAAATGATGCATTTGAAGGTGGGTTTTGGGGGATTTTATAGAAGGAAGTGGGTTTTGGGAAATTGAATAGGAGTAGGAGGGTTCGGGGGAAGAGGGAGAGGAATGAAGAAGGTGGAGGAGCGAGAGGAGAAGCTAGAAGTGGAGGAGGCAAATGTGGAAGCATACGAGAAGCTGGAAGTGGATGAGGCGAAGGCGGGTGGAATTTGGGTGGTTTTGGTTTTGGGTTAGGGAAGACGGAAGCGAGGACGAAAGGTGAGGGGGATAAGGGTGGGTCCCTCATGTAAAAAAAAATAAAATTTAAATGATTTTATTTTTTAGTTTTTAATATTTAATTAATTTTTAATAGGAAGTGGGTCCCGTATCAAGTCACATCATTATTTAATGGAAGAATTGACAAACAAACTAATGAAATATATGAAATTGTAACAAAGTCGTAAGATGAGGTATAACATTGACATTTTTTAAAGATGGAGTATGACTGGCCCAATAGTTAAGGTAATTTTATGTAATTTACCAAAATAACAATCATATCAATGGATTGGTGGGGAATAAAAGTATTTACCTTGAAACACCAAAAATTGAAAAAAGTCTCTTCAAGGAACTGATGAAGTATGTGGGGAGGTACATAGAATATATGGGTCGTTGCCTCATTTGTTGAAACCGTCAGCCTCTCTTTTCTAGATCCAGCATGTTTAGAGAGAAATTAAACTGCATAAGTATAAAAAGTGGAGTCCTATATACCATAGTACTACTAAAACCCACATCCACCACGAAGATTGTCAGCAGCATCAATTCCATGGAAAACTTACCAAACGTATACTCATCAGTAGACAGGCCAGAAGCAGAAAGAGCAGCCGCAAATGCGAACGGCCAACAGTGGTGGATTCAGGATTTCAAGATCGGGGGGTCCCAAGATAAAAGTTTAAAAAAAAATATATTAGACTAGTTTGATTCCATAGCACTATTTTTTATTGAATTTGATTTATTGAATAATCAAAATTAATCAACCACATCAAGTGGCCAAGTGGCCAAGTGGTAAGGGCGCGGATTTCGGCTCTTAAAATACAAAAAATAGGGAGGTCCCGGGTTCGAGGCTCCAAGCTAGTGAGTCTGCTTGACTGTGGCCATGAGAAAGCTGAAATGCCTCTGTGATAAAATGGCAAATGGTGCTGAAGGATGGGATAACTTGATTTTAAAGTTGGGAGGTTACGACAATTTGGAGGATTAAAACAAAAATTAGAAACTTCTTCTTCTTCTTTGTAAGCACTGTTGCATGCACATCCATAAAGGCAACAAGCCTCTCCGCTGCACCTGCCCAAATTGTTGGAGGGTCTTAAAAGTCGATTACAAGTGTTTCTTCGGACTTCCAGAGGGTCCTAGGACCTCTCGGGTCCCTATATGGATCCGTCCATGACGGCCAAGGTATAGGAATAACAGGGATGTTTTCATCCACACATAGCTTTGCCTGCACCAAAGATTGAAATTAATAAGGTATACGAAAAGTGAAAGCCTCAACTGCACTACCTGTTATCAAACTTGATTATATACAATGTTCCAAACACAACAGCAACATCTATATCAACACATAGTTGAATATCAGAGTGCACGACGAATAAGGCAACAAAATAATAAGAATATTATTAAACAAATAAGAACGCTCAAACGGTTACAAAACTCTAAAAGGCTACATTGTGAATAACTTACTTTCCTATAAAGTTACAAAGTACCATACATATAGAAAGCTAACATAATAGGCAAGGAAACGGACTAGGCCCAAAATACCAAACATTAAAATAAATCTAAATACTAATATTTTCCAACAACCCCGGTCAAACTCATGACAATAGACAACATGAGTTTGCCAACAAGCAAATGCAAATGTAAGGTCTATTATGCTAATTTCCGATGCCAATTCCAATAAGAAATTCCATCGGTGCAAGTGCAATTTTCCAATGCTAGTGCCAGTACAAAATTCTAATGTCAATGCTTGTGCAAGATTTCAATGTCAATGCCAGTGCAAGATTCTATTGTCATTGCCAATGGAAGATTCTATTGCTAGTGGAAACTTTCCCATTGCCAATTACGAGCTTACAAACAAAAGAAAAATCTAATTCACCACGTTCTTGAGTGGTCTCCAGCTCAAGTACACGAATGACCGCTGCGGTCAGCAACAACAGGCTCCAAATACAAACCCAATATCAAACGTGGGCCCAAGGAAAAAAACAAAAAACCAACAATTTCTTCTCCTTCCCATGTGGGCCTTAAACACAGCAATTTTTTTTTCCCTTCCTTCTCTCTGCTTTTCTTCAATTCATGCCAAACTAATACAAAAAAAATTTCTAGTGCAAAGTCAAACTGTAGAAGGGGACTTCGTAGGGTTGCTACAGATCCGACTCGTAGTAGTCTGTATGGGTACGGCGAACGGGTGGATGTAGCAGCGGAGATGGTGATGCGGGTTAGACTGCAGGCGATCCAAGGAGGAGACGAACTCGATCCGAGTTTGTGGTTGTCGAGTCTGGGCTTCTTCAAACAAGTGATGGGTTCGTGGTTGACAAGCAGCAGCGGTGGTGGATGTAGAAAACGGTGAATGCAGGTGGTTCAAGAAGATTGTGGCTCGGTGGTTCAGGCAGGCGAGGTTCGAGACGGCATGATGCAGGTGGTTTGGTCGCGGTTTGGTGCGGCGGCGGGCAACAGCAAGGAATTTCTAGGTTTCCAGAAACAAATGTTCAACGATTATGGTGCGACTTGTGGTTCCGATTCATATTCAACATAGCCGGCGAGCGGCAAGACTCCAGTTTCTCTTATCGACCATTTTTTTTATTTATAATAAACAGTCTAAACCCTGATCAAGACAAAGATCCCAAAACGAAGCCAAAATAATTTTATCAAACCAAAACTAGACAGACAACAAAATGACATCAAACAAGAGCAGATTAACAGTTGGTTTGGTATAGCTGTGCTTTGAAAAAAAGCTATTTCTGCTGTGCTGTGAGAATAAGCAAACTGTGAAATAAAGCAGTTGAGTGTTTGGTAAACTTTTTTTTGTAAAAGTGCTTTTGAAAACAAAAAGCATTATTATAGTGTTTGGTAAACTTTTATGTAAAACAGATGTGAAAAAAAGCCGTTTTTTCAAAGCTGGGTTTTGCAGCTTCTTGTTTTTGGCTTTTTTTCACCTAAAACTCTGAAAAAAAAGCTGAAGTTAGATGTTTACCAAACACAAAAACAGCTCCCAGCTTTTTTTTATAGCAGCTTTTTTTTATACCAGCTCTGATATCAAGTTGAATATCAGAGGAGCCCAAACAAACTTACAAAATAATAAGAATATTATTAAATAAATAAGAAAGTCGAAACGGCTACAAAACACCAAAATGCTTCATTGTACATAACTTACTTTTCTATAGAGTTACAATATACATATACATATATATATATATATATATAAATACATATACATATATATATATATATATATATATATATATATCAGATGGCTAAAATTAAATGGCAGATGAAGAACATAAACAACATAGAGCTCGCAGGCATCCTTGATAATATAACTTATAAGTGTTTGATTTTCTATTGAGTTTTTTCTATATTTTTTCGAATACGCAGAGAATTTTCTTCGACAAAAGTCCCCGTCTTCTGAGAATGAGTTTTCCTTTTTTGTTGCTGAGAGGAATGATTGATGCTGAGTAAATTGAGCCGGGAATCCCGTTTGCATGTGCTGCTAGTTGTTAAAGGCTGGTAAATGATGAAGGTTTACTGTGGATTCACGTTGTGTCTTCAGAAAAGCTGGATGAATAGTAACTTGTCTGCTATTACTGTTGATGAATAGTATCTTGTCAGGAATCTGAAATGATGACTGCTACTACTGATGATGCTTTTCAGGATATGATCACATAGGTAATTATTACAATTTTGAATTTCAAATTTCATACGAATCTTGGGCATCTGGATAGTCCGACCATTTGACTGGATGTTGAGACGAGGCGTCCGATAAGGCTGAATCTGAGTCTGAGTCTTCTCTTTTGTGGAGCATTGCTACTTCGGCCATTAGCTATTGAGCTAAGTCAAGGAGCTGAGAAGATTTTGAGGATTTCGCTTTTTTCTTTGAACTGGAGGATTTAGAAGACTTAGATTTTCCCTTGAGAGAGGATGAAGGACTAATGTCTGATAGTGATTGGACTTATTCCTGAGTTTTTGGTAGTTCAGGAAATTGCTGGTTTTCTGGCAAAGCATGTGTTGAGGGTGCAGAGATAGGCGGGGTTGATATCTAGGGAAATTCTGATATTACTAAATCTATGATTTTTTTATGATTGAATTTGTCCCACCATTTCACCCATCGGGTTTTGTAAATACAACCACAATCTGCTTCAAAATTCCATTTCAAGATCCACTGGATTTTGTACTTGGCCATGAATAATGAAAAGAAGGAAACCCTGCTGTCAAAACGACTGCGATCAAATTTGTTCTGGAAGCCAGTGATAAGGGCTTGACGAAGGTCATTTGGAATGAGATTGACATTTGGGCCATGAGAAGCCCACCATTCTGGAAACCATGCTGGAAATTTTAACTTGAAACCTTTGTCAAAAGTTACGAACCATGAATGACTAAAATCAGCTGTTTGGTGAAGAAAAATATTGGTCCATGCTTGGATATAATCATAATAACTATAATGATTGTTCGGGATGAGAACATTGATGCGAG
The DNA here is from genome assembly GCF_041283825.1 of Pyrus communis. Taxonomy (NCBI): domain Eukaryota; kingdom Viridiplantae; phylum Streptophyta; class Magnoliopsida; order Rosales; family Rosaceae; genus Pyrus; species Pyrus communis. The sequence goes on along the minus strand of NC_142578.1, from coordinate 12,758,211 downwards.
ATTTACTTGACACTCAAATTAAACCCTCGTTTGACAATTGTAGTAGAATGGATAAGTGAGGGATCGTTCTAGACCGGGGATTTAGGAGGGCTTGCTAAAACCTTCTAAATTGACTTAAAAACATAAAAACTAAATTAAAATACTCTTAACAAGACTACTATGACTCAGAATGGCTTTGAAAAACTCAAATTGTCTAAAACAATCAAATTGACTCAAATAGAAGCTAGAACTTGATTTAGACGAATTTGCAAGTGTTTATGACTCCAAAGGCTTAAAGATACAAAAATAAAACAAATACGAATGATTAAGACTCAACGAAATATGGGGGAAATGTGTTTGGACGATATTAAATAAAAAAAGACAGAATATAATTAAAGGCAAAATGTAAATATGAATGTGATGAAAATATGGATGATGGAATAGCCAAGGGGTTCTTCTCCACACATGTTACACTTGCATACAAAATTGATTCTCAGTTGGTCTTTCGATAAGTTGTGAAACTCAATGCTCCAAGTTAATTAGATCCGCTTAGATTAACTTTCAGATTTCCCTAAATTCGTTGGATTGAATGGAATACGCATTACAACCAAATTATTCTTAATCAAAGTCCCTAACTATGGAATACGCATGATAGAGACATTCAACAAAGATCATTAAGTTCAACGGAAATCATAAACATCGACGAGGCATTCGTTACTATGGAATACGCATGAAACTTATGCCAAGAATTCGTTTAACGCGATTGTTTATAAGCAACCTCCACTACTTGTGAATATAAGTTCATAACGATTAGGTGAAATTCACTTATATTCTAGCGTCATATTTATGCATGAAAATTAAGCTTGCAATCTCAATGAACATACATAAATAAGTTATCAATCAAACAGTTAAACGAATTGAATCCACAACTTATGAAATTCCAACCAAACGTAATCAATTCAAATTGCAAATATAAACATAGTTTCGAATCACCCCCTAGCTAAAGGGGGTTTAGTTCCTCATAACTTTGAAATCAAAGAAACACCTAAACATTCCAACAACTCAAACTGAATTGTATGAACGTTTAGGCACTCTTCTCTTCCATTACAAAACAAAGAAAATTGAATTTAAACATTGAAATCAAAGAAACACCTAAACATTCCAACAACTCAAACTTGAATTGTATGAACGTTTAGGCACTCTTCTCTTCTTCGTTGTTGTAGCACAAGGTCTAAGGTGAGTTTTTGGGGGATGAGGAGTGGTTGGAATGAAGAGAAAATATGCAGAAAATGAAGGGATATGCACGGCAAGAATGGAGGTATTTGTGGTGTGTTGTGTATGAAAATGAGATGTGAATTGAATGGGGAGTGAATGAATGCCAAATGAATGAGAATGCAAGGGTTTTTATAGGAGGAATGGAGATGTATATGGCTGTTTGTTTAAGATGCAAGTGGCTAATTAATGATGGAAAATAGTTAGGAAAGCATGTGAAAGCTGAAAATGCATATGGGGTACACGGCAATGATGCTTGTTGGTGCTGAAATTGCATGTGTGTGAGGTGTGTAGGTGCTGAAAATGCATGTGAATGCATGGCATTTGAAATGATTGTTGTTTGGAAATGAATGTGAAGACATGTGAAAGCTGGAAATGCATGTGAAGATGTTGGAAATGGGAATGAAGGCCACGGCAAAGGATTTCAGGATGCATGTGTTTGTAGGTCACGGCATGGTTGAATGATTATATGTGTTAAATGAATTAAAGGGTGGATGTGTTGATTTGAATGTGCATGTGGGTGAATGTGAAGGGAATGCATGTGAAGATGCTAATAAATAATGCATGTAGGGTTAGGAAATAAAAACATAACTTAAAGGGGAATGATTAAAAGGTGTTGAAAGGTTTTGCATGGCTTTGAAGTGATTGTGGATTGGGCTAGAGTTTAAGTACATGAAATGGACCCAAATTGCTCCTCCTTGCATGGCAAGGAATGGTGTTTGTGTTAAGCCCATGGCAAGGTGTTATGTGATTGGGTTAGGGCCATTGTTTTGTGTCTTCAAGTGCATACAAGGCCTTCAAATTCGTCCATCCTCTTGGCTCCATGGATAAGCTATCCAATCCATGCCCAAAAATGCTCCAAATGGCCTCAAAATGCACTTTCTTGCTCCCTAGGCCCTTAGATCCTGAAAACACACAAAAGAAGCATAAAGGACTAAAATAACGAGAGAAACATAACGTAAATGCACGAGAACAAGCCATTTAAGTCGCATGAATATGCTCTTATCAAATACCCCCACACTTAGCTTTTGCTAGTCCTCGAGCAAAACAGAATAAAAACAAATAAACAAAACGACACTAAACACGTAAAACACAACCTAAACCTTCCAACAACCGTCTTAGGGATTTCCAATGCACATGACAAGTTAAAAATCATCATTATCACAGATTTTAGTCATCTTCACACTTAAGTACATTCTTAATCATAGTCACCATATACTAGTTCACAATTAAGCATTTAAAACCATGTTTTGAATGTAGTAACATGCCTTAGAGAATTTGCTCAATTCCTTACAAGATATGCACTCGATTTTCACTCAGAATTTCTAACTACACACCCTAATCTAGTCATATGTGAGAAGATTGATGTAACATGAAAACGAACACTCACATATAAGTATCACAAAGAACGCAATTTCTGGAGTTAATAAGCATGTTTATATATGATCTCATGAATGGAATGCTACTTCTTAGACGCGAGAACCAGTGACACCATAAGCTCATACCAAGTTCAAACTCCACAAATTGAAATACACAACACTCAAGATAGAAGTCAAGGGTTGTAACGGGGCTTGGGGTATGTGGATAACAAAGAAGGGATATGGAAAACAAAGGTTCTTAAAGAAATAGTGAGCAAAGCATTTGAATCAACTTAGAATTCACTTTTGAATGAAAACTCAACTTTTGAACAAAAAGGGAGAATTTAGACAATTTACGCCCAGAATTGGTATTTTGGAACCTTTCTTCAATCACTTATTCTTTTCTCCTTTTTTTTTTTTTTTTTTTTTTCTTTTCTTTTTCTTTTCTTTTGAATCTCAAAACATAAACACTTAAACATTCTCTCCCCCACACTTATTTTCTTTCATAATGTAACTCAAAAGGAATTCAATTAAGTCATGCTCACTATCTTTTAAGAACAAGGGTGGGGATTGTCCTAAACTAGGCTAGGTGAGGAAAAAGTGGGTTAACAAAGAACATGGGCTAACACGGCTCAACGGGGGTACAACTTACAACATATACGAAATATGGGAAGTGAGGCTATTTGGCTATGGTGGCAACTACACAACTTCATCTTGAATATGTGTTATGCAAATCAATAACATGCTTTGAATGAAATGGGCATGAGTTCTAGCATTTGGAACTATATGATGAAACGCCTTCTAAGTAGTAACCAAGCAAAGAATAATGAGATCATGCAACGACTTTAGAAAACAAGAAATCACAGATTATACTCTCCAAAGAACGTTATAGGCTCAAGTCTCATAGGGTTGTAGCGTTTGTTTGAGTTCCTTCCTTCAAGCATGTTACAAAAACGAATTTTTATTTTATGATTGCATGTGAAGTCATACATTATAACCATAACTAAGCATAAACCAAGAGTAAATCAAACTTTTCTCTATGTTTATAACTCTTTTTAACAGTCATGCAATTACAAACCAAATCCTCGTCAAACGTTGGAAGGTACCCTAAGACACAAACACACAAAAACGACTCAAAACACTCTTTTTAGGCTTTTCAAAACATTTTCTTCAAATTTTTATGTGATTTTCGGAGTTATAAAACAACACACACTAAAACACTCTAAAACAATTTAAAAACACCTTAAAACAGCAAGGAACAACATTTGAAGTTATGGGTGATAAAATCCCACGAATTTGCATTAACAACATTAGTTACCCCCCCCCACACTTAAATCAAACATTGTCCTCAATGTTTTAAGCATAGATTCACACAAAACATAAGTAAACACACAAAAAGCACTTAAACATACTAAACATGGCAAAATGTAATTAACAAAGAGAAGAGTTTAGGGACGCAAATCTGGTTATGGAGTGTAAATTCCATCTTCTCTTTGTTGATTGCAATGAGGCTTGATCTTGATGATTCCACAGGCTTACTCTCGAACTGGTTTCCGCCCATCATTGATTTTCCTTTGTGCTACTGGGCTGGAGGATTCTTTTGGTCTTCCCCGAAGGTCTGAGCTTACCCTTTTGGTCTGTTTCTTTGTTCAATCTTTCCAATTCGTATTGAAAAGGGTTGGAGGATAACTCAGCCTATGTTTGTCTCCACATGCTTCAATGTATCATTTTCACTTGCCTTACTCGCTCCCCTTTGCAGAAGTGGTCCCTTCTCCGGAAGTGTATCAACCGTTGAAGATGACTACTCGAGAGCAACGCTAGGTAAGCAATCAGGAATAGATTCCAGGCAGTTGGCTCCAGAACGAAAGACTGACTCCAAGTGCCGGCTGATTGCTTGTTTTACTTTGCCATGCGAGTAAGAACAAGGACAAAGAAAAAGACAGGGAAAGAGCATGATATGAGATACTTTTGCTTTTGACCTTGATGATATGAGATACCTTTGCTTTTGAAGAAGCGGTTGGTTGAATCAGCACATGTATTTGTTGTGCTGTTTCCTCCTGGGTCATCTGTACTCCAGACATCTGGTATCATCTTTGGGGAAGAAGAAAGAATTTAGTATTTCGAAAGGCTTTGCTGGGAGTGCACCCTCAGAGGTGAGGGAGAGTTGGGCATTTTCTTCAGGTTTTTCCTGCCATAAAAGACGAAGGTCGACATATATAGAGATAATAGCAAGTGGTGGTACTTTTTACCTTTGTCGACAAACATTTTGATCCCGCAACTCTGGCTTTTTGAAATAGTGGCGCCTCTTCGATTTTTGAATACGCCTCTTCGATTTCTGAGCAGGCACCCCTTCGATTTCTGAGCGACATGTGGTAGTGCAGATGCGGCTCCTTTTGACAAAGCTGCACGCGTCTTCTGAAAAGCAGAGAAAGCGTCGCCGAACTTTGCGCTTGTCGGCTAAAGATGTGTAGTTGTGATGATGGCCTCCACGTGTTGTCTGAAAAGAAGAAATCTTTTGACAAAGTTGAACGCGCCTTCTGAAAAGCCGAGAAAGCGTCGCCTAAATTACGCCGGAAATTCCAGCTTTTTGAATTGGTGGACGCGTCGCCTTGGCTTTTTTATTGAGCTATCGATCACCACAACAAACACACTCTGAAGAAAATCGACTCCGGCCCTTTGAAATTTAACTCCATCCATTCTCTTTGAACACTTTTGAAAAATGGCAAACTCATCGAACCTTAGCTTGGAATTGAGCCTTAGCAGTGATACGGGCGCGCCGCGTCAAGGTAACGTATGGCGCCCTTCTTTCTTTTCTTCTAACGGTCCTCTCACAGGTGAAGACTCTGTGATGCAGGACGCCACAACAGCTACAATAGTAGCTAGGAACCTCCTCACTCCAAAAGATAGTAGGCTGCTGTCAGGACGGTCCGATGAGTTGGCCGTTCAAGAGTCCCTCGCACTTAGTGTTCAGTGTGCGAGTTCTGTGTCCAACATGGGCCAACGCCTGCTTGCCCGCTCCCGTCAGGTGGAATCATTGATGGCAGAGGTGGAAAGTCTCAAGCAGGAGATCCAGCAGCTGAAGTATGAGAATAGAAGTTTGCACGTGCTTGCAAACAACTATTCGACGGGCATGAAGAGGAAGCTTGATGAGCTGCAAGAGTCTGAAGGTCGGATTCACAGTGACCGTCAAAGGTTCTCGTCTTTCCTCCAGAGGCACCTTTTTCCTGGCTCATCCAGCGCTTGGCCAAGTATTGAGGCCTGGAATGCTCTATCTTCGATGCCTCCCGCTCCGATGCCTTCTGCTCCTACGCCTTCCGCTCCGATGCCTTCTGCTCCTACGCCTTCCGCTTCAAGAGTAAAGCCACGTAGTGGGGCCTCAAGCAAACACCCTTTGTGAAGCACCATCTTTCTTTGTTTAGCAGTGCCTATCAATAAATCAAACATTTTTCTCAATGTTACAATCATAGACTCACACAATTAATAAACAAACAAACAATAACAACTAAACAACCTAACAAGGCAGAAACGAAATAGCAACAAAGAGAAGAGTTTTTTTAGGAATCTGGATTTGGAGTGCTTTCTAAGTCTTCCTTTGTTGAATGCATGGGTTGCCTCCCAAGTAGCGCTTTCTTTTACGTCTTGCAGCCGGACGGTACCTCCGTTTAAGCTTGACTAGGTTCCACGGCATGAAGGGGTACCTCCTCCACGACATGCTCCTCAAACATCTCGTAATAGGGCTTCAATCGATGCCCATTCACTTTGAACTCTTGCTGCGTCCTTGAACTTTTGATTTGCACTGCACCATGAGGGAAAACATTAGTAACAACAAACGGGCCAATCCATTTAGAACGCAACTTACCAGGAAACAAACGTAGGCGAGAGTTGAAAAGTAACACTTTCTACCCAACTGTGAAGGTCTTGGTTCGAATCATTTTATCATGGAATGCTTTGGTCTTGGCTTTGTACATCCGGGCATTCTCATAGGCTTCATTCCGAATCTCCTCAAGTTCATTCAATTGGAGCTTCCTATGAACTCCCGCTGCATCTATGTCCATGTTGAAAGTCTTCACGGCCCAATGTGCCTTGTGCTCTAACTCTACGGGCAAATGACATGGCTTACCATAGACGAGCCGAAAAGGTGACATCCCAATGGGTGTTTTGTATGCCGTACGATATGCCCACAGTGCATCATCTAAACGTAAGCTCCAATCCCTCCTTGTTGGTCCAACGGTCTTCTCCAAAATTTGTTTGATTTCTCAGTTAGACACCTCGGCTTGGCCATTTGTTTGAGGATGGTAAGGTGTGGAGACCTTATGGTTGACATGGTACTTTCTTAGCAACGCCTCAATGGTCCGATTGCAAAAGTGAGACCCTCCATCACTTATGATTACTCTCGGCATTCCAAACCTAGCGAAAATGTTAGTTTTCACGAAATCTGCAACCACCTTAGAATCGTTAGTACGGGTGGCTTTTGCTTCCACCCATTTAGAAACATAATCAACGGCTAGCAAGATATAAGTGAAACCATAAGATGGAGGGAAAGGGCCCATGAAATCAATGCCCCAAACATCAAAAATTTCAACATTAAAGACAGGGGTTTGCGGCATTTGGTCCTTGGTACCTATGTTACCCATTCGTTGGCAACGATCACAAGACATACAAAAGGTTCTAGCATCCCTAAATATAGTCGGCCAATAAAAACCACACTCTAGAACCTTGAGGGCAGTGCGTTGTGTGCCAAAATGACCACCACATGCATATGTGTGACAAAAGCTTAGAATTGAGTGAAATTCAGAATCATGCACACATCTACGTACAATTTGATCTGAGCAATACTTCCACAAATAAGGGTCATCCCAAACATAGAAACGTGCATCATTTTTAAGCTTATCACGTTGGTGCTTGTTTAGTTCATTTGGAATTTGTTTAGCCACCAAGTAATTCACTAAATCTGCATACCATGGTTCACTTACCTCAATGGATAGCAGCTGCTCATCAGGAAAAGTTTCAGGGATAGGCACGGCATGTTCATGCTCCTCATGGATCATTCGGCTTAAATGGTCAGCCACTACATTCTCGCTTCCTTTCTTATCCCGGATTTCAATATCAAATTCTTGAAGAAGAAGAATCCAATGGATAAGCCTCGGCTTTGCTTCCTTTTTCATGAGCAAGTACCTCAAAGCTGCATGATCAGAATAAACGATTACTTTAGTACCAATTAAATATGAACGGAATTTATCTAAAGCAAAAACCACAGCTAGAAGTTCTTTTTCCGTCGTGGAGTAGTTCAATTGGGCATCATTGAGAGTCCGAGAGGCATAGTATATGACATGCGGCCGCTTGTCTCTTCTTTGTCCTAGAACAGCTCCTAATGCATAGTCGGATGCATCGCACATGAGCTCGAACGGAAGGCTCCAATCTGGAGGTACAATAATGGGGGCCGAGACTAGCTTCTCCTTGAGTTGGTTAAATGCCGAATTACACTCTTCATCAAACTTGAATGGCACATCTTTTTGAAGCAATCGGCAAAGAGGGTTGGACATCTTGGAGAAGTCCTTGATAAAACGCCTATAGAACCCTGCATGGCCAAGAAACGAACGTACCTCTCTAACCGAAGTAGGAGAGGGTAAGTGACGTACAAGGTCTATTTTCGATTTATCTACTTCAATTCCTTTTTCTGAAACAATATGTCCTAAAACTATACCTTGTTTCACCATAAAGTGACATTTCTCCCAATTCAAGACAAGGTTAGTTTCAACACATCGTTTCAAAATTAAGGTCAGATTATCCAAGCAATTATCAAATGAACTCCCAAATACACTGAAATCATCCATGAAAACCTCAATGATCTTTTCAACAAAATCGGAAAATATACTTACCATACACCTTTGGAAAGTGGCCGGTGCGTTGCATAAGCCAAATGGCATGCGACGATAAGCAAATGTTCCAAAGGGACATGTGAATGTGGTCTTCTCTTGATCATCCGGGGCTATCACAATTTGGTTATATCCAGAGTATCCATCAAGAAAACAGTAAAAAGCATGACCGGCTAACCTTTCGAGCATCTGGTCGATGAATGGCAAAGGAAAGTGATCTTTCCTAGTCATGGCATTTAGCTTCCGGTAATCGATACATACTCGCCATCCAGTCTGAATGCGTGTAGGCACGAGCTCATTCTCATTATTCTTGATAACAGTTACTCCGGACTTCTTGGGAACGACTTGAACTGGAGAGACCCAACGGCTATCGGAGATAGGGTAGATCACTCCGCAATCCAAAAGCTTGATTATTTCCTTCTTCACCACTTCCATCATCGGAGGGTTGAGACGGCGTTGAGCCTCTCGAGTTGGTTTAGCCCCCTCCTCAAGAAGTATACGGTGCATGCATGTGGTAGGGCTTATTCCTTTAATGTCGGCCAAAGTCCACCCTATGGCCGTTTTGTGCTCTCGCAGCACCCTCACAAGCTTCTCCTCCTCCATTGCCGTGAGACTTGATGAAATGATGACGGGCAATGTTTCGCCTTTTCCCAAAAACACATACTTCAAATGGTCCGGCAACGGCTTAAGTTCAAGCGATGGTGCCTGAACAACAGAAGGTAACATCTTAGTGGAAACTGAATTTGAAAGTGAGAGTGGAACCTTACCATATTGTTGTGGCAATGACTCAAGGGTTGCCACAACCTCAATTATTTCTTCACTAGAACCCATTGCAACGAATTCCTCCTCCTTGCCGTGGCCTTGCATTGGCCCAAATCCTTCATTTTTGCGCTCTATGGCCTTAGTGATGGTTGTTTCCAGGGCGTCCTCGTTCAATTCTTCAAGGTATACCTGCGCCAAAGAATCGATAACATCAATGGAAAAACAAGAATGGTCATCAACGGGATATCTCATAGTTTCAGAAATATTAAAATCAATCACTTCCCCATCGAATTCCATTGTCAATGTGCCTTTGTATACATCAATCTTCGTTCGGGCCGTCTTCATGAATGGCCTACCAAGGAGAATCGGCAAAGATGTAGAATGGGCTGAATCCTCCATGTCTAGGACGTAGAAATCAGCCGGAAAAATTAAATGGTTCACCTGCACAAGCACATCTTCCAAAACTCCTTTTGGATACGCGTTAGAACGATCGGCCAATTGTATAATTACACCATCTTGTTTTAATTCACCCAAATTCATAGATGCATAAATAGAATAAGGCATGACATTTATGGATGCACCTAAATCAAGCATGGCATGTTCAAAACGATTATGTCCAATCACACAAGGAATCGTGAAACTACCGGGGTCTTTGCACTTGGTAGGCAGTTTACGTTGCAAAACAGCGGACACATTCTCGCTTACCTTCACTACCTCTTTGTTTGCCCTTCTTCTCTTTGTATTGCATAGGTCCTTGAGGAATTTAGCATACTTTGGAACCTGTTTGATTACATCGAGAAGCGGGATGTTCACTTGCACCTTCCGGAACGTTTCAAGAATGTCCTTCTCGCTTTCTTCCTTTTTTTCTTGCATGAACCTGCGAGGAAAAGGTACATTGGGCAGATTAGGACGTGAAGTACATGAATTTGAACTTAAATTACCTGATTTGGCCGAGTTAGGGTGATCTGCCTCAGGTTGTGTCGTCTCTTCATCTACTTTCTGGGCAGATTTGGGATTGTTTGGCTCGGTCCCAACTTCTTTTCCACCCCTTAGGGTGATGGCCTTGGCGGATTCGAATCCTCCCTTTGGATTGACTGTGGTTGAGCTAGGAAGCTTTCCTTGCTCTCTAATCTGTCCAAGGAACTCAGAAATCTGCCCTATTTGTTTCTTCATATCCGTCATCTCCTTCTCGTTATTTGCTATCCGGTTGTTTTGATTTTGCAACCCCTGCGAAATAGAGGTTAGTAATTGCATAGCTTGATCACTTTCCAAGGACGTACCTGAATGAGATGATGCCGAAGGTTGTTGGGGTTGTTGGGGTGCATACGGCTTGGAATAAAAACCAGGGGGGTTTGGCCTAAATCCTCCTTGTTGGGCAGCTTGTTGTGGCTCCCTCCATTTGAAGTTTGGATGGTCCCTCCATCCGGCATTGTAAGTGTTCGAGTATGGGTTGTTTTGATTTTGTCCTTGGAAACCAATTGCATTGGCAGATTCCCACCCACCATTCTCGATTAGTTGAGGGCACTTGTCGGATGGATGCCCTTGAATTGAGCACACGCCACAAACTTGGTGTTCTTGTGCTTTTGGACCAATCACAACCTGAGAAACAAGAGAAGTAAGATTAGCAAGTTGTGATTGAATTTCAGAAATAGCACTCACCTCATTTACACTTTGTTGTCGTGGGGCTTCCCTTTGACCCAATCCTTCATATTGTTGAGCGTTGAGCGCTCGGTTGGCTATGAGAATCTTGGCATCCCTTGGTGTTTTGTCCACCAATGCTCCTCCCGCTGATGCATCAAGCATTTGACGTTCGATAGGAAGGAGGCCCTCATAGAAATATTGAAGGAGAAGTTCCTCCTTCATTTGATGTTGAGGACATGAAGCTACAAGGCCCTTGAAGCGCTCATAATAAGCCGGGAATGTCTCACCATGATTCTGTTGAATACCACTAATTTTCTTCCGTAGGAGAATCACTCTCGAAGTAGGGAAGAATTTCTCCAAGAAAGCACGCTTCATACTCTCCCACGAAGTCACAGTTCCCGGGGCTAGTTCGTAGAGCCAATCTTTGGCCTTGTCCATAAGTGAAAATGGAAAGGCCTTCATCTTCAATATACTCCCATCCACATTGACGGGGGTCATGCTCGAACAAACCACCTCGAACTCCTTCAAGTGTTTGTTGGGGTCTTCCATAGACAAGCCATGGAACTTCGGAATATGGTGTAACAAACTGGATTTGAGTTCAAATTCCTCAGTCTTCCCCTCTGCAGCCGTGGGGTATTGGATACAAAGAGGCAATGCATTATCCAAACCCGAGGCCGAAAGCTCCTTGATGGTTCTATTATCTGCTGCCATGGCTTGTTCTTCTTCAAAAATCTGATCCGTGGGCTTTTCTTCTACACCTACTTCGTCTTCTTCAAGCCCAGGTTGTGGTGGCTCTTGTTGACTCCTCGTTCTCCTCAAAGTGCGTTCAAAATCACCGTCAAAGTCGGAGATGTTCTCTATAATAGGCCGAGAGCTACGAGTCATACACAGTACCTAAAAAAACAAGGAAACAAACAAACTAAGAATCTGAAATAAGAATGCACGAAAACCAAAAAAAAAAATATATATATATATATATAAAAATAAAGACAAGGGATTAGCAAAGTTGCTAAATCCCCGGCAACGGCGCCAAAATTTGATGCGAGATTTACTTGACACTCAAATTAAACCCTCGTTTGACAATTGTAGTAGAATGGATAAGTGAGGGATCGTTCTTGACCGGGGATTTAGGAGGGCTTGCTAAAACCTTCTAAATTGACTTAAAAACATAAAAACTAAATTAAAATACTCTTAACAAGACTACTATGACTCAGAATGGCTTTGAAAAACTCAAATTGTCTAAAACAATCAAATTGACTCAAATAGAAGCTAGAACTTGATTTAGACGAATTTGCAAGTGTTTATGACTCCAAAAGCTTAAAGATACAAAAATAAAACAAATACGAATGATTAAGACTCAACGAAATATGGGGGAAATGTGTTTGGACGATATTAAATAAAAAAAGACAGAATATAATTAAAGGCAAAATGTAAATATGAATGTGATGAAAATATGGATGATGGAATAGCCAAGGGGTTCTTCTCCACACATGTTACACTTGCATACAAAATTGATTCTCAGTTGGTCTTTCGATAAGTTGTGAAACTCAATGCTCCAAGTTAATTAGATCCGCTTAGATTAACTTTCAGATTTCCCTAAATTCGTTGGATTGAATGGAATACGCATTACAACCAAATTATTCTTAATCAAAGTCCCTCACTATGGAATACGCATGATAGAGACATTCAACAAAGATCATTAAGTTCAACGGAAATCATAAACATCGACGAGGCATTCGTTACTATGGAATACGCATGAAACTTATGCCAAGAATTCGTTTAACGCGATTGTTTATAAGCAACCTCCACTACTTGTGAATATAAGTTCATAACGATTAGGTGAAATTCACTTATATTCTAGCGTCATATTTATGCATGAAAATTAAGCTTGCAATCTCAATGAACATACATAAATAAGTTATCAATCAAACAGTTAAACGAATTGAATCCACAACTTATGAAATTCCAACCAAACGTAATCAATTCAAATTGCAAATATAAACATAGTTTCGAATCACCCCCTAGCTAAAGGGGGTTTAGTTCCTCATAACTTTGAAATCAAAGAAACACCTAAACATTCCAACAACTCAAACTGAATTGGATGAACGTTTAGGCACTCTTCTCTTCCATTACAAAACAAAGAAAATTGAATTTAAACATTGAAATCAAAGAAACACCTAAACATTCCAACAACTCATACTTGAATTGTATGAACGTTTAGGCACTCTTCTCTTCTTCGTTGTTGTAGCACAAGGTCTAAGGTGAGTTTTTGGGGGATGAGGAGTGGTTGGAATGAAGAGAAAATATGCAGAAAATGAAGGGATATGCACGGCAAGAATGGAGGTATTTGTGGTGTGTTGTGTATGAAAATGAGATGTGAATTGAATGGGGAGTGAATGAATGCCAAATGAATGAGAATGCAAGGGTTTTTATAGGAGGAATGGAGATGTATATGGCTGTTTGTTTAAGATGCAAGTGGCTAATTAATGATGGAAAATAGTTAGGAAAGCATGTGAAAGCTGAAAATGCATATGGGGTACACGGCAATGATGCTTGTTGGTGCTGAAATTGCATGTGTGTGAGGTGTGTAGGTGCTGAAAATGCATGTGAATGCATGGCATTTGAAATGATTGTTGTTTGGAAATGAATGTGAAGACATGTGAAAGCTGGAAATGCATGTGAAGATGTTGGAAATGGGAATGAAGGCCACGGCAAAGGATTTCAGGATGCATGTGTTTGTAGGTCACGGCATGGTTGAATGATTATATGTGTTAAATGAATTAAAGGGTGGATGTGTTGATTTGAATGTGCATGTGGGTGAATGTGAAGGGAATGCATGTGAAGATGCTAATAAATAATGCATGTAGGGTTAGGAAATAAAAACATAACTTAAAGGGGAATGATTAAAAGGTGTTGAAAGGTTTTGCATGGCTTTGAAGTGATTGTGGATTGGGCTAGAGTTTAAGTACATGAAATGGACCCAAATTGCTCCTCCTTGCATGGCAAGGAATGGTGTTTGTGTTAAGCCCATGGCAAGGTGTTATGTGATTGGGTTAGGGCCATTGTTTTGTGTCTTCAAGTGCATACAAGGCCTTCAAATTCGTCCATCCTCTTGGCTCCATGCATAAGCTATCCAATCCATGCCCAAAAATGCTCCAAATGGCCTCAAAATGCACTTTCTTGCTCCCTAGGCCCTTAGAACCTGAAAACACACAAAAGAAGCATAAAGGACTAAAATAACGAGAGAAACATAACGTAAATGCACGAGAACAAGCCATTTAAGTCGCATGAATATGCTCCTATCAAACATGTTGGGTATGAAGGGGTTTGGTTTGGTAGAGGGGAATTCCCCATTCTTGTTCAGAAAGAAATTTTCCAATGTGAAAGGAATGATATAATATTTTATTTTCATGGGTGGTGCTAAAAATAGGTTTGATAGCAATGCTTTCTGTCTCAGAGAGAATGGCTTGGTAATATTTGAGGCTTTTGAAAGATTCAGTCGGAGATAATGATAATTTGGGGGAAGGAGAATTTTGGCAATGCGCTATGGTGATTGATTTTTATCAATATGATGTGGGATGCTAAAAAGCCTTTCTGAATTTGGATTTTTGAAGTATGGTGATGTTTTAGCAAAGCTAGTTGTTTTTGGTCTCGAAGGAGATGAGGTTTGTATTGAAGAATAAGGATCATATTGGGTAGTTAATGTTATTTGGCAATTTGGTCGGATATATCCTATGGTTGATCCTAGAGGAGTGAACCTGTTTGTGATGGCTAAGGCTGATGAGGAATCGGGAATAGAATCCTGTTTTACTGGTGCTGGGGTTAAAGTGGTTGGGAGCCTTCTTTGATTAGTACCCATTTTTCCCCTGCAAAAATTCTCTGGTTAGAAAATCAGGAATGCAATTTTGGTGCCTTTAATATATTCAATGTCAAAGTCAAAAATACTTAATATGGCTTGCCAGTGTGCAAAAATCTGTTTTGATGTAATGTTTTGAACATCTTTTTGTAAACATGTTTTGCAGATTTGCAGTCGACACGGATTAAAAAATTTTGATTTAATAAATCATCTTGAAATTTGCTAATGCACAATACAATAGATAATATTTCTTTCTTAATATTACTATAATTATGTTGAGCAGAATTCCAAACTCCTGAATGGAAACGAACAATTTGTTCAGGAGCTTCGGAAGAAGTTTTCTGTTTGAGGATACCTCCATAACCAATGTCAGATGCATAGGTTTCAACTATTTTGAATGAGTTGGGAGTTGGAATGCCAAGACAAGGCAAAGTCTTGACATGATTTTTTATTTGTTTGATAATAGAAGTATGCATGGGAGACCATGATGGAGGGTTATCTTTAAGATGATCAAATAAAGGTTTGCATTGTTGTCGAAGATGAGGATAGAATTCAGAAACATAATTGAGAGATCCAAGAAACCGCTGAAGTTGGGTTTTATCAGTAATCTGATCTGGAAATTTTTCAACAAATTGAATGACTCGATCTATTGGTTGGATGGTAGACCTATGGATATGATATCCTAAAAATCTAACTTTGGTTTGAAATAACTTAATCTTGGTAGCTGAAACAACTAATCCATTGGTTTTGATGATTCTAGCAAACATACGAAGATGTTTCCAATGTTCATCTATTGATTTTGAAAAAATTAGAACATCATCAATATAAACAATTGAAAAATGACTATACGAATTAAAAATTTCATTCATAATATTTTGAAATTCACATGGTGCATTTTTTAACCCAAAAGGCATTACATTCCATTCATAATGTCCGAAAGGAGTGACGAAAGCAGTTTTATACTTATCAGTTTCATGAATTTGGATTTGCCAAAAACCTGATTCCATATCAAATTTGGAAAAAATAGTTGCTTGAGAAAGTCTCTTGATTAAATCTCCTTTATTAGGAATTGGATATCGAATCCATTCCAAAACATCATTTAAAGGTTTGTAGTTAATAACTAATCGTGGAGTTCCTCTTTCTCATTCAGCATTTTTCTGAACATAAAATGTTGGGCATGACCATGGGGATTTGCTTTTTCGAATAATTCCTTTTGCTAAAAGCTGATTAATTTCTGTTTTGCAAAACTCTAAAACTTCTTGATTTATTTGAATAGGTCTTGCTTTTGTTGGAATTTTTGACTCATTGAAATCTTTAATATAAGGGAGTTTAACAATATGTTGTTTCCTATGACAAAAGGCATTGGGGATATCCGAACAGATTTCCTTCACAAGTTTATTAGAAAATTGGTTAATGGATTCTAACAAAGATTTATTTGTTAGTTGTTCTTCAATTCTCTTATGTTTAATTTCTTCTTGCAAGAAATTAATTTGTTGAGATTTCAGATTGATTTGGTTAATGGATTTGGAGACACTGTCTTTCCAGAATTGTTTTAATTTTTTGAGATCTGTTTTCATACAGAACTCAAAGGTAATCTTCTATCCTAATATACTAGTAGTGATGTCATTATGATGAACCTTAAAAGGATAAATTAAAGTTATGAAAGGGAGTCCTAATATAACTGGATCAGAAATATTTTTGATTAAAACAAATGGAGTTTTAAAACAAATATTGTCTTGACAGATATCGGCTTTAGGAATTTCATATTTTAATTTCATTGGGGATTGATTTGCAGCACTAAGTATTTCTGTGGACTTATGATAATACTTTGTAGGAATTAACCCTTGTTGAATACAATTCAAGTCTGCACCCAAATCAATTAATGTTATGGTTTCTAGATGAAAGTCTTCGATTATTATCTTGATTTTAGAATATCATTTCCTGATTCTTATTTTTTCTAGGAGACCTAAGACTAAATCTTTAGAAGAAGCCTTGCTCGAATGAGCACCAGAATCGTGGTCTGAAGAAGAACTACCTTGTTCTTCAACAAGAGTTTGAGTGCGGACTCTACTGAGATGTGAACGAATTTCTGTGTTTTCAGACTTTAGAAACCTAATTTCCGTTTTGATTTGATTGACTTCTTGTTGTAAGTCTTTAATGGTGATATCTTTTTTTGGTTTACTAAACCTTTCCAAAGTGGTACTAAGAGAGATCTTTTGAGGTGGTAGTCGATTAGTACCTGGTTCTTCTTGTGAAATCAATTTCTTAATTTTTTTTAAATAAAAAGATTTCAATTCTGGATCATGAACTTTACTTATTAATTCAACTAAAAATTCTTTCTGTTCTTCTTGCTTATTAAGCACTGATATTTTATTACAGCAAATATCAATACATCCTAACTTGATGTTTGGCAAAGAAACTTCACTGGAACTATTATGATCAAAAGAGGATAATTCCAAATCTCCTTCTAATTGACTATAGTCGATATCCTTAAGTTCTAGAACCTGGATAAGCTGTATTTTCTCTTCGTAAGAGATTTTCAGCTGGTTAATGGTTTTCTTGACCTTGCATTCATTGGCATAATGGCCAAATTTGCCACATTTGTAACATTTTCCTTTTTTACCCTGACGACGTTTATCAGTTTTTCGAAAGGATTTCTTTTTAGGTTTTTCATAAAGCTTATTGGATTGAAAGGGTTTAGTAGATGACTTCGATTTATATTTGCTATACCTGGGATGTGGTTTGGAATACTTGCTCATATGTTGAGCTTTCTTCTTTTTATGGGAAGGAGCTATGGGAGGTAAACCATATTATTCACAGAACGTTCCTAATTCATATTTAGCAATTGATTTGTCTTTATTGACTTGTTTGGAAATCTTCATATCTATACACATTTTCAATCCTTCCTTCTGGATAACATTAACTATGTTTCCATAAGTAAGGGTATGATATGGTATGATACATTCTTCATTTACTAAAACGTTTCTTATTTTATGTGCAAAAAGATTTGGTAATCCATTAATAAAATTTTCTTTCCAAAATGGTTGATTACTATCTTCTCGAAGTATAACTCTGGACATGAAGACATCTTTATACCATCTGAAATCACTTAAGGTAGGGCACGTTAAATTACTCAGCTGGTCGTGAACTCTAGTAGTGACATTACTAGGTGTCTCTATGAAGCGTTCTATGATAGTATAAAGTAGAGTATTTACTCCATCAGGTATTCTTTGTCCTATAGTTTCATCAAAGATGGGGAGTCCTTCTTCATCTTTTTTAACCGCATGGCGTATTTCATCTTTGGATTGAAAGGTTAAGTGTTTTTCCCATCAGGAATAAAGCATTCCTGTAAAACCAGTGACCAAGAGATCGACAATTTGTGTTTGTGTGAGATTATGATTGGTAATATAACTATTAGCAACCATAGACATGTGTTAAAGTTTGTTAAGAAGTTCTTGTTCTTACAATCCATCTATATTCCATTCATAGAGTTTGTCTGCAGAGACTGAAAATTAATTTTGGATATTTATTTCTTCATATTAAAGATCCAAAGGTGTTAGTCTAGGATACCAGTTTTTTGTGAAAGTAGTAGGGTTGACAGGAGTAGTGCGAATATGCTTAAGATCAAAAGTTGGTTGAGGATCAGTAGTTTGAAAAGCACGTTCAATTTTCTGAATGGAAGTGTCAGTATCAGTTTCTTGAGAAAAATCTGAAGTACTAAAATTTTCTTCCTTTAGAGAAGTATCACGATTTTGTAAAACATTAACAATTTTTTCCTTTTTGAGCTCATTGAGCATTTGATCAATTCTTTGCATAGTAGTCATTGTTTTCAAAGTAGTAGAACTTAAAGAAGTGTCAGTAAAATTCACTAATGGTTTTTCCTTTTGAAAAGATTTTGGTTGAGACAATTTGTCTATTTTGGTTTCAATCTTATCTAACTGTTTTCCAATAGTATGGAGACTTTGGTTTGTGAAATTGTTCTGTTCAATGACAGATTTAAAACCTGCATCTTCTTTTGGAATTTTAAAAGGAGTGGCTAAAATCTGGGTATTGCTAGTGGAAATCAAAATAGTTTCTTTGGGAGGATGACTGGAAGAAATTAAAGTTTTGTCTTCCTTAACCCAATTTTCTTTGGTAACAACCGTAAGTTTGTTTTTTTGGCTCAAAATGTTTTTCAATAAAATCAAAAAAAGATATTTCAAATTGATATTGCTCTACAAAAGCTTTCCATTCACTGTAAATGGTTAGTTTTTCTTCATCAGAATACTTTTTTCTGAAAACATTTCTTCTGGGTATATTTTCAACAGATTCGATGTCAGCTTTGAGCTTCTTCCACCTAATTTTGTATGATTTATTTAAAACAAGTAATTGGTGATTCACTGATGTTGTTTCAAAATCTGAGGTTGCGGGTGAGGTTTGTTCTTCCTGATTTTGAGATTGGTAAATAGGATGTGTTACTTGTAATGAGGTGTCTACTGACTTTAGTTTAATATTAATCAAATCATTGATTAATTCTTGCTGAGCAATTGCAGAATTAGTTTCCTGCTCTTTTAATTTTTTATTTACTAAAGATTTTATTAAGTCTTGATCTCGACCCAATCTATCGGCTGATGTGGATCCAGAAAAAGAATTTCAGCTAGAAGTAAATGATTTATGTGAATGCACAGATTCACAAGATCTTCTTACTGGTCGGTCAAAATTAATTTTTATCATACCATCAAAATATTGTTCAACATTGTCAAGATTGACAAGGCTATTTTGGATAGCTACTGGCTTGCTTTCATTGATTAAACACCAATCTGAGGGTAGACTGATGTCTGACCACCTAATGGTTTTGGGAACTTTTATATTTGCATTTTCTTAGGCTGTTTGGATTAAAAGTGTATGGTCACAAGGACTTTTTGTTAAAGCTTGAAAATTCATGTTTGTGCCAATGACTTTGTAATAAACTCTGTAAATAAGTGTCAAAGGATGTGTTCCTTCAAGAACTTGATATCCTGAAGTTTTGATATTAAGTGTGAGTGCTTTTAGCATATGTGGATTTGAAAGACTTATGGTAAGATCTGGGAAACAATCAAAATGAATAGGTCCATTATAAAGACTGGATTCAATCATTCTAAGTATACTGTCACTGAAATTAGTGAATCTAGCATCTTGGAGACATAAAAGAATAGAGGTATTAAGACATTTTCTTGTTAATGGTTTAACAGCTATTTGGACTAGACCAATCTGAATATAATTATGACCATCTTTTCTATGGGATTTGATTTGTTCAGGAGAAAATAATTGATAAGTCTCATGTTCTTTACTAAGAGCGTAAGCCTTTTCAACTGTTAAAACAGGTCAAAGACCATTTTTTCTTATAAATATTTTTGCTTGAAACTTTTGGAATATTCCAATCATTAAAATCAATGCTTTCATCGATTTGAAAATCGAGTTTTTGTTCTTCATTTATGATATCTGGTATAGTTCCTAAATTGGATCTGGAGCTAGTGCTGGCTATTTGACCTATTCTTGTATTCACATTTCTTTTATCCTATCTGCAAATTCTTATTTGTCAGTCCTCATTTGTTGAACTCCTAACCAAACAGTAAGGCGTGGTCCAAACAGTAAGGCCCGAGGAGAAGCATGAGCGGAACGCATGAGCGGGGAAAGGGTTTAGACAATACACGAGGAAGGTGAATCATTTAAGTTTTGCATATGAGGACTGACAAATAAATGAAGAACAAATCAGAAATTCTATATGCAAAACTTAAATGATTCACCTTCCTCGTGTATTGTCTAAACCCTTTCCCCGCTCATGCGTTCCGCTCATGCCTCTCCTCGGGCATTACTGTTTGGACCACGCCTTACTATTTGGTTAGGAGTTCAACAAATGAGGACTGACAAATAAGAATTTGCAGATAGGATAAAAGAAATGTGAATACAAGAATAGGTCAAATAGATGCTAATACAATTACCAAATGGCTTTGATACCAAATGGGGTGAAACTAAATCAAGCGGTAAAACCGTCCATAGAATTAAGATTGCGGAAGTAGAATACATATAAAGATCCTAACAATTCAATATATTGAATAATAAAGAAATGAGGCTAATTGAAATGGAATATCCATGATATATATATATATATATATAACTAACATAACCCTAATAGATAAGGACACGGGACCCTAATACTAACGGGTTAGGCTCAAAATACCAAACATTAAAATAAATCTAAATACTAATATTTTTCAACACGTATCATATTCATAATAGTTCTAAATAGAATCTCTTTATAAAGAAGATCTTTTGCCTAATGGTAGCCAGCTCAGGTTCCCTTACGAAACTTTCGTTATTGGGTTAGCCATACGCTTTACATGTTTCTAGTGATTCACATGGCATTATCAAATGATACAAGTCTTAGATAAAAATCTACAACACACTAGAATACCCTTGTTGACGATCCTTTACTCCGGCAACATCTAGGGCTCCTCAAACAATATGATATCTCACACCAGGTAAATCCTTAACCCTTCGCCTTCTTACTAATACTACAATATGTCATTGTAAATTATGCCTAATACCAGGTATATAAGCAGTGACTTCAAATCCGTATTATTATGGGGGATAAAGTACTAGATCAATATTGTGCTTCATTGTTGTCGATATAGTTCAAGTTTTGTTGTGCACATGAGATTGGCTTTTTAGAAAATGAGGTAATGTATCTAATGTGCTAAACTACTTACAAAATCAATACAAGGCTGACACATGATCAACTACTTTTTCAAAAAGTTAAGAAACAATAGGGAGGAGAAGACCCTTATCAATTCCATACCAGGATCACTGATCCCTGAATCCCTGACATCCCAGCATCTTTTACGAGCCCCACGATTTCACCTTCCTTCAACGTCATGCTTCAACATAATTTGCCCCGTTTGAGCTTCATTGAATTTGTGATAGCTTAGCTGTAATCTAAAGCATAAATTAAAACACTAGTAGAAAAAACTATTTGCGCAACGAAAATGACCCACCATCACGCAAAATCGTCAAACAATGATCGAGGAAACGTTTTGTCACACAAAAGTGTTTGCACGACGAAAAAAAAAACTCTATCGTGTAAAGTGTGGGAGAAAAACGCGGGTAAGTCCTTTTTTGGAGGCAAACAAATGCGTGACGAAACATTATCTCTAGAATTATTATGTGATGAAGGTTTCATCGCGCAAGACATGAACGTTTACGCTAGACAGTCAGTTTTATGAGTCAGAGGAATCAATATGGTATTTAGTGCACAGTTTTGCGCAACGAACCCTTCATCGTGCAATGTGCTCAAACTACTTTAAATATGCAATTTCGCTCTCCTTATCTTCATAATTCATTTTAGAAACACTGTACTTTTTCTCGAATTACAATTCCAGTTGTTATTTAAATTTGAGTACTATGGCAGACTCAAGTGCTCGTTCGTCAAAGAGAATCAAGGATGAAAGTTTCAGAAAAGGTAATACATACTAAACTTCGTGTTTTGTATAAACTACATATTTTGCTTTACTATTTTTAATTTATATTTTGTTGGTGGACACCAAAAAAATAAAAATAAATAAAAATAAAAATAAAAAAGTTGCGCCCTAGTTCGATACACTTTTGGTGGGAGCTATTACTAAATCACTTTTGAAGAATTAATTGGAATTCAGAAGTCGAATATGCGCAACAAGTTTACGTGCAACGTGCAGGTATTAGTGCGTGAAAAATGCGGTGTGGATTAGTAGTCTTGGAGAGCTGTCCCCGAGGAGATAGTGACGCACTTGATCGATGAGTTAGAAGTTCATGTTAATTAATTAGTTAAATAATAATTATTTTTGTTAAATATATTATATTAGTGAAATTTATAATTTATTAATTTTTGCATAAAAACCTGATTGAGACATTGACAAAAGTGACACAAATATGTTGAAGTGCATCGACAACATATTCAAATCCTCTTTCTGGGATTGGAAATTTGATGTTGAACGTGGGGTAAAACTGCACCGAATACTTGAACCACCAGTAGCATAATAGAATTGTATTTTTGTTTTTTATGGTTAATGAAATAATAACATTTGAATTTTAAGTTTTTATGTATGAACGGTACTTTCTAATATGCGAGCATGACATTTTTGTAGAATGAATTAGTATTTTAATAAATAATTTATTAATTAAATATGCATGAATGCTTTAATTTAAATATTTGTTGATTGATTCAGATGTACTTTATTATTTTGTTTATTAAATATTTATGTGATTTAAAATGAAAAAAAGTAATAAATGAAAAAAAATATTTTAAAATAACAAAAAAAAAAAAATTAATTGTTGCATGACAAAAATCAGTCGGTGACACAAAAAAGTTATGCACAACAAATGTCAATGTCATCGTGGAAAAGTTATCAGAAAAATCGGGAATGGTCATCGAGTTGGTGCCAAAAAGTGGAATGCATATATTTTACACGACAATATTTTGGTCGTGAAAGGTTGGGCAAAAAACGCTGTGAAGGAGAACAGATTTGGCGCTAAAGTTTCGAATGCATAAGTTTTGTGCAACGAACATTTTAATCCAGTTTCCCAGATGCAGAGAGGCAGAAACTGAAAATTCATTGCAGCTCTGCCTCTCCTTCTTTCTCAGCTCACTGTCTCTCATCTCTCTCAGCTCACTGTCTCTCTTTTCCCTTAGCTCGATCACTGGCCCTCGTTCTCCTTCTCTTCATCACCTATGTCTTTTAGTAAGCAAATTTGTTTTGAATATTTTTTTTTTAAATTACACAATGAAACTAACAAACTTAAATTTGTTGCATGTAGGTTTTTATTAAACAACTATTGGTGAGGAACAAATTAGGAGGTATATTTTCTTCAACTATTTCATTAACATTAATTCTAGTTTATTTATTTGTTTTTAGCATTTATGTGACATAATTTATTTGTATGCAAATACTTTTGTATGGGTTGTATAAAAAAATGTTTTTTGTTATGCGAAGTTAATAGTACTTAACTTGGTATGTTTTTTTTCATGAAAACTTAGTTTTTCGTTTAAGAATTAGATGGATTTTGCACATGGATGCGAAAGCATGACTACGGATTAATTAAATTTTGAATTGTCCCTTTTCTGGACAGTTTGGGAATGCACAGTTATTTTTTGTAGTTTGCAGTTCACGGATAGAATAAGACCCTGACTGGAGGCATAAAGTGGCATGTTATAATTAAAGTGTTTGTAACCATTGATTTTATTTTTTCGTAGGTGATATGGACATAGTGGATACAAAATCCTAACAGATGTACAGACAAATACCTGGATGGAATAAATCAGTTTATTGATTTCATAATAGCACACAACCAGGGTTTACCTCTAATCTGGTGTCCGTATAGGAAACATAACAATTCAATGGTTGAGCATTATGAAAATGTTCGATACCATTTAGCAAGACATGGTATGATGGAGACGTTTACCACTTGGAATCATCATGAGAAACAATTAGTACATACTTTATCTTCACATGTGAATTGAGATAGTTGAATCTTATATGGATCCAAATGAACAAATTATGGATATCCTAGATGATGCTTTTCCAAACGCCTCGATGAATTTGGATTAGGAACGGGGAGATGACGTCCCTCAAAGCATGGGTAGTAGAGCATTTAAAAATTATGAAAAACCATTAAAAAGTGCCAAACAAGAATTATACCCCAGTTGCCAAAACTTTTCGATACTGACAACTACTGTGGAGTTGATACATGGGAAAATAAAGTTTCTTATGTCCAACCAGTGCTTTGATTATTTTTTTAGGCTTTTCAAGAGGAAAATTTCAAAGGACAATTGTTTGCCTGAAGATAACAAAAGTGCGAAGAAGGTGTCGAATGGTCTAGGATTAGGCTATGAAAAAATTCACGCGTGCAAAAATAATTTTGTATTATTCTGTTGTTCCGATATACGATAAACCAACTGGGCAGATGTTCACCTTGTGAACAGCTGTGTTGTGGGCTATAAACAATTTTCTCGCAGACGTTATGATGTCTAGGTGGAGTACTAAGGGTTATTTGGCATTCCCAGTTTGCAAGGAGGACGAAATGTCTTCTTCTTTCAGTTCATCAACCAACGGTTGTAAATAAACATCAATAAACGTGCCCAAATCTTCGGTTATCAACATTGTCATCATCATATATTCTTTTATCATGCATTTTCAAGGCAACAAATTATACGGAATTACGAAGATTGGCCAAGTGTTGTGGTTTTGGTTTAGAACCTCAAACGGATTAAACCTATCTGTCGTAAGTCCCAATCTAACGTTTTGGGGCTCATGTGACAAATCGGGGTACAGCCGATCAAACTCTTTACATGCCTCTCCATCTGCAGGATATCTCATAACACCGTCATCCACTCGTCTGTCTTTATGCCACCTCATGTCCCTTGCAGTGTGCATTGACATATACAATTGTTGCAACCTAGGCTTTAATGGGAGATAACGCATAACCTTTTATGGAACCTTCGTTGTTCTATTTTGAGAGGTCATTTGAAACTGCGACTCATTACACACAAGGCATTTGTCCAGTGCTTCATTCTCTTTGTATAACAAAATGCATTTATTTTTACACACATGAATTTTTCATAGCTCAATCCATGACCATTCAACACCTTCTTTGCACTTTTATGATCTTTAGGCAGACAATTGTCCTTTGGAAGCATCCTCTTGAAAACCATCAAAAAGTAATCAAAACACTGGTTTGACATAAGAAACATTATTTAGCCATGCATCAACTCAACAATGGCCGTGAGCAACGAAAATCAGTCGCAACCGAGGTATAATTCTTGCTTGGCACTTTTTAATTGTTTTTCATATTTTTCAAATGCTTCACCATCCATGGTGGGAGGGACATCATCTTCTACTTCCTAAGTCATATTCGAACTGGTGTTTGGAAAAGCATCATTGATAATGACCATAATTTGTTCATTTGGATCCACAATAGATTGAACTACCTCTACTGATCAAGTAATGTGTGAAGATGAAGCATGTTGTATTTGTTCTCCATCATCCCATTTCTGACTAAATGGGATCGAATAGTTTCAAAATATTAAATCATTGAGTTGTTACACTTCCGACAAGGACACCGAATTTGAGTTGAACCCCAATTGTTTGCAATTGCAAATCAATGAACTAATTTATTCCATTCAAATAATCATCAGCACATCTGCTAGGATTATGTATCCACTGTTTGTCCATATCACCTACAAACATAAAAAATTTACAAGGGTTACAACAACTTCAATTATGACATGCCACCTTATGTCTCCATTATGGGTTCTATCTCATTCGAGAATGCACATTTATGTGCTGTAATTTACGACTCCAACGCATTAGTGAGAAAATTTCGGCAGCATCTCCCTACAGTTCTTCAAGTGCACGATGTAGGTACAAAAAACTACGATGCACCTGAAGAACGCAAAAAGATGCTACCAAATTTCCCGCGTTCAAACTCTAATGCATGAACCACAAAATACAACATCTAACTGTGCATTCTCAAACTATCCAAAATTATGGAACAATTCAAGAATTAATTGGACCGCAATCATGCTTTCGCATCCATTCACAAAGTCCAACTAGTTCTCAAACGAGAAACTAAGTTTATATGAACATTGCAAAACATTTTTTTGTACATACATATAAAAATGTTTTCATGCAAATGTAAAAAGTCACAACAATTATACACAACAAACAAAACAAGTTAAATGAATGGAAATTAAATTAGTTATTCAAGAAAATATACCTCGGAGATTAACGCCAACGTAAATAGCTGGGAGGAATTTTTCAGGAAAGAGGTAGTTGGTACAATTGTTTTCCAGCTTCTGCCTCCTTGTGTTTTGGTTAAATTAAATAAAGTGAATAACACTTTGCACGATGAAACCACCATTGCACAAAACATGTTGATTCCATACTTTGCACGACGAACCAAATTGCGTTGTGCAAAGGTACATAGCGCGACAAAGGGTTGTCGTTGCTCAAAGTTATCTCACGCGACAAAGCTTTGTCACGCATTATGTAATTTTTTTTTTTTAATTTCTTCTTTCCATTGATTCTTTAATTTCTTTTAAACCACGTAAATACTTGATAAATCAAGAATTTATTTCATTAAACCATTCATGCATAATTAATTAATACAAACATTTATTAGAATGCCATTTATTTTATTCAAAATAAACATTAAGTACATATTTAATTAAACCATTCATACGTAAAAAAGAAACTTCAAATTCATATGTCATTATTTAATAAGCAATCAAATTATTTAAATAAAAAAATTTAAAAAAAAAAAAAAAAAAAAAAACACAATTCTACTCCGTCGCTGGTGGTTCAGGTTCTCGCTGTAGTTCTGCCACCCATATATTATCAAAGTTTCACTCTCAGAAATAGGACTTGAAGATGTTGTCGATGCACTTCATCAGATTTGGGTCACTTTTGTCAATGTCCCAATTAAGCTGTCATGCAAAAATTAATAAATCAAAATCTCACTAATATATTAAATTTAACAAAAATAATTATTATTTCACTAATTACTTAACACATACAGCTAACTCATTGATCAAGTGCATCTTCATCTCCTAGGGGACGGCACTCCAAGACTCTCAATCCACACCACATTTGTCATGCACCAATTGTGGAGCCAAAAATAATCACAAGGCGACACGTGGATTTTTGGATAGAAAATGACAAAAATACCCTTGAGGCATACCGGGATTCCTACGCGCGAGCAACGGGCAATCATCCCTCAACCAAGTCAAAAGTGCCCAAAATAGGTAACAAATTCAAAACTATTTCATCCACCCTCATCCTATATTCTCCACAAGGTAATTTTCCATAACCCCCAAAATATTTCTTTTAAATTATGTTAATTAGTCAATTAATGGATTTATTACCTAATTAATCCATTAATGGCTAATTAACTACAAATTACACCCAAAAAATACCACAAATGGCCGGTCCCTATTCTCTTAATAAGGCCAACCATATCCCTATAAATAGCTTTCCATTCTCTCAAAAAAAAAAAAAAAAAACTACTTCCAAGTCTCTTGCAAAACTCTACCCATCAAAATTCTAACTTTGGCATCGGAGGTTCTTCGGCCAAAGCCCCCACCCCAATTCATCATGGGCGCATGAGACTTTTTGGCCTTGACCAAAGGTGTGATTTGTTTTGTAGGTGTAATTTTGTCCAAGAAGGAGAAGGCGGAAATTTGTATCCACGAATTGGGGCATTCATTGAGAGTTGAGTCCCACACTCGTAGAAGACTATCGCATCCAAGGTTTTCTATTTTCTTGTCCATTTGTAGATTTTTCATACGTTCTTATTATTAGAATTTTTTTATTTGCAAAAAGTCTTTGATAAAACGTAAAAGAGTAGTACAATGGCTAGAAATTTAGAAAATTCAATAAATGAAAATTTCAACATTTAAGAGATGGGACCATAGCAATCCACGAGGCTAAATGTGATAATAGGTGGAGCGGCACCACCACCACGAGTTTCCACCACGGGAACCACCGCGGTGGCTACCATGGTAGGTACCCGCATCGAGATCTATAGTGTCACCACCACGGCCCGAGCCGTGCCATCCAATGCGGCTCACGGCACTAAGGCCACAACCCAAGCCATGTCACTCCACGCCCAATGTGTTGCCAAGCTGAGGTCGAGCCTTGCACCGACGTGCATCACACGCCGAGGAGCCTACTCTCGTGGCCTAGCTTGCTCCTGCCGAGCAACCCACTCTCATGGCCCAGCCTACTCTCATGGCTTAGCCTACTCTCGTGGCCCAGCCTGCTTTCATGGCCTAGCCCACTCCCTTGGCCCAGCTTGCTCACATGGTATTCTAAGCAGCCCAAATTGGCCCAAGACTATGTCTACCATTTAGACAAACAGGTCACGACCGAGGGCAGCCGAAAGCTCTGTCACCCCTAACAAAGGCAAATTCAGGAAGAAGTAGAAAGGCTCCTGACTGAGCGATTGTGCAATTTCCTGCACAACGAAGCTATTGATTGCTCGATATCAAGACTACTTCTGTTTCGACAAATGTAGCAGCTCAGCCTAATGGCACGCCGGGGGCAGACGAGTACCAGAAGGACACACCAGCCCAACTACTAAGAATCGGGGGTAGGCTGGATTATTTCGGTTGTCCTAGCAGTCCAGCTTTCCTCAACTGCACTCACGACAATGATTTCCATGCTCTCTAGTGCGAGAGGGTAAACCAATTCCCAACACCTATATGGGTTTGCTCTCCAGCGCGAGAGGATAAACTAATTGATCTCCAGTGCGAGAGGGTAAAACAATTCCCCGACACCCATATGGGTCTACTCTCCAGTGCGAGAGGATAAACTAATTGCTCTCCAGTGCGAGAGGGTAAACTAATTCCTCGATACCCACATGGGTTTGCTCTCTAGCGCAAGAGGGTAAACCAATTCCCCTACACCCAAAATGGTCTACATTCCAGTTTAAGAGGATAAACTAATTGCTCTCTAATGCGAAAGGGTAAACCAATTCCCTAACACCCATATGGGTATGCTCTCCAGCGCAAGAGGATAAACTAATTGCTCTCCAGTGCAAAAGGGTAAACCAATTCCCCAACACCCATATTGGTTTGTTCTTTAGTGCAAAAGGATAAACTAATTGCTCTCCAGTGCGAGAGGGTAAACTAAATCCCCGATACCCATCTAGGTAAGCTCTACGGTGCGAGAATGCCACATAGCTCAAAAGATCAAATGCTTGAAGATCAACTAGGCAACAAATGGTTAAGGGACAGCAGCCACTTTTACACTTAAGAGTTTACTCATCCGACATTTCATCTTCAGTAACTCCGATCTTGGCAGCTTCTTCCTTGATTGCTCCATCTACGGCAGTTGAGAAATCAAACTCAAGCAGTTTCCTCATTTTTGGTAAGCAGCTCAGACGTGGCAGCCCAAACTGTTGCCCATCCACGCCACTTCCTCGACCCATGTCGAGCTAATCATTGGCTTCAATCAAGTCGAGTAGCACAAGTAATGGCCCTTGCCAAACCACCTCTTTGGCCTATGCCAAACTGACTCATGGCCTTTGCCAGCTGACGTGTCGCACCACCCTAACGACTGCCCTGCGATAGCACTATCCATGAAGAAGACAAGAAAAATGAAATTTTTCTTACATCAGTGCGTCATGGAGAAAACGAAGAAAGCAACGAAAAATGGTCATTTGCACGGGCAAGATGTAGAAGATTGCTAGAGGAGGGGGAACAAATATCCTCTAAGCTCTCTCTCTCTTGTAGGGTAGAATAAATCGCTCTTTAAAGTTGATTTAATAACCCACTTAAGGTGGACTTAAATAAGCTTTAAGAGAAATTTATTTCCCTTTCCTAGAAGGATCTAATTTCCTATTAAACAAGGAATCTACATCAAAATAGGAAGCAGTCCAAAGTTTCCTAAAGCAAGAATATCTTTACACCTGTTACCCTTTTCTGCGAGCAGCCCAACAGGTGTTGGGGCATTTGTGGAGCCAAAAATAATCACAAGACGACACGTGGATTTTTGGATAGAAGAGGACAAAAATACCCTTGAGGAATACCGGGATTCCTACGCGCGAGCAGCGGGCAATCATCCCTCAACCAAGTCAAAAGTGCCCAAAATAGGTAACAAATTCAAAACTATTTCATCCACCCTCATCGTATATTCTCCACAAGGTAATTATTCTATAACCCCTAAAACATTTCTTTTAAATTATGTTAATTAGTCAATTAATGGATTTATTACCTAATTAATCTATTAATGGCTAATTTTAACTACAAATTACACCAAAAAAATACCACAAATGGCAGGTCCCTATTCTCTTAATAGGGCCGACCATATCCCTATAAATAGCTCTCCATTCTCTCAAAAAACTACTTCCAAGTCTCTTGCAAAACTCTACAAAATTCTCCAAACACTCTTCCCTCAAAATTTTAACTTTGGCATCAGAGGTCCAAAGCACCCCCCCCCCAATTCATCATGGGCGTGTGAGGCTTTTTGGCCTTGACCAAATGTGTGATTTGTTTTGTAGGTGCAATTTTGTCCAAGAAGGAGAACGCGGAATTTGCATCCACACCAATACTCCAATGTTTGACAAAAACCTGATGTGCATATCCAACTTCACATCCCCTACTAATTTGACAAAAGTGATTCAGTAGCAGCTCCCATCATAAGTGTGACAGACCTGTGGGGCAGCTCTTTTCTTCTTGTGTACCAACAAAATAAATTTATATATATATATATATATAATACTCAAGCTAAATATATACGTTATACAAAATGCAAAATTTACAACTCATACCTTTTTCGGAACCGTCGCCATTGATTGTCTTTGACGAACGAGCACCACAGTCGGCCATTATACCAAGATTCAAATTACAACTGGATTATAATTTGGAAAATAGTAAAGTGTTTCCGAAATGAATTTTGAAGAATAAGGAGAGTAGAACCACAAATTTATAAGAAGCTTGGGAACCTTGCGCGACGGAGCCTTTGTCGTGCAAGGAAAGTAGAACCACAAATTTATAAGAAGCTTGGGAACCTTGCGCGACGGAGCCTTTGTCGTGCATACACCTGCACTAAATATGGTATTGATTCCTCTGATTCATATGCAGTCAATCCTCTAGCACAAAAAACTGATTTTTTGGTTACAGACCTTGCGTGACGAAGCCTTTGTTGCACAAGGATTTCGCGGGAAGCATTTCATGGTGCACTTGTTTCGCGCCAAAAAAACATTACTACTAGTTTTCTGAATCACTTTGCGCAACGAGGATATTAATTTCATAATGCAAATGTTCTTGCACGATACAGATGTCCGTCGCACAAATCAACAATGCTCTTGCGCGACAAGTGTATGATTTAGTTGCACAAGCACCACATGCGCGACAAATTGTTCTTTGTTGTCCAAAAATATGTCACGCAAATGGTTTTTCCTACTAGTGGGGTTTATTTTACTCTTTGTTGAAATGAATTACTTTGAACAAGACAAAATCTCAACAACATTTTCAAGCAGCCTGGGTCAAATTTTGTTGTTGAATTTCAACATAGATGGCTTGGACCCATGTTTTTAGGTTCCATATTTCATCAACCACAAAATTATTGAGCACATGTCAGCTTTATACTTTCAAAGACCTACCAAAGGGTTCATGCTGAGACATCCCTATCGAAGAACATGAGTTCCTTTCTAATCAAGAGACTAGTCACAACATGTCACTTGGCAACACCAACAAAGCTCATAAAGTCCTACATCGATCGCGGATGAAAACTAGGGACTCTCCTCAACTATGAAAGGAGATCATTGTCCCACAATTAATCCTAACTATTATTCTGCTTAATCCATTATTAGAACTCACTAATGATGATTATGCTTAACCCTTTGTATCATGTAAACTATACGTCATTAATGAGAACACTACCCCTCGTGGACGTAACCCACCTTAGGTGAACCACATACATCTTGTGTTTGATTCCTTAACTCTATCTCTTTACTTATTACCTACACTTGGTGACCAAAGCAACCTTGTGAAGGTCACACCTTAACACTTTACGTTGTTCCAAAGCCAACCCAATTTTGTACATCAATATTTAGCACCACTTGTGGGAACAACACTGATTCATACTTTTAACAGCTTCATCAAGCTGATTTCCATCTTTCATAGACTCTCTTTCGATTAGGCATCCCTTTCTAACATGGGAAGCGAAGAGAGCCTCTCTATGACTCTCCCCTTTCAACGAGGAGGGAACGGATACTCAAGTTCTAGCAAAAAAGAAAGCTTCAACCTTTCAAAAAACCATTACATCCCCTCATTCCTCACCTACCAACCTACTAAGTCACCAAGCTTATTCATTCATGGCAAGAGGAAGAATTTTTACCCTCAACAACCTCATTACAACAAGAGGGACAAAACTTGTATCGAGATAACCAAGGGTAAACTTATCTTCAATTACTATTAATCTAGGGCCAAGCCTCACTCTTTCAAAGTGGGCGACTGGATACTAAAGAAAAGGCTATTACAAGTAAATGTACGCATTACAAATGCTCTAACCTTTAGCCATTCGGGATCTGTGTAACATAGGACATTGGGCAAATACTTGATGAAAAAGAAATTCAGACAACTTTATCTAAGTCTTTTAATTTCCAAATGATAAAACACTTTATCTAACTTTGACCTAACTCTATAGTCTAAGTCAGATCTTCAGCATACATACTTTAACACAAAGTAAATAAAACTATGTGTGCAACCAACATGGATGGACAAGATAGCAATAGCAACATTATGATGCATATTCATATATTCCATTAAGCCCAAACCATGGATCATGTATCCAAACAATGGTTTTCTTCATACATAGCAAAACATTCATCAACAACACACATACATAAGCTATACACATATCATCAACATCACTCATTTCATAAGCATCAATCATATCATTCAACATAAACATTATACCTTCAACACATTCATACATAAGCCCATTGAGCCATAAAAGGATATAAACATATATTATTGCCCTCTAGCATGTGCAACAATGTGCCTTGACAACTCGCCAGTATTCTCATGAACTAGGTGATGAAGGTACTCACTTTCGTATCATTATCTACTTGATGAAAGGTACAACCAGTACTCCAATAAACAACTTTCTTTCGGTAACTCGCCATTATTCTCACTAACTACGCGATAAAGGAACTCACATTCGTATCACTATCTAAGTGAAGAAGGGTACAACCAATGCTCTAATAAATAATTTTGTCTTTTGACACTTCAATCATTTTATGTCCTAAATGAAGCCTAATGGGTTTGCGCTCACTGGGCTCGAAAAACCCGAAACTATTTCAAAGCCCAAAATTATCACTGATCACTAAAATGATTAATTAAGACTCTCTAATTAATAATGCCTTTATTTAATTAATTAAATTAATTCTTTCCATCATTATGTACTTATCTCTATCCACAAGCATATCAGTTTACGATCCTCTAGGTTCCAATCAATGAGGTAGTGAGGTGATTAGTATTACTACAATCACTTAGCAAATTAAAGCACTTTTAATTCTCCCAATCATCAATGACTATATGGTTAGTCATCAAGAGGGCCCACAAGTCATGAGTAACATCTAGTCATGACTACCCAAGCCAATATAGAATACTTTAGAAAACCTATTTGGTTGCAATTGCAATGCAATTCGATCCTTCTCAATACTCTTAATCATACTATTAGCGTATGGATGGTGTAGGACCATGATATTCTAGGGACAGGGTAAGATGGATTAAAATACGTATACCTCAAAAGTTCGGTCATGGACTCAAGAGCTCCAATCAGTTTCTTATGTTGGAGATTTCAACAATCTAGGATTGGGGTGTACCGACGTAGTCACAATCCTAAAATGAAGCAATATCTTATGCTAGATATTCTTTAAGATTTTCCCGGCTTAATACAGATCCTATATCATAAAACGACTCTCTCCCGACTAGTATTAATATACTCATGTAGGGCCAATCTATGGTAAAATTTTCATAATGCATACTTCGCTCTCTTGCCCATTGCTTGAGTCTAAGATTTTATACTAACTCGACCATCAGAGACCCATTGGCCGGTACCACACCATTACCTAATGTATCACGGTTGCTTGCTTCTATTTGTAGGTGGTTGTTCTCGCTTGCTCTGCCATCCTAGGTGGTGCAGAATTTTGGTTCCAACAATAAGTATTTTCATTGAGATTCAAATTCATGTGTTCACCGTAATCGAGTGCTCACCAAGTCCACCAATCACAACTTTGCCAACACCAATACCCAAGGCAAAAGCAACCGGCTTCCAGATACCTTCGTCACACCAAGAAACAACCCAGCTCTAGCTAGAAACACGATTCATACCTTGGACCAGATTTGGGAGACATTGACACTACTACAATATTAGCTTTAGGTGGCGGATGATGGTGGCGGATATTAGAAAAATCCTGTTCGATAAATTATATCTGACACATCATTTAATTAGTTTAGAAAAACCATGTCGGTTATATCCGACATAAAGTCCTGGCGAATATTTAGTGACGGAAATAAAAAAAATCCAAATCCTGTCCTGTCGGTTATATCCGACACAAGTTCTGTCGGTTTTAGAGTGTTTTCTGTCGGAAAATTCATGTCCTGACACTGGTAATTCTATCGCTTATTATATCCGCCATTGCATCTATTTTCTGTAGGATTTGCTTAAAATCCGACAGTAATATACGTTTCTTATCAGTTATCATAGCGACACTAATAAATGGTTTCGTAGTAGTGTGAGGAATATCAGCACGACTATTGATGATATCTAAGAGACTTCAAAAAGGCTTCTCATGAGGAGAACCGTTCAAACTTTATTGATTTTGAGAAGCAGATGAAGGCCCTGGAGAACGCTCGCAGATTCTCTCTGCAAACTCAAATTTCGGTCTCTGGATTTGGACTTCTGAGTACTTCACCCCTGAACGGGCAGTCAGTGAAAACTTTCCTTCTGGATACTACGAAAACTCTTGATCTGAACTAACGTACAAAACAACTTATAAATTGAATCTTCAGTCATACGCATGTGATGGTATTTGAGCTTTTTATCGAAACGCTATGAGATGGTATTCAGAGTTGCCTTCTTGCTCGATTTGTAGTTTTGATGCACTTGCTAAGATCTTCATAGCCAACTTCTCTGTGTACCACGATGTCAAAAAAAAAATGCCATGAAGTTGTTTTAGCATGGAGACTCAATCTAAACACGAAAGTATCATAAATTATCTTAATTTTTTCTGATCGAAATTGGTTTAGGTGAAAAGGTCAGACGATAAACGGTTGGATTTATCCAATATAAATCAACCTTTAAGTGGTCCACTACATATAATAGGAATGTAATATTGGAGAATAATGTTGATTGTGATTTGATCTCTTAAAGATATCAATCCTATATAAGGTGTCTTATATTGGCAATAGAATTGATGGAATCCTCAATTGAATATGATTATGATACTTGACTTGGAGGCTAAGAAAGTAAAGTTGAGGTTTCCTTTTGGGATGAAAACCCTAGCTTTTAGCCTATATATAAAAACACCGGTCCATATAAGCCTTAGAACACACAACATAATGCTTCCCATAGAGTAGTTGTATTCGGCTAGGAGTTTATAGAAGATGTTGGTGTTGCCGTGCGCTGCTACTTTTGTGTTCGACTTCCATGGCTGCCGTTGGAATCAGGTCAATCACTCATTCATTTGTGTTTTAATTGTATAACCTTAAAAGGCTAACAGTTGATATCAGAGCCTCTGGTTATATAATTAGAACCTATTAAGTTCGACGATACATAAACTGAATTTTGGTCTTAAATTCAGTGTGATTCCATATCCTTGGCGTACTAATATGATATATTCAGACATATTCTATGATCAGTTTCCTTTTGATCCTAAATTCAAGTGTTTGTTAAATATTAAAAATCAGATGGAGGTCGGTTAAAGAGCAAAGGCCGACAGGGCTTACGATCATGTTGTTCATGGTATCAAGATTATTTCTTATTAATTAATCTTATGGCACGAATCTGGAAAATTTTATCAGAAATAGCTATAAACCGTGTTTCAATCGTATAATCATATTAGAATTTGGAGAAGCATATATATATGTATATCGTGCTAATATGTAAATATTTTGCAGTGGGATCCAAACATGGATTGAAGTATAAAATTTAAATAATGGTGATGGTTGCTTCGAATTCCAACAGTTTTCCAGATTGTACCTATTATAATTACATATAATCTATGATTAGGTTGATGGCATTTTTTTGCAGGCCTTTAGTTTTGCATATAATAAGTTTTGGTCGAGCCACTGGTTATGCAGGTTTTATTTACATGCGCTTGCTTGATCAATAAAAGCCAATTTGATTAGTCAAAATAGATTACCGCCAATAGTTCTGACAAAGGAATGACTAAGAAAGTTTTATTAGTCAGTTTATTGAATTAACAACGACTGAAAACCATGGAATATTTCAGAGTTTTTATTTCAATTTTAATGCTAATGTTTGGTTGACCATGTACTATGTTGATATATAAGTTGAAGCCATAGAGGTTGGGGTTCCCTTTTACTCAGCCAGCGGGTGCGGCCTACCGCCTCAACTCTCGAGGGCTTCAAGGCGGGCTCTATTATATTACCAAGTGATAGAACTTCTATATTAGGTGCGTCCAAGGTGGACAGCGACACCAGCGGCCAATATGGGTCAATGCCTATGGTCACAAGTTCACGCGACAGATCCCGGCAAAAGTATAGGTACATTTGTCATCTCAAGTTTTTATAAGCATGTGTACACATTTACATTTGTTCTAACCTTGCATTGGAGAATTTCTTGAGATTCCTCCGTCGAGCAAGCCCAATGGGAAGGTCATCGGCATATGAGATCCTGGTATGATATTTTCTTTTGGTCTTCATGTTCAGTTATATACAATAATGGTTGCGTTGGATTCAAGAACCATTGATTGATGATCTAAGCAAGTACATGTAATTTTCAAAAGCCAATTATGCATGTAGAGCTTGCATTGCATGTGTAAATTTTATCATAACACCTCCAAATTGTATGCATAAAGAAGGCATACCGAGAAACATTGATATATGCATACATTATCATACTCGTTTGAGACTGTTTTGTTGGCTATTCCGACACTAGTGCAAGAGCATATATGTCGCCTATGGCTTCGCGTTTGAATGGTAAATTGAATAAAGTTCAACTCCAATTACCTAATTATTACAATTAAGAGATGGGCATGAGATTTCGAATGCAACTTGACATCTTTCTAAATGCAGGAGACGGAATTGGTTCACTTTTAAATTGTCTCAATACTATTGTTGGTATATAGATTGTGCCTATATATATGATTATGATAACATATATTAAAGTTGCGTTTCAGGGATACATATGTTAAGTTATTCGCAGATTAGCTTTATACATGCTTGTCAGTGAATTTAATGTATTTCTTATACATGAAAGTAAGTCATACATATTTTGGCAACATTTGTTAAGCAAATGGCGTGTATAGTGTTACTTGTATGGCTATTTTGGTTCAAGCATGTATGAGATGATGCAATTTTAAACATTGATGTGAGCTTGGAATGGGGTGAATTATAGTTTTTTGGTTAATCATGTGATTATACATATGTTTAATAAAAGGTGGTGAACATATGAAAACATCAGGTATGTATTTTATTCATAGCATGTGACTTAATTGATAAGCATGAGTTTCCAAACTTGTATATGATTTGTTAGTTTTTCCTATGCCTAAGGAATTCTAAACAATGCTTTGATCAGTCAAATGTTTTTGTGCCATAAGGGGAGAAGAAAAGAAATTAGTCAAGGATAATGTATGGCATGTATTAGAGATGTTTCTTTTGGAAGAACAGAATTTTGGTTGTTCTTTATTAATTTGGTATTTACAAGGCTAATGCACGGTTTTGGTGCTAATGTTTTAGGAGTCTTGTGCTACTGAAAGAAACATATAAAAGGAAAGGAACTCGTTTGACTTAAGAAAACATTTGAGCGATTTAGCTTTTAAAATAAAGGAATGTATTGCTCTCTCACATTACATAAAGTATTTCTAATTTAAGTAATTTACTCCATAATGATAAGTATTGACGTACTTGTGGTGGAATAAAAAATTTTCTATATGTGATTAATCTCTTTCAAGTATGTTGTTAGGTTTCTTGAGATTAATTTAATGTCAAAGGGAGTCATGAAGGAATTAGTGCCTTTTGTTGGCAAGACTCGACGCTCGAATCAGAGTTACTTCGGTCAACTTTGCATTTTAATTAGAATAAAAGGGATAATCTTCTTGCCTACAGGTGTGGATTACTTCTTTTCGTTTAATTAAGATGGCATAGTATAGGTTTTATTTCACAAAAGTTGTGAAAATCTTCATCTTGCCTACAAGTGTTGAAGCTTTTCATGAAGGTACTTTTGTGGCATAAAATCTAGTACTAGAAACTAGTTGATTTTCTTGCCTACATGTGTAAATTAATTTAGTTTCATGAAGTTTATTGGGGATAAAATTCCATGCCATCAATTACAAATATTTCCACTATGAGCCCCATAATAGGTTATGGTTTTAAGGCATGGAATTCGGTTGCATCATGACGTATTTTGTGTCTCTTCATGAGACTTGTTGATGCAAAGTATTGGACCCATGAAAGTTAATCAAGGATTGCTAAGGTACGCATTGTTTAAGTCTTAGCTTGTAAATCTTTTCAATTTGAACTATGGTGTCGGTTTAGAGGATGAAATTTGACTACTAAAGTTTCTTTGGACATCAAAATTGAAATAATATGAAATTGAATTTGTTATGGATGCATAAATTCATGATAGATGCATATAATTGTTTCTGGCAGATTGCATGTCTTGATTTAAATCAGGTGAATGACACGTCTAATGGTCACCAAATGACCTGAATTTTGGATATGTTCAACAAATAGATGTCTAATATGTGTCTGCAAATATTCTTAATTTTTTGCCATGTATTTTAATTGTGGTGAATTTACTAGTAACTCATGCTCGTGGACAGTTTTACTGGCAGATTGTGTTGGTCTTTTTGAGATGTCACTTTAGACTACTATTTTAATCCAAAACAGCTCCATATTTTTGTTTTATGAAGATTAGTATGTCTATTTTGATCAGTATAAATTTGGTAGCAATCAAGCTTGTAATTTAATTATGATAAATTCTAAAGTAAGTGTAAATCATTGCTGAAATTCTATTTGACAACTTTATGTTGGTTGTGATGTCTATTTATTATGTCTAAAATACAAAGCAATTTTCTTTAGGTACATCTTTGAAAGAATATATTAATGAGTGTTTGCCCAAGTGGGAGAATTAGTGAACGAAAATTAGGCTTCACGCTCGTTAACTTATTTGCAAGCATGAACTCTGAAAACTTAGTGGGAGTTGTTCTAAAATTTTGAGCATTAAGTGGACTTGCTTGAATCTATTAAAGCATTATTCTATCTTCCATGAATTTGGGTTACTCGAATATCCATAATATGTTTAAGTTGCACGAATGGATATTTGGTATATGCATACATTTTTCTGTTACTTGCAATCATTTGGATTTCTCGGTTGATCATTTGTTTTGGGGCTCATAAGGATTTAGCATGAATGTGGACTTTGAGTTTTGTGTAATAGCGGTGAATGCTTTCATGCTTAGTTGTACCTTTCGTTGAGGCAATATGCATTCATTGACCAAGTAAGGCTATTCCCAAAGGCATATTTTCAAAAATATGATTTAAGTATTGATTTGCAAATTAAGTAATGATGTTGCAGATCAGTGGGAGTTTGAGTTTTGTGTTAGTAATGCCTTACATTTGCAGATGTCCTATAAGGTATGTATAGAATCCATGTATTCAATTTAATCTCCAGTTGGATTCATTAAGTCACATTTTTCGTGTGCTAGTCAATTATCTGATGAAATATATATCTGATATCAAGTTGTTATCAAATTGCATGTTAAATGGCATGGCATGATTTGTGCACTGCCTCAGTTGTGAGGATTTCCATCTTGCCCGCAGGTTTTGGAAATCATTATGAAAGTAACTGGTATGGTGCATAGATCAATGTCAAGAAACATATTAATTCATCTTGCTCACAAGTGTTGAATTAATTTGTTTTATGAAATTTTTGGGATATTTTACTTGGACATGTGCCTATTTGGTATTTTTAGTTGTGTATGCTGGCTATAAACATTGTTTGTATTGTTATTGGTCTAATGAAACTGATGCATGATTGTTTTGGAGATGTATTCACACCTGCAGGTTGTGGTGGTTTCATTAGATGAAGGATATCTGCATTGGCAAATTTAAGGCTTCAAAGAAGCGCAAAAGTGTAACTTGTGTGTTACAATAAGGTGGACCTGAGATGATATAAAGTAAGACACTTTGGTTAACCTAAAGTTTATTTAAAGTTTCATCTCTTGATCATAATTTGTGTTTCATGTGAATGAGGATCTTAGCATGTGTGATTATGAAGGTTCTGAGTTGTATCAATCCTACAACCTTGTTAGTTCCATGTTAAGAAATGCATTTGACAGAAGCTACATTAAGGACGAGATGTAATCACTATTACATGGCCACTAAAGTGACATTAATCTCCAATTTCAAGTATAAACATGAATATTACATTTTGTACACCAAGTGAGAGAATGTTGGATTTATCCAATATAAATCAACCATTAAGTGGTTTACTACATGTAATAGGAATGTAATATTGGAGAATAATGTTGATTGTGATTTGATCTCTTAAGATATCAATCCTATATAAGGTGTCTTATATTGGAAATAGGATTGATGGAATCCTTAATTGAATATGATTATGATACTTGACTTGGAGGCTAAGAAAGTAAAGTTTAGGTTTCCTTTATGGATGGAAACCCTAACTTTTAGCCTATATATAAAAAACACCGGTCCATATAAGCCCTAGAACACACAACATAATGTTTCCCATAGAGTAGTAGTATTCGGCTAAGAGTTTATAGAAGATCTTGGTGTTGCCATGCTATGCTACTTTTGTGTTCGACTTCCATAGCCGTCGTTGGAATCAAGTGAGTCACTCCTTCGTTTGTGTTTTAATTGTATAACCTTATAAAGCTAACATAAACTTGATATGATTGCTTTCAAGTAAGGCCATTATATCTGCTCACAATCATCCCAAAAGCTGAACAAGAGGAAATATGACTACGCCACTCTGGCATAGTACTTTGAGATTGCAGATGACATCATAAGCTAGAAGAATAAAGCTCAAAAGAAGAATTTTGATTCAGACCACGGTAAGAAGTCCGAGCGAAAAAATAAAAGGGGAAGTAAGGACAAGTCAACTTTTTACAAGCCAAAGATATTCATTGCTCTGAACACTTTAATCAACAATATCCTTCAATGCCAAAGATAAGCCTTATCCTAAAAGGCCAAAGCCTTTTCCGAATCACCTAGCCAGGAAACGATCTAATGAGTATTGTTCTATCGACTAGAGCACTAGGCATACTATGAAGAATAATCGTATGCTTCGAGAGCACATTGAAGACCTAATAGACCAAGGATATGCTAGGTGTTTGGGTTAATATTTAACTTTGGACTTCAAGGGAAGAAAGCCCAAAAAAGCTCAATAAAGGAGATTTTACCCGAGGCCCAGAGTCAAGCCCAGATAGCCATCTCGAGACAGTATGACGACTTCCCATTTAATGTAAAGGTTAGGTGCTTACAAGAGAAGTGACAATCGATGGAAATCTACCTACTCTTGGCCCAAAAGCACTTTCTGAATGGTAGAACATGTAAAATGTTGATAACTCACTACCCTTCAATTGCTTTCGGGCAAGAGCAGAAATAGTAGTTAGGATAATTCGTCTATAAAATGAGGAAGATGCCCCAAAGAAAAGGACACTCAACCAATCAAACAAACAAACATACAACTTGTCTCTCAGTCAAGCAAATACACAGAAAGATGTGCTTTGTCCAAATTATGTACCCTTTTAGCCTTAAACTCCCCTTAAAAAGACATATTTTGTCTACTGTAAAAGCTCTGCTACTTCTTCTAAATGTTGTAGTATCAATTTTCTTGTGTAAACTTGTTCACCGCTCATCCTGCTTTAGTAGTCAACCCCCTGTAACTACAAAGAAAATAGACCACAAGACGTTTAAACCTTGCCCAACTCTCTTTGTTTTGTCTTTAAGTTAATAGATCTGGTGTTATGATGTATTCCCCAATATATATTCAAGTCATTTCCAGTCTTTTGATGAACCAAAGAAGACTAAATGTGAATTAAACTGATGACTTGATCAGATCTGGACCTCCACCCGTTAAGCATATAAGATAACCAACTAAAAGTCCTTGATCTCAAGGCATAGAAAAGAACTTAATGTAGACTAAACCCATCTACAACAATCCTTTGATAACAAGAAGTCAGAATAACTTGGGGTGCAAGTAATCGGCTTAAATACACTTGTTCTACATCTGCCATACTGAGATGGCAGTGGCACGCCTAAACACTTAGTTAGTTTTGATTGTGGGCCTCAAGGCCTACACCTAAGACCACACAAAGACACCTTTCAAAACTAACTTTGTCTTCCTCTTGCAGCATCTCAACAAGTAGGAGCCCAACAACCAACCAAAGTGCC
Organism: Pyrus communis; assembly: GCF_041283825.1. Taxonomy (NCBI): domain Eukaryota; kingdom Viridiplantae; phylum Streptophyta; class Magnoliopsida; order Rosales; family Rosaceae; genus Pyrus; species Pyrus communis. The sequence continues at coordinate 12,715,305 of NC_142578.1, read as the reverse complement.
AACTCCTTGGGGAGTTATGTGCTCAAGCTAGGGACCCCTCCTAGTGAGATTTCTTGTCTGAACACTAGGAGTACGTGAAGGATAGGGTTAAGAGGGAAGAACCTGCTAATAAGAAAGGTAAAGGCAAGTCCAATTGGTACGATCTCATTGACAAAGATATAAAGAAAATAAGGAGGAAGAATAGGATATTTATAGAGTTCTTTTTTAATCACACGACTGTTGAATCTAGAATGACTTGACTCTAGATTCGTGAATCTGATGGTTGGATCTTATCAAAAACACAAAATGTAGCCTATCGAGCTTCGTGCACATGCAAAGTGATGACCCATCATCAACCTTGTCTTAATGACACCCTATTCAACGGTCACATATTCAAATCCAAAATGTCTTCACTACCTTGCATTGGTAATGGAATTGAATTGACACGTGTTAAAAGAATTCTGAACGGCAAGCTATTTCGATCTACTCTGGCATGGCCATTGGGTAAATATTCATCCTCAATTGGGTGCCCTTTTCAAAGCTTATTTAGGGGCATTTGTGGGACCTTAAATTTAACTAGGTTGGAGTATGGCAGATCAAAATACAAGTGTCTTTGAAGTCTTGACATAGATTCAACACCTTTAAACCAGACTTAGCTGACTAAACAGCAATGATGGGCATTGGAATGGCAAGCAAGGCCCCCAGGTTGTTCAAGTTCCTTTCGAGTGCAAATATAAGGATAGTATAATGGCACAAGTAAGGGTGTCGAACCACAAGGACTGAGAAATAACTTAGTAAAACATTTGACTCTTACAAATTAGCATTAGTTAAAAACTCCTATGACTTAAAATGGGGGGTTTGAGAAATTTTGGAAAAGAAATAAAAACAGAAGGAAAAGGGAAAAATTAGAACTATCTAAAAACAAACCTAAGACATGGAATAGGTTAGAAACGTTTTTAGGACATAAATTTGACTTCAAATGGACAAAGGCCTTCCCCTAAACATTCCAAAATCGGTGATATGATCTTTTAACTTATCCCTTTCAAATGCACAACTAAGATGTTCACATATCTAGTATGGCATATAACTAGATTGTATGAATCTTCTCTTACTTTGCATGTTAGATGCATGGCATATACATAAAACTTATATTTGTAGGTGTAACCTAGGATGGCATATACTCAGATTTAACACCTAGAAACTCATTAAGAATGAAGAGGATTATGAACATCACATGAACCCTAGAACATGGCATTTATCCTAGAACTTCATGGAATCAATTTACATGATTAGTTCTGAACCTAACCACATGTTGCTAATGAATGAAAGAAGATATGGCAGTCATCCTTATCATTCTCAACAGAAAGCAAACATAAACAAGGTAGCTAAGCTTGAAAATATGTGCTTGAAATGATTGAAACAGAAAACTGCTTCTAACTTGCAAATGAAATCGATAAACTAAAACTTCATCACAACATTAATTCAATCATGTCTAGGGCTTCAAAGCAGCCCTAAGTATCCATAAAAACAAAATACATAAAAAGTCAGGAAAGCTAGAACCTAGAAACTACTCAAGGCCGAAGACTCTTGCTCTCTCTCCAGATTCTCCTCTTTTTTTCTCATGTAGTGTATTTGTCTCCTATTAAAAAGCTTAGGACTTATCTAACATCTAACACATTTACATTCTTGAATTGACTCTCATTTATAACTCATAACAACCAGCTTTTAGTATTGGAGTAACTGAAAATTAGCTGTTATCAGAATTTGTAATTGAACAGCTCTTCTTTATTCTATTATAACTTCTTGTCGAAATATCCAAACACAAGTTGTAAAGACCATCAGAAAGAAGACTTCCAGGGCTTTCCAACCATGTATGGCCCATTTTCTAATTCGTTTTGAGCACTTCGGGGCAAAGCTCGCAAGTTGGCTATTCTGCAAGGGCATTTTCTAGAGGATCTTGGGCAACTTGTTACAATATTCAAAATAAGATAATTTCTTCAAGCCCTTACTTTCATCCTGAAATACAATACAAACAACAAAGTACATTGTGATGCATAGAGATTTTAAGTCAAAAACCTAAGTAAAAAAGGGCATATAAATATAACTTTATGCACTCAACATAGGCCTTGCTGAGATCAACCATGGTTGTTCCACAAGACTCAGAAACCTCATTTGACTGGGGATCTTATTAGTTTCTTATATTTTTGGAGATTTCTACAATCTAGGAATTAGCGTACACTGCAAGTAAAAACAATCTAAAAAGGAAGCCATATCTTATGTTAGATATCCTTTAGGAGTCAGTGGTTTAATATGTATCTTATATCTTAAAAGGACGCTTTCTCGACTAGTATAATACACTCATCTATGATAACACTTTCATAGCGCATGCTTTGCTATTTTGTCATTTGCTTGAGTTCTTATATTTTAAACTAACTTAACCATCGTAGACCTTTTGGTCAGTGCCACACTAGTACATTAGGTTAATCACGATTGTTTGCTCTTGTTTGTAGGTGGTTATTCTTGGTTTCTCTACGATCCATGGTGGTGTGGAATTTTTATTCCAACACTAAAGAAAGTTAAGGTTCCACCTTAAAACTAATCAGTAATATGGAGAGTAGCTCAACCTCTTATAACCCCTTGCAAGGTTTTTCCTTTTATTGATGTGGGGCTCTTTTACTTTCACATCCTAACAGAAACCCTCCGTTCGTCACTAAATCTTGTTTTTCTCTACGAAAATGTCTTATAATTAGTTATTGTAACATTACGTGGAGTGGGTGAGAGTTTTAGCAAGAATGGAATATGGGTGTTGTGGGACTATGATTTTCCAGGGCTGGAGTAAGGCAGGTCAGAGTAAGCTACCCTATGTGTGAGCCCAACGACCACATGTGTTCCACGTCACCCAATTTTTCGTGTTTACATACTAGGACTAAAAAATTCATCACATGTGACGGGCGTGTTGAGAGTATGAATCACACATCCGGGAAAGAAGAGACTTTGCATGTACTTATAAGTAATAGTAATACTCCCCATATTACTAATTGGTTAAATGGTGAAACCTTAACTTTGTTCACTTACCCGTTTTGGATAAAGTACGCGATGTTTTTCTAATTCTTAGTTTGTGATATAGGGTGGATTTCCGATTATATTCAGCTAGATCTTGATGTAACCAATGCTAAATTATCATTTTGTTAACATTTGAAACGAAAAATGTAGAATATATAGGATAATTAGCACGAACGATCACTTTTTGATATTTAGTTGCAGAAACAATCAGGTATCGACATTTCTTTATTTCATTGTCTTGTCGTTGATATACAATCAATATGTTGTCAATGTTAAAAAAATGATCTTTTAATTAAATGTCAGTAGTTACCATTCTTGCTAATTGCCCTTTATTATAATACTTGTGTTTGGTTTGAAGTAACCATTAAGCTTTCTTCTTTCTGATGATCTTTATTGGGATTTTTTTTTTCTAAATATAAAAATATATTTGCACTTTGATGTAAGAGGTTCCTCACTTTATTAAAAAAATGGAGATTAGTTGTGAGACTTACTTCACATCAAATTTCAATTATATGAACCACTTATTTTGTAAGTCTCAATTCATAGATCATTCTTGCAAAAATTCAATTTAATCTGAAATCATTTGCCTATTTAATTATGAAGAAGAAATTTCAATGTTTTCTTAGGAATGAAGTATTCATCAATTTCTTTGAACTTAATTAAATGCCTCAAATATTTTCGATTTAACTAATATTTTGTAAGGATGGTCTATGAGGTGCAACTTGAATGCCTTATAGAACAAACGGTTCAGATCATTGAAGTTACAAAAAATGGGGACTAGTTGTGAGGCCCACTCCACATTGAACTTCAAATATTTGAATCGTCTATTTTGTAAGTCTCAATTTATATATCATCCTTACAAAAATTCAATAAAATTCAAAACCATGTTTCTATTTAATTATCACAATGAAATTTCATTGTCTCTTATAGAACAAATGTTCGTCAATTTCTTTGAACTCAATTAGATACCGCAAATATTTTCAATTTGAGTATTATTTGTAAGTATGATCTATGAGGTGCAACTTGAAAAATAGATTGTTTGGATCGTCCTTTAAGGGATCCCCATTTTATATTTCAAAAAATTAGGATTAATTGTGAGTGAGTTAAACGACACAATGAAGTAGTTATTTTTGTTGATATCGATCTCATTATTTACGAAAGTTAAATTTAGGAACTTTCGCTTGTAACTAGGAAGAAAGAAAAGAATGCCGAACCGGTTCAAGCCAAAGATTTTCCTTTCTTCCTACCGAGACTAGCACAAGCAGGTGAGGCTGAGTTGGAGATATCGTTGGCTGCTACAAAGCCTACACTGAGTGAGTTTGGTTTTGTAGGGGTCGAACAGACTCTCTCCATTCACAGCAGCGATACATGGCTCACTCTCTCTCATCATTCTCCTCCTTCTCTCTCCACCCAATCCCTCCTCCCAAACGCGCCGCCCCATTCCACTCCATCTCCTCCCTCAGAGCCTCCATTGACAACAAGGAACCCACCACCACAAACTCCAAACCCAGCTCATGGGTCAGCCCAAATTGGCTCACTTCGCTCACTCGCTCCCTCACCATTTCCAAAAACGACGACTCCGGCATCCCCATCGCCAGCGCTCAGCTCGAGGACGTGTCGGAGCTTCTGGGTGGCGCTCTGTTTCTGCCGCTGTTCAAATGGATGAACGAGTATGGTCCGATTTACCGGCTCGCCGCCGGGCCGAGAAATTTCCTTGTGGTCAGTGACCCTGCCATTGCTAAGCACGTGCTTAGGAATTACGGGAAGTACGCGAAGGGACTTGTTGCTGAGGTCTCTGAGTTTTTGTTCGGCTCTGGTTTTGCAATCGCTGAAGGCCCGCTTTGGACGGTAATGCTATTCAGTTCCCTGTTTCGGAAGAAAAAAAAAACTTGGAAAATTGCTTAATTACAGACGTGGGTTTGTTGAGGAATGTAAGAATCCCATGTCGGAAAATTGACAAAATAAAATATACTATATAATGAATCGTGTTACTCCTAATTGCACCGAGGCCTTTTGTAACAGAACTCCGCGTTTATTGTGCTAGTAGGTGGTAAGATGCAAGTTGGTGACAATATCTGTGATTAGTAGTGAGCAGCTAATCTGTCTCTCTGAAATATGAAATCTTGACATGGTATAGTTTGCTCTGATATGGGTAGGGCTGTTTATATGCTTTGTGTTGTTCTTAGTTATAATTCAATATAGGTGGTGATTTCTTAGTAATGGATATGTTGATAAAGAAGAGCAGAATGTGTCTAGTGAGCTTTGATTTCTTGATCAAACCGAATTTTGCATTTCATTTGGGTGTTTGCCTTGCTCAACTTGTTTTGTTGAGCTACATGGAAATTTGAATTGTGATCTTAGTAATGCTTCTTGCATGTTTCATGGAAAGATGAAACCGGATATATAGTTCAGCAGGTTTTTCTTTTCTCCCATCTCATTTGGAGTGAATGTCTTATTCATAATAGGCGAGGCGCAGGGCTGTGGTGCCATCTCTTCATAGGAAGTACTTGTCCGTGATAGTAGATCGAGTATTTTGCAAATGTGCTGAGAGATTAGTGGAGAAGCTACAACGTGATGCACTTAATGGAACTGCTGTAAACATGGAGGACAGATTTTCTCAGTTAACTCTTGATGTTATAGGCCTGTCTTTGTTCAACTACAATTTCGATTCGCTAAATGCTTATAGCCCGGTTATTGAGTCTGTTTACACTGCATTGAAAGAGGCTGAGCTTCGCTCTACTGATATATTACCATATTGGAAGGCAAGCTCTCTCTCAAGTTTGCTAATCTTATGCTGCTGTATTTTTTCCTTTCAATTTGGAATGTGATCACAGTTAGTGATTTCTTTTATTTGGTTGTTGTAGGTTGATGTTTTGCGGAAGATAATCCCAAGACAAATAAAAGCTGAAAAAGCAGTTCAAGTGATCAGGAGTTCTGTTGAAGAACTTATAGCTAAGTGCAAAGAAATTGTGGAAGCTGAGGGCGAAAGAATTGATGAGGAAGAATATATAAATGACACTGATCCAAGCATCCTTCGCTTTTTGCTTGCAAGTAGAGAAGAGGTTGGCATATACTAGCGTTCAATAATAACTGTTCTCTTATCTTGTTAGCATCGACAGTTTGAAAGGTCCATTTTGGATAGGCATTTACACTACATTGACGGAATCAAGGTTAATGTTGAAAAAGGGAACACTATTTATTTTTTTCCAAAAGAGCATTGATCATACGTAATAACAGTGTTATGATAAATGATAGCGTATTATCTACATACGCGCATGTGGAAAATTCTCGTCTCACTTTTCTTCTACTGATATGCTTGATTTGAGATGGACTTTATAAGTATGTAAATGTTTGTACGAGAAAGACTACAGATGTTTCTCGTTATTCATTTTTTGAAGAATTATTAAGACTGAGTTAATGAGCCCAACAGTAATCCAAATCTTGTTCAATCATTAATGTTAGTTGTAAAGTAAAGACTCTGATTGCTATACTGTTTAGTTGTAAAAGTGAAGATTGAGGACTGAGGATGCAATACTTTTCAGGTATCAAGTGAGCAATTGCGAGATGATCTTTTGTCTATGTTGGTTGCTGGACATGAGACGACTGGTTCAGTGTTGACTTGGACGCTATATCTTCTAAGTAAGGTATCATTTCCTTCCGTGTTTCTCTCATTCCAATAGGTTGCTGAGGTACTGAGTGTACTCATTTTGTTTTTCATGTATTTGATTATTTTCATTATTGTAGAATCCCCACACCTTGGTGAAAGCACAAGAAGAAGTTGATAAAGTTTTACGAGGACAGCGTCCATCCTATGATGACATAAAGAACCTTAAGTACTTGACACGCTGCATAATGGAATCATTGCGTCTCTTCCCACATCCTCCTGTATGTTAAGTTCTCTCTTGTTTATGTTAACTGTAATACAATTAGGAAAATTTGAAAAAACAGTCAATTGTCCAAGTTTGTATCAACTCATGTTTGTTCTTGGTGGTTTCATTGCTCTAATTTATTTAGGTTTTGATAAGAAGAGCTCAAGTGGCTGACGTGCTCCCGGGAAATTACAAAGTCAATGCTGGTCAAGATATTATGATATCAGTATACAATATCCATCGTTCTTCAAAGGTACCATCTTATGTTAAGTTTTGAACAAACTTTCTTGTATTTTACGAATTTCACATTGTATTTTAGAAATTAAAAACGTATTTGGTGTGTATTTTTCCCATGGTTTTACAAGGTGTGGGAGAGAGCAGAAGAGTTTGTACCTGAAAGATTTGATCTTGAAGGCTCCGTACCTAATGAAACAAACACAGATTTCAGGTACTTATAATTTATGCCCTTTTCGGGATGTTGCAGTGCCTAAATAATCTCTGGACTTCTCATCGATAGCATTCTTTTCAAGAAACACATGCTTACAAACATTCAACCTAGATCTTGAATGGTTTCATTCTTTGCATTTACATAGCCCATTTGGCATAAAATTGTGGTTAAACAGAATTATCTACTGTAGGTTCATTCCATTCAGCGGAGGGCCACGGAAGTGTGTTGGTGATCAATTTGCTCTGCTGGAAGCGACTGTTGCTCTCACAATCTTTATTCAGAACCTGAACTTTGAGCTGCTCCCGGATCAGAAAATTAGCATGACAACCGGAGCAACAATTCACACCACAAATGTAATGTTTTCCAACTCACATGCAAGAACTTTATTACACATCCAAATCTGGATAAGAAATTTAGTTATGAAAGCGCAAATGGTCTCCTAACAGTTTGCTTCTTTGTTGCAGGGTTTGTACATGAAATTAAGCCAACGACAGGCAAAATCTGCATTCGCTACATCATCCTCGTCTTCGTCCGCCTCTTAGCATTCAGTTAATAAAAGAATGCATGTAAGCGGTGGGACAATCCCAGTGCCCCTTAGAAGTGTCAACAGTCTGTACAAGTATTTTACCGGAACAAAGTAGGGATGTTTATAGAGTTTTTTAGCGTGATTGTCGCACTTCAAAGAAGTAAATAGATGACACTACCGGGCACCAAATCGAGTTTCATAATTTTTATATGGTACGAAAATATATCTCCTCATCATTATTCTTTCCTAATTACAAATCTCAACAAGACGGGCACTCACTTTTGCTCCTGGGATTCTGTAAAAATGAGATAGATGTAAAAACGTACAGATAATCATATTTCCCTTAAATACTAAATGATTTATATTCCAATTAAAGACTAACTATTACACACACGTACAGTGTTGTAGAGTCTAATTTCCCTTTTTTAGAAAACTTCATTTTAGTCCCTAAATAAGATCAACTTTTCAATAATGTCATACTGAAGATTAAAAATTAAAAATAATCATTTGACTCGTGCCCACGTCAAATTATACAATCCATGGTGTCCTCTCCATAAGTAGTTCTAGGTGGATAGGTTTGATATGATTTTGAATTTTCGGTAGGCTTCTGCCAAGGTCCCCATGTTAGACCTGTATTGTAGGAGTGAATATTCACTCCTCTTCCGTTCCATAATTCTTGTAGCTTGTGGATTCACATAAGACGGAAACTCCTCAGGGTTTACAAAATGATTGAAATGCATCAGGTATTACAACAAGATGGATTAAATAAGTCCTCAGGTGGATTCAATCATAATTAGTACAAACGGTACCAGCTTTTTCATACTGAATCGTTTGGACCTACACTATATATGTAATTAATTGAAAGTGTGCCCAAATTGATTGTACCGAATCAAACGGATCTAAACAGCATAACATAAGTAATTGAATTCACAACCTAATTGACCGTACCGAATCAATTGGACCTAAACTACAGAACGTAGCTAAATGACCGTACCAAGTTAACCGTACCAAATAGATAGAACCTAATTGACGATACCTAAATGAAAAAAGAACCAACGTGTACAAAAACCTCCACAAAGGCATTTCAACAAACACATGGTGTGCATTGCAAATATAAATTCTTGCTAAAACAATGAAACTTTTCAGATCAATACATACAAACCATACCAACAAGCTATACAAGTATCAACTGGTGTGTTGGCTATAAGAGCTAAACACATTCTCCACACCATATAGCTTATGATTAAGACAAACTGTACAAACTGCTGTGTTGATTAAGACAAAATATATATATATATATATATTTTTTTTTTTTTTTTTTTTTTTTTTTATTTGACACAAGGATCCCATGCGTACGATCTCATGAGATGGGAATATAGTTTTCATTTTGATTTGCTAGAAACCCAAGTTTTTTCCATTGAAAACTTGTGCTGGAAGCTCAGCATCACTCAATTCAGCCATGTTAGAATTGTAATTGAATAACCCAGAGTTTTCAGAAACCCAGATTTGGTACGACGAAGATCGAATCGATTCGAGTTCTCCAGCCACCAAGAATAACAGATTCACGCCAATGTAGATGATTGTAACCTGGCTCTAATGCCATGTTAGAGTTTGATAAATTTGTATATTGATTTCTTTTCTGAGATCAAGAAGAAGAATGAGCTCAGCAACTCTAAATTAATTCCTTATGTCTCTAAACGCCGTTGTTCGACTTAAATTTTATGAGTGGTGACTTATTTAACTATATTTAGATGCATGAATGAGTCTATTCATACTCTATATTCTAAATACTTATAGTTCAGACGGAGTCCATTTATTTCTTATGTTAGTCCCCGCCAAATTAATTATATGTAACAAACGCACCCTTAGAGTTACAAATGTCTAAAACGGAGCCGATATTTCTATTGTTTGGCTAGGGTTCATTAAAAAACAGTTGCATATATACTACCCCTTATTTGAGGAATTGATGACTCTACTATATTGCTGTGTTTGGAATAGAGTTTTTTATTGGAAGGATTACATGCTAGTCATAGGTTTAACTAGTAATCGGGCTTCTATGAGACTGTTTTACGTAAGAAGAAATTATCTTCGTAAATGTTTATGTTAGAAGTGCTTTTAACGTAAAGATGTAGAAATTTATTTGTCAAGTGTTTAATAGAGAATCACTTGTAAAGAAGCACTTCGTAGGTATTTCTCTACAGTGTTTTTACAACCTAGAAGGGCTTTAACGATGTACAAGTGCTTTTATATTTTAATGTCAAACGCATTAAGAAAGTGATTGTAGTTTAGAAAACACTTTTAGCTCTTATAAAAGTAATCTCAAATGCACACTACTAATATGTTTTTTTCTTTTTTGTAAGTTTATTTATGGTCCAAAATTCAAAAGCAAAAATGTTAGTGGGTTTGTGGAAATAATGGAGAACTGTTACAAAGCACTTCCGGTAGGACGGAAGCTGATAGCTTGTGAGCTGGGGTTGCCGGAGAAAGTCATCGGACCCGTGCGCTCCTAGAAAACGACATATTCGTGATGACCATCTATAGGGCGAAGGGCAAGAATAGGACTGATGAACTCCGGCAGCTCGGTCTCTCTGCTGGCTTCTCTCATTTCAGACCATTCTACATGGATTATTTCTACACCGTCTTAGAGTTCCAAAAGTGAAGTTTCTTTTGGCTTATATTCAACTTTGTTGTGCTTCTTTTGATTAAGATTTGGACTTGTAAAACTTGTGGGGTTAGACAATTCAATCCAAACTTTCACCGAATTTTTTTTCTTTCAAATCAGCAATCTTTCCTTAGTGTACGTAGCACTAAGTAGTAAAACAAATGAATAGCTGAGGTCGAAGGTAGAAGATTTAATAGTTGTGAATATTAAACCTAATAGCTAAAGATGTTGGTGACAAAAATCAAGGTTCGAATTATGTCCACGCGTGATTTGCCCCAAGTGTTTATTTCCGTCTCAGTGCCAAGGAAAGGCTTGAAAGAAAGTATGAAAATAGGCGTGGCGCTGTTGGGGGCCTCCAACAGACAGTGTTTTATTGGAGTTTTTGAGTAGAAATCACAATCTAGCTCATTGTCCCACATTAGTCACCATAAAAAATTACTTTATAACACTCTCTATCTCTTACCAACTAAGCAAAATTGGGCTTAAATCTTGAGTTTGGGGTGGATAATTAATATCAAAAAGTGGGCATTGGCCCTCGAGGCTCTCGGTGACAATGAATGTATAAGTAATTATCAAAAAATGGGCCTTTGGTTTTAATCACTTCATAACTGAAAACACAACTACAATTCTTTAAAAAAAATGTATGGGCTATGATCTAATCTACATAACTAAGTGAACTGGAAATAAAATCCACTTGAAATGTAAGAACGAAGAAAGTAACAAAAATTCAAATCATCTAAGGAAGGACACTAGTGAAAGAAAGTAACAGCTTTGATATGGGGCTGAATCAAGTAGGGAGGTGACTGGTCAGTTGGAATTATCGTCAACTTGAATCATACTATGAGGTAGCAGAGCTAGTAACATTTTAAATCTTAGGGATCATAAGAGAAGAAGCTTTGAAGAAATGTTAGTACATATCTATGGTAATTGGCATTTTCCTAGCCTAAGCCGTTGTCTAAGTTGAGTCTTAGATGTTAGAATTGGTTCTACTCAAGTTGCTAAAAATCAAACCCAACCCCGTAATCGTAGTTCTACGATAACTAAGTCACTATCTCAAGTTTAGGACGGTAAGTGAGACTTAGAGACTTTCATGCATTCTTAGGTGGTTTAAATACATACAAATGATTTTCTACATATGCAAGACTGAACTGTCATTTAGTTATATGGTATCTGCAAAGTAATTGGGCTTTATTTGAATTAAGCTAATTAAGTTATATTATATAATTCTATTAACTTTCCTATTATGGCCTAGAATTTAGTTGTGAGTCAATATATAGTTGACTAGTTGCAAGTGGCCTTTTACTACAGTGGTGGAAAGATATTGAGCCCTTGCATGATGACGTGTGTTCAAATCTTGTCGGTAACTAATCTAACAAAATCTATCGTAAAAATATAATTGACTAGTTAACGCTTTAGAAATGATGCCCATCTATTCTTCTGCCAATAAACTTTGAAAGGCTTCACGAATTAAGGATCATACAAAGCTTGTCAACCTCGAAAGGTGGGTGAAGGCACTTGAAGGACATTGTCTCTAGTTTTGAGAACACATGATCATGATGAGACGTCTGTTCAGACCCCAGCAAGAGCTGCTGATCTGAACTCATGAGTTAAGCGCCGCCGCCCCACTCCCAAAACATCACGAGTCTAGGAAAACTCAAAGACCCTCTGAAAAGTCAAGGTTCAATGGAAGCCCAGTGCTCAATGTCAACTGCATCTATGTAGAATAAGAATACTTAGGTAAGACCGGAAACAAAAGAAAGGCAGAATGTAACAAGCCTTGGATAGGGATTTGGAAGATGTCCACTCCTCCCACGACGATGCCTCAGTCATCAAGGTTCAGATCTCCAATGCAATGGTCAGTCGTGTCTTGGTGGACAACAGGTATGGGGTTAACGTCCTTTTAGACCATCTGTAATGGTTTGGCTAAAAGCAAAATATTTTAGCCCGAAAAATTTAGCTTTTAGCCCAGAAACAGTTTTTCTACTCCAACCGTTCTAGCCTAAAATTTTAGTCCGGGATTATTAAAGAATGAACTTAGGCTATTTTTTTTGTTAAATTAATTTTTTTTTAAAAATAAATATGTAGACTATCGTAAATTAATTTTATGAACATTTTAATCTAAAAAAATTTAAATTCAGATAAATATTGGGTGAAGTCCACTTCGATTTCTGGGCTAAATTTTAGGGGGAATTTGGCCTTGGTTTAGCATTTAGCGTTTAGCCCAAATTTTCCCCTTGGGTTGGAGTGGGTTTGGGAGGAAATTTTGGAGAGTAATTTAGCTTTTAGCCCACCGTTGGAGTTGTCTTAAAGACGCAATTGAAAAGGATAGGAATCCTAGACAACATCAATAAGAGTAAAACCACTCTCCATAAAAAATATAAAAAATAAAAAAAAAAAGAGTGACGTTGGTGGTTCAGGCAGAATCGTAAATTTGAAATTAGTTATTGTAACAACTGTCTTTTTCTTTACGAACGTTTTAATGCAAAAAAACATTCAAATTCCCCAAAAAAAAAAAGTTAGGAATATTTTAAGAACTACACACAAATAGATAGGTATTTATAAAGTTTTGATATTGAATTTGATTTGGATTAATTAATAACATTATTATGATCATTTAATTGAATTTGAGTCGTTAAATTTTTTTTTTATTACTGTTAAAATTAATTAATTAATTAGATTTGAATCGTTGAATTCTAAAAATAACCGAATATGAGACAGTTGAAGAATAAAAAGGGTCATGAAATCACATTCGCACATTGCCGTCTTATTATGTGCTGCGCCGCACTGGATAATCCTGCGCAGTAAAAATGACACGCCGGCCCTGTTGTCGCCCATTTGACATGGTTCTGCTACCGCGATGGGCCCCATTTCACCCAAAATCCTATCCGGCGAAGATGAATACCCAATTACCCATGCCAATCCAAAAGAATTGCTTTTCCCTTCCTCAAAATTAGGCCTGGCAATTTCTGACACGACCCGATAACCCGACACGACACGACACGAAATTAACAGGTGTTTAGGTCGACACGATAACGAATCGGGTCGTTATCGGGTAACCCGATAAGCACCTGTTAAGATAACGGGTTGGTTCGGGTATACACGTGGGTAACACGATACACGATAAGCAGAATATTATTTTTATAATTTTATAACCCTAAAAAAATACTGTAATAATTATACACATTAATTTTACAATTTTATACCCCTAAAAATTATAATAAATATATATATATATATATATTAAATTAACTATAAAATTTATAATAATTATAATAATTATACCCCCAAAATATTAAGTCTATCTATAATAATTATATATATATATATATATATATTAAATTTTATAAAAACTATAATAATTATTAATTAATAATTTAATATGCATGATGCATTGCATGATTTTGCATCCATTGAAATTTGATGTGATTTCTTTACATTTAAATTTCAATAATCAATTTCTTGCCGTTGCCAACTTGCCGCCCTTTTTGAAAAAAAAATGGAGGGAAAATGAAAATGTTAAGAAAAGTTGAAAATAAAACAAAAAAGTGAGGGAATTAGGGAAAGATATTGGAGGGAAAAGTGAAAATGATAAGAAAAAGTTGAAAAGGAAACAAAAAAGAGAGGGAAAAATGAAAATTAATAGAAGTGGTGAGAAATTTTTTTTTTTTTTTTTTTTAAGTTATTAAGTTTTTATCACACACATGACTGTCATCACATATCTCACTATTTTTATAATGACACACGTGACACGTGATGCACGTACTATTCCGTGAACCAGTCAATTATAATTTATACAAACAAAATAAATAGATTTAAATCTACTTAATAAATATATATATACACACACACACACGGAACTTGATTGATGGCATACGAATTCTCCAAAACTAATTTCAACGATCCCAACCGTCAAACTTGTTTGTATATGCTTTGAGATCACATCAACAAAAAATCACAAAAAATAAACATTCAGAGATCAAGTAACGGAACAAAGCTTTTCAACGGTTATAAACGAAAAATCACGATTTAACGGTTATTTTAACTCCGATTTTGATGATTTTTTATAACTACACTCCTTGACCCTATATGAATACAATGAATGAATTCGATCTTCAATTTAAAATATTTACACAAGTGGATACCACAAAATCTTATGTTAAACTTAATGATAGTATAAATAAACTCTAAGTGTTAGTCAATCTATCGTTTTACGAATTCTCCAAAACTAATTTCAACGATCCAAACATCCAAAATTGTTTGTATATGCTTGGAGATCACATCCGCAAAAAATCACAAAAAAAAAACATTCAGAGATCAAGTAACGGGACAAAGCTTTTCAACGGTTATAAACGAAAAATCACGATTTAACGGTTATTTTAACTCCGATTTTGATGATTTTTTATAACTACACTCCTTGACCCTATATGAATACAATGAATGACTTCGATCTTCAATTTAAAATATTTACACAAGTGGATACCACAAAATCTTATGTTATACTTAATGAAAGTATAAATAAACTCCAAGTGTTAGTCAATCTATCGTTTTACGAATTCTCCAAAACTAATTTCAACGATCCAAACCGTCAAAATTGTTTGTATATGCTTGAAGATCACATCAGAAAAAAATCACAAAAAAAAAAATATTCAGAGATCAAGTAACGGGACAAAGCTTTTCAACGGTTATAAACGAAAAATCACGATTTAACGGTTATTTTAACTCCGATTTTGATGATTTTTTATAACTACACTCATTGACCCTATATGAATACAATGAATGAATTCGATCTTCAATTTAAAATATTTACACAAGTGGATACCACAAAATATTATGTTATACTTAATGAAAGTATAAATAAACTCTAAGTGTTAGTCAATCTATCGTTTTACGAATTCTCCAAAACTAATTTCAATGATCCAAACCGTCAAAATTGTTTGTATATGCTTGGAGATCACATCAGCAAAAAATCACAAAAAAAAAAAATTCAAAGATCAAGTAACGGGACAAAGCTTTTCAACGGTTATAAACGAAAAATCACGATTTAACGGTTATTTTAACTCCGATTTTGATGATTTTTTATAACTACACTCCTTGACCCTATATGAATACAATGAATGAATTCGATCTTCAATTTAAAATATTTACACAAGTGGATACCACAAAATCTTATGTTATACATAATAAAAGTATAAATAAACTCTAAGTGTTAGTCAATCTATCGTTTTACGAATTCTCCAAAACTAATTTCAACGATCCAAAGCGTCAAAATTGTTTGTATATGCTTGGAGAACACAGCAGCAAAAAAATCACAAAAAAAAAAACATTCAGAGATCAAGTAATGGGACAAAACTTTTCAACGGTTATAAACGAAAAATCACGATTTAACGGTTATTTTAACTCCGATTTTGATGATTTTTTATAACTACACTCCTTGACCCTATATGAATACAATGAATGAATTCGATC
The DNA here is from genome assembly GCF_041283825.1 of Pyrus communis. Taxonomy (NCBI): domain Eukaryota; kingdom Viridiplantae; phylum Streptophyta; class Magnoliopsida; order Rosales; family Rosaceae; genus Pyrus; species Pyrus communis. The sequence goes on along the minus strand of NC_142578.1, from coordinate 12,699,292 downwards.
TTCAATTTAAAATATTTACACAAGTGGATACCACAAAATCTTATGTTATACTTAATGAAAGTATAAATAAATTATAAGTGTTAGTCAATCTATCGTTTTACGAATTCTCCAAAACTAATTTCAACTATCCAAACCATCAAAATTGTTTGTATGTGCTTCGAGATCACATCAGCAAAAAATCACAAAAAAAAAACATTCAAAGATCAAGTAACGGGACATAACTTTTCAACGGTTATAAACGAAAAATCACGATTTAACGGATATTTTAACTCCGATTTTAATGATTTTTTATAACTACACTCCTTGACCCTATATGAATACAATGAATGAATTTGATCTTCAATTTAAAATATTTACACAAGTGGATACCACAAAATCTTATGTTATACTTAATAAAAGTATAAATAAACTCTAAGTGTTAGTCAATCTATCGTTTTACGAATTCTCCAAAAGTAATTTCAACGATCCAAACCGTCAAAATTGTTTGTACATGCTTGGAGATCACATCAACAAAAAATCACAAAAAAAAAACATTCAGAGATCAAGTAACGGGACAAAGCTTTTCAACGGTTATAAACGAAAAATCACGATTTAACGGTTATTTTAACTCCGATTTTGATGATTTTTTATAACTACACTCCTTGACCCTATATGAATACAATGAATGAATTCGATCTTCACTTTAAAATATTTACACAAGTGGATACCACAAAATCTTATGTTATACTTAATGAAAGTATAAATAAACTCTAAGTGTTAGTCAATCTATCATTTTATGAATTCTCCAAAACTAATTTCAACGATCCAAACCGTCAAAATTGTTTGTATATGCTTGGAGATCACATCAGCAAAAAATCACAAAAAAATAAACATTCAACAATCAAGTAACGGTTCAAAGCTTTTCAACGGTTATAAACGAAAAATCACGATTTAACGGTTATTTTAACTCCGATTTTGATGATTTTTTATAACTACACTCCTTGACCCTATATGAATACAATGAATGAATTCGATCTTCAATTTAAAATATTTACACAAGTGGATACCACAAAATCTTATGTTATACTTAATAAAAGTATAAATAAACTCTAAGTGTTAGTCAATCTATCGTTTTACGAATTCTCCAAAACTAATTTCAACGATCCAAAGCGTCAAAATTGTTTGTATATGCTTGGAGATCACATCAGCAAAAAATGACAAAAAAAAAACATTCAGAGATCAAGTAACGGGACAAAACTTTTCAACGGTTATAAACGAAAAATCACGATTTAACGGTTATTTTAACTCCGATTTTGATGATTTTTTATAACTACACTCATTGACCCTATATGAATACAATGAATGAATTCGATCTTCAGTTTAAAATATTTACACAAGTGGATACCACAAAATCTTATGTTATACTTAATGAAAGTATAAATAAACTCTAAGTGTTAGTCAATCTATCGTTTTACGAATTCTCCAAAAGTAATTTCAACGATCCAAACGGTCAAAATTGTTTGTATATGCTTGGAGATCACATCAGCAAAAAATCACAAAAAAAAACATTCAGAGATCAAGTAACGGGACAAAGCTTTTCAACGGTTATAAACGAAAAATCACGATTTAACGGTTGTTTTAACTCCGATTTTGATGATTTTTTATAACTACACTCCTTGACCCTATATGAATACAATGAATGAATTCGATCTTCAATTTAAAATTTGTGCACAAGTGGATACCACAAAATCTTATGTTATACTTAATGAAAGTATAAATAAACTCTAAGTGTTAGTCAATCTATCGTTTTACGAATTCTCCAAAACTAATTTCAACGATCCAAACCGTCAAAATTGTTTGTATATGCTTGGAGAACACAGCAGCAAAAAAATCACAAAAAAAAAAACATTCAGAGATCAAGTAACGGGACAAAACTTTTCAACGGTTATAAACGAAAAATCACGATTTAACGGTTATTTTAACTCCGATTTTGATGATTTTTTATAACTACACTCCTTGACCCAATATGAATACAATGAATGAATTCGATCTTCAATTTAAAATATTTACACAAGTGGATACCACAAAATCTTATGTTATACTTAATGAAAGTATAAATAAATTATAAGTGTTAGTCAATCTATCGTTTTACGAATTCTCCAAAACTAATTTCAACGATTCAAACCATCAAAATTGTTTGTATGTGCTTCAAGATCACATCAGCAAAAAATCACAAAAAAAAAACATTCAAAGATCAAGTAACGGGACATAACTTTTCAACGGTTATAAACGAAAAATCACGATTTAACGGATATTTTAACTCCGATTTTAATGATTTTTTATAACTACACTCCTTAACCCTATATGAATACAATGAATGAATTTGATCTTCAATTTAAAATATTTACACAAGTGGATACCACAAAATCTTATGTTATACTTAATAAAAGTATAAATAAACTCTAAGTGTTAGTCAATCTATCGTTTTACGAATTCTCCAAAAGTAATTTCAACGATCCAAACCGTCAAAATTGTTTGTACGTGCTTGGAGATCACATCAACAAAAAATCACAAAAAAAAAACATTCAGAGATCAAGTAACGGGACAAAGCTTTTCAACGGTTATAAACGAAAAATCACGATTTAACGGTTATTTTAACTCCGATTTTGATGATTTTTTATAACTACACTCCTTGACCCTATATGAATACAATGATTGAATTCGATCTTCACTTTAAAATATTTACACAAGTGGATACCACAAAATCTTATGTTATACTTAATGAAAGTATAAATAAACTCTAAGTGTTAGTCAATCTATCATTTTATGAATTCTCCAAAACTAATTTCAACGATCCAAACCGTCAAAATTGTTTGTATATGCTTGGAGATCACATCAGCAAAAAATCACAAAAAAATAAACATTCAACGATCAAGTAACGGTTCAAAGCTTTTCAACGGTTATAAACGAAAAATCACGATTTAACGGTTATTTTAACTCCGATTTTGATGATTTTTTATAACTACACTCCTTGACCCTATATGAATACAATGAATGAATTCGATCTTCAATTTAAAATATTTACACAAGTGGATACCACAAAATCTTATGTTATACTTAATAAAAGTATAAATAAACTCTAAGTGTTAGTCAATCTATCGTTTTACGAATTCTCCAAAACTAATTTCAACGATCCAAAGCGTCAAAATTGTTTGTATATGCTTGGAGATCACATCAGCAAAAAATCACAAAAAAAAAAACATTCAAAGATCAAGTAACGGGACAAAGCTTTTCAACGGTTATAAACGAAAAATCACGATTTAATGGTTATTTTAACTCCGATTTTGATGATTTTTTATAACTACACTCATTGACCCTATATGAATACAATGAATGAATTCGATCTTCAGTTTAAAATATTTACACAAGTGGATACCACAAAATCTTATGTTATACTTAATGAAAGTATAAATAAACTCTAAGTGTTAGTCAATCTATCGTTTTACGAATTCTCCAAAACTAATTTCAACGATCCAAACCATCAAAATTGTTTGTATATGCTTGGAGATCACATCAGCAAAAAATCACAAAAAAAAAACATTCAGAGATCAAGTAACGGGACAAAGCTTTTCAACGGTTATAAACGAAAAATCACGATTTAACGGTTATTTTAACTCCGATTTTGATGATTTTTTATAACTACACTCCTTGACCCTATATGAATACAATGAATGAATTCGATCTTCAATTTAAAATATTTACACAAGTGGATACCACAAAATCTTATGTTATACTTAATAAAAGTATAAATAAACTCTAAGTGTTAGTCAATCTATCGTTTTACGAATTCTCCAAAACTAATTTCAACGATCCAAAAGCGTCAAAATTGTTTGTATATGCTTGGAGATCACATCAGCAAAAAATGACAAAAAAAAAACATTCAGAGATCAAGTAACGGGACAAAACTTTTCAACGGTTATAAACGAAAAATCACGATTTAACGGTTATTTTAACTCCGATTTTGATGATTTTTTATAACTACACTCCTTGACCCTATATGAATACAATGAATGAATTCGATCTTCAATTTAAAATATTTACACAAGTGGATACCACAAAATCTTATGTTATACTTAATGAAAGTATAAATAAATTCTAAGTGTTAGTCGATCTATCGTTTTACGCATTCTCCAAAACTAATTTCAACGATCCAAACCATCAAAATTGTTTGTATGTGCTTCGAGATCACATCAGCAAAAAATCACAAAAAAAAAAACATTCAAACATCAAGTAACGGGACATAACTTTTCAACGGTTATAAACGAAAAATCACGATTTAACGGTTATTTTAACTCCGATTTTAATGATTTTTTATAACTACACTCCTTGACCCTATATGAATACAATGAATGAATTCGATCTTCAATTTAAAATATTTACACAAGTGGATACCTATAAATCTTATGTTATACTTAATGAAAGTATAAATAAACTCTAAGTGTTAGTGAATCTATCATTTTACAAATTCTCCAAAACTAATTTCAACGATCCAAACCGTCAAAATTGTTTGTATATGCTTGGAGATCACATCAGCAAAAAATCACAAAAAAAAAAACATTCAAAGATCAAGTAACGGTTCAAAGCTTTTCAACGGTTATAAACGAAAAATCACGATTTAACGGTTATTTTAACTCCGATTTTGATGATTTTTTATAACTACACTCCTTGACCCTATATGAATACAATGAATGAATTCGATCTTCAATTTAAAATATTTACACAAGTGGATACCACAAAATCTTATGTTATACTTAATAAAAGTATAAATAAACTCTAAGTGTTAGTCAATCTATCGTTTTACGAATTCTCCAAAACTAATTTCAACGATCCAAAGCGTCAAAATTGTTTGTATATACTTGGAGATCACATCAGCAAAAAATCACAAAAAATAAAACATTCACAGATCAAGTAACGGGACAAAGCTTTTCAACGGTTATAAACGAAAAATCACGATTTAATGGTTATTTTAACTCCGATTTTGATGATTTTTTATAACTACACTCCTTGACCCTATATGAATACAATGAATGAATTTGATCTTCAATTTAAAATATTTACACAAGTGGATACCACAAAATCTTATGTTATACTTAATAAAAGTATAAATAAACTCTAAGTGTTAGTCAATCTATCGTTTTACGAATTCTCCAAAACTAATTTCAACGATCCAAACGGTCAAAATTGTTTGTATATATGGATATCACATCAGCAAAAAATCACAAAAAAAAAATATTCAGAGATCAAGTAACGGGACAAAGCTTTTCAACGGTTATAAACGAAAAATCACGATTTAACGGTTATTTTAACTCCGATTTTGATGATTTTTTATAACTACACTCCTTGACTCTATATGAATACAATGAATGAATTCGATCTTCAATTTAAAATATTTACACAAGTGGATACCACAAAATCTTATGTTATACTTAATAAAAGTATAAATAAACTCTAAGTCTTAGTCAATCTATCGTTTTACGAATTCTCCAAAACTAATTTCAACGATCCAAACGGTCAAAATTGTTTGTATATGCTTGGAGATCACATCAGCAAAAAATCACAAAAAAAAAAACATTCAAAGATCAAGTAACGGGACAAAGCTTTTCAACGGTTATAAACGAAAAATCACGATTTAACGGTTATTTTAACTCCGATTTTGATGATTTTTTATAACTACACTCCTTGACCCTATATGAATACAATGAATGAATTCGTTCTTCAATTTAAAATATTTACACAAGTGGATACCACAAAATCTTATGTTATACTTAATAAAAGTATAAATAAACTCTAAGTGTTAGTCAATCTATCGTTTTACGAATTCTCCAAAACTAATTTTAACGATCCAAACCGTCAAAATTGTTTGTATATGCTTGGAGATCACATCAGCAAAAAATCACAAAACAAAAACATTCAGAGATCAAGTAACGGGACAAAGCTTTTCAATGGTTATAAACGAAAAATCACGATTTAACGGTTATTTTAACTCTGATTTTGATGATTTTTTATAACTACACTCCTTGACCCTATATGAATACAATGAATGAATTCGATCTTCAATTTAAAATATTTACACAAGTGGATACCACAAAATCTTATGTTATACTTAATGAAAGTATAAATAAATTCTAAGTGTTAGTCAATCTATTGTTTTACGAATTCTCCAAAACTAATTTCAACGATCCAACACCATCAAAATTGTTTGTATATGCTTGGAGATCACATCAGCAAAAAATCACAAAAAAAAAACATTCAGAGATCAAGTAACGGGACAAAGCTTTTCAACGGTTATAAACGAAAAATCACGATTTAACGGTTATTTTAACTCCGATTTTGATGATTTTTTATAACTACACTCCTTGACCCTATATGAATACAATGAATGAATTCGATCTTCAATTTAAAATATTTACACAAGTGGATACCACAAAATCTTATGTTATACTTAATAAAAGTATAAATAAACTCTAAGTGTTGGTCAATCTATCGTTTTACGAATTCTCCAAAACTAATTTCAACGATCCAAACGGTCAAAATTGTTTGTATATGCTTGGAGATCACATCAGCAAAAAATCACAAAAAAAAAACATTCAGAGATCAAGTAACGGGACAAAGCTTTTCAACGGTTATAAACGAAAAATCACGATTTAACGGTTATTTTAACTCCGATTTTGATGATTTTTTATAACTACACTCCTTGACCCTATATGAATACAATGAATGAATTCGATCTTCAATTTAAAATTTGTGCACAAGTGGATACCACAAAATCTTATGTTATACTTAATGAAAGTATAAATAAACTCTAAGTGTTAGTCAATCTATCGTTTTACGAATTCTCCAAAACTAATTTCAACGATCCAAACCGTCAAAATTGTTTGTATATGCTTGGAGATCACATCAGCAAAAAATCACAAAAAAAAAACATTCAAAGATCAAGTAGCGGGACAAAGCTTTTCAACGGTTATAAACGAAAAATCACGATTTAACGGTTATTTTAACTCCGATTTTAATGATTTTTTATAACTACACTCCTTGACCCTATATGAATACAATGAATGAATTCGTTCTTCAATTTAAAATATTTACACAAGTGGATACCACAAAATCTTTTGTTATACTTAATAAAAGTATAAATAAATTCTAAGTGTTAGTCAATCTATCGTTTTACGAATTCTCCAAAACTAATTTCAACGATCCAAACCGTCAAAATTGTTTGTATATGCTTGGAGATCATATCAGCAAAAAATCAGAAAAAAAAAACATTTAGAGATCAAGTAACGGGACAAAGCTTTTCAACGGTTATAAACGAAAAATCACGATTTAACGGTTATTTTAACTTCGATTTTGATGATTTTTTATAACTACACTCCTTGACCCTATATGAATACAATGAATGAATTCGATCTTCAATTTAAAATATTTACACAAGTGGATACCACAAAATCTTATGTTATACTTAATGAAAGTATAAATAAACTCTAAGTGTTAGTCAATCTATCGTTTTACGAATTCTCCAAAACTAATTTCAACGATCCAAACCGTCAAAATTGTTTGTATATGCTTGGATTTTTGAGTGTAGATATAGTACTTTGACGAGAAATGTTTTAATGTTTTGAAGTAATATTTATGTGGCAATGTGTGGTATGTACAAATTTTAAAAAAAAATATATTTTTCTTAACGGGTCGTAACGGGTCGGGTCACTTTACCCGTTACACGACCTGTTAAGGACCCGTTAAGATAACGGGTGTGACACGACACGACCCATTAAGATAACAGGTGTTACACGAAAATGACACGAACACGATAGACACGACCCGTTTGCCAGGCCTACTTAAAATACTCTCTTTGTAGAAGAAATGGACCCAAATTTTGAAATTTATTTTCCCACCCCGGGATTGGAGACGGTCATAAATGGGCCCACCCATGAGCATATTTCCGAATACTAATCGCTGAGGTTTTGTCCTCTCATATACACAAGCGAACGCATTGTTCACATAACCGGGCCCACCGGAAAGAGCACATCCCCTCCCCAATCCCACAAACCTCACTTATTACAGTTATATTTTGGTCTACGCAAAATACAGTCAGGGAACAAGCTATCTCACTCAAGTTTTAACAATTTTTTCATTATTATTTATTAATATACTCTTAATACGAGACGTATTGACTATTCTATTTGCTTTTGTTATAATACGTAAAATAATACTAACACATCACGTAACTAGTATTCCTATAAAAAATTGTCAACTTTATAAATCTTAATTTTCTATTAGCATGTCAGGCTTGGAAGCTCTAAATCCTCCTTTAAATTAAATATGAAATTCTCAGTCCCCATTACTCGTACTTTTGTTCCCATTTGCCGTTGCAGAAACGAAAGTATAATTCTTCTCCAGCCAATGAATGCCTGACAATCGCTGACTTCTATGTCCCACGTGTCGCGGAGAGAGCGCGAGTAGAGGAACTGAGCGCGTACACTTGAGGCTGAGGGGGTCATTGTCTCTACAGTACTGAAGTAGGAGATGCAATTAACGCGAGAAAACTGTTTCCGGATTCTCAGTTGCAGGCCGCATAAATTCGATTCTACTCTCTCTCTCTCTCTCCATAAGAAATGGAAGAAACGCCAAAAAGTTGCAAGGAGAACAAATAGCTGCTTTCGCAACAATGACCAGCTAGCTAACACATTCTCTCTCCCTCTCTCTCTCTCCCCTCTTTGGTTCCCTCGCTTCAGCGAAAGTGATCAGTCAGACATTCTTTGCTTTCTCTCTCTAGCTGGTAATGGTGGTTGTGAGAGAGAAAATGGATTAAGAGAGAGAGAAAGCAATTAGTTATCAGCAACACCAACAAGAAGGAGAGGGAGAGAGAATCTAGAGAGGGAGAGAGAAATGTTCAGGCTACACAAGAACAGGCCTGCTAAATCAGGGGAGAGGGTGGATTTCAAGTTCTCCCACTTTAAGGCCCTCCAGGTATTAATTTAATTGCTTCTAATTAATTGTTTGTATTGTGATTGAATTTATTGGTAATTTAGTGTAAAATGTAGCATGTGTGTTTGAATTGTAGAGCTTTATGAAGAATGTACGGAAATTTATGTGAACTTCTATAATTGGAAAGTGCAAAATGATCAGAACAAACTTGCACAACTGTTGAACCGTTCGATTAACAATAAATTATCTTGTTCGATTTCTATATTTGTATTATGGACACCATATTATGCAATTACGGGATAATTATGTTGCCAGACTGTGAATCAGGACTATTGATTTGGTGGAATCATGTGTTTATCTTTATCTAATTTGCACAACGTAACACGTTAGATATCTAGAATTATGTCATTGTGTTGTTTTGAATGGGTTTGTTCTTTGAGTAGATGGAGTTGTTGATGTATTTCTATCAACAAGTAGATATAATTTTTTTGCTTGCTTGCTGATGATATTTGGGATTGCAGGTTCCCAGAGGGTGGGACAAGCTGTTTGTATCAATTGTGTCTGTAGAAACTGGGAAACCAATTGTTAAATCAAGCAAAGCAGTGGTGCGCAACGGAAACTGTCAGTGGACTGAGACCCTTTGCGAATCTATATGGATTTCCCAAGACGAGTCTTCGAAGGAGATGGAAGATTATTTCATCAAGCTTGTCGTTTCCATGGTACCGTTATTTTCGCTGATTATATATACCAGAATATGTTATTTTCGACAATTTTCTTAGTTTCTGTGACTCGATAAGGAATCTGGTTTATGTACTTGCAGTGACTCGTTTCCAGAATAAGAGTTTTTGTTTTTCTAGTGTTTATTGCTGATTTCTATATGGATTTTATAATCCTAGGGTTCGGCAAGATCCGGCATCCTTGGAGAGGTTTCAGTCAATATGTCAGATTACATAAGTTCAACCTCTTCTGCTCCAGTTTCTCTTCCATTGAAAAAGTGCAGTTTTGGAACAATTTTACAGGTGCCTTTTCTATGCATTTCTTATTTTTCCAATGTACCTAGTATGCCTAATTCGCTCAAATCGTAGCAGTCGCTGCCATCTACTTATGTTGAAAATACTTGAATATGTTTTTCTCGCGTCTTAAAAAAAATAAAAAGTGATGCTTATCGCCTTAAAAGATGGTCTGTTTTTCTCTTTTTCTGGATGTGTGTGCTTGATACTTTCATTGTTTGGTATGAAAAGTTCCTTTTGTACCATATTTACTAATATGAGGGAGGATACTGGCTGGATGGCCTGTTATTGTACATCTAGAAGGATGGATGCGTGTGCATATCGAAGTTATTTATATAAGAACATGATTCCATGAATATATGCATTTGAGTTCTTATTTTCTTTCCAACATCTCTTTCTCCCCGCTCATTGCACTAGAAATTCACCTCGGAGTTACCTTTTCAGCAGTGTTTGCTTGTCTTTCTTGTTTGCAGGTAAAAATTAACTGCCTGACACCAAGAAAAAAGCTCAGGTTAGTATTACGCAATTGCTTGCATTAATCTTTAGGTATTTAGTTTTATACTTGATAGTGAAGATTTTCTGCACTTTTTTCAGTGATGAAGAGTCAAAAGAGACGAGCTTTCATTCAGAAGAAGTAATTGAAAATGGTCATGATGCGGACAGCAAGTCAGATGGATTTAATAGCTCCATTGTATGGAGTGCTGGATCTTCCTCCAGAAAAGATTTTGGCTTGATCTCAAATCCCGGAGAGCCTGGGAGTCAAGTATGTTTACACTTTCCCCTAATAATTTTTCTTTCCCATTTACCGATCGATCATGTCTTTTCATAATGCTATTACGATACACCATTACCTGCTTCATTTGGTGGCTTTATTGGGTTTGCTTCATTCAATCCAGAGCATGATCTTAAACTTAAGAGTGTTGTGTTTTTTGACACATCGATTTAGCTAATGACGATTTCATCGAAATTTCATTCAGTTTTTTAGTACTGAAGTGACCAATATCTAGACCATATTAGCTCTATGTTTTGCGTGCTGCAGAACCAGCTGATGGATTAAAATGCTTATTAACAGGCTCTGGTCTATACTTACCATGGAAATTAATAAACATTCCTCACTTCTTGTAGGATAGTAGTTTCTCTGCATCAGGTTCACATCGCAGCTATGACTTGGCAGAGGGCTCCATAAGAAAGGATAATATGTCCATGAGAAGCAACCTTAGTGTTGAAGGCAACCACCAGATAGGAAGACAAGATTCAACCACCTCCCTAATTAGTACATCTCATGGAATTTTTCCTGCTGATATTCATTCTCCGTCAGACCATTCATCATTCAATTCCAGGATTAATGGTTCAAGAATTCAGTCTCAGAATTCCCGGAAAGATTTTACAGAATCTTCTTTAAGTACCACTGATTCTTCTAAAAACCTTCTGGATGCGGCAGAAGTTACGATTGAAGAGTTACATGCGGAAGCTAAGATGTGGGAAAGGAATGCCAGGAAGCTAATGCTTGATTTGGATATAATGAGGGCAGAGTTCTCTGATCAGTCCAAAAAGCAGGCAAATATGAATGTGGAGCTTTCAGCAGCATATGCAGAACGCGATGGCTTGAAGAAAGAAGTTGAACACTTGCATTTGTTGCTTGAGAATGCAATGGTAAAACAAACAGCCAGTGAGGATTTAACTTCTCAGGATGGAGGAACACCCGAGATTGAGAAGGCATTCCAAGATGAACTGAACTTTCAAAAAGAATCCGCAGCCAATTTGTCCCTGCAGTTGGAGAGAAGTCAAGAATCAAATATTGAGCTGGTTTCAGTTCTCCAGGAGCTGGAAGAGACAATTGAAAAACAAAAAGTGGAATTGGAGAATCTTTCAGAACTACAGTCGACATTTGGTGATATGAAAAACTTGATCAATTTAACTACTGAGGAAAACAGAAATTTAAAGCTTCAGCTGCAACAATTGCAGGAATCACAGAACAAGTTGCAAGTCGTGGTGCAACAAGTGGAACAAACCGTGGAAGAGAAAAATCATGAGATAGAGAATGGATCGAGTCTGAACGAACACTCCCTTTTGGATATTGAGACAGAATACAAAAGTAAACTTCTTTTGAAGGAACAAGAAATTGTCAAACTGAAAGCAAAGGTGTCCGAGTCTCTCAAAGAAAGGCATTCTGCAGAAATGGATTCCATCACCATGAGTGGAAGTGAAGCAGATCTGATCAGTGAAATTGAGGACTTGAAAGAAAAGGTGAACGAGCTAGAAAGAGATTGCAATGAGCTGACGGAAGAAAACTTAGAGCTCTTATTCAAGCTTAGGACAGCGAAGCAAAAATCGTCAGGGGGATACGCACCTGTTGAACTTCCAGCCAGTGAGCTTTTAGTAGATTCTTTTACCAGCTTTGAGTCCAAAGTGACTGAAAATAAACCCCAATTACAGAATGCAGAGGAGAAGCTTAACAAGAAAGTGCTTGGGGAGATTACAAATAATAATGATTCTTCAGTTCAAGTACTTGACAGCTTGAAAATGGAACTAGAAAGTAAAGTAAATGAGCTGGGTAAAGAATTGACAGAGAAGACGTTCAAGATAGAAAAGCTTGAGGTGAACTTGCTAACCAAAGTAGAAGAAATCAGTCTTCTAAGAGGGGTCCAAAATGAATTACAAGCTGAGGTTTCCAACCTCCAGAAGGAAAAAATAGAGCTAGAGGAACACATGGAAGTTGTATTAAGGGAAAGCGATATCAGCTCTAAGTGTTTGAATGATTTGCGGAATGAATTAATGGTGCTTAGCAGAAGTGTGAATTCCCATGTTTCCACACATAAGGTACTTGAAAGGAAATCTTCGGAGCTAGAAGCTGACAAATGTGAACTGGACCTTCATCTATCAGAGCTTGAACAAGAAAACATACAGTTGTCAGCACGTATTTCTGCACTTGAAGCTCAACAAAGATGCTTGACAGATGAAAAAGAGGCCAATCAGTTAGAATTAGAGAATTCCCAATCTTATTCTCTGAGTCTCCAAGATGAGATTAGTAGATTAAACATTGAGATGGAATCTGATAAAGTTGAACTGAAACAGAAATTAAAGGACTTAGAGAGGCAGTGGTCAGGAGCTCGAGAAGAATGTGAATTTCTGAAAAGGGCAAACCCGAAGCTACAAGCTACTGCTGAGAACCTCATTGAGGAGTGCAATTCTATTCAGAATTCAAATGAAGAGTTGAGGAAGCAAAAGCTGGAGCTGCATCAGCTCTGTTCCCTCTTGGAGGCAAAGTTGAATCAATCGCAGGAGAGCTTTACAAATTGCTCCAAAAGAGTTGAAGTGCTGGAAAAAGATCTTTCTTTAATGCTGGAAAATGTCACCTCAAAAGAGGAGAGCCTGAATTCAGAATTAGATGCACTTCTTGATGAAAACATGAAATATAAGGAGAAACTTACATTGGAAGAAATTTTGTTCAACAAGATGTATTTGGAGAAGACGATTGAAGTTGAGAGCCTTCAGGAAGAGGTAGAACGACTTACCAAGCAATTTGCTGCTACTCATGAAGAAAGAGAAGGACTAGCTTCAGATGCTGTCCAGGAAGCATCCAGACTTCGAACTGAGAAGGAAATGCTTCAATCTGCTCTCCAAGAGTTTCAATCTAAAGCGATACAGATGGAGGATGAATTGAATATTATGAGAACGGAATCTGAAGCGAAGTTACAAGGCCTATTCGCTGAGCTTGCCGATAAACAAAATCAGGAGTCAACAACAGCTGACCATGAAAAGCTATTGAAGTTGTTAGAGAATTACAAATCAAGTGAAGCAAAACTGAAGACCAATGTGAATGATCTTGAACTAAAGCTTACAGTTTCTGATTATGAACATCAACAGGTGGTGGAAGAATCCACCAATATGAAGGTTCAATTTGAGAAACTAACACGTTGTCAGGAAGAAGTTTTGGCTTTCAAGAATGAGCTGGATGCAACCAAGTTCGAGAAAGAAAAATTGGAAGCGTTATTGGGTTCAATATCTGAGGAATGTGAAGATCTGAAGGCAGAGAAGAGTTCATTCCATGAGAAGATCTCAACATTGGAGAAGGCCTTATTTGACTTGGAGGATTGCCAACGTAATAAAGTTCTCTTGGAGGAAAAATTTCTGCAGATGGAAGGTGATCTAACTGCAGAAGAGGCTTTGTGTGCACAGTATGCCGAGATGAAGAATGAGCTCAACCAGATCAGGAGAGCCAACGAGCAGTATCAGGTGGAAATACAGCTACTTGAGGACGAGAGAAGTGAGTTCCTAAGAAAGTCTCAAGCCCTTGAACAAGAATTGAAAGTGACAAAGGAAGAAAAACAGAAACACAGGGATTGTAGCAGTCCAATTTCCAGCTCATCAGAAGGCGGCACCAGAGTTATTCCTGTTGGTGAAGATATGAAGGTCCCAAAAGTAAGTATCATTTTTTCGTTATATGCTTATTAACAGTTGGTGTCAAGACTGTAAAGGTACTACTTTCTGACATTCTTTGATTTTTCTCTAAACAGAATGAAATGGTGAGGAACAGCATTCACTGTCGTGATTTTAGAAGGAAGCCAATTTTGAAGAATGGTCAGGTGCAAGGAAATGCAACAGATCAGAATTATCCGTATAGAAACCAGCATCAAAGAGAGGTTAGACATTTTATATCTTGCTTCTACAGCTGATCATGCAATGCCAAAATATGTTCTCATTTTCTTTATGTTGTCTTAGTACAACAAGACATACGCATAATAACAGAGTGTATATGAATATATGTTTTTAGTTTCATGTAACTTTGCAAATTGTCTACTTTGTTTTCATCCTTTTAGTCTCTGCCATTACAGGATGATAACGGAGTCGAATTTCATGATGAAAGTCCAAATGACGTTGAAGAATTTGGTTTAAAGATTAAGTTGCTTGAAGACGAACTAGTTAAGGCATTGGAAGCAAATAACACTTACAAAGTTCAACTTGATAGGTGAGTGTAAGAGGAAACACATTAAGTACCATTTGTCTTCTTACGGTAAATCTATTATGTACAAGTCAATTAACTGATATATACTATCACCCCCGCAGGTACTTGTCTGAGGCTCGACACAATCATGCAGATGCTCGTCGAAATTCAAAAGCTGAAGAAAGACACGAACGCTCAAGGTCATCTCTAGAGACGGAACTGAAAGACATTCGCGAGCGCTACTTGCACATGAGCCTGAGATACGCGGAGGTAGAAGCTCAGCGCGAAGAACTTGTCATGAAGCTCAAAGTAGCCAAGGGTGGCAAAAGGTGGTTTTGATGAATGACTATGACAACTCCATTGATGCCGTTTTCTTGAGTCTTCCACTCTCAGGTAGCTTTTTTGCGAAACTCTGTATATCACAATTTTTCTTCTTCATGAATATGCAAGTGAAGTGAGTGAGTAGAGGAGAATATACGTCGTAGCCAAAGGTGGAAAGTTTCACAAATTGTTAATTAGAAGTACAAATTTTAAATAATATGATAGGTAGTAATCAACATTTTGATAGTATTATATACCAGATTATTTGACTGCACATTTTTTTTTTTTTTTGAACAAACGATATTATCTACACTAAAATGATGAGAAGTGGGCTAAGCCTCACAATAAACTAGCAATAATATGGTTCAAATTCGCTTTTGACAATAATCGAATCTAATACCTCTCACTTACCAGTAAAGAGGAATACCATTAGGCTGTTGTGGAAAATCAGTCCCGCAAAGTATGGTAGGCATTAGGTAATATTCTTCCAATTTAGAATATTGCTGAAATAAAAAAAATAAAAAATTGAGCGCTGCTTTTCTTTTTTGGACCAAGTTGGGCACTAGTTCACTTCTTATAGAAAGGGAAATGATATCTACACTCTTTTTCTGCTTATACACACTTCTAATTATTTATGTATTTTAATTTTTCTTTGATTAATTGGCCGCTAGGGTCAAATATAAGCACTGTGTGTGCGGAGGGACACAGCGAGCGCGCAAATTTTATTTTATTTTATTTATGGAAAAGAAAAAAAGAAAAGCAGAAACAAAAGGGAACCTTCCTCCGCAAGGCATTACGCAAGCGATTGAAAGCGTTTTAACATTTTTATTTTTTATGTTTTTTTTGGGGTTGCTGGTGTCACTATGAGAGCATGAAATCTCACTCACATTCTCACACCATATAAAGCAAACAACGTTCAAGAAAAAGGCCTACCTAACCTCACACATTTAAAACAAACGCATTACATCACCAAAGTGGTGGATATAGATTTTTTTTTTTTTTTTTGGGTGATTGTGTGGAAAATCAATAAAAAGTTACAATATTAACAATATATTAATAATGTTTATGTTAAATATAAATAGATCAATCATGTATTATGATACTTAAATGGATTTAAAATAAACAAAAATTACAAAATCTGCCACTAGAGTTGGCACCCACTTCAATTGACACCCCATCTCTTATATTTTTATATTTTGGAATATGTTAGTGTCTGTTTCTGATTCTATTTTAACATTTCGTTTAGATGCTGGTTGCAGTGTCTGTTTCTCGATTTCGTTTTTTCCCATCATTTGCACGCTTCCTATGCTTCACAACTCGTGTGGCTCTTGATTTTTACATTTGGATTCAAACAATACAATGCAGAGTTTGTTTCCTGGTTCTGTTTTTTACACTTGGATTCAGACACTACGTTATAGTGTCCGATTCCCATTTTTGTTTTTCCATTAGTCACGCGCCTCCTAGGCTTCTCATCTCACACGACTCCTAATTTTTACATTTGGATTCACACATCAAATGCAGTGTCCGATTTCGCTAATGTTTATATGCAGCAAAACAAGTATTCAACTTGATGATCCAAAGGCGGGCACTTGGGGGGGGGGGGGGGTTGGAAAGTAGTCCAATTTATACAACATAGAAATATTTGGGGCTTGTGACGATGACCAAAATGTTTACCAAGAGGATTCATCCGAAAACACCCCAGACCTTCTAGGAATACGGAGTAACAAACTCATACAACCACCATGCTAGATATCAAGTGTACCCCTAATTGAAATAGATACATATATTGTATTGACCCTAAGCCCCTACCACGAATTGCTTCGAATGCCGTCCTTGTCGATAGCAGCGATGTCTCAAGTACTGAAAGCGATTCAAACGACAATAGTGCATCAGAAGAATATACCAACAGTGATTGAATTCAGTTTATAAATTCGCTGTTGTAATATTATGCACAATCCGTTGTAATATTATGTGCAATCCATTGTAATGAATATTGTATTCTATTAATTTAATTTCAGTTCACAATGCAATCAGTACCACATCAAGTATTCTATTAATTTAATTTTCATTTAAAAAAAATTAAATGAAGACTTCGATTGAATGAATGGGTCAAATTTCGTCGGGCAATATAACTTTGCTCAACAGAAAGGTTCAAGTTTCGTCAGGCAAAGGTTTGATTTAGGGATTAGGGTTGAGGGTTTAAAGTTCGTCGGGCAAAATGAATGATTTTCTTGGGCAAAGGTGAAGGACATTTTGCATATTTAATTCCTTCGATGGTTTTCACAGTTTGCAAAACTAATTTCAATGATCCAATCGTCAAACTTGTGGAATATAGTAGGAGATCGTATATGTCAAAAACACCAAAAACAAATTTTCAGGGATTAGTAACGAGAAGAAATCTGTAGACGGTTAGAAATGTATCATCATTATTTAACGGTTATTTTAGCTCCGACTAATAATCTTTTACAACTACACTCCTCGACCCCAAAAGAATACAATGAAGGGACATGTTCATCAATTTAAAATAGTTACATAGTGGTTACCTAAAAAATCTTACATTCTACTTAATAGAAGTATAGAATAAACTCCAAGTGTTTGTTGAATATATTGTTTTGACGGGATATGTAACCTATGAAACTAATTTCAACGATCCAACGGTCAAACTTCCTTGAATAGAGTATGAGATCACATACGCCTCAAATCACCAAAACCAAACCTTCAAAGATTAGGTAACGACACAAAAAGTTCAACAGTTAAAAACATATCATCATGATTTCACGATTATATCACCTTCGATTTTGGTGATTTTTTGCAAGGACGTATTGTAATTAAGGTTAAACCACACACTAAATTGACATTCTCATCAAATTCGATGAACTTTTATCCGTTTGAAAATAAATAAAAAAATTGCAAAAAATCGAATTTTTTGTGTTTGCCTGACGAATTTAGTGAAGTTTGTCAGATAAACATATCTAATATTCGTCAAGCAACAATACTAAATTACGTTAGGCAAACATTCAAATTTCCCCCAATTATTTTTTCAAAATAAAAAAAAAAATTTCAAGAGTTTACCCGACAAAATACTGTGAAATTCGTCGAGCAAGGCAATTTCCCACAATTTTTTTGGCCAAAAAATTTAACTGCGCCCGATAGCATTTCTATGAAACCTTTGTTGAATGTTCGACGAACAAATTTTTCGGGCAAACTTTAATGGTACACGTGGCATATTTTTAAACTTTTGGCCGACGAAAGTTGGATCGTGCCCGACGAACCGAGAGCCTCCTTCTTCTTCCTTGCGCTACATCAAGGCTCTCTCTCTGCAAATTGTTTCCCCCTGTTAGCTCTCTCACTCGCCTTCTCTCTCACTCTCTCTCTCACTCTTTCACTCTCACAAAGGTATGATATCCCCTGCTTATTTCGAATTCTTTTTTGCATATTACAAATTTTATACTACGAAATTCATTGATTTGTATGTATAAATTTGTGAAATATTTATGAGTTGCAGATGTGAATTCTTGATTTACATGTGTGACTTTGTACGAGGAAGGGCGTGGGGAAAGTTTTTTTTTTTTTTTTTTTTTTTTGGGGGGGTTGGGGGGGGGGGGGGCGGGGAATAATAGAAATTTGGAATTATTAGAAATTTTACAAATATTATAAATGTTTAGAAAATATTATAACTTTTTTAGGAAATATTAGAAGCTTTTTTAAAATATTAGAAAATTTAAATTTTTTTGCAATTTTTTACACTGGTGTTGCCATCATTTCAACCATAACGCATTACAAGATAAGGGATCATTTACGACGATTGACATATGCGTGCGGACGTCCAAGTCCACATGCGGTTGAGTGCACATGTAAGAGCCATCATCGGCACTGCCATATGAAAGCCTCTAGATGGAAGAAGCTTGCCCCCGAAGTGAAGGAGGCAATGATAGTAGTGCTCTCCGTAAGTGTGTGTGTGTGTGTGTTTTTTTTAAATTTAATATTATTAGTGCATTTTTAAACTAACACTTGTGTTTTTTTTTTAATTTAATATTATTAGTGCATTTTTAAACTAACACTTGTTTTTTTTGTCTATTTCAGGACTATTTCGAGATTGACTTGGAAGAGCTGGGAATGTCCGACTACATAATCCGATATGGATTTTTCGTTTCAAGGAGTGGATGCACCAGATGCACAATTCTACGAGACTTTTGCATCTCACAATGTAGCTCTGTTCCATCCACCCTAGATCATGCGGAAATGATAGAACATTGGCATTGGTTCTGCGACCATTTTCAAAGCTTATAATCTATTTGATGGACGACTTTTAGACTGAAGCAGTTCGACATGAACTTAGAGACAATGCGTCATCAAGAATAATTTAATATTTTTAGTTTTAATATCATTGTACGAACATTTCAGTTTTAATATAATTAAATATTTTTTTTCATAATGTGATATCTTCTGAGATTAATATAATTACAATTAATCAATATAAATTAAATATATTTACTATAAACTAAAAAAAAAATTAAACAGTCTGTTGTCGGGCAATGTTCGTCGGTAATTGCGTCAATGCACTTTGCTCGACAAAAATTTTCATCGGTAATTGCATTGGGCAAACAAAATTTGCCAAACGAAAATGAAAATCTGTTGAGCAAAACTTCGTGCAATGAGCTTTGAGCTACGAACAATGCTCGACAAAGTTTATGGGGCAAACCTTGTGCGACAAAAACTTTATTTGGCCTGACGAAATTATTTATTTTGTCTGGAAAGGTTTTTTTTGGTGATTGTCAAATTGAAATTTTATAATGTGTGCATATACAGGTGTTTTGCAAAAAGGAAACATGAAAGAGCCAGAATGAAAAAGGTGTCATGCATGGATATCAGATGCGGAGGCAAAGGTGGAGCCAATGGCATATCCTTTTGAAGATGCTGAATCTCCGTTTCTCACTATTTTTCTACTTTTCCTTTAGCACTAAAAAGTCATCACTCCCTTTCATTGCCCTCATGACCTACCTAAAAGTCCTATATAAAAACCAATCTAACATTTCTGATCAAACCCTCTTTAGTACGATTCACTGCAGTTCCAACCCATCATCTCATTCCCGGCCACCCCCGCCACGAATGGCCGCCAAATGCTTGAACCGAAGGGCACAGCGGGGGTGGCTTGGTCAGTTCGTATTCTGCTTGTTGGATTGGACGGTGATGTTGGTTGTTTTAGTTAATTTCTGTTAGCTTATCAAGCTAGTGTGTGTTTTTAGTTACTTTCTCATTAGCCTTGGTTTCAGCTTACAAGGCAGCCTGGGAGGAATAAGAATGTTGAAACTGGCTGAATCTACTTCTTGAAGGTTGGAAGATTCTCTAAAAGGGCAACTTCAATCCTTTGGCATTTTGGCTTCTGCAGCGTCTCTCTTCGCCTTCGTGTGTGTTCGTGCTCCAGAAAACTATTGTGTGTGAGGGCCTGTCAGAGTCTGGCACTGTGTGTTTTTCCTGTTTTCTTGTTTTAGGTATGAAAAGCTATGTGTGTTGCAGTTATGTATTTTGTATGCAGTAGGCCTATGCTATGGCTAAGTACTTTACAATTGCAGTTCTTTCTCTACTTGTCATTAAAATTTAGAGTACTTTGCTTTTCTCTGCTGAACTTCTTTTTGCTTTATCTGCATGAACGAACGATCTTTTTTTTTTTTTTCCTTTTCAATTTTTGAATTTTTTTTTTAAGAATAGAATCTCACATCGGCCATATAACAAAATTATATACGGTAATCTATGTGAGATTTTACACCTAATATCACTAAAGCCTTTTGTCATAAAACTCAACACTTAATAATAAGTGATTAAGTTGGGACAATATTAGTAATGTTAGTGATGAACCATGCTAGGATTTAAAAATATATCATTTTTTTCTTTAATGTTGTTCCCAGAATCTTGCACCTTATTGCGAGTAGTGTTCAGGCATATACTGTCAGATCAGATTACCGTGCATTAGCCAAAATAAAAGGCACCTTTCTATATACTAAAAATGGAGAACGCTAAGCTTGCAGGTCATCCTTGTATTACACTATACATGTAGTCTTTCCGTCGTGGTTGAAGTTCGGGGAAATGATGTTCGCACTCATTTATACATTTCACTCCTTTTTGGTGAATGCATTTCTAAGTTTATTTATATACATTGGCAATTCTTTTGTACCACCCTCGGTGTTGACTTTTGGTCATGATCTTAATGTCACTTGTCTACTTAATACTGTTGCACATTTTAGGTCACTACTTTCTTGCTTGGCATGTTGAGTGGCCTCCACTTTTCAGTTAAAAGTTTTTTCGTGTTACAAACTTTTTTAAAAAGAGAGTGTGTAACATAACTTATTTTAACTATTTAGAAAAGCAACATTTTATTGAGCGTCAATACAATTTGTTTGATACTAGTTATTAAGAAAATTGATGATATATTAGTGTCAGTAAGATTCCACCCGCAAGGAAGACTAGCAGCCTTATCTTCAGGCTTTAGAATCCGAAGGCCGAGATGTGTTCCTTCTGAAGGAAAAATTTGTGAAAACTAGTTCATTTGAGCAACATCTATGCATGCAATTAACAATTAAAGGTGGAATCATGCTTGTATGCACTCAAAAACAAAACTTAACCCATGAAATTCAAAGCCTAGTAGTTATCGTGAACCAAGACTCAACTCAAGATCTAAGAGAAAGAGTTGAGATTTCTTTATACCTTTGAAGCACCTCTTTGCTTAGCAAAGGTTAATCACCCATGTGAGGGCCTTCTTCCTTTGTCACCTTGCTCCTTGGCTCCAAGGATGTGGATGGAGGAACTTTGCAACTTGGTTCCATGCCTTCTTGGATATGGATGGAAGAATTGGTTTCTCCAAAAGTCCCCAAAGTTAGAGACCTCTAAGTTCCAACACCAAGGATGGTTGAGGAAAAAGATGAATGACCATGGAAGAGTTACATGCTAGTAAACTCTCCCATGGGGGCCGATTGTCCTAGAGAGAAAAGAGAGAGTTGTTCTGTCTTTTCATCCTTAGAAAACCCTAATGAGGATGGAGCAAAGATACCCCTTCTATGCTTTCAACTTTTGTGTGCATATTGGACCAAAAGGCCCTTCCTCTTTCTATGGCCGGTTTTCCCAAGCCTTTGGGCTGTTTTGGGCTTCTTGAATGTTGGTTGTTATGTTGTCATACAATTTAAGCTAATGGGCTTGACGATTTGAAGCCCATTTGGGCTTTCAGGCCCAACACTAACTCAATGTTTAAAATGAACTTATTCGTTTGATTAATTAACATATTAATTAGTCTTTGCCATACACAATTAAACCATTTAATTGTCCTTACTCATCTCCATTATATCCTTCAATCATTACCTTACATGGTGTACGATCCATTAGGTTCCTTTTTGCGAGGCAGTGGGCGATTAGAACTCTTCAAATCAATTATGAATTGAAACTTACTTTCAATTCTCTTAGTGACCTTTAGGGCTTCCACAAACCATGAGTGACACCTAGCAATATGTCATGGTTACCCAAGCTAATCAGAAGAGGTTGGAGAACCTATTCAGTTTGGGATTACAATGCAATACGGTCTTTCTCTAATACAATACTCTTGACCACATTGTTTGGTTTGATAGTTTATTCATGTCTACTATCCAATGTGATACTCTTACTTATATGATTACCTTGAATGTGATTGGAACGACTTCCTAAATCTCATTCATACTCTGGCCAGAGATTCTTAATCATATCATAGAGTATTCTTCCTTAAACGGTTTGAAGGTTAGAGATTCCTTGTTGCACATTCACTTGCCTCCATGGCTAAGTGGCTTAACCCCAACTATGCCGTGGACACCTTCTGATGGAGTGACTTTGACTTAGTCAAAGATCAAGGACCTAACCACAAGACAACTATGCTGCCTTAGGTCAAAGGACTACTTTGCATTATCCCAACCATGAGTTCTCATGTGACATGAGTATGAGAACTGCTTATTGATCGCGTTTAGTAGACTCATTCGCTATTGAGCATCTACATGCCTGTCTTGGTGTCAGTCACACCAATGATTCGAGACCAGTCACTCTCCCTAAGAGAAGACATAGCACGTACTGATCTTAACAGACTGTCAATGCCCAATTGGCAATCCTATAATCAGGAACGTTTAGGATATGTATACGAAAGAGAATGGTTTCATGAATCTAACTTATTTAGATCACATTCTCCCAATTACATATTCCTTGGACTTATCGTTTCATCATATGATTGGTTTTAGGGCACATTTTCAACATCTTCCTTGGCCATAGTCGTAAGATCAAGAAGTCAGTAGCGCACCCAGCGCATTTTACTTCCTGTCCGAGCTTGGCCGATGAGTTGGCACGCCTTGCACACAACCGAAGGATGTAGTTAGTTTATTAATTACTTGACTTGCGAGCCATGTAGGTTTGGTAGTTTTTAGGGTCAACAAAAGGTCATGAAAACATATTTTGTGTGATGAAAAAAATTCCTTCGCTGCACAATAATGAACTTGCGCGATGAAATATAACTCGTTGCATAGAGAACTAAGGGGAACGAAACCACTTTGTCGCGCGCAAGTTAACGCAACAAAGTGATCTTGACATGATACAATACATGAGACGCTTGACATTTGTGGCCAAAAAGTTTGCGTGATGAAATGTGATATTAGACATTAGTTGGCATAAACTTTGCGCAACGACAATTTCATCGCGAAATGGTCAATTTTTTTATTAATTTTTTTGTTGACAACTTTCTCTTTTTGTTATGGTTACATAATTTATTTAAATAATAATAATTTATTTATTTAAATTGTAACTATAATGAATGGAGAAAAAAAAACATCTATATATCAAAAAAAAAAAAAATGTACGTACAAGTAAAAAATTTGAAACTAAGGAAAAAGAAACCTATAATCTATTTGGTCATTAAATGGGATCATCTGTGGGTTAGGCTGGAAGTCGATCTGAAAGTCGGGCTGCTAGATGGGCTACGAGTCGAGTGGTAAGTCAGTGTGCTGGGGATGACGCTGGTTAAGCTGCTGGACGAGCTCGGAGGTCGACGGGTGCTGTGGCTCGGAGGTGGAGGTGCCAACAACTTTTGGTGGGAGACGGATGCTATTCGAGCTAAGAGCCTCAATGATCAATGCGAGCTTAATCCTCAAGTCGGCAACCTCATGCGTCAGTTTAGTGACACTAATGATGAGGCCCCAGTAGTGCACTGACGAGCCTGCCCCATCCCTTGACAATACTTCCACAGCCTCCGTCCGAGTATTTAATCCAAGGTCTCAATTAAGATTTGAAACCCCGCATCCTCGGGTAGAGCCACATACTCGAGAGAAGTGTCCGGGGGAAGTTGGGAGGCAGACTCCTAAATGACAATCTGGCTCATCTCCACCATTGTCACCTATGACAATAAGACAAGACATAGATTAGTAAGAATTAATATTAAATTAAATTTTGTAATATTTGGAAGCGTAAAATAGTAATTTCAAATGAACTATTACTTGCGTGCAGCTGCTTGGCGAACTCATCCCCATGGCGAACATAAATGTCTTTAAAGACGTCTATCTCAGAGAATTTAGAACCCCCCCTAAAAATAAAAAAAAAAAAAAAAAAAAAAACACAAAGACAATGTTAGTGTGTAAAATAAATTGAATATTTGTAAAAAATTGAAAGTGCGAATATTAAGCACTTATTACTTGTCGTCGTTCCTCCATCCTATAAATAAATACTAAGGTGATTTGACATTTGATGGTAAATTAAATGGATATTCTTATTTTACCTGGCGGGTGGTGTCAACATCGGATGCAAATTCCGTGTTGGGAGTCCAGGCACGCCAGTGAGTACAACGTGCACTAGGCGGAAGCTCCACCGAAGACGCTGGCGCTTGTGTCACGTCGGGCCTTTTGGGCACAACCATTGGAGGCTTTATTGTTGGTGGAGCACTCATCGTAGTAGGAGGTGGTGGAGGAGGTGCGGGGGACCACTGCTCGTAGCCTTTCGGGTAGTTAAAAAGCGAAACATCTTCAAAATTAAAAATAAAATAAACAAGTTCCCCTAAAATAACTATTGTCAACTACACTTATACTTTCATATAAATAATGTAACTAAATTTTATAAATTAATTCCATAATTAGTAATTGTGGAGCCTAAAATAATCCCAAAAATTCTAGAGGTGACACGTGGACTTTTATTCAAGAAAGACAAGATTGCCCTCAATAAATGGGTAGGCTTCTTAGATGCTTTCATGGGCAACTCACATCCCTGGAGGTCTTAGCAGCTGAATACAATTGCCCATGGCTCACCTGCCCTTGGCAAAGAATTAAAGATAAGGATTAATTACCCAAATCCTATCTTTAATACATTCCTATTTGAAGATTGACTCCAATCAGGTAAGTAATCCATATTTAAATCAATTAGGGATGACAATCAGCCATTCAAAGCTAACATGATCCAGGCACATTACTATGACGATCACGTCGGCTACATCACCTTGCACGGTTTCAACGATAAAGGAAGGCTGACACGGATTTCAGTTTAGAAAGCCATCGAGGTTGGCTCCAAGACTGTGCACTAGGATTCGACGAGACTTGGGTTGGCTGACCTTATCATTGAGCCCGATGTCTAACACTAAACAGGCCGAGTAACGGGCCGTGGTTTCATCTACCATGGAACGGTTGCAGGCCTATTGGTATACTATTTCCAAACAACCGAATTCAGGCGTAAACCTTGTGGAGTTTCTCGCCGAAAGAGATAATGGTCCCGTCTTTTCCTTTAACAAAGTCCAAGCTGCCCCGACCAAGCTTGGTCGACGAGTTGGTATGCCTTGCACACAACTCAAAGACGTTGTTAGCTTATTAATTACTCGGCCTGCGAGCCAAGTATGTTTGGTAGTTTTTAGGGTCAACATTTTGATGTTGAGGCACCTGGCATTTTGATGTTTACTCTTGGTTTAGAATTCTAAACCAGAAAGTTAATAAAAAGATGATGAAGGTTCTTACAAAAGCCGAAGTGACCTTCTATGGAGGAATAGGCGTCTCTGCCGTCGCTTCTGGTTGAACTTGAGGTATCTCTTTATGGCCCGTGCTCGCCTCGACAGCTGGCGGGTTGACTTGGCCAGCTGCTTCGACCACCGTTTGAGCATTGGTGGGTGACGGTTTATGTGGTTGGGGCTTTCTCACTAATGGAGGCCTTTCGTTTTCGTCCTCCTAAAAAAATAAAATAAAATTAGACAATCAACTTTAGGTAGGAGAACATTATAAAGTTTATACCGCTTCTTCCAGGATGACTGTTGGTGCTTCCTTTAGATAGGGGGAGATTCTTTTTAACCATGAGAGTCGCCTCCTCCAGGTTGGCAACTGTCGGGTTAACTTCGGTGTGAGTAGTGGCTGGTGTTGACATTACAGGCTGTTCAACAGCCAGATTGACGACCGACTCAATCACCAGATCTCGCTGCACCACGGTCGAGACCTCGATGAAAGGAGAAGTTGCACCTGTAGTTTGACTAAAGATAACGTGAATCTCCCGCTCCCATTTCTTAGCCAATTTCTTGACGTGTTTTTTGGGCTGGGGAGCGTCTCTTCCTGTTGATGTGAAAATTAACTTGACCACAAATTAAACCTTATTTATGACAATTGTAGTAGATATGTAAGTAGGGATCGTTCTAGACCGGGGATTAACTAGGGATGCTAATCTATATAAATAAGACTCAAAAACACTAAACTAGACTCTATAGACTTAAAACTAACTTTAGACACTTAAAACAGCAACCAATAATAAAAAAGACTCAATTTTAGACTCAATGAGTGTTTTGGACGAAAATAGGACTTGACTTGACTCAGAAGACTCAAGGAAAACAAGTTTTGACTCAAATATGAAGACTAAGTGATATGGGGATTGTTTTTGATGAATTTTAAATTTAAAACAAAAACTTTATAGAAAACACTTTTGAAAAACGAATTTAAATGAAATAAATGGGTGAAAGGCTAGTTAGAGGGTCCTTCTCCACACATGATATATGCATACAAACCAATTTCCAGTTATTATTCCTTTAGACTATGAATGACAACGCCCCAAATTAGTTGCATCGCACAACTAACCCTCAGGTTTTCCTTAATTCATTGAATTGAATGAAAACGCATTACAACCAAATTATCTTTCTCAAGTTCTTTATATGAAATGCATAACAAAGATACATATCAAAAGTCATTAGGTTTTGTGAAAACCATAAGCATTGACAAGGCACTCATCACTATGACACGCATGAGACTCATACCAAGGATTTACTTAATGCGATTGTGACTAGCAACCTCCACTACTCGTGAATATAAGTGAATAACTATTACGTGAAATCCCCTTATATTCTAGCGTCAAATTTATGCAAGCAAATTAAGTGTTAACCCCTAACCCACATACATAAACAAGTTTTAATAACTTAGATAAGCAAATCACATTCATGCCTTAAGAAACAATAGCTGGACGTAATCAATTCGTATAAAACATATAATCATAGCTTCAAATTCACCTCTAACTGAAAAGAAATTAGTTCCTCATGTTTGCAAAACAAAGATAATTGAATTTAAACATTGAACTAAGACTAAGGATAGAAAGAACCAAGAAAACGCTCCACACTCCAATAGCATGCACGGCACTCCCTTGGATGGCAGATTGCACAAGTCCTCCTCTTCTTCCTTCCTTGCTTGCGGCACTAGTGTGATGCAGGGTGAATTGTGGTGTTTGATGGCTGAAAGTATGAATGAATGAATGAGTGAGTGGATGGATTGAATGGTATGGCATAGGGCTGTATATATAGGCTAATTATGCACAATTAGTGAAGGAAAAAGATTGCACAATCCCATGGAAAAAGGGTTAAGTCTAGGTAGACACCAAAGGGGAATGGGATAGGTAGTTTTTGCCAGAAATTAAGGGCTTCTAGAAACTAGGTATTTTTTGGCAGACTTTAGAATTCTAGAAGGGATAAAGGGTAGATTTTGGACCTAAATGGATAAGGACTCATGATATAGGTGTAGAGGAAGGATTGCAACTCCTAAACCTACAAGGAATGGTCCACATGCGGCAAACAAATGGATAAGGCTTCTAGAAACTGAAATAGGTGTTTAAATGTGTAATTAATCCCCTCTAATTAGCTAGATTTAAGTCCTAACTTGATTTGGATAGGATAGGATAGGATAATGTTAGAGTTAGGAAATGATAAGGTTGGTTAGTATAGGATAAGATAAGGTTAGATAAGGTTCCTTGTGTCTTGCTACTTCCTTATCTTCTTTGCATTAGGACTTCATCCACCAGATTTGTAGCCTTTCCTAGCCTTTCTTGACTTCAATTTCGTCCATCCTCTTTGCTCCATGGTTAAGCCATCCAATCCATGCCCAAAAATGCACCATTTAGCTCCAAAATGCCCTTTCTTGCTCCTTTTGCCATTAGGACCTAAAAACATACGAAAATAGCTTAAAAGACTAAAATAAATAGTAATTGACTCACTAAATGCAAGGAAACAACATAACTAAGTAGCATAAATATGCTCCTATCAAATTCCCCCACACTTAGATTTGGCTAGCCCTCGAGCAAAACGGAATAAACAAAACAAACAAAACACAATCTAGACCTTCCAACATGTACCTCATGGATTTCCAATGAACATGACACATTAAGGAACCCACATACATAGATTTTAGTTATCCCTAGCCTCGAGCATATACTTAACCATAGTTACCATACACTAGCTCCCATTTAATCAATTTAAAACATGATTTTGAATGTAGTACCATGCTTTAGAGAATCCCCCAATTCCTCACTGGATACACTCTATTTTCACATAGATTTTCTGACTACACTCCCTATACTAGGTATATGTGAGAAGATTGATGTAAACATGTAAACTAATACTCACATATGTCATAACAAAGAAGGCAATTTCTGGAATTATTAACATGTATATGATCTCATGAATGGAATGCCACTACTTAGATGCAAGAACCAGGGATACCATATGCTCAAACCAATTTTAAACTCCACATATTGAAACACATAACAATCAAGATTGAAGTCAAATGGTTTGTAACGGGGCTAAGGTGTTGGCTAACAAAGAAAGGGAAGATAAACAAACGTTCTTAAAGCAATAGTAAGCACAGTAATGAAATAAACACTTAGAATTCACTTTTGAATGCAAAAATCAACTTTGAACACCAAGGGAAGATTCACACAAAACTTAGGGTCAAATTCAAACTTTTTGGACCCTTTCTTCAACATTCAACACTTGTGAGTTTATTCTCAATTATTTTCAACTCCTTTTCTTCTTTTTCTTCTTCTTTTTCACCTTTTATTTTATTTTATTTTTTTATTTTATTTTTCTGTGCCTTATTCTTTCTTTGGCACACAAACATACTACTTCATAAATTCTTACGAAAATCCCTTCCCTCACACTTGTTTTTCTACAATTTTTAGATTGAAAGGAATTCCCTCTAAGTCATGCTTTACTATCCTTTAAGAATAAGGGTTTGGATAATCCTGATCTAGGCTTGGTAAGGATTATGTGGTTAACAAAGAAAATAGGCTAAATAAGGTTCAAAGGGGTTAAACCTACAATACATATGCAAAGGGGTAAGGCTTTTTGGCTCTGGGTTTAAACTAACCAACTTCATCTTATTATTTGTTATGCTAATCAATTTTATGCTTTGAATGAAATGGGTGTGAGTTCTAGTATTTGGAACTATAGTGATGAAACGCATTCTAAGTAGTAACCAAGCAAAGAATGATGAGATCATGCAACGACTTTAGAAAACAAGAAATCAAGATTAATAACTCTCCAAAGAATGTTTAGGCTCAAATCTCTCAGGGTTGTAGCGTTAGTTTGAGTTTCTTCCTTCAAGCATGTTACAAAACTGATTTTTTTCTTTTGTGATTACATGTGAATTCGTAAATGTCAACTATAACCAAGCATAAACAAAAGAGCATATCAAACTTCCATCCATGTTTGTAACTTTCTTTAATAGTCATGCAATTAAAAACCAAATCCTCATCATTGTGTTGGAAGGTACCCTAAGACACAAACAAACACAAAAACAAAATGACTCTAAAAAAACTCTTTTTGGGTTTTCAAAACACTCTTTTTCGATTTGTTTTTCAAATTTTCGGATTTTCTGTTTAAGACACAAAAACACTTCAAAACACACTAAAAACACTTAAAAAGAGTGAAAAACAACTTTAGAAATGATAGGTGATAAAATCCCACCAATTTGCATGAAAAACACTCTGTTTACCCCCCCACACTTAAAGCAAACATTGTCCTCAATGTTTTAAGCATAGACTCACAAACAAACAACCAAATAACACAACTAACAAGCATGACAAACATGGCAAAATAAAAGCAATAAAGAGTAGGGTTTAGGAACGCAAATCTGGTTATGGAGTGTTGGAGCTTCCTAGTTCTTCTCTATTTGCATGGGTTGCCTTCCAAGAAGCGCTTGCTTTAATGCTTTCCAGCTGGACGATTCTTCCTCTTAAGCTTCAATGGGGCCCACGGCATGGAAGCTTGCACCATCCATGACATGCTCTTCAAAATTCTCATAGTATGGCTTCAAACGATGTCCGTTCACTTTGAACTCTTGGCTGGTCTTTAAGCTTTGAATTTGGACTGCACCATAAGGAAATACATTAGTAACAACAAACGGGCCAATCCATTTAGAACGTAACTTACCTAGAAACAAGCGAAGGCGGGAATTGAAGAGTAGCACTGTCTACCCTAGAACAAATGTCTTGCTACGATTCATCTTGTCATGGAATGCTTTTGACTTTTCCTTGTAAATCAACGTGTTCTCATATGCTTCATGCCTTATCTCCTCAAGCTCATTCAATTGAAGCTTCCTATGTATTCCAGCGGCATCAATGTCCATGTTGAATGTTTTGACGGCCCAATGTGCTTTGTGCTAAAATTCAACGGGAATATGACATTGTTTCCCATAGATGAGCCGAAATGGGGACATTCCAATTGGTGTTTTGTAGGCCGTACGATATGCCCACAATGCATCATTCAAATGCAAGCTCCAATCCTTCCGGTTTGGCCTAACGGTCTTCTCCAAAATTTGCTTGATTTCCCGATTAGAAACCTCGACTTGCTCACTTGTTTAAGGATGATAAGGTGTTGCCACCTTATGTGTGACGTTATATCTCTTGAGCAAAGCTTCAATGGTTCGATTGCAAAAATGGGACCCTCCATCACTTATAAGAACTCTTGGCATTCCAAATCTAGCAAATATGTTAGTTTTGACAAAATCTGCAACCACTTTGGAATCATTAGTACAGGTGGCTTTTGCTTCCACCCATTTCGACAGCTAATCAACCGCAAGTAAAATATAAAGGAAACCATGAGATAAAGAAAAAGGACCCATAAAATCAATACCCCAAACATCAAAAATTTCAACACCATGGATAGGTGTCTGCGGCATTTGGTTTTTTGGACCTATATTTCCGGTTCTTTAGCATCGATCACATGTTATGCAAAAAGTTCTAGCATCCTTAAATATAATAGGCCAATAAAAACCACATTCAAGTACTTTATGTGCCGTCCTTTGAGTGCCAAAGTGACCTCCACATGCATAAGTGTGACAAAACGTTAAAATTGAATTAAACTCCGATTTATCACACCTACGAATAATTTGATCCGCGCAATATTTCCACAAATAAGGATCATCCCACACATAAAACCGAGCCTCCCTTTTAAGTTTGTCACGTTGGTGTTTATTTAGGTTGCTTGGAATTTGTTTTGACACCAAATAATTCACTAAATCGGCATACCATGGCTCACTTACCTCGATGGACATCAACTGCTCGTCTGGGAATGTCTCTGGGATAGGTACAACTTCTTCTTCGTGTACCATGCGGCTCAAGTGGTTAGCCACCACGTTTTCACTTCCTTTCTTGTCTCGAATTTCGATATCGAACTCTTGAAGTAGAAGCATCCAACAAATAAGCCTTGGTTTAGCCTCGTTTTTGGTGAGTAAGTACTTCAACGCTACATGATTAGTGTAAATTATAACTTTAGTACCAAGTAAATAAGACCAAAATTTATCTAAAGCAAAAACAACATCAAGAAGTTATTTTTCCATTGTGGAGTAGTTCAATTGGGCATCATTCAAGGTCCGGGATGCATAATAGATGACATGTGGTTGCTTGTTCTTCCTTTGGCCTAAAACAGCTCCTAATGCATAATCCGAGGCATCGCACATAAGCTCAAAAGGAAGGCTCCAATCTGGTGGAACAATGATGGGGGCCGAAGTGAGCATTTCCTTGAGGTGTTTAAAGGCCTTCTCACACTCCTTATCAAACTTGAATGGCACATCTTTTTGGAGAAGTTGTCAAAGGGGGTTGGAGATTTTTGAAAAGTCCTTGATGAATCGCCTATAGAATCCTGCATGTCCAAGAAAAGAACGAACCTCTCTAACCGAAGTAGGAGAGGGTAAGTAGCATAGAAGATCTATTTTTGATTTATCAACCTCAATCCCTTTGGCCGAAATTATATGCCCTAAAACTATGCCTTGTTTTACCATGAAATGACATTTTTCCCAATTTAAAACAAGGTTAGTTTCAAAGCATCGTTCTAAGATTAAAGTGAGATTATGTAAACAATCGTCAAACGAATCACCAAATACACTAAAATCATCCATAAAAACTTCAATTATTTTCTCCACAAAATCTGAAAATATACTTACCATGCATCTTTGAAAGGTGGCAGGTGCATTGCATAAACCGAATGGCATGCGACAATAAGCAAAAGTACCAAAAGGGCACGTGAAAGTGGTCTTTTCTTGGTCATTCGGAGCTATGACAATTTGATTATATCCCGAATACCCATCAAGAAAACAATAAAAAGAATGACCGGCTAACCTTTCAAGCATTTGATCAATGAACGGCAAGGGGAAGTGGTCCTTCCTTGTGGTGGTGTTGAGCTTCCTATAACGATGCAAACTCTCCAACCCGTTTGGATACGTGTTGGCACAAGCTCATTCTCGGCGTTCTTCACCACTGTCACTTCGGATTTCTTTGGCACTACTTGAATTGGTGAAACCCAACGGCTATTCGAGATAGGATAAATCACTATTGTGATAACCTCATTCTTCACAACTTCCATCATTGGAGGGTTGAGCCGAAGTTGAGCCTCTCAAGTTGGTTTAGCCCCCTCCTCTAGAAGTATGCAATGCATGCATGTTGTAGGGCTAATTTCCTTAATATTGGCCAAGGTCCATCCTATGGCTGTTTTGTGCTCTTTTAATACTCGAACCAATTTGGCCTCCTCTATTGCCGTGAATGATGAAGAAACAATGATGGGCAATGTCTCTTTGTCTCCCAAATAGACATACTTCAAGTGACTTGGCAATGGTTTAAGTTCAAGAATGGGTGCCTGAATCACTGAAGGTAACAACTTGTTAGTAGAAATGGGAATTGAAATTGGGTTTGAGGGCTTACTTTGATATTGTGGCGATGATTCAAGTGCGGCCACATCTTGCCAACTTCCTCATCATGCACTGCCAAATTTGGTTCTATACCTATTCCCTCGGCAATTGTGGTTTCAAGTGGGTCTTTGTCTAACGAATCAAGAAAATCATGCGCCAATGGCTCAAGTATATCAATAGAGAAACAAAAATGATCGTCTTTAGGATATTTAATAGTTTCAGAAAGATTGAAATCAATAACTTCCCCATCAAATTCCATCGTTAAAGTTCCTTTGAACACATTGATCTTGGTGAGGGCTGTTTTCATGAAATGTCTCCCAAGTAGGATCGGCAATGGTGTAAAATGGGATGAATCCTCCATGTCAAGCACGTAAAAGTCAGCTGGAAAGATCAAATTGTTAACCTGCACCAAAACATCTTCCAAAACTCCTTTTGGATAGGCATTAGAACGATCGGCCAATTGCATAATCACACCATCGTTTTAAGCTCTCCTAAGTTCATAGATGCATAAATTGAGTAAGGCATGACATTAATTGAAGCTCCTAAATCTAGCATAGCATGTTCAAATTTAGTATTTCCAATAACACAAGGAATTGTAAAATTACCCGGATTTTTGCATTTAGGTGGTAGTTTTCTTTGTAACACCGCTGAAACATTCTCACTTACCTGGACCGCCTCTTTGTTCAAAATCCTCTTCCTTGTTGTGCATAGCTCTTTCAAAAATTTCACATACTTAGGAACTTGCTTAATTGCATCAAGGAGCGGGATATTGACTTGAACTTTCCTAAAGGTTTCCAGAATGTCCTTCTCATTCTCTTCTTTCTTTGATTGCCTAAATCTGCTAGGGAATGGCACATTTAGTGGAATAGAACTTCACAAAGTCGAATTTGGACTTACCTTGGGGGTGTTGGATGGTTTTGGGGTGGTAGATGGCTGCGGCAAGGTTTGTTCCACCCTTGCCGTGGCCTTTGTTCCTTGTTCCTCCTCTTCTTGCAGCAACGTGTCCTCTTCTTGACTTGTTTTGGACGGTTTTGGGGTGGTTCCAACCTCCTTACCACTTCTCAACGTGATTGCCTTGGCAGATTCGAACCCTCCATTTTGATTGACAATGGTTGAGCTAGGGAGCTTACCTTGGTCTCGGAATTGTCCTACAAACTCCGCAATCTGCCCAATTTGCTTCTCCAAGTGGTCCACCCTTTTGTCTTGGTTTTGCATGGCTTTTTCTTGATTTTGCAATGCTTTGTTTTGATTCTCTTGCCCCTGAGACAAATTGGTAAGTAACTTAAGAAGTGTTTCATTGTCCAAAGACGTACCTTGATTGTTTTGGGCAGGTTGTGCTTGGGTTGGATTGGGGCCGATAGGCTTGGTGTAGAACCCCAGGGGTTGTTGTCTAAAGCCTCCTTGTTGTGGAGGTTGTTGAGGCTCCCTCCACTTGAAATTTGGGTGGTCTCTCTACCCCGGATTGTATGTGTTGGAATATGGATCATTTCTTGGTTGATTTTGGCTTGGAAATCCAATGGCATTTGCACTCTCCTATCCCCCATTCTCAATCAATTGAGGGCACTTGTCCGAAGGGTGTCCTTGGATAGAACATACGCCACATACACTTGGTCCTTGTATCCTCATTCCTTCGGTCATCTGAGACATAGAAGTAAGATTAGCTAATTGAGATTGAATGTTGGATTACAAACTTACCTCATTCACTTGCTGTCGTGGGGTGTCTCTTTGTCCAACACCTTCATATTGTTGTGCATTCAAGGCTCGATTTGCAATTAAAACCTTGGCAGCCACGGGTGTTTTGTCAACCAAAGCACCTCCCGCCAAGGCATCTAGCATTTGTCTCTCAATTGGAAGAAGCCCTTCGTAGAAATATTGAATTAAAAGTTCTTCCTTCATTTGATGTTGAGGGCATGATGCAACTAGAGTCTTGAAACGTTCATAATATGCCGGAAAAGACTCCCCTTGGTCTTGTTAAATGCCACTAATTTTCTTCCTTAAAAGAATCGCTCTTGAAGTTGGGAAGAATTTCTCTAGGAATGCCCGCTTCATGCTTTCCCAAGAAGTGATAGTTCCGGGTGCCAATTTGTATAGCCAATCTTTAGCCTTTTCTAGAAGAGAGAATGGAAAGGCTTTCATCTTCAAAATGTTCCCATCGACATTGATGGGTGTCATGCTTGAACATACCACTTCAAACTCCTTAAGATGCTTGTTTGGATCTTCCATGGACAAACCATGGTACTTGGGAATGTGATGCAACAAGCTAGACTTCAATTCGAACTCATCGGTCTTGCCTTGGGCAGCCATAGGATATTGAATGCACAAGGGCACGGCATTGTCTAGTCCCGAGGCCGAAAGTTCTTTGATTGTTCGATTGTCCGCCGCCATGCTTTCTTCTTCTTCAAATTCAGATTCGGAATCTGAACTTGAACTAGGTGGATAAGGTTCCAGTTGCTTCCTCTTTCTTCTCAAAGTTCATTCAAAATCGTCGTCAAAATCCAATATGTTTGCACGAATAGGTTGAGAACGACGAGTCATAAACTAGTACTTGAAAATAAAGAACACAACCAAATCAGCAATCAATTTAAAAGGCACGACAAACTAAAAAAAAAAAAAAAAAAATACAAAGACACTAAAAAGACACTACACAAACAAAATGGATTAGCAAGTTTGCTAATCCCCGGCAATGGCGCCAAAATTTGATGTGAAAATTCACTTGACACACAAATAAAACCCTATTTGTGACAATTGTAGTAGATATGTAAGTAGGGATCGTTCTAGATCGGGGATTAACTAGGGATCCTAATCTATATAAATAAGACTCAAAAACACTAAACTAGACTCTATAGACTCAAAACTAACTTTCGACACTTAAAACAGCAACCAATAATAAAAGACTCAATTTTAGACTCAATGAGTTTTTTGGACGAAAATAGGACTTGACTTGACTCAAAAGACTCAAGGAAAACAAGTTTTTTTTACTCAAATATGAAGACTAAGTGAAATGGGGATTGTTTTTGACGAATTTTAAACTTAAAACAAAAACTTTATAGAAAACACTTTTGAAAAACGAATTTAAATGAAATAAATGGGTGAAAGGCTAGTTATAGGGTCCTTCTCCACACATGATATATGCATACGAACAAATTTCCAGTTATTAGTCCTTTAGACTATGAATGACAACGCCCCAAATTAGTTGCATCGCACAACTAACCCTCAGGTTTTCCTTAATTCATTGAATTGAATGAAAACGCATTACAACCAAATTATCTTTCTCAAGTTCTTTATATGAAACGCATAACAAAGATACATATCAAAAGTCATTAAGTTTTGTGAAACCATAAGCATTGACAAGGCATTCATCACTATGAAATGCATGAAACTCATAGCAAGGATTTACTTAACGCGATTGTGACTAGCAACCTCCATTACTCGTGAATATAAGTGAATAACTATTACGTGAAACCCCCCTTATATTCTAGCATCAAATTTATGCATGCAAATTAAGTGTTAACCCCCAACCCACATACATAAACAAGTTTTAATAACTTAGATAAGAAAATCACATTCATGCCTTAAGAAACAATAACTGGACGTAATCAATTCATATAAAACATATAATCATAGCTTCGAATTCACCTCTAACTAAAAAGAAATTAGTTCCTCATGTTTGCAAAACAAAGATAATTGAATTTAAACATTGAACTATGACTAAGGATAGAAAGAACCAAAAAAACGCTCCACACTCCAATGGAATGCACGGCACTCCCTTGGATGACAGATTGCACAAGTCCTCCTCTCTTTCCTTCCTTGCTTGCGGCACTAGTGTGATGTAGGGTGAATTGTGGTGTTTGATGGCTGAAAGTATGAATGAATGAATGAGTAAGTGGATGGATTGAATAGTGCGGCATAGGGCTGTATATATAGGCTAATTATGCACAATTAGTGAAGGAAAAGGATTGCACAATCCCATGGAAAAAGGGTTAAGTCTAGGTAGACACCAAAGGGGAATGGGATAGGTAGTTTTTGCCAGAAATTAAGGGCTTCTAGAAACTAGGTATTTTTTGGTAGAATTTAGACTTCTAGAAGGGATAAAGGGTAGATTTTTGGACCTAAATGGATAAGGACTCATGACATAGGTGCAGAGGAAGGATTGCAACTCCTAAACCTACAAGGAATGATCTACATACAGCAAACAAATGGATAAGGCTTTTAGAAACCGAAATAGGTGTTTAAATGTGTAATTAATTCCCTCTAATTAGCTAGATTTAAGTCCTAACCTGATTTGGATAGGATAGGATAGGATAATGTTAGAGTTAGGAAAGGATAAGGTTGGTTAGGATATGATAAGATAAGGTTGGATAAGGTTCCTTATGTCTTGCTACTTCCTTATCTTCTTTACATTAGGACTTCATCCACCAAATTTGTAGCCTTTCCTAGCCCTTCTTGACTTCAATTTCGTCCATCCTCTTTGCTCCATGGTTAAGCTATCCAATCCAAAATGCACCATTTAGCTCCAAAATGCCCTTTCTTGCTCCTTTTGCCATTAGGACCTAAAAACATACGAAAATAGCTTAGAAGACTAAAATAAATAGTAATTAACTCACTAAATGCAAGGAAACAACATAACTAAGTAGCATAAATATGCTCCTATCAGCTGTCTCGATTTCTGGGCGAGATTGTTTGCTCGACGGAGTCGGCACAACAACTGCTATTTTTTTCACAATAAGGGCAAGTTTCCTCTTAGCTGCGGCCATTGGCACCACCTCGTCCCATCTTATTGTACGGCCACTTGGAGACACTGACCTAAGGTCAAAATGAGGCTTGAAGGAAATAAATAAGAAGAATAAAGAGGAAAGCTACATACCTTGGTCAATTTCTTTGGATTTTGGAGCAGGGATTTTCTCCGAACGGTCGTCAAAGATTTTCTTTACAAGTTCTTCAGCTGGCGTTTGGAAAAAGTCCTTGGTGTAAGTATCCCACCATTTGGCAAATGTGCTGCTGCAATGGGATTCTGGGGTCTTCAGTTGAAGACGAAATTTTGTGCGTTACTCGGTGAACTCTTTCTTGGCCATTTCACATTCTTTTTCAAAAGAACCAAAAAAACGTTCTTGGCTAAAAAAGGAGCGAGATGCAAGGAATGGTAGGGGGCACCCTTGGAGATAGCCCAATTGGTGAGCCAGGAAATTAGCATGATGGACTTCCCAACTGCCTTGCTAGGATTCACAACCATAGGCCAGGTCACGAGTCATGATGAATGACGCCCAGGACTCTTGAAGATTAGCATCTTTGGCCGTTTCCTATGCCGATTGTGGGAGAATGATGGAAGATGGGTATGTTCAACGACGACAGATTTGAAATTCATCGTTGGACAAGTCTTCTAGGTCGAGGAAATATCTGAAAATTTCTTCGACCGAGTGAGTAGGTATGGGGCGTGAAGCCAACTCTAGACCCATAGCTTCAGAGGGGCTAAAGTTTGGGATTTCAGGCTGCAATGACGGGAAGTAAACTTGCAACCAGAGCTGGAAGGCCCATAGTGGGCCGTTTTGATGGGGGTCGATTTTTCCCAAGGTTGCTTCGGCCAAGCACAGGGTAAGGTTGGCAAGGACGACTGGACTAAGAGCCAGGAAGTAACCGCTCGTTAGAGCCTCGACGACAGGTATGTTTTCAGCTAAGCATTTATTCGACTTGGCACAAAAAATATATTTGTTGTACCAGTAGAATAAGAAGGCCCCATGTTCCCCCTTTTTGAGACTTTCCCTTTCCGAGCTGGCGGAGTGGGTGATCAGAGTGTTGTAGTTGAAAAAGTTCTTGTACAATTTTTGCACTTTTTCTTTCGACTGCCTTTGTTCTCCCTTCATTAGGGCTTCAACGACACGTTCTTCAAAGACCGTCTTTAGGTTCAGGTCGAATTTATACTCGGTAAGAGACGTATTGACCAAGAGGCTAGTTAGAGAGGTGTCGAGTGATGCGTATATTATACGCACACAAACTAAACCCTATTTGTGACAATTGTAGTAATGATGTAAGTAGGGATCGTTCTAACCGGGGATTAACTAGGGGTGCTAATCTATTTTGAATTGACTTGAAAACACAAAAACTAAAGTAAAGACTCTTAACAAAACTACTATGACTCAGAATAGCTTTGAAAGACTCAAACTGCTTAAAACAATCAAATTGACTCAAATAGAAACTAGAACTTGATTTAGACGAATTTGAAAGTGTTTATGACTCCAAAAGCTTAAAGATACAAAAATAAAACAAATACGAATGATTAAGACTCAACGAAATATGGGGGAAATGTGTTTGGACGATATTAAATTAAAAAGACAGAATATAATTAAAGGCAAAATGTAAATATGAATGTGATGAAAATATGGATGATGGAATAGCCAAGGGATTCTTCTCCACACATGTTACACTTGCATACAATATTGATTCTCAGTTGGTCTTTCGATAAGTTGTGAAACTCAACACCCCGGGTTAATTAGGTCCGCTTAAATTAACCGTCAAGTTCTCCTTAAGTTAATGAATTGGATGGGTTAGCGCAACGCAATTCACCACATTCTCCAAAAGTCCTTTACGTGAAAAGCACAATAAAGATACAATCAAAGATCATTAAGCATTATGAAAACTATAAGTGTTGACAAGGCATTCGTTACTATGGAATACGCATGAAATTAGTGCCAAGAATTCATTTAACGCGGTTGTTTATAAGCAACCTCCACTACTTGTGAATATAAGTTCGTAACGATTAGGTGAAATTCACTTATATTCTAGCGTCATATTCATGCATGAAAATTAAGCGCGCATTCTTAATAAACATTCATAAATAAGTTATCAATCAAACGGTTAAACAAATTGAATCCACAACTTATGAAATTCCAACGAAAGTTAATCAATTCATATTGCAAATATAAACATAGTTTCGAATCACCCCCTAGCTAAAGGGGGTTTAGTTCCTCATAACTTTGAAATCAAAGAAATCCCTAAACATTCCAACAACTCAAACTTGAATTGTATGAACGTTTAGGCACTCTTCTCTTCCATTCTAATACGTACAAAACAAAGAGAATTCAATTTAAACTTTGAAATCAAAGAAACACCTAAACATTCCAACAACTCAAACTTGAATTGTATGAACGTTTAGGCACTCTTTTCTTCCTCGTTGTTGTAGCACAAGGTCTAAGGTGAGCTTTGGGGATTATGTGAAGTGTTTTGGAGGGATGGGAAGTGGTTGGATAGTGGCTGCAATGGAGGAGAAAAACTGCACAGAAATGGAGG
The DNA here is from genome assembly GCF_041283825.1 of Pyrus communis. Lineage (NCBI taxonomy): Eukaryota > Viridiplantae > Streptophyta > Magnoliopsida > Rosales > Rosaceae > Pyrus > Pyrus communis. The sequence continues at coordinate 12,658,322 of NC_142578.1, read as the reverse complement.
GGGATTTGCGGCACAAGGGTTGTGTTTGTGTTGTGTGAAGTACAATGGAATGGAAGTGTTTATGGAATGGATGAATTTCTGGCACAAAGGCCTTATTTCTGTGGTGAATGGATCCCCCCCTTTGTGGCTGCAATGAAGGTTTATTTATAGGTGAAATGGGGGGAACATGACAGCTAGGAACTTGGTGGAAATCTGGAATGGTGATGGGAGATGCATGTGGCTGATTTATGCATGTGATTAAAGGGTGGAAATGCATGTGCAATGTTGGAAATCTGATGGGAGAAAGGTGGATGCATGTGTTGGCTGATTTAAAGAATGTGAGGGAATGATGAAAGGGGAAACATGACAGCTAGTATGAATGCATGTGAATATGCTAGAAATCTGATGGGAATGAATGATTAAATGTGAATGGCTGATTAGAATCTAGGGTGCATGTGGGTTAGAAATGCATGTGGGTGAATGTTTGAATGATTAAAGGGGAAACATGATAGCTAGGTTGGTTGGTGGCTGCCATGGAGGTGTGGAATGATGGAATTGCACAAAGGGAATGCATGTGCACGGTTTTGGTGTGGAGAAATGATTATGGATGCATGTGTTGAATGATTTCTTGGTGAGGGATGTGGAGTGGCTGGAATGATGAAAGAATAAAGGGTGCATGTGGGTTAATTAATTAAAGGGAGTGCATGTGCAATGTTGTTGTTGGTGCAATGATGGAGGAACAAGTGCATGTGGCTGAAATGTGGAAGGTGTGTGGCTACTTCAAGTAGGAATCCTTGTGACATCAACTCTTCAATTTCGTCCATTCCTTTTGCTCCAAGTATAAGTTATCCCTTCCAAGTCTAATTTTGCTCCAAAATGCTCCAAAATGCATCTTTTTGCTTCCTTAGCCACATGAACCTAAAAACACACGAAAATGGCATAAACGCCAAAAACAACTATGAATTAACAATATAAATGCACGAAAACAAGCTAAGTAAGTCGCCTAAATATGCTCCTATCAAATTCCCCCACACTTAGCTTTTGCTAGTCCTCGAGCAAAACAAAACAAAAGAAACCAAAAACAAAACAAAACGAACAAAACACAACCTACACCTTCCAACAATCGTCTCACGGATTTCCAATGCACATGACAATTTAAAAATCATTAGTCCCATAGATTTTAGTCATCTTCACACTTTAGTACATTCTTAATCATAGTCACCACATACTATTTCACAATTAAGCATTTAAAACCATGTTTTGAATGTAGTAACATGCCTTAGAGAATTTGCTCAATTCCTTACTAGATGTACTCTCGTTTTTCACATAGATTTTCTAACTTCACACCCTACACTAGTTATATGTGAGAAGATTGATGTAAACATGAAAACGAACACTCACATATATGTATCATAAAGAGAGCAATTTCTGGAGTTAATAAGCATGTTTAGGTATGATCTCATGAATGGAATGCTACTACTTACAAGCGAGAACCAGTGACACCATAAGCTTATACCAAGTTCAAACTCCACAAATTGAAATACATAACACTCAAGATAGAAGCATAAGGGTTGAAACGGGGCTAGGGTATTGGCTAACAATGAAAGGTGAAGGATAAACAAACATTCTTAAAGCAATAGTGAGCAAAGTATTGAATTAGGCACTTAGAATTCCCTTTAGAAAGCAGAAGTCAACTTTGAACACCCAAGGGGAAGTCACAAAACTTAGGGCCATATTCAAACTTTTTGGGCCCTTTCTTCAACAATCACACTTGTGAGTCCATTCTCACTTATTTTCACTTTTTTTTTTTCTTTTCTTTCTTTTCTTCTTCTTTTTCTCACATTTTTTTTTTTCTTTTTCCCGTGCCTCCTTTAAGACTTAGGCACATACATACACACAAAAATCCCTTCCCCCACACTTATTTTCTGCAACATATTAATCAAAAGGAATTCATTATCCGTCATGCTTACTATGCTTCAAGAACAAGGGTACGGATGGTCCTAATCTAGGCTAGGTAAGGGGTGATGTGGTCAGCAAAGAAAATAGGCTCAACAAGGCTCAACGGGGTTAAAACTAATAACAAATACGAAATATGGGAAGTAAGGCTATTTGGTTATGGTGGCAATTACACAACTTCATCTTGATATGTGTTATGCAATTCAATGTCATGCTTTGAATGAAACGGATATAAGTTCTAGCATTTAGTTCTATCATGATACAATTGCATTCTAAGTAGCAACCAAGCAAGGAATAATGAGATCATGCAACAACTTTAGAAAATAAAGAATCACAGAAAATAACTCTCCAAAGAAGGTAATGGCTCGAGTCTCACAGGGTTGTAGCGTTTGTTTGAGTTCCTTCCTTCAAGCATGTTACAAAAACGAATTTTTCTTTTATGATTGCATGTGAAGTCATACATTATAACCATAACCAAGCATATACCAAGAGTAAATCAAACTTTTATCCATGTTTATAACTCTTTTTAACAGTCATGCAATTACAAACCAAATCCTTATCATTGTGTTGGAAGGTACCCTAAGACACAAACACACAAAAACGACTCAAAACACTCTTTTTAGGCTTTTTAAAACAAGTTTTTCAAATTTTTATGTGATTTTCGGAGTTATAAAAACAAAACGTACTAAAACACTCTAAAACAACTTAAAAACACCTTAAAACAGCAAGGAACAACATTTGAAGTAATGGGTGATAAAATCCAACGAATTTGCATTAAATACACTTAGTTACCCCCCCCCACACTTAAATCAAACATTGTCCTCAATGTTTTAAGCATAGATTCACACAAAACATAAGTAAACACACAAAAAGCACTTAAACATACTAAACATGGCAAAATGTAATTAACAAAGAGAAGAGTTTAGGGACGCAAATCTGGTTATGGAGTGTAAATTCCCTCTTCTCCTTGGTGATTGCATTGAGGCTTTGATCTTTGTGATTCCACGGGCTTACTCTTGAACTGGGCTGGATGATTCTTTTGGTCTCCTCCACTTGTTGATTTTCCTTTGTGCTACTGGGCTGGAGGATTCTTTTGGTCTTCCCCGAAGGTCTGAGCTTACCCCTTTGGTCTGTTTCTTTGTTCAATCTTTCCAATTCGTATTGAAAAGGGTTGGAGGATAACTCAGCCTATGTTTGTCTCCACATGCTTCAATGTATCATTTTCACTTGCCTTACTCGCTCCCCTTTGCAGAAGTGGTCCTTTCTCCGGAAGTGTATCAACCGTTGAAGATGACTACTCGAGAGCAACGCTAGGTAAGCAATCAGGAATAGATTCCAGGCAGTTGGCTCCAGATTGGAAGACTGACTCCAAGTGTCGGCTGATTGCTTCTTTTACTTTGCCATGCGAGTAAGAACAAGGACAAAGAAAAAGACAGGGAAAGAGCATGATATGAGATACTTTTGCTTTTGACCTTGATGATATGAGATACCTTTGCTTTTGAAGAAGCGGTGAATGAATCAGCACACTTCAATCCGCCGTTTCCTCCTGGGTCATATGTACTCCAGGCATCTGGTATCATCTTTAGGGAAGAAGAAAGAATTGAGTATTTCGAAAGGCTTTGCTGGGAGTGCGCCCTCAAAGGTGAGGGAGAGTTGGGCATTTTCTTCAGGTCTGCCTTGCCATAAAAGACGAAGGTCGACATATATAGAGATAATATCAAGTGGTGGTACTGTTCTTTTACCCTTGTCGACAAATGTCTCTTCGATATCAGAACGACGCCTCTTCGATTTCTGAGAAGGTGCCCCTTCGATTTCTGAACGACGCCCCTTTGCTTTCTGAACGACACGTAGTAGTGTGGATGCGGCTCCTTTTGACAAAGCTGCATGCGTTTTCTGAAAAGCAGAGAAAGCGTCGCCGAACTTTGCGCTTGTCGGCTAAAGATGTGTAGTTGCGATGATGGCCTCCACGTGTTGTCTGAAAAGAAGAAATCTTTTGACAAAGTTGAACGCGTCTTCTGAAAAGCCGAGAAAGCGTCGCCTAAATTACCGGAAATTCTGGCTTTTTGAATCGGTGGACGCGTCGCCTTGGCTTTTTATAGAGCTATCGATCACCACAACAAACACACTGAAGAATTTCCATTCTTGAAAATCGACTCCGGCCCTTTGAGAATTAACTCCATCCACCCCATCTCTTTGAACACTTTTGAAAAATGGCAAACCCATCGAACCTTAGCTTAGAATTGAGTCTCAGCAGTGATACGGGCGCGCCGCGTCAAGGTAACGTATGGCGCCCTTCTTTCTTATCTTCTAACGGTCCTCTCACAGGTGAAGACTCCGTGATGCAGGACGCCACAACAGCTACAATAGTAGCTAGAAACCTCCTCACTCTAAAAGATAGTAGACTGCTGTCAGGACGGTCCGATGAGTTGGCTGTTCAAGAGTCCCTCCCACTTAGTGTTCAGTGTGCGAGTTCTGTGTCCAACATGGGCCAACGCCTGCTTGCCCGCTCCCGTCAGGTGGAATCATTGATGGCAGAGGTGGAAAGTCTTAAGCAGGAGATCAAACTGCTTAAGCATGAGAATAGAAGTTTGCACGTGCTTGCCAACAACTATTCGACGGGCATGAAGAGGAAGCTTGATGAACTGCAAGAGTCTGAAGGTCGGATTCAAAGTGACCATCAAAGGTTTTCGTCTTTCCTCCAGAGGCACCTTTTTCCTGGATCATCCATCGTTTGGCCAAGTATTGAGGCCTCGAATGCTCCAGCTCCGATGCCTTTCGCTCCTATATCTTCTGCACCGATGCCTTCCGTCCCGATGCCTTCCGCTTCAAGAGTTTTGCCACGTAGTGGGTCTTTAAGTAAACAACCCTTGTGAAGCCTCTATCGTTCTGCCATGTTTTTTTTTTTTTTTTTTTTTTTTTTTTTTTTTGAACATGCTTTGTTTTATTCGGTGCATTGGGTTGCCTCCCAAGTAGCGCTTTCTTTTACGTCTTGCAGCCGGACGAAGAACCCAATCACTCCAGGATATGTTCACGAATCGGATGAGAACTCCGAGTCATACACTAGTACCTAGAACAAGAAACAAAACAAGATTAAGAAACTGGAATAAAATAAAAACAAACGAAAATAAAACAATCCAAGGGATTAGCAAATTTTCTAATCCCCGGCAACGGCGCCAAAATTTGATGCGTATATTATACGCACACAAACTAAACCCTATTTGTGACAATTGTAGTAATGATGTAAGTAGGGATCGTTCTAACCGGGGATTAACTAGGGGTGCTAATCTATTTTGAATTGACTTGAAAACACAAAAACTAAATGTAAAGACTCTTAACAAAACTACTATGACTCAGAATAGCTTTGAAAGACTCAAACTGCTTAAAACAATCAAATTGACTCAAATAGAAACTAGAACTTGATTTAGATGAATTTGAAAGTGTTTATGACTCCAAAAGCTTAAAGATACAAAAATAAAACAAATACGAATGATTAAGACTCAACGAAATATGGGGGAAATGTGTTTAGACGATATTAAATTAAAAAGACAGAATATAATTAAAGGCAAAATGTAAATATGAATGTGATGAAAATATGGATGATGGAATAGCCAAGGGGTTCTTCTCCACACATGTTACACTTGCATACAATATTGATTCTCAGTTGGTCTTTCGATAAGTTGTGAAACTCAACACCCCGGGTTAATTAGGTCCGCTTAAATTAACCGTCAAGTTCTCCTTAAGTTAATGAATTGGATGGGTTAGCGCAACGCAATTCACCACATTCTCCAAAAGTCCTTCACGTGAAAAGCACAATAAAGATACAATCAAAGATCATTAAGCATTATGAAAACTATAAGTGTTGACAAGGCATTCGTTACTATGGAATACGCATGAAATTAGTGCCAAGAATTCATTTAACGCGGTTGTTTATAAGCAACCTCCACTACTTGTGAATATAAGTTCGTAACGATTAGGTGAAATTCACTTATATTCTAGCGTCATATTCATGCATGAAAATTAAGCGCGCATTCTTAATAAACATTCATAAATAAGTTATCAATCAAACGGTTAAACAAATTGAATCCACAACTTATGAAATTCCAACGAAAGTTAATCAATTCATATTGCAAATATAAACATAGTTTCGAATCACCCCCTAGCTAAAGGGGGTTTAGTTCCTCATAACTTTGAAATCAAAGAAATCCCTAAACATTCCAACAACTCAAACTTGAATTGTATGAACGTTTAGGCACTCTTCTCTTCCATTCTCATACGTACAAAACAAAGAGAATTCAATTTAAACTTTGAAATCAAAGAAACACCTAAACATTCCAACAACTCAAACTTGAATTGTATGAACGTTTAGGCACTCTTTTCTTCCTCGTTGTTGTAGCACAAGGTCTAAGGTGAGCTTTGGGGATTATGTGAAGTGTTTTGGAGGGATGGGAAGTGGTTGGATAGTGGCTGCAATGGAGGAGAAAAACTGCACAGAAATGGAGGGGGATTTGCGGCACAAGGGTTGTGTTTGTGTTGTGTGAAGTACAATGGAATGGAAGTGTTTATGGAATTGATGAATTTCTGGCACAAAGGCCTTATTTCTGTGGTGAATGGATCCCCCCCCTTTGTGGCTGCAATGAAGGTTTATTTATAGGTGAAATGGGGGGAACAGGACAGCTAGGAACTTGGTGGAAATCTGGAATGGTGATGGAAGATGCATGTGGCTGATTTATGCATGTGATTAAAGGGTGGAAATGCATGTGCAATGTTGGAAATCTGATGGGAGAAAGGTGGATGTATGTGTTGGCTGATTTAAAGAATGTGAGGGAATGATGAAAGGGGAAACATGACAGCTAGTATGAATGCATGTGAATATGCTAGAAATCTGATGGGAATGAATGATTAAATGTGAATGGCTGATTAGAATCTAGGGTGCATGTGGGTGAATGTTTGAATGATTAAAGGGGAAACATGACAGCTAGGTTGGTTGGTGGCTGCCATGGAGGTGTGGAATGATGGAATTGCACAAGGGGAATGCATGTGCACGGTTTTGGTGTGGAGAAATGATTATGGATGCATGTGTTGAATGATTTCTTGGTGAGGGATGTGGAGTGGCTGGAATGATGAAAGAATAAAGGGTGCATGTGGGTTAATTAATTAAAGGGAGTGCATGTGCAATGTTGTTGTTGGTGCAATGATGGAGGAACAAGTGCATGTGGCTGAAATGTGGAAGGTGCGTGGCTACTTCAAGTAGGAATCCTTGTGACATCAACTCTTCAATTTCGTCCATTCCTTTTGCTCCAAGTATAAGTTATCCCTTCCAAGTCCAATTTTGCTCCAAAATGCTCCAAAATGCATCTTTTTGCTTCCTTAGCCACATGAACCTAAAAACACACGGAAATGGCTTAAACGCCAAAAACAACTATGAATTAACAATATAAATGCACGAAAACAAGCTAAGTAAGTCGCCTAAATATGCTCCTATCATCGAGTATAGTGGTCATGTTTAGAATTGTTGGACCAAAGGGGTCGAGAGGGAGAATCATCGTGTTGATGGCCGAGCACTAGAAGCTTAATGCAACCATCATGAGCTTTTGGTCCAGGCTCATCTCGATGGTCGAGAGTTTGATGGCATCAAAAATACCAAGAGCCCTCCATTCGTCGCCAAAATATGGCTCCATCTGGGTGACCCAAGCAGCCCAGGCCAAAGTGGTCAAGGGCCAAACGCCTTAGGGCCTGGCCGGTTCCCATGTTGGTCAATCGTACCCTTGGAACAAAGGTTTTAGACGATGTTCCTCAAGCATTTCGGTGATTACTTTTGGGACATCGTCCTTGAATAATGGGCCAAGGGTTTGGTGGGAGGCGTTTGGCTCATCTGTAAATCGAATGGTTTTGATTGTGTTTCGGTCGGTGATATATTGTCATTTATTGCATTCCTTGACTAATTTGGTAATAAAAGTGTTGGCGGGCATTGGAGAAGATGAAGGAAAATGTTGGTTTTCTAGGTTTGAGAACAAATGGTGGAGAGATTTGAAAGCAAATGGTAAGAAGATTTTAGAGTCATGAGAGCATAAAAGTTGAATACTTATAGGCATTTTTTTTTTTGGGGAGGGAGGGTGGGGGAAGATCAACAATTTAGTATTTAAAATGAAGGATAAAAACAATTAGAGGATTCGGTAATCATGACAAATATTCAAGGAACCTAGGTGAAGGGATTGAAAAACTCGTAGATTTAGGATGCATGATTGCGTGTGGCGGCAGATTTAATGGTGAAATGACATTTTGATGGTTGCGTGGTTTAAGTATCATTATTAAAGACTGACGAGTGGGCTGAGGAATCGCCATGTGGTAGAGCATCTGACAATTTGAGATCATGCAGTCGTGCTTCATAAATGCAACTGAGTAGATAAAGTATTTGAGATGTTTTGTTCTTTCAAATATATGTTAAGGGTTTGATTTCACTTCTTCAGGGTCGATGCTCGGCCATAAGTTTTCAGGCCAAAAACTTCAGAAGCGAGGGGGCTGTTTGGGCCAAAAATAATATTATTGGGCCGAGCTTAGGTTTATGATCGGACCAGTGGTTTTCGAAAAGTATTATGGGCCGTCTAGTTGTCATTAGCCGTCCAATCAGGTCGGCCGAGTCCTATTGTGAGAGGGATTGATTTCAATAAGGGCGAAGAAATCGAATCCTGGTACAACAAGGGGTTTCGGTGTTGGAGGCGTTGAGAGCACGAAAATGAATCTAATTCATTATAGAGCTTGGTTCAGAAACCTATTAAGACTAGGATTGGCCGAATCCTAATTAGATTAGATTGGGGAGTTTTTGTCTGGATACATCTCTGGTTTGGTGAGGCGTAGGTTTGTTGCTATAAATAAAGAGTCGTAGGCAACAATCAAAGCCCTTCAATTCAACACACAAACTGCCCTGAACAAACTCTCTCTCTATGCAAAACCTCTCAACAACCTTGAGATTTTTATTTGCCCTTTTCGCCAGCGCATCTTCAGTTTGGATAAACAGCATTGTGAAGGCAACCGGTGAACATCTTCAGGTTGGATAAACAACATTGCTCCGAGACCGGTTGGTTACCTATCCAAGTCTCAGTCAAGAAGGATTTTCGAGTCCTCACTGACAGAGGTCATCTTATTAGCCTTCTCAGCGAAGTGAGGTGTTATAGATTACCAAGCTCAGCACATTGAACGTCGAGTTGTTTTATGATTAGATATTTGCAAGTAAGTTTTAGAGTTCGGCATTCTGACGGCCGAACCATATTTACCATCAAGACATATATTTCCTTTCAGTACTTGTGTTTGTATAGTCTGGTGCCAATTCGGCATGCTTATACTCTTAAGAATAAAATCACTGTGACCAAACCCGACGCCGACGATTCTTGAACTTCGCAAGACTAGCAGCTTTGTCTTCAGGCTCTAGAACCCGAAGGCCGAGACGTGTTCCTTCCTCAGTCGTAGTTGTAAGATCAAGAAGTCAGTAGCTTGCCCAACGCGATATCAACACATTTTACTCCCCGGCCGAGCTCGGCCAATGAGTTGGCACGCCCCGCACATAATCGAATGACATAGTTATCTTATTAATTACTTGGCCTGCGAGCCATGTAGGTTTGGTAGTTTTTAGGGTCAACAAAAGGTCATGAAAACATATTTTGCATGATGAAAACAATTCCTTTGTTGCATAATAATGAACTTGTGCGACTAAATATAACTCGTTGCATAGAACTTAGGGGAATGAAACCACTTTGTCGTGCGCAAGTTGATGCAACAAAGTGATCTCGACGCGATACAGTACATGAGACGCTTGACATTCATGGCCAAGAAGTTTGCGTGGTAAAATGTGATATTAGATATTAGTTGGCATAAACTTTGCGCAATGACGGTTTCATCGCGAAATGGTTAATTTTTTATTAATTTTTTTGTTGACAACTTTTATTTTTTGTTATGGTTACATAATTCATTTAAATAATAATAGTTTTATTTTTATTTAAATTGTCACTATAATGAATGGAGAAAAAAAAAACTTTTATAAATCAAAGAAATATGTACGTACAAGTAAAAAGTTTGAAAGTAAGGAAAAAGAAACCTATAATATATTTGGTCATTAAATGGGGTCGTCTAAGGGTTGGGCTGGAAGTTAGGCTGCTGGATGGGTTGCGAGTCTGTCTTGGGGATGACGTTGGTCAAGTTGCTGGACGAGCCCAGAGGTCGACGGGTGCTGTGGCTTGGAGGTGAAGGGGCCAACAACTCTTGGTGGGAGACGGATGCCATTTGAGCTAAGGGCCTCAAAGATCAATGTGAGCTTACTCCTCAAGTTGGCAACCTCATACGTAGTTTAGTGACGCCGGGCCCCTGTGGTTACAATGATGCTGAGGCCTCAATAGCGCGCTGACGAGCCTGCCCCATCCCCCGACAATACTTCCCTAGCCTCTGTCTGAGGGTCTAATCCAAGGTCCCAATTAAGATATGAAACTCCGCATCCTCGAGCAAAGCCATAGACTCGACAAAAGTGTCCGGGGGAAGCTGAGAGACAGACTTCTAAAGGACAGTTTGGTTCCTCTCCACCATTGTCGCCTATGACAATAAGGCAAAAAGTGGATTAGTAAGAATTAATATTAAATTAAACTTTTTAATATTTGGAAGCGTAAAATAGTAATTTCAAATGAAGTATTACTTACATGCAGCTACTCGGCAAGCTCATCCCCGTGGCAAACATAAACGTCTTTAAAGACGTCTATCTCAAAGAATTTAGAACCCCCCTAAAAAAAATAATAAAAACACAAAGATAATGTTAGTGCATAAAATAAATTGAATATTTGTAAAAAATTGAAAGTGCAAATATTAAGCACTTATTACTTGTCGTCACACCTCCATCATATACTAAGGCGATTTGACATCCGATGGTAAATTAAATGGATTTTCTTATTTTACCTGGCGGGTGGTGTCAACATCGGATGCAAATTCCATGTTGGGAGTCTAGGCACGCCAGTGAGTATGACGTGCACTAGGCGGAAGCGCCACTCGCGCTTGTGTCACGTCAGGCCCTTTGGGCACAACCATTGGAGGCTCTATTGTTGGTGGAGCACTCATCGTAGTAGGAGGTGGTGGAGGAGGTGTGGAGGACCACTGCTCGCAGCCTTCTAGGTAGGTATAAGGCGAAACATCTACAAAATTGAAAATGAAATAAACAAGTTCCCTTAAAATAACTATTGTCAACTACACTTATACTTTCATATAAATAATGTAACTAAATTTTCTTAATTAATTCCACAATTAGTAATTGTGGAGCCTAAAATAATCCCAAAATTCTAGAGGCGACACGTGAACTTTTATTCAAGAAAGACAAGATTGCCCTCAATAAATGGGCAGGCTTCTCAAATGCTCGTATGTGCAGATTACATCCTTGGAGGTCTCAACAACTGAATATGACCGCCCACGGCTCACTTGCCCTTGGCAAGGAATTAAAGATAAGGATTAATTACCCAAATCCTATCTTTAATACATTCCCATTTGAAGATTGACTCTAATCAAGTAAATAATCTCAATTTAAATCAATTATGGATAATTAATCCATTATCTCAAGATATTATTTCCTATTAAATATCTTGAGAATGTTTAGAGAATATTTCTCCATAAACACAATGGATGGCCCTATCCCTATAAATACCCCAGATTCTACCAAAATTTTCAGAGTTTTTGCAACCCTAAAAAAGCCCTAAACACTTTACTCTTAGAGAAACTAACTTAGGCATCGAAAATCTGTTGACCTAACCCCCTACCTTGTGGGCTTGTGAGGCTTAGGTCTTTGATCAAAGGTGTTGATTGTTTTGTAGGTCCATTTTCATCAAGACTGAAGATGGTGGAAATTTACATCGACAAATTGGTGCTGTGATTAAGAGCTGATTCAAAATACTCGAATAAGCCTCTCGCATTTGTTTCTTGAATTTTCTATTACGTTGAATTTCTCACACGTTGTATCAATTAATTTTTAGAGCAAAGTTTCTTGATCAATCCCTGGAGAAAGGATACAATGGTAGGAAATTCAAAAACTATGATGAATGGAACCCCATACGTGCAATGATTTGGAACGGAGAGTGCAAACGAGGACATAGCCCCACGATGGAGTTCCTCAAGGCTCAATGTGACGGTGGAAGGAGCCCCACCGTCACAAAGCTGCCCATTTAACACCACCACCGTGACCCAGCAACCATGACAAGGCCACCAGGCCATGGCACCACTTCCATCGCCGCTGCCCTTGCAGTGCTGGACCCAGCCAAACACTAGGCATAAGGCCCAGGTTTATTTTTAAGCTCATGGGCAGGAGGCCCAAAACTTGGCAGCTGCCATAGCAGGCCCAGGGTAGGAGGCCCAGCCTACTACGACAACAAGCCCAAACTCGAGCCCAGAACGCAGCAGCTGCTTCCAACCAAGCAGCTCAACGGGGCTAAGCCCAAGCCACCCAACCAGCAGGCCATGATGTGGCAGCTCAACGGCCAGGAAGGCCTGCAGCCATCTAAGCCCAAGGCGAGCTAGCGTTGGTACAACGTGCCCCGCGCCTTGCGACCCATTCCGACGACTCGGTCCGTGACCAAATCTATTCTAAGGCCACCTCCAATAATCCAAATTCCTACCACCGGACCCGTGATCGATTCAGGGTTACTTTCACCCCATTTTTCTGTAGGTATGCCTACTTTGGGCTCAAGCTTTATACCTGCAGTCGACTATACTTCCACCACACATGGAGATGCCCATTTTCCAAGCTCTTCCAATCCAAATGGTGAGTACCACTTGCCCCAGCAGCTCACCAATTTGACGAACGCCCTCTCATAACAGACCACCTTGGTGAACCAACTCCTCGGGCGCATCGAGATGCAGTAATCTATCCTGTTCAAGGCATAAATTTAACAAATAGGACTCTTTACGCTCTAGAAAACAAGAGAACCAAGCAAACCATTATTCTTTGTCAAGCAACAATGCAATTTACCACACTTAACCACAAGAAGCTAATTGAATTATATTGCTAGTTCAGCCTCAAATTCATCTTCCAATCTTACTAGATGCAAAGTCCTAAAGTGATTAATCAAAGAACTCAAGCAAAGACCCCTTCCCCAAACTTGAATAACACTTTGTCCTCAATGTGAAGTGAAATACAAGGCATGCAACGAGTTAACAAATAAGGAAAAGTATAACTAAAGAAAAATAAACGGAAGAATAAAGAGTAAAGTTTAGAACTCCCCTGGTTAAGTGGTCGCTAAAAGGAGACTTACTGCATACACCAGCTTCATCTTCATGCATCGAACGCTTGGGTTGCCTCCCAAAAAGCGCTAAGTTTAAAGTCTTCAGCCAGACATAACAATCTTTATTTAGGATCATTAAGGTACAAAACCTCCTTATTCATTTGTGGGATAGGTTCTGGGTATCGCTTCACATGATGGCCATTCACCTTAAATGTCAAACCACTCTTCATATCTTGAATTTCCACAGCCCCATGGGGATATGCTTGCACAACTAGATAAGGTCCAGTCCATCTAGATTGAAGCCTAGTGGGAAATAACTTGAACCTTGACTTTTTCCACAAAACTTTTTTGTTTGGTTCAAAATATTTCCGAAGTAAAACTTTGTCATGAGCAACCTCAAACTTCTCTTTCATTCGATCCACAACATTAATCTAAAAACAATAATGAGGATCCAAATGACTCTTCAAAGCTTCAAAGATCTGAAATTTTATGGTAACCTCTTGCACAGTCATGGTTAGTAAACCAGCTTTTACATCAATTTTAGTACCTGCAATAGCCATGAAAGGTCTACCAAGAATGAGAGGTAGCTTATTGCCTGGAATTTTAGCTTCTTCCATGTCCAAAACAATGAAATCAGCAGGGAGAATGAATTGATCAACCTTAACAAGCACATCTTCAATAATGCCTTTTGGATATTTCACAGAACGATTTTCAAGTTGCATAGAGATAGAACAAGGCTTTAACTTCTCCAAACTTAGATGTTTGTACGCAGAATAAGGCATAAGATTGACACTTGCTCCTAAGTCAAGTAAAGCTAGTTCAAATTTTCTTTCTCAAATAATGCAAGGAACTGTAAAGCTTCCTGGATCCTTGAGCTTTGATGCCAATTTTCATTGGAGCACTGCATTTACTGTTTCTGATAACATCACCTCTTCATAATGTCCATACTTTTGCTTGTGAGTACACAATTCCTTCAAGAATTTTGCATATGATGGAATTTCTTTGATGGCTTCAAGCAATGGAATGTTGATTTAAACTTTCTTGAATTGATCCAATATATGCCCTGGGTACTGGTCTTCAATTCCCTTCTGTGCACGCTAAGGGAATGGTAGAGGAAGATCATACACCACTTCCTTAAGCGTTGGATCGAATAACATTCTTTTCGGCTCAGATGGTGGCTGTTTTGAACTCATAAACGAATGATTTTGCTGTTGGTCATTCATATTTGTGCCCCTCTCCTTCTCCTTCTCAACTTTCTCATGCATCTCTACTTTGTTGTCAACCATCTTCCCACTTCTCAAGGTTGTAATGGCCATCACACGCTCATTATTTCTTGGATTAATTTCTGTTTGGCTTGGAAATTGCCCTTGTGCTCGCTCCAATTTGTTCAAAGTAATAGCTATTTGTCTTAACTGAATCTCAAAATTAGATTGAGCCCTTTCCAACAAGGCATGACTTTGCCTAAGCGATACAACTTCCTGTTCATAACGGTCGGTTTTCTTTAAGAGTTGAGATAGCATATCCTTAATAAAAGGGTCTTGTTGTTGAATTGGAGGAGCTTGATAAGGCTACTGATATTGCTTTGTTGAATTTGATGGTCCCATGCTATTTTGCGAATCTCACCAAGATAAAGTCAGATGTTCTCTCCATCCCGAGTTATAATTATTGGAGTTGTTGAATTGGAGGAACTTGATAAGGCTACTGAGGCGTCCACATAGATCGCCTAGGCACCTGCCCAAACCCGCCTAGGCATCGACTCATTTAGGCAAAAAATAGATAACTTTCATTTAGCATTTTAATTTTTTTTCAATTAATTGTAAGAGACTTGTCGAATACTTAAATGAGCACACATTATATGCTTGTTCCCCATGTTTTCATTATGTTCCAATACTTCATAATATATGTGTTATTCTATTTTGTAGTTTATAATGAAATTATATATATTTTAAGTATAAACATACACTTATTTACATGAAATATAATGGATTTAGTTAAATCTGCCTAGTCCGCCTAGGCGCCCACCTACACCCCGCCTAGCCGCCTAGGCGTTAGGCCCCAGCTCGCTACCTAACTAGCGCCTAGCGTCTTTTAGAACCTTGCTTCTGAGGAAGCACAGTTTAATCCGTAAAGTTGGTTGATCTGTACAAACAGCTTCTTCTTCTAGCATGCCAAACTCATTTCAATCGCAAAAGTGCTCATTTTTCTCCTTTCTTCATCTTCACTCTTCAAATCTAAGTAAAACACATAACTAAATGAAACAAACTAAATTCACTCAAAAACATTACAAAGATCTAAACTAAAGGGCCTGAAAATGAGGAGTTGGATCAATGTCAGGGACCATTTGCGATAAAAAACCTTATTTTGTGTAATCCACATGTCACCATTTGATTGGATTTATGGGTCCCACATACAAACTAGCAGAATAGTTGACGGAATTGACCAAATTGATGTAAGGTAGTGGATGTCAGGGACGACATTGATTGATTTTGAAAGTGAGGGACCAAAATGATGAGTTTGGTCAATCTTAAGGATCATTTGTGATAAAAACCCTAAAAGGAATTATAAACATCATCCTCAAATGCATAAATTTAAAAATAGGAATTGGTCCACAACTCTTAATTAACACTATTGTTCTGCTGGTCATTTAAGATTTCCCTAAACTGCTGCATCTTGTTGCTCGTCAGAACGCCATTGCTGGTAACCCCTCTTCAACGTCTCATCAACCAAGTTCATCAACTCTTGGTTCGTAGCATCAAGATTATAGTTACACTATTACACAAGAAATGATTACAATATAATCTTTATAATAAACTATTTAACAAATTTTTTTTTCTTATTCACACTGAATAATAATTCATCCATCACAAACTTCTTTAGGTCCTCGAGAACATATTTCCAAGACGTCCACTCCGCAGTAGAATAGTTAGTCTGCAATGCTACCCCAGCCGAATTCACAAACTCCACATATCTTGTCGTATGCCGTAGACTCATATCATCCGACATGATTTGGGGACGGTGGCTTTCCTCTATTTAAGCCCGAACCGCCACTCTCCTAGCTTTCTTATTATCGGCCATCTTGCAAAAACCTTTGGGATAAACAAAACTGGCGAAAGAATAGGGCTATAAAGGAAAACAATGTGAAGAAAACTACAAAACAAATTGTGCTTATAAAGAACACAAGAACTTTATGCAACGCATGATTCGTTGCGCGTGAAGGACCAGAAGTGTTGCGTGACTAAACTTTCGTTGCGTAAACTACGAAATAAATACGCAATAAATACAACGACTTCAACACGCACCGACCATTTCAAATTTAATTTGCAAGACATAAGTTCATCGCGCAATGGACGAGGTAAATGCGCAGTAAATACAATGACTTCAACACTCATTGACCACTTCATAGTCTTTTTGCACGATGAATATATCATCCCGCAAATGTTGGAGCGACGAAATTGTCATTGCGTAAAGGTCTGCACGATGACATGCACATATTTATTTTATTTCATCTAAAAAACAGTTTCTCAAGATACTAGTGTCATCAAATTTTGGTGTAAACTAACCATCAAAGTTAGTTAACTCCAAAGTTCGACGACCGGTCAATATTAATATTTTGAAAATCTATTTTCAACACGAACCAAAATAAATACAGTCCGTATACAATTATTATTCCAAATAGAAATTAAATGTCATTATTTAATAAACTATAAATACAGTAAAAAAAAATTATTATTCTAATCCTCCATTGGTGGTTTAGGTGCTTGCTATAGATTTGCCTCACGTTCAACATCAACCTTCAACTCCCGGAAATGAGACTTGAACATGTTGTCGATGCACTTCATTAGATTTGCGTCACTTTTGTTAATGTCCCAATTAGGCTGATATGCAAAAATTAATAAATTATAAATCTCACTAATATATTTTATATATGAACAAAATTATTATTTAACTAATTAATTAACACGTACTTCTAACTCATAGATCAAGACCGTCTTTATCTCCTTGAGGACGTCTCTCCAAGACTCCCAATTCACATCGCATTTTTCACGCACTAATACTCCA
This sequence comes from Pyrus communis, assembly GCF_041283825.1. Taxonomy (NCBI): domain Eukaryota; kingdom Viridiplantae; phylum Streptophyta; class Magnoliopsida; order Rosales; family Rosaceae; genus Pyrus; species Pyrus communis. The sequence goes on along the minus strand of NC_142578.1, from coordinate 12,641,088 downwards.
ATGCTGCACCTAAATCTGTTTACCATATACTATTTCACAAATCCTATTAATTCTGCATAAGTGATTCAGTAGGGGCTCTGATTATAAGTGTTTCTAACGCGTGGTGTAGCTCTCTTCTTTTTCTAGGCTACCAACAAAATATAAACTTATAATAGCCAATTTAAATATTTAAATAATTTATACAACAAACAAAGATTGGAATAAGCACCAGAGTCGGCCATTGCATACGGAAATTCAAACAAAGATTGGAATAATAATACATAAAAAGTAAGGAGTTTTCAGATTGAATTGTGAAGAGGAAGGGCGAAATTGTCAATTCAAAGGAAATTTGGCTTCTTTGAGGTTTCATCATGCAAAACCCTATAGTAAATATGGCATTCAATACTTTGACTAAACAAACTAACCATCTAGTAAATGTTTGACGTTTACGTGATGAAGATTCGTTGTGCAATGGCATACATGTAGTACATGTTTTTTGGCGCCAAAATATAGGTTTCTTCATGTTTTTTTGAGAACCTTTGCATGACGGAGTCCGTTTTTCACTGTGCAAATAGTTATTTCACGATGAACACATCCATCGCGCAAAGAGTTTGGCCCCTTACATTTTGTCCGATGAAAGTGCATGACAGATTCCTTTGTTCGTCGCGCAAACTGATTTTTCCCCACAAATTGCTATTCGTCGCATAAAGTTTTAACACGCAAATGATTTTTTCTACTAGTGTATAATAAGTCTAAATTAAGCATTGTATTTCGAATTGAGAAAGAGCTGAGGTACTTTGATACATGAAATGAATAAATACACAATTGAATTGAACATACATCAAGGAAATCTTAATACAAAACCCGTGGAATGCAAAGATTATTACAAGAATTGAATGAAAGAATATATAATAATAATAATTGAATGAATAAGTAAATTAATTAATTAATTAAAGAATAGCAGAAGATATAGAAAACGAAGCTAAAAACTTAAGCATCATGGGGTGCGATCCAGTGCCTGCCATTAACGAAGCTCTTGGCGAAGAATGGATGAGCCAAGTCGTACAGAAACTCCGGGGCACATGACACCCCTCGCAAGGCTTCTGCTCCAACCCCCTGCACTTGTACATTCCCGGATACACACTCCCACTGCATTCCAACAATTAGTATAGGTCAGGTGGCTGGGAAATTCAAACTTGAGAACTTAGAAATAATGTGAAATGACTTTGTTGGAACCCTTATTTGTCCCACATCGGACATAGGGAGAAGAAAAGAGCAGTTTAAATAGAAATACCTCTCTCTAACTAACATTGAAGCCTTTTGTGATAAAGCCCCACACCTGAGGATTGTGCAGGTGGTTAAAGGGGGACAGTATCGGTGTTGTTTGAGTGGGCCTTCAGCCCGTTGACCTGAAAAATTCCACATGGTATCAGAGCCAGAAGATGGGCCCGTACTGCCACGTGATTGGGTGGGTCCCCCTTGGCCCCGTGCGATGTCCACGTAGGCGAAAGATGCCACCTGATTGGGTGGGTCCCCGTTTGGCCCCACGCAATGGGTAAGCCCCACTGGCCCCACTGGCCCCACTTGGTTGCTAATGTCACGTGCGGGGGAATGTTGGAACCTTCATTTGTCCCACATCGGATGGAGGGAGAAGAGAAGAGCAGTTTAAATAGAAGGGTTATTATACAAAATGGTCCTTGAGATTGAAAGTCAATAGAAATGGTCCTTAAGATTGTCCACCATCCATGATTTTGGTCCTTCTATTAAAAACGATTTTGGGCAATTTTCAAAGCTTTGTAACTCAATCGTTTCTTAACCAAATTCGACCCATAATATATCAAAATGAAGATAGGAAAGTGTAGAATAAGATTATACCTATTTGAAAGTCCAATGGTTGCCGGAGATGGTCCAAAACTAGCCTAAAATGTGACTGGTCCGCTGAAAAATTGGAAAACTAGCCAGAAATTGGGTAAACTTTAAACGTTCATAACTTCTTCAATACTCAACCAAATCGAGTAATTCAAAAACAAAAATAATACTTCTTGACGAGACGAAGAAAATGGTACCTATTTTGAAGGCTAACTCGCCGTGATTTGGTTGGACAACGGCTTGAAAATGGCTAACCATTTTCGAGTTAGCCACTTTTAAGCATTTTTCCGGCCAAACCACGGCGGGTTAGCAGTAAAGAAAGATATGATTCTCTTTGTCTTGTCGAGAAGTATGATTTTCATTTTTGAATAACTCGATTTCGTTGAGTATTGAACAAGTTATGAACGTTTAAAGTGTATCCAGTTTCCAGCGAGTTTTCCAGTTTTCCCGCGGACCAGTCACCTTTCAGGCTATTTTCCGGCCATCTCTGGCAATCATTGGGTTCCAAATAGGTATAATCTTATTCAACACTTTCCTATCTTCATTTTGATATATTATGGGTCAAATTTGGTTAAGAAACAATTGAGTTACAAAGCTTTGAAAATTGCCCAAAATCATTTTTAACGGAAGGACCAAAATCATGGATGGTGGACGTATACGTAATTGACTTTGACTACACATCTCATAACAGTTGTTAGCCACTCACACATAGTTACGCACTCAGGTAAATATTCATGCATTCTTTTTTTTTAATCTAATCTGCATATGCAAGAAATTTTGGTAGTTGAATATAAAATAAAAGGGAATGTGTAGTTAATTGCTTTGTAGCAATACTTGTGTTGTTCCAGTCATCCCAGACACCATGTGCAACCATATCATCGAAGTAGGTGTAGGAGTATATGATCAGGGAGTACTTCCCCATGGCTTGACCAACTTACAACGGACGTGTACCTATAACCCAGCTGTTCGGGCAAGGATTTCCCTCGCACAGCTCCCCAAGGGTATAACACTTTTGTTGGTTGTCGAGCGAGTTCTTGCTACTTGTGTGCGGCAAAACAAGTTTGTAGTTAGTTTGAAAGGTGCTTTTGTGGGGCCTTTGGTGTAGGCCTTGAGGCTCGCAATCAAAACTAAGGAGGATTTGAGCGTGCCACTATTATCTTAGTATAACAGATTGTTGAATAGGTGTGATTTAAGCTGATTACTTGCGCCCCAAGTTTCTTAAACTTCTTGTTATCAAAGGATTGTTGCAGATGGGTTAAGTCTGCATTAAGTTCTTTTTCTTGCCTTGTAAACAAGGACTTTTAGTTCATAATCTTGTATGTCCAAAACAAAGGGAGTTCAAGGCCATTTCAACCACTTCCTTGATCACATTTTGTTTTTAACGAGAACACGTTCATTAACGTAACTAGATTCAAATGCAAATAGGGCTCTTAACTAGAGAACGGTTGAAAACATCTTAAATACATGCTGGAAAGTAAATTAAGCGACAGATCTATTAAATAAAAATGCAAATAAAGTGATTCGAACAATATTTAACCTTGTCGGGCAAGGTCGAACTTTGTTGCAACCACTTCTATTTGGGTTTACAGAAGGTTGTATGTTAAGAGGGATGGAAAGTAAATAGGTTTTACATGAGAGAATTGATACTACAACACTAAGGGACGATAGCAGAGCTTCTATACTAGACAAAATGTGGCTTTTCCTAAAGGAACTATTGTTAAAAGGACTGATCTTAGACAAGTTTTAGCTTTCTGGGTATGAACTGGCTTGAGAGTAGAGTTTGGATGTCTTTTGATTGGTTGGTTGAGTGTCCTTGTCTCTGGTGTCTCTTCCTCCTTTTATAGGCAGTTTGGCCCAACTGTCTTGGCTTTGCTATTGGCCGATGGCTTTCAGGGGGTAGTGAGTCTCTTATTTACTTCTTTACGCCATCAGAAAGTGATTTTTGGCTGGTAGTGAGCTATTCTCTATCACCCTTCACCTCAATCATAGGCATATGGCCTATACTGCGACTAAGACAGCCTCACTTTGCTTTAGGCCTCTACTGGGCTTCGGGCAAGTCCCTATTTGCTGTAACACCCATGGGTTTTCTTATCATAAAGCCCAATGTTAAATATTAACCCAAACAGTGCCTCCTTTAATCATTGTCAAGTTTGCTATTTGAGACATTAATAATGATTAAACATTAGCCGCATGCTTTAACTCGGGACTTCCAATGTTAACTAACCGCCCATTATATAACCTCCATTTAAATTTCTTGAATAATTCTTATAGCAATCATTATTATCTAAGTTTCCAGAATTCCCAGAATTTCCAGAATTCTCTTGCCTTTGCAGTTCTTTCTAGCTTTTTGCCTTCAATCTTCCTTATTTCCTTTCAAAATTAACCATGGCACCTAAACTTCACCCTGCATGTAAGTCTGGTGAGGGAATCGTTAACTTGCGCTATCGGCTCAACGATTTTCATCATCCTCAGGCTGGCCTGTTCGTGTCTCTATCACAATGGAGAACAACATGCCTGCTGTTAATTGGTTCACTCACAACCCTTAATCCGTCGAGGTTGTCATCTTGGCCTCCAAATGGTCCAATTTCCGAAGGGGCTTCCCACTGATGAGGGATGAAGCTTGGTCGCAACGAGTAGACAACCTCAAGCCTATCTGGAAGCAAAAGTGGATGGCTAATGGGATCTATGAGCTCATCATGCTCTCCAAGGTCACTGTTATTGCCAAGCCCGAGCTTCTAACCATAACTCTTATCTTTTGGAACAATAGGACCAATACATTCTATTTTGGGTTGAAGCTTGGTCGTAATGGGTTCTATGTCTCCTACAGTCATAGACATGGCTCAAATCTTTAGGCTGAGGCCTTCAAGCAGGTGCGTGGACATCACCCACAATTGGTCTTCACTCTTTTGCCCGACCGCTGCAAGGTTGGGCGCATCTGAATCAATAACTCGTCTAGATTATAACTCCTCGACTTTCAAGTGCTAGGGATGTCCTTCGCGGGCTTTATCCCATTTTCAAAGAAGACTTTCAGCCCACCCTATTCCACTGCAGATAGGGCTTAGGAACATATGTACTTCCACCTATACTGGTTGAACAAACATGTGTTCCTAAAAAAGTCCAAAGGAGTAAAATTGGAATAAATTCCCTTGGTGGATACACTGTACTCCTTTGATGACATACCATCTTGTCTTTGAGTTCACTAAAGGCGAGCCCTTCAAAACCAACCTCAATGGGCCAACTTGGATAATCCATTTCTAGCTCCAATGATATTTCCTCGAGTTTTGGGCCCTGAACTTGGAGTTCCCCAAGGGTGTAGCTCTAGCTCGCATCTTGGTAGAGGCTTCTTTTATGAACCATGTGAGCCTTGCCTGCCTTTATTTCTTCAGAGTTTATCAAACTCGGGCAGACTTGGAATGAGATGCCTTTTTGCTCAGGAGGTACCCATGGTTCTCGGACCAAATCTTCCAAGATGCTTTTGGAGATGATGCCAGCGGTATTTGCAAAGAGAAATTCATAAGCTGCATCCAACAATGGGACCTAGCTTAAGGAGTGCGCAGTGACCAAACCGATTATAAGCACAGGCTAGAAGTCTACCACCCCAATTTCTATGGTAGACAACTAGGCTTTAAGCAGACGATCCCAGTGCCTTACTTTGACTCCATACACTATGGAACCTTCTTCCGCCTTCGCTCTCCCTCTGATGTGACTTTTCGAGCAGTTCGGTGTAACTTGGAGATGATGAGCAGAATTGCCCACAAGTCTATGACTCCCAATTTTGAATGCACTCCTTACTTTGCCACTTGGTGAGAGGCCAAGTGGTCGAAGAAGTATAGCGGGGACATCATGGAGACCCACGATCGTCTCTTCGGGCATGTTTTCTTTAACTCTCTCTCCTAAGAAAGAAGAGTTTGAAAGCTGGAATGAGGCAATCAACCAGAAGAACCATGTTTCTTTCTTATAGGTATAACTTGTGGCTTTTATTTTTTCTTTTTTTATGATGGTTTGCAATATGTAGTTGACTAACTTTCACTTTGGTTTTACAGCCTAAGGCAACACTGAGAAAGTAGATGTCGGGCCAGAAAAAGAAGTTGTAGATGCTTTGGTCTTCCAAGAGGCCGTTGATAAGGCAGCAAGGCAAGGGGCAGCATCCATCCAAGTTGTTGGTGATGCTGGAGAAATTTCTTAACTCTTTGGCGACTCAGAGGCTTGGGCTGGACTTGAAGTGGAGATAGGGGCACCTTGCCAAGCAAGAACAACAATTGTGAAATCCTTAGAGTTTGAGCCCAAGGAGATGCCTCAGGCTCTACTTGTTATTCCTGGCCTGAGGGTTACTCCCACAAAAAAGAAAAAGGACTAGAGCTCAAACTTTTCAGGCCTCTAAACCTATCTTTGCTCATCCAGCTGAAACAGGCAGAAAGAAGCAAAAAGCTACCAATAAGTGACTCAACCTTAGTTTTGATTTTCTTGAAGTTCGAACTAACACCCTTTTCTTTCTTGAAATCAGGGCCTCCCACAACCAAGAAACCTGGCCCTACTCCTAAAGACGGGTAGTCCGACATAGAAGTCCAACCAGAGGATAAGGCAGTCCTTGCCAAAATCGTCAAGGAGTTGAAGGTATAGCTTTCAATCTTGGAGTACCAAGTTAATTTTGAAATTCTTTTCCCTCAACCCTTTAACTAATTCTTTGTTGATATGTAAACAGGATACTAGAGCAAAAACGACCTCCCAGCCTAAGCCTTTATCTCTTTCAACCTGAGCAGTGCATCCTTCCTCTTTAAGGGCCAAACCCTCAAAGGTATACTTCTTCCTCAATCCTAATCAAGTTTCTGATTTTCTAAGTTCCAAACTAACCATCACTTATATTATTTTTGAAGCAAAGGTTAGAGCATCTGCACCATAAGTCGGGCAAACCTCAGCCTTTACTTCCTCTGCTCCTTCACTTGCCATGGTGGTGACTCCCACTTCCCAATTCAATCCATCAACTGGGGAGTTACTACATTTTCTGGAGGGTGACAATACTTAAGTAAGTTACTTTTTCCCTAAGCCTTTTTTAAGCTTCATTTCAAGTTTTTCAATAAACTCTAAACTTTAACTTTTGCATGGATCTTACCAGTCTTCTCCAGTGCATGAGGCCACCAACCAGCTTACACTAACTTTTGAGGAACCTATCATCCTTAAAATCCTTGTGGTCTCAGAAGTGGCTACCCTGAAGACTCCTCAAGCTCCATCTCAAGCTAGTCTGCCTGCTTCTCCTAAGGTAGCAGCAACCACAGATGTGCCTCCCTCTAATGCTCAAGGGCCAGCTCAGGTATACAATCATTTTCATTTTTATCATTTCTTCAGTTTTAAATGTAAATTGTTTCTTAAACTCACTTTTTTCTTTGTTTCAAACAGGCTTCTGGACCCTCGGGCAAGTCTCTCCAGCCATTTATGCACAAAGTAGTCTTCCCTAGGCCTCCCAAGGCCTCTAAAGTTATAGGTATCCCCTTCCTTAGGCCCAAGAAAGCTGTTGTTGCCATCTTCAACTGAAGTGGCATCCGCCACTGCTGCTTCCGGGGGTGTTGGAGTGATGCTCCCTTCCACAAAGTTGGGTGATACTTCTTAAAAAACTTAGCATTGAGTGGATGTCTTTGCAAGTTCCCTTCCAAATCTACCAAGTAATATCCTCCTCTGTCTAACACTTATTTAATAATGAAAGGACCTTCCCAAGTGGGACTTCACTTCCCAAAACCTTCAACTTGAGCTTTCAAGGATAAAACTGCTTTCCATATTAATTATCCCTCCTTGAAGGTTTTTAACTTCACTTTCTTGACACATGGCCTGAATGTATTCCTCACTATGTAAACCAAACTGGTTTTGAAGCCTTGTAGAACTTACATTGATTTCCATAGGGAGTACATCATCTTGCCCGAAGGTTAAGGCATAAGGGGTAGTACCAGTTCCAACTCTCTTTGATGTTCTGTAAGCCCAAAGAGTATTTCCCAACTTATCATGTCATTTCTCCGGACTATCTGCTACCATTTTCTTAATAATATTCACCAAGATCTTATTGCTAGCTTCTGCTTAATCATTTGATTGGGAATAGTAAGGGCTAGACTAGATCATCTTTATCTTGAACCCACTTGCAAATTCCTTCACTTCTTTCAAGATAAAAGATGGCCTTCTGTTTGTGACAATCGTCTTAGGCACCCCATATCTATGTAGGATCTTGGTTTCAATGAATTTCTTCATAGTTGCTGAAGTGATAGTCTTCATAGCTGAAACCTCCATCCACTTAGTAAAGTAGTCAATTGCCACAATTATGAAGGTGTGCCATTTACTAGAAGCTGGGTAAATTTTCCCGATGAAGTCCATTGCCCACCCTCTGAAAGGCTAAGGCTTCACTACTAGGTTCAATGGTATTGAGGGTATGTGCTGTAGAGGGCTATATCTTGAACAATCTTCACATCCTCTAGCATAGGCTTTACAATTTTTTTCCATATCGGGCCAGAAGTAGCCATATCTCCTCAGCAACCACCTCATCTTAGTTCTAGCCTGATGTGCTCCACAAATGCCTTCATGCACTTCAACTATTACCCTCATTGACTTTTCCAGACCTAAGCATTTCAACAAGAGTCCATTTGGAGTCTTTTTTAGCAAGTCTTGTCCCACATTACAAACTTAGTTGCTTACTACCTAATCTTTTTACTTGTGGGAGAATAATGGTCTTTTAAATACTAAATGATTGGTGTCCTCTAGTCTTCTATCTTAGGTTCCTTAGCCATTATATCTAGGCCGAAGCCTCTTTCAAAGATAGAAGAGATATTTCTTCTTTGTAGTTCTACATTCATTTCAAATCTTCTTTATTGAACTTGTGCTCCAGAAACCAATTGTGCTATTTCATTGGCAATCAAATTTGCTTTTTTGGAAACATGATTGATTGACACTTTAATACCTTAATAACTCAACAATTGAATAGCTGCCAAATAATAACCTACCATTGTGATGTGTCTACACTTGTAGTCTCTATTCAACTAACTGATTACTAACTTAGAGTCACCATAAATCTCAACCTCATTTGCCCCCAACTCCATCAGGATTTCTAAGCTAATTATCAATGCCTCATACTTTGCCTGATTGTTGGTAGTATCTTGATAATCTAGAAGGAATGAGTAGCAATGTTGAACTCCCTTAGGATCAATGATGACAATCCTAGCTTCAGCAGCATGTTGAGTATATGATCCATCAAAATACAACCTTCAAAGAGTGATCCATAGGCTGGTTATTCTCCTTACTTCTTGCTGAATCCATTCTTCCTTGCCCAGTGATCTTTACTGGGTAGAATCCAAAGATTGGCCACTTCTAGAGTTCCTGGGATGTTGACAAGTTCTTCCTAGGATTCTTGATGCTCGAACAAGAAGTCTGCAATTGCTTGCCCCTTTATTGCTCTTTAAGGCACATATTGAAAACTGAACTCTAAAAGTGCTAGAATCCATTTCCCAATTCTTCTAGCTAGCATTGGTTTAGATAGCATGTACTTGATCACATCGGTATTGGCAATGATATGGATGTGGCAAGGTAACATGTAATCCCTTAACTTGTAGGTAGTGAAGTACAAGGCCAAACATAGCTTCTCAATTGAGGTATATCTTGTTTCTACCTCAGTAAGGATCCTACTGAGATAGTATATTGCTTGCTCCATCCTCCCTTTATTATTTTGAGCCAGCAAACTTCCTATTGACTTTTCAGAGGCAAAAATATAGAGCTTCAAAGGTTTTCCCCTCTGAGTGGGCATGAACACTGGTGGAGACCTTAAACAAGCTTTTACTTTGTCAAAAGCTTTTTGGTGTTGTGGGCCCCACTCAAACTCTTTCTGATTCTTCAATCTTAATAAAAGAGTCAACGGCTAAATCTTGCCCACCAAGTTAGCAATAAATCTTTTCACGAAGTTGATCTTCCTTAGTAGCCTTTGCAGTTGCACTTTGTTGGTGGGGGAAGGTGACTCTATTATAGCTCGAGCCTTGTTCTTGTCTATCTCCACACCTCTCTGCTGAACAAAGAATCCCAAAAAGTTGCCTGATCTGACTCCAAAAGCATAGTTCTTAGGATTCATTTTCAACTTATGGGTCTTCATTCTTACTAAGGCTTGTCTGAGGTCTTCTATATGTTACTCTTTGGTTTTAGACTTCACCACAATGTCATCAATGTATACCTCCATACTATGCCCGATTAAATCATGAAAAATGGCATTCATTGCTCTCTGATAGGTATCACCAACATTTTTTAGCCCAAATGGTATGATTACATATTCATATGCTCCTATGTCCTGGGCACCTAAAAGATATCTTATGTATATCTTCTTTAGCCATTTTTATTTGATTATAATCAACATTCCCATCTATAAAAGATAGAACTTTGTGTTTTGCAACTGCATCTATAGATAGGTCAACCATAGACATGAGGTATTCATCCTTAGGCGTGGCTTTATTAATGTTTCTATAGTCGACACAACATCGGATGACATTAGTTATAGCTTTTAATACAGGTACAATGTTGGCCAACCACTCAACATACTTTGCATGTCTAATAAATCCTACCTTCACCAGCCTTTCGATCTCTTCTTTGACCTTTTCCTCTATCTCTTTTGACATTCTCATTGGAGCTTGCTTCTCAAGTTTGTGCCTTTCCTTGATAGGCATTTTGTGCTTCACTAAACTGGGGTCCAATCCAAGTATCTCTGTGTAATGCATGCAAAACAATCTTTGAATTATGCAGAAGGTCTACGATCCTTGCCCGATCTTCAGTCTTCAACAAACCACTAAGTTGTATTGGCTTTGGATCATCTTCAGTCCCTAAATTAATGGTTTCCAAGAGGTCTTATACCTCTAATGCTGGCTTATCAGACTCTGTACATAAAAATTCAACTGACTTTGGACCCTTGGGTACATCATCTGGCCAGTCCAAGTCATATATACACTTAGCCATGTGAATGGCTACTTCTACTTCATCTCCTAAAAATTCTTCTTTTTCTCTGTCATTGGTGGTTGAAGCTTCTTTTTCCCACTATGCCTTCTCATTGGCTGAGCTTTCTCTAACCTTTTTTTTACTATTTCCCATATGCTAGGAGTCTCTTAATTAAAGACCTGACTGCAACCACTTAGTCCTTCATCTTCTGTTTAGACATCATTGATGTTGGTGGGCTGCGACAATATGGGGCATATCTCATTCTTCCTTGGTGAGAGACAATCCTTGTTCTATGAGTTTTTGGGCCGTCACCTTAGTAGGGCGACCGTACTCATCAGCTCTTAAATACTACAGCATCTCAATATTGGGATTGTAAAAACTTGTTTCAGCAATATTGGCTGTGGGGAGAAATGGCTGTGACTCGGCCTCCACAATCTCCCAGAACCCTGACTTCTCAACCTTAGCCTCATGGTAGACAGCAACTTGTTGATGTAAAGTGGATGGCATATACGGACTTTGGTGAATCCAATCTCTCCCAAGTAATGCTCTATAAGTAGAGCTGTTATCTACCACAAAAAAAGCTGGCATGATTTTCTTAGAACCTAAGTCTACTTCCAAAGGCAATATCCCATGTGTTCTGGTGATGGCCTTAGAGAAGCTAGAAACTGTAAGATCAGTGGGAGTAAGATCTTCTTTACTTCTACACAGCCTCTTCATTTGCTTGAGTGTGAGCACATTGATTGCTGCTCCACCATCTATCAATACCCTCTTGAAGGGTACTCGCTCCAGATGAGCAGTTACATATATGGGCTTGAGATGGTTTGCCAGGGCCAGGCTTGGCCTACTGAACACTATTTGGTCAGAATATACCCTATCGGGCTTCTTTCTTGCAGGTTTGGGCAAGTATCACTAATAGGTATCCCATCCTTACTAACTATATAGCATTTTGGGTTGAGTCAGGCTGAATCTTTCTTAGTAACTGGGGGAAATTGGGTTCATTGTCCTCTCCTTCCATCCTTGTTTTACACTGCCATGGTAACTTGGCCGGGGGAGGTTTCACATCTACCCATCTTGGCAACTTTGCTTTTTATCCTCCACTTCCTCAGAGGCTTCATGATTTCTGAATACTTCAGATAAACCCTTGGGCTCTGAATGTCCCATTAACCTTTAGAATACATTTTTAGATGTCTCTTTCTCAGCTACCCGAATGATATTCTTGTGGACATCCTGTTCTTTTATCTCTCTTTTTCTTGCTAGCTCTCGATTAATAATGGCACCCGATGCTGGCACCTCGAGCTCACATTCACAGTGGCATTTGCTGCAAACATTATTCCATTACCCACAGCTGTTTGGGGTCTGTTGGGCAACCTTCTAACACTTTCCATTGGCCTAACAACTTGCATTCTCTCTTTCCTCACTTCTTAGATAACCTTTGTTTTTCCTTTTTCAACCCAGTTAAGGTTGATCATGTTGATTAGGCTATTTGGGAATGGATTTGTGATAATCATCATATTAGGCTGGAGTTTTTCTAGCTACAACTTTCCTTTAACTATGAGATCCTAGATCCAGTTTCTAAACTGCACACAGTTAGCTATAGAATGATTGAAGGTGTAGTGAAGTTTGCAATACTTTTTTCCTCTTAGCTCTTCTGGTTTGGGAATCATTTTGGTGTTGTCAGGCAAGATAACTCTAGCCCTCTCTAATTTTTCATAGATGTCAGCTGCCCTGGTCAAGCCCTCTATCATTCATAACAATCTTCTGTTCTTTGACAGACTAAACCAATCCCTTCACTATCAAAGGTTTGAAAGGAGTGGTCATCTCTGCTGCACACAACTCAATTCATTCTCCCATATTACTATCATTCTCTTTCGACTTTGAGCATTTGAACTCCAATCGGTATACTGGGGCTTTGTTCTTGTAGAAATAGGGTATCTTGGACGTGTGCTTCACTTGCTATTCCTCGATCAACAACTTCTCATACTTAGTAGTTGCAATTACTAATTCTTGAAATTCATTAAACCGCTTTCTTAAAGGTAGCCTTAGAGCTTTTTGAGCAATGGATATAAGCTGAGCATGATTGATAGAGAACTAGCATCTCATCCTTATCCTTCTAAACCTCATCATGAAGTCTTTGTAGACTCATGTTCATATTGTTTCACTTCCACTAGATCATTGATGGTCATCTCGGGCTCCACCTTATAGAACTGCTCATGGAATACCATTTCTATTTGCCACCACTTAGTAATGGAATTAGAGGGTAACAAAGAGTGCCACTGAGATGCTAAGCCAACCAACGAATTCCCAAACAACCTTAATTTGTAGTTAGGATTGTCTTCAAATGCCACACAGTAGTTGGAAAACTTGAAGATGTTGTCTTTATTAGACGCCTTGTAGTCTTCCCTACTGAAGGTTAGGAATGCGGGCATCTAGAAGTTGAAGGGGAAAGGGTTTTGCTTATCAATGTATTATGGGTAGGACTTTTGATAGGTTATCCTGAAAAATGGGAAAGCCTGTGGTTGAGCATTCTGGATCACCATTCTTCTCAGTTATGCTAACTTATTTCTAAGTTGTTGGTTAGCTGCATTGTTGTGCGGGGTATAAGAAGGTCCCCATTTCCGGCTACGCTCATTGCCTGAGAAAGCTTCTTTTTATGGCTCGAGTTGCCTCCACCTGGCTTCTCTTCCCTTATTAGCCAAAGGTGGTAACCTATAAGGGTAAGGTTTGTCCGCTGCTATAGGTGAACCTTTCATACTCGTTTCTTTTACTTGCTGAGTCATCCCAAACTTCCTTTCCTCTAGCCTAATTTTCCCTCTACCCTCTAATGGGAATAATAGAGGGTCGAGCAAACCTGTCTTCTAGATCTCTCTGTCCTCTGGCCAACTGGTTTTAGCCTCTTTCTTCTTTTTCCCCTTATCCTTCTTTTCTTAGAGTAGCGAAAACAGATGAATCACTGGTCCCTTCTCAGGGGTTGTTTCCCTAATCACTTCCCTGGCATAACCATCTCTTAGTGTGCAGTAATACTCTAACTCTAGCTTTCTTTATAGAGTTCCTATTAAGGAACAGACTCTACTAACCTTTCCTTTGGTCTCTAAAGTGATATTCTCCATTGTGACATCCCACATCGCCCAAGGGAGTGATCCTTAAATGTATATTCCCATCCCTACCTAACACGAGGCCTTTTGGGAGCTCACTGGCTTCGGGTTCCGTAGGAACTCCGAAGTTAAGCGAGAATGGGGCTAGAGCAATCCCATGATGGGTGACCCACTAGGAAGTTGCTCTTGAGTTTCCAAAAACAAAATCGTGAAGGAATGGTAAGCCCAAAGCAGACAATATCGTGCTACGGTGGTAGAGCGGGCCCGGGAAGTGATCCTCTCCGGGCCGGGAGTTGACAATTGGTATCAGAGCCTAACCCTGGTCGCATGTGTGCCCACGAGGACGTCGGGCCCTTAAGGGGAGTGGATTGTGACATCCCACATCGCCCAGGGGAGTGATCCTTAAATGTATATCCCCATCACTACCTAGCATGAGGCCTTTTGGGAGCTCACTGGCTTCGGGTTCCGTAGGAACTCTGAAGTTAAGCGAGAAGGGGGCTAGAGCAATTCCATGATGGGTGATCCACTAGGAAGTTGCTCGTGAGTTCCCAAAAACAAAATCGTAAGGGAATGGTAAGCCCAAAGCGGACAATATCGTGCTAAGGTGGTGGAGCGGGCCCGGGAAGTGATCTGCCTCGGGGCGGGAGTTGACAATATTGGCGTGGTCGAGGCCCAAAGCGGACAATATCATGCTACGGTGGTGGAGCGGGCCAGGGAAATGGTCTCACCCGGGCCGGGATGTGACAATTTGGTATCAGAGCCTAACCCTGGCCGTGGTGTGCCGACGAGGACATCGAGCCCCTAAGGGGGGTGGATTGTAACATCCCATATCGCCCAGGGGAGTGATCCTTAAATGTATATTCCCATCCCTACTTAGCATGAGGCCTTTTAGAAGCTCACTGACTTCGGGTTCCATGGGAACTCTGAAGTTAAGCGAGTAGCGCGCGAGAGCATTCCCAAGATGGGTGACCCATCAGGAAGTTCTTGAGTGAGTTCCCAAAAACAAAACCGTGAGAGCGCGGTCGGGGCCCAAAGCAGACAATATCGTGCTACGGTGGTAGAGCAGGCCCAAGAAGTGGTCCCCCCCGGGCCAGGATGTGACATCCATACTTCTTAACACTTGTATCCAAGGTTCTAAAAAACGATAAGTGCTAGTCAGACGGCAGGTTGAGGCCTAGGACCTTGGCAGCTAGGCCGAGTCTAGGCGGGAGCCTAGGCGGATTTAGGTAAATTTCTTATATATTATATGAATTAATTAAATTTACTATATCAAATGTAAATAATTATTGAATAATATGTTATTTCTTATAAAAGAACATACATTAGCGAATGTTTTATGTACATATATAATATGTTTGCCTAGGAAAAAAAAAAACAAAATATATAATTCATAATTTATATAACCTTTACATATATACTATATCTCAAACTTTTAAAAATATAAAATGCCCACATAGTGGCTAGATCTCAAACTTTTAAAAATATAAAAAATCCACATAGTGGGTTTTCATAATTAAAACCTGACCCTTCAAACAGTAGCCCTTCACCTCACCTCTTTCACATCACTCGAGGTGAACCCCAGCCATCACTAGCTTTTTGCATAATTTCACTATTTGGGGCCAAAGTCTTTCACTTTAAATGTGATAGACAGCTTAAAGCTAGTTAAGCTTGTACCTTTCCTCTCTTTTAGACAACCTACATCTATAATTCTGTATATTTATTATTATAACATCACTTTGCCTTTTCTCCAAATAGAGTTCGAACACACTCTTTCTCTCTCTCATCAAAGATCAAGTCTTTTGTGGGGAAAGTGAAATGTCATTTGTATAACCTATTCCTATTTGTTTCTTTTTCTTCTTCTTCTTTTCACCATTTCAGAACCTCAAAATTGGATCTCAAAACCAACATGCACCACCACAGATTGAAATGATAGGGCAAACCCCAACAAACTTCTATGGAAGCCCGATCCCATTTTTTGATCAAAGATTCAAAACACAACCAAAGACACAGATCGTCTAGAGATTGGTGATGCCATAGTTGAACAAACTAGATGACTACCGGTTTCCAAAGATGCTCTCTCTTTCTCTCTCTCTCTCTCTCTTCGCATTCTCTTTTCCCTCATCTTCACAGAGACGAGCTGCAGAAATTCGCCGGAGCTCTGCTGCTACGTACGAGATTGGAAGTTGTAGACTTGTTGTGAAAATTGCAGCGAGATTCAGACCGCCTAGACTGCCGCCTAGCCCGCCTAAGGCGCTTAGCCAGCGCTTAGGCAGCCGCCTAAGTCCTCCCCGCCTAACTGAATGTTTTGGTCTAAATCGAGTCAGAGCTTCGCCGCCTAGGATGATTTTTAGAACATTGCTTGTACCATAGTAGCTTGCAGATCTTTATTAGTAACTTTTCCACTCGACTTCTGAGAAGAAGTTGGGTTATCTAGGATCCTAGGACCTCATAGGGAAAGGAAATCTTCCGGATGGTCTATCATATTTGCTTCTGTTGGACAATGGGGTTGCCCGTACTCAGTTTTCCACTTAAATGTTTGTTCATTCCTTCTTCTTGGCATACAAGATTATTATTGTCCCACTGGGCATGCCAAAACTATGTTCGGGCAGGGATTTCCTTCGCACAACTCCAGAGGTATGACACTTTTGTTAGTTGTCAGGCGAGTTCTTGCTGCTTGGTGTGCTGCAAAAAGAGTTTATAGTTAGTTTGAAAGGTACCTTTGTGGGGCTTTTGGTGTAGGCCTTGAGGCTCACAATTAAAACTAATGAGGATCTGAGTGTGCCACTATTATCTTAGTATAACAGATTGTTGAATAGGTATGAGTTAAGTTGATTACTTACGCCCTAAGTTACTTAAACTTCTTGTTATCAAAGGATTGTCGCAGATGGGCTAAGTTTGCATTAAGTTCTTTTTCTTGCCTTGCAAACAAGGACTTTTAGTTCATAATCTTGTATGTCCAAAACAGAGGGAGTTCAAGGCCTTTTGAACCACTTCCTCAATCACAATTTGTTTTTAATGAGAACAGGTTCATTAACGTATCTAGATTCAAATGCAAATGGGACTCTTAAGTAGAGAATGGTTGAAAACATCTTAAATACATGTTGGAAAGTAAATTAAGCGATAGATCAACTAAATAAAAGTGCAAATAAAGAGATTCGGGCAAGGTCGAACTTGTTACAACCACTTCTTTTTGGGTTTACAGAGGGTTGTATGTTAAGAAGGATGGAAAGTAAATAGGTTTTACATGAAGGAATCGATACTATAACACTAAGGGAAGGTAGCAGAGCTTTTATACTAGACAAAAGATGGCTTTTCCTAAGGGAACTCTTTCTAAAAGGACTGATCTTGGACAAGTTTCAGCTTTCTGGGTATGAACTGGCTTGAGAACATAATTTGTATGTCTTTTGATTGTTTGGTTGAGTGTCATTGCCTCTGGTGTCTCTTGCTCTTTGTATAGGCAATTTGGCCCGACTGTCTTGGCTTTGCTCTTAGTCGATGGCCTTCGGGGGGCAGTGAATCATCTCTTATTTACTTCTTTACGACATCAGAAAGTGTTTTTTGGCTGGTAGTGAGTTGTTCTTTATCACCCATCACTTCAATCATAGGCACATGGCCTACTGCAACTGAGACAGCCTCACTTTGCTTCATGCCTTTCGATTGGGCTTCAGGCAAGTTCCCATTTGCTATGGCACCCTTGAACCTTCTTATCATAAAGCTCAATGTTAAATATTAACCCAAACACCGGCAATTCAGGAAAGCGAAGCCTGATTTATCATTCGGTGAGTTCCTGCAGTGGGCTGCAATGGACCCGAACTTGGTTGCTATCGAGTGCAACTCACAGTCCTGTGTGCCAACAGTAAAACAGTAAAAGTCAAAACAATGATAGTATGTTGAAAAATGAGATCTAATTTGAGATTTACTGAATTGTTATATTCACTTGGATCTTTAGCTATGCTGTAATAATCGACTTAAAACATCATCCTAAATGCTATAACTCAAGATTAATTTAGACCGGCGACCTCGTATCACTTGTATAATTCGTTTAAATTTCTATGAGCAGTAAGAAAATGAACATAGATTAGTATCAGTTATACACGCACACAAGAAGTGACTGATTACTATGAACATAGATTAGTATTAGTTACCCACGCACACAAGAAGTAACCTCTTTATTCGTTTAGTTTTATTTATCAAAGGTAAATGTGGCGAGAGTTACTCTTAAACATTTGCATACATTTACATGCATGCCTAACATGCGTTGATTGATCATGCAGATATAGGTGAGTGATTAGTAGTGGTTGATTGGTGTAAATATTACATTTGAACTCATAGATATACCTCAATCAGGAGAAAATTTTCATTGTGATTAGAACATGAGGGGTGCATCACGTGTTTTTATATAAGTAGTAGGAAATTTTACTTTTTAAGTTATAAAATTTTTAACACACATATCCCACTATTTATATAATGACATATAGTGTACTATCCTGTTTACCGATCATACTGAGAAATCCCTCCTCAAACAGCATCTTTGCATGCATGGTAAAAGATTAACCTGTTGACCGGTAAAAGATAAAACTGGTGAAGAAAAAGCTAGCTCACTTTTGCATGGATTTTATGTGCACCAAAGTGACATCACCGTCCCAAAAGATAGATTCTGCAGTAAAATGCAAACATCTGTTTCTTTTGATAGAGCGACAATAACAAGGCGCATCTCTCCGTCCCACAAATGAAAATTCACGAGCGTTCGTTTTAATATTTATCTAAATTATTGGTTACAGCACAATTAGACCAAGTCGCATGCATTAAATAACTTAAAATACTAACTAATTTAAGCTAATTGAATGATTGGATTGATTATGTAAGTGTGTGATTGAGATTAAAGCACAGGTCATACAATCTCGATCACACAATTTTATTAAAGTCAAATCCAACGATCAAGAGGAAGTCCCTATTTTTTTTAGAAAAATAGGGATCTCTCTTGTTAAATGATTAATCTCTCTCTCTCTCTCTCTCTCTATATATATATATATATATATATATATAGCTTCCTACTTTGTACATGTAACGTCGTCCCACTTCATCACAGAGTGTATCTTGGGCACCACAGAAAGCACAGCCTGAGAAGTATGCCTTTTCGCCAGATATCCGAAATGCCACCGCTTGCCGTCCTTGCATCCCCGGCAGCGGTGCCGGTGCTGTATTCTGTAATAAAAAAAACAAAGATCATTACTAATGATGCATGCAAAAAGTATGAAACTGAATAATATCTTTTACCCTCTTAGTTTGTCATCAAACACTTTAGTGCATATAACTCTAATATACATCATTTTATTAAAATGTGATTTCTAATATTATCTCCGTAAATGTATAATCTGGTACATATATGCGCATGTTTGTGTTGTTAAGTGGGTATACACTTTGTCGTTACGTATCTTGAAGCTAATATTTCTAGCAGAGAAATAGTTGGCAAAAACAATAACAGAAGCTGTTCGATAAGTTCTGAGCAGCTGACCGTTGGGTCCAGGGTCACTGGCTCAGTCATGCCATTCGATCAACGTCCCATCTTTCCCGGCTCCTTGAAACGTGATGTACGGCTTTGTCGCCGGCACCACCACTGTTTCTCTACACATTCTTATCTACATTAATTACATTTTAACTACTCATTAATTCTTGGGAGGTGTTATTGACACTCTAAAAATCTCATTCTACACTGGTATTTTTTTGTCCAAATATAGAAAGTTTGGAATGTAGAATGAGATTTTTGAATTGCCAATAACAATTCCCTTAATTCTTATGATAATTTGCATTACAATGTCTGTACGTTTATGTTATGTAACTAAGTTTAAGAAGAAATTAAATTTTAATGTTATTAATGATTATTATTACATGTAACGTCCGGGCTTGATTAGAATGACAACATTGACCGTGTTGTTCATTGGGTCTGCATTGACGGCGACTGGACGGACTGGAAGTCCTCAGAGCCACTGACATCATGATAGGAGCATATTTAGGCAACTTACTTAGCTTGTTTTCGTGCATTTATATTGTTAATTCATAGTTGTTTTAGTAGTTTAAGCCATTTTCGTGTGTTTTTAGGTTCATATGGCTAAGGAAGCAAAAAGATGCATTTTGGAGCATTTTGGAGCAAAATTGGACTTGGAATGGATAGCTTATGTTTGGAGCAAAAGGAATGGACGAAATTGAAGGATTCCTAATCCATTGCAGCCACATGCATTCACTCTTCATAAATCAGCCACATGCACATTCAATCATTCACACCAAAACCTTGCACATGCTTTCCCATTTCATTATTCATTCACTTTGCACCACCAATTCAGCCACATGCACTTATTCCTTCATTATTTCACCCACATGCTCTCCCATTTCAGATTGCATTCCATTCATTCCAGCCAAGCCACATGCACTCCCTTTAATTAATTCAACATAGCTGTCAAAGCACATGCACATTCACCCATCATTCCAGCCATTCCACATGCATTTCCAACCCACATGCACCCTTTAATCATTCAACCATGCAGCCACACATTCACCCACATGCATTCCCCTTACAATTTCAGCCATCCCACTTCATCATTGCACATGCATTCACCCTTTAATCCATTGCAGCCACATGCACTCCCATTTTCTCCCAAAACATTGCACATGCATTTTCAGCTTTCCACCAAGTTCCTAGCTGTCATATTCCCTCTTCTTCACCTATAAATAAGCATCCATTGCAGCCACAATTGATTCACTCTTCCATATTCAGAAAATCATCCATACACACTAACAACACCCCCTTAGAATCCAAAGTGCCGTGCAAACCATCCAATTCCCATTCATTCAGAAATTCATACCAAAAACTTATCCTTGTCGTGCCAACCACATCAATCTATTGCATCCATAATCCCCAAAACTCACCTTAGACCTTGTGCTACGACAAAGAGGAAGAGAAGCGGGCCTAAACGTTCATACAATTCAACCATGAGTTGTTGGAATGTTTAGGTGTTTCTTTTCCTTTGAATTCAATGTTTAATTTCAATTCTCTTTGTTTTGTACGTATGAGGAACTAAACCCCCCTTGGCTAGGGGGGGATTCGAAATATATGTTTATGCTTGCATTTTGATTTGATTACTTCTAATTACGTTTCATAAGTTGTGGATTCAATTTGTTTAACCGTTTGATTGATAACTTATTTATGTATGTTTATTGAGAGTGCACGCTTAATTTTCATGCATGAATATGACGCTAGAATATAAGTGAGTTTCACCTAATAGTTACGAACTTATATTCACAAGTAGTGGAGGTTGCTTATAAACAATCGCGTTAAACGAATTCTTGGCATAAGTTTCATGCGTATTCCATAGTTATGAATGCCTAGTCGATGTTTATGATTTCCGTTGAACTTAATGATCTTTGTTGAATGTCTCTATCATGCGTATTCCATAGTTAGGGACTTTGATTAGGAATAATTTGGTTGTAATGCGTATTCCATTCAATCCAATGAATCTAGGGAAATCTGAAAGTTAATTTAAGCGGATATAATTAACTTGGAGCATTGAGAATTCATGGTTTATTGAAATGCAATTGGAAATCATTTTATTATGCAAGTGTAACATGCGTGGAGATGAACCCCTTGGCTAGCATCCATTCATTCCATTTCATCAATTTCATATTTACATTCTGTTTTAATTGCAATCTATCCATTTAATTTAATTTCGTATAAACCTAAATCCCCCTTTACTTTAATGTCAAATTAGTTAGAAATCAATTTAGTTTGTGTTTTTAAGAGTCTTGAGTCAAGTTACAACTTAATTTCGTCCAAATTTGTGTTTATACTCAAAACTGCCCAGAAGGTGGTTTTTAGGCAGATTTGAGTGTATTTGTGCTGTTTTGAGTCTTTTAGTTTGTTTGAGTGTTTTAAAGTTTAGTTTTGCATTCTTTGAGTCTAGTGTAGTGTTTTATATTGTGCTTTTACGATTTTGAGTCAAATCCAAGTGATTAACAATCCCTCCTAATCCCCGGTCCAGAACGATCCCTACTTACATACTTATTACAATTTGACAAAAAGAGGGTTTAATTTGTGTGCGTATAAATCTCGCATCAAATTTTGAATTTGATAGGAGCATATTTAGGCGACTTACTTAGCTTGTTTTCGTGCATTTATATTGTTAATTCATAGTTGTTTTAGTAGTTTAAGCCATTTTCGTGTGTTTTTAGGTTCATATGGCTAAGGAAGCAAAAAGATGCATTTTGGAGCATTTTGGAGAAAAATTGGACTTGGAATGGATAGCTTATGTTTGGAGCAAAAGGAATGGACGAAATTGAAGGATTCCTAATCCATTGCAACCACATGCACCCATAATCATTCACACCTTGCAGCCACATGCACATTCAATCATTCACACCAAAACCTTGCACATGCTTTCCCATTTCATTATTCATTCACTTTGCACCACCAATTCAGCCACATGCACTTATTCCTTCATTATTTCACCCACATGCTCTACCATTTCAGATTGCATTCCATTCATTCCAGCCAAGCCACATGCACTCCCTTTAATTAATTCAACCTAGCTGTCAAAGCACATGCACATTCACCCTTCATTCCAGCCATTCCACATGCATTTCCAACCCACATGCATCCTTTAATCATTCAACCATGCAGCCACACATTCACCCACATGCATTCCCCTTACAATTTCAGCCATCCCACTTCATCATTGCACATGCATTCACCCTTTAATCCATTGCAGCCACATGCACTCCCATTTTCTCCCAAAACATTGCACATGCATTCCTAGCTGTCATATTCCCTCTTCTTGGTGGAAAGCTGAAAATGCATGTGCAATGTTTTGGGAGAAAATGGGAGTGCATGTGGCTGCAATGGATTAAATGGTGAATGCATGTGCAATGATGAAGTGGGATGGCTAAAATTGTAAGGGGAATGCATGTGGGTGAATGTGTGGCTGCATGGTTGAATGATTAAAGGGTGCATGTGGGTTGGAAATGCATGTGGAATGGCTGGAATGATGGGTGAATGTGCATGTGCTTTGACAGCTAGGTTGAATTAATTAAAGGGAGTGCATGTGGCTTGGCTGGAATGAATGGAATGCAATCTGAAATGGGAGAGCATGTGGGTGAAATAATGAAGGAATAAGTGCATGTGGCTGAATTGGTGGTGCAAAGTGAATGAATAATGAAATGGGAAAGCATGTGCAAGGTTTTGGTGTGAATGATTGAATGTGCATGTGGCTGATTTATGAAGAGTGAATGCATGTGGCTGCAAGGTGTGAATGATTGTGGGTGCATGTGGCTGCAATGGATTAGGAATCCTTCAATTTCGTCCATTCCTTTTGCTCCAAACATAAGCTATCCATTCCAAGTCCAATTTTGCTCCAAAATGCTCCAAAATGCATCTTTTTGCTTCCTTAGCCATATGAACCTAAAAACACACGAAAATGGCTTAAACTACTAAAACAATTATGAATTAACAATATAAATGCACGAAAACAAGCTAAGTAAGTCGCCTAAATATGCTCCTATCAAATTCAAAATTTGATGCGAGATTTATACGCACACAAATTAAACCCTCTTTTTGTCAAATTGTAGTAAGTATGTAAGTAGGGATCGTTCTGGACCGGGGATTAGGAGGGATTGTTAATCACTTGGATTTGACTCAAAATCGTAAAAGCACAATATAAAACACTACACTAGACTCAAAGAATGCAAAACTAAACTTTAAAACACTCAAACAAACTAAAAGACTCAAAACAGCACAAATACACTCAAATCTGCCTAAAAACCACCTTCTGGGCAGTTTTGAGTATAAACACAAATTTGGACGAAATTAAGTTGTAACTTGACTCAAGACTCTTAAAAACACAAACTAAATTGATTTCTAACTAATTTGACATTAAAGTAAAGGGGGATTTAGGTTTATACGAAATTAAATTAAATGGATAGATTGCAATTAAAACAGAATGTAAATATGAAATTGATGAAATGGAATGAATGGATGCTAGCCAAGGGGTTCATCTCCACGCATGTTACACTTGCATAATAAAACGATTTGCAATTGCATTTCAATAAACCATGAATTCTCAATGCTCCAAGTTAATTACATCCGCTTAAATTAACTTTCAGATTTCCCTAGATTCATTGGATTGAATGGAATACGCATTACAACCAAATTATTCCTAATCAAAGTCCCTAACTATGGAATACGCATGATAGAGACATTCAACAAAGATCATTAAGTTCAACGGAAATCATAAACATCGACTAGGCATTCATAACTATGGAATACGCATGAAACTTATGCCAAGAATTCGTTTAACGCGATTGTTTATAAGCAACCTCCACTACTTGTGAATATAAGTTCGTAACTATTAGGTGAAACTCACTTATATTCTAGCGTCATATTCATGCATGAAAATTAAGCGTGCACTCTCAATAAACATACATAAATAAGTTATCAATCAAATGGTTAAACAAATTGAATCCACAACTTATGAAACGTAATTAGAAGTAATCAAATCAAAATGCAAGCATAAACATATATTTCGAATCCCCCCTTAGCCAAGGGGGGTTTAGTTCCTCATACGTACAAAACAAAGAGAATTGAAATTAAACATTGAATTCAAAGGAAAAGAAACACCTAAACATTCCAACAACTCATGGTTGAATTGTATGAACTTTTAGGCCCGCTTCTCTTCCTCTTTGTCGTAGCACAAGGTCTAAGGTGAGTTTTGGGGATTATGGATGCAATAGATTGATGTGGTTGGCACGGCAAGGATAAGTTTTTGGTATGAATTTCTGAATGAATGGGAATTGGATGGTTTGCACGGCACTTTGGATTCTAAGGGGGTGTTGTTGGTGTGTATGGATGATTTTCTGAATATGGAAGAGTGAATCAATTGTGGCTGCAATGGATGCTTATTTATAGGTGAAGAAGAGGGAATATGACAGCTAGGAACTTGGTGGAAAGCTGAAAATGCATGTGCAATGTTTTGGGAGAAAATGGGAGTGCATATGGCTGCAATGGATTAAAGGGTGAATGTATGTGCAATGATGAAGTGGGATGGCTGAAATTGTAAGGGGAATGCATGTGGGTGAATGTGTGGCTGCATGGTTGAATGATTAAAGGGTGCATGTGGGTTGGAAATGCATGTGGAATGGCTGGAATGAAGGGTGAATGTGCATGTGCTTTGACAGCTAGGTTGAATTAATTAAAGGGAGTGCATGTGGCTTGGTTGGAATGAATGGAATGCAATCTGAAATGGGAGAGCATGTGGGTGAAATAATGAAGGAATAAGTGCATGTGGCTGAATTGGTGGTGCAAAGTGAATGAATAATGAAATGGGAAAGCATGTGCAAGGTTTTGGTGTGAATGATTGAATGTGCATGTGGCTGATTTATGAAGAGTGAATGCATGTGGCTGCAAGGTGTGAATGATTATGGGTGCATGTGGCTGCAATGGATTAGGAATCCTTCAATTTCGTCCATTCCTTTTGCTCCAAACATAAGTTATCCATTCCAAGTCTAATTTTGCTCCAAAATGCTCCAAAATGCATCTTTTTGCTTCCTTAACCATATGAACCTAAAAACACACGAAAATGGCTTAAACTACTAAAACAACTATGAATTAACAATATAAATGCACGAAAACAAGCTAAGTAAGTCGTCTAAATATGCTCCTATCACATTAACCGTGATCAGGCGGTGGCCGCTGGGTTCAACCCACTTGTGGTTGTGCTTGGTACTGTTTCTACAGGTGGTCGATGGTGGTGATGAGGTCATGAGACTATTCCAGACTAGTACGTGATAGCTTCTGGCTGCCGTCACAACTGGCACTGCATGAAACAACATTAACAAAGTGAGTATGTTGCACACCAAGTAGAAACAAATGAATGATAACACAAGACAATACGAAGTTATTGAATTAAGTCAAAAATATTAAGAGAGAGAGAGAGAGAATGTGGTGGATAGATTGCTATCTGAGTTATTAGATCATGCAACTGCAAGAGGTAGAAGTTATGGAAGAACTGTAAGTACCATATACATACATGTACATCTATATGTATATGTGTATGTATCTATGCAGAATGGCAACACATACAATTTTGTTTGTCCTTTTTCCAACGGTCATAATTTTAGACTTGCCTTGATCGGTTGCTTATGCTAAGGCCATCTCCAACCGAAGACTGGTCAGAGGGCTTGTTTTAACCCCTTGGCTCTCCAAAAAATTAATATTTTAATAAACAGTGCAATGCCATATTTCTTACCATCTCCAACTGAGGGCCAAATGGCCATAGGGCTTGTTTTAGCTTGTCACAAAAAACCGTCTCCAACCGAGGGCCAAACATAATTTATTATTATTTTTTGCTATAAATAGGGTGGATATTGGGTTATAATTCACACACCTTTGAATTCAATCTATTTCAATTCAAGTTTGCAATGAATTCTAACTTTGGATCCTTTTCGGATTCCAACTGGGGGTCCTCATCGGATTCCAAATTGGAAGAACCATAGGCGCAGATGAGACGAGAAGATTAGGAGTCTGATGAAGAAGATGAAGCATGGTGCAACGCACAAAATAGAGCAGCAACCATGGCTGCGGCCATGGTGTGTCAGCTAACTCAGGAACAATCTCAATGGGTTGCCTCTGTTGCTGGTCACTCTTACAAACCATGAAATAGAGTGATGATGCATGCCAATCTGATGAACAATTACTTCAACCCCAACTCGGTGTACATAGAAGAGGATTTTCAGACGTTGCTTCCGGATGAGGCATCATGTCTTCGAGCGTTTACTTCGTGATGTTTAGCAAGTCAATCTATACTTTCGACAGAAGCAGGACAAAGCAGGCCACCTTGGTTTGTCTGAGTCTACATGCCTTGATATTCTTGCTGAATTCTGTGACACAATTGTTCAGCTTTACAAAGACGAGTATCTCCGTAAGCCAAATCAAGAAGATCTGGGTCAGCTCCTTCGCAAAGTTGAAAACCGTGGGTTTTCAGGCATGATAGGGTCATTAGACTACATGCATTGGGATTGGAAGAACTGTCCCACTGGATGGCAAGGAGGCTTCTGTGAAAGGTCGAGAAAGCTAAATGTTGTGTTAAAGGCGATTGCCTCGTATGACACGTGGATCTGGCATGCTTTTTATGGAGTCCTTGGATCCCAAAATGACATTACAATTCTTGGGCGTTCAACCCTCTTCAATACCTTGATGGAAGGTCAAGCACCTCAACTTGACTACTACATCAACGGTCGTTAGTACAATATGGGGTATTACTTGGCAAATGGCATCTACCCAAAGTGGGTGACACCTGTCCAAGCAATTCCTGCGAATGATGCCAAAAAGTTGTTTACCTTACACCAAGAGGCATACCAGAAAGATGTTGAGAGAGTTTTTGGTATTCTACAAACACAGTGGAAGATCATCAGCGAACCAGGAAGAGGATGGAGTCGAGAAAATTTGGACTCCATTATGATGTCTTGCATTTTATTACACAATATGATTGTGGAGGATGAGCGAGATGGGTATATTGATGGAGAGTCTTATAACGACCAAGACGATCCAAATAGGTCAAGAAGGGCTCGTGCAAAAATATATGATGGGCTTAATTTGCCTTTCAATCCAAGAACTAGTAGTATCTCTATAAATGAGTATATGAGGCACTATAGAATGATACGTTCCCATGGCACAAACAAGTACCTATAATAGGATCTTGTTGTACATATTTGGGCCAAAAATAGCATGGAGTAGGCCTTTAAGTTTTATGTTGTTAAATGTTTTTAAAAATGTTGTTAAATGATTTTTTTTATGTTGTTTAATGTTATTTAATGTTTGTTAATGTTGTTTAATATTGTTTAATATTGTTTAATGTTGTTTTATGTTACTTAATGTTATGTAATGTTTAAGGGTTCAGGAAGCTATAGTAAAAATAAAAGAGTTTTTAAATTTTTTTTAAACAATTTTTGTTTAAAAAAAAAAAAGGATTACGATAAAAAAATTCAAAAATAACGACTAGCTAGCCGTTGCATTTGAATTCCAGCTCAACTTGGGGCCAACTAGCTAGCTCATTTAGGCGGCCCGGTTGGCCCTTTTTTGTCCAGTAGGGCCCACGAGCCCTTTGGCCTGGCTCTCGGTTGGAGGCGATTTTAGGACTATTTTCGACCCTCTAACCCTCTGGACCCTTTTGATTGGAGATGCCCTTTGGAATTGTTAGGTATGTATTTGGGTCTACATATTTTTGGCTTAATCTGCATGGACAACTCAGCAGTGAGAATGACACCTATTAATCAATAGTGGCTAGGATGTCTCTAAAGTTCTCCATCTAGCCTTTAGGTTTTTGAAGTTATTTTGGTTTTTGAAGTGAAAGATACCTGCTAAGTGTTACCGTCATAGTTTCTTCACATAATGTTATTAATTTACATTTTATAACTTAGTTGAAAGTCGACAATACTTTTTTAACTTTAAGGCACGTAGTATTGTTAAATAAAAGAAAATATGTACTCTATGGAACATATATGCCCAATGATTATGCCAAGATAGATGGACGTTGTGCAGACTCTAATTTGGGAACACGAAGAACGATATTGCCGAGTTGAATGTTATTGAGAATATTGTCTTCCCACATTAATTTGGCACCAATACCAATGTTACTAGACTATAAATTCTGATCGATGGCTCATTTATTCGATATTCAATTTAAATTTTAATTAGTTGTTGGACCCTAAAAATCCCACATACAAGCCAAATTATATCTTCAAGTCCAATTGTCGTAAGAATACCACAAGTCAAGCTTAAATACATGCAAAGGTGGGAAATCGAGAGGCAGGTGAATTTACGATCACACCGTGCCAATAAAATAAACATACATTGAACATTTGTATAATTAGGCCAATCCCATGCAAATCCAAGCATATTTATCATGTCAAGCTATGTTCAGTTGTCATTGTGGACATATCACGCTAATCACGTTGCATGCTAAAGTGGGCCCAAGCACTTATCAGAGTTTGGGATGTGGATCATGGTGTGGCTTGTTATAGAAGTTTATTGGGCCTACATGAAACTAAAATTACGAAAGACTTTGGGCTGCTTCAGAGCACCAAAAGTTCAAGCACAAAGTTTTTGGTTTCATGTGGGTAATTCTAAGAGAGAACAAAATCAACCCTTTCCCTTTGCAAACTAATTAGGATACTTAGGAAGAAACCACAACCCAGAGCTGCATTGCCTACAAAATCACGTGCAAGCATAGTGCAACACGTTCCATAATGAAGAGAGAAAGGAACTTTTCCTTCCAAGCTTACACAAGAAAATGAGGAAGGAAAACAAGGAGGTTCGTTGCCAAAAGTAAGGTCTGTGGAAATTGACCATGGAAGAAGATGCTCTGGGCAGAGCGTGCAACCCACTCTTCACTAGTAAGGATGGGCAACGGTTATGGTGAGCGGGTAACTGCGGTTATTTAACCATAACCGTTTAAGCTTTTACCCACATAAATGAGTATACCCATACCCATAACCGTTTATAAACGGTTAACCATACTCATAACCCTATACTCATTTACCCATAACCATGTACCCGTTTACTTTTTTTTTTTTTTACCCGTCTACCTATTTTTTTAACAACTTGAAAATTAAAAAAAAAATTGTCTTAAATTTCTTTTTTCTAACTATTAAATACCGTTATAAGTACATTTAAATTTTATTTTTATATTAACGACAATATTATTTATGAATATATGCGATGTCTCCCAATTATTTGACGGTCAATCTATTACAAGAATCATTCATGGTTGTAGGTTAATTAATATTCTTGTATACATATACATATATATATATATATGTATGTATATATGTAAGTACGCATTAGTTTGCTAATAAGCTAATTTGATAAATATTTGGATTTTTATTTAGAAACATATGTTCATCGATCCAAGCCATTTAATTGATTTCTAATTTTGGGGTCAAATATTTATTGAAAACTCGAGGCCAATTAAATATATATATATATAGGTACACATCATCTAATAATAACATGTTTCTAAATGCTCAAGACTAGCTGGCGTTCTTCAATATTACACGAAAAAGGGAAGGCATAGTTGCACCCAAGAAATAAGAAACAAGACTTAGCGAGAATGGAAAGAAACGAGGAAATCAAAGGATTCCTTACGAAAGGCTAGAAAGGAGCCCTATTCCTATAAAAGGGAAAAACCAATTCAATGCAGAGGAGGGCGGACTACATGGAGAGAGAGAGAGAGAGGATTCAAGGCAAATTGCACCAATCAGGAAAACTTCTCTAAGCGCAGGAAGCCTTGAATCTTGAGGGAAATTCTTACTTGGAATTTTAGGGATTTCTTTAGGTTTCCCTTAGATTCATTAGCCATCATTAACATCCTTAGATTGTTAAGAAACCCAGATTATTCATCCTTCAAAACCATGCAACCATGAACAAGTTATCTCTGTTGGAACTTTTGTTTTATGTGGGACTCCAAGTCCCATATCGCCCAAACCTTTGTTTTTCTTCATCTTTATAAGTGAGTGAACTCACTTATAGTTTGAAATGAATTAGGCTAAAGCCATGGACCTTGGGCTTTAAACTTGGAGTGTTTGGGTGTATATATTAAAAGTCAAAGATGGGCCTTGGGCCTCTTGGGCTTGGATGGACGAAAAACACAAGTTACGTTTTTTATTTTTTGGATTCAGTTTTTTCCGAAAGAATAAAACTGATTGAACAGTTACATTCGGTTTTTAAAAATTAATTGAACAGTTACATTCGGTTTTAAAAACTGATAAGCATGAACGGTTATATTTGTTCAAGTTATGCCGTTATATATATATGGCAATAAAATCAGAAACTCAACAATCATTTTTCATTTTCCTCTCTCCATATTTCACAGAGAAACACTCAATCAATTCGCC
The DNA here is from genome assembly GCF_041283825.1 of Pyrus communis. Classification (NCBI taxonomy): domain Eukaryota; kingdom Viridiplantae; phylum Streptophyta; class Magnoliopsida; order Rosales; family Rosaceae; genus Pyrus; species Pyrus communis. The sequence goes on along the minus strand of NC_142578.1, from coordinate 12,610,270 downwards.
AAGAATCCAAGTTCGTGTGCAAGAACTTGGATTAGATAGTTGTATCCTGCAAGATAGATGTCCATTTGAACTACTGCACTGCTGTAGAGGCGTATTTCTGTCTTAGGAGATTGCTACTGCAAGTCTCTATCTTCCTAACCAAGTCAGTGTTTTGTGGATTATTAATTCAGTTTTATTAGTTGTTTATATTGTGAGATATATATATATATATATATATTGTATCCTTGTGAAATTTCTATTTGAAATAAACTGTGCAATTGTTTTATATTATATACTTGACATTTGATTGGTTCTAATAATCTCCAATGCTAAATTGATAAGCTTTTAGCTTCTACACCACGCCTTGCTAAGGCAAAGCCATAATAATTTACCTTAATCACGCAATCTTTGAGCCATTCATCCAATTGAGATACTTCCTAAGACAAGATAATTCCTTTGAAGTATCGACCTAAATATCCCCAACATTAGGTATGGCTCAAATTGGTCCCCAACATTAGGTATGGTTCAAATTTTAATGCCTCATACATATGTTTGACACGAGAAAGCGTATCATTCATCTTAGGTTTTTTTATTTATTTTTTATTTATTTTTTTATTTATATTTATTTATCTATATGGTTAGGGCGTTGAGGATAATTTAACTTACAATTCATGAAACTGATCTGGTGCAGTGGCATGGGTTACAAGTGTGTTAAAATTCATCAACATAAAACCTTGTAGTAAAATTGTAGAGCTTGTATTATCTTATTCTTATTTGTAGACTAATAGTTAACAGATCCTGATCATGACCTAACTTTTAGTGATGATAGAATGATTATTATCCTATCCCGACAGTAAACTTTTCATATATTAACTTTTAAACTGTTGCTCATTTGCAGATCAAAAGCGTGCAAATTATTAACTTAGTAATGTTGAGACCAAAAAGAAACAACTTGTTGACTTAATGGTTCTTAATTTATTCCTTTTAGTGTTACTGTACATCATTTTTAATAGTTTCTTCCGTTGCTTCCTTCAAACGGTCATTTGCTTTCAACATGTATGTCCTCCTGGTGGACTGGTGTGATGGTGTTGGTGGGCAGGAGTCGTCACAAAAATTGATGGTCTAGGCATGGTTAAATACTATTTTGTATCGTATTGTATTTGTAGCTCACATCCATGCATTTCTGGAGAATGTTGGTCCCCACCGTATCTTGTTTAATGACCTAGTTTTTGAACGTTGGGACATATCCAACCGGCTAGTTCCTCAGTTAGGACATAGAGCCAAACTACTTAGCCAAACATATACACAAATTATCTTTTCCTTAACGATGAAACTTTAAAATGATGAGATTTATTTTACAAAAACAATTTGATGACATTTTAAAGAATTATAATTGGGATATAAATTCATAGAGTTTGTTATTTTAACAATTGTGTATGTTAGCTTACTTGACTTACACAATCACACTTCGATAGTAATCGGAAAATTTGCTCAACCCACTTCGAAATTTCTTGATTAAATGGTACATAGCTTTGAATGCTACGAAATTGAACGGCTAAAATTTAAAGTTGTAGTAACCTACTTATTTATATCACCAACATCAACCATCTTGATATCACTCTTACCGCTTGATTCTACATCACTGTCTTTGCTGTTTGCATATTTCACAGGGAAGCTTGAGGATGTTCCTCATTTCCCAAGTCAGAGTTAGTGCTTGAATGGTTACTCTCTTCAGCATCCAAGCTCTCGCTCGCCACCTTGCTGACAGTGACATCATCAACGTTCCATTCCTCATCACTCGAGCCTATGATGTCTAGGAACTTTGCTGGCCTAGGAGTGTCGGAAGACACAGAGGCCCGAGAACTCTGGGATCTACGAGCAGGACCGACAGGAGTAACTCCTTGGCAGACACTGCAGCCATAACAAAGAGACACGATTAGTACAACATCAAAAGTACTGAAGAATGAATAAAAGAAAACAAAGCAACGTCAAAGAATCCTTTACTTGTCTTCGATCTTACTGGGGCGCTCTTACCTTTTGACTTCTTGGAAGTGGTGGGAACATCATACTTGACAATAACTGGAGGACCATCCTTCACCACCTTTGGCTTGAAGTGCTTCACCTGGCCACCTGCTCAAGGCGATCCAAGGGTTAGGAAGGCAAGTAGAGCGTCGCATTTAAGGAAAAGAAGAAAATTGTGACGAGCAAGGAAGTATACATGAAGCTGCTCTCTTCTCCTATGCATCAGCCTTTCCCTCACCGCTAGTCTTACTGTTCTTAATGCTCTTGGAAGAGTCATCGAAGGCATTACTCTCTTTAGCTAAAGGGGGCACGGACTACGACTACATTATCCGACACTAACCTTGGATGGCTAGAAAGACGGAAGGGCAGCCTTGGTTGCTTATTGCTGTGAAACTTGGCAACGGCAATGAAACACTTCATCCGATATGTCGAAAAGGCCTTGGAAATACTGCCCATTGGAGTCCAATTGGAAACATAGTGGAAAGGGCAGAGACTCTCAGACGGCGTGTAAACAAAACTCCAAAAAATCTTGCTTCTTTCTGGTATCTTGCTAAACTAACTGTAAACTAATGAGAGTTTTTCAGGCATGTAGGAGGAATGGTCAATAACAAAACGGTTCTTGGCAGCACTGCAAGGGTAAGAGCTAATCTTTAAACCTCTAATACGTTTCCAAAGGAGAATCTGTAGGAAATTGACGCACATGAAACTTTTTATCGGGGCACCACGGACAACTTGCTCCTTGAGGGCAAGAATCTCATCTAATTCATGATATAGAAGAAAGAGGAATAGCAAAGCTAGCAGAAAGAAAAAGTCATAAGCACTACGGTCTGCCCCATCACGCGATGCAAGGCATACATACATACAAAAAAAAGAGAATGACAACGCAGGAAACAAAAGCCTACCCTAGGTAAACAAGCAAATGCACCCAGGGAAAGGAAAATCTCTAAGAGTTTAAACACCTAATGCAAAACTAAGGTTTTAACATAAGACTAGCTTCCCTACGTGCTACCACACAAAATGCATATGTCTTTCCCTACACATGTCATGCAAAGTAGCCATAAAATATAAGAAATCTAGCCAGGGAAGGCATGCTATGCAAACGCAGACGCAAAAATAGGATACATGCAGTCAAGCAATCATGCCAAGCTAAACAATACATCTAATTAACCCTACTTGAGTATGCACCGACAAAAAATCAAGCCAAGCTATGTGACAATTGCACAGCACAATGGAAGAACAAGAAGAAAATCACAAAGGGGAAACACCCAGAGTTGCAAAACCAAAAATTACTGAGAAGCTAAGTGCGATTTTTCGAAGGAAAATTCATACCCTTGACTACGAAGATCGAAATCCTAAGATTTCTTAGATTTGGAAGCCAAAAGGAAAAGACAGGAAACATGCCCAAATTCACGAACAAAATAGACAAAGAAGGTAAGGAAAACAAGAAAATCCATAAGGAAGAGGAAGAAATTTTCCCTTACTTGAGGAAAAAGCTTGGCGCAACACACAGAGGAGCATGAATGAGAGACACGATGCAAGGTGAAGATGAACAGAGGGTGGGATTTTTAGAGAAGAGGAAGTTACAAAGGAAAAGAAAGAGGAAACTGAATTAATTGCTTGTCCTAGAAGGGAGAAGTAATCAAGGCAATTGTCATGAGGGAGAAGATGAATACCCATAGTTCTTTTGAGTGATTAGACGTACAGGAGAAATAAGGGCGCACATCACCATGAAGTCATTTGTAGCCACACGGAAAGAGAAGAATCGTCAGCGAATCCACATTTAAAATTTATGTGGGCCTGTGTTTGATTATTTGACCCATTCAAAGATATCTCACATCCCAAATAATTAATGAGGTTAATGTTGAGGCCAAAAATGTCACATGCAAACCTAACCAAGTCTCAAAGCCCAATCATCATAAAAGGCCCTAAGCCAAGCCTAAATACATACAAAGGTGTAAAATCGAGAAAATGAAATATTTACAATCATGTCACGCTATGGTTATTAAACCAAACATCTATATAAATCACATCATCCTCACGTAAATCCATGCATATACGTCATGCTAAGCCTTATCACGCTAAACTATTATTCATGCTAAGGTAAGCCCAAGTCACATGTCCAGGGCTTGCCAAGTGAATTGTGGTGTGAATGGTTACAGAAGCTTATTGGGCCTACGTAGAGTCAAGAGTATGGAAGACTTTAGGCTACTTAGGGGCCCACGTATCCAACCAATAACCTTTGAAGTCCACATGGGTGAGCTTGAGAGAGAACAAATCTAATTTCCTTCTTTCCTTAGCAAGCCAACTGATCTAGTTAGGAAGGAACCAAATCCTAAGCCTTAAGTTAACGTGACGGTCCAACAAGATGTGCATTTAATGAAGAAGAAGAAGGCTGACTTTCCCTTCCTAGCTCACGCAGTAGATTAACGCTTGAAAGCCAGGAAACACATTACCAAAAGTAACTCTTGTGTAAGACTGACCCGGGTAAGCAATGCCTCAGGAATAAAGTCCAGTGCAAGCTTCATGAGACCATGGCACTTGCTTGGCTTATACCATCAAGGAAAGTTATAGTGGCGCTAGGAGAAAGAAGAGGAAGGACTTAGCCATAACTAGAGATTCCCTAGAAAGCCCTAGAAAGCCTAGAAATGAATCATTCGCCTACAAAGAGAGGTGAGAAGCCTTAGAAAGGGGATAAAAACATCATAGCACATAAGTTCAAACATTAGAGAGGAGAGGGGAATTGGCACTAAGCTAGGAAAAACTCTCTCTGAGTGCAAGTATCCTAAAAATCCCAGGAAGCATCACCTTTGCAACCTTAGAGTATTCCATAACCTTACTCTGAGCATCACATCCATCATAGGCCTTGTTACAACCCTAGGAAACTTAGAGGATCCTGTAGACATATAAATTTCGTTGCATACAAATGATGTTGTTGAAGTTCCTTTCGAGTGCAAATATAAAGATAGTATAGCGGCACAAGTAAGGGTTTCGAACCACAGGGACTGAGAAACAACTTAATAAAACCTTTGACTCTTACAAATTAGCATTAGTTAAAGACTCCCATGATTTAAAATGGGGGGTTTGAGTAATTTTGGAAAAGAAATAAAAACAGAAAGAAAAGGGAAAAATTAGAACTATCTAAAAACAAACCTAAGACAGGGAATAGGTTAGAAACGTTTTTAGGATATAAATCTGATTTCAAATGAACAGAGGCCTTCCCTAAACATTCATGAATTAGTGATATGATCTTTTAACTTATCCCTTTCAAATGCACAACTAAGATGTTTACATATCTAGCATGGCATATAACTAAATTGTATGAATCTTCTTTTACTTTGCATTTTAGATGCATGGCATATACATAAAACTTATATATATAGGTGCAGCCTAGCATGGCATATACTCAGATTTAGCACCTAGAAACTCATTAAGAACGAAGAGAAGTATGAACATCACATGAACCCTAGAACATGGCATTTATCCTAGAACTTCATGGAATCAATTTACATGATTAGTTCTGAACCTAACCACATGTTGCTAATGAATGAAAGAAGATATGGCAGTCATCCTTATCATTCTCAACATAAAGCAAACATAAACAAGGTAGCTAAGCTTGAAAATATGTGCTTGAAATGATTGAAACAGAAAACTGATTCTAGCTTGCAAATGAAATTGATAAAATAAAACTGCATTATAACATTAATTCAATAATTTCTAGGGCTTCAAAGCAGCCCTAAATATCCATAAACTAAATTAAAAATATAACAAAATACATAAAAAGTTAGGAAAACTAGAACCTAGAAACTGCTCAAGGCTGAAGACTTCTGCTCTCTCCAGATTCTCCCTTTTTTCCTCATGTAGTGTATTTGTCTCCTATTAAAAGGCTTAGGACTTATCTAACATCTGACACATTTACATCCTTGAATTGAGTCTCATTTATAACTCATAACAACCAACTTTTAGTATTAGAGTAACTAAAAACTAGCTGTTATCAGAATTTGTAACTGAATAGCTCCTATTTATTTTGTTATAACTTCTTGTCGAACTCTCCAAATCACAAGTTGTAAAGACCATCAGAAAGAAGACTTCCAGGGCTTTCTAACCATATATGGCCTATTTTCGAATTCATTCTGAGCACTTCAGGGCAAAGCTCTCAAGTTGGCTGTTCTGCAAGGGCCTTTTTTGGCGGATCTTGGGTCACTTGTTACAAAATTCAAAATAAGATGATTTCTTCCAGTCCTTAGTTTCATCCTGAAATACAATAAAAACAACAAAATACCTTGTGATACATAGAGATTTTAAGTCAAAAACCTAAGTAAAAGAGGGCAATAAATATAACTTTATGCACTCAACAAATGCATGACAAATCTCCACATGCCATCACAAATAGACAAGTCTTCAATGACATGTGGCACAAATCAAGCAAAGGAAATATAAAATCTTCCTAAAAATCGGCAAAAGGGAGAAAACTCCCTTAAATTCGGCAAAAGGGTCTAGATTGGTTATAAAACCAGAAAGAAAGTTAAGGCATATTCATAAAACAAGCAAGAATTGAAGTTTGCTCACAAAATAGGCAACAAGGCCTCATAATTTTAGCCAAGGGACTAAAGTGGCTGAAATTAAGACACAAAACGTGCCTAAATTCTTCCATGGACAAATTAGGACATAAATCAAAGCCAAATCCACCCAAAGGCAAGCCTTGAGAATCCTATAAATATAGGGTCCTCCTATAAGCATAAGGGTTGAAAAATCTCTACATAGAAGAATCTCTGCCAAACCTTTGAAGACTAATATGTTGCCAAAGCTCTCTTCGAAGAACATTCAACCAAAGCCGAAGTAATTCCTTGAAGAATCAACAAGCGCTCGTGCCGATTCCTTCAAGAATTTGTTGCAATCTTATAAACTTGTAGCAACATTCATTTTAAGATTAAGTGGCCAAGACCCTTGAAGCAAAAAAATCTTGTATCAAACACTACCTTGCAGCACCCTAGAGGTCAAGATCATCCATGCATTGTTTTCAAGCTCAAAACTTGAAGCAATTGTTCAAATCATTCATCCAAGATCAAGTCATTGCGACCCTTGGATCAACAATTAACCATCTACATCAAATTTGAATATTGAATCAGAGGAAAAGTTTTAATTAGAGATTGTAACCTACAAATTCAAATCAATACAAATCTACTTTGTGCAAGTGTTCTCGTTTCATTCGATACAGAATTTTCGTATTTACAGATCCAACCAAGAACCCTATTCAACCATGCAAACTCTCTCTTTCTCTCTCTCTTATACTAAATTGATGAACTTCTAGTTTCCACACCATGCCTCACTTGAGCAAGCCATATTTGCTTAATCATGCTATCTTCGAGTTATTGGTCTAACCAGAGTATTTCCTAAGGCGTGCTAATTCTTTTGAGATATTTAGGGGCCTAGTATGAAATCAAACCAAGGAAGACAAGACGATGTTCACAATGCCCAAGTTCACCTCGACCTAAAAGTCTCCCAACAACTGGCATCAAATATCTTCTAGGTTTTCCATCTCATCTCTTCACATTACATCCTTGGTATGGAGAATTAGAGCCACCAACCTTTTGGTGCTTGGAGAATCCTTTCACCAAATCTTCAAGAAGCAAAATTCCAAGGATTCAAGGAGCCAAATCCGTGGAGCATATGAAGAGGAATGCCGGGCCTCACATGGGTGATAACCTTGTGAAAACAAGGATGAGCTTGAAGGGAATGAAAGCTCAATCTTTCTTCTTCATTTTATGAAAAGAGTCTTGGTTCACCATCCACTAGGCCTTGAATTTCATGAGACTTAGATTTTTTTTTGTTAGTTCATGCTTTACTTTAATTTAATACATACATTTGTTACTCAAATAATTTGTACATAGTGGGAACGAGGGGGAGGCAAAGGCAAAAGGGGAAAGAAACGCAAGGAAAGACTGCGAAGAGGGAAGATCTGGAAGGTGAGAATGAAATAGGAAGAAGCTAAAAGAAGGTGGAAGACGGGTGGTCACCAACCCCAAGCCAGAGCAAGGGGTTGCGGCTAGAAGGCTTTCAAATCAAGATTTTCAAAGAAGAGAAGGCATAGGGCTCGAGAGGGGCCTGCATAGTTATAGCCATTATTCACTGTTTGGTTTGTTTAGTGTTAGAGTGCAATTTTGTTCAACCCTTTAAACTAAGGGTGACTTCATCCTCTTGTTGATTGTCGATAAATTAGTTTAGTTTAATTGATTTAAAACATAAATTTCAAAATTTAAACTAATCCAATGGCAATAAATGATGGGTAAGCATCACCCTTACTTTAAGGGGTGAGCAAAAATGCTCTCTTAGTGTTAGGCATTGAAAGAACAAAAGGAAGAGACTAATACTATGTTTGGATGAGGGAAATAAACTTGGAATTTGGATAAAAGTCAGAATTTATAAATTGACATGCACAAATTCCCTTGTTTGGATTCATAAACCTAGAAGTTTAGAATTTCTACATGGAAAAAAATTGGAATTTGGGACCTTCAATTCCCAAGTTTAAATTTCATATAAATAGGTGTCATTTCTTAATTTATATGATTGAGAGTTTAAAAATAACAAAATCCGTATTCAATTCCATTGTTCTTGTAGGTTAACCAAAAAAAACAATTTCATAAATTCTAGAAAATAAATTCACATCATTTCAATTTCTTTCATTTTAAAATTCCTTAGTAATCTTAAATTTCTTCATCCAAATATAGTGTAAGGGAAATGATAAATGCACACGCACATGTTTTTTAGCCTCTTGCACACCCCATATTAAACACAATTGGTTGATTTTGTTTGGCTTATTTAATCCAATGGATAAAAAAACAGACGGATGTGTGAGAAGCTAAAAAGAATGGTGAAAAAAATAAAAAAAATAAAAAAAAAAGAAGCTAAAAAGAATGTGCCAAAATCATTTCTAAAAGAGTAATTATAATATCAAAGACTCCTATAAAGTGAAGGGGCTAAACTAAACATACCTGTAGCTATACCCATTTGCAATTATACATGTACATAAAAATAAATAAATAAATAAATAAATGTTATGAGCCTCACTGCCCAGTTCCAAATTTTGAATTGAATGCTCTAGATTATAAAGTTTAGCCTTTGTAATGCAGCCAATTAAGTACCTTTGCCATTGAACTAATTTTTCATTGCTAATAGTAAATATAACAAGCACCAAATCAAATTCAATTATTTCATATTAACACTGGCCATGACTAAAATGCCATAGAATGCATCTCTAGTGCCGAAAAATTATATAGCGATCGATGGTGACTCGTGCCATAAAATAGTCATGAGTATTGATATTTCTGTTTTTTGTTCTTTTTTTACACTATTAAAAATCACTTACAATTCTCTCTTTCAGAAATCTTGAAGATTATGCAGACCCTCCATCTAGATTATAAAGTTTCAAACTTACTTTCATGATGCATTCCAAATATTATTTCATCTTATTGTGCTTTGAAAATGTAAATTTGTAGATGAATTAAATTATCCAATTAAGTGTGTTAAACCCCCTCATATTTAGGCCTTAAAGTCAATGGTAATGCATGATCATTGCTCATACCCCGATAAACACGGCCAGGTTAGCCACCAGCCATGCACTTTGACCTGGTTCTCATACCCCTCCAAACCATCCTTTGTCCGAAACAACAGTTGAGAAAAGTATTAATACCTGGCGGCAATTTCATAGCTCGCCAAAAGGAAAGAGATCCAGAATTAACTCTTGATCTCTTCTCCTTGGGAGCTTTTATACCTTTTGTTACGCACTCTCCTGGGATTTGTATACCTTTAATTGTTTTCCTCTTAAGTTTATACCTTTTAACTGTTTCTCTCTAGAGATCTATACCTTTCGATAGCGAAAATGCCTCGAGGAACTCTTGAAGTTAACCTTGTTAATGCCAAGGGCCTTAAAAACACAGAGTTTTTTGGTAAATTTCGCTCTATTTGATCTCACTCACAATTTTTTTGTGTGCAAATATATATTTTTTGTAATGGTAAATATAACGTGACCTGCTGATGAGTTGAGTTTGGTATTGTCATTCTGTTTATCATGTTTACATTGTGAGCCCTTTAAATAGAGTTTACAATAAATTTTTCTCTTTTGATGTAATTAAAATGTGCAATTGTAGGCAATATGGATCCTTATGTCATCATCACCTGCAAGAAACAGCAGAAGAAGAGCAAGGTTGCAACAGGTGATCAATTTCTAGTCCGCCAAATCTCATACATTTATTTACGTTGTAGAGTAATATTTTTTCTACATGCAAACCAATGGCAGAGCTAGGAATAATTTGTTCGTGTTTAAATAAAATTAATGTCGTGCCAGCGGTCATTCGAAAAATATAGTTTTATGTTTGTGCAGCACAAGGGTCCAATCCAGAATGGAATGAGAGCTTTGTATTCGGTGTCGCTGATGGTGTGACAGAACTCCACTTGATGATCATGGACAAGGATACTGGTTCCGCCGATGACTTTGTGGGAGAATTAAGGCAAGTTGTAGCCCCAATCTGCAAAAAAAATTTCTAGTCAATTAACATTCAAGTTAGATTTACATTCGCAGCTTTTCTAATATGTACTTTAACATATGAACTATGGTTTCATGATCATTGCAGTATTCCACTAAGAACAATATATGAGGAAGGGAAACTACCACCAATGAAATACAATGTCCTAAGGAACAAAAAGTACCGCGGAGAGATTAAAATCGGATTCACGTTCACTCCAGCGGTAATTTTTCTTTTTCATTAGTTACTTTCACGCTTAAAATCAAAATATTGAACCTAAATTAATTGGCAATAGATAACGCGATAGCGCTTCTAAATTCTAAATGTGGGATTTTATATTCCCAACAGAATTATTCTCTGAATATTTTCAAGTAACTGTGAGTTTTTTTCTCAGGTAACCAATGATCGAGAGTTGGAATTTGTAGGTGGATGGAAAGAGTCATCATACTAGACTAGTTCTATGTGCTTGAAATTTACACTCTTGGCTTAGGGCACTTCGGGGTTCCGACTCTAATAAATTGTATTCTCCCATTAATTACAAGAAAATTTCATTTTTTGAGATATTTTTTCTGGCTTTTAGTCATTTTTGAAGAAGAGCATTATTATGTTTATGTGCATGTTAATCTTCATTCATTTTTTTAATAAAAAAACAACTTCCTCGCACAACAAAGGCCGGGCCAAATACATGTGCAAGTAAAACAAAACCCTAATAGAGAAGGATCCTCCTTCCAAAACAAAGAACAAGAAATTCTTAAACGTAGTATAGCAAGCAAAAGTGTACCCCAAAATTTCACACAGAGTCGGAGTAAGATCATTACTGATTACCCTACGCGAACACAATCTTGTGGGAAGCAAGGGAAGCACCAAGAGTGATGCAGAGCACCACTCCTTATCAAAGACATGTCACTTTACATGATCAACCTCCATACACCACAAGGGCACCGCCTCTCAACAACATTTTTTTGAGTGAAAAATACAGATGCACCGCTAATAGTACAAATGTGTCACCTCCATTTGATTCTGTCTAAATTTATTTTAAATGATTCTAATGTAAGAAAAGTGTAATCACCACAAACCAAAGATCACAGATATGCCATTAAGACACGAACTCAAGAACAACACTTGTAGCTTGTAAAGACCGGATATAGGTAACATACCTGCAGCACCCGATGATGATGATGAAGCCATAACAGCCTGCAAAACAACTAGCCTTCTCCTCTTTAACAATAACCAATAGCTCTCAAAGAATAGGGCTCTGATACAATATAGGCCATGTATTGCAAGAGCAGTGACTAGTGTTTATATACTCAACATAATCCTCACTGTTCTCCTATTAGAATCAGTGTAGGACTCAAAACTATCCATTCCATATGCGTATAAACACAATCCCAGTCCATGTTTAAGTCCTTAAAACTTAAACCATTATAAGTACTCTCAATCCCACAAGGATTAGGATTACTCAAAGCTTATTGATCAGACTTTTCCATATCAATTCATTCACTATACCCTGACATCTAATTCACACCTAATTCATACTCATATTCTAACATCTAATTCACACCACAAAACAGTAAAAGAAATGTCACCCTCAAGTAGTACAAAAACGTGAGAAAACCCTCTCTAATGGCTGTGATTTTTTCTTAGAAAGGTTTCAACACGACGTACAATGTCTTCGCAACCTTCGCAGTTGTAACCCGGCCTCTTGATAATTATCTTAATGAAAATCTTCTCTTTGACAAAAATGAAACTTGCACTTGGTCCATACTTCTCTTCCTAATGTTACACGAGATCCATGTTCTTTCCCTATTATTAATTAAAAACAAATAAGAAGTCGAGAAATCTATTACTCATGGATCCCTTCTTTCAAAAAAAAAAGTTTGATTGATTGAGCAAAGCTTCGTTAATGCTCAGTTACGAATATTTCTACTACGTAGAATCGATTACAACCTATTTGGCATCAAGGTTTTTGTTTTGAGCAATGTGAATTTTCTTGAAATTCTATATCCGATTCTTCACAGATTCACTCATCACATGATTATATATAATTTTTATCTAAGCTTAAGTCCAACTCAATGTTTATGTAAGCTTCGGACAAAAATATCAAAAATAAAAATCTGTATGTAAGCGTGGACATCGTTTAAGTAGGCATTTGCTTGTCAATCTCCAGACCCTGATCTTTGGTTTTTATTTACCAAAACTACGAAAAAAAAAAAATCCCTTGCCAGAGGAAATAATTTGTCTGTTCAAATTGGGTTTCGTCGAATATCCTTCAGGACAAATTGGTTGCAAAAAAAACAGTCCCTCAAAGTCTTATTCGACGAAAAATACTCATCTGTCGGGTAATTGTTTGGGCCCAAAATATTATTGCTGGGCCGAGCAGCAGGATGTGCTCAGCCCAAGGAGATAATAAATACTATGGGCCGAATAATAGGGCCCGGGCCAGCTAACAGGGTCGGCCAAATCCTATCATAAGTAGTCCAGATAAATAGAAAGGTCGAGGAAGTCCTGATGCAACTAGGATTCTCGACCAGCAAGGAATGAAGTCCCGAAAAGAAGGAAAATTCAGAATCCCAGTAGGAGTAGGTTTGTTCGAGGAAGGAGCGAAATGGGACGAGGACTCCCAATCCAAATCGGAGTCGGTTTCAAGGAATGGGGCACTATAAATACAAGAAATCATGCAAACAGAAAGGGACCTTCAAATCAGCATACAATTGCCCTGCGCAAAACCTCTCAACACCTTGAGATTTTTTCCTTTTCTTTTCCTGCCGACACAGCTTCAGTTTGGATAAACAGCACTGTGGAAGCGCCCGGCGAGCACCTTCAGTTTGGATAAACAGCACTGCTGCCGCAGAATCAGCCGACCGAGAAGCATCTTCAGTTTGGATAAACAGCACTGCGTCGAGGTCGACCGATTATCTATCTAAGTCTCGGTCGAGAAAGGTTTTCGAACCTTTGTTGGCAGAGGTCACCTTGCTAGCCTTCTCGGCATAGTTAGGTGTTACGAATTACATTGCTCGGCGTACTGGTTGCCGAGTGGTTTTATGATTGGATACTCACAAGTGAGTTTCAGGGTTCGGCATTCCGACGGCCGAACTACGTTTACTATCAAGACATACATCACGTTCGAGTACCTGTGCCCATACACCTTGGTCTCGATTCGACGTGCTTATACTCTCACGAATATAATCACAGTAACCGAATCGGGCTCGGACGATTTGTGAACTCCGCAGAATTAGCAGCCTTGTCTTCAGGCTGTAGAACCCAGAGACCGAAAGTGTTTCTTCCTCGGTCGCAATCGCAAGTTAAAGAAGTCAGCAACGCGCTCAAAGCTACATCAACAAATTTTACTCCTCGGCCAGGCTCGGCCGACGAGTTGGCACGCCCCGCATTCGACCGAAGGACGTAGTTAGCTTACTAGTTACTCGGCCTACGCGCCACGTAGGTTTTGTAATTTTTAGGGTCAACATTTTGGCACGCCCAGTGGGACCATTTGTGCTAAACCTTCGGAGTTCATGACCATTGAGACACGGTCTACGAAGCAGAAAACAACCATGGGAAAGTCAACGACTGACTTACCAGTGCAAGGCCTTGGGCAGGATTTGCACTCTACAAAAAATCCGATCATAATTGGGGCGCCCGAGGCCACAAGTGTAACACGCCGAGAGAATGAAGTCTGTCTCGGCGGGCAACCTTACAACCCCGCAATCCCGAATCAAACAGCTGGAATGTTCATGGAAGGGATTGTGGAAGATTGTGATGACGATGGTGGGGAAGGTTCCGATCCACCAACTAGGACATTCCTTCGAAGACGACTGGATGAACAATATCGTCAGGTCGAGCAGTCGATTGGTCAGAAGATGAATGATTTGCTAGACGCAATACGTAGTAACAGCGATACACAGACCAGAATGCTTGAACTACTAGTCAGTAAAGCTTTCGAAGATGGCCAGGTCGGCCAACCGCGGCAGCTCCCGACAAATGTGCCCATACCAGCCGAGAGAGGGTCCGCTCGGCCGCAACCAGTCCCCTTAGAAAGAAGAGGACCAGGAAATAGATTCGAGGGACCAAGCCAGGGAGAAGAAGTCGCTTCCATAAACGTGACCGAAGTCCAGAGAATGATTGATTCGGCCCTAAAGAAAGGGCCGAAGTTTCCAAAATTCATTCACCCATACCCGGCTTATGTGGAAAGGTTTGAATACCCACGAGGATTTAAGATCCCCGATTTCAGCCTCTTCGCCGGGGAATCATCATTATCCTCACTAGAACATGTGGCTCGGTTCACAGCACAGTGTGGGGACGTCAATAGTGATTTCTACAAACTAAGACTGTTTAACTTTTCACTGACAGGCTCAGCTTTCACCTGGTACATTAATCTTCCACCCAACTCCGTGCAGAGTTGGGAAGAGTTGGTCGAAAAGTTCCATGAACAATTCTATCGGCCAGGGATGGAGATGTCCGTATCATCCTTGGCCAGGATGGCTCAAGCATCTGATGAATCTCCAATGGAATACCTAACAAGGTTTAAATCGGCCAGGAATTGGTGCCGAGTGCCACTCCCCGAAGTGGAATTCGTCAGGATCGCCCTCAACGGATTAGACGTGGAGTACAAAAAGAAGTTTCTGGGGGCAAATATTCGAGATATGTACGAACTTGCTCAACACGTCGAACAATATGAGTATCTGCTCCGAGAAGAAAAGATATCAAAGTCACCATCCCGGGGGACGTTGTATAAGAACCCCACGGTGAGCTATGCATCGGCCGAAAGTGAAGACCCTCAGTATGCTAGTGTGGATGCGGCCGAGATAATAATAGACAAACCCTATGTTTGCAAGGCTTTGGCGCAAGTAAATATCAAAGACGCCAAAACACGTTTGACCGCCGAGGAAACGGCTAAGTCATCAAAAGTATACACTTTTGATATCACCAAAGCTGACGCAATTTTCGATCAGTTATTGGCAGCAAAAATCATCAAGCTTCGGCCGGGGCATACTATCCCTAAGGCCGATGAATTAAAAGGAAAGATATACTGCAAATATCATAATTCTAATAAGCATGCAACCAATAATTGTGTTGTGTTCCGGGACACAATTCAAAGCTGGATCGAAAAAGGAAAGTTGAAATTTCCGGAAAAGATGGCGGTCGACGTTAATCCTTTCCCTTCAACAACGATTGGTATGGTGGATGCTCACCTTCCCAAAAACAAAGGGAAGGCCGAATATGTCCCGGTGCAGCATATCCGTCAACAAAATGGTCGAACAAGACTAAAGCTTGATATCTTTTCAAATGCACCACCAACGGAACAATCGGTGCGACCCGCCGATGAGCCGATGATAAGGTCAAAATCCGACGGAACTTGTGGATTGAAGGTTTTATGTGACCATTGTAAAACACCAGTCGAACCTGGGAAGAAATCTTCAACACCACCCACGGCCCCTACAACATCATCAAAGGGATTAGGTCCACGACGTCAAGTGTTTGATCGACTCGGCCCACAAGAACAGCCGAAAGACCAGACCTCGGTCAGGCGGCGTCTTGATTTCGACACACCTTTCTATAATGAGGATTATTACTCGCGCAATGCCAACAGTTCGGGATTACCAGCCGATCGCAAAACTTTCAAACTACCAAGGACATTGGATCAAGGCTGGTACAGTTACAATTCTCCGACTGGTTTGTATACGGCGCTGTCCAAATCCCAAAAACGTCGTCGTCAACGGATAGATTGCATGGCTCGGCGACGAGAAGCGCAGGCCAGCCCGGCCAATCAATGGCAACCAAAAAAGGCCGTGGAAGATAGTAGCGAACGGCCAACCCCGACTATCATGACCGAGTTAGCCGAAGGGAAAAAAGTAGCGGATGCTGATTTCGAAACCACCATTGAGGAGGCTGAGAAACGTATTAAGATCCTTCTCCGACCTGGGGAAACGAGAGCTCGTCTAGAGTACTTTACACAAGAGGCCGAAAGGAAACTTTCTCCGTTACCACCGCGCGAACCGTTTATCAAAATACGGCACAACTTACACCCTCCATTCCTCGGTGCATCCATGGAATACATGCGAGAATTTCATAAGAAATACTCCGCAAATGACTTGTACGGACTCCCCAAGGCATGTCAGGAAGCCCTCGACTTAGCACTAACTTGCCCTGATGCCGAGCAAATTATCCAGAAAACTTCTGATCCAGCCATTAAGGCTAGGTTTCAACATATACGGGAGGCTCGGGTCATTGGTTTTGAGGTCGATCCGTATACAGATATCGACGCCGCCGAATTACCTTTTTCTCTCGAAGACCTTCAGCATTTACGCTATCATTTCGAAGTCTTCTCGGCTGTATCGCTCTTCGGCCTAACGGACGACGAGGAAAAACGGATAGCACGATTGGATACCTATCTAGACACGAGGAACGCCCGTATTGCATATGAAGAAAGAGCCCGTGTAACAAAGGACCAACGGAAATCTTCAGCAGTCCACATCGTCGAAGGAAATGGCTCACCTGCACTCGATTTGGTTCCCACGTCTCGGATACCGGCTCTTACGGAGGAACTCAAAAGTTTGATCGAGGATTTTCCGACTACTGCTACAGAGGATAGTTCTCCGGAAGACGACGACCATGACCCAATGGGCCCCTCGGTTCTCGAACATATGGAGATTAGTATGGTACACGTTCTACCGGCTGAATTCCAACCGAGTACCCACCAGTCAAGTTTCTTGGACGGGGACGTAGTTGCCGAGGAAGCAACACAAGTAGACTTCGTCGCAAACGACGACGACCGAGAAAACCAGAGCGGAGATAACCTCAAGGCAGCTTTGGCCGAGCTATTTCCCCGCTCCTCCTCGGTTAATCTCCAACACCTGAAACCGTTGTACGTCACGGCTCACATCGAAAGATTTCCCATTTCTAAAGTATTTGTCGACTGTGGAGCCACAGTCAACATTATGCCAATATCCGTCATGAAGGCTTTACGCCGTTCTGATAATGAACTCATTCCGTCAGGGATCACTATGAGCAGCTTTGTTGGTGACAAATCTCAGACCAAAGGGGTGCTCCCGTTGGAAGTTAGCATTGCCGGTCGTCAACACATGACGGCATTCTTTGTCATTGATTCCAAGACGGATTATAACGCATTACTTGGCCGCGACTGGATCCACCAAACCAGTTGCATTCCTTCATCATTATACCAAGTCCTTATCTTTTGGGATGGTAAATCGGTCGTAGTTCACCCAGCCGATAACCAACCATTTGAAACCAACATGATTCAGGCTCGCTATTATGATGATCACGTCGGCTACATCACCCTCCAAGGCCTTAACGAGGATGGACGGCCGACGAGAATTTCAGTACAAAAAGTGATTGAGGTCGGCGCCGAGACTGTCCAACAGGATTCGGCGAGACTTGGCTTGGCGAACTTGGTTATCAATACCGATAATTGAGCACACCACACAAGAACGGCGTCAGGCCGCGGTTTCATATACAATGGAACATCTGCTGGCCCATTGGTACGCCATTACCAAGCAACCACATTCTGGCGTCAATTTAATCGAATTTCTGGCCGAAGCAGATAACGGCCCCGTTCTATCTTTCGATAAAGTTCAGGCTACGCCGGCCGAACTCGAAGACCATCGACCTCAAGTCAAGGACCCGTTAGAGGAAGTGAACGTCGGCACGGCTGAGGATCCTCGAACATTGTTTATTAGTGCGTTACTCCCACCGTCCATGAAGGTCGAACTCCGTAAACTACTCCACGAATTTAAAGATTGCTTTGCGTGGAATTATCATGAAATACCGGGCCTCGACCGAAACCTTGTAGAACATGAGCTACGCATCAAGGAGGGGTGTAAGCCTTTTCGACAGCCTCCTCGCCGATTTTCAAACGAAGTACAACTCGGCATTGAGGAAGAATTAGTTCGGCTTCTAAAAGCCGGGTTTATTAGGACCGCTCGGTACGTCGAATGGTTGGCCAATATCGTCCCCGTATTAAAGAAAAACGGTGCCCTTCGCATTTGCATCGATTTCCGTAATCTAAATCTGGCTACTCCCAAGGATGAATATACGATGCCGATCTCAGATTTATTAATTGATGCCGCAGCTAATCATGAACTGCTATCTTTTATGGACGGTCATGCGGGTTATAACCAGATTTTCATCGCCGAAGCTGACGTTCACAAGACGGCTTTCCGTTGCCCGGGGGCACTCGGTACTTACGAATGGGTAGTCATGTCTTTCGGTCTCAAGAATGCCGGCGCCACATACCAACGAACCATGAATATGATCTTCCACGACTTAATCGGTACAATCGTCGAAGTTTATATTGATGATGTGGTCGTAAAATCCAAACGTCGTCAAACACACCTGGACGACCTGAGGCAAGCGTTCCTTCGCATGCGCAAAAACAACCTCAAGATGAACCCGGCTAAGTGTGCGTTCGGTGTTTCGGCCGGTAATTTCTTAGGATTTTTGGTGCACCATCGCGGCATCGAGGTCGACGAAAATAAAGCCCGCGCCATCATTAGCGCCCCATCGCCGACGACAAAGAAACAGCTCCAGTCGTTACTCGGGCAGATCAATTTCCTCCGTCGTTTCATCACCAATTCGGCCGGTAAAATGAAAGCATTCTCTACACTCCTTAAACTGAAGGAGACCGACCGATTTGAATGGCGCGAAGAGCATCAAGATGCATTTACGCAAATCAAGGTGGCCCTTTCCACCCCACCTGTGCTCGTTCCACCTTGTCGCAACAAACCCCTTAAATTCTACATTTCGGCAGCTGCTGAATCCATTGGGTGCCTACTCGCACAAGATAACAACGTTGGCCGCGAACAAGCTATCTTTTACCTTAGCCGAAACCTGAATTCACCAGAACTTAATTATTCCCCTGTCGAAAAACTTTGCTTAGCGTTGTTTTTCACCGCATCCAAGCTTCGGCATTACATGCTCCCCACAGTTACGCAGGTCATCGCCCAAACCGACGTCATTCGTTACATGCTGACTCGGCCTATGGTCAAAGGCCGAATTGGGAAATGGACACTCGCCTTATCTGAGTTCAGCCTTCAGTATGTACCACAAAAGGCCGTCAAGGGGCAAGCCCTCGCCGACTTCCTGGCACAACACCCATCCCCTTATGGTCTTGAGGGGGGCGATGTCGACATCGGTTTCGTCACCACACGCGATAACCATTGGACTATGCATTTTGATGGTTCCAGTACTTCGACCTCGGCAGGTGTCGGTATCGCAATTCAGTCGCCTGACCACTGCCGATGGTATTTTTCTCTCAAGCTAGATTTCAGCTGCACCAATAATCAGGCCGAGTATAAAGCCCTCATTATCGGCCTCCATGTTTTACACGATATGCGGGCACCCCGCGTTCTCGTCCTTGGTGATTCCGAACTTGTGATTAACCAACTAAACGGCGTGTTTCGTTGCATGAGTTGTACTTTAGCTCCCTATCACATGGTCGCCACTTACCTGGCCGAGTCGTTCGACCAAATCACATTTGAACACATTTCACGTATCCACAATACTGACGCCGACGAACTTGCCCAGATCGCCTCCGGAGCACAACTCATGGGGGGCAAACTAAGTCGAATTATGGAAATTGCGAACACGGGTCAACGCTCGTACCCCGTTTTGATTAATCAGCAAACTCTCCAACGCGCGCACGTAATACGTACAAGGGTGATGTCGCTCCCATCCCTATTAGAACGAGGAGATCCCATAGAAGTATGTGCCGTCGAAGTAGAACCGGATGATTGGAGAAAGACGATGTTACGATACCTCAATAACCCCAATGGGAAACACGACCGAAGAACGAAGGTGCTCGCGACGAATTACGTGTCATATCAAAATGAATTATATCGCAAGGGCGAAGATGGTTTACTACTATTGTGCCTCGGCCCACACGAGGCTGCCCAAGTAATGGCCGAGGTACATGAAGGAATTTGCGGAGCGCACCAATCTGGACGAAAGATGCGCTGGTTGCTCCGACGACACGGTTATTTTTGGCCCAATATATTAAAGGATTGCATCGAATATGCGCGGAGATGCGTATCATGCCAGATTCATGGACCCGTTCAGAGAGCCCCGGCCGAGTTGTTACACTCGGTTACTAAACCGTGGCCGTTCACGGGTTGGGCAATGGATGTAATTGGCAAAATTACGCCATCATCGGGGGCAGCGAAACACGCATGGATAATTGTAGCAACTGACTATTTCACTAAGTGGGTCGAGGCAAGGTTATACGCCGAATTAACGGCTAAAGAGGTATGCAACTTCGTAGAGGAGAATATTGTGACCAGATTCGGCGTGCCAGAAACGATCATAACTGATAATGGAACTATATTTACGGCCGATAGGTTTAGGGAGTACGCGGCAAGTTTGAATATCCGACTCGAGCAATCTACGCCATACTACCCACAGGCAAACGGACAGGCCGAGGCAAGCAACAAAGTGTTGATCGGCATCCTTGAAAAAATGGTAAAAGAGAAACCTGGTTTGTGGCACTTGAAGTTAAGTGAAGCATTATGGGCATACCGAACTTCACCTCGGTCGGCCACTGGAACCACTCCTTACGTGTTAACTTATGGACACGACGCCATGTTACCAGTTGAATTGAGTATAAGTTCGTTGCGAGTAATCGAGCAGAGTGATTTATACAGTATTGAATATACTCAAGCGATGCGACAAGAGTTAGAAGACTTGGAAGAAAGTCGAATCGATGCAGTTAACTTGTTAATAGCACAAAAAAAAATCGCCGAGCGAGCGTATAATCAGCGTGTAAGACAAAAAACGTTCGGCGAAAGAGAATTGGTTTAGCAAACTGTGTTGCCTGTTGGGATTAAAGACCCCAGATTTGGTAAGTGGTCGCCGAATTGGGAAGGGCCATTCATCGTTCACAAAGTACTCGGCAAGGGGGCGTATCATCTAAGAGATCGGACGGGTTCAGTTCATAAGTTGCCGATTAATGGAAAGTTTTTAAAGAAGTATTATCCAATTACATGGGAAATGCAAGAGTAAGACAACCATTGTATTAATAGCAAAATGACCGTTGTATTGATAACAAAAATCATTACAAGAAAAACAAATACAAATACAATGGCGAAATCCTAAGGGGTCGAAGGGAGGAAAGTCTCAAGGGCAGCCTTCAGCTCTAGCCACTTCGCTTCGCTCAAAATTATCTCAGCCTGCCGTGTCTTCTTGTTACACTGCAGTTGCTGGATACGCCGTGCACCGGCAGCAAAGGCCGTCAGCCGAGCCTTGTTGGCCTCAAAGTCTTTCTCCAGCTCGGAAGCAGCAGCCGACCTTTGCCGTTGAAGGTCAGAAATTTGACGTTGGAGGTCAGAGATCTGACGATCAAACTCGGTCAGCTTTGCTTTCTTCGCCTTGATTGCCTCCATCTCTACTCGGCCAGCCTCATGCGCGACTTTGGCCACCTTCAAATCGTCCTCGGCTTGTAAGGCTCGCTCGAAGATGAGAAAGTGTTGCCGAGTCCGCTCCAGGAGATCGGTGAGGAACAAGATACCTTCCGGGCTCAGGTGACCACCCCTGGCGAGGTCATTGAGACACTCTCCAA
Organism: Pyrus communis; assembly: GCF_041283825.1. Classification (NCBI taxonomy): domain Eukaryota; kingdom Viridiplantae; phylum Streptophyta; class Magnoliopsida; order Rosales; family Rosaceae; genus Pyrus; species Pyrus communis. Next base: position 12,588,184 of record NC_142578.1, on the reverse strand, counting down.
CAGAGTCAAGGCCCTTGGACCATGGTGTTGCTTGGGAGGCAGTCAGAGATAAGACTTCGTGCAGCTTCACGAAGACTTCGGCGTTCGTGGCTTCTGCCGATTCGGCCGGAGCAGCAGAGGAGCCGGCCTCACCGGTCGTGCTCTGAAGAAGAGCATCGAGGTCCACTTCCCACGACGGCTGCACATAAAAATAGAACTTTGTGAAGAAAAGTAAGACGTGATATAGCGCATAAAGAAAAGGGGATTGTTTTAAACCTGCCGAGAGGAGACTTCGGCCATGCCCTCTGGGTCATTGCTCGAACCCAGGGAACTTAATGGCCGAGCCCAGTGCCTTAGACCGCTACGCAATTCACGCGGCCGATGGAGGTCATCTACATTTGATGGCCACGACGGCGGCCAGGAAATATAGACAACTCCCCTCGGCGCGTAAAATTGCCGGTGAAATGAATGTTCAGGCACCTGACATTTAATAGTCTTTTAAAAAACATGTGTCACAAAAAACTCAAAACACAAAAGGAACAATACTTACAAAGGCAGAAGAGACTTCCTGTGGAGGAATGAGAGGGTCTTCGTCCTGCGGGTGGATCGATGACTCGGCCGTGGCCTCAGGATCGACCATGGGTCTCTTGCCACGATCCGCCGCAGTAGGATGTGGTCGAGCGGTCACCTCGACTACAGGAGGAGGATGGACGGGAGGAGAGTTGACTGGTCTACAACGGCGTTGCAACGGGGCCTCGTCGCTCTCGCTCTCGACATCCTGAACAAAAAGATAAAACAGTTAGCATTTCGACCAGAAACCTAAGGAAACAAGTGAAAGCAAAATTATACCTCCAAAACGACCGTTGGAGAGGAGGGTGCTTCGGCAGGCGCAACCGACTTCCCCATTACAGGCGCCACGACCGGCTCTGAAGCTGGAGCGGGTGCGACGATTGGATCGGCCTGGGAGACGGCTAGAGGGATCGAGGTTGGAAACGCCGGGGCAGCCGGCACAGTTGGAGAGTCGGCAGGAGCAGGCATCCCAGTAGTATCACTGGGGACGACGTGAATTTCCCGGTCGCCCTTCTTCGCCAATCTCTTGACGCGTTTAGAAGGGCGAGGGATCTCTTCCGCCAGCTCGACCCCTCGGTGATGGCGTTTGGCAGGGACCGACCGCTCGGTGACAAGGGTCCTCTTCGTAGGCGCCTTTTTCGCCCTTGCCACCGCGGCGACCACCTCGACCGTCTTTGACCCGCGACCCCCTGAAATAGCAAAGTAATTAGTAACGAGGACAAGTGAGTTTCTTTTTCTGAAGTAGCAAAGTAGTCAACAATATACCTTGGGCCGACTCCTTAGGTTGGGTCGAGAGCGCTGGTCTGGGCCGGTCACCAAACACTTTGCTCACCACGTCCTCGGCCGTGGCGCTGAAGAAGTCGCCGGTGTACTCATCCCACCAGTCCCCAAAAGTGTCAGTGCCCAAGGAATCCGGAACGGTTGGCCGAAGACGAAACTTCTTGCACCGGTCCTGAAACTCTTGCTCCGTCGTCCGGCACTCCCTCTCGGAAGAACCAGAAAGACGTCCCCGGCTCAGGAGGGAACGAGAGACGATCAGGGGTACGGGGCAACCTTGGAGGTAGCCGAGCTGCCGGGCGACAAAATGGGGCTGGTAGACCTCCCAACCGGCTCGGCGGGCATCGCAACCAAGGGGAAGGTCGCGAGCCAGTACGATTGAGCCCCAGGACTGACGAAGGCCCGCGTCTTCGGCCGCGGCCCAAGTTGCCGTTGGAAGCCCGATTGAAGCAGGGTACTCCTGGCGCCGGCACACCAAGAACTCGTCGTCCGAAAGAACGTCGAGGATGAAAAAGTGTTTAAGGACCTCGTCAGCCCGGTGGGGAGGAGCCAGTCGAGAGGCCAGTTGGGGGCCGAGGGCGGCCGAGCGCTGGAAAGCGGGGACCTCAGGCCGAAGAGTGGAGAAATAGACCTGCAGCCAGAGTTGGAAAACCCAGAGGGGCCCATTCTGGTGCGGGTCAATCTTGTTGATGGTCGTCTCGGCCAAGCAACGAAAGAGGTTGGCAAGAATAGCCGGGCTAAGAGCCAGAGAGTGACCACTAGCCAGGGCCTGGGCCACCGGCATATTCTCGACCAAGCACTTGTTCGACCTGGTACAACAAATAAATTTGTTGTACCAGTAGAAGAGGAAGGCTTCATGTTCTCCCTTCCTGAGACTCTCCTCGCCTCGGCCGGCAAAGTGGAGAATCAAAGTGTTATAGTTGAAGAAGTTCTTATGAAGCTTCTGAACTTCTTCTCTGGAAGGCTCTCGATCTCCTCGGCTGAGTGTTTTGACGGCCCGCTCGTCGAAAAGCGCCTTCAGGTCAAGGAGGGAGGGTCATCCAGAGAGAGCGGCGTCGATTGGGATACCGGATGGTGGAGTCCCAAGAATGGCCGAGATGTCGAGGATGGTAGGGCCGAGGGGTCCGAATGGAAGGACCATGGTGTTGGTGGCCGAACACCATAGGGTCAAGGCCGCCATAAGCAGCTCTTTGTCCATGGTAATTTCCATGGTCGAGAGCAGGATGGCATCATAGATGCCGAGGGCTTTCCACTCCTCGCCGAAGAATGATCTCATTCGATCCACCCAGGCGGCCCAGGCTGTGGTGGTCGAGGGCCAAGCTTCTTGAGGCCGAGCCAAGCACCATTTGGACCAGTCGAACCCTTGAAGCAGGGGTGCTAGGCACTGCTCCTTGAGAAGGGTGGTGATGCACATCGACACTGCGTCTCTGAAGAGGGGGCCCAGAATCTGATGAGTCGTGGCCATGTCATTCTCGAAGCGTAGGGTTTTGATTGCGCTCCGATCGATGAAGTCTTTGCACTTGTTGATTTCGTCGGAGAGTTTCGAGATAAAGGAGGCCATTGGAAGAAGAAGAAATTGCAGAAGAGAAAACTGGGGAAGAAATCGCAGAAGGAAGAACTGGAAAGGTTTTTCCTTAAAACAAGTGTGAGCAAATTGGGATTTTGTAGTTTCTGAAAGCGTAAGATGTGAATGGCAGAAATGTGGGCATTTATAGGTTTTCAGAATGAATATCAAACGACTGGAATTTGAAATTGGGGGAAAATTTAACCGGGAAAAGTTCCCAATCATTTCGAATATTTTGGGAACCTGCGAAGAGGGGATCGAGGAGTCGAAAATCCAGGATGCATGACTGCGTGCGACGCCAGTTTTAAGGCATTAATGAGGATAAGACGTTCCAGTTAGTGCACGGTTTTGAGGCCCACGATTGAAAGTTTTAAGAGCAGTGGAGAATCGACACGTGGCCACGCGTTGGGGGCAACGAGGAAAGTGCAATCATGCCTCATAAATGCGCAGGAATAACGGTCATTAAGTAAAGTTCAAAAAGCAATAAACGTTTTCGCTTCTTCAAGGTCGAGGCCCGACCAAGAGTTAACAGTCGGCGACCTCAGAAGCGAGGGGGCAATGTTTGGGCCCAAAATATTATTGCTGGGCCGAGCAGCAGGATGTGCTCGGCCCAAGGAGATAATAAATACTATGGGCCGAATAATAGGGCCCGGGCCAGCTAACAGGGTCGGCCAAATCCTATCATAAGTAGTCCAGATAAATAGAAAGGTCTAGGAAGTCCTGATGCAACTAGGATTCTCGACCAGCAAGGAATGAAGTCCCGAAAAAAAGGAAAATTCAGAATCCCAGTAGGAGTAGGTTTGTTCGAGGAAGGAGCGAAATGGGACGAGGACTCCCAATCCAAATCGGAGTCGGTTTCAAGGAATGGGGCACTATAAATACAAGAAATCATGCAAACAGAAAGGGACCTTCAAATCAGCATACAATTGCCCTGCGCAAAACCTCTCAACACCTTGAGATTTTTTCCTTTTCTTTTCCTGCCGACACACCTTCAGTTTGGATAAACAGCACTGTGGAAGCGCCCGGCTAGCACCTTCAGTTTGGATAAACAGCACTGCTGCCGCAGAATCAGCTGACCGAGAAGCATCTTCAGTTTGGATAAACAGCACTGCGTCGAGGTCGACCGATTATCTATCTAAGTCTCGGTCGAGAAAGGTTTTCGAACCTTTGTTGGCAGAGGTCACCTTGCTAGCCTTCTCGGCATAGTTAGGTGTTACGAATTACATTGCTCGGCGTACTGGTTGCCGAGTGGTTTTATGATTGGATACTCACAAGTGAGTTTCAGGGTTCGGCATTCCGACGGCCGAACTACGTTTACTATCAAGACATACATCACGTTCGAGTACCTGTGCCCATACACCTTGGTCTCGATTCGACGTGCTTATACTCTCACGAATATAATCACAGTAACCGAATCGGGCTCGGACGATTTGTGAACTCCGCAGAATTAGCAGCCTTGTCTTCAGGCTGTAGAACCCAGAGACCGAGAGTGTTCCTTCCTCGGTCGCAATCGCAAGTTAAAGAAGTCAGCAACGCGCTCAAAGCTACATCAACAAATTTTACTCCTCGGCCAGGCTCGGCTGACGAGTTGGCACGCCCCGCATTCGACCGAAGGACATAGTTAGCTTACTAGTTACTCGGCCTGCGCGCCACGTAGGTTTTGTAATTTTTAGGGTCAACAGTAATAAAGAAGCATCGACTGACTTCACCCGACAAATACATCTAATCCGATGACATAACTTAGTTGCGTCACTCGAAATTAATAAAATGAAAATTTTGGCACGACAAAAATTTCGTCCGGTAACTGTTTAAAAATAAAAAATAAAAGTTTGCTCGGTGATATATTCGTCCCCTAACCGTTTTAATTTTTTTAAATACTCAAGACTAAAAAAAATATATTTAATTTAAATAAATTCTTTAATTCTCATTATATTAATTAAAAGGCCAAAATATTTAATTTAAATAAATTATTTAATTCTCATTATATTAAAAAATATATATTTATTTAATTATATTAAAAATTAATATTCGTACGACTACTCGGATGGCAGCTGAGGTGGCTAGCAGGGGAGCCAGGAATTATTTTGTGGGTGGCCTCAGCTAAAATTATTACTACGAAATCAAATGTTTAGATTTTTTTGTTACTTACATAAAGGTATATGTGATAACCCGCCCCTGATTTTACAATTTTATTAATTTTTAAAGTGTGAAATTGACGAAAATGCCCTAGAAGCGTGATTGTAGACTTTAGTTGACCATGTTTTAGTAATGCGTATGAGCTATTATTTTATCGGATTCTCGAAGTACTCGACGATACGAATGCGTAGGTACAAGCGAAATCGAAATCGGAGCTACAGTTAAAATTTTATGAAACATCGAATACGGAGGACAAATTGATAAATTTCATTCTTGGGAGATATTTTTGTGACTTTTTTTAGGGAGCCATGTGGATGATTGTGATGAGTGAGAGAAACAGATGAGAGGAGGAAGAAAAGAGAAATAGGGGAAGGGATTGCCCAATCGGAGGAGAGAAAATGAGGGTGGATGGACCAACCAGAAGAAGGTGGTGAGGAGATGGACCAATTATGAGGAGAGAAGGGAGAAACAGGAGGGAAATGAGAGAAAGAGGGGATCCAGAGCCCCCCCCCGACCTAGTTGTCCTTGGACTAACTCGCTGACCCAATTCTGGGCAAAAATCCGACAATTTTTCCGTCCAATTTCTAGCTTTCTTCAACCTTCCATCATCATCGAACCTCATAACAACCTCCCCATCACCTAATTCTAGCTAAACCTGACGATTGTTAGCCCGATGTTGCTAGAAACCCACCGATGGGTTCGGGTGGTTCTCGGCTTTGAACCACCATTTTTATGCGAATTCTTTCAATCTCCACCACCATTATACTCCCCTTGATGTCTAGAACAAAGCCCAAACAACTATAAGGGCGGCGGAGCACCGAAGGTGACGAATCAAAGCCACCCATTCCTAGGGTTTCAGGCGAGTTCGAGGGAAATTAGAGCTTTTCCTGGCCAAATTGGACTTGGCCACAATTATAAAACTTGCTTTACTAATTGAGATCTTCATTTTTGTGAAATTTGGTAATTTTTTGAAATAGTTGATTTTTCCGGCAAGTCGGGGCGGCATGGTCACCGCGTGTGGCGATGCGTAGGCAAAGGCACCATTTAATCTTCCCTAGGCTAAAATGGGTGCCTCAATTCCATATTAGACATCTGACTGATGAAATTCCGTTGTTTGGTTATATTTCTGTTAAAGGCAGCCACTGGGTTATTATATGATTCAAAGATTCGACCCTTGGATTGTCACCAAAACTTAATATGTAATAGTAAATAATACTTAAGAATATTAGGAACTTAAGGATTGAGAAACTTACGTATGGATCTTCCCAGATGTGTTTTCTATGTTCGTAAATCTAAACGTCGACCGCCACTTAATTTTTAGAAATTGACGGAGATTCGACCGTTGGATCATTCCGAACCTTTAGGATGTTGTTGTAGAAGCTTATTGAAACCCTTGGGAAGTTATGGATAGGAAATCTGAGGTGCAGATCTTCCGGATCAAGTTGCGTAGGGTTGTAGACCCTATCATTAACCTTTAACTCACGGTTGACTTTTGGTCAATGGGTTACAAATCATTCTAGAACATCCTTGGGGATGTGTTTTATGTAAGTTACATGTTTTATCGATAAGAATTCTGAGACATGATTTGATATTTGTTCTAGGTGACGATCGCTTGTGATGCCTCGATATTCTTGCTAGGGAGTTGTAGCACGGACTTAAGGTGAGTGGGTCTTTTCTTTTATATAGTATATACATATTTGTTAGTTTTTATTTATACGTTGAACGAGAATTTACTATATGTGCCTAGCTTAGACTAGTGCTTATAAGAATTAGCGAAATAATAGAAAATTATGAAGTCATCATAAATCCTTTAGGATGCACAGGCATGCGTATGTTTATTGATGCCATGATTATACCTATGGCTATGAATGATATTTTGTTGATTAGAATTATTGAATCGTTATGGCATGCTTATATTTATATAGTTTGCTCATCATTGCTGCACCCCGGTGTTAGTGCTTGCCCAGGGCCAGGGCCAGTCTATCACGTGTATGTTCACCTCCACACAGCATGCTCGCCTTGGATCCAAGTAGGTACTAGTTCTATCTTACAAATTGCATTAGGCAACTTCGACTCGTAGGTGACCACGATAGCGCCAATCATCACGTGATTATAGTACTATTGCGTATATTATGATTACAGCCAGTTCTATCGTACAAGTTGCATTAGGCAACTCCGACTCGTGTGCTAGTATATATTGATGAGCATCAGTTCAGTTGTACAGGTCGCATTAGGTGACTCCAACTTGTGTGCTAACAAAGATTGATGAGCACCTGATTTTACTTATATTACTGTTGAGATTTTGTGATTTTGGATGTCTTGCCCTTAGTTACGAGATATTGTGCCGTAATGAATTCTTGAGATTTTGCAGGCTATGGTAAGTATTTTAATACTACACATGATAAGTATATTTTGAAAACTATACTTGTTTTACGGCAAGGGGTTATAATGTTTTCAGAAAGGTTTTTATAAAACTTTATTTTTAGGCCCACTCACCCTTGTTTTTTGCCCCTCCAGTTTTAATAGATGAGCTTTCTTATCAACGAGGATTCGTGGCAAATCTTGGTATTGGTGATTACCTTCAATGGTATAATTCTCAATCCACTCTACTGTACTTTACTTATGCTCTGACATCACGTGTGAAATGGGTTCATTCTCGTTCATAGTGCACTCTTATATTTAGGCACATTTAGGTTTAAATTTATTCACAATTTCCACTACATTACACTTTATGAGTTCATCACCTTCCAGGTGTCGGCCAGCACAGCTCGATTCGGAGTCCAAGTGGGCATTCCGGATCAGGGTGTGTTAGGTTTTTATAAGAGCATAAGTTTGGGCAGTATTGCATTCATCACACACATGATGTAAGTATTCTCGATTCTTGAACTTAAATGTTGAATTTTGCCACCTCGTCGACTACGAAAACATGTTAGGTTTTCCTAAGTTTTGGGTGGATTAGGGCGACTTATTGACATTCGAGAACATCATTTTGGTGACCGCCTCTAAGCTTTAAGTGAAGAATTTCCCTACCAACTCGAACACCTAACAAGTTGTAGGCCCTAAAGCAGGGCTACTATATTGATAGTTGTGCATCACGGGAAATTTCCATTACCATCTAGTCATTTCTACCAACCTTTTCGAGAATGGAAACTAGGAATGGTTTTGATTCCTTGGCAGCATCCGTTAGTATATCATCTATTAGAATTCCTACAAAGTTTACTTCGTCAAAATTTCCAAAAATGTCTCATGTGATAATTTGGTGCTAAAACGGTAGCATTCGACAGAAGAACATCTTAGGACAATCACTTTTGGTCCCCCAATAGCACTAGTCTTTTCAAATGCATTAGTGATCATTCCAGATCTTCAGGAGGAAGATCGACTTCCATTTAAGTCCTTTCTAAAGTAGATTAATAACAACTTCCTTTCTGGCTTTAGGACATTTCGACCAATACTAGTTTTTCGAATTTCTTTTGGTGATGTACTCATCATTTCGACGAGCATAGGCACAGGTGTTCGAGTTGTTATACCTACGGTCAGTAGAAAACCCCAAAGTAATAAGTATTTTCCCTAAAATTAATGAACCCAACTCACAAAACCAGTTCCTTACTAATCATCTGAAAACAACTACCCGAGCGAGCTCTAGCCTGTAATCAGCCTATGATGGCGCTACTAATTGATAAGACTGTCCAATATCTAAGAGCTGTCAACAAATATTCAGGCAATATGATTTCTGATACCGAACACAGGTGCTAGTATCTAGGAGTGATACCTTTATACCAGAATGTCAGTTTGCAGTTTCAGGGTAGCGAACAATATTAAAATATCTTATGTGCATTAATTAGCGGCACGACTTTCAGATTGATTAACAATAACTATTTGAGCCAACGAAACTAAATCATGGAAATTTAGAAGCAAGCCTTCTCTTAGGACAGTAAATTCCTAGTGGTGTTAATCATATTACCCAGTTAGGTTACCCGAACGTTCTTGACAAGTCATTCTTGTGGTTGCATCCACCGACAAACATTAAAATCTAAGTGTGAGTTAATCTCTCGCTGTTAGAGTGAATCGAGTATCAAGCAAACTGTGAAGATCTGTTAGCACGTGGTGTAGTGAAATGAAGTAATATGGTACGTTTTAAGGACGTACATCCAGATGTCATTTCCCAAAATTTTACCTGGGATATCACCAAAATGTGAAATGAAGTACATCATCGACCCACTTCTTAGTATTACACCAATTTTCCTTGCTTCATATTGAACGTTTCCGACATCACTGAGAAAATTAGTTACTAAAGCTTACCGATTAGGAACTTATCCAACCAAACACCTTATCTAGGAAACCTCAAACCTATTCGCAAAGGCGAAAAGTCAAACGTTAAGGTCGTACCTAGATTTTAACAACTCCATCAGATGACGATTAAAAACCATTTAAACCCTACTTCGAGTTGATGGTTTAGCCAACCAACCTTTGTAACTCGAGCTTTCTTCAATAGCCTAACGAATTTGTAGTGGTCTTACCGATGACTTTCTCATCTACCCTAGCAACGAGAGCAAATTTTCTTAACACTGGTAGTCAGTTTTATATCAAATTTCTCAACTGTAAACCTTGAATAAATTAGTACCTTTCTCAGGAGACATGATCTCAGTAAACAATATCCTTTCTTTTTCCCAAAAAGGTTTTAGTGGAAGAAGGTTGAAATTCTCACAAAGTGTTGTGATATTTGAGATATCTTTGGTCTTGTCGATTTTATCGACAATTGGTTAGCGATTTTTCGGCTATAGTGTCTTTCCTCACTTAAGATCATGGAAAGTTAGTTTAATTTGGGATGTTTACTATGAATAAAGTTACTAACAACTAAACTGTTGTCTCATCTCACATTGGTTTTACACCCTTCGATAACTTTGACTATCCTGAAAATCCAGGATGACATGTTCTTTGGATGTTTAGACTGTGTAGAAACAACATGAAAAAGTATCACTTATATTTCCAATGGTTAGAATTGTATGAAATGAACCATCTTACTTATGACTTTAAGTCAATAGTTACCATCTTTACTTGGAAACAAGATGACATTTCTCTGTGGAGAAACATGTCCAAAATCTTTACCAACCTTAGACCTCTCAAGTACATATTCATCTGAAAAGAATTAGATTTCTGACGATGGTGATGGAAGAACCAAGACAACATCTAGGCTTGCACTATCGTGTATCATCTCGGTTGAGCAAATGTAGTTACTATTTCTAGCAGCACAAACATATTTACCTATGAGCATTCTCAGCTTTTCCTATTTTGTTTCAGCTACAATTCACAAGTTTGGATATGATGTTATTTGCAAATAATCAAGAAATCGTTTGAGTGGTTATAATCACTTTCTGTATACGAATGGAGATGGGAAATATCATCGTACACTCTCGGTACGAGGTATCTTGTGCATGTGGAGATTATTATGATGTTTCGATGATTATAGATCGACTTGACAAGTCAACTTACTTCCCGTTGGTACAGATGGACAACATTTTAGATCTTTTCGTAAATTGCTCATTCTTGAATTTATCGGGTTTTATGGCATTTTGATCAACATCTACTTTGACCATGATGCCATAGCGGCCTCTTTGTGCTATAAGACATTCTAGTCAACTTTAGGTACGTGTCTACTCTACTGCAGTTCATATTATTTTGAAGGCAGGTAGACTATTCAGAAGAATTACTCGAATATTGAAATCTAGTTGTGATCATTAATTCTTCAATCACTCGACAAATACTTTGCTAAACAAATCTTTATCATTGGTGATTGAATATTCCAGAATCTACTGTTGTAGCGATATGTAATACGTTTAATCTAATTACCTTGTATTTAGATTTGATGGATTTGTTTTGACTCACAAATCCTTGATTGTTCTTTTAGTCTTCTCTACATAGTTCTTCGCTAAATTTGAGAGAAATTCAAAGTGAATTTGTTCACTATGGCGTTATAGACTACATGGTTAGGCTATATGGGGTGCAGGTCACTACTATAACTCACAGTGATACATGTTTCATTTTCAGGTTTAGGGAAGTCTTCTTGAAGGCCATGCATACAAAGTTTTTGGTCTAATACCACGTTTCACCTTCAGACTAACAGCTAGTATGAATGAACTATCTGGACCTTAGAGGACATATTGCTTTTGAATGTTTTACAGTTTTAGCCAGTTATGGTAGACACTTGCTTTTGTTAGAGTTATGTGTAACTACGGTTACATTTCTAGTTTGGCTATGGTATTGTTTGAGCCTTGATATAGAGATTGTGTGCACGGAACATGTTTGATAAATGAGTATTACGAATAGGTATTTGAATGATCGAGATTACAATATAGAAAATTTGTTAACTTTGTTGATGTTACCCATGAGGGTAGTGTGTGAGCACGATCGAGACTTTAATCAGACGATGTATGTGTATTTCTCAATGAGGGGCAAGATAGTAATATTGCACCCTCGGGAATTATTTGCTTGCTTATTGTGGCAACAGTGAGTTGTCAGTATTGCGGGCTGCAGATCGTAATATCAATAACTCATTCGTTGGATTCGTTAAGCAAATGGATAGGTAGGTCCATCTATGTTAGTATTTCTAGTTATTTATTTATTGTTTGGGCTTAACCCATTGATACTACACGCTTATTCACGGAGTACGTTACGCTACGAGTGCGTAGGAGAAATCTTTCTATGTTCGGTTTTTTATTTCAGTACAACTATTTTAACTTTACTTCACTACATACGTATTTTGACTTTATGTTTTTATATATCTATTTTCGACCTTATATTTTTATAAAAGTATTATATTTTGGTATTGTATTGAAGGAGAATGAAAGTTTGAGTTTGGAGGCATGATATTGGAATCATTGCAATCCGATCGCAACAAAATGGCAATCCCTTTTATGCAACCACTCTAGCATGATTTCCTCCTTATATATACTTCCTTCCCAACTTTTGGAGTATATTATGTTTAGTAAATGATTGCAAATTTTGGGGACGAAATGTTTTTAAGGTGGGTAGATTATGATAACTCGTCCCTGATTTTACGATTTTATTAATTTTAAAAGTGTGAAATTGACGAAAATGCCCTAGAAGTGAGATTGTTGACTTTAGTTGACCATCTTTTAGTAACGCGTACAAGCTATTATTTTATCGTAGTCTCGAAGTACTCAATGATACAAACGCGTAAGTGCAAGCGGAATCGAAATCGGAGCTACGGTTAAAATTTTACGAAACATCGAATACCGAGAACAAATTGATAAATCTCCACCACCATCATACTCCCCTTGAGGCCTAGAACAAAGCCCAAACAACTATAGGGTGGCGGAGCACTGGAGGTGATGGATTGAAGCCACCCATTACTAAGGTTTCTTGCGAGTTCGAGAGAAATTTGAGCTTTTCCCAGCCAAATTGGACTTGGTCACAGGCATAAAACTTGCTCTACTTATTAAGATCTTCATTTCTATAAAGTTTGGTAATTTTTGGAAATAGTTAATTTTTCCGACGAGTCGGACGACCGTGCTGCAGCGCATGGGCAGAGGAAACATTTGACCTCCCTAAGCTAAAATGGGTGCCCTAATTCCATATTAGACATCCGATTAGCAAAATTCCTTGTTTGGTTATATTTCCGTTAGGGGCCGCTATTTGGTTATTATATGATTCGACGATCTGACCATTGGATCATCAACAACCTTTAATATGTAATACTACATAATATTTAAGGATATTAGGAATTGACGGATCACGAATCTGATGTATGGATCTTCCCAGATAGGTTTTCTAAGTTCGTAAATCTAAACGTCGGCTGCCACTTAATTTTTAGCGATTGACGGAGATCCGACTATTGGATCGTTTTGAAACTTTAGGATGTTGTTCTCGAAGCTTATTGAAACCCTTGGGAAGTTATGGATAGGAAATCCGAGGTGCGGCTCTTTAGTATCGAGTTACGTTGGGTTGTGGACCCTATCGTCGACATTTGACTGACGGTTAACTTTTGGTCAATGGGTTACAAATCATTCTAGAACATCCTTGGGGACGTGTTTTATGTAAGTTGCGTGTTCTATTGATAAGAATTCTGAGACGTGATTTGATATTTGTTCTAGGCGACGATTGCTCTTGATGCCTTGATATTCTTGCTAAGGAGTTATAGCACGGACTTAAGGTGAATGGGTCTTTTCTTTTATATAGTATATACATATTTGTTAGTTTCCATTTATACGTTGAAAGAGAATTTACTATCTATGCCTAGCTTAGACTAGTGCTTATAAGAATTAGCGAAATAACGAAAAATTACGAAGTCATCATAAATCCTATAGGATGCACAGGTATGCGTATGTTTATTGATGCCATGATTATACCTATGGCTATGAATGATATTATGTTGACTAGAATTATTGAATCATTATGGTATGCTTATATTTATGTAGTCTGCTCATCATTGCTGCACCCTGGTGTTGGTGCTCGTCCAAGGCCAGGGCCAGTCTTTCACGTGTATGTTCACATCCGCACCACATGCTTGCCTTGGATCCAAATAGGTGCCAGTCCTGTCATACAGGTTGCATTAGGCAACTCTGACTCGAAAGTGACCTCAAATAGCGCCAATCTTCACATGATTGTAGCACTAGAGCTTATATTATGATTACACTTTGTCCTGTCGTATAGGTTGCATTAGGCAACTTCAACTCGTGTACTAGCATAGATTGATGAGCATTAGTTCAGTCATACAAGTCGCATTAGGTGACTCCGACTTGTGTACTAGCATAGATTGACAAGCACCGAATTTTACTTGTATTATTGTTGAGATTTTATGATTTTGGATGTCCTGCCCCTAGTTACAAGATATTGTGACGCAATGACTTCTTGAGATTTTTTAGGCTATAGTAAGTATTTTTATACTACACGCAGTAAGTATATTTTGGAAACTATACTTCTTTTACGGCGAGAGGTTACAATGTTTTCAGAAAGATTTTTATAAAACTTTATTTTCAGGCCCACTCACCCTTGTTTTTGCCCTTCCAGGTTTTAATAGCTGAGTTTTCTTATCGATGAGGATTCATGGCAAATCTTGGTATTGGAGATTACCTTTAATGGTATGATTCTCAATCCACTCTACTGTGCTTTACTTATACTCTGACATCACGTGTGAAATGGGTTCATTCCTGCTCACAACGCACTCTTATATTTAGGCACTTTTAGGTTTAAATTTATTCATATTTTCCACTACACTACACTTTATGGCTTCATCACCTTCCAGGTGTCGGCTAGCACGGCTCGATTCGAAGTCCAAGTGGGCATTTTGGGTCAGGGTGTGTCAGTATATAATAATACAGTTGAAACTTTCAAATTAGACAAAATTAACACTATCTTATATGATAAATTATATTTCTACCAAATCTATTAGAAAAATATATTCAATTTAAAATTAAAATTTCAAGTACGAACTCTTAAATTCAAAAAATAAAGAAACAAACTCAATCAAGAAATAAGAATAAAGTGATGAAAAACTTACTAATTGACAAGAGAAATCAGTGGGACTTTCACACTTGCAGGCTGTTCTAGCCCCGCCTTTAGAAAACTGAAAAGTTAAGCCAAACTTAAAAGTTAAGAATTACTCCTAAAAAAATATGTAATGTTGCAGGCCTATTTGATTGAACGATCTTAGGGTTTAGAGAGAGAGGGGTCGGCCGTATTTAAGAAGAAGAGAGAGTGATTTAATTGGGAGGTGTGTTTGTATCACCCCATTGTGCCTTTATTTATACTAGTAGGATAGGTAAAAACCTTACCCTTTTAGGATTACAACATTAATAGGTAATCAACTCCTAATAGGAATATAAGATACATTCCCATATCTACTAGGATTTGCACAATCACATTCCTATTGACTGCAACACTCCCCCTTGAGTGTGTAAATACTCAACAAACCATCGTATCAAATCTTCAGCAGAATAGGTAGAATAGTTGATGAAGTCATCGGCACATCGGTTGAACGCAAGTCTCAAATTTAAGAAAGTATGTATTTGTAGCAAAACCCACAAACCCTTGCTATGGTAAAACCCAAAGGTATGGGGCAAAACCCATAGACTAAGGAGAAAAGTGAGAAGTATGCATAATGTCTAAAACAAATGTCAAATAGGACGAAAGTAGTGAATTCAACGGAATATAATCATCCCAGGATGGGTGCCCTGTTAAAACCTTGTTAGGTAGCAAAAACCCAGTGGGAAAAATGCTCCTAATCGTAAGAAAATAGTACATTAAGATCAAGTGAGTATGCTTCTAGATACTCCCATTGAGATAAACATAACTTCTAAATAAGAGAACTACAAGCGATTCAACTCAGATAATTTATGTATACCGATTCCTTGGACGAGCTTCTGAAAAGTAGACTTGGGCAATAACTTGGTGAAGAGATCGGCCAGGTTGTCCTTGGAATGGATTTGCTTGACTTCAATGTTCTGATGTTGCTATTGCTGGTGTGAGCAAAAGAACTTTGGCTCTATGTGCTTGGTGTTGTCTCCCTAGATGTATCCCTTCTTTAACTACTCAACACATGTTGCGTTGTCTTCAAAATCATCGTAGGAAGGTCAACGACTGATGTAAGACCACTAGTGCTTCAAATATGTTCCATAACTTCTCTTAGCCAAAAGCATTCGCGTGATGCTTCATGCAGGGCGAGAATCTAAGCATGGTTAGACGAAGTCAAAATTAGCAATTGCTTGGTAGACCTTCAAGATATAGCGGTGTCTCCAACGGTAAAGACATAACCTATTTGAGAACATGCTCTATGTGGGTCAGACAAATATCTAGCATCTGTGTAACCAACAAGGCGAGAATCAATCCAAGAACCATTGGGCGCGGCAACACTCGAAGATTCACGGTAATAGAACAAGCCCAAATCCGTCGTACCCTTGAGATAGCAGAAAATGTCTTTAACACCATTCCAGTGCCTGCATGTGGGCGCATTGCTGTATCTAGCCAAAAGATTAATAGCGAAGGAGATGTCGGGTCTAGTGCATTGAGCCAAGTACAATAAAGCCCCAATTGCACTTAGGTAAGGAACTTTGGGTTCCAAAATCTCTTCCTCATCCTCCTTTGGATGGAAGGGATCTAGAGTCCGACCGACCATAGGTGTACTCGAAGGCTTCACTTTATCCTCATTACAACGACACAACACCTTTTGGGTGTAGTTCGATTAATATACTAGGATCCCATCCAAACAATGCTCAATCTTCGGGCTGAGATAGTATCAAGTTTTCCCAAGATCTTTCATCTCAAATTTCGATTTCAAGTGTGTAGTAATTTCCTCAAGCTCTGTAGGAGTCCCGATGATTATAATAATTAGTCGACATATACTGCAACAATTGCAAATCTGAAATGTGACTTCTTTATGAACACATATGGGCATAATTCGTTGTTCACATAACCCTGACTTGTCAAATATTCACTCAGACGGTTATAACACATCCGCCCGAATTGTTTCAATCTATAAAGTGGCCTCCTCAACTTAATTGAGAGAGTGTTTCGTGGTCTAGAACTATTTGAACCAGTCAATGGAAGTCATTCTAGAACTTTCATGTATACTTCTATATCTAGATCCCCATAGAGATACGCGGTTACCACATTCATGAGCTGTATATTCAGTTTTTCGGAAACTACTAAACTGGTAAGGTAGCGGAACGTTATAATGTCCATTATGGGGGAATACGTCTCCTCATAATTAATCCCAGGGCGCTGAGAGAAGCCTTGGGCTACGAGGCGTGCTTTGTATCCACTATTTCATTCTTCTCATTACGCTTCCTCACGAAAACCCACTTGTAACCAATGGACTTCATGCGTGGTGGTGTAGGACCAATAGGTCCAAACAATTACGTTTCGCAAGCGAATCGAGTTCAACCTGGATTACTTGTTTCCAGTTTGACTAATCAGTTATACGTTGGAATTCATCGACAGAACGTGGTTCAATGTCATTGCTAAGCATGATGTCAGTAGCTACTGAGTATGCAAATGCATCATCAACGATCATCTCATTCTTATTCCAAACCTCATCCAATAATGCGTAGTCGACCGAAATCTAGCGATTCTCGGGAGGCTGACATGTTTCGTCTGAAACATTACAGTAATCTAGAATAACCTTATGCGTTGGAACAAATTAGTGAGCGATGGTTGGATTCAAACTAGGGTCACTAGTTGGTGCCATTTTTCTCTTCCGGGGTTGTGAATTCTTTGAGCCAAAGGGTCTACCACGCTTCAGGGTTGGAGCAGATGATTAGCTAGCCGCCAATGTACCTTACTGCATGGAAGGTGTGGCCTCCCCACCTTCGGGGACGGTCCGGCCTTCCCAGGCGGGTTATGGATGTACGCGAGGTACATATATCATTGCAGGTTCATTTACAGCGGGTATATGTGATATTGTCACCTTTTCTAGATCATTAAAAGCATCTGGCATGCTTTGAGCAATGCCCTAAAGATTTATAATTCGTCACACCTCAGTTTCAGACTGGGCAGTGCATGGATCTAAATGAGACATAGTGGGAGCATACCATGACAATTCGTGGCGTTCTACAGGAACATTAGCATGCTTATCTCCCCCTAACGATGGAAAGATTGTCTCAACAAAGTGACAATCCGCAAAATGTGCGGTAAAGAGATCTCCTGTCAAGGGTTCTAAGTAGCAAACAATTGATGGTGAATCATAACCAACATAGATTCCTATTTTTCTCTGAGGACCCATTTTAGTACGTAGTGGTAGCCCTATTGGCACATAAATAGTGCACCCAAACACCCGTAAATGTAAGATGTCAGGCTCATATCTAGTGACCAATTGTAATTGTGAATGTGGTTGAGTAGCGATGGGCCTCAGGCAGACCAACACAACTACGGGCAATATTGCATAGCCCCAGACAGATATGGTGTGAAAATTAACTTGACACACAAATTAAACCCTATTTGTGACAATTGTAGTATATATGCAAGTAGGGATCCTTCTAACCGGGGATTAACTAGGGATGCTAATCTACTCTAAACTGACTTAAAAACACAAAACTAAACTTAAAAACACTTAACTAGACCTATATGACTCAAAACAAATTAAAAAGACTCAAAACAGCACAAAACAATCAAATAGACTCAAATTAGACTCTAAAGGGTGATTTGGACGAAATTTAACTAACTTAGACTCAAAACACTAATTTGGACAGATTCAAACACTTTTCTAACTAATCTAACACACTTAATAAAAGGGAGAATTGATTTGGATGAAATTAATTAAATTGGATAGATTGTAAATTAAACAGATTAGGCACTAAATTAGGTGAATTGAATGGGAAAAAGGCTAGTCAGAGGGTCCTTCTCCACACATGCACATATGTAACACAAATTGATTTCCAGATTTTATCCCTTTAAACCATGAATGACAATGCCCCAAATTAATTGTGAAAAGCACAAATTAACTTTCAGATTTTCCTAGTTTCATTGAATTTGATGGAATACGCATCGACAATCAAATTATTCTTATCAAATTCCCTACATGAACTGCATAATAGAGATAAAATCAAAGATCATTAAGCTTTTTGAAAACCCTAAGCATTGACTAGGTATTTGTAACTATGAATTGCATGATACTCTTGCCTAGAATTTACTTAATACAATCATGACTAGTGATTTTCACTACTTGTGAATTTAAGTTCATAACGATTAGGTGAGATTCCCTTATATCCTAGCATCAAATTCATGCATGAAAACTAAGTATGCATCCTTAATCAACACACAAGAACAAGTTCTCAATAAATCAATTAAGTAAATCACATCCACAATTCAAGAAACAAAATCTGGAGGAAATCAATTCATATAAAACATATGCCCATGGCTTTGAATTCACCTCTAACTAAGAAAAACTTAGTTACACATATTCATAACAATTGAAAATCAAATTAAAATAAACATGGAAACAAAACGAGGGAAGAAAAAACTCTGAAAGTCTCCAACAGTTGCAGATTCCTTGCGGCACAAGGGTCTCCTCCTCCTATGGAAGCCATGACACTCCTTCTTCGGTTGCAGATTCCTTGCGGCACAAGGGTCTCCTCCTCCTATGGAAGCCACGACACTCCTTCTTCTCCCTAGGATTTGCGGCACAAGGTTGTAGTTTCTGAATGGATGGTGTGTGTGTGAATGAATGAACGAATTGAATGATGAATGACTGCCTAGGATGTGTAAGGGGGTGCGGCACCTTAAGTTTTATATATATATATATATATATATATATATATATATATATATATATATATATAGCATGGTAAAAACCCTAGGAATCAGAATTAGGGTTAAATCTAGCAGATACAAGTGATTTGGGCCCCCTAGGTTGCGACAAAGGTTTTAAAATCAAGTCCTAACCCAATTAATTTCAGATATGGACCTATACAATCCAAATCCAAGAGGAAAATGGCCAAATAAAATCAGAATCCAATCAGAAAAAAGGTTTAAGAATTTCGTCCAAAATTGGGCCTTCTAGAAACTAAGTGTTTTGTGGCTGATTTTGGGTGTTCTAGAAGGCATAAAAAGGGGGAAAGGTGTGGCACCCTTTTAGGGTCAAATAAGGCTTCTAGAAATTAGGTTTTTAGGTCCACTTGCAGCTAGGATTAAGGTGGAACAAGATTAGGTTAGGATAAGATAGGATAAGGTTTGGATAAGATAAGGTTGTTAGGATAAGTTTCCATATTTCTTGCTCTTTCCTTATCTTCTTTGTCTTGAACTTCCCTTTTCTGATTTGTGGCATGTTTCTAACCTCTTTTGACTCCAAATTCGTCCATCCACCTTGCTCCATATACAAGTTATCCATAATAAGCCCAAAACTGCTCTAAAAGGCTCAAAATTGCCTTTTCTTGCCAACTTTGTCATTAGGACCTACAAACAAACGAAAATAGCTTAAAACACTAGAATAAGTAGTAATTAGCTCACTAAATGTAAGGAAATAACATAACTAAGTAGCATAAATATGCTCCTATCAAGATACCGGCAGTTTGGTTCTCATAACCAAAGTATGAGCTATCAATT
The DNA here is from genome assembly GCF_041283825.1 of Pyrus communis. Classification (NCBI taxonomy): domain Eukaryota; kingdom Viridiplantae; phylum Streptophyta; class Magnoliopsida; order Rosales; family Rosaceae; genus Pyrus; species Pyrus communis. The sequence goes on along the minus strand of NC_142578.1, from coordinate 12,568,104 downwards.
GAAGGCGCTTTATGAAAGCTTCTGCCAGGCCGTTTTGGGTGTGAATATAGGGTACATGATGTTCCACATCAATCCCTACTGACATGCAATAATAGTCAAAGGCCTATGACGTAAACTCTCCAACGTTATCCAGTCGAATCGACTTAATCAGATAAAAAGGGTGGTGAGCCCTTAACTTAATGATTTGAGCTAGGAGTTTAGTAAACACGGCGTTGTGTGTGGACAACGGGCAAACATGTGACCATCGTGTTGATGCGTCAACCAACACCATAAAGTATCTAAATGGTCCACAGGTTGGTTGGATAGGTCCACAAATGTCCCCTTGAATCCTCTGAAAAAACTTAGGTGGGTTGTGAATGATCTTTGTATGTGAGGGTTGAGTATTCAACTTCCCTAAAGAATACGTTTTGCATGGCAGGAGTCCAACATAGGGATGTAACTTATGCCCGTGTGATGATTTGAGGATACGACGCATCATGTCACGTCCCGAATATCCCAAAAGGTTATCCCAAATAAACAAAGTGTCCTAGAACTCAAGCATAGGGCCAGTCACACTTTGGGCTTCTATGCCGCGAATGGTTATGATGTACAACCCACTTGGGAGATGTTCCAACTTCTCATGAATACGCTTCTAGCCATATTCATACGAAGTGATACAAAGAAATTCATAACCATTATCTTCAGTGGTTTCAATATGATATTGATTATCTCGAATATCTCTAAAACTCAGCAACGTTCTTCCGAAACGTGGAGAATAGAATGCTCCTTAATGGTTAAGATAGTACCATTGGACAACATGATATGTGCCTTTCAGTATCCTTCAATCAGGTTGGATAGGCCTGAGAGTTGTTAAAAGAGCTTTCTTGGTATTAAGTTAGTAAAAGAGCGTCATTCATGTAAGATGGTGTGCATGGTTGCACTATTTTCCAGACAACTAACTTCCTCACTAAACATACCTAGAAATAAATTGATAGAATTGGTCACATGCATAAATGTAAGTCCATTCATTCAATTAAGCAATTCGAGAAAATAATATCCGTTCAAATAACAATACATCATTCAAAACAAACCAAAACCAAACAAATTATTCCAAATACTTAGAAAAATTGTTCAAAATTAAACTATAAACCTAGAGAAATAGAGGGGAAACGGCCGGCCACACTTAGTGGGTTCGGCTACTAGGGGTAAACACCCTAAAAACACGTCTAATTTATTAAGCCATAGGAGCTAATGCCTCCTGAAAATCCGATATCTCCATCGATGTAGTTGCATCTTTCGGATGATCCACATGTGCAAAGTTAGACTCACGACGGGAATGATGCTTGGCAATAGCCTCAGGGGAAGGTCAGCATATGCATGACAATTAATCCCTTGATCCACAACAGTAGCACATGAACAGTTCAATAGAAACGGGCTAAACGCGAGCTTTGCCCTTGTTCTTGAAGTTTGGGGCCTTAGAGGCAAGTGGTGGACGTTGCTGGGTCACATTTCCTCCCTTAGGTATAGCACTATGTTAACCTTGGGCCCGTGGTTGGGCTTGTTACCTATTGTGACGGCCACAATGATTCTTTCAGCATTTATGGATGCTAGAATTGGTCGCATGCGCTTTAGGCGTGGCGTTCAAGCCAATAAGTCAAGCTAGACGATTCTTCATCAAAAGCTGGTTCTGCTTTTCAACGAGAAGTAAAACAGAGATCAAATCCGAAAACTTGGTGAATTTATGTGCCCTATATTATTACTGCAGGACAATATTAGTAGCATGGAAGGTCGAATATGTCTTCTCCAGGAGATCTGATTCGGCTAGTTCAACTTTACAGAATTTAAGTAGTGAACTGACTCTACAAACTTCAAAGTTGTATTCATTCACAGACTTAAAGTCCTGGAAGTGAAGGTGCTGCTAGTTATGTCTTGCTTTAGGCATGTATATGTCTTTTTGGGGATCAAAACAGTCGGCCAGAGCAAGCCATAGGGTGCATGGGTCCTCCTCAACAAGGTACTCGGTCTGCAATGCATCATGGATTTGTCTTCGAATGAAGATCATTGCATTAGCCTTCTGAGCTCCCTCAACAGGTTTGTAGGCCTATTTGATTGAACGGTCTTAGGGTTTAGAGAGAGAGGGGCCGGCAATATTGAGGGAGAAGAGAGAGAAATTTAATTGTGAGGTGTGTTTGTATCACCCCATTGTATCTTTATTTATACTAGTAGGATAGGCGAAAACCTTACCCTTTTAGGATTATAACATTTAATAGGTAATCAATTCCTAATAAGAATATAAGATACATTCTCATATCTACTAGGATTTACACAATCGCTTTCCTATTCTAAATATTAATGTAACATGTAAGTATTTATTCCATTGAATAAAATAGTAAAACCAAATAATTGCGTCCTAAAAAACCTAAAACCGTGTGGTTTTTTAATTGATAAAATAATAAAATGTTAAAACCATACTACTCCCTTGGAAACCTAAGTCAGTTCGGATTCATAATTGAATAAAATAATCATGTTAATAATATACTTTATTCTTTAATCGACATGTATGTATAAAATTTGTAATTTAAATATAATAAATTTCGATATTAGTTAAAATAAATAATTTATTTAACATTTATTAATTCTTATTTTTTCTAAAGTAGGTCTTAATTTTCTGTTGGCTATAACAATTAAATAATAAAATAGTCAAATGATTAGTAATTTTAAGCTCAAATAACCAAAACTATCGCTATGCTACAGCTCACGGCAACCTTATTAGTGGCTCTGCCGGTGGCTGGCAGAATGGTGGTTGGTGGAATGGTGCCCGAAGATCACTCAGGGGCTCGGGAATGCGAATGGAAGAAACTGACATGCTTGGGCTATCCCAGCAATGTATTGTCAAATATATTTGTCGCGATGATGCACGCCCAAGAGATGACTTCCCACTTCCCAACATGGATATCATGATCGATTCCTCCTCAGGGGAAGGTTAATGTCATTTATGGATAGCTTCAGTGGCTACCACCAATAAAGATGTCCATAAATGATGTAGAGAAGACGGCCTTCCGCACACCATTTGGGACTTTTACTACATATTCATGCCGTTCCGACTCAAGAAAGTTGGTGCCACATACCAACGAGCAAATGACGATTGTCTAAGAAGTTGAAGCTTACATGGACGGCCTTGTTGTGAAATCCAATATAAGGGAGGGACACTGGGAAGGTGTCACAATATAGGTTGAAGATGAACCCAAGAAGTGCGCTTCTAGTGTTTCCTCCAGCAAGTTCTTAGGATTCTTGGTTCACCGTCATTACTAGGCTTTGAAATTTATGGTTTAAGTTTTGTTTTAAAGTGCATACAAACATGCTTACGCCATTTACTTGTTAAATGTATGTGTGTTATGTTGCTTAATGAACTTAAGAACTGAAACAACATTATTCCTTGCATGGTCTTTGAATAACTATCCATTTTCAAATGGAACAAGTCCTTTCACATACATTGTTAAGGACAAGAAAAAACAGCACCTCGAGGCAGTAGCGGAGAGAAGGTGGAGCCATTGGGATCCTATGACCCCAATAAGGCCAATTGTCTCCCTTTAGGTATACCCTGGAGAAGTTGGAGGCATGTTCTTTTATATGTTTATCTAAATAGTTAAGGGTGTACATTATATATTATAGATGTGTATCATGAGTCGAATATATATACCAGGTGAATATTTTGCTTAGAGAAGGCTGGAATGAGCATCAACAACATTTGCTTACAATTCATTGGCTTCGGTTTACATATTTTTTTTTATTTTAATTTTATTATTATTAAGGGGAGAAGGAGGATTCAAAACTATTACAATAATTTAGGAGAAGAGGAAATTTCGAACCCCGGACGCATGGGTAAAAATTCAATACCCTATCTACTAAGATATTAGATCATATGCATCGGTTTACATAAAATGCTGAATTTGATATAATACATCTCTATGAGTAATATTATTATTATGATGATGCCCCCCTATTAAGACAAAATCTGGACTCTGCCACTACCTAAAGGAACCCTAGAAGTTCTACTTGCTGGTGCTAAGTTTGTCTTCCGGCTTCGAATTTGTTTCAAACACCTAATATTATTGCAGGTTAGGCTGATGGATCTTTATGTCATAAACAGTCTCACCTGCAAAGATCAGGAGAGAAGAACAAGGTGGCACGCGGTCAGTTTTCTAGTCTACCAACTTTTTATGCAATGCTATTAGGGCACACAAAATTAGTATAGCTGACATGAATACAGGTGGCTTTCACATTCATGAAGTAATATAATCTTTTTACTTATATTATTTTTTTACAAGCATGATTAATGAGTAATGTCTTATTCAGACGGACAAAAACTAATACAACTACCATCACATTCTCTAGAGTTGTGAATTAGACTATCATGAATGACAAATTATTTTTACAGGATGCAGAGCAAAATGATATTGAAAACAGCAAGAAAGAAAAAAGAATATATTTACGTTGAATCATTAATTGCATATAGCAGCAAAATTAATATTGAAAAAGAACAAAAATGATGGTACAGGTAGTGGGTGTTGGTGCTTAACACCTTTGCTAATTAGCCAAAAGCTATATTTGGAATTTTATTTTACAATGTTTATTTCGGATGTAATAAGAACCGTTGGATCATAATCTAAGTGGCTCTCTTAGCTAGTCTAAGATTTAAGCAATAGATTATGACACGTGTAATCATCTCATAGGGTGATAGAATCTAAGGCTTGGATTTGATCTTGTGTTGGTTAGAGAAGCATCTCACTTCTCTCTCCTCTAACTGTTATATCACACCAGAGGTGTGAGAGAATAATCAATTTCAATCATCATCTTCGATCACCATTGCTGCAGATTTTTTGCATCTCACTCCTCTCTCTTCACAGAACTCCAAATACACAAAACGAAGAAAGAAAGCCATAAACATTAACATGGCCTCAGAGCCAGGCTTCATCGCCTTAATTGGAAGTGAATCTGTGAAAAGAAACTAGAATCAATTCGACCTATATTTGAGCTTATTCGACGTTTGGGGTTGTGCGATTTCTTGAATCCAATGTCTAATATGGTAGGATCGAGTACTGCTAAACTTCGTACTCCAATTTTCAATGGAGAAAACTATGAGTTCTAAAGTATTCGAATGAAAACCATTATGAAATCTCATGGACTTTGAGATTTTGTGGAAAATGGTATTGATACTTCAGATCTAACAAAAGAAAAAGAGGAGATCGATGATGAAGCTAAGAAAGGTAAGATAACTAGAGTAGAAAAGCTCACAGTGACTAAAATCCTGATGAAGGATGCTCACACACTTGAGTTGATTCAAGGGGTTGTTTTAGATCAAATCTTCCTCAGAATCATGAATGAGGAAAGCTCAAAGGGAGCGTAGGACATTCTAAAGCAAGAGTTCAAAGGAGACAAACAAGTAAGGAGCGTAAAACTACAAGGTTTGCAACGAGAATTTGAATATACTTGTATGAAAGATACTGAATCGTTATATGCATATCTTACTAGACTGTTTGATATACTAAATCAAACGAAGAGTTATGGTGAAGATCTATCTAGGAAGAGAATGGTACAAAAACTATATATTAGTCTACCTAAATTGTATGATCTTATTTGCTCTGTGATTGAACACTCCAAGGACCTTAAGACTTTTGGGGTTCATGAAGGAAATATTTGTGAAAACTAGTTCATTTGAGCAATGTCTATGCATGCAATTAACAATTAAAAGGCGGAATCTGCTCGTATGCACTCAAAAACTTACCCACGAAATTCAAGGCCTAGTGAGTGTGGTGAATCAAGACTGAACTCAAGAACAAAGTGAGTTGAGAAATATTATACCTTTGTTGATTCCTCTTTGCATAAGCAAAGGCTAATCACCTAAGAGATAGGGCCTTCATTCCAAGTTCCCAAAATAAAGAACCTCTAAGTCTCCACACCAAGGAAAGCTTTGATGAAGAGATGAGTGACCTAGAGGAAGTAAGATTGCTAGCTAATTTCCTCTAGGGTGGCCGGCCTCTTAGAGAGAAAATGAGAGTTTGTGTTCTCTCCAATTTCCTCTAGGAAAACCCTAATCATGAAAATGGTTATAAAGTCCTTTATATAGTCCCTTCAATTAAGTGACTAAAAGAACCAAAACCCCTTTCTTTCTCTATATAGCCGGTCTCCTTAGAGCTATGAGATGTTGGGCCCTTTTGGGTCTTAAGTCAATAAGTTGTTATACAACTTATGTTAATGGGCTTGACATTCAAATCTCATTGGGCCTTGCGGCCCAAAACTAACCTAAGGTCTATAACAAACTTATTCGTTTGATTAATTATCATATTAATTAATCCTAGCCATAAATAATTAAACTATTTAATTATCCTTACTTATCTCTGTTGTTTCTTCAATCTCTACCTTACATGGTGTACGATCCATTAGGTTCCTTTTAGCGAGGCAATGGGCAATTAGAACTGTTCAAATCAATTATGAATTGAAACATACTTTCAATCCTCCCTTTAATGATTATACACCTTTAGGGCTTCCACAAACCATGAGTGACAACTAGCAGTATATTATGGCTACCCAAGCTAATCAGAAAAGGTGGAGAACCTATTCAGTTTAGGATTACAATACAATACGGTCTTTCTCTAATACAATACTCTTAACCACATTGTTTGCTTTAATAGTTTATTCATGTCTACTATCTAATGTGATTCATTTACTTATATGATTACCTTGAATGTGATTTGGAACGACATCCTAATTCTCATTCATACTTTAGCCAGAGATTCTTAATCATATCAGAAAGTATTCTCCCTCAAACGGTTTAAAGGTTAGAGATCCCTTGTTGCGCATTCACTTGCCTCCATGGCTAAATGGCTTAACCCCAACTATGTTGTGGACACCCTCTAACTGAGTGACTTTGACATAGTCAAAGATCAAGGACCTAACCATAAGACAACTATGATGCCTCAAGTCAAAGGACTACTTTGCATTATTCCGACCATGAGTTCTCATGTGACATGAGTATGAGATCTCCTTGTTGATCGTGTTCAGTGGATTCATTCTCTATGGAGCACCTACATGCTTGTCTTGATGTCAGTCACACCAATGACTTGAGACCAATCACCCTCCCTAAGAGAAGACATAGCACGTACTGATCTTAACGAACTGTCAATACCCTATTGGCAATCATATGATCAGAAATGTTTAAGATATGTATACGAAATAGAATGGTCTCATGAATCTAACTTCTTTAGATCACATTCTCCCAATTACATACCTTGGACTTATCGTTTAAGCATATAACTTTTATATGAGATGGCCTCAAACAATATTGTTTGCCTTTTATATTAAACTAGATTAGTTTAACTTGTTAAATGTCCATAGAGTATCATCATATGATTGGCTTTAGGGCACATTTCCAACAATCTCCCACTTGCACTAGAGCCAATCAGCTTGGTCATCAATGATGATACCTCTTCTGAATTCATTTCAAAAATGGCTGAGTAGTAGGCCTAGACAATGGATATCTATATGTTATCCATAGAAGCAACCTTGAGAATAACGATGTCACCATTATACATGATTCTCAATCATGTGGTTCAATCTCTCATTTGAGTTCGGATCTTGATGAGATGTTGATTCCCTGGCTTGAGTTATCGCCCCATTAGTGTCGTAGTGTCGGCACACTAGAGACATTTTCTGGTTGGAACCAAATGGAGAGTTCATAAATGAACTTTCCTATCCAAACAACGTTGTTGCATGCTTCTATATGGCGATATATTTTGCATGATGGAACACACTAAAGTCAATACTTATAATGTTTCCACCCAAATATGCCTTTAGTCACAATAAAGAGATATCCAATTATCTCTTCATTCATAATGAAGAAACATCCAATGATGGATATGATATTAGATTCATAATCTAATACATTTACGCTTCCATTGCATTACTCTAATTCTTCCTCATTCTTGAGGAATCTATCCTTTAGTATTTCTTAAATACTTAAGGACTCACTTGACAGTTGCCATGGTTCTGATCCTAGGCTTGCACTGATATCGTCTTGTACCGATCTTGGCACAACTCATATCAATGTTTTTCATACAATATGAAATACGTAAATCACCTTTTGTGTATGCATAAAGGATTCTACACTTTATGCTTCTTTGGAAGTCAAAAGGGTACATTCCCTTTTAGAAGAGCAACTCCTAGTTTGACTGGAATTGTCCTTTTCTTTTGAAGTTTATCATTCAAGAAACTTCCCACATCTATCGTCTGTCATTAGGGATTGAGATAATCTAATTATATCTTGAAATCTATCATTATAGATTTTCATCCTATGTATATAGACTATGTCTCACATATACATTCTATCATTTATAGAATGTTTAAAGTCATAACTTTAACGAAGAAGAACTCCTTTCATTTCCAAAATTAATATATCATATATATGTTCAAATTTAGGAATATGATTAACTCCCACTAATCTTTTGAAAACCTAGTAAAACAAAAGATTCAATTACATCTTTATGAGAAATCAAACGATTTGATCTTTCTTTCATAAGATGCTTATGGCTCCCACTAGCTTGCTAAGATTCATAATGGATAGATCTCTACAACTTACACGTCTTGTAATTCCTAATTTTAGACATATATTATCAAGACTATCTTGATAATGGTTTCAGAAACCCATATTATGTCCAAACATTGAATCACCGTTTGTAGTTAGCAATCTTCAAATTAGTAGAAACCAAGACTACCTCAAAGATGGTTTCTTCCAAGTCAACCAATCTCTTTGATTGTAGTCATCAAAGCTATCAATTAACTATAAAGGTTTCACTATTTCGGGTCAAATGGTACTATACCATTTCCTTGAGTATATGTCGTATATACACTCAATATTGTCATTAGGATTTTCATTCTTATTTCTTCCGAATTAAGAGGTGTAACTTTATGACATAGTCATAAAGTTCAAACATTCAACTGAGATGGTTTATAGATCCTCCTTGACTACCTTGGAGCTAGTGGTGTAGGAACTAGTTTGTTATATTTGTTGATTATCATCTTGTATCTCAAAGAACCCATTCTTTGAATTCCATCTCTAGTTCATTTGCTTTATGTTAGGCAAATCCTATTGTAGGATTACAATGAACTACCCAACAAACAACATTTGTTAGTTGGTTTATAGAACTGATATCCAAAAGTTAATTTCAGGATATCACACAAGGCTGTTCTCAAACAAATATTGCTTATTAGCACACAACCCCAAATCTTAACATGATTAAGACTTATCTTTCTTTCCAACTACATCCTATGGAGTCATGAAAATTTTGGAAGATCTTCTAACTGACAATTATATTGTCTTAGAAGTATATATCCTATATATGGGTAACTGATAACATCCAACGAACTACATCTTTTTCGAGTTTGTTCTTCTCCTAATGGAGAAATCCATTATCTTATGATGCTACTTTCCTTGATATCTTTCAAGGAAACTCATCTAAAGTGTCAGTTTTCCTTGGATCAAATCTAAGGAGGTAAATACTTTGGACATCTTACTCATCAACTTACATTCTTGAATTCTTTGAAACCTTTTGCAAAGTATTTGGACTTGTGTTTATTCAAAATAAATGATAGTCCAACCAAGAGCGATCTTCGGTGAATGTCATATAACATGAGTAGTATTATGTTGTGGACAAGTGCCACTAACATCTAAGTGAATTAACCTCAACAACTTTGTGATTCTTTCTTCTTTTCAAAAAAATAAATAAAGATTCGAACATTTCACCCCTATACAATTTGAACAAGAAGGCATTGGATCCGGATCAAACGATCCAAAGCATCCATCTATGACCAACTTGTAATTTATGTTTTAGAGATCCCACAAAGCAATGGGATGAGTCACTACATTGCAACCTTTTGGGTTTTAAGCATCATTATATTCTAAACAGTTAACACTACCACATCATCTCTACTATAGAGACAATCAATTAGATTACAATAATCCAATCATTCATTAATAAAGAACAATGTTTTGTCAAACAAAACATTCATCCATCTCTTATAATGACGGAATTAAGTTCCTTCATTCAGATTGAAATGTAAAGACAATCTTTGTTTTCCATTTTCTTTGGTAGTTCATATGAGGAAGTACGTACTATTGATGCGAGATTTATGCGCACACAAATTAAACCCTATTTGTGACAATTGTAGTAATGATGTAAGTAGGGATCGTTCTAACCGGGGATTAACTAGGGGTGCTAATCTATTTTGAATTGACTTGAAAACACAAAAACTAAATGTAAAGACTCTTAACAAGACTACTATGACTCAGAATAGCTTTGAAAAACTCAAACTGCCAAAAACAATCAAATTGACTCAAATAGAAACTAGAACTTGATTTAGACGAATTTGAAAGTGTTTATGACTCCAAAAGCTTAAAGATACAAAAATAAAACAAATACGAATGATTAAGACTCAACGAAATATGGGGGAAATGTGTTTGGACGATATTAAATTAAATGGACAGAATATAATTAAAGGCAAAATGTAAATATGAATGTGATGAAAATATGGATGATGGAATAGCCAAGGGGTTCTTCTCCACACATGTTACACTTGCATACAATATTGATTCTCAGTTGGTCTTTCGATAAGTTGTGAAACTCAACACCCCGGGTTAATTAGGTCCGCTTAAATTAACCGTCAAGTTCTCCTTAAGTTAATGAATTGGATGGGTTAGCGCAACGCAATTCACCACATTCTCCAAAAGTCCTTTACGTGAAAAACACAATAAAGATACAATCAAAGATCATTAAGCATTATGAAAACTATAAGTGTTGACGAGGCATTCGTTACTATGATGAGCATGAAACTCGTGCCAAGAATTCGTTTAACGTGATTGTTTATAAGCAACCTCCACTACTTGTGAATATAAGTTCATAACGATTAGGTGAAACTCACTTATATTCTAGCGTCATATTCATGCATGAAAATTAAGCGCGCATTCTTAATAAACATACATAAATAAGTTATCAATCAAACGGTTAAACAAATTGAATCAACAACTTATGAAATTCCAACGAAAGTTAATCAATTCATATTGCAAACATAAACATAGTTTCGAATCACCCCCTAGCTAAAGGGGGTTTAGTTCCTCATAACTTTGAAATCAAAGAAACACCTAAACATTCCAACAACTCAAACTTAAATTGTATGAACGTTTAGGCACTCTTCTCTTCCTCGTTGTTGTAGCACAAGGTCTAAGGAGATGTTTAGGGCTTTAGGTGTATGTGGAATGGAGTGGGGAATGGTTGGAATGGCTGCAATGAAGGAGAAGAATGCTGAAAAACTGGAGTGGATATGCACGGCACAAAGGTGTGTTTTTGTTGTGTGTTGTGTATGAATTTCTGTGGTGAATGGAATGTGTATGAATGAATGAATTTCTCAATGAATACATGGGTTTTTATAGGGGGAATGGGAGAATATGTTGATGATTGTTTAAGAGTGCATGTGGCTCTTATGATTGAGAATGCATGTGGCTGAAATAATGATGGAAAAACAGCTAGGAAAAGAATGATTAAAGAGGGAATGCATGTGGAATTGCAAGGGGGAAAGCTGGAATTGAATGGTTATGCACGGCATGGGTAGTTTTTGGTGCATGTGGCTGCAATGTTGTGCAATGATGAAAGGCAAAGTGCATGTGCAATGTTGGAGGATGAATGTGTGATGGTGTGATTGAATGATTTAAAGGGGCATGTGGGTGAATTAAAGGATGGAATGCATGTGAATTAGGTTGCAAAGAGAAGGAGAAAAGCTGGAAAATGGAATGGGATACACGGCAAGGTGTGTTTGGTGTTGGAAATGCATGTGTTTGCATGTGAATTAAAACTAGAGTGAATGATGATGAATGCATGTGGATTAAAGAGGGAGAATTTGGTGTAATGATGAAGTGTGTGTGGATGGTGGTTTTGCATGGCTTTGATGGATTGTTTGATTGGGCTAGAGGTTTTGCATGGCTCAAAGGATTGTTTGATTTGGCTAGGCCCTTTGTTTTATGTCCAAAGTGCATACAAGGCCTTCAAATTCGTCCAACACATTGGCTCCAAGCATATGCTATCCATTCCAAGCCCAATTTTGCTCCAAAATGCATCTTTTTGCTTCCTTAGCCATATGAACCTAAAAACACACGAAAATGGCTTAAACTACTAAAACAACTAGGAATTAACAATATAAATGAACGAAAACAAGCTAAGTAAGTCGCCTAAATATGCTCCTATCAAATTCCCCCACACTTAGCTTTTGCTAGTCCTCGAGCAAAACAAAACAAAAGAAACCAAAAACAAAACAAAACGAACAAAACACAACCTACACCTTCCAACAATCGTCTCAGGGATTTCCAATGCACATGACAAGTTAAAAATCATTATTCCCACAGATTTTAGCCATCTTTACACTTAAGTACATTGTTACTCATAGTCACCACATACTAGTTCACAATTAAGCATTTAAAACCATGATTTGAATGTAGTAACATGCCTTAGCGAATTTGCTCAATTCCTTACAAGATATGCACTCAATTTTCACTCAGATTTTCTAACTACACACCCTAATCTAGTTACATGTGAGAAGATTGATGTAAACATGAAAACGAACACTCACATATATATATCATAAAGAGAGCAATTTCTGGAATTAATAAGTATGTTTAGGTATGATCTCATGAATGGAATGCTCCTACTTAGATGTGAGAACCAGTGACACCATATGCTCATACCAAGTTCAAACTCCACAAATTGAAACACATAACGATCAAGATAGAAGTCAAAGGGGTGTAACGGGGCTAGGGTATTGGCTAACAATGAAAGGTGAAGGATAAACAAACATTCTTAAAGCAATAGTGAGCAAAGTATTGAATTAGGCACTTAGAATTCCCTTTTGAATGAAAACTCAACTTTTGAACAACAAGGGGGAACAAGTTCTTTTTCCTTTCTTTTCTGTTTTTTTTTTTTTTTTTTTTTTTTTTTTTTTTTTTTTTTTTTGAATCTCAAAACATACATAAACGCTTAAGAACAAAACATTCTCTCCCCCACACTCAATTTCTTTCATAATGTACTCAAAAGGAATTCATTTAAATCATGCTCACTATCTTTTAAGAACAAGGGTGTGGACTGTCCTATACTAGGCTAGGTGAGGATAATGTGGTTAAACAAAGAATAAAGGCTAAACAAGGCCCAACGGGGTTAAAACTTACAACAAATACGAAATATGGGAAGTAAGGCTATTTGGCTATGGTGGCAACTACACAACTTCATCTTGATATATGTTATGCAATTCAATGTCATGCTTTGAATGAACAGATATAAGTTCTAGCATTTAGTTCTATCATGATACAATTGCATTCTAAGTAGCAACCAAGCAAGGAATAATGAGATCATGCAACAACTTTAGAAAACAAAGAATCACAGAAAATAACTCTCCAAAGAAGGTAATGGCTCGAGTCTCACAGGGTTGTAGCGTTTGTTTGAGTTCCTTCCTTCAAGCATGTTACAAAAACGAATTTTTTTTTTTTTATGATTGCATGTGAAGTCATACATTATAACCATAACCAAGCATATACCAAGAGTAAATCAAACTTTTCTCTATGTTTATAACTCTTTTTAACAGTCATGCAATTACAAACCAAATCCTTATCATTGTGTTGAAAGGTACCCTAAGACACAAACACACAAAAACGACTCAAAACACTCTTTTTAGGCTTTTCAAAACATGTTTTTTCAAATTTTTATGTGATTTTCGGAGTTATAAAACAACAAATACTAAAACACTATAAAACAGCTTAAAAACGTTTTAAAACAGCAAGGAACAACATTTGAAGTTATGGGTGATAAAATCCCACGAATTTGCATCAAATATACTTAGTTACCCCCCCCCCCCCCCACACTTAAATCAAACATTGTCCTCAATGTTTTAAGCATAGATTCACACAAAGCATAAGTAAATACACAAAAAACACTTAAACATACTAAACATGGCAGAATGTAACTAACAAAGAGAAGAGTTTAGAGACGCAAATCTGGTTATGGAGTGTAAATTCCATCTTCTCTTTGGTGATTGCATTGAGGCATTGATCTTGGTGATTCCACAGGCTTACTCTTGAACTGGTTCTCCCATCGTTGATTTTCCTTTGTGCTACTCTTGAACTAGGCAGCAGGATTCATTTGGGTCTCCCCCGAAGGTCTTAGCTTCCTCCTTTTATCTGTTTCTTTGTTCAATCTTTCCAATTCGTATTGAAAAGGGTTAGAGGATAGCTCAGCATTTGCAGTTGTTGCTTGTCTCCACATGCTTCAATGTATCATTTTCACTTGCCTTACTTGCTCCGTTGAAGATGACTACTCGAGAGCAACGCTAGGTAAGCAACCAGGAATAGATTCCAGGTAGTTGGCTCCAGATCGAAAGACTGACTCCAAGTGCCGGCTGATTGCTTCTTTCACTTTGCCATGCGAGTAAGAACAAAGACAAAGAAAAAGACAGGGAAAGAGCATGATATGAGATACTTTTGCTTTTGACCTTGATGATATGAGATACCTTTGCTTTTGAAGAAGCGGTGAATGAATCAGCACACTTCAATCTAGCGTTTCCTCCTGGGTCATCTGTACTCCAGGCATCTGGTATCATCTTTGGGGAAGAAGAGGAATTTGAGTATTTCGAAAGGCTTTGATGGGAGTGCGCCCTCGGAGGTGAGGAAAAGTTGGGCATTTTCTTCAGGTCTGCCATGCCACAAAAGATGAAGGTCGACATATATAGAGATAATATCAAGTGGTGGTACTGTTCTTTTACCCTTGTCGACAAACATCTCTTCGATCCCGCAAATCCGGCTTTTTGAAATAGTGGCGCCTCTTCGATTTCTGAATACGCCTCTTCGATTTCTGAGCAGGCGCCCCTTCGCTTTCTGAACGACACGTAGTAGTGCGGATGCGACTCCTTTTGACAAAGCTGCACGCGTCCTCTGAAAAGCAGAGAAAGCGTCGCCGAACTTTGCGCTTGTCGGCTAAAGATGTGTAGTTGCGATGATGGCCTCCACGTGTTTTCTGAAAAGAAGAAATCTTTTGACAAAGTTGAACGCGTCTTCTGAAAAGCCGAGAAAGCGTCGCCTAAATTACGCCGGAAATTCCGGCTTTTTGAATCGGTGGACGCGTCGCCTTGGCTTTTTATAGAGGTATCGATCACCGCCAACATACACACTCTGAAGATTTCCCATTCTTGAACATCGTCTCCGGCCCTTTGAAATTTTAACTCCATCCACCCCTTCTCTTTGAACACTTTTGAAAAATGGCAAACCCATCGAACCTTAGCTTAGAATTGAGTCTCAGCAGTGATACGGGCGCGCCGCGTCAAGGTAACGTATGGCGCCCTTCTTTCTTATCTTCTAACGGTCCTCTTACAGGTGAAGACTCCGTGATGCAGGACGCCACAACAGCTACAATAGTAGCTAGGAACCTCCTCACTCCAAAAGATAGTAGGCTGCTGTCAGGACGGTCCGATGAGTTGGCCGTTCAAGAGTCCCTCGCTCTTAGTGTTCAGTGTGCAAGCTCTGTGTCCAACATGGGCCAACGCCTGCTTGCCCACTCCCGTCAGGTGGAATCATTGATGGCAGAGGTGGAAAGTCTTAAGCAAGAGATCCAGCAGCTTAAGTACGAGAATAGAAGTTTGCATGTGCTTGCAAATAACTATTCGTCGGGCATGAAGAAGAAGCTTGATGAGCTGCAAGAATCTGAGGGTCGAATTCAAAGTGACCGTCAAAGGCTTGCGGCTTATCTCCAGAGGCACCTTTTTCCTGGGTCATCCAGCGTTTGGCCAAGTATTGAGGCCTGGAATGCTCTAGCTCCAATGTCTTCCGCCCCGATGCCTTCCGCTTCAAGAGTTTTGCCAAGTAGTGGGGCCTCAAGCAAACAACCTTTGTGAAAGTTACATTCTTTTGCCATGTTTTTTTTTTTTTTTTTTTTTTTGTAAACAAATTGAAGGTCAGTGGACAGCTTTATTTTATTCAGTGTATTGGGTTGCCTCCCAAGTAGCGCTTTCTTTATCGTCTTGCAGCCGGACGATGGTATGCTCATTCCTCACTTAAGGCCCACGGCATGGAGGGGTCTCCTCCACAACATGATCCTTCATTTCTATGCCATTTGTAATGACCGTTTCTAGTGCATCACCATGTAATTGATCAATGTGTGCCTGCGCCAAAGAATCAAGAATATCAATAGAGAAACATGAATGATCATCATTAGGAAATCTCATAGTTTCAGAAATATTAAAATCAATCACTTCCCCGTCGAATTCCATTGTTAAAGTGCCTTTAAACACGTCTATCTTAGTACGGGCCGTCTTCATGAATGGCCTCCCAAGAAGAATTGGCAAGGATGGAGCATGGGTGGTTTCCTCCATTTCAAGGACATAGAAATCCGCCGGGAAGATCAAATTATTCACCTGCACTAAGACATCTTCCAATACGCCCTTTGGATAGGCATTAGATCTATCGGCCAACTGAATAATCACACCATCATTTTTCAATTCACCAAGGTTCATTGAGGCATAAATAGAGTATGGCATGACGTTAATTGAAGCTCCTAAGTCTAACATAGCATGTTCAAACTTAGTTTGACCAATAATACAAGGGATTGTAAAGCTACCTGGATCTTTGCACTTTGGTGGTAACTTTCTTTGTAAAATAGCGGAAACGTTCTCACTTACCCTTACCACCTCCTTGTTTGAAATCCTCTTCCTCGTTGTGTAAAGCTCTTTTAATAACTTGGCATACTTAGGGACTTGCTTGATTGCATCAAGGAGCGGAATGTTGACTTGAACTTTCCTAAAGGTTTCCAGAATGTCTTTCTCCTGCTCCTCCTTCTTTGTTTGCATAAACCTGCCAGGAAAAGGCACGTTTGCTGGAATCACATTAGAAACAATTGATTTTGGACCTACCTTTGTCGTGGCTTTGCCCTTGCTCTCTTCCTCTTTCAACAACCTTTCATCATCTTCTTGGCTGGATTTTGGTGGTTGTGAGGTGGTTCCAACTTCCTTGCCACTTCTTAAGGTGATTGCATTGGCGGTTTCGAAACCACCCTTTGGATTGACTACCGTAGTGCTTGGTAACTTACCATTTTCACGGAATTGTCCCAAAAATTCGGCCATTTCGCCCATTTGCTTCTTTAGCTCATTAACCTCCTTTGCTTGGTTCTGCATTCACTGCACCATTGTGGTTATGTTTTATCGTCATTCATAGACGTACCTGAGTTGGTTTGGGATGATTGTGCTTGAGGAGGTGGTTGTGGTGCCATTGGCCTTGGAAAGAAACCTGGGGGTTGTCGGAATCCACTTTGTTAGGCAGGTTGTTGTGCATCTCTCCATCTGAAATTTGGGTGGTCTCTCCAACCTGGATTATAAGTGTTAGAATATGGATCATTCCTCGGTTGGTTTTGATTCCCATAGCCCATGGCATTGGCTGATTCCCATCCTCCGTTCTCAATTAATTGAGGGCATTGATCAGATTGGTGTCCTTGAATGGAGCATACACCACAAATTGTAGCTCCTTGCGCTTTGGGGCCCTCCACAAACTGCGACAACATAGATGTAAGGTTAGCCATTTGGGATTGTAACTCAGAAATAGAACTTACCTCATTTACATGATGTGGCCGTGGGGTGTCTCTCTGCCCAACACCTTCATATTGTTGTGCATTGAGTGCTCGATTAGCAATGAGAGTTTTGGCATCCCTAGGTGTCTTGTCCACTAGAGCTCCTCCCGCGGATGCATCCAACATTTGCCGTTCAAGTGGTAGAAGACCTTCGTAAAAGTATTGAAGGAGAAGCTCTTCCTTCATTTGATGTTGAGGACATGATGCAACAAGGGCTTTAAAACGCTCGTAGTATGCCGAAAAAGATTCTCCTTGACTTTGTTGGATTCCGCTAATTTTCTTCCTCAAGAGAATGATTTTTGAAGTAGGGAAGAACTTTTCCAAGAACGCTCTCTTCATGCTTTCCCAAGAAGTAACGGTCTCGGGTGCCAATTCATAAAGCCAATCCTTAGCCTTTTCCACAAGAGAGAATGGAAAAGCTTTTATCATCAGAATGTTCCCATCGACATTTATGGGTGTCATGCTCGAACAAACAACCTCGAACTCCTTGAGATGCTTGTTGGGATCTTCCATGGAAAGCTCATGGTATTTCGGAATGTGGTGCAACAAGCTTGACTTCAACTCGAATTCATCGGTCTTGCCTTGGGCAGCCGCGGGGTATTAAATGCAAAGAGGGGCTGCATTGGCCAAACCCGAGGCAGAAAGCTCTTTGATGGTTCGATTGTCCACGGCCATGGTTGGTACTTCCTCTTTAACCCAATCCGTGGCTTCCTCTTCTACTTCAGGTTCGGGACTAGGAGGATTAGACTCTTGCAATTTCTTGTTCCTTCTCAAAGTCCTCTCGAAATCACCGTCAAAGTCAGAGATATGCTTACGAAAAGGTTGTGAGCTACGGGTCATAAACTAGTACCTACACACAAAAGTAAACAAGATAAGTAACCAACTTAATAGACTTGGCACAAGTAAGAAAACAAGTTGCCACACACGGCACAAAAACAAAACACATACACACGGTGCAAAAATTAAAACAAAACAGAAACTAAACAATTTAAACAAGACTCAAGACAAGGGATTAGCAACTTTGCCAATCCCCGGCAACGGCGCCAAAATTTGATGCGAGATTTATGCGCACACAAATTAAACCCTATTTGTGACAATTGTAGTAATGATGTAAGTAGGGATCGTTCTAACCGGGGATTAACTAGGGGTGCTAATCTATTTTGAATTGACGTGAAAACACAAAAACTAAATGTAAAGACTCTTAACAAGACTACTATGACTCAGAATAGCTTTGAAAAACTCAAACTGCCTAAAACAATCAAATTGACTCAAATAGAAACTAGAACTTGATTTAGACGAATTTGAAAGTGTTTATGACTCCAAAAGCTTAAAGATACAAAAATAAAACAAATACGAATGATTAAGACTCAACGAAATATGGGGGAAATGTGTTTGGACGATATTAAATTAAATGGACAGAATATAATTAAAGGCAAAATGTAAATATGAATGTGATGAAAATATGGATGATGGAATAGCCAAGGGGTTCTTCTCCACACATGTTACACTTGCATACAATATTGATTCTCAGTTGGTCTTTCGATAAGTTGTGAAACTCAACACCCCAGGTTAATTAGGTCCGCTTAAATTAACCGTCAAGTTCTCCTTAAGTTAATGAATTGGATGGGTTAGCGCAACGCAATTCACCACATTCTCCAAAAGTCCTTTACGTGAAAAGCACAATAAAGATACAATCAAAGATCATTAAGCATTATGAAAACTATAAGTGTTGACGAGGCATTCGTTACTATGATGAGCATGAAACTCGTGCCAAGAATTCGTTTAACGTGATTGTTTATAAGCAACCTCCACTACTTGTGAATATAAGTTCATAACGATTAGGTGAAACTCACTTATATTCTAGCGTCATATTCATGCATGAAAATTAAGCGCGCATTCTTAATAAACATACATAAATAAGTTATCAATCAAACGGTTAAACAAATTGAATCAACAACTTATGAAATTCCAACGAAAGTTAATCAATTCATATTGCAAACATAAACATAGTTTCGAATCACCCCCTAGCTAAAAGGGGTTTAGTTCCTCATAACTTTGAAATCAAAGAAACACCTAAACATTCCAACAACTCAAACTTGAATTGTATGAACGTTTAGGCACTCTTCTCTTCCTCGTTGTTGTAGCACAAGGTCTAAGGAGATGTTTAGGGCTTTAGGTGTATGTGGAATGGAGTGGGGAATGGTTGGAATGGCTGCAATGAAGGAGAAGAATGCTGAAAAATTGGAGTGGATATGCACGGCACAAAGGTGTGTTTTTGTTGTGTGTTGTGTATGAATTTCTGTGGTGAATGGAATGTGTATGAATGAATGAATTTCTCAATGAATGCATGGGTTTTTATAGGGGGAATGGGAGAATATGTTGATGATTGTTTAAGAGTGCATGTGGCTCTTATGATTGAGAATGCATGTGGCTGAAATAATGATGGAAAAACAGCTAGGAAAAGAATGATTAAAGAGGGAATGCATGTGGAATTGCAAGGGGGAAAGCTGGAATTGAATGGTTATGCACGGCATGGGTAGTTTTTGGTGCATGTGGCTGCAATGTTGTGCAATGATGAAAGGCAAAGTGCATGTGCAATGTTGGAGGATGAATGTGTGATGGTGTGATTAAATGATTTAAAGGGGCATGTGGGTGAATTAAAGGTTGGAATGCATGTGAATTAGGTTGCAAAGGGAAGGAGAAAAGCTGGAAAATGGAATGGGATACACGGCAAGGTGTGTTTGGTGTTGGAAATGCATGTGTTTGCATGTGAATTAAAACTAGAGTGAATGATGATGAATGCATGTGGATTAAAGAGGGAGAATTTGGTGTAATGATGAAGTGTGTGTGGATGGTGGTTTTGCATGGCTTTGATGGATTGTTTGATTGGGCTAGAGGTTTTGCATGGCTCAAAGGATTGTTTGATTGGGCTAGAGGTTTTGCATGGCTCAAAGGATTGTTTGATTTGGCTAGGCCCTTTGTTTTATGTCCAAAGTGCATACAAGGCCTTCAAATTCGTCCAACACTTTGGCTCCAAGCATATGTTATCCATTCCAAGCCCAATTTTGCTCCAAAATGCTCCAAAATGCATCTTTTTGCTTCCTTAGCCATATGAACCTAAAAACACACGAAAATGGCTTAAACTACTAAAACAACTAGGAATTAACAATATAAATGCACGAAAACAAGCTAAGTAAGTCGCCTAAATATGCTCCTATCAACTATCTGCTTTCGCAGAGATCTATATTTGATTCATGTTCTGAATGTGAATTACTTACTCTTCTCTCATTAATCTTCTACTTTTTATTAGCCACACTTTTACAACGATTGTAAAACATAGTTACTAATACGGAATCAAATATTCAAGTGGAAGAACCAACTGTTTTGAACCTTTCAAGAACATTTTATAACACCTTCAAAAGGTGTGTTCTTGACACTTACAAGACATTTCTTACAAATACCCCTTCTGATGCGAGAATTATACGCACACAAATTAAACCCTCTTTTTATCAATTGTAGTAAGTATGTAAGTAGGGATCGTTCTTAACCGGGGATTAGGAGGGATTGCAAAATCACTTGGAAACTGACTCAAAAACGTAAAATAAAGTTTAAAACACTAAACTAGACTCAAAGAAGGCAAAACTAAACACTTAAAACACTAAAACAAATCAAAAGATTCAAAACAGCCCCAAAACACTCAAAACTGCCTTAAAAACACTTTCTGGGCAGTTTTGAGCACTTTGGTGAATCTGGACGAATTTGTGTAACAAATTGAATCAAAACACTTATAAACACAAACTAAGACACTTTCTAACTAAATTGGACACTAAAGCAAAGGGGGATTGAGGTTTTGACGAAATTAAACTAAATGCACAGATTGTAATTAAAGGTAGAATGTAAATATGAATTTGATGGAATTGAATGGATGGGAAGCTAGCTAAGGGGTTCATCTCCACACATGTTATACTTGCATATAAAACGATTTCCAATTGCTTTTCAATAAGCCATGAATTCTCAACGCCCCAGATTAACCGTGAATTGCACTAATTAACCCTCAGATTTTCCTAACGTTATTGAATTGGATGATTACATACGACAACCAAAAACATTCCCCACAAGTTCCCTATATGAATTGCATAATAGAGATACAAGCAAGAATCATTAAGTTCTTTGAAAACCATAAGCATTGACGAAGCACTTGTTACTATGAATTGCATGAAACTTATGCCAAGAATTTACTTAACGCAATTGAGATCATCAACTTTTACTACTTGTGAATATAATTCCATAACGATTAGGTGAAATTTCCTTATATCCTAGCATCCAATTTATGCATGATAATTAAGCGTGCACTCTCAACCAACACACACAAATCAATGTAATTCACATAGATAAGTAAATTGAATTCACAACTTATGAAACGCAATTAGAAGTAATCAAATCATATCGCAAGCATAAACATGTATTTCGAATCCCCCCCCCTAGCCAAGGGGGGTTTAGTTCCTCATACGTACAAAACAAAGAGAATTGAAATTAAACATTGAATTCAAAGGAAAAGAAACACCTAAACATTCCAACAACTCAAACTTGAATTGTATGAACGTTTAGGCTCTCTTCTCTTTCTCTTTGTTGCAGCACAAGGTCTAAGGATAGGTTTTGGGGTTGTATTTGTATGTGGAATGGAATGGGGAGTGGTTGGAGTGGCTTCAATGGAGGAGAAATGCTGGAAATTGAAGGTTATGCACGGCTTTGAAGTGATTGTGCTGAAAATGAATGTGTGATGCATGGCTCAAAGGGATTTGTTGGTGTGAATGGCTGAATGGAAAGGTATGTGGATGTGTGGAATGGAGTGAATGGATGAATTTCTGTGGTGAATGGGAATGGTGTGTATGAATTCATTGCATGGTTTTATAGGGAGAGAATGGATGGGAGAGCATGTGAATGACAGCTAGGATGAATGATTTAAAGAGGGAATGCATGTGCAATGACAGCTAGGTTAGTTGTGGAAAGCTGGAATTGCAAAGGGGAATGCATGTGCACGGCAAGGTGTGGAGAAAAGGGGTGAATGGCTGAATGTGGTGCAATGATGAAGGAATAATGTCTTGGTGGCTGAAATGATGAAGTGGGATGGCTGGAATTGCAAGGGGATGCACGGTTTTGGGAGAGAATGGGAGAGAATGTGCTGCAATGATGAAGGAATAATGTCATGGTGGCTGAAATGAATGAATGAAAAGTGAATGAATAATGAAATGGGAAAACATGTGAGTGACAACTAGGTTGAATGATGATGAGTGCATGTGGCTGAATGAAAATATGTGAATGAATGAGAATATGGTGCGGCTGCAAGGTTGTAGTTTAGGGTGCTTGAGTGAATGGTTGAGATGGTTTGATGAATGAATGTGTTTAAATGGTTTAAAACACGAAACAGGGCCCTTCCTTGCACGGCAAGGAAGGGAAACACCAAGGGACACACGGCAAGGGTTTTAATGTTGCAAGGGACATTGTTTTGTGACCTAGAATAGGTAGGAGTCCTTGATATTGCTCAAACATAAGATCTTTAGGTCTTCAATTTCGTCCATTCCTTTTGCTCCAAACATAAGCTATCCATTCCAAGTCCAATTTTGCTCCAAAATGCTCCAAAATGCATCTTTTTGCTTCCTTAGCCATATGAACCTAAAAACACACGAAAATGGCTTAAACTACTAAAACAACTAGGAATTAACAATATAAATGCACGAAAACAAGCTAAGTAAGTCGCCTAAATATGCTCCTATCACCTTCCAATGTCCATCCTTTCATAAAGAAAGTTTGTTCCCTTGGTGTTTTACGCCTTCTTCATTTGACTTCTCCTTTGACTATATTAGTCATGGTCCCTAAACTCACACTATCTCTCTTGAAACTTATTTCAATTGTGTTATACAAATCAAACGATTTAGAGAGCGTGCGGTTATTGTTCACTATATAGTTTACAATAAACTTAGTGAACCATTTGGATAAGGACTCAAAAGTGAAGTCCTTGCCTAGTTTCCGTCTCCTGAAGTGGTTTAACACTTCCAACACTCAATAATTCAAAATCATAATAAGTCCATGTTGATGGATTATTTTTGTCAATCAACCATTATGTTCTAAACATAATTACAAACTTTCAAGAGTTGTTCCATGAAACTCTCATTTCTTCATACAATAATTTGTAACTGAAGAATCATGGCACAAAAAGTGTCCATGCCCTTGTGCTTACTTCTCAAGTTCCTTGTTCATTTAACAAAGAAACAAGCACTAGTGTTTGCATTAACTAAGGGTTGTTCAAAGCAACTCTTATTTCTTCGTACAACAATTTGTAAATGAAGAACTATGACACTAAAGGTGTCCATGTCTTTGTGCTAATCTTCATAAGTTCCTTTGTTCATTCAACAAAGGAATAAGCATTGGTTGTTTGTGTTGTCCTCTTTATGATAGACTTATGTAACATGTTCTTCCAATGATACATTATCAATAGGAAGATTGTGAGCATGAGACTACTTAAGTACATATACAATCCATTCAAGACAATCTATGGGATTGCGGTACCAAGTCCGGAAACTAAAGTCTTCGGCTTTTCTTTGTCAAGTTTTGGATAGCGTTTGCAAATATGTCGATAAATAAATACATAACGAATATAAATTGATTGATTTTAAGCTATTTGATTTAGGTCTTTAAATCAAATAGCACCACCCACTATTTTTGGAAAATTCCAGATCCCTCATCAGAATTCGAGAGTTTTGGAGAAAACTCTTAGTAAGGTATGGGAGGCTCACTATTACCAAGCCCACCTCACAATGATATGATGTTGGCTAGCAACAATAATAATGAGAGAGTATGCTTACTCATTTACATCTCATGTAAGTACCCATATTATTTGGCCTCTAGAGAATGATGCCTCACAATGATATGATGTTGGCTCCATTGCACTTAGTTAAGTCATCCCCACCATGCAAGTTCGGGTAGGGGTTTAAGAACAACCTCACAATGATATGATGTTGATCGTTCTCATTGCCTACCTTCACAACATCATGTATGCATATAGGACTCCTCCTGAGTGTAAGCCCGCACTTTGTACTCCCCCATGATAGGGTGAAGTCGGTGTACAAGTCACAAACGATCGGAGCCTACCATGGTGGAAGGCCACAAAAAAGTGTTCAAAGCACTCTCACAGTTGTCAACTTCATAATTGTTTGGTTGAGGGTTTTTAGGTCTCATCACATATTATTATGCATTTTAATCTCATTAAAACAATTTGGCCCTATTACTACTGTCGGTCCATGTCATTGATTTAGTAGTATATGATACTCCCACTAAGCTTGTAAAATGCTTTTGAACGCAAGAGTATGTGGTACTACTAACATAAGCTTTGCATTCATTGATGGACTATATAGTTGCCTTAGGGCCTTAGGATGACTATGAACCTTTGATTCGATCCAACACGAGCCTAGTGTTGGATCTTGGTCTAGGGATGGTGATTGATTTTAGTTATGTGTTTAATCACATTAAGGCGTGTTTTCTTATTGGGCGTTGGACCCTACTACTCCAATTTCATGCATATCAAATAAAACAAGAAAATGAGTACTTCAAAGCAAAGAAGAGCTTATACTCTTTTACAACATTTGATCATATCAAATTACAACCAAAATCTAATCTACACATTCCCATGGAATTTGAAAGATGGCCATCCACATAGATCAATTATCGTATGCTTACGCTCATAATCATCCTTTCTTTAATTAATAAATGCTTTAACTAATTAAACTTGAATGCAACATTGTCATTTGGTTTTTGTATCCATAGAATTGATTTAGATGGAGCTAAATGAAATGAAAATCTAATTCTCATTTAAAGATACAAAACTATTTTGTTCTCTACTAATTTGGGCCAAAATGCAATAACCTCAATTATTAGGCTATATTGCAAAACACAAGCTTTTGAGGTCACTTTGTAAAAACACAAAAGTCCACTATTTCATGTAATTACAACTAGAACCCAAAATTTTCAACAAATGCAAAAACTTCATTAAAGGAGCAAAACAATTTGTCCTTTAGTAATTTTGGACCTTTACGTAAAAACGTAAACTTTTGGGTCAAAGTAAAAATACACAAAAGTATCAAAACTTTATGTAATTGCATTAAAGTCCCAAAAGTACCCCCATTATACGGGTGGCCGGTTTAGGTGAGTACGAGAAAAGGTTGGTTTTTGTATCTTAAAGTGTGTTGAATAAGTGAAAGGTATGGATTGAAAAGTTGATTGGCATGACTGAATAGTTTGATTGATATGGGTTGAAAGATAAAAGTAAGGTGTAGCCTTTATCAAATAATAAAACACAAATCATCCATCACTTATCAATAACAAACCAAAACTTTATGACAACAAACACATTGAATCAAAACACCAAACCTTTTTGTTCTTGGTAAGAACATCCATGAAAAACCCATAAGAGCTCCATGAATGTTTTCACTCAATAAAACTCAAATTTTCACTACTTAAAAAGGGGTTAACATCCTAGGGCACTTAGGGTTTCCCAAAGTCACTTTAAAACACTTTTAACAAGACAAACATGAACCCAAAAATCCACCCTTTGGATTTGGCCGAATTTCCCCATAAACATGGCACCAAATTTTAGCTCCAAAAGTCATGCTCATATGAACTACACCTACAACATTTGAGATGGAAAATTTTCAAGCAAAATTTACATTCAAAGAAGCAAGAATAAAGCTTGTAACAATTACAACATTTAAATCAAAAACTATGAACTACAAAACCCAAAAGGATTCACCAAGTACTAGACCTAGGCTCTGATACCACTTGAAGGAAATATTTGTGAAAACTAGTTCATTTGAGCAACATTTATGCATGCAATTAACAATTAAAAGGCAGAATCATGCTTTTATGCACTCAAAAACAAAACTTTACCCATGAAATTCAAGGTCTAGTGAGTGTGGTGAATCAAGACTGAACTCAAGAACAAAGTGAGTTGAGAAATATTATACCTTTGTTGATTCCTCTTTGCATAAGCAAGGGCTAATCACCCAAGGATAGGGCCTTCATTCCTTAATTCTTAGCTCCATGGATTTCAAGGATGAAGATGGTAGAATGGATTCTGCAAGTTCCCAAAATAGAGAACCTCTAAGTCTCCACACCAAGGAGAGCTTTGATGAAGAGATGAGTGACGTAGAGGAAGTAAGATTGCTAGCTAATTTCCTCTAGGGTGGCCGGCCTCTTAGAGAGAAAATGAAAGCTTGTGTTCTCTTCAATTTCCTCTAGGAAAACCCTAATCATGAAAATGGTTATAAAGTCTTTTATATAGTCCCTTCAATTAAGTGACTAAAAGAACCAAAACCCCTTTCTTTCTCTAGATGGCCGGCCTCCTTAGTGCTATGGGCTGTTGGGCCCTTTTGGGTCTTAAGTCAATAAGTTGTCATACAACTTATGTTAATGGGCTTGACATTCAAATCCCATTGGGCCTTGCGGCCCAAAACTAACCCGAGGTCTATAACGAACTTATTTGTTTGATTAATTAACATATTAATTAATCCTAGCCATAAATAATTAAACCATTTCATTATCCTTACTCATCTCCATTGTTTCTTCAATCTCTACCTTACACGGTGTACGATCCATTAGGTTCCTTTTAATGGGGCAGTTAGCGAGTAGAACTCTTCAAATCAATTATGAATTGAAATGTACTTTCAATTATCCCTTTAGTGATTATACAACTTTAGGGCATCCACAAACCATGAGTGACTCCTAGCAGTACATCATGGCTACCCAAGCTAATCAGAAAAAGTGGATAACCTATTCATTTAGGATTACAATACAATACGGTCTTTCTCTAATACAATACTCTTAACCACATTGTTTGCTTTGATAGTTTATTCATGTATACTATCCAATGTGATTCATTTACTTATATGATTACCTTGAATGTGATTTGGAACGACTTCCTAAATCTCATTCATACTCTGGCCAGAGATTCTTAATCATATCATAGAGTATTCTCCCTTAAATGGTTTGAAGGTTAAAGATCCCTTGTTGCGCATTCACTTGCCTCCATGGCTAAGTAGCTTAACCCCAACTATGTCGTGGACACCCTCTAACGGAGTGACTTTGACATAGTCAAAGATCAAGGACCTAACCACAAGACAACTATGATGTCTCGGGTCAAAGGACTACTTTGCATTATCCCAACCATGAGTTCTCATGTGACATGAGTATGAGAACTCCTTGTTGATCGTGTTCAGTGGATTCATTCTCTATGGAGCACTTACATGCTTGTCTTGATGTCAGTCACACCAATGACTTGAGACCAATCACTCTCTTTAAGAGAAGACATAGCACGTACTGATCTTAACGAACTGTCAATACCCTATTGGCAATCCTATGATCAGAAATGTTTAGGATATGTATACGAAAGAGAATGGTCTCATGAATCTAACTTCTTTAGATCACATTCTCCCAATTACATATTTCTTGGAATTATTGCTTAAGCATATAACATTTATATAAGACGGCTTCAAACAATAATGTTTGACCTTTATATTAAACTCGATTAGTTTAACATGTGAAATGTCCGTAAAGTATCATCATATGATTGGCTTTATGGCACATTTCCAACAGTTCATGAGGTTGTTACTTCTTTGAAAAGCTTTAAACTAACGTTAAACAAATATGCTAAAAATTCCACATAGAGGGCTTTTTCCAGAAGAACTGGAAATCCAAAAGGAAAAGTATAGGATAATAAGTCCAATTTTACTACCAAACAAAATGTTACTCATGATGGAAACAAAACAAGTTGCAAACACTGTGATAAATTGCATTATGGAAAGTGTTGGTTTGAAGGAAAGCCTAAATGCATACTTAAGGTGAATAAAGCAAATCAACTTGAAGAAACAGGTTCTTTTTTGAATGCATGCAATGCACTAACTAATGTGAAAGTGAATCATTCCTGGTATATTGATAGTGGTTGGAGCAACCACATGACAGGAGATGAGAGATTACTTGTCAATATTCAGAGAAATTTGACTTCCAGAGTAAATATGAGAATATGAGAAATAGTAAAGGTGGTAGAAAAGGGAACACTGGTGATAGAGACTATGTTGGGAAGGAAGCATATTCAAGAGGTGATGCTTGTTCCTGGACTTGAAGAAAACTTTCTCAATGTTGGACAGATGATAGAGCATGGCTATTACTTGTTGTTTAGAGGATAGTGGTGAATATCTTTGATGGTTGGTCACTTGACAACTTTAGTGTGAGTACAAGTGACTAACAATAGGTGTTTTTCTCTATCAATGACACCTGCAAATCAATTAGTTATGAAAGCAAGTGTGTCACATTGTTCACATACATGGCACAAGAGGATGGGACACTTAAATGATAGAAGTCTCAGATTACTTGAAGATCAAGAAATGGTCCATGGATTGCCTCGCTTGGAGAAAAGCACTATCATATGTGAAGATTGTATGCTGAGAAAGCAATATAGAGAATCATTCTCATCATAATCCACTTGGAGAGCTCAATTTCCACTGGAATTAGTTCACACAGATATCTGTGGACTAATGCAAACTGAATCCATATATGGAAACAAGTACTTATTACTGTTCACTGATGACTACACCAGGATAACATGGTTGTGCTTTCTTAGAAATAAATCAAGTGCATTTAAGTACTTTAAGAAGTTTAAAGCAATGACAGAGTTGCAAAGTGGTTATAAGGTGAAATGTCTCAAAAGTGACAAAGGTGGAGAGTTCCTATCTACTGAATTTGACAAATACTGCAATGACTTTGGGATTCATAGGCAATTAACTATGGCATACACTCATAAGCAAAATGGAGTTGCTGAAAGGAATAATAGAACTGTGGTAGAGATGGCAAAGTCTATGATGCATGAAAATGATCTTCCTTATGCATTTTGGGAAGAAGTAGTGAATACAACAATTTATTTACTCAACAGATGCCCCTCCAAGGCTCTAAAGAAGATGACCCCATTTGAGTCCTATAGTGGCAGAAAACTGGGCATTGCACACTTGAAAATATTTAGATCACTGTGCTATGTGCACATCCCTTCAACATTGAGACACAAGCTTGAAGAAAATAGTCATAAGTGTATATCTGTGGGTTATGGAATCAATGAGAAAAGATACAGGTTGTTTGATCCAATCTCCAAAAGAATCATTTTGTCCTGAGATGTCAGTTTTTATGAAGATGCTTCATGGAAGTAGGAGTGAACAGAGAAAGGTGAAATGAGAGTCCCTGTGGTTACTGAGTATCAGGGGACAGAATGTAATGATGGTTAGAAGTCAATTGAGATTTGTGAATCAAGTGAACCAAATGGAAACAGTATCTCCAATTGATACTCAACCGAGTGAAAGTGAAATTGAGAGTTCTCATGCAATTGATCATACACCACATAAGTGGAGAAGTCTAAGTAAGATCATGGCTCAGTGTAACATGTGCATTATAAAGCCTGAAAACTATGAAGAAGCTATACTAGATGAATTTTGGAAGAAGGCAATAGAATATGAACTAGAGATGATTAAGAAAAACAGTACATGGAAGCTACTTGATAGACCATTTGACAAACCAATCATTGTTGTTAACTGGGTTTATAAAACTAAGCTAAACCTAGATGGATTGTGCAAAGAACAAGGCTAGACGGGTTGCAAAAGGCTATTCCCAAAAGCCAGGGATAGATTACAATGCAACTTTTGCCCTAGTGGCAAGGTTAGATACTGTTAGGATCTTGATAGCTTTTGCTGCACAGAAGAAGTGGAATATGTATCAACTTGACGTAGAGTCTACTTTTCTTAATGAAGTCTTGACATAAGGGCTTTTTATAAAGCAGCCACAAGGTTTGTGAAGGAAGATGAAGAAATTAAGGTGTACAGGTTGAATAAAGCTTTGTATGGGCTGCAGCAAGCTCCAAGAGCCTAGTATGATGAAATAGATGCATATTTCAACAATATTGGATTCAAGAAGAGCTCAAGTGAAGCGACTTTGTATGTCAAGACTAGTGAAGGTTCAGGTATCTTTACTGTCTCACTTTATGTGGATGATATTGTATACATTGGGAGTTGTACAAGATTGCTTGAAGAATTCAAGAATGACATGATGAGTCATTATGCAATGACAGATTTGGGACTACTTCATCATTTCCTTAGCATATGAGTGATACAAAATGAGAAAATCGTTTTTATACACCAAAAGATGTATGCAATAAAGCTCGTTGAAAAGTTTGGGCTGAGAAATTGCAAGTATGTGGCTACTTCTCTTGCAAGGAATGACAAACTATGTAAAGTAAATGGCAGTGAAGCTGTAGATAAGAGTGATACGGAAAGCTAGTAGGTAGCTTGATATACCTAATTGCCACATGACTAGATATAATGTTTACATCTAGCTTACTTGCTAGGTTCATGCATAATCCCACAAAGAAACATATGGGTACAGCCAAGACAGTATTAAGATACATCCAGGGCACTCTTGACTTTGGAATTGAGTTTGTGAAAGGAAAATCAACTACTTTGATAGGGTATTGGGACAATGACTGAGCTAGAAGTGAGGATGACATGAGAAGCACCTTAAGTTATGTGTTTTCACTTAGCTCAGGTGTGTTTTTGTGGGCTTCAATCAAACAAAACACTATGGCCTTATCAAATGCAGGAGAAAAATATGTAAGTGTTGTAGAAGCTACATCATAGGCAAAATGGTTAGGGTTTGTGCTTGAAGAATTCGGTGAGGAGCAAGTGGAAGGCACACCAATTCTTTGTGACAATACATTAGTTATAGCAATGGCAAAGAATCTAGTTTTTCACTAGAAAACTAGGCATATCAGCAGGAAACTCCATTTCATATGGGAAGCTATTCAAGCAAAGGAAATCGAGCTAGTTTATTGCAGAATTAAAGACTAGATTGCAGACATACTCACCAAGGCCTTGCCAAAGGATAGATTTGCTAATTTGATGGAATTACTTGGAGTGAAATCAGCTAAAGGGTTGGAAGGGAGTGTTAGTGCTTAACAACTTTGCTGATTTCTTAGAGCCAAAAGCTATATTTTGAATTTCATTTTATAATGTTTATTTTGGATGTAATGAGAACCTTTGGATCATAGTCCAAGTGGCTCTCTTAGCTAGCCTAAGATTTAAGTGATAGATTATGACATGTGTAATCATCTCACAAGGTGATAGAATCTAAGGCTAAGATTTGATCTTGTGTTGGTTAGAGAAGCATCTCACTTCTCTCTCCTCTAATGGTTATATCACACCTGAGGTGTGAGAGAATAACCAATTTCAATCATCATCTTCGATCACCATTGCTGCATATTCTTTGCAGCTCACTCTCTCTCTCTTCCCAGAAATCCAAATACACAAAACTAAGAAAGAAAGCCATAAACACTAACAATGGGTCGATGCCAGACTGGAAAGAAGCTATAATATTCACCATTGCTGGTGCTAAAGGTAAGCTTAGAATAAAAATATATGACGACGACTCTGGTACCACTGATGATTATGTACGAGAATTAACGTAATAAGAACTTTTACTCCCATGCATGCATAGGGATATAATATTTTGCAAACATTGGATAATGTAAAGCTTACATGACATGTATGCCAAAGTAACTATGAGTTAATTACATCCTTCTTGTAAATACGGGTGTGGCAACTCGTAATCGAGCTCGGTCGGGCGAGTGGAATAAATATGGTCGCGATGTCAAATGCATTGCTAATTTCTACACTTGAGAGACTACAAACAAGCAAGGAACACGTCTCAGCCTTGGGTTCTAGTACCTGAAGACAAGGTCACTAAATCACTACGAAGTTCAATAAATGGTTCGATTCAATGTGACGAACATGAAGTAACATGGTAATACCTCATTTTGCTTGGAAGCTAATGAAGTGACCTCTTTAGGCGAAAGATCGGAAAATATTTGCTAACCGATAACCAACCAACCTAAAAGTTGGGTTGTTTACTTGTCCAAATTAAAGGTGCTCCTAGGCTGTTTGATTCAACAATGCCAGTGTTGTATATTTATACATGTGTTGACATGAGGGTTAGGATAGTTAGTGTTTTTCTCAGGGGTGAGAAGGGTTTCTCATAGAGCAAGGGGTTCATGTAGAGTGTTTGAGTTGTTTGTTGAGTTGAATGTGCTTTCCATATTGCAGAACCCCTTCTATTTATAGGGATGATCTTCATGATAAACAAATCTGTTAAGGTAAAGTCCTGATGACACTGTGTTTACTCGGCATATACTTGAATATTGGTAAAGTCTTGATGAGACTGTGTTTACTCGGCATATACTTGAATATTGGTAAAGTCCTTATGAGATTGTATTTACTTGGCCTATATTTGAATATTCTAATTTAATCTCTCTAATCCCCTTCTTAGCTGAAACTCATATCCATCTAGTCTCAACCACTTTGATTCAAACCAGGATTTTGAACCTAGTCTCTTTATGTGATTAATCAAGAATGAATTCTAGTCCTTAAAACAATTTGCATCTAAATAGATATGGTTATGATCATTGACAATTTTAGTTCACTAAGGACTCGACCAACCGCGCGCTTAAACTTCATCTTTTTAAAATCCTACTTTCACAAGGGCATAGTCGAATTAGTCATTTCTTGAGCTGAAAGCCCACTAGACTAAGGGAGCATTACCTAGCCGAGGATTATGGCTTTCAACTCAGGTTCGCCCACGCTCGGCCCAAGCCATTTTTCCAAGACAAAACAATAGCGTAGTGCGTACCACAAAATGTCCTACGAATAAAGCTTGTCGATAGGGAAATTGATGAGGAACCAAAACTTACTCTAAACGTAATCTCGATTCAGAACTCGGCTAGATTCAATATTAACAGACACCGGATGCGAGGGGAGAATGCCACCACCATACGAAAAGGAATGACTAAGTCAGAGGAGAGATTACCAGTGAAGACCGTGATGGTGATTGCTGTGATCACGAGGAAGAAGAGTGGCATGGTGGATGCCGGAAGGATGCAGTTTTGCTCGATGCCAGTACTTTATACGCTAAATAACAGTTATGACTTGCGTGACCCCTCAAGTTTAAATTTCTGTTGGGCAGTCTATACGCAGGAAGAAAGCACTTGCAGAATAAATATACATTCACACAGATTACGCTGCTACATCACAACATGCAGTTACAGGGTTTCAAGATGTAGAACTTACAGAAACCTGTCTATTTGCAGACAGGAACCACCTTTGTTCTACGACTTCACCTTTCCATGATAATCATCTACGCAAGGCCACTGCGAACCAACCAAGCTTCCGGCAGGCAGTAATGAAGAATTTAGAGATAACTGTTGGCCTGAACACACCGCACTGAAATTTGATGTGCTCATGTTTCCAGCGGACTGGAATGAAGAATTCATGGATAACTGGTGGCCTGAACAAACCCCGCTGCAATTTGAAATGCTCAAGTTTCCTGTAGGGAGGGATGTAGGATTCCTAAATAACTGTTGGCCTGAACAAACCCCGCTGCAATTTGACATGCTCACGTTTCCTGGAGGGAGGGATGAAGGATTCCTAGATGACTGTTGACCTGAACCAATTCCACTGCAATTCGGCATGCTCACATTTCCTGAAGGCAGGAATGCAGAATTCATGGATAACTGTTGGCCTGAACAAACCCCACTGCAATTTGAAATGCTCACATTTCCTGCTGGGAGGGATGAAGGATTCCTAGATAACTGTTGGCCTGAACCAATTCCACTGCAATTCGGCATGCTCACATTTCCAGAAGGCAGGAATGCAGAATTCATGGATAACTGTTGGCCAGAAGCAGATTGTTCTGGCAGATTGAACTGAGGTAAATTATCACTTCGAAACAAGCTAGGTGAGCCAAAATCTGATAGTGCCATATTGTGAGATGTGTCAAGTTTTTCTTGGAAGTAAACTTGATAATAATCATCCTCTAATGGAATTGCACCTGTAAGAGTCTTGAATGCAAAATCGAGGCATGGGTCAGACCATGAATCCGTGAAAGGGAAAGGGAACTGTGGCTCTGGATTCTCAACATATGCCTTCTCGGTTTCAAACTTCTGGGGTTTCTCCTGAGGAACAGCATGCTCTTCAAGAACCTTCGCACTCTTGTATGACGTCTCCTCTTGCATTGAATTGTATATAGCAGTACAAGCACGACTGGCAAGCTTCACCACTGGTGTAATCTCAAGCGGTTGAGATGCTTCATCTGCCAAATCCACAGCCGGGATGGCTATACTTTGACATGAATTTTCAGTTGCATTTCGGATAGCTCGTTCCTTGGATGTAGTATTAGCCAGCAGCTCAGGTTGAACCCCAGCATACTGTTTTGAAGACCAACTGGACAACTTAGGATCTTTATTTTTCTTGGATTTGTTTCTACTGCAGTTCTTTTCCATCCCACTGTCAACTAAATTTTTTTTATGCAGCATATCAGCTGCAGGTCTCAAAATAGATCTGTTATACACAGTATCAGCTATTGGCAATTCCCCTGTAAGTGTTTTGAATGCGAATTCTAAGCATGGGTCTGAACCAAACAGAAAGCTGAGCTCTGGCTCTGGCTTCTCAGCATCCATTTTCTCAGTTTCCAGCTCTTGTTGCGCTCTGGGAACCACTGGGTCATCAATTGGCATCTTGTCCTCATGAGATATAGATTTTATGCCAGTTAAAGCATGATGTGAAACCTCTGCTTCTGATGCAGCCCCAAGCTGCTGAGATGCTCTGTTTACAAGATCTGAAGCCAAACCTACGTCTTGACTGGTATCACTTTTACTAGGTTTCCTAGTTGGAGCTTGAACAGCTCGTTCACTGGAAGCCAAGTTAGCAACCTCCTCTGGTTCAAGCCCAGCAAGTCGTTTTGAGGACCGACGAGACAAAATAAGTTTTTCCTTGTTTTTTGATTTGCTCGAGCCTATTGGAGCTTTTCTGACGTTGCTTTTTTTCTCAACAGTCTTATGCGAATTATTCTCATTCAGGGTGTAAGAAGCAGGAGTCAAAACGGGCTCATTTCCAGCACGCATCATTTTTCCTGGGTCTATCACAGAACCTACAACTTCAAGCAATGACCTTTCTCCTTCCTGTCTCTCCGAGAGTTCAGCTTTTGGGTGTGATGACCCGCTTGGAGAACCATCTTCCTTAGTTTTGGCACATTTTTCCGGCATGTTATCAGTTAAATGCTTCTCTTGAACAACATCAGCTGTCATAGTAAAGGCAACTCCACTTACTAAGGGTACCATCTTGTCTGGCAACTCCGAAATTTCAGTTTCCGGTAATTCCAACCTGCTCCCAGCAAGTCGTTTTGAAAACCGGCGAGACAAATTAAGCTTTTCCTTGTTTTTTGATTTGCTCGAGTCTACCAGGGTTCTTCTGACATTGCTTTTTTCCATCACAGTGTTTGGGGAACAATCTTCCTTAGTTTTGGCACATTTTTCAAGCAAGTTCCCAGTTAAATTTTTCTGTTGGACAATCCCAGCTGTCGAAGCAAAGGCCAGTCCATTTTCAGAGGGTACCCTATTGTCTAGCAACTTGAAGCTTTCAGTTTCTGGTAGTTCCAACCTGCTCCCAGCAAGTCGTTTTGAGAACCGACGGCACAAATTAAGCATTTCCTTGTTTTTTGATTTGCTCGAGTCTATTGGGGTTCTTCTGACATTGCTTTTTTCCATTGAAGTGTCTGGAGAACAATCTTCCTTAGTTTTGGCACATTTTTCCAGTATGTTCCCAGTTAAATGCTTCTCTTGGATAACATCAGTTGTTGAAGCAAAGTCTACTACACTTTCAGAGGATACTCCCTTGTCTAGTAACTTGGAGATTTCAGTTTCTGGTAGTTCTAACCTGCTCCTAGCAAGTCGTTTTGAGGACCGACGAGACAAATTAAGCATTTCCTTGTTTTTCGATTTGCCCGAGTGTACTAGGGCTCTTCTCACATTGCTTTTTTCCATCACAGGTTCAAGTGAATTGTTCTCATTCAAGGTATAAGCAGCAGGAGTCAAAACAGGCTCATCTCGAGCAGAACTCATTTTGCCTGGATCTATCGCAGAACCTTCACCTTCAAGCAATGACCTTTTACCTTCACGTCTGTCAGAGAGTTCAATTTTTGGCTGTGATAGCTGTCTCCTCGTGACTGGGGGCTCATGTTTTTGCATTCTGGTGGTAGATGATGGCTACAGTAACAGAAAAACAAGGATAAGCATATTATTAGTAAAATCTCCCACGTGCAGAGAAATAACATATAACTGATAAAAGTGATAAAATTGTTGTTAACAAGCCTACCACAATCATCTGGTCATAGTTAGAGAGAGAGAGTAGTTTTAACTTGGAGTTCCTTGGGTTTCATACTTCTATAATTTTATTCATTAAAGAGAATTTACTAAATACCTGCTATTTCTTTAAGAGACAGGTAATCAGAACAGTATATCAGATAAGTATGAAACCTGAACAGCTATATTTATTAATTGGGAATTCTATCTTTGCTAAAATGGGTAAGTTAATACGCATGAAATTGACCTAGTACAACATCAAAGAATGTTAGCCAAAGCAGAAACGATGCTCCAAACCAATTATGAAAACAGACACTTTAAGCAGCATAAACAAAATAGAAAATCGAAACGCCACAACACAAGAAAGCTTTCACTTGCATAATTCCAAGAGTCATATTTCTTTTGGGGCCCGTATTTTATTTTTTTTTTAATTAAGCCTAATTATTTATGCAAAAAGCATAAGAGCAACACCTAGACCAACTATTTAACCAAAGTAGTATATATGAATCTCACTTAGAACTTTATTATGTTTTTGCACATGCTAGTCATACATCACACCATATCCTGCATGGTCAAATTATTTTCAAGTAAATATGGGTTATTATGTTTCTAGCACTGAACTTTTTAAGGAAAACAACAATAAGTATTCTGATTTTCACAAAAAACTGTTTTACAGAAATAATGTAGGTGTTGCGCTAGTGAACACTAATATTGCAGTAGCAAAGAACATCGGTGATGGAAACAAACAGCAGGAATAGAGCACTTACTGCAATATCATCATTAACCAACTTCAGATCATTATTGCACATATTCTTGGGTTTAAATGCATATTTACTCATCTCTCCAGTTTCAAGATAGCGAATAACATCTTTTTTGGAGCGGAATACGTATCCAGAGTCTGGATCTGTGTAATACTGTACAAAGAAATGGACCAATATAAATCAACATATAATACATAGTAAAGAACATAGAAAAAACTGCAGTTAGTTGGATTATTAATAAAGCAACACTAAGCATGGAAAGCACACAAGTGCATGTGTATGCATGGAGAGAGATAGAGAGGCACAGAGGTGATCAGCAGAATTAACACCAACTGGAATAAGTATCAGGGTAACTAAATTTTATACCGGGTCTCTTCTAAATCGATTTGCATACTTTGTAACTTTGATCTCCTTTATCCATCCTGGTGGTAAATCCTCCACATGATGTTTCTCAACATAAACCTAAATTATACATCAACACGCATACTGGATTAAACAAATGTAATAACATGAAATTCCTAAACAGAAAGCAATCATGATGAATCTTCAGTGTGTCATGCAATAGAAACCTTCGTACTGAAATATGGAAGTGAGGTATCGTCCATATCAGGACACCTCATGCTTAGAATCATTTTCGCAGAAACATTTTACAACTCTTATTTCTTTCTTTTATTTTTTTAGATGAAACATAATATACAGTTTACAACTTCTCTTTTTCACAATACAACTACAATGGAAATTTTAATCCATTCATAGTGTAAACACGCAACCTCTAAAATTTTCTTGTTTCCCTTAAAATAACTCAAAAGATGGGTGAAATTCTTCAGAAAAGAAGAATGGCTACAGGTTAAGTTATTTGCAGGAATACAGAGATGGATAAGGTTCAGCAATTGGATGTTTGGCAGGCTGGACTCATATTAACAATCTCACTCTTTGCTAGGCTCTAGTTGTAGAAAAGTTTAGTGAGGTAGCTGAACTGTCTGCCTTTCAGGTATCCCCATTACATCATCATTCAACAATAGTGGGAGAAATGATCCTAAAATACCACAACTTATACTTATCCCATAAACCCGTATACAAGTATTTCAGCTGAAACCTATTCTCTAATCCATTTTATTCCAATGATTAAGGTAGTAAACATACTTAGCCTAGAGAAATCTTATACCACTTTCCATGCTTTGATTTTTACATACTAGATGACCCAGATATAATGACCTAAGCAGGATACCTCACTCATATGAAAAAGTAAAAATATAGGACAATTCTAAAACTCGTCATCATGTTGAAGTTTTCAACCATTTAAGAGATGGAATGCGATTGTTGGAAAGAAAAAAAATACATTGGAGGCAGACGTTTCAGGACTCTCAAATGGCAAACTTCCTTGATAAATTACATCACATGGAATGCCAAGTGTTCTGAACTTTAGGCTTTTCTATAAATTTAAGCACACTTCTAAAGAAAATTAATTGTAGTTAGATTTTGATTTCTTTCTCGATTGAGGATTTCAATTTATAAACCATTTTTGGGTCTTTTTTTAATAGAATTTTTGTCCCTATCCAACCAAATAAGTAGGAAAAGAATTACAGCAAGAGAGTATGAAAGGGAACAAACATTTTTTGCCAACTGCATGGTAGTGACAGCCTTCTTTTCCGTTATGCATCTCTTGCTGCTTATAGTTAGAGTTCCAGACTTCGAGCTCTTCCATTTTACAGTTTTGAGATATCGAAATACCTCTGGCTTGGAATAAAATGTACATTCTCTGAAGGGATCAATGTAACACTGCAATAGAAAAGTTAATCAAGTCAATACAACAGTAAAGTTACAAGACTATTTTTGTAAAACCACATAGACCCTCTCTTTAAGTTGTACAATAGACAGGTGCTTACACCGCATAATACAATAGCAAATATAATCACTATATGAATGGATGAAAAAAACAACATAGTACAGCTTTAATGTTGGCACAATTATGCAAGACATGGTTTGGAGATAAACAATTTCTAGAATTCTAGCACACTAAAATTATTGCTAACGACTTAATGACATGTCACATGTTACCATTAAAAATAAGAGTCGAACCACAGAATTTCATGCCTAACATCCTTCATAGCATATAGTTTAACACCTAGCATTAAGATGAATAAGTGCAGCAATAAATTTCAGATGAAAACAATGTAGTTTAATGACTAGATTCCTTCAAACATGCCATAACCATTATCCTAATACTTATTTCCAGCCTATATCATGGAAGGCATAAATTACTACTTGCTTCAACATATTCTTTTTGAAAGTTTTAACATCTTATATCTAAGTAATGTTACTAATATAGTTGCTAAAATAACTATAGCACTAGTATGTGCACAACTATTCTGACAAAACCTTAGACCAAATTTTGGATGGAAAATATCTGATAGACCTAAATATGTATTCAATCTAAATTGCCATCAAATCATCAATACAACAGTAAATATTGAGCCTCGACATAGAACACACACATGTCAAATATGCATGTGCTGTGCCAACCTTGCATTTTGGAACATTAGCTACACGTCAAATATGTGTGTGCCACACCAACATGGAATATTAGCTAAATCATTCTTTTTTTTTTTTTTTTTTTTTTTTTTATTTTGCAAATACTACTAGCAATATCATCATTAATAACAACCTAGGAGTTCCTAACTAAAACTAATAAGCAGCCACTTGTAATGGCCTTACAATAAAAAAGGTATTAAGTATAAATTCACCAGACAATAATGGCACTACACACATAACATACATTCACATAAATGTTACCTTGTATTCTTTTCCAACTTGCACACCACTCTGTCGTGTCCTCAGCTCCACTTTCCAACCGTTAGGCAACCATTCAGGACATTCCGTTGGGTCCACTTCAAGCTTTTGATAACAAACAAGATCAATCAAATAAATTAATTTATTAAATGGATTAGATAAAAGCCCCAAAAAGGAAAAAGACTCACTTGAGAAGGGACTTCTTCTGAGTGATCTGGGATTTTCACCACAGTTGGCTGAGGCTTTTCGCCTTGAGTGTTTTGCATTTTGATATAGCGCATAGCATCATCTTTAGAAAAGAACTTTTTCCCAGTTTCCAAATGGGTATAAAACTGCAAAGCCAACGTGATTATGTGCTTAGTGATAACACAGTGACATGATAGTTTGATTCCAAACTTCCCATATGAGTTCAGTAATATCTTTCCTGCTTTAATTTTCGTACACAGTAATATTCTCTTCTGTTCCAAGTTCGCATATTTTCTAACTATATTGCTCAATTAGGTCACCAAAATCGGAACAGAAGAGGAAGAAGTTAAACATTATTCCTCCAATATAAAGAAATCCATTTTTGTTTCAGACTCCAATCCTTCACTCACAACAGTCGTGCTGCAGCTACTTCCAGTTCAAGCATTATGTCCATCATCAACACCAGAATCACACAGAAAACCACAAAAGAGAGCTTAGTGAGCCAGGTCATGTTTGCATCTTAACCTACTATACAGACATTTATGTGTAACAAGATCCATTAGTAATGCCTCATACACTCTAGCATTGAGCTCAGCTCAACAAAACACTCTCAAATTGTTTCAGGTCACCACCACTGTTTCTAGATATTATTCTGGAAGCTATGCGGAGAAAGCGACAACCCACACTGCCAAACCCTGAACACAACAAACCCTTCCTATACAAACTAGATTGTTGTCAAGCAGCGAACAAACCAATCGCATTGAGACCGTTGCAGCATGGAATTTAAGTCAATCTACTAATCCCAGTACAGAAACCTTCAGAATTTTCCTAAAAATGTAACACTTACTAACTAAAAACCAACTGAATCACTCAACATCAACATCCAACTCCTTTTCATCAACCAAACACACATTTTTCACACACAGAGGCACTCGCATATCATTGAAAATCATCAATGGCATGCGAATGTAACATGCCAATATCATATAAGACTTGTATTATGCTAAAGAGAGAAACATGGGCCAAATAACACAATCAAATCGATAAAGGCACAAGCTTTCTGCCATGGCAGCCCAGCCACAAGCTAACCGGAATCAACCAATTGAAAACTAAACAACCCAAAAACCAAAATAGTGTGTTAGCAAAGTCAAAACCTAGAAGGCAGAAGAACGAAATTAGCCAAAGTATTACCACAATTTTGCGACCTCTCTTTTGGGATCTGGTTTGGACAGACCATCCGGGCGGGAGCCAGTCCGGCGAACTCCTGGCCACCATTTGGCGGGAATATGGAGTTTCCGGTGAGAAGACGCCGAAATCTCAGAGTTGTTGGGGCAATCAAAGTTTGGGTTTTACTTGAGGGTATTTGGTGTCTCTAGGTCTTAGAAAGCATAACGGAAGTGAATGAGAAATTTTTTATTTTTTATTTAAAAAGAAGTTATATGATGAGAAGTTACGGTTGTCTACTATTTTCGGTTCAGAGAGCCCTGAAGAATATTAAACCCGAACCTGCCATATGTTTTGTTTTTTGAAAGTCGCAGTTTGCGCTCTTATACTGTGTCATTTGTTGAATGAGAATTAGTAAACTGCTAAACTATGTTAATTTCAGTGCACCTTGTGGAGTGGATAGGACCGGAGTCAAATGTTGCGGCACACTCTCTCTATCTACACTTTATCGGTTTATCCGTTTGCATTTTTGCCTTTTTTGTATGCTTTGGTACTTCTCCTAGACTAGACTCCATGTTTATAAAGATTATAGCAATTTACTGTTCGATTAATTAAGTGATTATTTTATTTTTTTAATATATTTTCTCCTCCATTATTATATTAGAATTAGACGGTAATAATGTAGAAATGTGTCTCTCACTAAGTAGGTAAGTTAGCATTTTTAGGATTAAAAATGGCTTTGGACAAGAGAGCTAGATGCTTGAATATGGAATCATATTCGAATGTTCTAGTTTGTATTTTGAAAGATACCCTCAAAGAAATGTGAACATTTTTTTTTTTTTTTTTTTTTTTTTGTAATAAGTTTAGAAATATTTTATAGAGAGTAAAATAAGAGTTGATAGCTTGGCTAAATTGAGTCTATTTTGTCTTCTATGCAATAATGAATGTCTTATGATGGGGACGGCTCCAAATCCTTTCCATATGACTTCCCTCCGGCCTCCGGAAGGTGAAGCTACAATGGATTTAAAGTCTTCTGGTCGGAATTTCAAGAGCATTAACCCTATGCAAACTGAGGGATCTTTCAAGAATATGATATTGGGTATTGTGAAG
The DNA here is from genome assembly GCF_041283825.1 of Pyrus communis. Taxonomy (NCBI): domain Eukaryota; kingdom Viridiplantae; phylum Streptophyta; class Magnoliopsida; order Rosales; family Rosaceae; genus Pyrus; species Pyrus communis. The sequence continues at coordinate 12,525,145 of NC_142578.1, read as the reverse complement.
ACAATGAAGAGTTATCCCAAGTGGGCTATGGAGGACGACATTTCAATATTGGGTATGGAGAATTTGAAGTCACTAGTACTAAGAGAGAGGGCCGTTGATATTCATTTTGCTGCTAAGGTGAAGGAACAAATATACATGTACTGCCATAATTCAATCATTACTAAATTCGTGGGGAAATGTTATACCTATAATTTTTGCTTGCTCGTTTAAAACAAGGGTAGAATTTGAAAGGATCAAAATGCAATTGGTTGGAATGGAAAATGATTTCTTAATTGTCCATTTCTCATTAAAAAGTATCAAGTATAGTCGTCATAGTTAGTTTCTATTTGTATAAGTTGTTGTAACTGTAAATGTTTTTTTTTTTAGTACAACGATATATTTTACACTAAGGGCACCACACAATAGGCAACCTAATTTGGTATCGAATTCGCCATCTACAAGATTCGAATCTAAGACCTCTCACTTACAAGTAAAAAGGAATACCACCAGACCGTAGTACTGAATGGCAACTGTAAATGTTATTAGTTAGAATAGTTAAGAGTAAAATTGTCGATTGCTTTCACAACTCAATGCTATAAATACCAAATGTATCTTATAATTATTGTTGATGAAAGTATCAAGTATATTCAGTAAAGTTGCTTCCTTTCTAAACTTCCTTCTTGGTATCTCTTGCCTTTTGCCTATTGGCATCTTAGATCTTTCCAACTTTCACTTATTTTCTCTGATCTTCGAAGCTTGTTTCTCTTTGATTCTTCAATCATCTTTTCATCTTCAATTTCTTGAATATCATGGCGTCTCTGTCGAAATCTTCATCTCCACTAGAGTCGGTGCCATTTCCGCACCCAAATTCTTTTTCATCAAACCCTAATTTCTCAAATTCATACACTTCTCTTACAAATCAGAACATTGGTAGCATGGTTCCGATTAACCTTAAATGCTCCAATTATCTTCCATGGCGTGCTTTTTTCACTATGATTCTCCAACGCTACAAGCTTATTGGCATCATTGATGGAACTGAACTGTGTCTATCACCGTTGATTCCAAATCATTCACTCAAGCCAACTTTTGAGCTATGGTATGAAAAAGGTTAGAATCTCCTCATTTGGTTAAACTCTACCTTATCTGAAGAAGTCATTCCATTCATTATTGGTGTTTCATCCTCTCAAGATCTGTGGATCAAATTGGAACAATGATTTGTCGTGTATTTGATGTACATATTCATCATTTGCAATATCATCTTCAATCTCTTCAGAAAGGCTCTCTGTCAATCTCTAGGCACCTACAGTAAATTAAGGAGATCTATGATTCTTTAACTGCAGCTGAAACACCTGTTACTGATCATGATTTGATCGCTACCACTCTTGATGGGTTACCAAATGAGTTTGAATCGTTTATTGATTCTATCATGCTTCACCTCTCATTTACTTCAATTAATGAGCTACTTGGTTTACTTATCACAAAGGAATTGTCCATATCTCGAAGGAAGAAAGTTGCTTCATCAAGTGCCACAAAACCTTTTTAGGCATTCTCTGTGCAATCTCAAGTACGTCAAGAACCACTTCTTCCCACACCACAAGCATTTGCTGCTCTATCCATAATCACAAAACTCTATGAAATAAACTCTAATCGTGGAAGGAAGAATCGTGGATTCAACAATTGTGGACATCGTGGCTCAAATTATAACTCCAGAGGTAACAGTTTCAATCATTGAGGAAGCTATCATGACTCTCACACCTTTAACTCATCTGATTGTCGACAACTTGTCAAATGACTCTGGTGCTACATTGCACATCACAAATGATATTTCAAACATTTAATCTCTCGGTCCTTATCATGGAGAAGACAAAATGTACATTAATGATGGTAAAGGTTTGTCTATTGACCATGTTGGCTTTTCTACATTGCATACACCTTCTTCATTTAAGTTGCACAATGTGCTGCATGTGCCTAAAATGCAGCATAATCTTCTTTTTGCATATTGGTTTATCAATGATAAGTCAAGGATTGTACTATGGAAAAGATAATTTTGCGAAGATTATGTAAAGACGGTTTCTACCCACTTCAAAGCTCCACTAGTCACTCTACTATATTCTCCAAATGCTTTAATAAGTAATAAAGCTTCTGTTAAAGTGTGGCATAATAGGCTTGCCCACCCCTCATCATCTATCTTTCGAATAGTACTTTCAAATCATAAAATTACTTTTCAAGGTAAAAGTTAGTGGATTTTTTTTGGTCTAGATTGTGCTTTGGCAATGGATCATAAGCTTCCATTTAGTATTACTAGTTTTGTTTCATCTAAATGTTTGGATTTACTACATTATGATTTATGGAGATCTTCTTCTGTGACCTCTGTAAATGGTTATAAGTATTATATGCTTATGCTTATTGTTGATGATTTTAGTGACCTCTGTGAATGGTTATAAGTATTATCTGCTTAATGTTGATGATTTCAATAGATATAGTTAGGTTTTTCCCCTTAAAATTCAAGGTAGATTTGTATTCAACCTTCGTTGCTTTTCAATGATATGTAGCAAAATATTATTGGCAATAAAATCAAAATTGTGAGGTTTGCTTCAGAGGGTGAATTCATTTCCAAGTTTCAATCTTATCTCAAATCACATGGAATTCTTCAACAATTTAGTTCTTCACATACTTATGAGCAAAATGGTTGTGTTAAAAGAAAACACAAACATTTGGTTGAGACTAGTATAACCTTGTTAGTTCAATCTCAAGTGCCTCACTTATATTAAGTTGAAGCTTTTTCTACTGTTGTTTATCTAATTAATAGACTTCTCATCCCTAGTATTACAACATCTTTATGAGAACTTCTATTTTATATCCACCCAAATTACTCAAGATTGAAAGTTTTTTGATGTAGTTGTTTTCCATGGCTCAAACCTTACACATCCTCCAAATTAGACTGTAAAAGCAAACACTGTGTTTTCTTGGGGTACAATCTTCAACATAAAACGTACAGATGTTTGGATCCAATCACTGAGAGAGTATATATTTCAAGACATGTTCTTAATGAATTTGAGTTTCCTTTTCACAAATTCCAATCCTTTCAACCCTCTGCATCATCAAAACCCTATGTACATTCATTTATTAACCTTGAATTTACCATTCCACATCATAACTCTTGCCTGCCATTAGTTCCTGTTGTTTCATCACCTACTATATCCTCTACTGATGTATCTTCGTCAGCTGATGTTCTTGTTGTTCTTAATACATCCACATCACATCTACCATATTCTAATAATGTTGCTACCAATGTTCATTATACGGTTGATCAAAGGTAGGAATCCACAAACCTAAAGTTACTCAGCCACTAAACGTCTATTACCCTCCTCAATTGATTTTGTCCTCGAATACCTACCTTCAAGCATCCAAACATGCTCATTGGAGAACTGTTATGCAAGAGGAATTTAATGCATTACAATCCATTAAAACATGGACATTAGTTCTACCTCCCCAGCTCAAAATATTGTTGGTTGCAAATGGATGTTCAGGATCAAGAAACACTCTAGTGGTACCACTGATAAATATAAAGACAATCTTGTAGCCAAGGGCTTTCATCAGCAAGCAGGTTTAGACTACTAAGAAACTTTTAGTCCAGTGGCTAAACCTGTCACTATCAGGATTATCTTGTCACTAGCAATTCAATATGATTGGTTTTTTAACCAATTAGATATTAATAATGCCTTTTACATGGTGATCTCAAGGAATATGTTTATGCACCAACATCATGGTTTCTGTGACTAATTCATCCAACGATATGTGTAAGTTTAGGAAGTCCCTCTATGGATTAAAACAAGCTCACAGAGCTTGGTTTGAAAAATTGTTTCAAGTTCTACAGTTTTTTGAATTTCATGATTCAACATCTGATACTTCATTGTTTATGCTCAAAGCTTTTCATTATTCTAGTTTATGTGGATTATATTATTGTTATAGGCCCTAATTAGTTGTCTACAACCTTTTCATCAAGAAATTAAGTGTAGTCCTTCCTGTCAAGGGCCTTGGTCCTTTGCTCTACTTTCTTTGTCTTGAAATTTAAAGATCATCAGATGGTTTGTTTCTTCATCAAAGCAAATATCTTCTTGATTTGCTTCAGAAAACTAAAGTGGAAGGTGTCAAACCATGTTTAACACTTTTGAGTTATGTTGAACTTGACCACACTGGACCTCTTCTCACTCCAGACCAGATTTATCCTTTGCTGTAAATTAGGTCGACCAATTCATGCATGCTCTAAGAGAACCTCATTTGCAAGCTGTTAAAAAAAAAAAAATTAAGTTTCTTAAAGGTTCAAGGGTTTCATACACCTCACTGCCTACTCAGATGCAGATTAAGCAATATGTACTTTTGACAGAACATCTACCAACAGATATGCATCATTCTTGGTCCAAACTTGATCAATTGGAGTGCAAAGAAACTATCCATTGCTGCACGTAGTTCCATGGAGGTGGAATATAGATCATTGACCTATATTGCTATAAATACCAAATGTATCAAAGAAACAATCCTTTATCATAGCCCAATGCTATAAATACCAAATGTATCTTGTAACTATTGTTAATGAAAGTATGAGGTATATTCAATAAAGTTGCTTCCTCTCTAAGCTTCATCCTTAAGCTACTGGATTGTTGTTAAATAGTATCTAGCAGTTCATCAATAAAGACCCAACTTTTATGGAAGAAAAGACTTTTCTTCTCACTGTTTAGGTTCGTCTGTTGAGATTACTTCTTGAATATTTTAATAAAGATATTATGCATTATATTGGTAATATGATAGGTACCACTTATAACATGGATGCTTATACTATTGGCCAGGCATAGGGTAATTATGCGAGAGTTTGTGTAAAGTTAGATCACAGGTTACATGGACACAGACATGAATACTACAACACCGACACGATGACACGACAAAACTCAAAAATAAGGACACGAACACATCTAGGACACATTGATTAAAATATAGTAAATACTACATATATTAAAAACAATATGTCCAATTGATAATATAACAAAGTACTATGTTCATCAAATTCATTCACCATACATAATAATTAAAACAACACATGATTCAAGTGTCAATGACATTCCAATCTCTCTTTATATTTCCTCTTGAACTTCATCGTCATCATTACTAAAGATCACAACCTCCAGGGCCAATTCATCATGTTCCATACTCAAATAATCAAATTCAGTCTCATCCACATCCCACATCCCACATCTTAAAGTGACCTTTTTTTTTTTTTTTTTTTTTTTTTTTTAAAGGTTGGTCCTCTAAATAAAAGATAAAGATTAGTATAAACATATACCAAATCTTTGACTTGTTGTGGAGCTATCATATTCCTCCTCAAAGAATGTATAAAATTATATGTTGACCAATTTCTTTTACAAAATGATGAGAAATAAGGTTGTTTAAGAAGCATCAAAGCCAAATCTTGAAAAGTTGGAATGGAAGCTCCATGGATAACCCACCATTTCACCAGTTGCATTGGAAATCACACATAGCATCACTACTTAAAAAATCCTCAAGTTCAGTTGAAAAAGCAGCATACTCCTCATTGATATTTCTTCTCTCCACACAATTAGCAAAGTATCGCTCAAAGCATTTTTTTTTCTTTCTATTGAGATCTTTTTATCCTTATGTGGAGCAACACGAATTGGAGCACCAACAAGCCACTCATTGCTATAATACCTGTAAATGATGAATGAAAAAATTATAATAATTAAGACCAACTAAATAAATTTATTAAAACTCTCAAAAAAGTTATCTTGGATTTAGAAAATTTGCAAGGCAATGCAGTGGTGTACTATTCTATTTGTATTATCACCTCAAACATGGCATCAAAGTATTCTAATTTCTCATCAAGCTCCTTGTTTTTCTTGTTTTATTTTTTATTTTTTATTTTTTTTATTTTTATAAGTAGCCTTCTTCACATCTTGTATCATACAAACCCAATATTCATTAACCAAGTGAAGATATATATATACACACACTAAAATATATAAATATAGATATACACACACACACACACACATATCTGTTAAATAGTTTTTTTTTTTTTTTAATTTTGGAAAATAATTTATAACGAGCATTAGTTGTGGTCAATTAGTTATCGACAACGGCCATAGCACATAATAGAAATTGAGACTTTTTTTCATATCTAGAATACTAATGGGCACAGTGTCTGTAGTGAATTGCAATTTATCAATGGTATTCATCGTTTCACCGATTGCATTAGAAATTTGTCACTCATAGCATCACTACTTGAAAAATCCTCAAGTTTAGCCGAAAAAGTAGCATACTCCTCATTGATACTTCTTCTTACCACACTAGTATCAAAGTACTGCTAAAAGCATTTTTTTTTATTCTATCGAGATCCCTTTATCCTTATGCGGAGCATCACGATTTGGAGAACCATCAACTCACTCATTGTTATAATACATGTAAGTGATAAATGAAAAAATTATAATTAATTAAGACCAACTAAATAAATTTACTAAACCTCTAAAGAAAGTTACCTTGGATTTAAAGAATATGCAAGGCAATGAAGCGGTGTGTTACTTTTGGTCCATCTTTGTATTAGCACCTCATACACGACATCAAAGAATTCAGATTGCTCATCAAACTTTTGTTTTCTTTTTTATAACTAGCCTTCTTCACATCTTCTATCACAATCCCAATATTCATAAACCAAGTGAAGACAAGGAAAATTGGTGTCATACATTCGAAGCATAGAATAAATAGATGTAAAACTAAGTATGTATTCAAGGTCATACCAAAGCTTGTCACTTAATATTTTCTTTTTGATACTTCTTACTTTTTCCACACAATCCTCTTTATATGAATCTCATTCCTTACTAACCACCATTCTTTGTAAGTCATGCTTTATTTCCTTAAATCTCATCATCATAATCATAGAAGCAAAGCATGCGTTGGCAATTGCAAGAAGCTTCAACTTTGAATAAGAATTAAAGATGGCCAATCTCATTTGGTGGTTCATAATATAATTTTTAATCGCCGAAAATTCATCACAAACATCAGCAATTCAAATGAATTGACCTCACACATCATTAGATGGACTTGCTGTCATTGTACATATGTTCTTCAAAGCTAGATTTAGGGTATGTAATACACATGGAGTCCAAAATATGTGTCTATATTTGGTCTTTATTATTTGTTCCATCATTTTGCAAGCACTTGCATCGTCTGCGATTATTTGAACTACATCTGGTAGTCCAATCTCACGAATATACTCATCGAGCAAATTAGCAATGAATTGAGCATTCGTTGTCTCACCTTCACAATTAATCGTCTTCAAGAACATAGGTCCATTTTCACAAGTAGCAATAATATTGATAAATGGTCTTCTTTGAGAATTTGCACATCCATCACTACACACGCTTGCACCCATTTCTCTCCACAAATTTGTTACTAGATTTGATTTTAGCTCAATGCGACTCTTCTCCCTTTGCAAAAGTATAGTCCTCAATGGGTTATAACTTGGAGGCTTATAACACGAAACCAAACCAAATACGTACAAGCATATCTAAAGGTTTTGACATAATATGGATTTCTAGCAAAGATTGAATGACGACCCACTTATATAAAACATTCTAGCAATGAGAGCACCCAAATTATGTCTACGCACCAAATTGAATTTTTCATTAAGAAATCTAGCAGCCTCCTTTCTTTTCTTTTGACTAAGTCGTATGTTCATTCTGGAATCTAATATATCAAATTCCAAATCAAAGATAGTAGCACTCAAAAAGCTAACTTTTGCTTGATGTGGTGGTGGCCAAAGAAATAGTTCTAGCTTTGGTATTTTTTAACCTCACCTTCTCTTCATCTACCACTCGTTTCATTTCCAATAAATTCCTTTGTGTAACTTTGTTCCAATAATTTGTTGTGCTCCATACCAATTGCATATTTTGTTTCCCATCCTGCATCATTCTCCCCTTCTCCAAGAAAACTCGTCCTCGAGTTTTAATTGTAAGACCTTGAATCCAAATAGCGAAATGATGTAACCATTCTGCTTTGCCATACTTTGTTTTCTTCTTCAAACTTACAAACAAAGTCTTTGCATAGACTATACTGAGGTTGGCCATCTCTTGGACTTGAACTATTGCATTAGGATATGAACAAAATGCATTAACAAAATGCATTAACATTTAAGACTTCTAACAAATCAATTATTTTACTCAACCTCTTGTTAATAGAAGCATTTCTAAAATCCCACCCAAATGGATCTTGGAATTGAAACTTAGCAAAAGTTTCTACCACCTCTGTCAAAATGCTCATGTTCATTTGTTTTCTTTTGTGTCCAATTTCGAATTCAAATGCCAAATTGTTGTCATCATGAACTCCTTTGACAGACGTCGAATTGAATTCTTGATTAACCACTTCAAGTTGCCGAGAAAACTCTTGGCCATCAGTACCCAAATTAATTATAACCTCATCAACACCATTATCAAACACAAACACAAAATCATATTTACATATTCCACATCAAATTTCATAAGAACCATCTGGACAACGATCGAATATTGGAGGAAAGGAATATGTTAAGATTAATGACAATCAAGCTGGTGGTATTGATGGGAAGAGAAATGTAGGGAAACCTAGGAAGGCTTCAAGAGAATAAAACAATAAGTTATCTTCTGCTCCATCATTTGCCATTGGTTCAGGGACTAGTTCTCCTAAAGTGAGAACCAATTTGAGATTAGAAAACAACCACCAAACTCTTGCTATAATTATGCCTCATTTTTCTTCTATACTCTCACCAGTTACACAAGGAGAATATATTGCGAATCGATCTTTGTCTCATGCCACTTACAAATTATTATTTTATGATATTCTTAAAGTACTAGTCATCATAAATACGTGAGCACAAATAGGGTGTCAATCGGAGTTTAAGCGAAGAAGTTACATATTTTTTTTGTTGATATGCAATATGGTAAATTTCGAAAAGGATTATTCTTGAAGCCAACATGCATTTTTCTTCTTCCCTGCACGCTGAACGACGAGCAGAAGGGTTGTTCTTATTATCTTCCCCTTTTCCACTACTATCCAAAAATCTTCATATCTCCTTTATTCGTTCACTGCTTTCAACAAATTTATCATCTCGTTCAACACGTTTATCACCTCTATTTTTCTAAATTAGCATCACACAAAGCAAAGTGAAAATGATGAAGAAAGCCATCATTGTCTAATAATTCAAATTTTCAGCTGATCCTGCCAGAATTGGACCTCAATCCAAGAAATAAAAATGATCATCTTCTCGTGGGATTTCATTCAGCAGATGTCAAGAGGCCATTGATAATTTCATTTTTTGTTAAATTTTTCCCGCATATAGAATCATATATGGTACTCTATAAAATGACATCATTCTTCTATTCTCTTTAAGTAGTGATTGGTTAAGCTACTTTTAATTGAAACTCTTTTATCAATCCTTGAATATGTGGGCTGCATAACAAGGTTGCTGCCACATAAAGGTGTATGTATTATTATACATGCAATATATCGAACATTAAAGCTCAGATGATAGTGTACTTCTGGGTTCTAGCCATTGCATCATATTCAGGCACTGCTCTACCTTCCGTTTTGAATATTTATCTTGGTTATGTTTGTTACTATTATAATGTTATGTTGTTATATTATATTCAATAAGGGATATGTCTGGATAGTCTCTTTTCATTTAATTTGGGTATTATGAAAGCTTCACCCGTTTTGCCTTTTCCTTTTATATATATAGCTTAATTTTTTAGTTGATTTGATGAATGTACCCATTGTGTGTGTGTGTGTGTACAATATGTTTTTCTATTTCTATATGTACATATTTTTATATTGTAAAACATGATTTAGAATTGACTTTATGTTTTCTTCCACGGAGTGGAAAATATAATTCATCTTATAATATCTTTACTCCTACAAATCATGTATTTTATTTAAATTCTCATAATTATAAAGAAGTACAATTTCCATAATTAAGTTCAAAAATAAAAGAACTAACATAAAAATACATTAATACTAAAAGTTGTGTACTTTGATAAAAAAATAAAATAAACAAATAAATAAATAAATAAAAAAAAAAAAAAGCTGAAAATCTATAAGGTTTAAGTCAAAGAATATTGATGACTAAGAACATCATCCAAAGTCTCCTCCCTACTTAGGTTGACGTTAAATCTAGTATTAGCTTTCTGCATGATTTTTCTACTTAAGTTCTTTCAACTTAGATAACGCAAGTTTTTAGAATAATGTGTTTTTTTTCTTTGCACCAAAGTTAACATCCTCACTCTTGCAGTCGATAATTTTGTCGATTTTTATTCAGCTGTAACTAGGGTATGAATACAAACTTCTTTCTAACCGTCAATTTGATAATGCGGTTGAGATTGAGTGACTTGGTGAATGGCAATAGACTAGTGTTAAGGCCCAAAACTGTCATATGCAAGCCCAACCAAGTCCTGATGCCCAATTATCAAACAACCTTAACTCAAGCAAAAATACATGCAAGGGTGTGGGATCGAGGAATGAATATATTCACAACCATGCCATGCTATGGTAATTAAGCTGGATATTTATATAAATCACATCATGCCCATGCCTACTCATCACGCTAAAATAAGCCCAAGTCACATGCTTGGGGCTTGACAAGTGAATTATGGTGTGGATGGTTATGAAAACTTATAGGGCCTATGTGGAGTCAAGATTATGGAAGACTTTGGGCTGCTTGGGGGCCCAAAGATTTAGACCCATAACCCTTGTGGTCCACATAGGCAAGCATTGAGAGAGAACAGACTTAGTTTACCTCTTTCTTAGCAAGCTAACTAATCCAATTAGATAGGAACCAAATCCTAACTCTAAGCTCACATGGAAGCCTAGCAAAACATGCATTTACTGAAGAAAGGCTGGACTTTGCACACGAAAGCCATGAAGCGCTCTACCAAAAGTAACGCTTATGAAAGGCTGACCCGGGAAAGCAACGCCTTGGGAAGAAGGGATGATGCAAGTTCACAGGGTGGCAGCGGTTAGCAATTTTGCACCGAAATGGAGGTTATAAGAAGAATTAGGGAGAAAGAACCAAGCCATAATTAGAGAATCCTTAGGAAGGAATCATTCAACTACAAATATGATTAAGAGCTTTAGGAACCAAATAGGACAGAGAGAAAAATAAACCTAGAAGGCATCACTCCGCAACCATAGTATTTTCCATAACCTTCTTCTAAGTATTCCAACCATCAAAAACCTTGTTACCACCCTAGGAAGCCCATATTATCCAACATAGAACACCTTACAACCACTCAAGCTCTCTCTCTTTCATGGTAAATTGATGAACTTTTAGCTTGCACACCATGCCTCACTTGAGCAAACCATTAATTGGTTAATCATGCTAATCTTCAAGTCATTGATCTAACCGGAATATTTCTTGAGATGAGCTAACTCTTTCAAGATATTCTGAGACTTGGTATGAAACTGAACCAAGAGAAACAAGAGGAAGTTCTCAAAGCAAAGTCCACATTAACTTAAAAGTCTCCAAACAACTAGAATATTGGCCAAATAATGAAAATTGCAAAGTAGGCAGTTTTGTGTGAAAATATGGCAGCTATTCGGTTGTTTTCGAATAAGACCGAGCAAAATGGCTGACTTTTGGAATAATGACAGAACCTTCGGAACTGCCGCCGTCACCGTGGCTGTTGTTGCACCTAGATGCCAATTCATTTCCTCCACCGCCATTCAATCCCATATTCCCTCTTCCATCTGAGATATGTAATTTGTTGATTTGGTGTTTGAAATATTAAAGGCAAAACAAATATTAGCTGTAGGATTCTCATCTAATGGTGAAAATGTGCCAAACAGGTTACCTGAACTTGGTTTTATTTCACAATTATATTTATAAACAGTAAATAAGTCTGTATTCATACCCTTGTTGCATTGCATTGCATAGAAGAAAATTGTAACTTTGTTCTGCCTAGGGATGGATTTGAAAAAATGAAAAAACTAAATCGTTCATCAAAACCGAAAAAGCCAATCGAAAACAAAAACAAACCAGAGTCGTAAAATTCAAACAGAACTGAATTATTTTAATTCGATTTCGGTTTTGATTTCAGAAATTCAAAAATCAAACCAAGCTGAACCTAATTAATGTAAATTAATTTTATTTATTTACATTAGATTTTATTCCCAATTTCAATTCCAAGGCCCAATGTGTTGGCAAACTTCAAACCCAATTCCCTTCGACCTCCTATTCCTTCTTTTCAGACCTGGTTTGGTACTAAGATGATTATGAAAAAAGCTGCTATCAAAAAAAGCTGGGAGCTATTTTTGTGTTTGGTAAACACTCAGCTTCAGCTTTTTTTCACAGTTTTGGATGAAAAAAAGCCAAAAACAAGAAGCTGCAAAACCTAGCTTTGAAAAACCGTCTTTTTTTCACATCTGTTTTACATAAAAGTTTACCACACTCTAATACTGATTTTTTTTTTTCAAAAGCACTTTTACAAAAAAGTTTACCAAACACTCTGCTGCTTTATTTCACAGCTGCTTATTCTCACAGCACAGCAAAAACAGCTTTTTTTCAAAGCACAACAATACTAAACCAGCCCTAAATCCCCTCATTCGCATCTTCCTTCTCTCTCCCTCGTCTTTCCTTGTTTTTTCCTCTTCTTTCTTCTCTTTTTTCTCAGTTCCATGCCGTCCACCACGACAACGCATGTCTCTCACTCTCCTCAATCCTCTTGCGTCTTCTGATCTCTCTCTCCGGTAAGAATCTTCCCGGCCCGCCGAGAGTGCATACTCGCTAGCAGCCCGATACCTCGATCCTCCAAGGCCTCTAATTGGAGGTACTAGTTGAGAAGTTTTTAATCTGTTTGTTTTCGTTTTGGTCTTCGCTTTCAATATTTTTTTGTTGGTTTGTTGTGAACGTGACCATAATTTTTATACAAGAATATCAAACTGAAAACTACAAGAAGCTATTGCAAATGGTGGGTTCAAACCCTTCTGATTATCCGATTGATTGTCAAGAAATTCATAATCTTTCAATCTCTAAGAGTACAACCGCGACCTCAAATTACTTCCTTGAAAATGATTTGATAATATTATCGGGCTCCAGTCTTGGGAAAAAGAAAAAGATCAACTTGGCAAATTAATAAAAATCATTTGCAATTGCGGTTGTACTCTTAGAGATTGAAAGATTATGAATTTTTTGACAATCAATCGGATAATCTAATCTAAACTACGGAGAAGGTGAGGGTTTGAACAGCCATACGGAGAAGGTGGGTTGAGGAAGAGGCCCTTTCGAGGGCACTCCACCATTTGCATAGTTTCTTGTAGATTCCAGTTTGATGTTCTTGTATAAGCTGCGTTGTTTGGTTAGTACATCTTTTTGTACTGTTTTAACAGATATGATGAGTTCTCAGTAAACTTTGTGAGTTGCAGATGGCGTTGAAAGAGAGTTTAAATAGGTTCAAGAAGCAGCAAGAAAGCGCACAGTCACTTCTTATCGGCATTGCATCTGATAGGGCCACAGCAACGCCAAGACCTGCGCCTGCGGTCACTAAGGCTCCTGCTCCAGCTGTCAAATTTTCAAATGATACTGAGAGGCTTCAACATATTAATACCATACGGAAAGCCCCTGTTGGAGCTCAGATCAAGCGTGTTATAGACCTGCTGCGGGAGGTTCAAATTAAACTTACATTTCCTCCCATTATTTGCTTGATGTAAATGATTATTATATTGCTTTATTTACAAACCTCCAAATGAGTCATAACAATTCATAACTGTGTAGTGTGTGTACTTTAAATCCTGAAAGACAAATAACTTTGAGGTGTCCATTGTTTGAACTACAACCTTGTCTGTACCCCAATATGATGTTTTGAGTTTCATGTTGATTTATACAGTAAGTTGTAAGGAGCAGGATTTTTGTAGAGATTCTTGGCATGTAACTTATTGGTGTGCCACTTCTGATTGCGGACAGTGTTGACTTGTATGTCCAACATAAGTCTCACCTGTTGGGACAGGAGTGGGTTGTTGCCACCCTCCCCCACCACACTCATTTTGCCTAACAAAATGATGAATTAATGGTCTGTATGTAAAAATTTGTTATGTTCATAGTCTTTTTTTTGAAGTTATACAGAACAAGGAATATTTTAGATGTAGAGCTGAAGACGGATCAATATCTAGAGCACGCGGTATGAGTGGTATGGGTATAGAAAATTGGCTGTACAGGTAATCTGTTGTTGGTGAACAGATGCAAGTTGTATTCATATAGTTCTGATCTTGAAAATCTGAATTCCTTCCAAAGTGAAGTTTGCTACTTGGTTAGTGGCTCATAAAAGTAGGAGACCCAACCCCTATGCAAGAGTGACTTGGAGTTTGTGGATTATGTTTTTTTACATTGCCCTGTGGTTTTTGAGTCTTTGGCCGTTGTTGTTCAGGGAGTTTGGACTTTGGAGTACGTTTTCTCCTTTTTACCTGAGAAACATAAATTACCAGGGAGGGGGAAGAAGACCAGGGTTTGAAGGGGGTGCATACATTTGAATAATTATTTGGGCAGTTTGGCTATGATTTTTCGAAGATCTTGCAGGTGGTGGGGTATAGATTTTATGGGAATTTTTTTTTATCTTGGTCATCATTTGGGCCTCAATCTCTCCAGAATTAAGGGGTTGATCTAATGCCAATGTTCAGGAGTTGATCTTGCTATATACTATGTATGGTGTTGTCTTCTGTGTTTTACATCTTAGTGTTTGAGAACACTTGCTTCCATGTTTTTCTTATGCTTTTGCATTCCCAGTTGTTGCCATCTTGTCCACTGCTTGTGTAATTTTATTGTTCATTGGATTAAATTTTGTCTCTACTGAATAATAATTAAATAAATAACAGATTTCAGAAATAAGTAAGCATTTGCATATAATATGTATATGAGGGCTGTGCTGCAGGCTTAAGTTAGTGGCTCTACTTATTTCTGATCTTCTGGATCCCTATAATAGAATATTTGCGAGGTTGAAATGGGGAGTATCAGTTTAGATGGAAGAGTTTTTGTGGTTAAAGATATTAGCTTTGCCACGGGTTCAGTTGTAGCAATTAGAAATTCACTAGGTGCTAACATTGGTGTTAATCTATAATTTTGTTGGAGCAATTTGGTGCTTTCCTGAAAACACCTTTTACTCTCCCTCCCTTTCCCTGCTCTGTTTTGTTGTTTTCTATTTCTCACTTTTTGGTCTTTAGTTCCACAAGAGATATACTAGCTTGGATAGACTATTTGATGACTTTGAATCTCTATGTTTACATATTTTTGCAGACAAGGCTTTCGTACACACCAGATCAAATTAATCAAGAATGTTATGTTGATGTGAATGCTAACAAAGCTGTCTTTGACAGCCTGAGGAATAATCTAAAAGTTTCTTATGATGGGAAGAGCTTCTCTTATAAGGTAACTTTGAATTTTATCTAACTGTATGCCCGAGTAGACCAGGATAGTATGGTTTTATATATCATTTGAATTATTTATAAATAGCCATTTTGTTTAACCTCCATGAAGGATGAGATCTTCACTTGTCTTTTTTTTTATGTGTAGTCAAAACATCGTATCACAGACAAAAAACAGTTGCTGTCCTTAATACGGAAATTTTCAGAGGGTATACCGGTCATTGATCTCAAGGATGCTTACCCAAATGTGATGGACGATTTACAGGTATATATTATTTGTATATCTCCTACTTATTTGATGAATCATGGTATAGCAAATACCATCATTTGATACCGTATTTAGCTTTTAGATATCTTAGAGATTCCCCCCCCCCTCTCTCTCTCTCTCTCTCTCTCTCTCTCTCTCTCTCTCTCGCACCAATTGTAAATGTGACCGTATTTGTGTGCGAGAGAGATACCATATTTGACTGTCAATGTTTTGACGTTATAACTTGTAAAAGTACATGGATGGTATGACCTTGGGTCCATATAACTCTGCAAATTTAGGGGTCTGAGGAACTACGGTGGTTTGAAGTTTTCATCTCTTTTTAACCTTATTGCTTTTACTGAGGCCATTAATGTGGAACCTATTAGGAACTGTTTGAAATGCTTTTAGCTTGGTATGGTGACCCCGAAAGAGAGTTCTACATCTTTGGTCTTAAAGATGTCTTATTAGATTTCTTCTTTTGTTGATTATATGAAGGAGAAGGGCTATGCATCTTGTTTTTGCATCCGAACTTTCAGATTTTGGTTGAGGCCTTTGTGTCTCCTGTGATGTGAATTATATGTATCTCGGGATTACTACTCTTACCGAAGAATTTTAGAAAGAGAAATTCTTTTCTAGGCTTTGAAAGCTTCAGGTGACATCTGGCTGCTTTCAAACTTTGATTCACAAGAGGACATAGCATATCCAAATGACCCCAGGTTGCCTGCTTCCAAAGTTGATGATGACCTTAAGGTGCTTTTTCGGGGGATTGAATTGCCTCGTGATATGATTGACATTGAGAAAGAGCTCCAGAAGAATGGGATGAAGCCGGCTACGGATACTGCAAAAAGAAGGGCCCTGGCACAGAGTCAAGGCATTCCTAGCAAAACCAAACCCAAGAAGAAGAAGCACGAGATCACCAAGAGAACCAAGCTTACAAACGCCCATCTGCCGGAGCTTTTCCAGAACCTAAAGAAGTAGGTCAAGCCGTCCTCTTTGGCAAGTTGCATGGTTATGTTAACAGGAAGATTAAAAAGTGGATCATCGCATTACATCATTGACGTTCTATTCATATTTTTCAACGTTATAGTTCATGTGAAACTTCTCCGAGATGATGTGGCTTGTATGGTCCACAGAATGTTTTGAAAAACATGTACCATTAGCCACGTTAGAACTATTAATGTTAGTGAAAAACACTATATGAATCAAAATGCGAGGTTTTTTTAGACTTATTTGTGAAGGCTGCAGAATGTGACCAATGCCTTGTGATATTTGATTACCTTCTCATAAGCAAAACATTTCTTGCTTCCAGCCTTGTATTTTGGAAACATAAGTAAAACTATGGCCACCTCAATGCATAAGTAAAACTATGGCCACCTCAATGCACATAAGCAAAACATTTCTTGCTTCCAACATATATGTTTTGCACAAGACGTTCCAGATGTGGGTTAGATTAATTAGTGGTGAGTGCAGTGTGGTCACCTCAATGCACATCCGGTTTTAGTCCTCAACTTGTAAGTTAGAATAGTTTAGTATACACTGTCGTCTTGTAAAAATTCCACAGGAAATTTGGTAAATGAGCTAATATTTGGACCAAGAATAGTTATCTAATTATTTTTCTTTTGATAATTTTAAGCAAAAATTGACATTAAAAGTATATAAACAGCCTTGTTGACCGAAAATTGATAAAGTTATATTCTGCAATGAGCTCCACTCCCACTTTGTCTTAACAAGTTCATGCTCAATCAAAGTAGAACAAAAAATTACCCCAAAAACATGAGATTTCTGTAAATATCTCAATCAAGAAACCTAGTTTTCCACCAAATCGCACTGCGCAAGTACCTAGCTTTGAGAGTCCTCCCCACGCCTTACATCGAGGACGTGGTCCTCCCCTCCCCATGCCTTGTTTATATGTAAAACAAAGGTTGCATAGGTGGATGACAAGTTTCATTCAGTGGCAGAGCCACTAAGGCCATCTCCAACCGAAGGGACTATATTTAGCCTCTGTCCAGATTATAGCCCTACAAGAAATTATTTTTTAATGAACAGTGCCAAGTCATATTTATATACCATCTCCAACCAAAGAGGGCTAGTTTTTTAGCCCCATCAATAATTTATTATTTTATTTAATTTTATTGGTTAATTGAATTAAATTACCATATTAAAATAAGGTTTCCGAATATATTTTGAGTGCTACTTGTCGTTAAATGAATAAGTCTCTAGACATATTTTGAGTGCCACTTGAAGAAGAGGCCATTTGAAAATTATTGAAAAAAATTAAAGGAAAGATTATTGGAAAAGGTAAGAGAGGGGTGTGTATGGAAAAAGTGTTTGAGGTGGATAGAATGTGAAGAATTGAAATAAAATGATGTTAGATAGTATGAAAGGATGAAAATGATGTGAGGAATGGTGTATAAATGTCTTTAGGTATTTATAGAAAAAAATAAATTAGAATTTTTTAGTTTTTTTTAATTTCGTCTTTGAAAAAAAAAAAAAAAAATTCCAGCTAGGCCCAAATGAAAAGGCTGGCTAACTGGCTAAAGATGGTCAGCCCGCTAGTCATATGGCTGGATTTTGGCCCCGTGGGTCCTAAGATTTTTTGGCCCAAACCTTCATTGGAAATGGGCTTTGTGCCATAAAAGGCTATCCTTCGGCCTATTGCATTACAGTGGTCCGGTTGGAGACCAACCGAAGAGGCTATGTTTAGTCTCCATCTAGATTATAGCCCTGCAAGAAATTATTTTTTAATAAACAGTGACATACCATATTTATATACCATCTCTAACCAAATGGGCTATTTTTTAGTCCCCTCCTTTATTATTTTAAGTTTGTTCTTTAATTTTATTGTTTAATTGAATTAAACTACCATATTAAAATAAGGTTTCCAGACATATTTTGAGTGTCACTTGTCGCTAAATGAATAAGTCTCCAGATTTCTTATCCTTCGGTTGAAGATGTGGCCATTTGAAAAAATATTGAAAATTTTAAATTTAGATTATTGGAAGAGGTAAGAGAGTGGTGTTTATGAAAAGGATGTGAGCCTAGCAAAAAAAAAAAAAAGAAAAAAGGATGTGAGAAATGGTGTAAAAACGACTTAAGTATTTATAGGAAAAAAATTAGAAGTTTTAAAAAAAACTTTTGCAAAAAAAAGTTTACCAAATACTCAACAACTTTATTTTACAGCTGTTTATTCTCACAACACAGCAAAAGCAGTTTTTTTTTTTTTTTTTTTTTTTTTTTTAAGCACAACAATACCAAACTAGCCCTTATTCTATCAACTTTTCTTTGGCTTTAACTTCTACTTTAAAATTTTCTTGAAAACTCCTTACTTGATATTCAGATTTCTGGATTTGTGCAATGTTTTTAGTTCTCTATATTGAATTTAGGGTCTTTCAATTTTTATGTAAATTGCTCCAATCTCTTCTGTTCTAAGTTCAAATTACCTATGTATGTGAGAGGCCCTGCTACACATGAAATTCTGGCTCCACCACTGGTTTCATTGTTGTGGTGCTTGCAGTAGTTGGGTGCATGTTGTGCTTAGAGAAAAAAAGTGAAAAGAGTTCTCAGAGAAGAGGGCTAACATAAATGATAGGAGGAGAAAGATTGCACAATGGATAAGATATAGGTTTTTAATTATTTTAGTTAGAAAAGGGTCATTTTCATGTCAAATTTTAGTTAGAATTATATAGAGTTATAATGGTTGGAAGAGATCGTTTATTTCCCAGTCCACTTTTTTATACTGGAAGAGATCGTCCCCTAAAATTGATATAAGGGATAGTTTAGTTGCGGTCCCTGATCCCTAACTGTTATAAACTCAAACCTTATGGATTTTAAGTTTTTGATTGAATTCCCTCTCCTGTCACATAAATGACATAATAATAAAAGCGATACAATAATAGCAATAAAGACTTAACCGTTTTCTTGCTTTCATTTACACTACCAATTCAATTATTCAAAATTGCTTATGAGTTTTGATTAAAAAAAAAAAATGTAATTGCTTATGGGTGCATTCTAGATTATATTAAAAATGGGATTTTATTTTTTTTTATTAAATATGAGTACATTGATATAAAAAAAAAAAAATTGGCTACATTTTACATATAAAAAAGGAAAACTAACAAAAAAACTTTAGTTTCAATGAAAAATGACAAATAAAGGTGTAGTGAATAGTACCAAGAAAGGTAAAAATATGGTTTTTCGTTAAAAGTGAACAGTACCAGGAGTGTTTCGTTAAAACTCTCTATAAAAAATTAGTATACATTTTATACATAAAAGGGGCACGCTTTATATAATTTTAGATTAAAAAAATAAATAGAGTTTACATTAAAAAAAGGGTACATTTTACATAAAAAATGGTGCTTACAAAAAAAAAAAAAAGGATACATTTTGCATATAATAAAGTGGTACATTTGTAAAGAAAAATGGGCACATTATAAATAAATTATGGGTACAAATAAAAGGTTAAAAAAATTATGAGTACAAATAAAAGTTTAAAAAATAATGGACAAAAAGAAATTAATATATGGGTACAAATTAAAATTTATAAAAAGGGTTGCCAATTAAAAATGGGTACAAACTAAAAATAGAAATATATGATAAAACTTTAGCCATAAATATAAATATACCAAATGTAGCATTTCAAACACTAAATGAATATATTTAGAAATAAATTTTAATTATCTTGACATGTAAATAGTTTATTTTTGAAATAATTAATGACGTTCATTAAAATCAAAGAACCTTGATAAAAAATTGAAAAATAATAAGGTTTTAATAATAGAAAAAATAAGAATGGAACCTAATTTCTTCTTGATATAAACCAGTCGCAAGACTCATAGAAAGTAGAGCAAAGAAACCAGAATATCACGCGCCGCCATGATGCTCATTCAATCTCAGTGCTCCATACTCTATCCCATTCACCTCACATACCCTCGTCGTCGGTGCCATCTCATTTCCCACCCTGCCCCTATAACAGTAATACGAAGTTCCAAAGTTTCGACTCAGTTTTTTCATTCTTTAATTAATTATCTATGTTCAGTTTCCTGATTGAACGGTGTTGTGAGAACGTGGCTGGGGAGTCGAAGGAGCTTCATTGACCTAGAGATCCCATTTCCCACAGTTCCATGTCACGTAGAAGGTTGCTTCACTTGTTTTACGAAAGTTATTGTTTTGAGTTGTTATTATACGCATCAACTGTCACATAATGTGATCAAAAAATTTGATCCCTTTAACATTATCCCTTGTTTTTTAGCTTCTTGCGCGTAATGCAACCATGTGGTGTACTTGACACAACAAATGTCTCATAATGTGGCGCAGTTACCTTACGTCAAAATAATGTTCTTGTAATTACCATAGGAAGATCTTGGAACACGTATGCCTGCTCAAAGCAAAGGAGAATTTACATGATGAGGAACAGAAGGATATTGTGGATGCAAATTTCTTCCTTCTTGTTCTTGGACGAAAATGCATTTGCAAAAACAAATAACACCTTAGGTCAAAACCAAGAGCCTCACGCGCCCATGATGAATTTTTGTTGGGGGGCTTTGGCCGAAGAACCTCCGATGTCAAATTTAGAATTTTGAGAGAAAAGTGTTTGGAGAATTTAGAGAATTTTACAAGAGGATTGACCTTGGGTTTTGGAGAAAATGAGGTGGTATTTATACGGGTGTGGCCGGGCCTCTTTGGAGAAGTGGGAACCGGCCACCTTTGGTATTTTTTTGGTGTTAATCACCATCAATTAGCTAATTAATAAATTAATTGAGTAATAAATCAATTAATTAGCTAATTATTATAATGTGAAAGAAATAATTTGGAAGTTACCTTGTAGGGAAGATTTGATGAGAGTTGATGAAATAGGTTTTGAATTAATACCTATTTTGATCACTTTTGACCTTGATTAAGGGATGATTGTCCGTTGCTTGCGCGTACAAATCCCGGTGTGTCTTGAGGGTAATCTCGTATTTTTCACCCAAAAATCCACGTGTCGCCTCCATATTTTTCTTGATTATTTTTGGTTCCACATATATGCTGGATTATCTATATACAACCCAATATCAAATGCGAGGCATTCTTGCGATATCATTAGGTTAGTTTTACTTCTAAACTCAAAACATTCGGTTTTTGGTGGCTTTCCTTTGTCTAATTTGGAACTAAACATGAGCTTATGTTCTCTCAATCACTGTCTGCATACACTTCCAGGGAAAAGAAAACATTGATAAGTTCTACGACAACCCTTTCTACTTGCGACTTCTCAAGGAGCAAGTATTCCCTTACCATGTATGCCCAGACATGTAAACACCGACACTCTATTCTTTAGGCTTCTATTTCTGTTGATTTTGCACTTAACCATTTTGATTTGAATAGTTCAAAGGCTATTTTTTTTCTTCAACTTATTGGACTGAAATTTATTACATACACAGGAATTGCTTAATGTCCACTACCAATCTGAAGTAGAAAATGATATCGTTCCAATATTCCACAAAGGAGAGGTCTGAAGCGGCGTCCTTAATTAGTTTGGTTTTATTTATAATACAACAACAACTGAGTCTTATTCAGTGAAATGTTACGGAGACTACATATTCTATATCTTGTTCATTTAAGTTTTAATGCCCCATTTTAACCAACTTGGTTAGGATCAACCTTTTAAATCTCATTCCGTCCAAATATGTCCATATGTTTTATGTATTTGGTTTTTGGGTGTAAAAGAAATGTAGAAAGGAACGCTAACTACTCTTGTGAACAGGAATTCAACGTTGGTGTCGAGTTCGTGCTTCTGCTATTGTTAGTTGATAATGCATCTGGACATGCGGAAGAGGCATTGGTTTCTTTAATTGGAAGAACTGATTTTTGAATTTCCATCATCAATTGTTCAAACTACTCAAGGTTTGTTTAAGCTTGAAGTCATCCTTCGTTTTCACTCTTCCTGGAAACTACTTCACTTGAACTTCGTTTTCACTCTTCCTGGAAACTACTTCACTTGAACCGAATTACAAGGCATTTCAATTGTGTTTTTAACTCTTGTTTCTGGTTTGTTTTGGTTTGTGTTTTAATACATTGATTCTAGCAGGTCTGAATCTTAATCTCAGCAGCAAGTTGTACACGCATGGAGTAGTGATCAGATTTTGGCTGTGTGAGCTCTCTTTGCCTTATTTAGATTCAGACACATGTTGTCTTCATTTTGCTGAGTGTCATTAACTGTATAACTTGTAGTTGACGCTTTTGAGATATTCATGGGAAGCTCAGAATAATAAGAAGTAGTCAATGTGTGGTTCAGCTTATTTATGTACTTGAATCCTAATTTCCCCATCCACTGCGGCATGAACTCGCATACAAGTGCATCCTTATACAAGATTACACTACAATTTTAGTACCTTCTTTATAGCATATAGAAGGTTTGTTATACATACTTCCGAGTGCATGCATTGGCCTTCTAGGATTCATGGAGTACTTGGAGCTAACAAAAGACTTGGCACAAAACAGAGCGTAGTGGTGTTCTAAGATTCATACAGCTGATCTCACTGAGTGGAATAAGGTTTTGTTGTTGTTGTATAGCATATTCTTAGTTTTTTTTTTTCCTACCAGCTTGCATTCAGGCTAAGTTTTAAGGTCCAGACACATTTGGGATCATGGTTCTTAGGTTTGTGTCTGTTTCATTCAACCAACATATCTCTAACAATAATTCAGAAATTACAAAACTGCAGATATGGATGTCTAAGTTCAAGCAAATCACTGGGAAAACGCTTTCTGTACATTTTTCAGTTCATCCAGTTGGCAATGTGATTATGTAGAGAGGATCCTTTGAGGTTTGTTTCCCTTATTCATCCAAACCGACTGAGTACCATACGAAGAGAGCTATATCTCATAATATTCACACGTTCCGTGCAGGGTTTTGAACATGCATTCTTGCTCAATCTGTTTAAAGCTGGTTTCTCCATCTTTGTTGTTTCAACCAGTTACTCAATCTGTCTTCTCGAGAATCCTCGCACGGAATCAAATTAATCTAATCAGTCCAGTTCTTAGAGATCACAAGCGAAAACTGTGTATCGTACTGTAGGAATGTACGCATTTTTTCTTGTATTTTGTATTGATTTATCAGTCAAACTTCTTCAGCGCTCGTTGCGGCTTGGATCATTAATCTTAGTAAAGTTTAGTTATGTACAAAGCTTCGCCGCTGAACGTTTAGGAGCGAATCCTGCACAAACACAGACGTGGCTCCTTAAAATAAATCAAGTTAATCATGTCTCTCTGTCTGTTTCTCTCAATCATAGGATTGAATTGCCTCTTTCTCTTGTATCGAATCCATGTATGTGTTTGTGCAGAATTTGCTGCGAAACGTTCAACAGAGAAGTTTTGTTCTTTAATTATGTTTAATCAAAATTTTATAACTTCCCATTTGTTTCTCCTGCCGTGAAAGGTCCATTATAGGATCCTTGCAAATGCATTTTTGACTTGATACAGAAAAACTAAAGACACAAAATCAGGATTCTAAAAAACACTATGCGCTAGTCGGGCGGTGGACTGGGGTCTAGCTCCTAGATGAGGGAGGTGAACTAGGTGGATTTAGGTATATATATCATAAATAAGTGTCTATTATACTTAATAAACACATAATTTTGTTGAGATACATAAAAGTGATATGCAAATTATAATGTATTAGACCATATTGAAAAATGGGGGAACAAACATATAATGAGTGTTCGTTCAAGTGTTCAACAAGTCATTCACATTTTATTGAAAACATAAAATGCAAAAATGAAAGTAGTCAATTTTTTGTCTAAATGAGAGTTGTAACATAGGCAGGTTTAGGTGGGCAAAGGTGGGTGCCTAGACGGGCTAATAACCATATGATTGAGTTAGTTAGAGGTTGTTAGTGAGGGTATTTGGGTCTTTTGCCTAATGACTATAAAAAGGAAGTTGTAGAGATCATTTTCTGTAGAGTTGTATTCGACTATTGTGATAAATATAGAGAGCATTTCCTTCATCTTCTTTCCTTGTTCACCTTTCATTCTGCCATTGTTTCTTTCTTCAATCTTTCATAGATTCATAGGTTAACATGGTAAGTCAATGTAGTTAACAAGGTGGACGTCTAAGCGGGTCTAGGCGCACTTTCTTAATTTTAAAATACTTAGAGATTAATCGAGCCGCTTAGCGCCTAGACGGAGATTTTAGATCAGTGCACATAATAAATGCAAGCAAATTATATATTGATATTATGCATTTCAGATAATTTTATACTCCATAAAAATCCAAACAGTGGTCCACCAAATTGATCAATCCAAAATTCAATTACGTGTTTGCATGTTGACTTCTTATGTAAACAACTTCTTGTTGGTGATGCAACTCATGTCTTCTCCTTTGGAAAAACCTTTCCCGAAGACCTTACTTTCAGGAGAGGGTTGAAAGGGCAATCCACCGGTTGCCTTGTATGTTTAGTTTTCCTTTTTCATTACAGAATAATATTTTTCATTTGCTGAAGAAAATAATAATTTTATTCATAGAACAAGTGCAAAATCTCCAGAAATCAAGTGCAGATAATTTATGGATGACAACACTTTTTTACCATTCAATTCACAACTGTTTACGGAGTTTCACTTTCTTCATAACAACATTCACTCTAAGATTTTTTACTGGAAAAAAAAAAAAGGAAATGATTTACTCTAGAAACTGCAAAAATAATATTGTGCGACTGAGAATACACAAATACAGTTGCCAGAAGGTTGATCAGTTGTGAAGTGGGTTTGGTCCCTGTGGAACTTCTCGTAAGGAAACACCGTTATTTCGATCGGTCACATGAGATCCCTCCTCTGGAGATTCTGTGGAGACATGCCATGAATTTCTGGAATAGAATCCAGTTTTTTCTGTTTGCTTGGCTCCTTCAACTTTCATTCTGTGGATGTAATGATAACTCGATATCTGACTGATCATAAGCATGATCATGAAGGCCACCACACATACAAATCTGAGATGCTGAATTCTCATGATTCTATAAGATGAAGATTTAGAAAAACTGAGTTTGTTTCTCATTTTTCAAATGCAAGAAGCTGGTGTGAAGGCTTTTAATATGGGATGAGGCAAAATTGTGGTAAAGATAGAGCCAAAACTCACAATTAATTCTACTGAAATGACACAAATGCCCAATCTTTCGTCCTGAATTGAACTAGCCTGCTCAAATTGTGGAAATGGTCATCTTCTTGTTGTTATCCATTTGGGTAGTGATTTTCACACTCGTTTATTGTTATACACTCTTACTTTGTATTTGATTTATTCAATTGAATGCTATAAAAAAAAAAAAAAAAAAAAAAAAAAAAAAAAAAAAAAAGGAAACAAGTGTGGAAGGAGAAAAGAAAAATGCAGAAATCACTGCTGTTGTTTTATGTAGGGGTGGATTTTTTTGCCAAATTGCCGTGCCATATCGATTTTAGGCCAAATTTTTTGTGTCAATCTGTAATGGTACGGTATTGTACCGTATCAAAATTTTATGGTACAGTATTGGTAATAGATACTATTACCACGATATTACTGTACCGTATCGAAAATATAATATAATATATAATTATATTGACCCATATTTATAATATTCCATTTCTTGCTTGATTTGTATAATGAGTGTAGGAGATTAAAAAATGTTTGCTTGATTTGTATAATGAGTATAGGAGGGGGTTCTTCTACTACCTTTGGGGCTCTATTGGAAGATGTGGAACTAAATGAGGAGTTCATAATTCAAGCTTGTGGGGGTGATGAGAACAAAATTGAAATAATGAAGGAGCTTATACAAGAAAGGAGGGAGCAATGCCTTTTGGAGATATCCAACTAAGTTGATAAGTACTTTGCCGCTCCTTATATTAGCTTTGTTGTTGGTGGCTTTGATCTCTTGAGTTGGTGGAAATCAAACACAAAAGAGTTCCCAATTCTTTCACAATTAGCCAAAGATATCTTCGCAATCCCCACCTCTACCATTGCTAGTGAAAATGTATTTAGCCTAGGGAGGAGGGTTGTGGACCCTTTTAGAGCATCATTGACTCTTAAAATGGTAGAGGCACTAGTGTATATTAGTGATTGGATTAAGGCGGATGAAGTAAACTTCTACAAGGAACTAACAGAAGATATGCTTCAATTTTACAAGGAAATGGAAGAAGTGAAAACGAGTAAGATATGCTTAATTTTGTAGTAAATTTGTTATTAAATGGTTTTCAACTTTAATTCTGCTTCTTGCTACTAATATGTTTTCTTTGTTTGTAATGTAGGCTTGACACAAGCTCAATCTTCTACAAGTTCAATGCCTCATCCAAAAGTTTTGACATCTCAAACTTGAAGAATTGATCAATGGATTTTACTTTTTGAAGTTTAGTTCCAATTTTCAATTTGGTTTGAAACTTTAACTTCTATTTGGATTGTTAAAGTCTATTTGTTTTGATTCGTAACTTCTATTTGGATTGTAAGCTTAATTTTCATCATGAATCTTGATGCATCATTTGAATTATTGTGTGTGTGACTTGCGAATGATGAATAATAGATGAATTTACGCCACAATGTATGGGATGTACAAAAAAAAGTTTTGCCCTTGAATTGGGTTAAGAAAACAAAAACAGACTTTGTGCCAAAACAAAGTGGCAACAAACTATTTGGCAATACCGAACTTCGGTATATTAAAAATTTGGTACAGTAATAGTAATAGATTTTACCAAACTAAAAGTTTAGTACGGTAATATCAAGAGGGTTTTGGTACGGTAATCGTATCGAACTCACCCCTAGTTTTATGCATTTAGCTGGTTTATTTTATTTTTTATTTTATTATAACTTGATTTCTTATACAGTTGAGGCTTTGAATATTTTGGAACTTGAAGGCTAATCTGGTCCTTTTGTACCCAAAGAAGTGCTAATTTGGAAAACGGTTTTGTGAGGGGTGTAACGTTGACTTTTACATTAATTGTGTTCTCTTCTCTCTAATGTCCATTCAGTTTGATAATTTAATTTGTGCCGTAATTATTGCTGAAGAGTTCACACTTGGTGCAAGATCCCATTGCCAAAGGCACTTCACGTTCTGTCGACTTGGATTTTATTTTTTCTTCAAACTGCGGTATATTTAAGCGGATGCTCCACGTATCATAAAATAAATAGAGGAACACGAAGTAATATATCGTTTCCTCTATTTTTATTATGACATATAGAATACCAGTTGAATAGACACTAATTGGAAAAATCTCTGCCTACTTGGTGGTATAATTTTAATGGTCTAATTGGATTAATAGTCTCCGTGGTGATAGGGTAGTTCGAAGATAGCCTCTGTGGTGAAAAAAACTAGGATTTAAGCCCAAGTGGTGAAGTCTGTTAGGATTTATGAACTAAATTAAAAATTCCGTCAAATTTTTGTTAATTATTAGCACGTGAGCCGCACATATTAGGCTAAAACAAAACTCCTCATACACTTATTAGGCTAAAATGGACTTCTCCATTAATTATTAACCTGTGGGGCTAGCTCACGTGCTAATAATTAACAAAAAGTTGACGGAACTTTCAATTTTAGGCATAAATCCTAACTAACTTTACCACAGAGGCTTAAATCCTAGTTTTTTTTTACCACATGGCTATCTTCCAACTACCCTATCACCACGGGGGCTATTAATCCAATTAAGCCAATTTTAATTAATTAATTGGATACTAAAGGATAAGCCATCAAATGACTATACACCCTTCATTGTCACCATTGTTGTCGCCACCAATACTCCACTACCATGTCCATTTTTATCATTAAACACAACTATAGAGTGTACCAAATGCTTTTACATTGTTTTTCATACTCCTATCATTTTTAAACACACACTCGACTGTTTTATTTTATGATTGATTATTCTTAAAATACAATAAAATCAGTCTTTAAAAAAGCATAAAAATCCTAAACTTAACTGGTTAGCCCTTGAGCTCTTCAATATATACTAGCCTCTCCACACGCACTAACGTGCGTGCGAGAGACATTTTTGCATTATGGGCGCTACACGCCCCTAAAGGTGTATTGCGTTAGTTTTTTTTCATTGTAATTGTCAAGATATATTTTAAATGTATTGTGCAAATATAAACTTTTTCATTACCATGCACGTCCTAAAAAGTCGTTAAGTTTTTTGTTTTCACTTTGCGTAAAGTAATGATTTAAATGTTACGCAAAGTGAAAACAAAAAACATGACAACTTTTAGGACGTTATCATGTTTACAAAATTAAATAGTAAGAAATGTCAATGTAATTGTGAAGATTTTGCATTAGTTTTTTTCCATTGTAAATGTGAAGATATATTTTAAATGTATTGTGCAAAGATGAACTTTTTCTTTACCATGCACGTCCTAAAAAGTTGTCATGTTTTTCGTTTTCACTTTGCATAAAGTAATGATTTAAATGTTATTTATGCAATTGTCAAACAACATGGGATTTTGGATGCAAGTTCCTACCTAAAGTCCATGAACAATAGTAAGTAGATGTAAATAAAAGAAGAGTAGATGAAAACATTAAGTGTCACATCCCGGCCCGAGCCCCCATCACATCCTGGGCTCGACTCCACCGTAGCACGATATTGTCCGCTTTGGGCCCCCACCACGCCCTCACGGTTTTGTTTTTGGGAACTCACACGAGAACTTCCCAGTGGGTCACTCATCCTGGGATTGCTCTCGCGCGAACTCGCTTAACTTTGAAGTTCCAATGGAACCCAAAGCCAATGAGCTCCCAAAAGGCCTCGTGCTAGGTAGAGATGAGAATATACATATAAGGCTTGACGGCCAGCACGCCTTGATTTTGGTCGGGGTGTGTCATTAAGTACTCGCCCAGACTACTATAAAAATAGTAAGTAGACATCCCAACAGAAGAACTGACACCTATACAAAGGTGTTTGTACTATAAAAAGGTAGTATTTTGTATGTTCCTACCTTTTTATGTGAGAGGTATTTTTTTTATCACGGGTGCTACGCGCCCCTTGAGATGTGTTGTGCTAGCTATTTTTTTTCTCATATTGCGTCTTAAAATAAAATATATCATACATTAAAAATAAAAGGAAATAAAACATAATTAACTCACATGTAAAATGCATGAGAAAAAAAAAGACTCTTTCCACGTATGAAAGCACGTTAGAAAAGGCTAGTAATGAATAAAGGAAGAAATACAATAAGAAACCAAGATATTTCATATGTATCATCTTTTCCTTGCCGTTTATCTTATTAAAATTTGCTAAAAATGAGTTGATAAGTTTGTGGCTTCATGGTATAATATATACTATTTTTTCTTGACATATATTACACTTTCCCATTCCACCTGCAAATTGCTTTGTCAATTCAATAGCGCCACAAGACTAATGCTTGTTTCCATAACTGCAAACGGAGTTTTTGAATGAGAATATGAGTGGAGGTGTAAATTGCATTATAGTATGTAGTAATTAAAATATACATACAGAGGAAAAAAATAGTCATATCCAAAGGAAAATGCATCATTTGTAGCTTTCTTCACAGTTTTTTTATTTTTTTTTTATTTTTATGGGATTGCTTTGATTTTTCTTGTATTGTCTTTACTGCAAGCATGGAACTGACACCATTTTATACGTGTTATTATTCTCAATAGAATGCAAATTTCATTCAACTTGGAGAAAGACTATTTGAGTAGTCAAGCTTAAATCATGCTCCACTACACTCATTTATGTATGACCAAATCACTTGTCATAGATATTGCATTGCATTTTAAACATTTGTACATAATATTTTAATTGGTATTGACAATGAAATAAAAATATTAGAGATGACCACCTCAATTATTCTAAAATCTTGAATTAACATAAAGCAATGATACAATTAGATTACCGATTGTTAGGCATTTAGAAGAAAAATAATAAAAATGAATCATTCCAAACACCAACAAAACAGAAAAGAGAACCAAAAAAGGTCTTGAATCTTTAAGTTCCTCAGCCAAGCAATCCTTATGCAGTATCGCAAGCCCAAAGTCTTTTACGCCTACATAGAATTTTGTCCACATACCATGTAATTCATATTGCATTCAGAAAAGGCTTTTCATATATATATATATATATATATATATATAAATACATTGCAAATCATATACAAATTTATAACTAGAAAAATAGTGTGCACACTTAATATGGAGAACGTCTAAAATTGAACTAAGAAAAATTAAACTATCCAATTATTATTACAAACAGATTGGCAAATAGTATTAAGAAAAGCTACTTGACGGAAGACAATGATCTTTGTTCTTCAATCCAACAATAAAATGAATAAAGTTTTAGGCATAGCTTACCAAAGCAAAAAATGCAAAACAAAAAGTCATTTACTCGTCAACTTGTCACAAATTTGTGTAGTATTTTATTGTCTCCAAGTATATTTTGGCTCTTCCTAAATCGCTTTCTCTATCCCCATGTAGTTTATATTTAATTTAATTGCTAATCACATTTGGTATATATAGTTTATCAGTAATACAAATTGGAATTTATAAAGACTTACAATGCCAAGTTGTCGACATATATACTTGAGCATCTCTGATCTTCATCCCCATCATCGTTGTCTTGGAGTCTTAGTAATTTGCACACCACGGTCACCTCGGACCTTATTCGAAGACTACGTCAAAAAAGAAGGGGCCGCGTTCCATCATTATTGGCCAGGGGAAAACAATTTTTGGTTACAAAGAAACACTTCATATCAACCGCTAAAACCCCATATAACATGCAATTTTTTTTTTATCAAAATAATACATGGATTATGTAGACAAAAAAAAATAGCGAGAAAGAAAAAAAACAATACAAATAGATAAAAAGTACCAATTAACATAATGAAGAAAGCTAATGTATAGTAGAACATATTTATGAGAAGACTTGGTTCTCTTATGCGTGTGGATTACGTTCTCTTAGAAGAGGGCCAAGGCTATCTTCTTGTTTGTGCCTGTCCATGAGATAACTCAAAACATTGATTATATGAAGTTTAAAATTAAAAAACAAAAAGACAACAAAAGAAAGCTGAGTAAATGGGGAGTAAGAGATCAAACAAACAGTGCGTGGTTGAATTACCTTCTTGGTTATCTTCTAGGGAACACCATCTTGGTTCTCTTCTGGGGAAAATTATGATAGTCTTACCTCATTTGCCGATGCCTTGAAAATTCTGCCTTCTTGTTTGTGCCTGTCCACCCTTTTAAAATCCCCAAATCAACTCTGAACTGCAAACCCATATTGTAATTCAATAAAACCTGAAAAAAGTGAATTAGGTTTAAACAATTCGATATTGAAGAAGTATCAAATGAAATAAGATGAACCCTTCTTTACAAGTATCTAGTTTTACTATAGCAAATAAGTCTACATATATATATATATATTATAAACTGATGAACAAAACCCTATTAACAATAAAAGAAACAAGAACATTGAATACTTATTGTAGCTTTGCTAGTGATGGCAATGGGCGGAAGTGCTGAGCGCCATGCCATTAAATATTAAATCAGAGATTCCCCATCCCAAGTCCCAACCCCCAATTAAGAGCGGGGGGAACGGGAGCACGTTTCCCACTCCCGCCCCATTATAAAAAGTTGAAATTAAAACATTTTCTCCAACTAGAGTAATTAGAAAAAACAATACATATCAAAAGAATCATAATAGTAAAACCTAATAGTAAATCCAAAGATAAAAAGTTCGCTAATATTTGAAGTCCACAAAAATAGAGGAAATATAACATATTCCAATTAAAAAAAAAAATAAACGATTTAAATTAGGTAAAGTAACAACACATGTCACCAGTATATGGTTATAAAATATCTATGACAAGAATCATTGTCGTCATGTAAAAAAAAAAATTAATGTACACTCCGAGGCGAGTTTGGGTCGAAACCGTCCCCATTCCCTTTTTTTATCCTTGACTAGCATATAGACACACGCAAAATGTGTATGCAATTGTTTTATTTCTATTTTTAAAATGGAAGGAGATAGGAAGGGAGTGAGAGACAGCGAGAGAGACAAGAGAGAAGGGAGAGAGCTTTATATTTTTATTTTTTAATTAAAGATATGTTGTCACTCAGTACTACGGTCTGGTGGTATTCCTCTTCACTTGGAAGTGAGAGGTCTTAGGTTCAAATCTCGTGGATGGCGAATTCAATACCAAATTAGGCTGTTCATTGGGCTTAGTCGAACTTTCCCTCTCCTTAGTGTAAAAATATCGATGTACTCAAAAAAAAAAAAATAGAGATATGTTAAAATCACATCCATGTGAGGTTTTGAAAAAAAAAAAAAAAAAAAAGCAAAATTTTGGCTGTGTGAAATTACGTTACTACCCATATTTCTTATTTAGATTCAGTTTTAAGTAAAGGGTTAGAATGGTAATTTAAGTGGTTTTAATTCAAAACATTTCCAAAATAAATAAAAAATTAGAATAAGTTTGTACCCTTTTGGTACAATAATTTTTTTTTGTTAATTTTGATGAATGTACCTATGTGTATATATATATATATATATATATATATATATATATATATATATAGGAAACCTTTAGCAGAAGGGATCCCCTTTTTTTTTTTTTTTTTTTATAAAAATGGGGATTAGTTGTGGGGTTCATACCACATCGAACTTTAACGATATGAGACGTCTATTTTTCAAGTTGTAACTCATAGATCATCCTTGCAAAATATTAGCTAAATCATAAATATTTAAGATATCTAATTGTGTTCAAAGAAATGAACGAATATACTTTGTTATATAAGAAACAATGAAATTTGATTTTGATAATTAAATAGGCAAATGGTTCCGGATTGAATTGACTTTTTGCTAGAATGATCTATGAACGGAGACTAACAAAATAGACAATTCGGATCGTTGAAATTCAATGTGGAGTGGACCCCACACCTAATCTCTATTATTTTCATAAAATGGGGATCCCTTTGCATAAAGGGCTTGATACACACACACACACACAATAGTATAATTTATATTTTAATATTTTTAACCCACAAATTATGAA
The DNA here is from genome assembly GCF_041283825.1 of Pyrus communis. Taxonomy (NCBI): domain Eukaryota; kingdom Viridiplantae; phylum Streptophyta; class Magnoliopsida; order Rosales; family Rosaceae; genus Pyrus; species Pyrus communis. The sequence continues at coordinate 12,491,496 of NC_142578.1, read as the reverse complement.
TTTTATTTAAAATCTCATTAATATAAACAACTTTAAGTTTCAATTTTTAATTTAAAAATATATAGTAACATAAATAGAAATAAATTATCATATTAATTTCAAGAACTTCGATCAAAAGTTGAAAACCAACGAGATAATAGTTAAAGAATATTATAATAGATAAGGACTGCATTCAAAGTCTCCTTAGAAAGAGCGGCTACACCTTGGTCGCGATGCGCAGGAGCAGAGAGGGTTAGAGAAAAGCGAACGCTCAACTAACTTATATCAGCGTATAGGAGAGGATAACTAAGCGGGTGTAGGGTGTATTAAAATTGTGATGCCAGATTGTATTATCTGATGGCTATTTTACACATTATGCACCAAACAACTAGATTCATATAATTAATCATATCTAGTCCCTTATATAAGCTGCCAAACAAGACCATAGTCACAGTTATAAAATTTCTATGACAAGAATCATTGTCATCATGTAAAAAAAATAATTAATGTACACTCCGAGGCGAGTTTCGGTCGAAAGTTAAAGTAACATCCCCATCCCACCAGTATATGGTTATAAAAATTTCTATGACAAGAATCATTGTCGTCATGTAAAAAAATAATGAATGTACACTTCGAGGCGAGTTTGGGTCGAAATCTTTTCAATTCTTTACTAATTCATTTTTAAATTTATATGAGTACATTCTTTTTTTTTGATTTAAGAATGTATCTATGTCAAGTTTTATCAAAGAAATTTACTAATGTTATTAAGCCTAATATCTATTATTTTTTATGTGTGGTTTTGAAGAATGTACCCATGTTGTGGTACAATAATTTTTTTGTTAATTTTGATGAATGTACCCATGTTTATATACACACGCACAATAATATAATTTATATTTTAATATTTTAATCCCACAAATTATGGATTTTTATTTAAAATCTCATAAATATAAACAACTATAAGTTTTCAATTTTTAATTTAAAAAATATAGTAACATAAATAGAAATAAATTATTACATAATTTCAGGAACTTTGATAAAAAAATTAAAAACTAATAAGATATCAGTTAAAGAATATTAATAGATAAGAACTACATCCAAAGTCTCGAAAAATTGTAATCCTTACGCTTTGCTTGCTCAAAGAGCTAGGTTCAATGAACCTAGCCAAGATATACATCAATTGACGTTACTTATCTAATTAAATCGTGTCACTCAAATAGTTGGTGTAGTTGCCGTTGCCGGGTGTGAGTCAGCGAGACCCCTTGACATGCACTAATCTTGCATTGCCTGAAACTGACAATTCCATCTAAGACCGTCTTCCCTCTTTTTAAATGCAGTTCTTGCCCTTCATGTGACCAAACAACTTAGAGAAAGAGAGAGTGAGTGAGAGTTTTCGAGAGAGAAAACAGTTTGTATGGGGAGCGTTATTTGTTTGTAATATTATTTGAATGTTAACTAAGAACAAAAACCGATCGATGTCATTTGATTAGAATTTGTAGAAATGGTCGGTATATGCGTAAACGAAAGTCGGAGCAACTGAGCTATGAGGATGAGCAGCTGGTTCAAGAAACAGCTTCTCACAAACTGCGTATCTCGACTTAACTTCCTCCGTCTTCACGTCGGGTAAGCTATGGGTTTGTAATGGTCTAACAGCTTTTTCATAATATATATTAAATTGGGTTTTTTTCTCAAAGAATGATATATATATATATATATATATATATATATATATATATTGAGATAATAGAATTCATCACTCCTATCTCATAGTTTTTTTCACTAAACATTTATTCTTTATTTTATTTTATTTTTAACAACGACATATTTTTTCAAACTTTGATTAAAATTTTGACACAGTAATTAATTTTTTATTTATTTAATTTACACTATTTATGCCTTTTTCTAGGGGTATTAATTATTACCGGTTTATTTTAGAGAGAAGCACAATTCCATTACCCTATCCTTGAAAAGGATGGAGGAGTATGGCTCCACTTGCAATTGGACGACATGGACTTTATGCAACTTTGGATTCTCCGGTTCACGTTTTCATGAGGTGAGTAGAACAGCATACTCTCTCTCTCTCTCTCTCTCTCCCTCTCTCTCTCTGGGTTTATTTTTGAATCAGATACATTTCGGGTTGATTTTATGAATAATGCAGTAGATTTGATCAAGAGTTAAAAAAGTTCCTGTGAAATATCAGCCCTAAATGCTCCAGAATATACTATGTCCTTACGTGTAACGTATGACATACATTAGGGCTTTGAGTAAAACTTATTTTAATAGCTCGTTTGAGTGTGTTTTTAAAATGACTGAAAGCGTTTTTGGAACCAATCATTAGTAAAAATGCAAATAAATTTTAGAAAAGTATTTAAAGTGCTTCATGGAAGAAGCAAATAACTGATGTTTATTACAGAAATCACCTTAAGTTCTTTTAAAACCAAAAACATTTTTTTAAAAGCGCTTTTAGTCATTTTAAAAACACATCCAAACGAGTCAATCGTTAGCGAACTTAATGTGCTTTTTAAAAGTCATCAATATCTGTTTGAGCATTCATCTGCAGCTCAAGTACAATCCCCTTCGCATTTTTTGCCTGTTTAGCATGGTAAACCATTAGGTTAAGAGTTACTAGGTCATCATTCATTTGTCATTCTTATTTATTATTTCAGCAATTTCAAACTCTAGAAACTCACTTGCAATATTGAAGACGCATATCCATTTTGAAGTGCTCATGAAGACTGGAACTAATCTTTATACTTTACGCCCGTAGGACTAGGATCTGCATACAATATTTTCTTCTTAAATTAGAAAAATTTCCTAGTCTAGTATCAGGTAAACGGAAACAACACATTTTTCTACTAAACCCCACTTTGTATGTAAAGTTGCCTTCTTTTGTCCAAGAAGTAAAAACATTGAACTCATCTTTGTAGTTGTAGGCGTCTTCGTTAACTCAAACTAGCTAACTACGTTCCCTGTCCATGTACCTCTTAATTCTAAACTAATTTGAATCTGAGTTATTTGTGACCTTAAATTTTCAGGTTTTGATGTATGTTTCTTTGGTTTGTAGATCCTGGAATGCAGCTTGCTGCAATCCAATCCATTGGAAAAAGCTTGACCTGACTCTGCTCAAGTTTAACTTCTTTAATGCTCCTCGAAGATTAACTATTTGGTTGCATGCTGAATCGAGCAAAAGACTGAGAGGAATATTGAAGAGTGCTTTACGTTTCAGTTGTGGAAATTTATCTTCCTTGGTTTTCCATTTCGCTTTATTCATAAACGATGACCACTTGATAACGCCGAGAACCCCGGGCCTCAAACAACTTGTTCTACCAACCTGGAAGCTGGGCAGGACTTGAGTCTTTGGCTGCTGCATGTCTTGATTTTCCTTTTCCAATCATGAAGCTGGTTAGAAACTACTTCAACAACATGCCTCAGCTTAAAGTTATGCTCCTTTTTTAAGTTTAACGCAGTATGCGCAAGGGGCATTGTTGCCTACACCCCAAGGCTTAAGGCGCGCATCAAAGCTTTGATCTGTATATTGAGCGAAATGTAATATTTGGAAGTTGTAAATGTGTCTCACTGCACCTTTCTAGAGGATTCTGAGTATTCCGGCTACTCTTATATATGCGAACAACTTGGCGAGTCAATCATTGCGCAAGCCTCACAGCTCAAGGAGTTTCTTGTGTGTGCGGGGCAGCTGTGTGATAAGTGCAAGGGTAGAAATGGAATAGCCGCTGATAGATGCAAATTTGATTGCCTTTTGACGGACCAGTTGACAGAGAGAGTAAATGTCTGAGCTCTCTGCATCTGAGGGATAGAAAAATCATTTGCACGTAGCCAGATTGTTGACTAGTCTGAATATTTTCTGTATGGCAGCGTTTTACCTATTGAACGTTCGATCCATAGGCTCTTCTCGTGTGCTATTCGTTGTTTCCTACACTTCCCTATTCAGTTCTCCACCATTTTTGTGCTGTGTAGTGTTCTCACTTTCACTTCCATATGTTTACCATCTCCAGCTCTCCTGCTAGCATCTGCATACCATTCGGCATCTGCTGTGTCACTAGGTTTTCTAAATCAAGGATAATTAACAACCCGTCACAGGAATTAATTTGATTTACATATTTCTATGAGGGCGATCTGCGATTATATTCGTTCATTAAATCTTGAATGCAGTGAGGCATTTGTTCCAATCCTATACAGCAAACGAGGCTAGGAAACCGGACTGGCACTCTAGTAAAACAAAGGGAAGAATCACTTCTTCTTTTTCTCAATAGAAAACAGATATTTGTTGTGATTAATCCACTAAGAATCATATAAACAAGGAAACACTTGAAAAGGGCCTATCCACTTGCTGCTGCTTGAACTAGCTAGAATATTATCAGTTCTGTAGTTGAAAGTAATTTCCCTGGAAGAAGCTGCATAGCATGGTTTCATGACTCTACTTTCATCTCCACTAAAGAAACTAGCTAGTGCAAACACGAAATTCTTGCAACGAATAACACAAGAACACGTGTACAAAGTAAATTTGTATTAATAAATAGGGTAAATCTTAGTTTACTATTTTCAAATTTCGTGGTTTTCAACATTTGGTACATAAAGTTTTTTTTTTATCCCAAAGTCATTCCTAAAATGTTAATTTTGAGACAGTCTCATACATCAGTTAGTCTGGCTGTTAAGTCTTCCGTCAACTGATGACATGGCACTGACGTGAACAATGACTAGGCGCCATGTGTCAATAAGGGTCCCACGTGGATATTAGGAAAAAAAAAATTACAAAATTACAAAATAAATAAATAAATCGTCCTCTTCCTCAAACCCCTGACCCTCCCTCCTTTCTCTCCGAGAGCACCCACCCAACCTCTGCACATCCATCCTTATTTTATTTTTTTTGTGATTAAAATTAATCGTGTAGGTGTTTGCAATCGAAGGTGGAGATGTTCAAAAAAGTGCACGTGTCGTCTTGTGAATATTTTTGGCTCCACATAGAGAACACATAACACACACAAAAAAGGCACACACATTGCATAGATAAACATAGATCCAAACTGGCACCAACATTGGCCACTTTTCATAAATATCAAGACTGGGTCCAACCAGAACTGACCTTAACCAACAACCCATACTTTATGCACTATATGGTACACAAACACATACAAAGAGATGCATATGCAGGTTGGCAATACAAGGAAGGAAGAAACAAAGGTGTCTATATATCGACTTCTTCCTCCCACATGCCATGTTTCATGTTTCATATTTCCAACAAACAAATCATTCATATGAATATTTTCATCAACAACTACATCAGACGTCAGACCTCTGTACCCCTCTCTCTCTCTCTCTCTCTCTCTCTCTCTCTCTCTCTGTGAAGAGAAAAACAAAAAGAAGAAAAATAGAAAAAAAGATCCTCTGTCTGTTACTAATATCGTTCCTTGAGATATATATATATATATATGTTTTCTTTCGGTGGAAAACTATATTTAATTAAGATACATACATACATACATACATTACATACATGCATGCATATATGATGAAAGATTAATTTTAACTATAATATATATATATATATACACACACACAATAGGCAATACAAAATCCTGTACCGACTGGTTCGGGATTGGTTCGGTATGACATCCCAAAAACGTGTTCTGAAATTGAGGATATGTGTGTAATGAAATATAAAATAAATAAGACACAATAGTTATGAGGTTCGGCAAGTGTGCCTACGTTCTCAGGATAGTAGCAGTAGTCTCTCTCATTACCAAACTGAAATTATAAAGCAATAGAAACAATAGATTGTGTATTTTCTCCTCTGTAATATTTTAATTAATAGGACTTCATATAAGAAAACATATAGTTCCCTGCTAAGGCCAAAAAATGTGAAAGCAGCACATGCTACATGAGACTATCAGCACACCTTCAACACTTGTTAGTAAGAAGCGGTGGGACAATGCCTATTTCTTCACGTGGGTCATCCATGTTTATAACAAATGATTATTTTTTGATAATTAGTAGAAAAAAGATTGTGCACATTTTATTTTATTTCAAAAAAAAAAAATTTATTTTTACTATTTTCGTAAAAAAAGTTGTTAGCACTTTAAGTAAGTCATCATGTAGATATGTATAAGCTATTCTTTGAATTTTTACTAAGGATGAACTACCAATTTAGTCTCTGAATTATCACCTGAGTAAAAATTAGATCCATAAATTATTTTTTTTAGAAAAATCAATCACTGAATTATAAAAATCTGCCAATTACATCCCTAATATTATAGTCGAAGCTACTATATTCAATTTTCCATCAATTTAAATCATGTTACTTGCATGTGATACACATTAGAGGATAGATTGGTGATTTTAAACAAAAAATAGTGTATGGAGTTAACTTTGGAGGGTAGATTAGACGTTAAATTCACTTAACTTTGGAGGGTAAATTAGACATTATATCGCAACCTATATGAAATGTTAAAGCCTTATAGGCGAGAAAAGAACGATATTACACTCTAAAGTATGTCAAATGACTTAAGTTGACGAAAAATTGGATAAAATAGCTTTGAATATAATAGTAAGGATGAAATTAGCAATTTTTAATGAATTTAGGGACTTATTTTACAGAAAAAATAATTCAGGAACCTAATTCAGGGACATAAGTTCAATAACTTATTTTAAGTGTCGATAACAATTGCGCTTCTCAAAAGAAAAATCATACAAACAAATGCATATAGAAAAACAATTTTCGCACTTAGTTTTCCGTCCTGCCAACATAATTTATTTTGTCCTTTTGATTGTCTTTTGATTTATTTCATTCAAATGCAAAAAGTAGACAAAAATGTTGATGAAAGGAAGTATACCAAAATGGTAAATGCTAATTCTAGGAATGGTAAATGCTAATTCTAGGAGCACCAAGTTTGGATTTGATCCAAAATAAAAAGAGATACAAAAGAAAGGGAAAAGAAGGAAGCTTTCTGCATTCATAAACTAACAATCCTTAATTAAATAGATAAACTTGTGTCTGTGTCCTTTTTCATTAAGCTTGGAGTATTTACAGATCCCTATCTCTACAAAGTGAACAAACAATTTCCATCCTCCCCGCCATGGAAACGAATTCCCTTTTCTACCTTTACAAAATTTCTAACGATACCCGTCATGAACAAAACGGCACTCGCTCTACCCAAATAGCAAGAATGAACAGAACTATCCTACTTTGCTTGTACATGTTAGAATCACAGATTTCATCTTTTCTTTGTCCAATGATGTTTGAACCTGCAAAAAATAATGCGATCAGTAATCGATCGACTTTAACATAAGTCAATCAAGTGTCTGCTTCTAAGAACTGCTTCTAATGTCTTAAAAGCAGAGATAATTTGATTTGGTTAAGCAAATTATCTTGCTTTTCAAAGAGAAATAAAGGAAAACAGATAGTAATTTAAGCCTTGAAGGTAAACTGCTGTCACTTTCATAACTTGTTGGTATTTGACAGTTTACTAACTCAACACCAAATGATGTGGTGATAGGTTTACAAACTCTATCACACCTCTCACTTACACTCTCAATAATATTGGACAAACGAAAGGGAATAACAAGCTTGGGAATAACAAACACCTTGAAATATTAGAAAGAGGGTTTGCAACTCTTTTGGAGCTTACAAGCTGAAATGGAAATGGGAATTGGATTTAATGTTTCGGATGATACACTCACACATTTAAAGCCTTACGAGAGGCTTATTTATACATTCCAAACAGCAAAGAACCACTCAAGTGCTTTAAATAAAAAAATACAACAACACATACAACCATTCAAACAGATCAAATGAACTTAGAACAATCTGGCACACACACATGCAGCGACAGATGGTGATTACCATCTTTACACCCTTTCACATATGCACCAGCTGCTAGACACTTTTACACACATGCTCTGCATCATTCCTTGCTGTCTTTCAACACCTTTCGGCTAGCACATGGAGGAGACTTTGTTCTTTGTAGCTGGAAAGAAACAAACAGCTAGCAGCAACATTTTACAACCTGTTTTGATTTGAATTTCCAACACACCTCCTCAAATCAAAACGCCTTCATTCCTAGCATTTCACGCAGTAGCCGGAATGATTCAATTGGCAATGGCTTTGTGAAGATGTCTGCCACTTGTTCCTTGGTGTGACAGTAGACAAGTTCAATTGTCTTTTGCTTCACATGGTCCCTCAGAAAATGGAACCTGGTATCGATGTGCTTGCTCCTTCCATGTTGGACTGGATTCTTAGCAAGCTTGATGGCTGAAATGTTATCCACATGAATCAAGGTCGATTCTTCTTGTGAATGACACACTGATTTCAACAGATTCCTTAACCAAATTGCCTCACACACGGTTGAGGCTACAGCTACATACTCGGCTTCACATGATGACAAGGCAACGATTGACTGCTTCTTTGAAGTCCATGAGAAAGCTGTTGAACCTAGAAAAAAGGCATAGCCAGTTGTGCTTTTCCTTTCATCTTGGTCACCTCCTCAATCACTATCCGAATAGCCATATAATTTTGTATCTTCACCAAAATTATAAAATAGACCAAAGTTTAGAGTACCTTTTATGTACCTTAGAATTCTCTTGACAGCAAGCCAATGAGACTCCCTTGGTGTTTCCATGTATCGACTTACAAGTCCAACACCATAAACTATGTCTGGTCTTGTGATTGTGAGGTACCTTAGGCTTCCAACGAGGCTTTTGTACACTGTTGAGTTTACAAACTCACCCTCTCCTCCTTTGGACAGCTTCAATCCAGTTGCGACTGGGGTATTGACAGTGTTGCACTTGTCCATATTGAACTTCTTCAATATGTCTCTCATGTACCTTTGTTGAGAGATGTAGATACCATCACTTTCTTGCTTCACTTATATGCCAAGAAAGTATGACATTAATCCATTGTCAGTCATCTCGAACTCACTGAACATTGATTGCTTGAACTCATGGAACATTGCCTCATTGTTTCCTGTAAACAATAAATCATCTACATAGAGACAAATAATTAAGAACTCCCATTTTTCACCATTCTTCATGTAAACTGAATGCTCGTATGGACATTTCTGAAATCCATTTTGGTGAAGGTAGTTGTCGATCCTTGAGTTCCAAGCTCGTGGTGCTTGCTTGAGGCCGTACAAAGCCTTCTTCAAACGATACACCTTATCTTCTTCTCCTTGTACTTGGAAGCCTTCCGGTTGTTCCACGTACACTTCTTCCTCAAGTACTCCATTAAGGAAGGCTGACTTGACATCTAGTTGATAAATTTTCCATTTATGATGTGCGGCAAGAGAGATTAGCAATCTTACCGTGTCAAGTCTCGCAACTGGAGCATAGACTTCATCATAGTCCACTCCATACTTCTGTTTGTAGCCCTTTGCTACAAGCCTTGATTTGTACCGATCCACACTTCCATCTGCAGTGCGTTTGATCTTGTACACCCATTTGACACCTATAGCCTTCTGATTTGGTGGAAGTTTTGTCAACTTCCAGGTGTCATTCTTCTCGATGGCATGGATTTCTTCTTCCATGGCTTTCTTCCAATGATCCTCCTCCACAGCTTCATTGAATGATAGAGGTTCATGATCAGCATATAAGCAGAAAAGATTTGTTTCTTCTCCCTCTTCTTGTCCATAGATCTCAGTGAGACTCCTTAACCTTATTGGAGTTGATGAACTGCCTTCTTCACTGGATGTAGGACCACTCCTTGCATTTCTGTGCACTGGAGTTGTTGTGCCTATTTGAGTAGGTTGCAGCTCGACTAGTGGTACAATTTCTTGTTCTTCAAAGTTTGTGGGAACAACCCTCTCCTTATTGACTTCTTTGTTGTTCCACTTCCATGTCTCTTCTTCACTGAAGATGACATCTCTACTAACCACTAGTTTGCTAGTTAGTGGGTTGTAGAGTTTGTAAGCTTTGGACTCTTCACTATAGCCCACAAACACACACTTTTCACCTTGATCATCGAGCTTCCTCCTCTTGGCTTCTGGAACTTGAGCATATGCAACACATCCAAAAATTTTGAGGTGTGCAACATTCGGCTTGTATCCACTCCAAGCCTCTTGTGGTGTCATCCTCTTGACACTCTTTGTTGGACATCGATTCAACAAATAAATCGAACAAGCTACAGCTTCTGCCCACAATTCTTTTGGCAAATTCTTCTCCTTAAGCATGGATCTTGTCATGTCAAGGATAGTTCGATTCTTCCTTTCAGCTATCCCATTTTGCTGTGGTGTATAGGCAGCAGTCATTTGATGCCTAATTCCTTGCTCCTTGCAGTATGCTTGGAACGCATTGGAGGTGTACTCTCCACCTCTATCTGATCTCACGGCCACATGTTTGTGGTTGCTCTCAGCCTCTGTAAATGCCCTGAATTCCTTGAAGACTCTTAGGGCAACCGACTTTTCCTTAAGAAAATAAGCCCAAGTTTTTCTGCTAAAATCATCAATGAAGGTAATGAAGTATCTATTACCTCCATATGACATGGGATCTAATGGTCCACATATATCCGTGTGCACCAACTGCAGTGGTGCCCTTGCTCTCCATGCATTACCAACAGGGAATGATAATCGTGTTTGCTTGCCAAGCACGCAGCCTTCACATACTTGGTGTGTGGTTTCAATCTGGGGTAGACCACGCACCATTCCTCCACTTGACAACAATTTCAGGCCATTAAAATAAAGATGGCCAAAACGAAGATGCCATCTCCACGACTCATTTTCAATCTCACCGATGTTGCAACTCCCAATCTTTGTGTTTAACTTCAATGGGAACATACGGTTCTTTGACATTTGAACACGTGCAATGAGCTTTCTCCTTGCATTTCTGAGAGTGAGAAACATATTCTCCATATGTATAATGTACCCTTTCTGGAGCAATTGACCAATGCTCAGAATGTTGCTCTTCATACCTGGTATGTAGTAGGTATCGAAGATGTATTCTTCTCTACCATCCTTCTGGATGATCTTGATCTTCCCTTTGCCTTCAACTGGCAGCCTTGAGGCGTCACCAAGGCTTACAGATCCATAGGCCTCCATTTTGAGTTCGGCAAAGAACTCTTTCTTTCCACACATATGGTTACTTGCACCAGAATCCAAGTACCAAACATCTTGTTGGTTACTAGAATCATGGTGTGCTAGTAAGACTGTGAATTCCTCACCATCATTTCCACTTGATTCTGCCAAGTTGACATGCCCACCATTTTTATATGAACATTCATTTGCATAATGTCCATATTGCTTGCAACTGTGACACTGGATATGCGCTTTTCCTCGAGTAGATCTCCACTCTTGAGATTGTCCTCGATTTTGTGCATAGCCACGCCCTCTTCCTCGAGCTCGTCCTCGGCTACGGTTGGATGAGCTTCCACGACGTGGGTCCCACTGCCCACGACCCCCATTTGGTTTGTCAATATTCAACTTTGACTCCAAAGCTTGCTCTAGCGTTGTGGGGCTTGCATTCTTCTGAATGCGTTGCTCGTGAACTAGGAGGGATCCTAGTAGCTCTTCTGCGCTCATTGTCTCCAAGTCCTTGGATTCTTCAATAGCAGTCACCACATGTTCGAACTTGGATGTGAGTGACCGGAGTATCTTCTCCACAACTCGTACTTCATCGAGTCTTTCACCATTTCTCCTCATCTGGTTTACTATCACAATGAGCCTTGTGTGATAATCTGAGATGCTCTCTTTTTCATTCATGTGAGCAGTTTCAAAATCTGCTCGAAGTGACTGTAACCTCACTTTCTTGACACGATCTACTCCTTTGTAAATCGTACTGAGTGTGTCCCATACTTGCTTGCTCGTTGTTGCTTTTGCAACTTTCTCGAACATTGAATCTTCCAGACCCTGGTATAGAAGATACAACGCCTTCTGGTCCTTCTTTCGTAAGTCCTTGAGAGTATTCCTTTGTTCTGCAGTATATGCGGCTTCTTGCTCGGCAGTGGGTACAACATACCCACCACTGACAACTTCCCACAACTCTTGTGATCCAAACAAAGCTTTGAATTGGATACACCATCTTTCATAATTTTCTTTCTTCAATACGGGAACTTGGAGTTGCACTAGATTTGACGCCATAGCTGCTGCACTTGCCAGAAAGGTATTCTGGCTCTGATACCAAATGTTGGTATTTGACAGTTTACTAACTCAACACCAAATGATGTGGGTGATAGGTTTACAAACTCTATCACACCTCTCACTTACACTCTCAATAATATTGGACAAACGAAAGGGAATAACAAGCTTGGGGATAACAAACACTTTGAAATATTAGAAAGAGGGTTTACAACTCTTTTGGAGCTTACAAGCTGAAATGGAAATGGGAATTGGATTTAATGTTTCGGATGATACACTCACACATTTAAAGCCTTACGAGAGGCTTATTTATACATTCCAAACAGCAAAGAACCACTCAAGTGCTTTAAATAAAAAAATACAACAACACATACAACCATTCAAACAGATCAAATGAACTTAGAACAATCTGGCACACACACATGCAGCGACAGATGGTGATTACCATCTTTACACCCTTTCACATATGCACCAGCTGCTAGACACTTTTACACACATGCTCTGCATCATTCCTTGCTGTCTTTCAACACCTTTCGGCTAGCACATGGAGGAGACTTTGTTCTTTGTAGCTGGAAAACAAACAGCTAGCAGCAACATTTTACAACCTGTTTTGATTTGAATTTCCAACATAACTCACCTCCTGTACTTTATTTTCTGATCGAGCAAGCAACTTGTACTAATTCTCAAACATTGATGCCATATAAACCTGCATTAAAAAGATAGATCCACAGCAGATACTTGAGTTTGGAAAGAAAAGTTTAAACTATTTTGTACTGATTCTCACACCCTTTCAAATACCTGTTTAGTGTATTTGAAAGTACACAACTCTTTCTAATAGCTGTGTCTTTTAATCAAAACGTTTTTTAATTAATAAATTAATTAAAAACTTAATCCAAAAATTAAAATTAATGAATTTGATTAATTTTAAATTCCAAGGCCCCAGGCCCTTGTCTTGATTAATTAATATTAATTGTATTTAGGCTATATTATATTCAAGCCTAATCCACACAACCATAAGGCTCAAGCTTTCAATCCATTTCCAAATGGTCCAAATTCTAATTGCTAAGAAGAAGGAATAAACGTATATAAAGGCTAGTGAAAAAATACTGTTGCCCAATGTGGGACAAGAGGGTCTCAAAACTCCTACAACACTAGTTTTTCTAACGAAAACATGACACTAAGAAGTCCAGGTCAAAAGAAGACGCATTTTCCAGCTTACTTCAAATATGGCATTAAAAAGGGAGAGACTCTCAATAGAATGAGATTCCTTGAACATTAATGTATTGGTTAGCACTAATGGTTGAGCATTTGTGCAATCTGTTAAACAAACTCACCAACCATGCAACATCGACATGTTACATTAGCCTTTCAAACGAGGAACTTAAATCTTTGTTATTCTGTAAATCCCTAAATAGGCTCCCACATGCAAATCTGGATTACTACACTGTACATAATAGTATCCAGCTTTCTACCAACCTTAACCTTTTTGTCCACTGATCTGAAATCAAGAAATGTTAGGTGTTCGTACCTGAAATGTTGGAGCTAACCCTGGGCTCAAGAAATAGCGACCTTTTGATACAGACTGGATTCCTTTGGTTTGTTGCAGCTCTTTGATAAGAGATTTGACATCAGCCCACTGTCAAAAATATTGAACCAGATGGGGTTGATAAGCAAAAGAAACATTGCGATGGAGTCTGTTCATGTAGATACCAGATGGTTTACATATGTATCATGAGGAAGCCTTTAAGGGAAGGAATCCCCATTTTTTTATAAAAATGGGGATTAGTTGTGGGGTCCACATCCGAACCGTCTATTTTTCAAGTTGTACCTCATATAGATCATCCTTGCAAAATATTAGCCAAATCGGAAATATTTAAGACATCTAATTGGGTTCAAAGAAATGAACGAATACTTCGTTATATAAGAAACAATGAAATTTGGTCTTGATAATCCAATAGCCAAATGGTTTCAGATTGAATTGAATTTTGCAAAGATGATCTATGAATCGAGACTTACAAAATAGATGGTTCGGATTGTTGAAATTTGATGTGGAGTGGGCCCCACACCTAATCCCCATTTTTTTTTTTTCAAAAAATGACGATCCCTTTGCATAAAGGGCCTGTGTATCATAATATCATTGAGGTTATATCTTCTATGTCAATCCATCGAAGAGATAAACATGTCCATCCACTATGTCCATCCATTGTATAACAATAAAGACGCTCTTTCACTGTATGCATTTGTTTTCTATTATTTATTATTTTACTTTTGGTAAAAGCATTTGGTTTCTTATACTCTTAATGTCACAAGTATGCGCTATGCAGTTCACAACTATGACGATGCAATTAGACTAATATATCCCACTGAAGGTGGGTCGGTGGGGGGAAGAAAAAAACCTCGGTATCTGCTTGTGCTGCTTCTAATCTCCCACCCAGGCTATCACGATTTCCAACTACGGACTCCAAGGTCTCCATCAATGGATCTGGCCGCAACATATTAGACATGTGCATAAAACAAATTAGACATGTGCATCCAAGAAATCCATAAGATAGACATTACCATAATCTCCTTTAATGATAAGAAGATGCGTTCAAGTGCAAAATCCAGTTGGTAAACTTTTGCCTCCACAATCTGAGATCAGAAAGAGTTTCTTTGTGTGTTAACAAGATGTAGAGAGAAAAATGGCAGAACAATACATAAAAGAATCACCGAAACTCTAAAAAATGCTAACAAACTAAGTATAAATCACAAACTTCAGTGGCATAGACCGAATATTAAACAGTATCTCCTACAATTAGATCATTAACCAAATTACCTGACCAACTTTAAAGTAGGAAGAAGGATCCACTGTGGCATCCCAAGATATTTCTATCTGATGGATTACTGCAGGCACTCCTTCAACCTACGTTAATTTAAAGAGGTTCATTTTTGTGAGGACAAGTAGGTATCCCAGTCTTGGCTCCATTTTCAGGACCCTTAGTAATGAAAATATAGCACAAAGCATTGTGCCAAAACCAGATAGTAGCAAGGCCAATCCATCAATAGATTGTTTTGAATAACTTACAAATACAAAAAATTATCATCTGTGGAACAAAAACTGTGATATCCAAACACTCGAGTAAAGGTTTTTTTCACTTCCAAGACAATGAGTGGCAAACCTTTCAGTTCCCTCAACAAAAACACCAAAATAAGTAATTTTCTTGATGCAGCATTTCACAACATCTCCAACTTGAAGTTTTTCCTGCCATAAGAATTACCATAAGAGATTGAGACAACGTAGAGCATACTCGGAATTGCACAATAAGCTTTTGAGAGAACATGGACTTCAGAGACTCAATATATTAGGGATAAGATTGCTTCTCAGTTATTTGAGAACCACCCATGTAAAAGAGATTTTTCAGATCAACTTATACATATATTAGGATGAAATAATAAATCCCAATTTTAGGAGTAAGGGATAGGAATTCACATAGGAGAATTATAACATATAGCATACACCAGAAATCATTTTAATTAAACTCCAAAGACCAACTCAAAATGATACTACAAAACACTGATTTCTTACAATCAGCTTCGGCCAGTTTTTTATATTTATTAATATATTTCTGGTTTGCAGTTGTGACACTCATCCACCACCCTGAACAATCAAATATTGTAGTCTTCGACTCTTGAAATTGAGGCTACCAAATACTGTGGCTTAAAAATAATAATCAAAACGAAAGGAATAACAAACAGCACCATTCAAGATACATCACAAATGAAAGTGGCCTCTCACCATGAGACTTCTTTTTCTCTCAACCGACTCTTCCTTCTCTTTTGGCCTCACTGAAAATACAAGCTTCCCAAACTTTCTGTTGGCCAACACCACTTGTACTCTGATTTTCTACAAAATTCAGTTTCTAAAAATTAATTAAAAGGAATAAAAGATGAATAAAGTTTCCAAATGCAGCAGTCAATCTTCTCATTCATGTTCTTCAAACCTGGCCAACAAATAATGATAAGAATTTGATTTTCTCTTGGTCATAAATTCTAAGAAGAACATCCAATCTCATATCTGGTGAAACTATTGTCTCGTTTTTTGTGTCTGCATCAGGATCTTCTAGGCTTGGATTAGGAAGAGTATTCGCATCCACAATATTGCAACTTCCAATAATTCCTAGAATTCGCCTTATAATGACGGGTCTAAGCCCTTCTGTCTCAACCATGACTCAAAAGCTAAGAACTTCCACTTGGAAGAAAGATTACGGTATGGCAGAAATCCAATTAACGAGCGGAAAGATACCTGTCATAAAGGTAAAATCAAACTCAGAAAGCTCACATGGAAAGTAAATATAGTTAACCAAAAACACTAAAGAACAAATGAAAGCCTATGAAATGGCTGTCCAAAGTGTACTTACAACAAAACCTCAGGGGCTAGCACTTATCAGTTCTACATCTCCCCTATCTCCTTTTTTAACCAGATTTTCAGCCATAACCCAATCAGCATCTTTGTACCCCTATAGATATATAGAGAACGATTTGTAACAGGAAAAAAAAATATATATTCAACTGAGTTAAACGAAAGAAATATATACTGACCTGCATGAGTGATCCAGAACGCATATTCTCAGAGCCAACAATAATACTCTTTTCTTCTTTAACAGGTTTGTTTAATCTATAAGAAAACAACCTGCTAATCAGGCAAAATATAAACTTAGGGTGGAGACAAACACATATGAAAACCCATTTCATTTACCCTTTTGGTTTTCCTTGTACTGCAGTGTCTATCGACAAGTCAACGTCAGAAACAGTTAAGTTTGTATCAGACAGTTCACTCGAAGCAGATACCTCCTCACTGGACTCCATAGTGCTCTGCTCATATGGCTGCAATCCTCAAAATTTCAAGCACAATATTAATTTGACAATGCTGGCTGAAGAAATTCTGTAACGCAACATAAAGTAGTACCTATAAGGGAATCATCCTTTAGACCAAGACCATCTTTGGATTCTTCAAGATTGCTACGTATCGTGTTAGTTGCCGTAAATTCGGACAAGTCCTTGGAGCTATCATTATCTTCAACAGTATCAACCATACTAGATTCGCCATTCTCAGAGTGCTCACTATCGTCTTCACTCTTTGTTTTGACGCCAGTTGCTTTGGGTTTTTCTAATAGTGTAAAACCATCAACTTTATCATTTTCTTCTTCCCTCCACTTATCCATTTCTGCATTACCAATGATATTCTTATCTGCATCACTAGATTGTTCTTGTTTATTTTCGCTACTTTCATCAACACTCACCGGTTGGGGCTTTCTCAACAACGTCATATCACTAAACTTCTCTTTTGGTTGCTCAACCCTCATCTTCAACGACACATTTGGTTTAATTCTCAACCTCGACGGCACATCTTCAATGTCATCCTCATTAAACAAACTCAGCTTTCTCAAAATAACATTAGGAACACGACCTTTAGTAGGTTCCACAGGCTTGGAAACTGGGAGTCTCAGGTTCTTAATCTGCGACACTCTTGGCTTATCATCCACTTCCAATTTGACTCCTTTCTTTGGCACCGGTCGAACCAAGTTCAAACCATCCAATGACCTAGATGACTGAACTTCCTTGGGCCCATCAAAAGGTACCTCCTTTTCTTCGATGGTCCGAATTTCCTTGCCCCCATCAAAAGGTACTCAATATCCATATAACTAGCTTCTAGGTTTGCTTTTCTACCCAATATCTACAATACAAAACAATAACATTCTCAAATAAAACTATATTCCAATAGAACCACTATGCATTCACAATACACACACACACACACACACACACACACATATATACATTACATATAAACAGAGAACTAGCTTCCGGATTTGCCTTTTCTACTCAAAATCTATAATTTAAAAACAATAACATCATAAAGAAACTAAAAAGTTTATCTACCAATTCTGACAAGTTCATATGCAACTTTTATCAAACTACTGGTGTGCAATAACAAGCACAACACTATTAACCAAGGATATATGTGTATGGGCATTTTAGTCATATTGTGTATAGTTGTGGTTAAGGTGATTAGCTATCTTAGTTAATAAGTTTTGACAGCTGTAAGTTTGGAGTTAGGCTTTTAGATATATATATACTACTGTAAAGGATAGCATTAATTCATTCAGTCAATACAACAACTTCTTTCTCAAGATACAATTCTCTCTACTCTTACATTTTTGTTGTTCTTCGTTCTTACATTTTCTTGCTGTTTTGATGGAGATTTATGGCTTAATCTGCCATGCTTATGATGGTATCCAGAGCAAAGGTTCAGTAAACGGTTGAAGAGGATCCTGGTTAGCTCATCAGGCTTAAGGTTTTTCTGCGGTGTATCTGCGCTGTTTGTGCAAGGCATTTTTTGATCTGCTTGGATTGAGATCTTTGATTTCTGTTGCGACATCAGGTTTTCTGCTTTGATCTTCGAACTTGAGTCGTTTTTTCGTCTAATTGTTGAATTCTTGTCTCGTGGTTATCAGAATTTATGGATTTGTGGCTTGATGTGATAATTTCTAGGGCACGAAGCCTATAATTGTTTTCTAGGGCACGATGCCTATTCGTGTTTGATTTTGTCAATTTGCAAAGTCTTGATTGTTTTCTGAGCACGAAGCTCCTTGATTCTTGGTGGTTAATTGGAGCACGAAGCTCTTGATTGTTTTTCTGATTGTTGTTTTTCTGAGCACGAAGCTCATTGATTCTTGGTGATTGATTGGAGCACGAAGCTCTTGAGTGTTTCTTGATTGTTTACTGTTGATTGATCTGAGCACGAAGCTCCTTGATTACTGTTATGGCGATGAATATGATAAAGGTTGAAAGTCTACTTGGAATGTTAACAATTAGGCTTCAGGAGGATAATTTTGTGAAGTGGTCATTTCAGTTTAGATCTGTTCTTGAAGGAAGTGATCTATTTGATCATTTTGATGGTACTTCTGTTTGTCCACCAAAGTTTGTCTTTACTGAAGATGGTGGTATAACGACTGAAGTTACAGCTGCTTATAAAGAGTGGATTAAAAGAGACAGGGCTCTTGTGAGTTTACTGCTTGCTACTTTGGGAGATGAAGCAGTTGAATACGTTGTAGGCTGTAAAACTGCACATGAAGCTTGGATGAATTTGCAAGATAGGTATGCTACTGTTTCGAGAGCCAGAGTCAATCATCTCAAGACTGAGTTACTGACTGTTAAGAAGGGGTCTGATAGTGTTGAGAAATATATGTTGCGAATCAAGGTTCTTAAGGACCAACTTCTTGCAGCAGGAGAGGTTGTATCTGAAAATGATCTGATTGTTGCTGCTTTGGCTGGATTGCCAGCAGAATTTAACATGATCCGTACTGTGATTGTGGCTCGGGAAACTCCTATTTCTCTTAAAGAGTTTCGAGCTCAACTGTTAGCTGCAGAAAGGACGGCTGAAGATTCACAGTCTACTATGACTTTTCCTATGTCAGCTATGCATTGCCAAGGTGAATCGTCCAATGCTAGTTCATCACAGAGTCAAAGGTCGTCTCAACAACAATTTTCTGGTGGTTATGGTTTTGTCAGTGATGTTAATGCTAATTCTCAGACTAATACTCAGCGGCCAACAGGGGGAATTGTGTCTCAGGCTTCTTATCAACCCAGTCATGCAAATTCTCAGCATAACCGGGGCTATC
Organism: Pyrus communis; assembly: GCF_041283825.1. Classification (NCBI taxonomy): domain Eukaryota; kingdom Viridiplantae; phylum Streptophyta; class Magnoliopsida; order Rosales; family Rosaceae; genus Pyrus; species Pyrus communis. Next base: position 12,471,779 of record NC_142578.1, on the reverse strand, counting down.
AGAATTATGGAGGTCACAATGGCCGGTTTAACAACAGGCCAAGGTATAATGGGAACAATAATGGCAGGTTTTCAGGGAATTCTAATTTCTTTGCTGGAAGTCCAAGTCATAATGGAAGCTCTAATTTTGGATCGAAAGGTGGGTCAATGGGACAAAATTGGAATGGCAATACTGGTTCCAGACCAACATTGATTCCTGAATGTCAGATTTGTAATAAACGAGGCCATACTGCTCCTAATTGTTACTCAAGGTATGATGCGAGTTCCAGTTCAGCTCCTCCAGTTATGGAATGTCAAATTTGTGGAAAGAGAGGGCATACTGCTCTCAACTGCTACCACAGAGGCAATTATGCATATCAAGGTGCTCAGCCATCTCCTTCTTTGACTGCTCTTACTGCTCAAACTCAGCAGCATTTTGGTTCTTCCTCACAGCCTAATTGGGTACTAGATACAGGTGCTACCCACCATATGACTGCTGATCTTGATAATTTGACACTTGTGACACCTTTTGAGGGCAATGACAGGATTACAGTGGGCAATGGAGAGGGTCTTCCTGTTGCTAATACTGGTTTGGGTTCTCTTTTAACTTCTTCTAAACCTTTAACTCTTCAATTGGTGTTACATGTTCCACAGTTAGCAGCTAGCTTATTATCAGTCTATAGATTATGCAAGGATAATCATTGTTATGTTATACTTGATGAATTTGGTTTTTGGGTGCAGGACAAGGCAACCAAGACAATCCTAATGAGAGGAAGGAGTAGTAGTAGTGGCTTGTATTACATTCCTCAGCAGCATTTCTACAGATATTCGCAGCTAATGAATAATACTCCTCAAGCTTTGTTGGGGCAACTTGTCAAGACATCTCTCTGGCATCATCGACTTGGGCATCCCACCAATGAGGTTCAACTCAAGATGCTTAAAGATTCTCAGATTTCTGTTTCTGTAGATAAGAGTCCACAGTTGTGTTCAGCTTGTATTAGGGGTAAGATGTCTAGACAACCCTTTCCTTCTAAGTGTAATAAGTCCAGTATTCCTTTTGAAAAGATGCATACTGATGTATGGGGACCTTCACCTACTGTTTCTGTGGAAGGTTATCGATATTATGTAATCTTTGTTGATGAATGCACAAGGTTTACTTGGATATTCCCACTTGTTAATAAGTCTGATGTGTATACTGTTTTTGTGAAATTTCATGCGTTTGTTTTGAATCATTTCAAAACAAATATTAAGACTTTACAATCTGATGGAGGAGGAGAGTACATGAGTAAAGTGTTTAAGAATTTCTTGGATACCAATGGTATCTTACATTTTGTTTCTTGTCCCTATACTCCTCAGCAGAATGGTCTTGCAGAACGGAAAAATAGGCATATTGTTGAAACTACAGTGACATTACTTAGTGCTGCTTCTTTGCCACAACAATTCTGGTTTCATGCATGTAGTCATTCAGTATTCTTGATTAATAGAATGCCAAGTCAGAATTTAGCAATGGTATCACCCTATATGAAGTTGTTTGGTCAATCACCTTCTTTAGGATCATTAAAGGTCTTTGGTTCTGCAGTTTTTCCTTATTTGAGACCTTATAATGTCAATAAGCTACAAGCACGAAGTGATGCATGTGTATTTTTGGGATATTCAGTAGGTTACAAAGGAGTCTTGTGTTTTAATATATCTACACAGCGGCTAGTGTTGTCCAGGCATGTTATTCATGATGAAAGTGTTTTTCCTTTTAAGACATCTCAGTCCATATCTGCTACTTCTTCTGTGCCTATTTCATCAAACCAAAGGAAGTTATCTAGAGTAGTTTCTGGAGTGTTGTCACATGATTCTGCGCAACATGAGATGAATAATGTGGTTCCTGTTCAATCTATGAATCTGCATTCTGTTTCTTCTCAATCTTCTGGTTCATTATCGGGTTCAGAATTGTTACCATTACAAGCTACTACTACTCTTCATCAGACTTCTTCTTCTCCAAGGTTGCCTGTCCATAACCCTTCCCAAATTCAGGTAACTTCTAATTCTGCAGATCTATCTCCTAATGTTTGTTCTACGTATGATCCTCTGGTTGTTCCATCTTCTGTTTCTTCTGATGATGTGGCTGGTTCATCTTCTGTTTCTTTTCCTGATGTCAATGATCATGGGATTAATAATGCTGTTATTCATGTGCCTTCTGAGCATAATATGGTTACAAGATTAAAAAGTGGAGCTATACAAAGGAAGGATTATTCTGGTTATTGTGCTTCTGTTTCTATGAGTTCTGATTCTTCTTCTTGTCTTACTTCATCTTCTTCATCATCTGGTGATGATATTGTTTTTTGTGGTTTGACTGCTATACTGGATATTCATGAGTCTTCAGAACCAACTCATTACAAGCAAGCTGTTATTTCGGAGAATTGGAGAAATGCAATGAAGGAAGAGTTTGAAGCTTTGCAAAAACAAGGTACTTGGGAATTAGTTCCAGCTCCACCAAACAGAAATATCATAGGCAGCAAGTGGGTGTATAAGATCAAGAAGGATCAAGATGGGAAGGTGTCCAGGTACAAGGCAAGGCTTGTCGCTCAAGGTTTTAGCCAAGAACATGGTTTGGACTATGAAGAAACCTTTAGTCCAGTGGTCAGACATACAACAGTAAGGCTAGTTTTATCCCTGGCTGCAATGAACAAATGGGATTTAAGGCAGTTAGATGTGAAGAACGCCTTTCTTCATGGAGAATTACAAGAAGAAGTGTTTATGAAACAACCTCAAGGTTTCCAAGATTCTTTATATCCTACTCATGTCTGCAAGTTACTTAAGTCTCTATATGGACTTAAACAAGCTCCTCGATCCTGGAATGCCAAGTTTACAAGTTATCTCCCTACTTTGGAGTTTCAATCTTCTCATTCTGATCCTAGTTTATTTGTGAAGGTCAGTGGTTCTGATGTAGTGATATTGCTCTTGTATGTTGATGATATTATCATCACAGGGTCTTCCTCCAAGTTGATACAGCAAGTAATTGATGATTTAGCCAGTGTATTTGATATGAAAGATATGGGGAAGTTAACCTATTTTTTGGGTTTGCAAATAACCTACAGAGATAATGGGGACATCTTCATTAATCAGTCAAAATATGTCACTGATCTTCTAAATAAGGCTGGCATGTTGCATTGCAGACCTTGTTCAACTCCGAGCAAGCCTCATACTCAGTTATTGAAGGATGAAGGGCAACCAATGGCTGATCCAACAATTTACAGGAGTTTGGTGGGTGCGTTACAGTATCTGACTTTCACTAGGCCTGATATTGCCTATGCAGTCAATTATGCATGTCAGTTTATGACAACTCCTACTGAGGAACATTTTTGTTTGATTAAACGAATACTTCGATATCTTAAAGGTACGATGCAGTGTGGATTGACATATTCTGCTCGGGGACGAATGGACTTACTTGCTTATAGTGATGCCGACTGGGCTGCTGATATAAACACCAGAAGATCTATCACAGGGTATATTGTTTTTCTCGGTTCCAATCCTGTTTCTTGGCAGTCCAAGAAACAAGGCAGTGTGTCTCGCAGCTCTACTGAGGCAGAGTATAAAGCACTTGCTAATGCTGCTGCAGATGTAGCTTGGATTCGATTAGTGCTCAAAGATCTTCATATTTTTCTTTCATCTGCACCGGTGCTACATTGTGATAATCTTTCCACCTTAGCCTTGTGTTCTAATCCAGTTTTTCATACTCGGATTAAACACTTGGACAGCTGTAAGTTTGGAGTTAGGCTTTTAGATATATATATACTACTGTAAAGGATAGCATTAATTCATTCAGTCAATACAACAACTTCTTTCTCAAGATACAATTCTCTCTACTCTTACATTTTTGCTGTTCTTCGTTCTTACATTTTCTTGCTGTTTTGATGGAGATTTATGGCTTAATCTGCCATGCTTATGAAACACACACATACCTCGGCAGTCGTAAGTTTGGGGTCCTCCCCTATCAAGCGGCCGAACTTGAGCTCCATTTGGTCCAAAGGGTCAAGCTTCGGCTCTTCCCTGGAACTGTAAACAACGCATTTCTTGTTCCTAGGAGGGAAAATCTGGGTTGTGGAAGAAAGTGAAGGAAGAAGACGAGTGTGAGTGAGAAAGAAAGGGGTGGTGTTGGCAGCCGAGCTCATCAGAATTCAGAAATCGGTCATGGATGCCATTTCAGATAATAGTAAGATTATTAGGTGAAAGGCTTTGAGCTCAGAGAGAAAGAGAGTGACAGAGTAAGGTTTTGGAGAGTTTTGGGAAACGAACAAGTTTTATCATCCGCCGGAGAGCGCGACGTGTGTAATTTTACAATTTTCCATGGGAAGTCAAGTGACATTGCCGCAGGCCCGCAAGTGGCTGTCAGTGGTAGAGAGGAGTCATTCTTGCACTATGACCAGAATTTGAATCTTATTAGCTCTCTAATCTAATATTTAGTTTAACAAACCTATTGTTTGACCAAAAAAAGTGACATTTGTATATGTAAATTAAGAAAATTAGAATTAGATGTCTCATTTTAGCCTTTTTAGATTAAACATTTATGTTTTTTGAGTTTTTGATTAAGCTTTTGAAACATTTGATTAAGATACTCAGACTTAAACCACTTCAAATTAATTTACATTTAAATATTTGCGATATATTTTAAATAATTTCAACTATATTTAAGTCTAAAAATTTAAACTTTTCAAATCTAAATATACACCCACGCCAAATGGAAATGTACCAACGTTAAATGAAAACGTACCAACGTCAAACGAAAATGTATCAATCCCGAATAAAAACGTACCCAATTATAAACTATATTAAAATGAATATTCATCTTTTCGGAATGTTTAAAAATATGTTCGATTCATACACAATGCTCTAGATAGTTTTGTTTTTCAGTAGATAAGTCCGTGGAACAACTTTTAGTTGATTGGAGATAAATCCTTATTATTGTAGATAATGCTAAATAATAACGATAAATCATATAATTTTGAATTAACAAAAAGGTTATTATCCGTTGATTAATGAGTCTTTCTAGAAAAAAGAAAAAATTAATTAAAGTAATTTAAACTTTTACATTGTTAACAACTATTTCTATAAAAAAATAATTAATTAAAGTAATTCCTCATTATTAGAACATAAAGTAATAAAACTTATGTTTTAAAAACAAACGTACCAAAAATTCAAATGTATCAAAAATTCAAATGTACCAAGAAGCCAAATGGACCAAAAATTCAAATGTATCAATTAACTAAATGTACCATTATAATCAAACGTACAAAACAACGAGTTTTGTTGCATTCTATTTAATTTACTAAAATAAATATTTTAATAAAAAATAAAAAAAATCTTAAATCATCATAATAAGAAATGCATAAAAATAGGAGAAAAAAAGGTAATGCTAACGTAAATAGACTTCTAATGAAATAAAATGAAATAAAATTAAAGCACCAAAATTGTAGAGAAAATGTTTAATCAAATTTGCAAAATGAATAGATGTTTAGACAATAACATTTAAAAACGAGGCGTCTAATTCAAAACGTCCCATGTAAATTTCCGTCGTCTATTCCTTTAACGAAAATGCACCTGCAAACTAATAAAACCTAAGCTTAAAGCCAAAAGCCTCACGTGCCCACGATGAATGGGGGTTTCGGCTGAAGAATCTTCGATGTCAAAGTTAGAATTCTAAAAAGAATGTATTTAAGAGTTTGTGGATAGCAAAGGACTTAGCATTTTAGTGGGATAAGTGAGGTATATATAGGAGGTTGGTCAGCCCCTTTGGGTGAAGAGTGGCGGCCATATTTGGTGATAATGTGTGAATAATTGCAAGATATTAGGTGAAATAATATCTTGCAATTAACATGAAAATTATTCCTAATTTAAATAGGAAGCTTTAAGAGTTATCTTTTGAATAAAAACAAGAAGGAGTTACATTTTGAATAAAATCAATAAGGGATTGATGAATAATAATGAGAGGAATATGAAATAAATTCCATATTGGAGAAAATTTTCATTGTGACTAGAACAAGGGTAATACACCATGTGTTTTTACATAAGCGGTGGATAATTTTATTTTTAAAGTTATTTACTTTTAGCACACATGTCCCACCATTTGTATAATGACAAGTGGTATACCACCCCGGAGCTAGTCGGTAATGGACTGATTACACTGAAAAATCTCTCTTCATATTGATCACATTTGACTCTTCCTTAATTGAGCCGTTATTGTCCGCTACATGCATGCAAAAATCCTAATGTGCAACGAGAGTAATTTCATTTTAACCTAAAAATTCATGCGTCGCTTTCATAATTTTTTAAATTATTTTTAGCTTCACAACATTGCCGTCAAAAACTTTGTGAGATATTTAGAGAAATTGCCGTTAAAGAAAAAGGTAATGCTTCGGTAAATTTCAGTGTAATATCAATTGTAAAAGAAGGTTATCTACCACGGACTTAATGAGCCCCCTTAAAAATATAAATTTACCCGGACATAGTAATTACATGGTAAATAACAATTTTTGATCGCATATAAATCTTGGGTCGTGGTCAATTAGTGATCCACAATGGCTTTAGTGCGTGATGTTATTTTCAATCTACCACTGGCTGTGAACGTGGTTACGTAGAATTTGACCGTGAACATCACCCGGTGGCAGAAATTGAGACCTTTTACCGCGTCTAAATACACCACTAGCCCTTGCAATCTGCCCGTGGTAGATGAACTGCTAGTCAATATTATTTTTTAACTTATATTTTTGCTGATATCGATATACCTATTAGTGATTAACATCCCATAAGTTTAAGAGAGACGATTTTTGTACACCATTTGTTTCCATTTGCACACTCTATTTGCTTTTGTTTATTGATTTTCTTTACTGTATTTTATCTAACGGTCATGGGGTGTGCATGTGGAGAAAAATAATGTGTTCCCATCAGTTCCAAAACAATTGAACGTGTCCTTGACTTCCTATCAGAGACATTTGGAATACTTCATGTACATGCAGTAAAATGTAGCTATACTGGTTCAATCAAAACGCATGTACCCTAACAATCAGAAAACACATGTACTCACCATGTCTAGTTCAAGTTTTGATCACTCACTCATACTTGATGATGAATACCCACAAAGAATCACATGATGGAACAATTTTTTGTCGCATTTGCCGGAGAAAATTAAGTTTGACTCACTTCAATATATTGAAATTCACAGTTCAACATGCCTTTCAGTTTCACAAGACTTCAATTCAAATGCTTTACAAAGAAAATGTTTCCCTCCATCTGGCATTTGGTGGAAGTGACACAATTATAGAAGCCCCTTGGACCTGCTTCTAAAAATCCCAACACCACACACAAACTTAATGCAACATGGTTGGTGCAAATTATCATGATTGCTCTTGTGGGGCTGAATCTTGTGTCTCTTGGGCTGCTTCTGCTTCTGCTTCTGGTTTTGCTTCTTCTGTTACTTCTGCCTGTTTTGCTTGTGATCCATTAGGTTTCAGTTCTGGCATCGGAGCTCCATTTTTCTTTAGTGAAGCAGTCTGGGTGAGGTGGTTGTAGCTACCCTTCTCCTTGAACAGTTGGGCAAAGTGGTGTTTGCAGTAAAGAATGCCATCCAAAGCAGCACAGTTTGATGGTGAGAGGAAGCAACCCCCATGGTTACACCTAAAGCATGACTTGTGATAGAACGCTCCCTCCATGGTAACCTGTCGCAAATTATGGCAAAAATGTTATTTACACTCCCAGTTTGTTTTTCTGCACTCTTTGTGTGAGTTTCTAAAATAATAAAATATTAATTTTGAAGTGTAGAATGAAAAATTTTGAATTGGAATTTTAGGGGGATTCAAACCTTCTCTAGTGGATACACAGTTTTGGTGCATACAGCACATTTGTCTACGGTCCCAGAGAACATAGAGGACAGTTTGCTAGGGGTCCTAGTCTGTACATACAAAGAGAAAAGAATGTGTAAGTTTTACCACATGTCTATATAAAAATAAAAACATTAGACACATGATAATGTATTGAAGGGATACGATGTTACCAATTCAGTTTGTGACTTTCCAGCTGCATCAGACAAGGTTGAACAGAAGAAATTTAGCTAATCAATACTACAAAAGGAAAAGGAAGAAGATTTTTATATAGACCAGGAAAATTGCAATGGGAAAAGGAATCTTACATGTCTGAAATTTCTTAGAAAAGCTGCCAGTCTCCTTGAAGAGTTGCTCGAAATGAGGCTTGCAATATAGAACTTCGTCCATGGATGAGTAGCTACTCATCTGTAAAAACAAACAAACAACTACATCATTCTCCATCCAAATCTCGTCGATTTCTTTATTAATATCCTTCAAAGGCCAATTTTTATTCAAAGGCAACATCTTATTTGGTAGCTATTGGTGTAAGGAATTTTCTTTTTATTTTCTTTTTATTTCTAATATTGAAAGATGTCTCAAGTTCGAAATTTCTCATCCCACATTGATAAGAAAAAACCTAGCCCTTAATTAAGTTCCTAAATTTTTCTAAGAGGCAAATTCAAATTTAACAGGAAGACGATTGTAACCATTAATTTTTATTTTTATTTTTTTATACAAGCGATACTTGAGCAGAGGAAAATCGAACTAAGAACTCAGATACAAGGATGAAGAAAGATGACAACAGTACATAAATTGTCATGCATATAGGACCTACCGAAAGTTGTCCATTGCAGTGACTACATTTGAAGCAGGTCTTATGGTAGGCAATACCATCAGCAGATAACTGGTCAATGAAATGAACAGTCTTATCACAAGCCTTGCATTTCTGTTGGGTCCCGCTGAACGACATTTTTCCTGTTTATCGCAAATATACCAATCAACAGAAAAAAGATGGTTTAATCGCTAGGACAAAAGGATATTGCAACAAGATGTAATGAGCGTTCGGCAAGAAACCGTGGAAGTTCAATCTCTAAATTGCTTGGAATTTTGACAGAGATTGAACTAACTCGGATATTTTTCCACGACCTCTCAGCTTTTCTTGTAGTTGGCAAAAGTAGAGATTACAGGTCCATAATCAAATGGGTTAATGAGTGGAGAATGTGAATTGCATGGTATATGGAGGACACGTGAAGAAAGTTCCAATACTTTTTGGAGGATAAACAGAAAATTACTCTCCTAATTATGGGATTAAATTCAATATGCCAGATTGCTTGACTGAGTCTTTTACAAATAGGGACCAGATAAGTTTTAGCTTTTTCAATCTGGATAATTACCATATTTAGATCATAGAGTAAGAGCCAATTGATAAATGGAGAATTAAAAGTCCAAGCAGATAAACTATGAGAATAGAAGTTTAAATCAAATGGCTATGTTGGTGTCAAAACTTGGACATAGTCTAGACTGGGTTCAACACGTATTTACCTCGAGTGTGGCTTTCAATCTCAATGCCACTGGATAACTCAACAAAAAGAGAGAACAAGTGTGCCACTGTTGGAGGCTACCAACTGACAATGGTTAGGTTTGAGTGTGTGTGGAAGTTCGCGTAAATCTGGCTTTCACTACAAGAAAAATGGGCTATGGATACAAAATTGAGGACACGGATGAGGAGTTTGTGTCCCTTTGAACACTAAAAGGGTGGAACAGTGCACATTTTATAAAGGGCACCAAGTATTGTGCCCAAATGTAAAAAAAGTTGACACAAACACATTATTGGGCACGAAAATCGAGACTTTTGTGCCCAAATGTCCATCCAATTTTCATGTGTCCTTTTAATATCAGAAATGAAAATTTAATATTAATTTACAAAGACACAATAGCAGTTTTCGTGCCCTCTAATTTAATATATTTAAATAAAAAATATGGTTTTTGTGCCCTCTACATATTTACTTTTTCCTATTCCACAATAGTAAGATTGTTTATTAATTTCAAATTGACACAATAATATTTTCGTGCCCTTTGTTTTAAATAAAATAAGAATACCACCCTCAAATGTACATTTCGAATTATTTGCCCTATATCATATATACTAAAACCCGTAGGGGTTGGGTACTGTGGATGACCAGTGTCCGGACGGAACTGCCCTCGCTTCTCTGTTTTCTTTCCGTTTGTGTCCCTATTTTCCACGAGGCGCTCAACTTATTCTCTCGACTTCGAGAGTCATCTTGAGTTAGGGTTTTGTTCCTTCGTTGCTTTTCTTGATTTCGGCTTTTGCTCTTTTCGTTTTGGCTGTTCTTTCTTCCAATCCTCTGTTTCCTGTGATAACCGTGCTTTCTTTTGCGGAAATCATTTATACTAAAACATTTTTGTCCGGTTCCTTTTCTTTCCTGTTTTGTACAGTGATTCCTTTTCACTGCTTTTGGTCCATTTTTTTTCCCATTTCTTTTGCTTCTCTTCTTTCGTAGCCGTCTGGTCTCTCCTCTCTTCGCCTCTGTTGGTCTCAAAGTGGATAGTTTTGTGGTGAGTTCGTCTAATCTTGCATCTGCAACTTTTTTATGCAACTGTATGGATTGTGTTCTGTTCAATTTTAGATGTTAGAAGCTTTTAATTTTTTTTGGGTTCAATTTTAAATGGGTTGTTGCTTTCGGAGTTTTCGTTTGATGACAGAGATGGGGTTTTTGGGGAGAAACTTTTAATCCGTGAGCTTTTTAGTTAGGTTGTGTTGTGGGTCTTGACAAATGGATTTTCGATTTGTAAATGGATTTTCTGTTGAAATTGTTTCTCTTCTCATTTTTGGTTTTTTTTTTTTTTTTTTTTTTTTTTTTTTTTTGTGCCATCGGGTTTTGCATGTGGGTGTATAATCATGTTTTCTTTTGAATTTCAGGGGATTCAGGTTTTTATTTTTCTGGAACTTTTGTCTGCAGCTTTGGAAGACATTTGTGCTTAAGGTGAGAAACTTTGGTTGCTTGCTTTTGGGTTTTGTTGTAGAATTATTTTTTTTTTATTTTTTTTATTTTTTAAGAGTTACATTCGTGGGAATTCATCTGGTCTTCTTTTTTCTTGCATCTGAAAAATGCCACATGATGTGAGTTTATAATTAAATATGAATATCAAAATGGGTTTTCTGTGCAAATTTTCTTTCTGATTTTATAGAACCGAAGAGGATGTTAACAATAACATTGTGTGATATGCGATCTAAAGTTCTTTGGTGAGTTATTTGGTTTTCTTGCCACATGGGATTTTAATACTTTTTTTTTCGTGGTTTGTGTGTGGTTTTCTGATGTGTTTTTATTTTTAATTTCAGAAAAAGTTAAGGATACGATCAAACGTTTACTGGTGAATTTTCTATTTTTCTGATTGTGTGTGATTTAATTTTTTTCAAGCTTTGGGTATACTTTTCTGATCTGCTTTGATTTTTAGTTGCAGCAAAAGTTGTTGCTCGAATTTTCCAGTTTTTATCTGCGGCTTTGCAAGCTCTTTATCAACAAGGTATATCATTTTTATTCTTTTTCCTGAATCTTTTGTTGGATGGAATCGTTTTTTGTTTTTGGTGAGTTCTTCTAATCTCGCATCTGGTACTGTATTTTTTTTTCCGACTGTATAGATTGTGTTTTGTTGAATTTTAAATGGTAGAAGCTTCTTGGGTTCAATTTAAATGTGTTGTTATCAACTCTTGAATTGCTTTCGAAGTTGTTTGGCTACTCCCTTAACGCCCTTTTTCCTTTTCTTTTCCGCTTCTTCGATTTGCAGCCCCCTTCTTTTTATTCCTTTTCCAGATTTAGCTTTTTTCCCCTATTTTGTATCTTTTGGCTGATTTTGTGGATCTTGGTCAGTGCTGTGGGTATTGGTGAATTTCTAGCATGTTTAAGCGTGCAGTTTTTGTTATAATGTATGGATTGTGTTTTGTTCAATTTTAAATCTCATTAGGTTTTAATTTATTTTTTTGGTTCAATTTTAAATGGGTTGTTATCAAGCATTGAATTGCTTTTGGAGTATTCATTTGATAAGAGAGATGGGGAGGGGGGGGTTTCTTTTGGGTGAAACTTTTGGTCCGTGAGATTTTTAGTTAGGTTGTGTTGTGGGTTTTCGCAAATTTCTATCGTGTTTATGTGTGCATTTTTTTGTTATAGATTTGGAAGAACATAGCATTACAGGGTGTTGAGGGTTTGCTGGTGGGGGAAAGTAGTAGCGTTAAGATTTTGCAGGTGAGATATTAGGGTGAGAGAAAAACGGGACAAAGAGCATTGAAGACACATTTGGGATTAGGGGTAGCAAAACAGGGGAAAAGAATATGACAAAGGAATGGACTCTTAATTTTTTCTTGACTGGTTTGGGATTTTGCTTGCCTTTGGGGTTGTCATTGGCGTCAAGCCATTTGATGTCAAGTGGTGTATGTTTTTTCATAACTTTTATTACTAATTTTTATGTCATTTGCGATTTTGTGTCCTGGGATTTCTGAATTTTATCGTTCATTGTCGGTTTTTAAAACTTTTTTTGTCTTCATATGTTTGTTTAATATGCTGTGTTTGTGCTGGGACGCCGTTTTGCAAGTTCTCTTTCCATTTGGGACCACTACATTTTATAAGTGATGAGGGTGAGGTTTAGATACTCAAAACACTCCATTTTTTTCCAAATATGCGCGTTCGGTTCTCTTTGGTTTTAAGTGTTTAAAATTAAATGGTTATTTTGATAAATGGTTTATTAGTTTGTCTAATGTGTTGTGATCAGGAATTCAATTGGATTGGGTAAACTGCTTTATCAATTTACGTTATAGGGAATTTTGTGTATTATGGTCTGTGAGTTTTATTGCTCATCGTTTGTTCCTTTTTCTTTGTTTGCCGATTTCTTTTGCAGGGGATCACTATAAAATTGCTTGAGGGTAAGATTTTGATAATAAAATTCGAAACGAGGCGTTACTTTTCTTTTTGGAAACTAATTTAAAAGCTCTGCATAGATAGTTAACTGTGTTGAAATGTCTTGATAAAACCTGAACCTTTTGTTATATGTGAATGTTCATTCCTTACTACAAATATAATAGGCATAGTGGTCTAAAAAATTAAAACCCACTGACACATGACATCAGAAATTCAAACAAATTTCTACTGTTACCATTACCTTCTTTCATTCAGATCATCAACATGTAGTTCAAATCTAGATCAAACCTAGATGAAATTCAGGTGACATTATTTATTGTCATTTTTTCAATAATTTACATTGTTTTAGTACCCAGGTTTACAGCATGAGCTGAAGATCCAAGATCATTTTGGCAGAGACTTAGATATTGAAGACACTAATTTTGCTCCTTATTTTATAGTTTAATGTCCTACTTTTTACATGTTTTATACACTTATAACACCCGCAGCAACGCGCGGGCACTATGACTAGTACTTTTTAGATTTCAAACGGCACGTATAAAAATAATTGTGCAAAATAACAGTGAAAAAAATATGAAAAACTTGAAGATGAAAAAAGGTTATTAGACTTCTCTCTCATCCCTTCATCCTGTCTCTTCCTTCCCCTTCACTCTCCTTCTCGTATCCTTCCTGTCCATATATTTCAGGCAACAGCGCCGCCTTCCACTTGTCACCACAGACCGTCAAATTATACCTTCATAATCCTCTTCCCATCATCTTTCCGATCCTCAAGTTAGTTTCTACAAATTCATAGCCAAGTTTCTTCAATTTCAGATCTAAGAAACATATGATTTTGTTCGGGTTTTGTGTGTTTTACAGGTATGAGAGCGGCGTGCGAGACGGCGAAGAGAGAAGTAGCAGTGGCGTCGATGGGTGATGAGGCCCGAGCTGGTGATGAAGCCGATCGTTTCTCTCGGTTACACACGACACAAACGGTCTCGCCTCCGTCCTATCCTCATCTCGCTGCCGACTCCCTTCTCTCGCCTCCGTCGCCATTCTTATCCTTTTTCCACCTACCTTAACTTGCTGTACTAAACAAGACACGAGAGTCTTAGAGCAGTTGAACCTGTCCAGCTCCACCTCGAACTACGGCGGCTGATGCGTCATTTATACGCACACAAATTAAACCCTCTTTTCGTCAAATTGTAGTATATGTATAAGTAGGGATCGTTCTGGACCGGGGATTAGGAGGGATTGTTAACCACTTGGATTTGACTCAAAAACTTAAAAACACAGTTTAAAACACTAAACTAGACTCAAAGAATACAAAACTAAACTTTAAAACACTAAGACAAATCAAAAACTCAAAATGCTTTAAAACATAAACTAAACAGATTTCTAACTAAATTGAACAATAAAGTAAAGGGGATTGAGTTTTGGACTAAATTAAACTAAAATGCACAGATTATAAATTAAAGCAAAATGTAAATATGAATGTGATGGAATTGAATGGATGAATGCTAGCTAAGGGGTTCATCTCCATACATGTTACACTTGCATACAAGATTGATTCTCAGTTGGTCTTTCGATAAATTATGAAACTCAACGCCCCGGGTTAATTAGGTCCGCTTAAATTAACCGTCAAGTTTTCCTTAAGTTAATGAATTGGATGGGTTAGCGCAATGCAATTCACAACATTCTCCAAAAGTCCTTTACGTGAACAGCACAATAAAGATACAGTCAAAGATCATTAAGCATCATGAAAACTATAAGTGTTGACGAGACATTCGTTACTATGATGAGCATGAAACTCGTGCCAAGAATTCATTTAATGCGATTGTTTATAAGCAACCTCCACTACTTGTGAATATAAGTTCATAACGATTAGGTGAAACTCACTTATATTCTAGCGTCATATTCATGCATGAAAATTAAGCGCGCATTCTTAATAAACATACATAAATAAGTTATCAATCAAACGGTTAAACAAATTGAATCAACAACTTATAAAATTCCAACGAAAGTTAATCAATTCATATTGCAAATATAAACATAGTTTCGAATCACCCCCTAGCTAAAGGGGGATTAGTTCCTCATAACTTTGAAATCAAAGAAACATCTAAACATTCCAACAACTCAAACTTGAATTGTATGAACGTTTAGGCACTCTTCTCTTCCATTCCTCATACGTACAAAACAAAGAGAATTGAATTTAAACTTTGAAATCAAAGAAACACCTAAACATTCCAACAACTCAAACTTGAATTGTATGAACGTTTAGGCACTCTTCTCTTCCATTCCTCATACGTACAAAACAAAGAGAATTGAATTTAAACTTTGAAATCAAAGAAACACCTAAACATTCCAACAACTCAAACTTGAATTGTATGAACGTTTAGGCCCTCTTATCTTCCTCGTTGTTGTAGCACAAGTCTAAGGTGAGGTTTGGGGGATTATGGAAATGGATGAGGAATGGTGTTTGGATTATAAGGGAGAGATGGGAAGCCACGGCAAAGGAAGTTTGGTGGTGTGTTGTGTATGAAATGAGATGTTCTTTGAATGAATGAATGCAAGGGTTTTTATAGGGAGAGAAAGGGGTGAATGTGCATGTGAGTGAGATGTGTAGGTGCTGAAAATGCATGTGAATGCATGCTGGAAATGGGAATGAAGGCCACGGCAAAGGAGGAATGTTGTGGTGCAATGATGATGTTTTGTGGCTGAATTGGTGGTGGAATTATGATGGGAATGCTAGATTGGAAAGCATGTGTTTGCTGAAATTGGATTAAAGAATGGGAATGCTAGGTTGGAGAAATGATTATGGATGCATTTGTTGAATGATTTGTGGTGCAATGATGAAGAGAAGTTGCTGAAAATCAAAGGGGAAGGCACGGCAAAGAAGGATTTCAGGATGCATGTGTGTGTAGGCCACGGCATTGATGTTGTTTGTGTGAATGATGGTAGCTAGGGTGGATGAATGATTAGGGTCTTGTAAGGATGCTAATAAATAATGCATGTAGGGTTAGGAAATAAAATCATAACTTAAAGGGGGATGATTAAAGGGTGTGAATGGGAGTGACACTAGGTTGGTTATGCATGTGGAATGTGGCTGAATTGTTGGTGAAATGATGAATGGGAAAGCTGGAATTTCAAGGGAACTCACGGCAAAGGTAAGTGTTTTGGTGATGGGTGCATGTGTTGATGGTTTTGCATGTGAATTAAAACTAGAGTGATGATGATGAATGCATGTGTAAAGGAAGTGGATTTTCTGCAAATGCAAGACTACTTATACATGGCTGAAATGATGAAGAATAAAGGGTGCAAGTGTGAATGATTGAATGTGCATGTGGGTTGGAAATGTGGCTGCAATGATGAAGTGTAATGGCTGAAAATGGGATGGATTTGCAATGGCCACGGCATGGGTAAGATTGTGTTCATGTGGCTGAAATTGGTGTGTAATTGGGCTAGGGTTTAAGTGCATGAAATGGACCCAAATTGCTTCCCCTTGCATGGCAAGGAATGATGTTTGTGTTAAGCCCATGGCAAGGTGTTATGTAATTGGGTTAGGGCCATTGTTTTGTGTCCTCAAGTGCATATAAGGCCTTCAATTTCATCCAACACTTGGGCTCCAAGCATAAGCTATCCATCCTTAGCCCAATAGTGCTCCAAAACACTCCACAATGCATCCTTTCGTCAAACACGTCTTATTATCCTGAAAACACACAAAAGAAGCATAAAGGACTAAAATAACTAGAGAAACATAACGTAAATGCACGAGAACAAGCCATTTAAGTCGCATGAATATGCTCCTATTAGCGGCGCCATCCAGCTCTGTTTCTTCACACGAGCCTGAGGTGAGGACTCCATATTTCCCTCTTGCTTTGCTGTACTGGTCGTGTTACTTGATGGAACTGCAGCAGTGCTCTTCAGCTGCTGTGTTCTTCAATCATGATATGTTGCTTTTAATTTTTGGTGCAAAGCTTAAAGGAGATTGTGAAAACTGCGCTCAGGTCCTCCCCAACGAAGCCGTCAATGGACTCCTCGCCCAAGGTCCTCCGCCTATTTCTCTCTCCTCACTTTGTCTCTCTAAAATTTCAGATTTATTTCTCTAATTTTTTAACTTGAAGTTTTTGGTTCTTTCTATTTTAGGCCAAATGAAAAAAAATAGAATTGGGCTGAGGCATAGTTGTATTAATGAATCCCTAACTCAGCAGCAAGGGTGTGGAAGCTCACACGCTCAGATTTCAACGCGTTTCGAAGGTGGAAATGACAAGAATGTGCAGTGTGGACCTCCAATTTCTAGTGCTATGATGCATGAGGACTGCCAAAGTGAGAATACTGGTTAGTTGTCATCAAGCAGCTCTTGTAGATGTGTATTTTGTTTATATATTGCTAGTTTAACCATTAGTACGTTTGACTTGGGGATACAAGCTTGGATATGTTATATTTTGTTGTATATAGAGAATCCCGGGTATGTCCAGCATAGGATAACATGTATTTTTTGGTTTAACATTTGGATGGGTTGTATTGTTAGGTTGCATGAATCGGTCTTAGCCGAGAACATGGGTTATGTAATATATTAACTTCACTATTTTAGTGCTAATGTTGATTTATGTTTAGTTTGTAATGGATGATTTGTAAGTTTCTAAATTTAGGTGGAAATTAGGTTCTATGAGCAACTTGATGATTTCCATGTTTAAATAAAAATATCCAATTATGCCACAAATTTTTAATTGTGCTGGAGTTTTATTGTATTTATTAAAATATAATAGTGGCACAATTTTAAAGTTGTGCCCTTGCTTTAACATTTATACAGCAATCTAAGCCTTTAAAATAGCAATTGTGCCCATCTTACACCATACATTCAGTAGCCTTTATTAGAGGTAAGACACAATAAGGGTTGTATTTGTGCTTAGCTTTGGGCACAAAACATCATATTGTGTGCTATAAGTAATGGTGACGCCCATAGAGGGCACAGATACAAACTTAGTTGCTGCACTGTTGCTATTGGTCTATGAGCACAAATGTTGGTGCTTTTTGGCCTCAAAAGGCACATATAATTTTTTTGTGTGCAGTGCTCATTTTTTTTGTAGTGTTTCTTAACCAAATGAAGTAAGAAGTTGGTTCGGTTAAGTGCTTTTATGTGCCTCGAGTAAATGAGGACTTAAAATTCAATTGAACTTTGTGTGCTTTTGCCTAAAATGTAAATGAAGGAGAAATGAAAACTAAAACAAGAAATAGAATGCAATGATTTCATGATGAAGCCGAGATTAAAAACGTTTATAAAAGAAAAATCTAAGCCAATAGGCCAAGCTACAGGACTTAAAATGTAAATTGACTAGAAAAGTAAAAAAAAAAAATTGTAAACCTCTAGAAAGATTTAGGCAGTGAAAGAGGTGATAATGCTAGAGAAGTCCACCGAGATCATTGGTATCAGACTAGACTTTAGAAAAAACATGTGCCTCAGAGAGAAAATCAGGGTGGTTGGAATTACATGTCAATTGAATCATACCACGGGGTGACAGAGCTGTAAAAGTTTTAGATCTTTGGGATCATAGGCAATGTTTGCTTCGAAAGAAGGCTTTGAGGTTGTAGCTGAAGAGCTAGAAGTTTTGTTGAGGAGCAATTGGGTTTGTGCTGAAAATCAGTTAGGTTGATTGAAGGTTCACTCAAGGTTTTGTATAATTGCAGGCAGTATTTGCTTCGAAGTATGGCTTTGAGATTCTAGCTGAAGAGCTAGAGGTTTTGCTTAATAGCAGTTGGGTTGATTGAAGATTTACTCAAGGTTTTGTATAATCATAGAGATTAAATTTGATGAAGGTCCTGCACTTGAAGGCTTTTGGCCCTATTTGTAGGCAGTAAAGAAGGAGCAACCTTGATCTTATTGTTGAGTTGGAACATAGGTATTCAATCATTTGGCACTAACAATGACTGTAATTCCTAGTTGGTGACCTTCAACTGTGTCTTATGGTGTTTCACATGATCGCTGCGATGACATAAGCATGTCAGATGGCGCCTTCATTGTTATTTATAGGGGCGAGATATTCCCTAATCTGGTCATCCGCGCACAAGGGCGAAGGCAGAAAATATTTTATGGGTGGGCTAGCTAAAAAAAATCACCCTAAGATCAAATGCTTTTTTTTTTTTTTTCTTGTTACATAGGTATTGTATGCAAAAATTTAAGTTTAACTTCTATATTTGTATGCTTAAAATTTGCTTGGCATGAACTCAATAAGCTTTGCAATTGCAAACTAGAAAAATTACAATGAATCATCAAACTTCACATATATTTAGATTTAAACACAAGAAGAAGATAGAAAACTTGATATCTCAATTATAACCACACAACTAGCATATAGCAAAACACTGAAAGTAGAAGTAAAGGCAATCTTAAAAAAAATTGGTTGAAACCAATATAAACCCCACTAAATCAAAGCAGAATAATCTTAAACAAAATGACATCACAATTTTCATGGTACTTTTTATATTTTTAGTTGTGTTAAATATTCACTGGGCTAGTTTCATTAAAAATTATTCTTCTTGCACATTTTTTTGTCTATAATATAGACTATACACCAAAGTATATATACATATTGCCACAAACTCTCTCTGGGCTACAACCCACCGTAACTTTTGGTGTGGCTGCGTCATTGTCCACATGGCAAACATGGTTCGAGGAAGAACCTGTCCGAGCCCTTGGATGGGCTGGAGTGATTCAATGAGGTCGTCTGAGCCCCATAATATGATCCTTGATTGGGATTCGAAATTGGTATGCCAGAGTCGTGCATTTTTGTCCAAACAAAAGTTGATTGGCTCCATGGTAAGTTTTATTTTTATTTATGGCCCAAAACAGCTTAGTAGCCTGAAATAAAGTGGAAGAACATAAATAGAAGTATGATTCACCAAAGAACTATTTTTCAAATTTATGTGATGGTGTGGTAAATCTTGTGATGTTATTTCTTTAAGCAAATCATAATTAACTGCACGGTAATTTATACTTTGCACCTATAAACAATAAGACTTGTTTGTTGTGCAACTTATCCTATTGTATGACTCCTATGAATGGTGATCAAGTTCGAGTCTTACGAATAATGAATTCGATATCTAATCATGTCTCGTCTATTTTCTAGCTTAATCTAAATCCCACTCCCCAATATTGTTTTGTATATATAAAACTAAAATAAGTTACAAATTGCTACATGAACTAACATTGATATGGACAAGAATATATATTTTGACAAAAACTCTAACCTTCAAAACATACACATACATACATATATATATATATATATATATATATATATACATATATATATATGTATATATATAACGAGTTGAAAAATATCTCACGTGCCATCAATCTCTCATCTATATAAGCAAGCATATACCCATTAAATCTCATGTTAACTTAATATTAAACAGGCAGAGGAGCTATGCATGATATAACAATTTTTAACTTTATTATAACTTTTGTCAATTTTTAAGGAACTGTTGACCCTAAAAATTACAAAGCTTACGTGTCGCGTAGGCCGAGTAATTATAAGCTAACTACGTTCTTCTTGTGAATGTGAGCGTGCCAACTCGCAATCGAGCATGGTCGGATCAGCAGAGTAGGTGTGGTGGCGGTAGTGTCGGATGCACTGCTGGCGTTTGCACTCAAGCGATTGCAGCACGGGAAGGAACACGTCTTGGCTTTGGATTCTAGAGTCTGAAGACAAGGTTGCCTAGATCATTGCAAAGTTCAGAATTTCTTGCACCAGGTTTGATTGCCTCTTATTCGTGAGAATAGGTACACCAAATACGTATTAGGTTGTAGGGACACATGTACTCAAGGGAGATGAGCGTTTTAACGGTGAACATGGTTCAGTCGTCTGAATGCCAAACTGCAAAATGCACCTAAGAGTAACCAATCATAGAACACTCCACTTAGTTGGGAAGCTAATGAAGTGTCCTCTTTCGGTGAATAAGCTAAAAAGTTCTTCATCAGCGAGACTTGGATAGATAACCAACCAAGTAAAAGCAGTGTTGTTAGTACAAACTGGAGGTGCTCTTTGATTGCTTGATTTTACTGCTCTAGTGTTGTTAATCCAAACTCACACTACTACAAAATAGAGCTTTCATGACACTTATTAAAAATTTTAATGACATTTATTTATTAAAAATGTTATTAAACTAAATCAATGACGCAACTTAAAAAAAAAAAATCCACGGAAGGATTTAAACTTTCAGAAAAGAGCGAAGATCCCGGACTCACAACTTCCTCACGACTCATTCACTCCACTACCCTTCAGCCAACTCCCGAGAATGAAACATCAAAGCTCTCATTCTCCTCTCTTTCTCTCTCGCTTTGCAGTTCCAACCCCGATTCCCTCCGCTCTTCCTCGCCCTCCTCCCGTCGCATCCTCCACTTCTGGTAATTTCTCTCCGCTTTTGATTTCTCCGCTTCTCGCCTTTGTTTCTAGTGTGATTTCGGTTTTGTTCTGGTTTTTAATTTCAGTTTGGGAATGTAGGGTTTCTGGGACGCCCACAGTTTTCATCAACCAGATTGATTGTTTTCCTCAAATTTCCCTCAAAACCTAATTGTGTAAGGTAAGTTTGTTGGAATGGTTATGGGTTTTCTAGAAAATAATTTCTATATTAATCTGTTTTGTGAAGTTGTATTGATTAGTCTGAGTTATGTGGCTGGATAGATTTTAGTTTAGCCTTGTCATTTGCTAAAGTAGTTTCTGAACAAATTGTAGTTGAGCCATGATCATTGTTTTTATTTTTATTTTTATTTAGATTGAAGTTAGGTATATGTATTTTATATACATATATATGTGTGCGCATGGGTGTGTGTGTATGTGTGTGTAGAACGCTGTTTATATAGAAAAAAAACTCCTCATAAGCTCTGCTTCTGTTTATAGCACATCACGTGTTTGATAAAACTCCTCATAAGCTCTGCTTCTGTTTTTTTATCTTTAGCTTGCAATAGTTTATATATTGTGCAATCTCATTATATGTGTTATTCTAATATCAATCAATATAACTATTTTAGAATGGATAAATCTTGGATGTCTATGGATAGAAGATCACAAATGTATTCTGAAGGGGTTGAAAACTTTTTGAATTATGCTATGCTTCACGCTACTGATATTAACTACATACGTTGTCCGTGCCTAAAATGTGGTAACATCAAATCAAGGACGGTTAAAGAGATAAGAGAGGATCTCTTTTTCAATGGTATAGATCAAAGTTATTGTACATGGTATTGGCATGGAGAAGCTGTTCCAGATAGTAAAAATGAGAAAATGAGTAATCGGGAAGAAATAGTTGAAGATAACATTATCGGGATGGTGAAAGCAGCTTATGATCATTTTGCTTCAAATCCTGAACAATTTGAGAAGTTGTTAGAGGATGCAGAGAAACCTGTATACCCTGGTTCAAACTTCACAAAGTTATCAACCTTGGTCAGATTGTACAATATAAAAGCAAAGAATGGGTGTAGTGATAAACTATTTGCAGATTTACTAGAATTTTTAGGAGTATTGCTCCCACAGAAGAATGAAATACCCCCCTCTGTGTATGAAGCAAAAAAAACATTGTTTTCTCTCGGAATTGAGTACGAAAAAATACATGCATGCCCCAATGATTGCATCCTATACAGGAAAGAGCATTTAGATGCAATTGCATGTCCTACATGTGGTTTTTCTAGATGGAAGGTTAACAAAAGTTCTGGGGAGCCTAGTAAGGGGGTACCTGCAAAGGTATTATGGTATTTTCCCCCTATTCCAAGATTTCAAAGAATGTTTTATAACAGCAAGACAGCAAAGAATTTGATATGGCATGCCCAAGATAGAGAAGTTGATGGTAAGTTGCGTCATCCGGCTGACTCTCCCTCATGGAAGCTTGTTGACCACATGTGGCCAGAATTTGGTGGTGACCCAAGAAATCTCCGACTAGCAATTTCAACAGATGGGATTAATCCCCATAGCGCTTTAAGCAGTAGATATAGTTGTTGGCCAGTGATTATGGTCACTTACAACCTTCCACCATGGTTATGCATGAAGCGAAAATTTATGATGTTAACACTGTTGATATCTGGCCCTAAGCAACCAGGTAATGATATCGACGTTTATATGGCACCATTTATTGATGACTTAAAAACTCTATGGGAGGTTGGTGTTGAAACTTATGATGCATACAATAAGGAGAACTTTATGTTAAAGGCTGTGTTATTATGGACTATCAATGACTTTCCTGCTTACGGAAACTTATGTGGGTGTAGTGTGAAAGGATACTCTGGATGCCCTATATGTGGTGATAGAACATCTTCTAAATGGCTAAAGTTAGGGAGAAAGGTAATCTTTACTGGTCATAGAAGATTCCTACCACAAAATCATCATTACCGACAACAAAAAAAACCATTTGATGGTACTCAAGAGTTTGGATCAGCTCCATCTCCGTTGAGCGGGGAAGAAATATTGCATGAAGTTGAAGGAATCAAAATATCATGGGGTAAGAAGAATGTAGATCTCCCATCAAAAAACAAAAACAAAGGAAATATTATGTCAAAGAATACAAAGCTTCTTGGAAAAAGGAAGGTGAGGAGTGGAATAGCGAACACAAAAGAAACAGATAAGAAGGCAAAAGAAGTAGACAAAAAGGCTGATGTTCAAACTCGCTGGAAAAAGAAGTCAATTTTCTTTGATTTACCATATTGGAAGTCACTGCATGTTCGACATTGTTTAGATGTTATGCACATTGAGAAAAATGTTTGTGAGAGTATATATGGTACATTACTTAACATTCCTGGAAAAACAAAGGATGGTGTGGCAGCTCGGAATGATCTAATTGCTTTAGGTCTACGTACAGATTTGGCACCAGAACATGGAAATAACAAAACATTTCTTCCCCCAGCACCTTATACATTATCTAAGGCTGAGAAGATTTCAGTTTGCAAAGCATTGTCCGAACTCAAGGTCCCATCAGGATATTCTTCAAATTTTAGAAACCTTGTGTCAATGGAGGAGCTAAAACTGTTTAATCTTAAATCTCATGATTGTCATATACTTATGCAGCAACTACTTCCCGTGGCACTTCGTGCAGTACTGCCAAAGCATGTAAGATATGCTATCACCAGATTTTGTCTATTCTTTAGCCACTTATGCAGCAAAACAGTGGATGTTTTAAGGTTAGATGAAATACAAAGTGAGTTGGTGATTACTTTGTTCTTGCTTGAAAAGATTTTTCCACCTTCCTTTTTTGATATAATGGTCCATCTCACAGTGCACTTGGTTAGGGAAGTTCGCTTATGTGGACCGGTTTATTTTCGTTGGATGTACCCTTTTGAAAGGTACATGAAAATATTAAAGGGTTATGTGAGAAATACATATCGTCCAGAGGGTTGTATGGTTGAATGTTATATTGCAGAAGAAGCTATAGAGGTTTGTAGCGAGTATTTATCAGGGGTAGACCCAATTGGAATTCCATTGAAGATTCGTTCACATCATAAAGATGTTGGCTATCCATTATCGGCTGGAAAATTTTTGAAGGCGGATAAAAAGCATTGGCAGCAAGCACATCACTATGTTTTGGATAACACACCTGAAGTGGAACCTTATATCAAGTAAGTTTAACCATTCATACTCATTTATATAGTTTAACTCATTGTTTTTTCATTTACTTACAACATTTCCTATCCTTTTGACCAACTCAATGTTACCTAATTAAAAAAACTATCAGGGAGCATAAGAAATCCTTGATTAAGGAGCACCCCAAAAAATCAAAAAATTTGAAGTGGCTTCAGGATGAACATAATCGAACTTTCATTTATTGGCTGCAAAAAAAGGTATTAAACTCGCATTGTACTTATGCACTAACATTTTTGTTTATGAACTCAAACTAATTATGCCAACATATGCAGGTTGAGGATGAGCTTAATGTCCCTAATAATCACATATCAGAAACCTTGAGATGGATAGCACATGGCCCTCGATATGAAGTAACAAAATATTCTGGATATTCTGTTAATGGTTGTAATTTTCACACCAAGTCTCGTGATGATTCACAAGTCACTCAAAACAGTGGAGTAAGCTTAGTGGCCAATACGATGCAAATTTCAAGCGCTAAGGATAAGAATCCTATTATCTCAGATATGACTTTTTATGGGGTGATTCAAGAGATATGGGAACTTAATTATAACGCATTCATGCGTGTAGTATTTAAATGTGATTGGGTTGAAAATAAAAGTGGCATCAGATTAGAAGAGTTTGGGATCAAATTAATTGACCTCAACAAAATTGGACATAAGTCAGATAGTTTTGTTTTAGCTACTCAAGTGAAGCAGATATTTTACATTCCAGATCCAGAGGATTCAAGGTGGTCGGTTGTACTGCCTGGGCCTCAGTATGATTGGCTACATGATGATGAGCTAGGAGATACTATAATTGAACGCGAATGTCTTACTACTAAATTGCCACCCATTGAGTCATTTGATGTTCTAACTGAGGAGTCTGATGATATCTACATGCGGGATGATTGCGAAGGCATTTGGGTTGAAAATACATAGTCATATCACTCAGAGGAATATCTACTCTATTTCATATGTTATTGAATGCTATGTTGAATGCATATTTTTAAATTACATTACGACTTTATTTTGAGTATTGACAATTCATATTGTTCTTTTTTTTGAGTATTGACAATTGTCACTTAGGGAGTATTTGTTTATTGAAATGAACATTGGAATTGAATTGAATGAAGGTTGGTTTTATGATTTTGGAGAATGGCCAATTGCCCTATTTCTTTATTTTTCCTTACTTCCTCAACCAACTATTGGCATGAGCCTATCCGTTTAAGGTTCATTCAATGAACCAAACATTACCTTTAAGGTTCTTTATATTTCTTTCTTCCTTACTAATTTGATCATTGTCTTGATTTTAAATGAATCTTGCAGAATATATTGATGAAATGACAGATTCAGAAGAAGATGACCAAGATTTTGTAACAAGGAAACCAAGAGGTGCAACTCAATTGCAAGACTTGGTGCAAGGTAGAAGTGATGGGGATCGGTTAGAGGTTGGATATAACAGTAAGGGACAACCGTGTGGACTTGCAGGAGCAAAACTAGCAAGTTTTATTGGTGTTATGGCGCGTACCACAGTTCCAATTACAATTCCAGCTTGGAAAGAAGTAGAGTCATCTTATAAAAAAAAGATTTGGGACATGGTTCAGGTATATCTCCAAAAAACTAAACAAAAAAAAAAAAATTTTACATCTGTATGACTTTGTGAAAGTAATGACCAATTTCTATTATGCATTTGTAGAAAGCCTTTATAGTACATTCAAATAGCAGAGCGGATGTTTTGAAGAGTGCTGCAAAGACATGGCGAACATTCAAGAGTAGTCTAACATGCGAGTACATATTAAAGTTCAAAGATCAACCTGAAGTCTTAAAGAAACCACCACAGATCTATGATTTCATTCGTCAGCCAGTATGGGATGAATTTGTGAGGTCGAGATTAACTGAGAAGCATATGGTACGTATATATGATTTCAAAATTAAGTACGAAGCATCCGGTACATATTATGTTTTGCAATTATTAAAGACTAATTATTGGATTGCATTTGATAGAAAATCCATGAAGAACAATCGAGGAGGCGAGCTAAGCATAAGTACCCTCATCGACTTTCTAGAAAAGGCTATGCAAGATTGGAAGAACAAATAGTAATGTCCAGTTACTTTTGTATTCATTTAATTATCATGCAAATAAAAACTATCTGATATAATTTTGATACGTTCATCCAAATAGAAATCAGCTTATGGAATCACTGCTGACATTGATCGATCAGTGCTTTGGAAGCTTGGACGTGTTGATAAAAAAGGAAACTATACGAATGAGATGGTGAAAGTACGCGCTGATAAAATAGTAAGTTTTATCTGTAAGGTTGGGAAAGATACTTAATTGATGTATTTCATACTAACGCCAACTGTTATAGGATGAAGTAACTAAGGCCGTTGAAGATGGGACTTTACCAACGTCTGGTAGTAATGACATATTGACAATTGCTTTGGAAACACCTGAATATTCGGGTCGTGTAAGAGGTGTTGGAACTGGTGTCAGTCATAGAATGTACTTCAAGACTCCAAGATGCAAAACTCAATCGAGTCAACAACAAATGATGCAAACACATTTGGAGCAGCAAAGTTTACACATTGAGGAGTTAAATAAGAAGTTCAATTTGATTGCTTCTTTGTTAACTCCAGATCAGTTGAGCAAGATGCAAGAGTTGGTCCAATATAATGTGGTACAGTCCAATCATATTTCTGAGAAAGCTAGTTGCACAGCAAAGAAAGAAAAAAATGAAACATCTACTGAGAAAGTGAAACAGGGTGATTTGGTGGAAATCATGTCTAAGAAGAGAGCAAAACATGACGATGTGCCGAAATTCATGTCTAAGAAGAGAGCGAAACAAAAGGTTAACAAGAATACTAAAACCATGGATAAGATTGAAGCTAAGAAGGTATGTACTAGTCATGCAAGTTTCGTTCTTAACTATAATAAGTAGCAATGTTAATTTAAGTTTACTTTTCTTAGGTCAAGCAAAAGGATATGCAGGAAATATTTGATTTGAACATCATGGAAAAGACGGACAAAATTGCAAATTCAAACGAAAAAGAAAGTGATATCAAGAACCATTTCAAGGTACATAGTCATTGTAGTATTTGTTCTTTTTGGCTATTTTAAGTAGCGATTATTAATTAATTTAATTTTCCAAGGTAAAGCAAAGTGACCAAGAGAACATATATGATGTGAACATCAACGATAAGACAAACAAAATTACAAATTCCATGGAAAAAATATCTGATATCAAGAAGGTACATGCCCTTTACAATTCCTATTTATGCTATAATCCCGACAATAGTTGATTAATGAAATATTGTTTTTAAGGTACAACAGTGCAAGCTCGCTATAGACACTGCTAAGAACATTGTTGCATATGGATCAGTCATCCCATTAGACGGGCCAATACATGGAATTCCACTTGGGCCTAAGAACCTACGTGTTTCTATTGATTTAGCAATTAAAGAAGATGCTCTTCTTCCAATACCTAGTTGTGAAGCTGTGAATATCAAACAAGCAATTGGGAGTCACGTAGCTTGGCCACGACATCTTGTCGTGATAAATGATGAGGTACTCCTATGTGATTTTCTTATGAATATGTGGAAAAAATTATAGTACTAATATGTCTCATTTCACCATATTTATCTATCTATGCAAAGTTGAGAACGAATCCACCCCTCAGGCAAAGATCCCAAAAACAACCTTTGGCTTTGCGTTCACTTATGCTCATAGCTCAAAACATGCATAAGGATGTTACTGTACCTATCATTATGGAATCTGACCTATTCGGAAATGAGCACACAACATTTATTGGTGGAGATGACATCATTCAATT
Source organism: Pyrus communis (assembly GCF_041283825.1). Classification (NCBI taxonomy): domain Eukaryota; kingdom Viridiplantae; phylum Streptophyta; class Magnoliopsida; order Rosales; family Rosaceae; genus Pyrus; species Pyrus communis. The sequence goes on along the minus strand of NC_142578.1, from coordinate 12,443,606 downwards.
TTGTTCCATGGCTGAAATATCGACTGTTTGCATTTCAATTTACATCAGGTTTGACATAATCTTAAATTTATATACAATACAGTCTATTGCATGCACCCACATTGGGTAATGATAAGATACTAATTGCCACATTTTTTGTAGGCAACTTTGGTCAACGTTGAAGAAGAACAATCTTGATGGAATGTTTGGATTTGTAGATCCTGGCAGAATTTCCCAGAAGGCTGGCAAAAAGGAACAAAGATCAAATGCACTGGCTCTTAGATTACAGAACTGCAAAAAAGGACAATTAATTTTTGCTCCGTATAACAAAGGGTTATTAGTACTATGTGTTTTGAACTTTTGTTCCTAACAGATCAGTAGTTGACCATTGTGTGATAAAGAATGCAATTATTTATGTTTTGTAGGTTTCATTGGTTGTTGGCTATTATTGACCCCTATGAGGAATTAGTGTATTATATGGACTCGCTTAATTGGATACAGATAGATCCTGGAATGAAGAACATTGTTGAACTGTAAGTATTTGGATATACGTTTGTCTTTATTTAATGCATTTCAAAATTTGTATATATTTCATGTGTTATTATCCTCTACGTGGAGCATTGAAGATGTTTAAAGCTCAAAAGGGAATAAAGGGTCGAAAAAATATTAATTGGAAAGTAGTAAAGGTAAGGAATCTTTGTCTCACGGGATCGGCATGCCTGTAAGCTTCTCATTATTCTTGATAATATTTTGGTGGTGTTCTGTAATACTGAATGGTGTTCTGGACAAGACTGTATGTATGGATATGTTGCCGACAATTATTTGCGTTTTGTATGTAGGAGCACAAAATTTGAAATGTTACGCCAAACGATATGTGGAAATGATTATTTGAATTGCTATGGTCATGATATCTTACATCCTTTTAAAGTTCTTTATTTATACTTTTTTTATTTTTATATGCAGTGCCCTTTGCAAGAAGGAACTGTAGAATGTGGATATTATGTGATGAAATACATGAAGGAAATCGTTGATGATCCGAACTGCTCAATTATTACCAAGGTTAGTACTACTGTTACAAAGAGCACTTAAGCAGGTGTATTCGCTTGACATTTTATTAGCTCTATATCGAGTGAAAAAAAAAAAAAAAAAAACACATCAGCGAGTACAGAGCCCTTGTTCTTTCTGGGCTAGTTGATGCTAATTGACCACTTCCTTATTAGTTAATGATTGAAATTAGTTTTTGTTGTAACATGCTCTCTTTGGTTGTGATTTGTTGCAGTTCAAAGAAAAAGCTACATACACTCAACAGGAAATTGATGCATTAAGAATAGAGTGGGCTGAGTATGTTGATGACTTCATCCCAATAGATGAAACACTAGATTAGCTAGTTTGTGAAATTTTAAATTAAGTGAACTTATAGTTTTATTTTGGTAGGAAACTCTACACATTATATTGTCTTTTGTAATACTTCGGTACTTGATGAATTACAAATTTATGAAGCAATACTGTTTAATTTAATATCTTGCTTCTTCGATGAATTATGTTAAGTCTTTTTATATATGTCATCATACATATTTCAGGACATGTATTAAATTGTTTATGACACGCTTTGTGTGTCGTTGCTAATATTCAATGACGTTGGAGTGTTATAGTACATGACGTTATACAGGTGTCATGTTTACTGTACCATGACACTTATTCCTCTGTTTATGACACATATTCTGGTCTCCAATTGAAATAGATGACACACTTTTTTAATTCAATGACATTGTGCGTATGTCATGATTAGTATACCATGACGCTCATTCCTATGTTCATGACACTTATTATGTGTCTTAAATGGTAATAGATGACACAAGTTCTTAAATTAATGACACTTATTGGGCGTCCTTAAAAGTAATACATGACACTCTTTCAACGTCATAAAAAATATCTTTAATGACACCCACAAAGATGACGCTAAACCCTTGTGTCATTAAACGTTTAACATGACCCATAAAATGCGTCATGTGTGTAAAAATTTGTAGTAGTGTCAAGATGTCACCGGTTACCAACACAGTGCTGTTAGCCCAAATTAAAGACATGTTGATGAGAGGGTTTGGATGATTGTGTTTTTCATTATGAGTTGTTTGTTGAGTTGAAGGGAGTTTTCTACATTGTCTCCAGCTTTTTATAAAGCGAGTTTACTCAGTGAACAAAATGAATATGAGATATCCCTTATGTTAAATGTTCCTCATTTGGCATTATCTACCTAACCTAAACCACGTGCACCAAATCAACTCAAACTATGCATTAGGATAGAGTCCTGATGTTTCAAAACCGTCTTGTGATTTGGCATCCTGATCATTATTTGGTGGGGATGAAATTCCATCTTTATCTCCTTTTTGGCATCTTGGATATCCTTGACCAGCTACTCCGTGCATGCCTGAATTGCACGGAAGGTAACCTTCTGATCTCCATGCATGGTTTGGATCTCAAACCAATTATCACATAGGCTTGAAGTTTGAATTGGAACTCAGTCTCTTTACACGCACTGTCACATAACACAATCCTCACCCATTCAAACCTTTGCAGTCATTATCCCAGTAGAAAACCTGATCACTTGAACTTATCGGATAGTATCCAACCGCAAACCACAATCCCCCTTATTAGATAATGTCACATCCCGGTCCGGGCCCTCATCATATCCTGGACTCGACTTCATCATAGCACGATATTGTCCGTTTTGGGTCCCAGCCACGCCCTCATGGTTGTTTCTAGCAACTCACACGAGAATTTCTCAGTGGGTCACCCATCCTGGGAATGCTCTCGCTGCAAACTCGCTTAACTTCGGAGTTCCTACGGAACCCGAAGCCAGTGAGCTCCCAAAAGGCCTCATGCTAAGTAGAGATGAGAATATACATATAAGGCTTACAGGATCCTCACCCCTGGGCGATGTGGGATCTTACAGATAATCTTTCAAGACCTTGCTTAAATATATTTTGAAAATAATTGCTATGATTAAAAGCAAAGGTAATTTAGCCAAAAGTCAATAAAAACTTTACTATTAAGTTATATGTCAATAACATATTTTTGTTTTGGACTTAATCAATGATATATTTTATTAAGGAAAAATTAGGTTCTCATCCTTATTTTTCCTACTCCATTGATTAATACCTTATTTCTTTTCAATTTTTTATTAAGGTACTTAGATTTTAATAAATGTCATTAATTATTTCAATAACAGAATATTTTTATTTCTAAATATATTCATTTAGTGTTAGAAACGTTACACTTATTATATTTATATTTATGGCTAAATTGTTTATCATATATTTTTATTTTTAGTTTGTACCCATTTTTAATATGCAATGCTCTTTTTTTTTTTTTTTTTTTTTTAATTTGTACCAATTTTCTAATATGTACCCATATATTAATTCATTTTTGTGCCCATGTTTTTTAAACTTTTATTTGTATTTGTACCCATATTTTTTAATTTATTTGTACCCATTTTTAATTTTCCTAAATGTACCCATGCTAATTAGATGTATTTATTTTATGTTTTAAAATATATCAATAGTTATTTTTTAAAATATGTTAGTAATTATGTGTGTACATTATTTTTTTGCTATAATTTTTGTGAAGAACAATATTACTCTAAAATTGATTTTCAAGTATTTATTATATTTTAAAAATATTATTTAAATTTCATAATTTGGGGGACATTAAATGTCACATCCCGGCTTGGGCCTCCACCACATCCCGGGCTCGACTCCACCGTAGCATGATATTGTCCGCTTTGGGTCCCAACCACGCCCTCAAAGTTTTGTTTTTGGGAACCCACACGAGAACTTCCTAGTGGGTTACCCATCCTAGGATTGCTCTCGCGCGAACTCACTTAACTTCGAAGTTCCGATGGAATCCGAAGCTAGTGAGCTCCCAAAAGGCCTCGTGCTAGGTAGAGATGGGAATATACATATAAGGCTTACATGATCCTCACCCCTGGGCGATGTGGGATGTTACAATCCACCCCCCTTAGGGGCTCGACGTCATCGTCGACACACTTCCGTCCAGAGATTGGCTCTGATACCAAATTGTCACATCCCGGCTCGGGTCCCCACCACATCCCGGGTTTGACTCCACCGTAGCACGATATTGTCCGCTTTGGGCCCCGACCACGCCCTCACGATTTTGTTTTTGGGAACTCACACAAAAACTTTCTAGTGGGTCACCCATCCTAGGATGGCTCTCGCGCGAACTCGCTTAACTTTGAAGTTCCGATGAAATTCGAAGCCAATGAGCTCCCAAAAAGCCTCGTGCTATGTAGAGATAGGAATATACATATAAGGCTTACAGGATCCTCACCCCTTGGCGATGTGGGATCTTACATTAAATGCATAAATGCATGAGTTAAATCTCTTAAATGAGGCTAAGGACCTCAATCAAAATATTTAAACAAACAAAGTTTCAATCTAACAATTAGGTTAACTAGGGATTGGAACCAAAATAACCCTTTTATTAATTAGGCATAGGTCAATGACGAATGCAACATAGGCTTTAAGTCTAGTTAGAATTTGAATCTTCTATCCTTCTCTCTCTTTCTCTCTCTATGAATGTCATATGACCTTAAGCTATTATAAATACGAATTTAGATCATCTCCGGATCAATTTTGTAGAGATCCTCTGGACCGATAGATCTCTTCCATTGATACAAATCCGACGGCCCAAATCCCTTATCCTTCCTCTTTTCCCCTCATCTCTTCTCTTTTTCCCTCACTTTGAAGCTCTCAACCTCGAACCACCAACTCCCCAAATTCCAAATTAAATTTAACCGCACCTCAAAATCAACCCCAACACCACTATAACCCACCCAACCCACAACCACCAATTGTAGGTCCTTCACCTTACCCCCTCCAAAATCAACCCCAACACCACCCCATCCCTCAGTTGCAACTCCATCACCTTAAAATCTCAGCTGATGTTAACGAAACGACAAAGAGAGGGGTCATGCAAACCAATGTCTTTTGGTTCCAGAGATCTTTTTCATAATTATGATAGAATTATAAAGAGAGAACTCTCAAATATGATGAAGAATAAGAAAGAGATAACAAATAAAAAGCTAATACAGTAAGGGATAGAGAAAAAATAAATCAGACTTAGAGTACAGATGACCTGCAATTGAATTTGGGGTTTGTTAACAATGGTGAGGTGTGGAAGTGTGAGGGAGAAAGAGAACTTGAGGGGGAAGAGAGGCAAAGGAAGAAGCTTTGGTCGTTGGATTTCTATTCCTATGAAACTGATATTGAGATGATCTGAATGCTATAAATAGTTAGAACATGTATATTATATCTCTCTATCTCGCCTTCGTTTACATGGAGGAGTCTGCTCAACTAAAAAAAAAGGAACCAGGAAACGAACATTGCATAGAAGTGTTCGAATCCAAATGTAAAAAACAGAACTAGGAAAATAACACTCCATTGCAAACAGAACTAGGAAACGGACACTGCCTTACAATGTCTGAATATAAAAACAGAGCCAGGAAACGGACACAACATTACAGTGTTTCAATCTAAATGTAAAAATTAGGAGTTACGTGAGCTGTGAAGTGTAGGAAACGTGTGAGTGATGGAAAAAATAGAACCAGAAAACGAACACTGCGTTGCAATGTCTGAATCCAAATGTACAAAGAAACATGTAGGAGGCGTGTGAGTGATGGAAAAAAATGAAATCAGTAAATGGACACTGCGTTGCAGTGTCTGAATATAAATGTAAAAAACTGAATTAGGAAACAGACACTGCAACTTATTTCAAATATAAAACTATGAGAAAGGGAGTGTTAGTTGAAGTGGGTGCTAGCTGTGATGACAGATTTTGTAATTTTTTTTTATTTTAAATGCATTTAAGTATCACAATACATGATTGATCTATTTATTAACATAAATATTGTTGATCTATTGTTAATATTGTAACTTATTATTGATTATTCACAAAATCACCCTAAAATCAACAGTAATGTCAAGAAAAATATCTTAATTTCTGATGCCAACCAATGGCCTAAAACTTTTTTCATTCAATGATCTTGATTGAACTGATTGATGACGTAATATTGGATACATAGACCAAAATGTTACACATATTTAGTACTTTTGACGCTTACAAGCATTTATTTTGTCAAACAACATTCAGGTTTCTAAAAATTATTTTTAATTATAAAGCGGAAAAGGTTTGTACATAAATAATGTACATTTAGGGAGAATTTATCTTAAAGTTTGTAAATAATATTATTAGTATCACTTTGCACATAGTGCACTGGTGTTGCATTTTCAAAGCTAAATAATTCAAGTCCGAAACTTTCTCCTATCTATGAAAAAAGGGAAAATTGGGGTGTGATTTCTAATTACTAATGTTGTTTGACTGAAACTTTATTTATATTTCAACTTTTGATCAATTTTTTTTTTACTTTTGTAAACGTACACATTTTAATATTGATGTATTTACATGTCAACTATTTTAACTTTTTGAACTTACAAATAATAATTTGTAGTTGCCAAAGAGAATTTGTAATTCAAAGCCCAAAATTATCTCGTTGCTGTAGGCCTATTTAATTGAAGAATTATAAAAAGATTGAGAGAGAGGGTGCGACAAGCATAAAGATAATTGGGTGAATCATGAGGTGTGATTTCTCACCTTATTGTGTCTTTATTTATAGTAGTAGGGAAGATAAATTCGTTATCATAATAGGATTACAATTCTCATATAATAATATCTAAAGATAAGATATAGCAGAATCCCATAAAGATTTCCTAGGATTTACACATGTTAAACAACAAAAATATACAACAGAAAAAATAGTCCATACAAATTGGGTCAAACTACAAAGCAAAACAAAAAAGTAATCCAGCCCAAAAGATGAGGATGGGCTTTACATACAAGTCAAACATCCATAAATAAATTTAAAAAAAATAAATATAATAATAAAAGTAAACAAGATGTGAATCCCTTCCTACAAAAAGGAGAAACGAGCAAGACGGGGGCTCCCCACTTTTCTGCAACAAAAGAACATGGAAGAGGCTAAAAGAAAGTGGCAGAAAACATGGCCTGGCATCAGCTGCAGCAAGAAGGAGACAGAAAAAAAAGAGGGGATACTCTGCAGAAAAATAGAGAAACTTTGAGAGAAAATACCAAAAGCAACGAAGTGCTGCCAGAAAAGAGAACAAAAAGTTCAACCATTCGTGCTTTCGAATCAAGATCCAAGGAAGAACATTCATCACCAGGTATGAAATAAGTTCTATTAATTTATTTATTTCTCTTGTTTGATGTTGTGTTGCAGACACAAATGAACAAAAAAGGGGCGTGATCAGCTACCTAGAGTCTGTAACCTTCAGTTTATACAAGAAAATTGCAACGTTTAAAAGAGAAATGAAGAAAAGGATCTGGACTCCCCACTGACAGCAACAGAAATAAATTTCAAAATCCCATGAATTTCTTCGGGGTGGCCTAAACCACCCCGTGAAGTTCCAATCAAATCTTAGAGATCCGTATTCACCATCCATGCTAAGAAAGAAAGAGCCATTGGTGTCATGGCAAGCAATGGTTTTGATAAAAAAGTACTTCACACAACATTTAACATAATAAAGTGTAGTGCATTTGTTTAGGCTGAGTTTAGTGACTCTCAGCCCAGTAACCATTTAGAGTCCTATCATGGGCCGTCCAGTCATCATGGGCCATCTAGTCAGGGTCGGCCGAATCCCATTGCGAAGAGGATTGGTTTAGATAAGGGGATAGCCGAAACCTAGTGCAACAAGGAGTCTTTAAGGCTAAGGATTTTGAGATGTAGTTTGTTAAAGAGCTTGGTTTAGAGTCCTATTGGAGTTAGGATTGGCCGAGGCCTAATCGGATTAGGTTGAGGAGTTCTAATCCAAGTACAGTCTAGTTCGGCTAGGAAGAGGTTTGCTACTATAAATAGAGGATGTAGTGCATCATTCAATGTCTTCTCCAATTCAACACACAAATTGCCCTGCGCAAAGCTTCTCAACAACCTTTGAGATTTTATCCTTCTCCCTTTCCTCCCCTCCAACATATCTTCAGTTTGGATAAACAACATTGTGAAGGCAATTGGCGGCATCTTCAGTTTGGATAAACAGTACTGTAGCCGTATAATTAGCTGATCGAGGATCACATTCAGTTTGGATAAACAACACTGCTTTGAGACCGACTAATTACCTATCCAAGTCTCGGTTGACAAGGATTTTCGAGTCCTTATTGGTAGAGGTCATCTTATTAGCCTTTTAAGCGAAGTAAAGTGTTGCAGGTTATTAGGCTCAGCACATTGAAAACTGAGTTGTTTTATGATTGGATACTCACAAGTAAGTTTTAGAGTTCGGCATTCTGACGGCCGAGCCACATTAACCATTAAGACATATATCCTTTTCAAGTATTTGTGTTCGTATAATCTAGTGCCAGTTTGGCAAACTTATACTCTCACGAATATAATCACCATGACCGAACTTGGCGCTGATGATTTGTAAACTTTGCAAAACTAGCAGCCTTGTCTTGAGGCTCTTGAACCCGAAAGCTGAGACGTGTTCTTTCCTTGGCCGTAGTCACAAGATCAAGAAGTCAGTAGCGCGCTCATCGCGATATCAGCATATTTTACTCCCCGGCTGAGCACGATCGTCGAGTTGGCACACCTCGCACATAACCGAAGGACGTAGTTAGCTAATTAGTTACTCGGCTTGCACACCACGTAGGCTTGATAGTTTTTAGGATCAACATTTTGGCATGCCCGGTGGGACATAGTGCTAAAGCTACAAAAAGAAGACAGTTATGGGAAAATCGACGACTAATCTTACAGTCCAAAACCCAGGATAAGATGGTTTGTTACAGGCATAGATTCCTCCTGCTGCCGTGACACCTGAACCCACAAGTGCGACACGTTGAGAAAAAGAAGTTAGCCTCGATGGTCAGCCTTGTGATGTAAAGATCGCCACCAAAATGACAAAATGAATTTTTGTTGAGGGAATAATGGAGGATTGTGATGAGGATGGTGGTGAAGCATCTGATCCACCAACCAAGTCTTTTTTTCGACGATGACTTGAAGAGCAATCATGACAATTTGAACAAATGTTTAGCCGAGAGTTAAAAAGTATACTCGAAGAAATACACGATAATAGTGCTATACATAATAGGTTGCCCGAGATACTGGTTAATAAAGCCCACGAAGGTGGATCCGTCGATCATTCCCGATAGTCTCCACTTAAGAACAATTCGCTCCCATTAACATAAGCCGAGACAGGATCTCCTCGGCCTAAAATGATTGACTTAGAAAAAAGTGGTGGATCAACTAGCAGATCAGACAAATTTGACCAAAGAGGCCGAAGTTTTCAAAATTCATTCACCCATATCCTGCCTTTGTAGAAAATATCAAATACCCTATAGGGTTCAAGATCCCGAACTTCAGCCTTTTCGCTGGAGAATCGTCCTTATCGTCGTTAGAGCACGTGGCTCAATTCACGGCTTAGTGTGGGGACGTTAATAGCGATTTCCATAAGTTACGATTGTTTAACTTCTCACTAACTGGCTCAGCCTTCGCGTGGTATATCAACCTCCTACCCAACTCAATCCAAAATTGGGAAGAATTAGTTGAGAAGTTTCACGAGCAATTATATCGACTAGGGATGGATATGTCAGTATCTTCCTTGGCCAGGATGGCTCAAGCTTCTGACGAATCACCAATGAAATACCTTACGAAGTTTATATTGGCTAGAAACTGGTGTCGAGTACCTCTTCCTAAAGTCGAGTTTGTTAGGCTCGCTCTAAACAGCCTGGATGTGGAGTACAAAAAGAAATTCTTAGGGGCAAACTTCCGAGATATGTACGAACTGGCCCAGCATGTCGAGCAATATGATTATTTGCTCCGAGAGGAGAATATCTTAAAGCCTTCATCTGGGGGAACGATTTATAAGAACCCTACGGTCGATTATGTAGTGGCTAAAAGCGAAGAGCCCAAATTTGCCAATATAGACGCGATCGAGATAGTAATGGACAAACCATATATATGCAAAGCATTGGCCATGCTAATCTCAAAGATGTCAAAACCTGCTCAGTCTATGAGGAGGCTGCCGTCAAAACAGCAAAAGTCTATACTTTCGACGTCACCAAGGCTGATGCTATATTTGACTAGTTATTACTTGCAAAAATTGTCAAACTTCGGGCAGGACATAATATTCCTAGGGCCGAAGATTTGAAAGGAAAAACATATTGCAAGTACTATAACTCAAACAAGCATACAACAAATAGCTGTGCCATATTTTGTGACGTCATCCAGAGCTGGATCGATAATGGCAAGCTCAAGTTTCTCAAGAAATAAATTGGCATTGATACCGATCCTTTTCCTACGGTGACAGTAAACATGGTAAATGCTCATCTACCTAGGGATAAAGGAAAATGAAAGGCCGAGTTTGTTCTGATAGGAGCATATTTATGCGACTTAGTTTGCTTGTTTTCGTACATTTATGTTATTAGTTCTTAGTTATTTTAGTTCTTTAAGCTTCTTTTGTGTGTTTTCAGGTTCATACGACGTATTTGGCGAAATGATGCATTTTGGAGCCTTTTGGAGCACTTTTGGGCACAAATTGGATAGCTTATGCTTGGAGCAAAAGGAATGGACGAAATTGAAGAGTTGATGTTGCAAGGATTCCTACTACGATGAGGATTCCAATTACGAGAAGGTTTCCAAATTGAAGGAGGTTTCCCACTCATATGAGGATTCCTAGTTGGATGAGGATTCCTAATCACACAAGGATTCCTACTTGAAGTAGGAAAGTTAAGCCAAAGTTTCCTATTTTGGTTGACCTTTCCTAAATCAAGAACGCTCTAAGTTTTAGCACTTAAGATGGCTCCCGAGCACCCTTGGACAACAAACAAAGGTTCTTTGCAAATTTTCCATTCCTTGCCGTGCAAAGAAGGTGTTTTCCCTTTCTTTGTGCAAACTTCCCTATTTTTCATATGTGTTAGGACCTTTCCCTTATTCTAACACCTCTTGTTTAATGCCTTACCTTTCCCTAAACCTTATGCCGCACCTCCCCTTATGTTTCCTGATTTCAAACTTTTATTTCCTAGTTTAATTCACTTTCCTAGTTCTAAAACTTTCCCTAAAGTCCTAATTTCTGATTTCTTGCAAGGAATTGACTTTTTCGTCCTTCTTTTGAACCAATTTCATTTCTTACCTTAAATCCCCTTTCCTTACTGTGCAAGGGGTTTAATTTCTGATTCCTTGCAAGGCAAGGACATTCCTTATTTGTTTAAATTCGTGCATCCCCTTTTTTTTATTTTATTTGGACTTTATTCACTTACCTTTTCTATTTAGACTAGGAAATCTGAATCAAAACTTAATTAGGTATGTTATTAACTTCCTAAAACACATATAATCAGCCTTTGGCTGAACCCCAGAGTATTATTCACCACAGAAATTCGTCCATTCACTCCCACACACATCCATTCATCCCAAAACATCATAAAACAGCCCAGAAACACAACCAGCCGCACCACCTTCTTCCACCCTCTTTGCCGAGTTCTCCACCACCTTCCAACCATCAAACACTCATCCACACCCAACCTACACCCCTTGCCGTGCCTCTAACCACCCCAAAATCCATTCTACATCATCAAAACAGCCCAGAAACCACCACCATCCAATCTGCCGCAAGCAAGGGAAACGAGACATATTCACTCAATTGTTTGGCTCTTCATTCTAAGTTGTTGAACAATTTTAGGTGTATTCTCTCTTATATTTCAATGTCTAATTTATGTAATCTTTGTTTTGCTTGGAGAATGATTGGCTAAATTCATTTTGGCTAAGGGTGTATTCGAAACCATGATTATATATGTGAAATAAGTTGATTACTTCCAGTTATCGTTGCATAATTCGTGAATACAATTTGCTTAACCGTTTGATTTAGAACTTATTCTTGTATGTTGATTGAGAGTGCACGCTTAATTTGCATGCTTGAATTTGGTGCTAGGATATAAGTTTGTTTCACCTAATCGTTATGAATTTATATTCACAAGTAGTGAAGGTCGCTAGTCACGATCATGTTAAGCAGATTCCTGGCAAGAGTATCATGCTTTTCATACTTACAAATGCCTTATCGATGCTTGTGATTTCCAAAGAACGTAATGATTCCAACTTGTATCTTTATCATGCTATTCATATAGAGAACTTGTTAGGAATAATTTGTTTGCGATGCATATTCATCCAATTCAATGATTCTAGGGAAATCTGAAAGTAAATTTAAGCGGACCTAATTAACTTGGAGTGTCGAGGTTCATAACTTATTGAATTGATAACTGGAAATTGATTTACGCTGCATATATTTCATGTGTGGAGAAGAACCCCTTAGCTATTCCACCATCCATTGATTCACCACAATTTGTTTTACAATTTGTTTTCTTTACAATCTGTCCATTTAATTTAATTTCGTCCAAACACAATCCCCCCATATTTTGTTAAGTCTTAGTCATTACAATCTGTCTTATTTTGTGTTTTTAAGTATTTGGAGTCACAAACATCTTCAAATTCGTCCAAATCTGCCTAGTTTACATTCTTGTTTTGTTTGTTTGATTTTCGTCCAAAACCAAATCCCCAATTGACTTAGAGTGTCTAATTGGTTCAATTATGTTTTAGATTGTGTTTTTAAGAGTTTTGAGTCAAGTTAGAACCAATTTTCGTCCAAGTTTGTGTTTAGGCTCAAAACTGCCCAGTTTGTGTTTTTAGGCAGTTTTGAGTGTTTTTAGCTCATTTTGAGTCTTGTGAACTTGTTTTGAGTTTTTTTAAAGTGAGTTAAGTGTTTTAAAGGTTAGTTTTATTTATTTGAGTCAGTTTAAAGTGTTTAGCACCCCTAGTTAATCCCCGGTTAGAACGATCCCTACTTACATCATTACTACAATTGTCACAAATAGGGTTTAATTTGTGTGTCACATTCGTAACGCATCATGTTCCAATGCAATTCGTCACAAAGCAAAACTCTCGGCCACGATTGAAGATTGATTTATTTTGAAATGAGTCACCCTAAGATTTGACTGGACCAATTATTATCTAGTTAATGTTGGACTCCAGCACTAAGGAAACCGACAAGTTGATAGTCTTATATAGTTGGTGCAAAACAAGCGTCGTTTTAACTGAGTCGAAGGAAAAGCTACTTCGAACCAAAAGGTCGCGACAGGCACCCATAACTACAACACCATCCCAAAAGGTACTCGGGGCAGGATAACACCAAAAAGTTTTTGATAGGCTTGGCCCTCAAGTACAAGACAAGAAGCCATCTTTGACTAGATGACGCCTTGATTTCAACACGCCGTTTTACAACGAGGATTATTATACGCGTAACTCTGCCAATTCAAGTTCACTAGCGAACTAGCACACCTTCAGACCTCTTGAGCCACGTGATTAGTGCTAGTATACCTATAACTCCCCTACTGGTGTACACACTGCGTTGTCCAAATTGCAAAAATGTCGGTGCTAAAGAATAGACTATATGGCCCATAAACGAGTAGCTTAGGATACCTCGGCTACTAAGTGGCAGCCGAAGGAAACAGCTAGTAATAAAGGTGGCCGACAACCTTTCGCGATCATGATCGAGTTGCTCTAAGGGAAGAAAGTGATCGATCGTGACTTCAAAACCACAATTGAAGAATTTGAAAAGCGAATTAAACTCTTTATTCGATCTGGAGAAATAAAAGCTCACCTCGAGCATTTCTGGAAGGAAGCTGTGTACAAATTCCCTCCGCTAACTACACAAGAACCGTTGATCATAGTCAGATGAAATCTCTACCCATTATTTCTCGATAAAGTTTTAGAATATAGGCGGGAGTTTCACAATAAGCATTCGGCAAATGATTTATATAGCTTGCCGTAAGCATGCCAAAATACTTTTGATCTTGTTCTAACCTACCCCGATGCTGAACGGATCATCCAAAAGACCTCAGATCCAGTGTTGAAAGCTAGGTTCCAGCATATACGAGAGGCTCGAGTTCTCAGCTTCGAGGACCTCCAATATTTATGATACCATTTCGAAGTCTTTTCAGCCGTGTCTTTCTTTGACCTTACTGCCGATAAAAAGGAACACGTAGCATGATTAGATGGTTACCTTGATATAAGGGACGCTTGCATCGCATATTAGGAACAAACTCGTATATTGTTACAAGGCCAAAACCTAGTTCTAACGCAGAGTAAACCCGAGGTCAGCATGCAGAACGAGAAGACTCCAATGAACGTATTGTAGGAGCATACCCTAGCGCCAGTTGAAGAAGAGCAAACGGATACTGCTTACGCACATGACACTTTACCCGAAAGTCTAGAGGAAGAAGATCGCGACCCGGTGGGTTATTCGATCCTCGATAATATGGAAATCAGCATGGTCTATGTTTTACCTACCAAGTTCCAACCAATTGCATACTAACCAAATTTCATGGACGGCGACATGGTTGCCGAGGAAGCCATGCAAGTCGATTTAATGCCTGCCAAAGAAATTGAGCTGGCAACAAAAGAAGATAAAATCAAAGCACCTCTTGCCGAATTGTTTCATCGCTCTTCATCCATTAATCTCCATCATCTGAAGCCGTTATATGTTACGACTCATATTGAAGGATATCCAGTCTCCAAAATTTTAGTCGATTGTGGAACAACGGTCAAAATCATGCCCGTTGATATCATGAAGGCATTACGTCGTTCTAACGATGAACTTATTCCATCAGGGGTCACCATGAGCAGCTTCATTGGTGACAAATCCCAGACCAAAGGAGTACTTCCGTTGGAGGTAACTATCCTAGGTCGTAATCACATGACCGCTTTTTTCATAGTCAATTCGAAGACAAAGTATAATGCATTGCTAGGTCGTGACTGGATCCATCAAACGAGCTCCATCCCCTCATCATTATACTAGGTCATCATCTTCTGGGACGAAAAATTGGTGGTGGTTCATTTGGCCAACAATCAGACATTTGAAGTGAATATGATTCAGGCTCGCTATTATGACGATCACGTTGGCTACATCACCTTGCAAGGTTTTGACAACGAAGGACGGTCGACTCGGATCTCAGTTCAGAAAGCCATCGAGGTAGGTGCCTAGATTGTTCACCAAGATTTGGTGATACCAAACAAGATAGGCATCGGGCCGCGGTTTCATCTACCATGGAACGACTGTTGGCCCATTGGTATGCTATTTCCAAGCAACCAAATTCGGGAGTGAACTTGGTAGAGTTTCTTGTCGAATGGGACAATGGTCCAGTTTTATCACTTGACAAGGTTCAAGCTGCCCCGAACGAGCTTGAATATAGTCGGCCCCAAGTCAATGACCCTTTAGAGGAAGTAAATGTTGGAACGGCCGAAAACCCACGACCTTTGTTTATTAATGCTTTGTTACTCCAACCTATGAAGACTACGCTTTGTAATTTACTCAAGTAATTTAAAGATTGTTTTACTTGGAACCTGGTTGTATACCGTTCCGCCAAACCCCCTTCCCCCGACGAATCTCGACCGAAGTACAACTTGGCATAAAAGATGAACTCATTCGACTTTTAAAAATTGAGTTTATTCGGACAACTCAATATGTCGAATGGTTGGCGAACATCGTCCCAGTTTTAAAGAAAAGTGGTTTTCTACGTATTTGTATCGATTTTCGAAATTTGAATTTGGCAACCCCTAAATATGAGTATACAATGCCAATTTCAGATTTGTTAATCGACGCAACAGCAAACCACGAGATATTATCCTTCATGGATGGTGGTTACAACCAGATTTTCATTGCTGAGGCCGACGTCCACAAAACTGCTTTCTGTTGCCCGGGGGTACTCGGGACTTACAAATGGGTCATCATGCCATTCGGCCTAACAAACGCCAGTGCCACATACTAACGTGCTATTTTTCATGATTTAATTGGTACCATCGTCGAAGTCTATATTGATGATGTTGTAGTCAAATCGAAACATCACCGAACACATTTAGATGATCTTCGGCATGCTTTCCTTCGTATGCGCCAACATAACCTTAAAATGAATCCTACCAAATGAGCCTTTGGTGTATCATCAACAACTTCTTAGGTTTTCTTGTATATCATTGTGGCATTGAAGTGGATGCAAATAAAGCTCAGGCGATCATCGATGCTCCACCCCCGACAACCAAGAAACGTCGAATGGTTGGTGAACATCATCCCAGTTTTAAAGAAAAGTGGTGTTCTACGTATTTGTATTCATTTTTGAAATTTGAATATGGCAACCCCTAAATATGAGTATACAATGCCAATTTCAGATTTGTTAATCGACGCAGCAGCAAACCATGAGATATTATCCTTCATGGATGGTGGTTACAGCCAGATTTTCATTGCTGAGGTCGACGTCCACAAAAATGCTTTTCGTTGCCCAGGGGCACTCGGGACTTACGAATGGGTCATCATGTCATTCGGCCTAAAAAGCGCCAGTGCCATATACCAACGTGCTATGAATACTATTTTTCATGATTTAATTGGTATCATCATCGAAGTCTATATTGATGATGTTGTAGTCAAATCGAAATGTCACCGAACATATTTAGATGATCTTCGGCATGCTTTCCTTCGTATGCGCCAACATAACCTTAAAATGAATCCTACCAAATGAGCCTTTGGTGTATCGCTGACAACTTCTTAGGTTTTCTTGTATATCATTGTGGCATTGAAATGGACGCAAATAAAGCTCAGGCGATCATCGATGCTCCAACCTCGACAACCAAGAAACAATTACAATCACTACTCGGTAAAATCAATTTCCTTTTCTGTTTCATTTTTAACTCGGCAGGGAAGATGAAACCTTTCTCCACGCTCTTGAAACTTAAAGATTCGAACAAATTCAAATGGCGTGAGGAGCACCAAGATGCTTTTACACAAATTAAGGTCTCCCTCACTACCACACCTGTCCTTGTGCCACCTTGGCACGGTAAACCACTCAAGTTGTATATTTTGGCCGTTGAGGAATCCATTGGCTATCTTTTTGCACAAGATAATGACATAGGATAGGAACAAGCCATTTTCTATCTTAGCCGAAATCTTAACTCCGCCAAGATAAACTATTAACCCGTTGAGAAACTTTGTTTAGCTTTGTTCTTCGCTACATCCAAGCTACGACATTGCGTGCTCCCTTATGTTACGCATGTCATTGCTTAAACAGACGTTATTTGCTATATGCTTACTCGACCGATAGTGAAAGGCCAAATTGGAAAATGGACAATGGCACTATTTGAGTTTAGTTTGCAATACGTGCCCTAGAAAGCTGTAAAAGGATAGGCGCTGGCCGATTTCTTAGTCCAACATCCCTCACCATACGGTTTTGAGGGCAATGGCGCCGAAATTGGCATGGTGGAAACATGTGATAATCATTGGACGATGTATTTTGATGGCTCTAGTACTTCGACCTCGGCTGGCGTTGGGATAGTCATCCCATCCCCGGATCACTACCGATGGTATTTTTCTCTTAAGCTGGATTTTGATTGTATGAATAATTAGGCTGAATACGAAGCCTTTATCATCGACCTTAGTGTCATTCACAACTTGAGGGTAGCCCACGTGCTTGTTCTTGGCGATTCAAAACTTGTGATTAACCAACTCAATGGAACTTTTTGTTGCATGAGTTGTACTCTAGTGCCTTCTCACATGGTTGCCAGCTATTTAGCCAAATTGTTTGACGACATTACATTCAAGCACATCTCACGAGTTCGAAATACTAACGCAGATGAATTGGCTCAAATAGCCTCCGGAGCATAACTCCTGAGGAGCGAGCTAGGCTGGGTTATACCAGTAGTGCGACGTCCATACCCGACCTTGATTAATCAACAAGTTCTCCAACATGACAACGTAATTCGTACATGAGTTATGTCTTTACCTTCGTTGTTAGAACAAGAGGATCTTACATATGTTTGCACGGTCGAGACGTTACCTAATGACTGGAGAAAGTCAATTATGCAATATCTCGATAATCCTATTAGCAACAGTGACCACAAGATAAGGGTACATGCCACAAATTACGTAATGTACCAGAATGAGTTGTACTGAAAGGGTGAAGATGGTTTGTTATTATCATGTCTTAGCCCAGAAGAGGCAGCCTAAGAGATTACAAAGGTACACGAAGGAATATGTGGGGCATATCAATCCAGACCCAAAATGTGTTGGTTGCTCCGCCTACACGGATATTTCTGGCCGAGTATGTTGAAAGATTGCATTTAATACGCACGAGGGTGTGTACAATGTCAAATCCATGGGCCTATACAAAGAGTCCCGGCTGAATTACTTCACTTGGTCACCAAACCATGGTTGTTCAGAGGATGGGCCATAGATGTGATTGGCAAAATTACGCCATCTTCAGGGTCAACAAAGCATGCATGGATACTCGTTGCGATGGACTACTTCACTAAGTGGGTCAAATCAAAGTCATACGTCAAGTTAACCTTTAAAAAGGTTTGTAATTTTGTGGAGGAAAAAATCATGACAAGATTCGGCGTGGCGAGTTTGAAAATTCAGGTCGATCAGTCTATACTATATTATCCACAGGCAAATGGATAGGATGAAGCAAGAAATAAAGTTTTAATTGGTATTCTCGAGAAAATGATAAAAGAAAAGCTTGGGATATGGCATTTGAAGTTAAACGAGGCATTATGGGCATATCGAACTTCACTCCGATCAACAACAGGGACGATGCCATATGCATTGACTTATGCACACGACGTCATACTACCGGTTGAGCTAAGCATATATCCGTTACGAGTTATCGAACAATGCAGTTTGTTCAGTGCCAAGTATAATCAGGTCATGAGGTAAAAGTTGGAGGATTTGGAGGAAGCTCGGCTTGATGCCTATAATTTACTAATGGTGCAGAAAAAGATCGCCGAGTGAGCTTATAATCAATGAGTTAGGCAAAAGATGTTCGGTGAAGGTGACTTGGTGTGGCAGACCGTGTTACCAGTAAGGATTAAAGATCCTAAATTCGGGAAATGGTCTCCAAATTGGGAAGGACCTTTTGTCGTCTATAAAGTTCTTGGCAAGGGGGCGTACCACCTCAAGGATCGAACATGCTTAGTTCATAAATTACCAATCAATGGAAAGTTCTTAAAGAAATATTACCCAGTCTCTTAGGGAATGCAGGAATAAAGATTTTTTTATTGATTTTCAAAGGTTGTACAAGCAAAATTACAGAAATTAATCAGCCCACAACTAAAGATAGAGTTATAAGGGGTTGAAGGAAGGAAAACTTCGAGGGCAGCCTTCAGTTCTAACCACCTCACTTCGCCAATTGTGACTTCAGCCTGCCTGGTTCTCTTGTCAAGTTGTAGCTGTATCCACTTCGCGCCAGCTGCGTATTCCGCTAGTCGAGGCTTGTTTGACTTGAAATCCTTTTCAAGCTCTGAAGCAACGGCTGACCTTTGACTTTGAAGTTCAGCTATTTGACGGTCGAGATCGGCCAATCGTTCCTTCTTTACCTTTATGGCTTTGAGTTCTGGTCGAATAGCTTTATGAGTGACTGTTGCAGCCATAAGGTCATCCTCTGTCCGAAGAGCTCGCTCAAAGATAGTGAAATATTCCTGGGTTTGTTCTAAGACAGGAGACAGGTGAACAACACTCTCATTGCTCAGTAAACTGTTGGTTGTAAGGCCATTCAGATATTCCCCTATATAATCAAGGCCTTTACATTAAAGGATTTACGAGGCCGAAAGAGACAAAAGCTCTTGCAGCTTGGTGAAAGCATCAAACACAGCCGCAAAAAATTCAGCCATGGTTTTTGAAGGCCCGGCAACCCTAGAAGTGCTGGAAATGAGGGTGTCGAGCTCGACTACCTATGAAAGCTACATAAAAAAAGTTGTTAAGAAAATGATGATCCAAAAGGGATGGTAGATAAGGAAGTTGTGTTAGACCTACTGATAAGAGACTTCGACCATGTCTGTGGATTCGTTGCTCGAAACTATAGAGCTTAATGGCCAAGCTCAGTGTTTAAGGTAGCCTTTTAATTCATGCGGCTAATGAAGGTTATCTACGTTTGATGGCCACTGGGGTGGCCAAGAAATATAAATAACGTTTTTCAGCGCATAGAATTTTCGGTGAAATGAGCAATTGGGCATTTGACATTTAATATTTTCTTAGTTTAGAATTCTAAGTCGGGGAATTAATATATAAAAATGATGACGAGCATTACAGAGGTCGAAGTAACTTCCTGAAGAGGAATGCCGAGATTTTGGTCATAGAGATGAACTGGTGTCTCTGCTGTCGCCTTTGGCTTGACATGAGGCGTCGCTCCATGTCCTATACCTGTTTAGACTGCAAGAGTGCCGACTGGGCCAACTGCCTCGACCTGGCCACTCATCTCAACTACCGGTGAAAGATTGGTAGTCGAAAGTTCAGCTGATTGAGGATGCCTCACCAGCGGAAGTACTTCATTCTCATCTTCCTAAACATAAAAGCGGATTGATCATTAGCCAATGAAGTCAAAATAAAAGGACATTATAAAAATGGTTGTACCTTTTCTTCCAGCATGATCGTTGCAGTTTTCCTTAGATTTAAGGGAGGGTTTTTCTCGGCCATGGTAGCCATCTTTTCTAAAGCAGCAACTTGCAGATCAACGTTAGGAGCCATGATCGACCCTAGAGTTGCAAAACCCTTGAGCAATGGGTTGATGATTGTTTTAATAGCGGCCAATGTAGTAGGACGAATCTCAGTCGCCTGTTCCGCCGGAAGGTTTTGAGGGACCCCCGTCGAGCTCTTAACAACCAGAGAAGGGAGAGAGGCACCATGAGTGGTTGCTCCTGTGGATTAGCTTGAAATAACATGTATCTCTTGTTCTCTTTTCTTTGCCTGCTTCTTGAGACGTTGTTGAGGTTGAGCAATGTTGCCGGTCGGCACAGTAGGGGCCGCTGCTGGACTTAGTCCGATAGAGTAAGATGCAACGGTCGCAACCTTTTTAGGAGGAGGGGTGAGTTTCTTCTTGGCCGCGACCATGACGACCACATTGGCTCGTTTTATTAAATGACCACCTGGAAAAACTGAGCTCCAATCAAAATAAAGATTAAATAAATAAAGGTGGGAAGAAAACAAGGAAAGTAAGAGATGTATACCTTGAGCCGTTTCTTTGGATTTAGAGGCGAGAGTCTTCCTCGGTCGATTGCCGAAAAGTCTCCTTGAAACTTCCTCGATTGATGTATCGAAAAAATCCTTGACATAAGCATCCCACCAGTTGGCGAAGGTGCTGGTATGTAGGTTTCTGGGGTTTACAGCCAAAGGCAGAATTTGTTACACCGATCTTGGAATTCCTTCTTAGGTTTTTCGCACTTCCTCTCCGAATAGGCCAAGAAGCGTTCTCGGCTCAAGAGGCACGAGAAGTAAGGAGCGGAATGGGGCAGACCCATATATAGCCCAATTGATGAGCCATGAAGTGAGGATGGTAGACCTCCCAACTGGCCTGTCGAGCATCACAATCAAATGAAAGGTAGCGAGCCAGGATAAATGATCCCAATGACTATCGAAGATCTGCGTCTTCTGCTTCTTCCCACATCAATGTTGGGAGCCTAATGGAAGATGGGTATTTATGGCGACGGCAGACCAGAAACTCGTCATCCGACAAGTCTTCAAGGTCGAAGAAGTATTTGAAGACATCTTCAGCCAAATGAGCAGGAACGGGGTATGAGGCTAGTTGAAGGCTCATAGCTTCAGAAGAATTGAAGTTTGGGATCTCTGGCCTCGGTGTGCAGAAATAGACCTGCAGCCATAGTTGAATGACCGAGAGCGGGCCATTTTGGTGTGGATCTATTCTCCCGATAGTAGCCTCGGCCAAGCATCAAGAGAGGTTGTCTATGATGGCTGGGCTGAGGACTAAGACGTGGCCACTGGCCAGAGCTTGGGCCACTGGCATATTCTCTACCATGCACTTGTTCAACTTGGTACAAAAAACAAATTTATTGTATCAGTAGAACAAGAAAGCCTCATGTTCCCCTTCCTGATAGCATCCCCTTCCAAACCAACGAAATGGGTGATCAGGGTGTTGTAGTTGAAGAAGTTTTTGTGCAGCTTATGCACTTCTTCTTTCGATAGCTCTCAACCATCATTCCTCAGAGCTTCGATGGCACGCTTGTCGAAAACCACCTTCAAGTCCAAGTCTAACTGATATCGAGATAGAGCGGTATCCATTAGAAGACCAGAATGGGAAGTACTCAAGATAGCCGTGACATCCAGCACGGTTGGGCCAATAGGGCCGAGCAGAAGGATCATGGTATTAGTGGCCAAACACTAGAAGCTTAGGGCAGCAATTAGCAGTTCTCGATCTATGTTGATTTCAATGGTCGAGAGCTTGATAGCATAAAAGATGCCGAGAGTTTTCTAGTCTCCTCCAAAGTAAGGCTCCATTCGGGTGACCCAAGTACCTGATGTGAAAATTACATTGACACACAAATTAAACCCTATTTGTGACAATTGTAGTATAAATGCAAGTAGGGATCGTTCTAACCGGGGATTAACTAGGGATGCTAATCTACTCTAAACTGACTTAAAAACACAAAATTAAACTTTAAAACACTTACCTAGACCTATATGACTCAAAACAACTTAAAAAGACTCAAAACAGCCCAAAATACTCAAATAGACTCAAACTAGACTCTAAAGGGTGATTTGGACGAAATTTAACTAACTTAGACTCAAAACACTAATTTGGACATATTCAAACACTTTTCTAACTAATCTAACACACTTAATAAAATGGGGAATTGATTTGGACGAAATTAATTAAAATGAATAGATTGTAAATTAAACAGATTAAGCACTAAACTAGGTGAATTGAATGGGAAAAAGGCTAATTAGGGGGTCATTCTCCACACATGCACATATGTAACATAAATTGATTTCCAGATTTTATCCCTTTTAAACCATGAATGACAATGCCCCAAATTAATTGTGAAAGGCACAAATTAACTTTCAGATTTTCCTAGTTTCATTGAATTGGATGGAATACGCATCGACAATCAAATTATTCTTATCAAATTCCCTACATGAACTGCATAATAGAGATAAAATCAAAGATCATTAAGCTTTTTGAAAACCCTAAGCATTGACTAGGCATTCGTAACTATGAATTGCATGATACTCTTGCCTAGAATTTACTTAATACAATCATGACTAGTGATTTCCACTACTTATGAATATAAGGTATAACGATTAGGTGAAATTTCCTTATATCCTAGCATCAAATTCATGTATGAAAACTAAGTATGCATCCTTAATCAACACACAAGAACAAGTTCTCAATAAATCAATTAAGTAAATCACATCCACAATTCAAGAAACAAAATCTGGAGGAAATCAATTCATATAAAACATATGCCCATGGTTTCGAATTCACCCCTAACTAAGAAAAACTTAGTTACACATGTTCATAACAATTGAAAAGCAAATTAAAATAAACATGGAAACGAAACAAGGAAAGAAAGAACTCTGAAAGTCTCCAATGGATGTAGATTTCTTGCGGCACAAGATGGTCTTTCTCCTATGGAAGCCAAGACACTCCTTCTTCTTCCTAGGACTTGCGGCACAAAATGTATTTTCTAAATGGATGGTGAATGATGTGAATCGATGAATGAATTAAGGGATGAATGGCTGCCTAGGGTGTGTAAGGGGGTACGGCACAATAATAGGCAGATATATATAGCATGGCCGAAACCCTAGCAATCAGATTTAGGGTTAAACCTAGATGATACAAGTGTTTTTGGGCCCCTAAGTTGTGGCAAGGGTTTGGGAATTAAGTCCTAGCCCAATCAATCTCAGATATGGACTTATACAATCCAAATCCAAGAGAAAAAGGCCAAATAAAATCAGAATCCAATCAGAAAAAGGTTTAAGAATTTTCTTCCAAAATTGGGCCTTCTAGAAACTAAGTGTTTTATGGCTGACTTTGGGTGTTCTAGAAGGCATAAAAGGGGGGGGGGGAAAGGTGTGGCACCCTTTTAGGGTCAGATAGGGCTTCTAGAAATTTGGTTTTTAGGTCCATTTGCAGCTAGGATTAAGGTAGAACAAGATTAGGTTAGGATAAGATAGGATAAGGTTTGGATAAGATAAGGTTGGATAAGGTTTTGGATAATGTTTCCTCTTTTCTTACACTTTCCTTATCTTCTTTGTCATGAACTTTCCTTTTCTGATTTGTAGCATGTTTCTAACCTCTTTTGACTCCAAATTCGTCCATCCACCTTGCTCCATATACAAGCTATCCATAATAAGCCCAAAACTGCTCTAAAAGGCTCAAAATTGCTTTTTCTTGCCAAGTTTGTCATTAGGACCTACAAACAAACGAAAATAGCTCAAAACACTATAATAAGTAGTAATTAACTCACTAAATGTAAGGAAATAACATAACTAAGTAGCATAAATATGCTCCTATCAGTACCCCAGGCCGCAGGGGTCGAGGGCCAAGCCCCTTAGGGTTTGGCTGATTCCTATTTCGACTAGTCGAACCCTTGGAGAAGGGGTTCTAGGCATTGGGCCTTTTGCATCGAGGTAATGGTTTCTAGGATGCTATATTCGAAAAGAGGCCTCAAGGTCTGGTGGGAGCGGGGTGCTTGAATCATCCTCAGAACGAATGATTTTAATGGTGTTTTGATCGATGAAGTCTCGGCATTTGTTGCACTCTTCAGCGAGTTTGGTGATGAAGCTGTTAGCAACCATGGATGAAGATTTGAAGGTTTTCTGGGTTTCAAAGTTTGGTTTCTTTTCTAGGCTGAGAACAAATGGCGAGAAATTCCAGGGATTTAAAAGTGTAAAAATTCAAATCAAGATGAGTTGAGTATTTATAGGCATTTGGAGAGAAGATCAATAGTTTAGTTTTGAAAGAGTGAAGGGTAAATTCGATCGGAAAGTTTGTAATCATAGCAGATATTTAAAGAATCCAGGTGAAGAGGCCAAAAAGCTTGTGGATTGAGGATCCATGATTGTATGTAACAGCAAGTTTAATAGCGAATGGACGTTTCAGTATTCGCTCTCATCTAAAAGGCTAAAAAGTTCACGAATTGAGGTGTCATGATTGCGTATAATGGCGAGTTTAATGGCAAAGAGACGTTTTGGTATCCCCACGCCTCAAATGTCATCATTGAAGGATAAACGTATCAAGGAAATGCCATATGGCAAGGAATCTGACAGGATCGAGATTGTACAATCGTGCCTTATAAATGCCCCTGAGTGGTTGGGATAATCAAGGCTTTTTCGGTGATATGCTAAGGGTTTGTTTCGCTTCTTCAAGGTCGAAGCTTGGCCAGAAATTGTTGGCCGATGACCTTAGAAGCGAGGGGGCAATGTTTCGGCCCAAAATAATAGTTTAGGTGAGTTTAGTGACTCTCATCCCAATAACCATTTAGAGTCCTATCATTGGCCGTGCAGTCATCACGGGCCATCTAGTCAGGGTCGGCTGAATCCCATTGTGAAGAAGATTGGTTTAGATAAGGGGATAGTTGAAACCTAGTGCAATAATGAGTCTTTAAGGCTAAGGATTTTGAGATGAATGTGGTTTGTTAAAGAGCCTGGTTTAGAGTCCTATTGGAGTTAGGATTGGCCGAGGCCTAATGAGATTGGGTTGAGGAGTACTAATCTAAGTACAAGTCTAGTTCAGCTAGGAAGAGGTTTGCTACTATAAATAGAAGAGGGGGTGCATCATTCAGTGCCCCTTCAAATCCAACACACAAATTGCCCTGCACAAAGCTTCTCAACAACCTTTGAGACTTTATCCTCCTCCCCTTTCTTCCCGTCAACACATTTTCAGTTTGGATAAATAGCACTGTGAAGGCAATCGACAACATCTTCAGTTTGGATAAATAGCATTGTAGTCGTAGAATCAGCCGACCGATGAGCACTTTTAGTTTGGATAAATAACACTGATTCAAGACTGACTGATTACCTATCCAAGTCTCGGTCGATAGGCATTTTCGAGTCCTTGTTGGTAGAAGTCATCTTATTAGTCTTCTCGTCGAAGTGAGATGTTACAAGTTATTAGGCTCGGCACATTGAAAGCCGAGTTGTTTTATGATTAGATACTCGCAAGTAAGTTTTAGAGTTCGACATTTTGACGGCCGAACCATATTTACCATAATGACATACATCTTTTTCGAGTATTTGTGCCCATATAGTCTAGTGCCAGTTCAGAATGCTTATACTCTCACGAATATAATCACTGTGACCGAACCCGGCACCGACGATTTGTGAACTTCGCAGAACTAGCAGCCTTGTCTTCAAGCTTTAGAACCCGAAGGCCGAGACGTGTTCTTTCCTGGACCACAGTTGCAAGATCAAGAAGTCAGCAGCATGCTCAACGCGAAATCAACATATTTTACTCCTCGGCCAAGCATGGCTATCGAGTTGGCATGCCCTACACATAACCAAATGACATAATTAGCTCATTAGTTACTCGGCTTGCACGCCACGTAAACTTGGTAGTTTTTAGGGTCAACAGCAGTCATAATCAAAAGTACGATTATGCGATTATTACAAACTAGATAAAATTGTAGTAAAGGAATCATCACCAAATCCAACGGTGAAAGCATCACTGCCAAGTCCACTCGTCACTCCCAGGGTTATCTTTTTATTCTTGCTATGTCCTAAGGGGTTGAAAAACAAAGGGTGAGTGGATCAAGTTTATCTAGTTAAAATCATTTGAAAATAATATACATATAGTACTACCTTAATAGTAACCTGATTCATATCACAACTTTGTCATATCAAAGAAAATAATATCAATCACGCAATCGAAGTAAATCAAGTTGTATAGCAAGCAGGTGAAATTGCATCTACCTGATAGATGACTAGCCTTTATTAGCGAATCAAACCTCTACTAGAAATATCAGTACCTGCAATAAACCTACAACCGTAGCTAGCTATATAACATGTATGATAACCATGTGATGAAAATAAATGACCAATAGTCTCAAAATATCATTTAAACTAATCATACTTAAGACTCGTCGAAGACTAACATTACCACAAAAGGACCTTATTGTGTTGGTGGGTGGTATCGCTTTTATACAACATAGTGGCAGATAAGACATTCTGACACCTACATAATATGGTGTCGGAGTTACTGTCGGTTATAACCGACATAAACTGTTAATGTTGCTTATAACCGACATTAATTTTAATATTTTTAATACTAGTGTCACATTAAAAAAAAAAATTGTGTCGCTTTTAACCGACATAACGTTAGCGTCGGTTAAAAGACAATTGGTGTCGCTTCTGGGCGACACTAATGATAGTTTTTAAATATTTTCAAAGATAGTGTCGGTTGTACCTGACATAGGTTTTAATTTTTATTAAAATTTTTGAAACCCGGTGTCGGTTGTCACCGACATAATGTTAGCGTCGGTTTAAAGAAATATTTTCAAAGCTGGTGTCGGTTGTAGGCGACATAGGTTTTAATTTTTTTAAAATATTTTGAAAACAGTGTCGGTTTTAGGCGATGAGTGGTGGATACCCTCCCCGTGTTTTCTCTTCTTCATTTGAGGCATCTGTTGATTAGACACAATCTTGATGTTATGCATATTGAGAAGAATGTATGTGACAATGTGGTGGGAACATTGTTAGATATAGAAAAGTCTAGAAATGGATTGGCTGCACTAGGCCTGGCAATTCCTGACATGACTTGATAACCCTTACACGATATGACACAAAATTAACAGGTGTTCGGGTCTATAAGATAACGAATCGGGTTGTTATCGGGTAACCCGATAAGCACCTGTTAAGATAACAGGTTGGTTCAGGTATACACGTAGGTAACATGATGCATGATAAGCAAAATATTAATTTTATAATTTTATAACCCTAAAAAAAAATACTATAATAATTATATAATTATGTATATTAATTTAACAATTTTATACCCCTAAAAACTATAATAATTATATATATAATTATAGCTACACTCCTTGACTCTATATGAATACAATGAATGAATTCGATCTTCAATTTAAAATATTTACACTAGTAGATACCACAAAATCTTATGTTATACTTAATGAAAGTATAAATAAACTTTAAGTGTTAGTAAATCTATCGTTTTGATGGGATATGCATCCTACGAAACTAATTTCAACGATCCAACCGTCAAACTTGTTTGTATATACTTTGAGATTGCATACGCCAAAAATTGCAAAAAAAGGCAAACATTCAGAGATAAGGTAACGAGACAAAACTTTTCGATGGTTATAAAACGAAAAATCACGATTTTACTGTTACTTTAACTCCGATTTTGATTATTTTTTATAGCTACACTCCTTGACCCTATATGAATATAATAAATGAATTCGATCTTTAATTTAAAATATTTACACTAGTGGATACTATAAAATCGATATTTTATAATAAAATTATATTTATGAATGAATTCGATCTTCAATTTAAAACCGATATTAATTATTTTATATATTTTAAGTATTAATTAGACTATGTTTCAATTAGTATGTGATGGTATTTTATAATAAAATTATATTTATGGTTTTTATTACATATTTTATTCAAGCTAAATTTTGTTTATTAAAATCTTAAAATGTTGTATGACATAATTTGAAATGGATGGATAAACATTAGCCGGGAAATGGATGGATAATTTGAAATATTAGGTGGGAAGTTTCCCACTTGTTTTGTAGAGGAAATGTATTCTCAGACTTAGTGTCGGTTTTAACCGACATTATCATCTTTTAATTTGACGTAAGTTTCATCAAACCGACGCTACATAAATTCCAAAAAGTGTGTCAGAAGGTGGTGTCGATTAAGATCGACACCAACATTAATTTAAACCGACACTGTAATTTCAATAAAGAGTGTCAGAAAGTTGATTGGTTCATTTGACTCGGTGTGAATATTAGTAAAGAGTGTCAGGTTGGCGTCAGTTAAAACTGATGCCATTTACATTTAATTCGACGTCAGTCAATCAATGTCGATATAAGCCAACCCCAACTAAGTACCCATATTTAAACCCCTCTTTTTCCCATTTCATCCGTGCTTTCATTTCTCCCCCAATTTTAGTCTTTCTTCTTCTCCTTCCTCATTTCATCCGTGTGTCCCCTTCTTCCTCCTTTTTTGTTTTTCCTCTTCTCTTTCCCAATTTTCTATGGATCACCATTTTGAAGATCAACATTCTGAGGAACTCCAATTCGAAGAGGAAGAGCTCGAAGGTGGTTCATTTTTAAATTATTATGATTATTAATTTTAGTTTCTATTTTGTATTCTAATTTATTTTTGTTTCTTGGTTTTTAATTATTTTTTCTGTATTTATAAGGATCAAGATGTGGACCCTCAATTCCAAATTGGAAAGAACAGCCTTGTTCGTTTGATTCGTCTAGAAAATGCATTAGTGATAATTTTAGTGCGTTTTAGAAACATGTAGCGGTAGAGATTAAAGACTACAGAAATATTCCGATGGTGGCATATTGGAATAAAGAAAAAAACAAAGGTAAACGTTTCATGATTTATTTTATTATACCTTGAAATTTGTCTAATAAATTCTTTTATTTTTCAGGAGATTGCCCAAAAAAATAAGCATAATCGGCAGTTGAAAACTATGAACCACACAACCGGTTCAATATCTTTTGCAAGAGTTTAGGAAGAATTTGTATGGGTTGTACATTTTTAGGAATTGTGGTTAATTCTAAATTTAATATATAGTTGGTAGAAATTTTATTTTTAATACGAAGTTTACTTAAAATTGTTTGTTTTTTCATTGACATATGGTGGGATTTATTTTTATATAATTTTTTTAATTATTATTAATTAAAAACAGAAAAAGATTTATTTAAATATTATTAATATATTTGGTGTCGCTTATGAACGACAACATAATAATTATTTTATGTATCCATATGTTATGTAATGTCGGTTAAAACCGACAGTAGTTTGAGTATTTTATTTGTTTAACTTTTACGTCATGTCGGTTAGGACCAACAGTAGGTTTGATATTTTAATTCTTTAATTGTTGCTTGACGTCGCTTAGAACCACCATCATGTCAAAACTTAACGTCGCTTCTAATCGATGTAATGTTGGATGTCGCTTTTAAGCGACGCTGTTGTTCTTCTTTATTTTATATTACTTTGCTTCTTGGTGGCGGATTAAAGGGACTAACCGACATCAATACCCTTTTGGTGACGGTGGCAATGGTGTCGCTTCACCTAGCCAACATTGCACAACTTTATGTCGGATTTTTACCAAAAATCCGACAGTAAATGGGTTTTATTGTTGGTTTTTACACCGCCAATGACAGCCTCTTTTGTAGTAGTGTAACAATAATATTAATATGCATCAACATATAATAATAGTTTATTTAAAAACAATTAGTTTTCAAATGGGTCACTCACAGGTAAGCAGAGCGTCTTTCCTTGTTAAGCTCCTTGCCTGGTTCCTTTTTAATCTATACTAAACCTGTGAATTTGACATATAGCTTAAAATGAGCTTTAATAGTCAATTTATGAAAATTAATCCATAGCTTTCATTTAGGCTTTGAATTTGCACAAATGGAGGACACCACGTGACTCAGAACACAAAAAAAACCCTAAAGTCTCGGGTCATGCACGTGCCACCACACAGCGTTATGCTCCGGCCACGCGCCACCACGAGCCATCGCTGTTTGGTGAGTATGCGTCACACTCGTTGTTGTTGGTGCCACGCGCCGGTCGTGGGAGAATATTATAAGGGTTAACAGAATATACCTTTAGTTGATTCTGTTAACTCTAATAGAATAGCAGTCCGCGTCGTCAATTCTAACGGTGGCCATCGCTTTTCACCGCCGTCCATTGCCGTTCAGCACCGTTCGTCGCCAGAAACTGCTATTAAATTCTAGAAATCGATTAAGACCTCCCCAAGCTCGAATTCAACGTATTTCTTAACCAAAATTCATTAATCTAAGTCCAAAGAAGCTCAGAAACTTACCTAATGCTATTTTAGGAAAAGGAGAGGTCCAATCCACCTGGGATTCGACGAGTTTGGCTTTAAGTAGCTCGCCGGATTTTGGAAAAAGGAAACACAGTGCATGCACAGGTAGGGTCTTCGATCTCAACTTGAAAGCACCTACATTTCATCCTCAAGGCCACACGAATTAAGACACAGAGAATGTCACCCCAGGTGGCTTCGAACTCAACGGTTTTTCACCGAAGTTCATCTTCGGTGCAGGGATGCATGCACAAAGGAATAATAGATGTTTAAACCCTCGCATTCACCAACAAAATCACATCACATCACATACATGAAAATAACTCAGGGATTCGAAGATAAGATAGAGAACCTTACCTGGGTTCAAGTTTAAGTGCTTGGGCTATCGGCTTCAATGGCAGAGCACTCTATGATGCCCGTTGATGCATGCATGACCATATTCGAACTCCCTAGGTCTCAAGGATTCCAAATGTACAGTATTGGGGTTGAGTTTTGGTCGGAATCGTGAGTGGTGAGGGTTTTCTCTTGGTGCTAGAGAGTGTGAGTTGCAGAGAGGGAGATAGTTTAGATAGAGAGGGCAACATGAAGTGAGGGAAGAGAGGCCGAGAGTGGGTATAACCCCACTTTAAAATATATAAAGTGAAATTACAAATTTGTCCTTTCATAGTTGTAAATTTACAAATTGACCCTCATGTTGATTTAAATTTTACTTTCGATCTCACATTCGAATGACATGAATATTTACGAAGACTAAAAAAGTATAAGAAATTAAAGTTTGAGTCAAGGCTTGAAAATTTCTCAAGACACCTATCCAAGGGCAATTTGGTCAATTCACATGGTTCGAGAATAAAATACAATATTTGAAGGTATAGGGTGTAACACATAACTGTTATGCCTAATACTATATCATTGTCACATGTTCTATGCTAAAATAAACTAGTATTAGGGCATCTTCAAGCATTGATGATGATTCACTTGTCCCCTTGTCCATAGGGACCTCGTGGCATACAACCGAAACAACTCCGGATAGATAGCAAGGGTAAGGGCTTAAAACATGCCCTTTAATTCAAAAACCACCTCCGCGGGCCAAATTGAAGAGGGCAAGTGGTGCAACAAATGTGGAAGAAGATTCATGCACAATTTGTCGAGCAGATTCAAAGCAAATCCCAGACCAAGCAATCCTTATCGAGTAGGTACAAGCATCCACATTATAAAGAGTTGAAATCTTCGCAAGAAGCCCCTCACAAAGGCAGAAGCAATTTATTGAAGTGACAATAATCTAGCCAATAAGGTAACAACATTTTACTATTAATAAATTTCAAATATAGTTAACATGTTCTTATTTGGACCTTTTGGTGATTAAAAAGTAATCATTTGATTAATTAAATTATTATGTTGTTTCACAATTCTTTTTTCAGTAACTACAAGCACAAATGTGGTTCAATCTTCATAACCAAAACAAATGATTCACTAAGCACAAATGTTGGAACCTTCTAGAGCATACTCCGAAATACAAAATTGTACTATACATTGGAGCCCTAGCACCATGCCTTGGATGCCCTAGGTTGTAGGCAACTGAGAATAATATTATTTTAATATCGTACTATGTTGTAATGCTATGCTTTGCTCTTCCTTTGAAATTGGAGTTAAATATGGAGTTTATTTTCAAAGAAAAAACTTACAAAGTTCACACTTAAACACATTTACAAGGCATAAAACAAATAATTTGTGAATAGTAATCGTCATTACCTTTACCTTTGTTCAATGGGTGGAGTTGCATAGATGCAAATACTGTTCAAAGTGAATAGCAAGAGCAATTCACTTGCTCTAGCCCTTGCCCTCTTAAAACGGGTGGAACTCCTCTTAGGAAACTAAAAATTGATTCAATAGTTAAAACATGGTAGGATTTTCTTTGGTACAAGCCCTACCTCACGGAAATCATCAGCCTTCTTGTCCACCTTATTACGTTCTATCCTTTTCCCCTCTACAACCATCGCCCTCTTCTCTTCTGCTGTCTTATGGATTTCAGCTAGTTTGTTTTGCATCTTTTCAACGTACAAAGCCTTCTTCTTTTCTAGCTTTTGCTGTCAAACATTAGACATATTTAGAAAGCAACGGTAATCAGCAGCCTTCGTAGTTAATATATATACTACTGAGATATAATGAAGCATATATAAAACCTCAAAACTCAAAAGAAGACTTAATTATGTACTTAAAAAGAAACTAATTTTCTATTTTGAATATCTCGAGTTCCAACTGATGTGGCATTAAATTTCATTTGTTATGTTATGTATTCATATCTGATGTGGTTTAGGGTTTATTAGGAGAGGATGCTTTTCAGATTGCGAAAACTCTACACCCTACTAAGTTTCTACACGTCTCTAGAACATGTAATGGAATAGCTCGTAGATTGGCTCAGTTTGCTACTTCAATTTGCAATGTGATAGTTTGGTTCGAGGATCTCCTGATCTTATTCAGAATCTCCTCATTCAAGATATGATGTACCCTTCAGTTTCAAGTCAATAATTTATCGTCTTCCTTTAAAAAAAATGAAATATTCTCATAAGTTAGATCATTTGGTGGCTAACAAGCTTTTAAATATGTGTTCAATCCAAAAGTAGGGTTGGGCAGTTGGCACCCGATATTAGAGACTTTTGGTGCGGGCGGCCGCACAATGGGTTGTGTCAGGTCAAGATTCATTGGGTGGGATCAAAAGAGAAGTGAGTGGGGTCATAATGCAACGGGTGTGCCTGAGTGCGTTTTTGTTCACTAATCTAAACTGTTAGTGAATACCACCATTATATTGATTATCGTTAATAAGTATGCTTATTTATTATGTAAATTTCGAAATTTAAATTCATTTAATGATAGTTAATATGATAGTGAGCATCACCACCACTTAAGTTAGATAAGATTTATATGTGTGGGTCATAGGAATGAGATGGTCTGTCCAAGAAGACCTTATAATTTTGTCACCCGGTGGGCAAATACTACTATAACTAACGTTGCATCTCTAACACCGTACGGGTAACCACAGTGCCGTGCAATCCTAATTCAAGAGAAGTAATTTTTGCACACAATTTTCTCCTTCTATATGTGCCTGTTTATTTATGTCCATTAAATTTACTTTATTTGATCCAAAGATCAAAAATAAATATATATTTTTTGAACAAATGATATTATCTACACTAAGGGAAGGGGGAGAGGGTAGATTTAGCCTCACAATAGGCTAGTAATAATATGGTTCAAACTTGCCTTTAGAGAGAATTGAACCTAAGACCTCTTACTTACAAGTGAAGAGACAAAAAAATAAATATGAATGTGCATGATAAAGAAAATGGTATGGGAAATTTCTCTAATTGAAAATAGTCCTATCAATTACCTCATATTTCTTTTGACGTGCATCAATGGTTGCTTGCTTGCTTAGCTCCCAAGCCACAACATTAGAAAACTTTTTCTTTGCTCTGTTTAACAATTTGAACAAGTTAAGTTAAACAATGGATTTTAAAAGTTTAGCTGTTAATGAATGGATAATAATCTATATTAATTACGTTGTATAAATGTGCCATGTTTCTCCTATCAATTTAGCAAATGTGCTAAAAAGCTGAAATGGTTTTGAACGTTTTACTTGTTATCTACTTTTGTTTTCTCGCTTTCTTCCCATGCTTTGATTAAACCCAATGACTTGATTGACAAAACTGTTGTGCAAGCACAAGAAATGATATAAGTACGAAGTTGAGGGAATAAACTGTTTGTTAATTAAATAATCAAATCACTACGTAATGCAGGCATAAAATAAGAAACTTCAAAGTGTGCCCGACCAATTACCTTTTCTAATTAAACCTGCATCCTCTGCGTAAACAGAAAAAGAGAATCCATAATTAGAAGTTGTGTTCATGATACATGAGGACCTAGCTACCAACTAAATGAAGTAAGTTCCACTATAAAATTAATTGACAATGTAGGGAGCAGTTCAATTATTTATGGGCACATGCAAGGTCATTTCTTTCTTCGATGTGGAATAATATACTCTCAAGATGCCCCCTATGTGTGACAAATTTTCAAGCATAGCATGTGAACAACACGAATTAGATGATGTGAAGCACGTGTCCCATTGAGCTTTACATGCCAAACAACCTGCTTTGATATTATGAAGGTAGTTGAGTTTCACCATAAAACCAATTGGCAAGATATGAAATATAAATCAATTACTTATATAAACATATACAAGGTTCCTTCTTTCTCAAGGTAGGATGGATACTCTTAACAACTTCTTAATGTAGTGCTATCATATACCAACTTACATGTATATGAACCACCCGACTCGTGACGGATCATAAAAAAAAGAAAAAGAAGAATAAAGTGAGAAAAAAAATTGTAGAAATGAAAAGAAAAAAAAAAAGCTACACACATAGTTTAACGTTTTATTCCTAAATTTTATTACCACTTTTATCATTCTTGATCTATTTCCCTTGTTTATCATATAGACTCACTCTTAATTACAATAAAAAACTAAAACGGGCAAAAGAAAAGATAGAAATGTTTCGAAACTACCTATATAACAAATGGTTTTGCATTGCATCACAGGAGCTTTAAAAGTTTATAGAAACTTGTAACTCTAGGTTTCCACTTAAATTTGAGGTATAGGGACATAACACAGTGGCATATTAAGAATTTCTCCTCAGATGGCCAATATACAATGTTTTATTTTTATTCTTATTTTTTTTATTTGACAAACGTCATTATAACATTCATACATAAATTAGGAAATATAATAAGAAAAATCTCTAAGAAAGTAGGAGCATAAGGAAAAACTAATTTCAATGCTTCGTGGCATTAAGTGATACGGTAAATGAACGATTGAAATTAAAAATAAATTATTCAAACTGTTATGAAAATCAAATCTAACCGCTAAAACACCTTAAGCATTGAATATGAGAGAGAGAGAGAGAGAGAGAGAGAGAGAGAGAGAGAGAGAGAGATTACTTTCAACTTTTGCAGGAACATCCTTTTCTTTTTCAGGTGTTGTTGGCGCTGGGCTCGCCATGGAGATTTTGGCCAAGGCAACCAGATTATGGGTCGTCTTCTAAAGAGTGTGCTATAAACTTAAAAGTTAAATGCACCCCAATGTGTGTTACCCACCTTTGTAGTAAATTAATTTAGATCAGAGAAACAATGAAGAGAAACCCGACGGCCTA
This sequence comes from Pyrus communis, assembly GCF_041283825.1. Classification (NCBI taxonomy): domain Eukaryota; kingdom Viridiplantae; phylum Streptophyta; class Magnoliopsida; order Rosales; family Rosaceae; genus Pyrus; species Pyrus communis. Next base: position 12,407,499 of record NC_142578.1, on the reverse strand, counting down.
AGAAAATAATTTCTCAGGCGCTTCATCATTAGCTCTGCTTTCATTCTCTTCTTCTTTTGTTATGGGTGATCTGAGAGAAGATAATAAGAAAACAATTTAGAATATTTAGTTTGAAATTAAGAGACCTAAAATTAATCTGAACCACCAACTTCTTCTGGAGGTAAATGCAAACTCCAAAAATTGCGTTTTCCTAAATTTTGGACTCTTGGTAGATGGAATTATTTAGCATTCTTTGCGCATTTCCAATAGGTGGAATTAAATGTAGAAAGTCTCTAAACATAAGTAGATGGATTCCGCACACGCATGAGCAAGAGCACAGTATTCCGATTCGGGGCTGGAACGAGAAACCGTAAGTTGTTTAGATGAGCTCCAAGATATAAGATTGAGACCTGATGAAATGCAAAGCTGAGAGTAAGAATCATCTTTGTATATTGAAAAGGGTATGAAAAATATTACAAGCTATTTGTAAGAGAAGTAAGGGAAATGGCAGACCTTGAAACCTTAAAAGATAAAGAGTGAAAACAACAGTATTTATATACATGGCTGCATTTGAAACCCTAGAAGAATATTCTTCTTGCTCATCCTTATCTATGCACAGCTGTCCAAGCCTTGCTGTCAATGTACCGTTGAGATGGTTCTAGGTGAGTGTTGGGTGTGTTGATCAATTGAACAGGTGTCTTGGCAAGGTGTAGCACCATGGGCTCTATTCACTGGACTATGGTTAATATCCCCCCTCAAGCTAAGCTGCGGGGATTGAGCAGTTAGCTTGGAACTAAGCAGCTTGAAACGAGTTGTGGGCAAACTTTTAGTGAATACATCAACAAGCTGATTGTGAGAGGTTACATATGATACAACAGCTAACTTGTTTATGACCAATTCACGAATGTAATGATAGTCGATCTCGATATGCTTCGTTCTTGCGTGAAAAATAGGATTGGCAGCAAGAGCAAGAACACTTTGATTGTCACATAAGAGCAGCAGGGGATTATGGAGATAGAAGCGAAGGTCATGGAGAAGGTAGCAAATCCATGATACTTCAGCAGTTGTTTGGGCTAGATAACGGTACTCACTTTCCGTGGAAGACTGAGTGACGGTTGGTTGCTTTCTGGCACTCCATGAAATGAGATTGTTGCCAAAGAATATGCAGAAGCCAAATGTAGAATGTCGGCCCAGTTAGCGTTCGAAAAAGCAGTAATATTTGTAGAGCCTTTGGTGAGAAGAAGTCCATGATCTGGTGTCCCTTTGAGATAACGAAGAATCCGCTTAACAACTATGAAATGAGTTGTTCTGGGATTTTGAAGATGTTGACAAACTTGATTAACAGAAAAGGCAATGTCAGGCCTTGTCCATGTAAGGTATTGCAAAGCACCAACCAATGATCTGTACATGGTAGGATCTTGAAGCAATTCATTATTGTAGGAAGCAAGGTTGGAAGCAGATGAAGGTGATGCACATGGTTTCGAATCAAGCATGTTAGATTTTGTTAGGAGGTCCTGATCATACTTGGTTTGACACAAGAAGAGCGTGTCAACAGTTCGATGAGCTTGAATACCAAGAAAAAAATGCAGTAGGCCAACATTTTTCATAGCAAATTGAGTACTAAGCTTGTTGATCAAAGATTCAAAATGAGAAGAAGAGTTTCCTGTGATTAGAATATCATCAACGTAAACAAGTATAAAAGTGAGTGAGTGATCAGCCTTGACAAAGAGAGAATGATCTGCTATAGAGGAGCAGAATCCAAGAGCTAGAAGACAACGATAGAGCTCCTCGTACCTAGCTCGCAGAGCTTGTTTGAGACCATATGGAGACTTGTTAAGTTTGCACACAAAATGAGGTTTATGAAGGTCAATAAAACGTTGAGGTTGTGCCATGTACACATCTTCATGAAGCGTACCATGAAGGAAGGCATTGGAGACATCCAATTGAGTAATCTCCCAATTGAACTGGACATCAAGTGATAAAATGAGTCTGATAGTTGTTGGTTTAGCTATCAGACCGAATGTTTCATGGTAGTCAATACCATGTTGTTGAAGAAACCCTTTAGATACAAGGCATGCTTTATATCGATCCAAGCCTTGTATTTGATTCAATACACCCATTTAGATCCAATAGTGTTGTGAGAATGAGGTGGTGGGACAAACGTCCAGGTGCTTGTGGACTTGAGCGCTTTGATTTCTGCAGCCATTGCTGCTTGCCAATGAGGATCCAAAGAAGCTTGTTTGAAGATGGTGGAAGTAGGTATTTGGAGAGTAGTGGATAAGGCACTAGAAAAGGGATGGCAAGTAGATAGAATTTTGGGCTTATATATACCAGACTTGGAACGGGTTTGCATGGGATGAATGTTGGTAGTGGTTGGTGGAAGAGTGAGAGGTGGTGGATCAGGTGAAATATGAAGTGGTAAGGAAAGGTTTTGATTACTGGAATGGGTAGTGGGTCCGGAGGGAGATTGAGGAGATGTGGAGCCATGGGTTGTATTTTGTGGTGATGTGGGTGAAGAGAAAAGTGAAAAGGTTATATTTGGCATATGAGTGTGTGATGTTTGGTTGGGATTTGTGATAAAGGGGCTGTGAGGAGGTGAATATGATATTGGTGGGGACGACTGTGAAGGTAATAAGGTTGTGGTTGATGGCATGTGAGGTGGAGGGTGGGGAGGATCAGGTAAAAAAAAGGCAATTATTGTCTGTGGGATTCTTGAACAGGTGGTGAAGAGGAATGTAATTATTGAAATGGAAAGGTTTCTTCATCAAAATCAAATGGTACATTTCAGGAAATGTAGACATTACCTGTGACAAGATCCAAGCATCTATATCCTTTTTTTTGAAGTCCATATCCAATAGATACACATTTTTTACTTCGAAAAAGAAAACTTGTGTTTGGAGTAGGGTCTTAGCCATGGATAACAAGTGCAACCATACACCTTTAAGAATGAATAGTCAGGTGGGCAATGAAATAGTTTTTGAAGTGGTGCTACAAATTTAAGAGTAGAAGATGGTGTTCTATTGATGAGATACACCGAAGTTTGTAGCACTTCTACCTAATATTGGAGAGGAAGATTTGATTGAGCAAATAGAGTTCTAGTAAGCTCAATAATGTGTCTATTGTTCCTCTCCACTAAACCGTTTTGCTCAAGTGTGTGTGGGCAACAAAATTGTTATGTTATTCCATGAGATGTGAGAAAATACTTAAAAGCATTGCTTGTATATTCTCCCCCTTCCCCCATTACCACATCGAATAGCTTTGATCTTTTGATCAAATTGATTTTCAACTTGTAGTTTAAAATTCTGAAAAGCTTTAAAGGCATCAAATTTTAATTTTAAAGGATATAACCAACAAAATCGAGACCAATCATCAATGAAAATAATGTAATACTTGAAACCAGAAATCGAAGATAGATGAGCTGGACCCTAAATATCAGTGTGGATTAATTGTAGAGGAGAAGTTGAATTACATTGAGCTCTTGAAAAAGGTAACCTAGACTTCTTGCATAAGGGACAGCTATTACAAAAGTGAATTAGGTAAGTGCAATTTCTGAAATTCAATCTCAATTTTTAATCTCACTGTTTTTATGTCACAGGTTGTTGATGGATCCAAAGTGCAAAAAGCAAGTGTATATGGTGTGTGCACCATGCAAGGACACCCCTCTGAGCAATGTCCTCAATTGATAGAGAATGGAGGATGGGAGAGTGCCTATGCTGTGGGATTTTGAAGGCCAAAATCAACCCAAATATGATCCATACGCAAACACTTACAATCCTGGATGGAGAGATCATCCAAACATGAAGTGGAGGGCGCCTTAACAACCTTAACAACAAGAAGGATTTCGTCCACCACCCCCTGGGATTTTTCAAAGGCCATATGCACCAATGCAACCTCAACCACCTCCGATTCAACCAAACTCAGGTACATCTTTGGACAATGATAAAGTTATTCAATTACTCACCTCTTTGACGCAAGGAGTACAAAATCAAGCTAAAAAGGTGGATGAATTGGAGAAGCAAATGGGGCAAAAGGCAAAATTCATGGGGCAGTTTAGAGAACAAGGAAAACTGCCTAGTTCAACCATTGTGAATCCAAGAGGAGGATTTGAAACCGTCAATGCTATCACGTTAAGAAGTGGCAAGGAAGTTGGAACCACCCCACAACCACCCAATTCAAGCCAAAAGGAGGATAAAAAGTTGCTGCAAGAGGAAGAGGACAAAGGCAAAGCCACGACAAGGGTGGAGCAACCTTTGCTGCAGACACTTAAATCTCCTATGACGTCCAACAAAGGTAAGTTAGGTCTAAATTCAATTGTTTCTAATGTTATTCCACCAAATGTGCCTTTCCCTCACAGATTTTTGCAATCAAAGAAAGAAGAGAGTGACAAGGACATTCTTGAGACATTTAGAAATGTGCAAGTCAATATCCCTCTCCTTGATGCAATCAAACAAGTTCCAAAGTATGCCAAATTCTTGAAAGAACTTTGCACAACAAGGAAAAGGATTTCGAACAAGGAAGTGGTATATGTAAGTGAAAATGTCTCTGCAATGTTGCAAAGGAAATTGCCTCCTAAATGCAAAGATCCAGGTAGTTTCACTATCCCTTGTGTAATTGGAAATACAGGGTTTGAACATGCTATGTTAGACTTAGGTGCATCCATTAATGTCATGCCTTACTCTATTTATGCATCTATGAACTTAGGAGAGCTTAAAAATGATGGAGTTATTATTCAATTAGCCGATCGTTCTAATGCATATCCAAAAGGAGTTTTGGAAGATGTTTTGGTGCAGGTTGATCATTTAATCTTTCCGGCTAATTTTTATGTGCTTGAAATGGAAGATTCGGCTCATTCTCCACCATTGCCACTCCTACTTGGAAGGCCATTCATGAAAACAGCCTAAACCAAAATTGATGTGGCCAAGGGAGCATTAACAATGGAGTTTGGTGGTGATATAATTAAATTCAATGTTTCTGAATCTATTAAGAATCCTAATGATGTTCACCCTTGTTTTGTCATTGATGTGAATAAAGATGTAGGGCAGGAACGATCAACACCTATTAAGAAGAATGCATCTATAACCACCATCGAAGAAGGAATTGGAGTGGCTGCCCTAAAAACACCCAATCTGGCCTAGAGCACCACTAGTGATTTTGTCGACAGTGCTGCCACTTTTTAGCATCCATCACAATATGTTTGTAAGTCTCCAATCCCAATTCCAATTCCCATTTCAACTAATAGGTTGTTACCTTCTTTGATACAGGTTCCCAATCGAAATCAAGGTGGTGAGAAAGTTCACTTTGAATTTAGGAAGCTCAACACCACAATCAGGGAGGATCATTATCCCCTTCCATTCATTGAGCCTTATTATGAGTATTTTGAGGAGCATGTCGTGGAGGATGTAGCCCTCCATGCCGTGAGCACTAATGGAGCTTAAAAGGAGGTATCGTCCGGCTGGAAGACATTAAAGCAAGCGCTTCTTGGGAGGCAACTCATGCATTCAAATAAAGAAGACCTAGGAATCTCTAACAATCCACAACCAGATTTGCGTTCCTAAACCCTACTCTTTATTGCTTTTACTTTGCTATGATAGTTGTGTTTGTTAGTTGTGTTGTTTTGATGACTTTTGTGTGGGTCTTTGTTTGAAACATTGAGGACAATGTTTGGTTTAAGTGTGGTGAGGGGGGGTAAACAAGCTATTTTTAAGCTGTTTTTGCATGATTTTCGTGGGATTTATTCACCTATCACTTCTAATATTGTTACTCACTGTTTTAAGTATTTTTAGGGTGTTTTGAAGTGTTTTAATGTGTCTTAAACAGAAATTATGAAAATTTAAAAAAAAATCGAAAACAGTTTTGAAAAACCCAAAAAGAGTTGTTTTTGTTTGTTTGTTTGTGTCTTAGGGTACTTTCCAACACAATGATGATGATTTGGTTTTTAATTGCATGAATGTTAAAGAAAGTTACAAACATGGATGGAAGTTTGAGTTCTTTGAGGTTTATGATTAGTTGTAGTTGTCGTTTACGAATTCACATGTAATCACAAAAGGAAAAAAAAAATCAATTTTTGTAACATGCTTGAAGGAAGGAACTCAAACTATTGCTACAACCTTGAGAGACTTAAGCCTAAACGTTATTTAGAGAGTTATTAATCTATGATTTCTTGTTTTCTAAAGTCGTTGCATGATCTCATTATTTCTTTGCTTGGTTGCTACTTAGAATGCGTTTCATCATTATAGTTCCAAATACTAGAACTCATACCTGTTTCATTCAAAGCATGATATTGAGTGTATAACATACAATAAGATGAAGTTGTTTAGTTAAACCAGAGCCAAAAAGCCTTAACCTTTGCATATGTATTGTAGGTTTAACCCTTTTGAGCCTTACTTAGCCTATTTTCTTTGTTAGCCACATTATCCTTACCTAGCCTAGAATAGAACTATCCATACCCTTATTCTTAAAGGATAGTGAAGCATGACTTAGAGGGAATTCCCTTTGATCTTTAATTTGTAGAAAAACAAGTGTGGGGGAATTTAAAAGAGCATGGGAAAAGAAGAAAAAGAAAAAAAAAAACGAGAAGAAAAAGTTGTGAAAAGAAAGAAAAAGAGTTGAGAAATAAGTGAGAATGAACTCACAAGTATTGGTTGTTGAAGAAAGGGTCCAAAAGTTTGAATTTGACCCTAAGTGTTGTATGAATCTCCCATGGGTGTTAAAAGTTGATTTCTCCATTCAAAAGTGAATTCTAAACATTTATTTCATTACTTTGCTTACTATTGCTTTAAGAACCTTAGTTTATCCTTACCTTTCTTTGTTAGCCAATACCCTAGCCCCTTTACAACCCTTAGACTTCTATCTTGATTGTTATGTGTTTCAATATGTGGAGCTTGAAATTGGTATGAGCATATGGAATCCCTGGTTCTCGATTCTAAGTAGTAGCATTCCGTTCATGATATCATATACATGTCATATTAATAATTCCAGAAAATGCTTTCTTTGTTATAACATATGTGAGTGCTAGTCTACATGTTTGCATCAATCTTCTCACATATACTTAGTATAGGGAGTGTAGTCAGAAAATCTGTGTGAAAATAGAGAGTATATCTAGTGAGGAATTGAGGGAATTCTCTAAGGTATGTTACTACTTTCAAATTGCTGTTTTAATTGATTAAATGTGAGCTAGTGAGTGGTGACTACGGTTAAGTGTTTGCTCAAGTGTAAAGAGAGATAAAATCTATAGGAGTAGTGATTTTTAATATGTCATGTTCATTGGAAATCCCTGAGGCAAATGTTGGAAGGTTTAGATTGTGTTTTGTTTGTTTTGCTTTGCTCGAGGACTAGCAAAAGCTAAGTATGGGGGAATTTGATAAGAGCATGTTTATGTGATTAGTTAGCTTGTATTCTTGCATTTATGTTGTTAGTTCATAGTTATTTTAGTATTTTAAGCTATTTTCGTGTGTTTGTAGGTCCAAAGGGCTAAAGAGGCAACAAAGTGCATTTTGGAGCAGTTTTAGGCTTGGAATGATAGCACATGCATGGAGCAAGGTGGATGGACGAAAGGTGGATGGATGAAATTGAAGTTCAAGAAGGGCTAGGAATGTGCTAAAGAGTTGAAGAAATTAATTCAAGACTTGTAAGAGAAGGAATCAGCTACAAAGAAGGAAACATGAGTCAAACTTCCTTATTTTGACTTAGTCAATCCTAATCTTTTCCTAATTATGTTCCAGCTGCAAAGGGGTTCCTAATTAATTTAGGACACTTAAATATAAGTTCTAGAAGCCCTAATCCCAGTCAAGGAAGGATGCCATATCAAATCTGCAAGGAATCCTTCTTTGCCGTGCAAGGAAGTCACATTCCCCTTTCTTTCTAGGCTTGCCGCATATCACTTACACTTTTTCTCTTGGGATTCTGATTTGTTACCCTTTTCTTGGGGGATCTGGAGTCTTAAATCTTTCCTAAAACATTTAATAAAAGCTATGATCCTTTCCCTAAATTATATACAATCTGCCGCACAAAAGAGACATCTATCATTCAGCCATCGTTCACCCCTTCCACACCCACATCCGCACCATACCATTCATCCATCACAACTCAATTTCATACCCAAACACCCTTGTGCTGCAATTTTGCAAGGAGAAAGGAGAGAGGATAGCTTGGAGCCATGCCTACCATTCAAGTTGGATTGTTGAAACGTTTCTAGGTGTATTCAATCTTTGTTTTCAATGTTTAATTTAAGTTACCTTTGTTTTGCAAACATGAGGAGCTAAACTTGTTTTAGCTAGAGGAGATTTTGAAACCATGATTATATTTGCAATATGAATTGATTACTTCTAGTTGTGATTTCATAAATCGTGAATTCAATTTACTTAACTGTTGGATTAAGAACTTATTCTTGTATGTTCATTAAGGAGGCCTACTTAGTTTGCATGCATGAATTTGATGCTAGAATATACGGGAGTTTCACATAATCGTTATGAACTTATATTCATAAGTAGTGGAGGTCTCTGGTCATGATCGTGTTAAGTTAAATTCCTGGCAGGAGTATCATGTTGTTCATAGTTACGAATGCCTTGTCAATACTTATGATTTTCACAAAGTTTAATTATCTTTGATTGTATCTCTATTATGTTGTTCATGTAAGGAACTATTGAAGAATAATTTGGTTGCCGATGTGTATTCCATCCAGTTCAATAACTTAAGGAAAATATGAGGGTTAATTAGTCTTGTTCACGGTTAATCTAGGGCGTTGAGGTTCATGGTTTATTGGAAAAGCAACTGGAAATTGATTTGTATGCAAGTGTGTCATGTGTGAAGAATAATCCTTTAGCTAGCTTATCACCCATTAATTCACCCAATTTCGTATTAAACTTAGTTTGTTTCTGCAATTACTTGTTTTTACTTTAAATTCGTTAAAACCCAATCCCCTTTACTTTGTTGTGTCAAATTAGTTAGAATCTGTCCAATTTGTGTTTTTAAGTGTTTTGAGTCAAGTTAAAGTTAGAATTCGTCCAAATCACCCTTTAGTATCTAGTTTGAGTCTTTTTGATTGTTTTGAGATGTTTTGAGTCTTTTTAGTTTGTTTTGAGTTCTTTGAGTGTAGTTTTGTGTTTTTGAGTCAGTTTTAAGTAGATTAGCAATCCTTCCTAATTCACGGCCTAGAACGATTCCTACTTGCATCTTTACAACAATTGTCAACAAGAGGGTTTAATTTGAGTGCTAGTTTATATCACATCAAGTTTTTGGATCTTTAATGCTGCCAACAAGAGCAATATCTGAGGAGGAGACAATCTGTTGAAAAACTTGAAGTTTAGGGTGCCCGAGGCGCTTGTGCCAAAGATTTGGTGTTGCCTTGATGCTGAAACAAGTAGGAGATGAAGACATTTTCATGAAAGGAATTTTATAGAGGCAATCGTCAATAGGGCCTTGAAAAAGGGTTTTCCATGTGACCATGTCCTTAATGATGCAAGAAAATGGGTGAGTATCAAACAACAATTATTGTCATTGGTAAATTGATAAATTGAAAGCAAATTATGAGTAGCTTGGGGTGTGTGAAGGATATTGTTAAAAAGAAATTAGGAAGAAGGAGTGTAGAATTAGGATTTACCAGAGTGCTCAACGTCAAGAGACTAACCATTTGCTACATTAACTTTGTCTGTTCCTGTGCAGTCTGAGCGAATCGACAGATTTGAAAGGTTATTGGTAATATGATTTGTGGCCCCAGAGTCAGCATACCAGGTAAATGTGGAGGGAGAAACTTGATTCATGGAGAAGTAGGACACAGATGGAGAAAATGATTGAGGCTGATAATAGTTTGGGGAAGGTGTAGCAAGTTTTGATGGTGGAGGGAAATTATGGAAGCCCTGGTTTAGACGGTTGTAGCATCTAGCAGTAGTATGGCCATGGGTATTATAGAATGTATAGAAAGGTTGGTTGTTGTTGGTGTTGTTGTGGAAGAAGTTGGGTCGATTGAAGCGATTTGGGTTAAAAGTGGCGTTTTTGTTGGGCCTGGAGGGGGAAAAACGAGACTGAGAATTGATGTTAAAAGGCTTAAAAGGTGCAGTGGTGTGGAAAGCTTGAAAGGAGGGTTCTTGGAGGTTAGCAGTGCTACTCTCAATAGCTAACTCTTCACTGAGCAAGAGGCCTTGAAGTTCTTCAAGAGTTACAGGTTCTGAACGAACCCTAATCGAAGTAGCTAAGACATTGTAGTCACTAGGAAGGCCATTGAGGGTATGTGCTACAAAATCAAGGTCATCAAGTAGAGCACCAGCTGCAGCAAGGGCATCAGCGGTCTGCTTAACAAGCTGAAGATAGTCAAACGCGGAGAGGGCTCCTTTCTTCAAATTTTGAAGCTTAGCTTTGAGCTACAGCAAATGGGATCTACTAATACCACCAAAACGGTTCTCCAAGTTGATCCATAGAGTACACACAGTGGTTGATCTAATGGTGTAAGGGAGAACTGCTTCAGAGAGGCTAGCATTTATCCAAATCTTACAGGTGCGGTGCCATTGGGCATAAGGTTTGGAATTGTGGATTTTGTACCAAAAGCATCAGGGAGAAATTGTGGGGGGGCAAGGCTCTGTTCCATCAATTAGGCCTAACATATCATAGTTCTCGAAAATAGGGATGAACAGCTCTTTCCACACAAGATAGTAATCACGTGTAAGTTTGGCAGGCAGGATGGATGCAATGTGTTGAGTAGCAATTGGGGGTGTGTAGGAGTGGGTTTGATGGGAAAGATCAGATGAGGAAGCATCAGAAAAGGGGTTAGTCATGTCTTGAATCCTTGAGGAGCCCATGGGTTAGAAGGAGATAGAACAATGTAACAACCGTTAGGTATTAATGGCTTTGGATACCATGATGAAATGCAAAGCTGAGAGTAAGGATCATCTTTGTATGTTGAAAAGAGTACGAATAATATTACAAGCTATTTGTAAGAGAAGGGAAACGGCAGACCTTGAAACCTTAAAAGATAAAGAGTGAAAACAACAGTATTTATATACATGGTTGCATTTGAAACCCTAGAAGAATATTCTTTTTGCTCATCCTTATCTATGCACATCTGTCCAAGCCTTGCTGTCAATGTACGGTTGAGATGGTTCTCGGTGAGTGCTGGGTGTGTTGATCAATTGGACAGGTGTCTTGGCAAGGTGTAGCCCGTCAATGTACCGTTGAGATAGTTCTAGGTGAGTGTTGGGTGTGTTGATCAATTGGACAGGTATTTTGGCAAGATGTAGCACCATGGGCTCTGTTCACTGGACTATGGTTAATAAGACCATAAAAAATAAGTACCCATACGTAGAACGATGTGTATAAACTTAGAGGCAGAGAGACAGTACTACTATGAGCAATAGGAAGGGCATCACCGTTTTACCCACAGTAAGAAAAAAATATTACTAGTATAAGGATAGAGGTCTTGAACTGCCAGGGTTGGTCATCTGATGAGTGGCTCCAGTATCAAGGAACCAAGTAGGATCCACACCTTAGCTAGAAGCAGCATGAAAGCCAGCGAATGGAGCAGCAGGACGATGAGAACAGGCCATGACATGGTGACCAGATGAATTACAGTAATTGCACCAATAGGCCGGGGGAGCTGCTCTAAACGCACCCAAGAAGTTCCACTCACTTGACCGAGGCAATGCCGCCGCCACCCGTACAGCACCCCCAACTCCCTCTGGTACAACAGTTTTTAGTTTCATTATATTCCAATGTCCTAATTCAATAAAATCTGCAACCGTTTCATTTTTGAGTAATCAATAATACTAGAAGTTAAGGGAAAAGGAAAAACGCAATTAAATTAAAGGACCAAAATTTTATATACTACTTACCATCACCAACAATCCATCCCATTCTGTTGGGTAAAGTAGAACTAACTTCCATAATTCCTTTCCAAGCCTCTGAGTTTTCTTGCTTACGACGTGCTTAAAAAAAAAAAGAGGTATATATGTTTTAAATATTTTTTCTTTATAATTCTAACCCACCAATTATTAGGACCAGTAAGTATTTCCATCCTAGCTTTGCAAGAGCTGCATAATTAAAATGTTCAATACTCCTAATATTATGACCTCCTAATTTTTTAGAACAACAGACATTACTTCAACCAAGAGGAGGATGAGAACCAAATTCTTTTCCCCAGAAAAAAGTACGTGCCATAGCGTTAATTTTTAAGTAATTTTTTTGAACAAGAAAAACATCACATAACGTGATTAGGCATATTACACCATTTTTTACTTCTCACACACCCTTTGTTAATTTTCGTCTTCTAATCTTTTTCATTTCACTCGATTCAACAGCTGAAAATTAGAAGGGTGTGTGAAAAGTAAAAAATGGTGTGTGAATATCACACCCCTATTACAAATACAAGAGTTAATAAGAACAGATTTACCTGCGCTGGAAAAGAGACAATCATCTGCAAAACATAAATTGGATATATGAATGCCTCCTGGTCCTGGCGAAATGAGCAGACCAATATGGGATTTAGAAGTATTCGCCAATTAATGGTCCAAGGCAAATAATGAAAATATAATAGAAAGGAGATGCCCAATAAATCATCACTAACAGTTAAAAAAGGTAGTAACAATGTTTTCTAACCGAAAAGCCAAATTCGATATGACTTGACATGGATTGGTAGTCCGCATCCTTCCTGCCAAAATAGATAGCCATTTCAAATCTTTTTTTAATTAATTACTAGTATATTGTTTTAAAATTGAAGGAGAAAGGAATAGAGTGATAGAGAATGTGGGGGTAGGTGAGAGGGAGAGAGGTTTATTTATTTTTAATTTTTTTTTAAAATAAAGATGTTTAAATCACCCATAGGTAAAGTTCTAAAAAACGTTAGACACTAGTAGAACGGCAGGCTGGAGCTTAGTGTCTAGGCGGACTAAGCAGATTTATATAATTTTATTATATATCATATAAATTAATCAAATTTACTATATAATATATAAGTAAACAATAAATATTTGTTAATTTTGTATCATTTTCGAAGTCCAGAAGTTGTGTTGGGCATTTTATTCTCATTAATAAAATGCAAGGTTGAACTTGTATTCCTCGTTTTAATTAACAAAATTGTCACCGAGTATCCTAAGACAATCCACTCCATTTATAAATGGGCGTAATGGATCGTAACAGAAGATATATATATATATATATATATATATATATATATATATATATAGATAAAACTCAAACTCATCTAATCCATTTATTATCCTATTTGAATAAAAATATGGAAAATTTGGAAAAGTAACCAAGCTCGTATAGAATTAGAACCACCCCTTGAAGTTTATAATAATTATAACTTAAAGTTGATATGAAAGTACTAATATATTGACACGCCCGACCCTGATATTCCTTGAACATCAAGGTAGGTACGTACTGGCCAACACCCGAAGGTGACGAAGCCATACTAGTATGCATGAGCACCAATGAAAATAAATAAGACTTATAAATTTAAATGAAATTAATATGCAAATGAGGAATGTGTTCAGAGCATACACCTAATTTAGAACACTAAAAAGAAAGAATATAAAATTGAATGAACAAAGGAGTGGATCCTACACCGAAAGGACTTGACGATGTCGATGCGGAGGTACCTTGACGCTGGGATTGTACGCCTCGATTCTAAGTCTTAAGGGGGAGCAAAACAAACATGAGTGGACAAAGTTGATATATATACATATACATATATATATATATAATACTAAAACAGTTATCAACGTAGTAACCCCCAAAGTCTTATGAAAACTAATAGCATAATATGTAATAGGTTCCAAAAACCCTAATATGCCATAAAACCTTTCTTAAACATATATCGTATATAATGTGCTAAATAGTGGTATCATAGTCACCCGTGGTACTACATCTCTCGGCCCGAAGCCAACAACTATATCTCCTGGCCCGAAGCCAACAACTATATCTCTCGGCCCGAAGCCAATATACAAGTATCTTTGCCCGTAGGCAGAACAGTGACCACTAGATGAGCACAAAAACATTGAATATACTCTTTTCCAACATAAATACATATATCTCAAAAACATCTTCATAGCATATAGTCAGCCATCGTATATACTACAAAGAAGTGTAAAAATATGCTCATAAAGCATATAATCATCCATCATATATACTACAAAGAACATAAGTTCGATAAAGTATGGTATTCCAAAATATTCTTAGTAAGCATGATAATCATATAATGTAAATCTAATTTACTTATAAAATGTAACCATTAAATCATGTTTTTCATGTATGCATTTCTACAATTGAAACATGCATTTTAGAAGGGGTCCACTCACATATACTTCATTGTCGAAAAGCCACGTAACCTAGCGAAGAAGGAAACTCCACAATAAATGCACCTAAGCACATAAAGGGTCTAATTAATAAAACTATATTCAAATGATTGAATTTGGGAAAACGGACATCAAAAACGGATTCAGGATGTCGAAAATAGCATAGGAGAAGTCATGGACAAAACCCAAAAAAGTCAACCCAAAAGCAACGTTGACCAGTCAACGGTCAAAGTCAATGGTCAGCGTTGACTGAAGTCAACGGATTAGACCGGGTCATTCAAACAGGTCAGGTCACCGGGTTTAGGGCTTAGGGTTTGGACTTGGGTTAGGTTTAGGTTTAGGTGGGTTGGGCTTTGGGTTAAAAGGTTGTGCCTAAATTAGGGCCGGGTTACAAGGCCCATGTGTTTGGGTCACAAGGGTCACGGGTTGGGCTGGAGGCCCATGGATTTTGGGTTGGGTTCAAAGGACTTGGGTCAGGTTGACCTATTTTCAGGCCAACGGATTGGCCATTTTCTGGGCACCACTTTAAACGCCCATAACTTCGTCGTTACTCAATCAAATCAAGTGATCCAAAAACTGAAAGTTGTAGTACTCAACGAGACAAAGATATTGGTACCTCAAACGATGTCTAACTCACCCCTTTTTTGGCCGGAAAAGACCTCGAAAGGTGACTGTCCGTGGAAAAACTGTTAACTCACCAGAATTTCTGGGTAAACTTTAAACGTCCATAACTTTGTCAATACTTAACTAAATTGAGTGATTCAAAATAAAAAATATAGCTAGGAATGTGTAGAATAGATTCATACCAAGTGGGAACCGATTGGTGACCAAAGTTAGCCAGAAAATGACCTGAAAGATGGCTAAACAACCACGGCCTGGAAGTTTCCAGATTTGCTAACCGTGAATCTAGACATGATCTACAATGATAGGGACCAATTTCGAGGCTTACCTTCCTCGGAAATGGCAAGAAATCGCCGGAGAAGTTCCTTGAACAATGCGGCTCGGGGGTGAGTTTTCAAATTGTTTTTCCTTTATTTTCTTGGTTCAAGAACTCTTAGGGGCAATGAGGGAAGGTTATGGTGCAGTCTAAGTTGTTGTGGTGTGTTGTTATTTGAGTGAAAACCTTCTAGGAGGGTTGGTTTTTGAGAGAGAAATGAGAGGGCCAAGAATGAGGAAGAGAGATGAAAGAGTTGTGAGATAGAAATGTGAGGGAAAAAAGAGAGATGAAGGATTTGGGCCCAAGGGACAAAATCAAGGATAGGCCCCTTGGGCACACTAATTAAGACCAAAAGCAATCCCATTTCAAAATATATAGCCCAAAGTGAAAATTTACGAAAATACCCTTTTGTTCCGTAATTTCCAGGACGGGTTGTTACATA
The DNA here is from genome assembly GCF_041283825.1 of Pyrus communis. Classification (NCBI taxonomy): domain Eukaryota; kingdom Viridiplantae; phylum Streptophyta; class Magnoliopsida; order Rosales; family Rosaceae; genus Pyrus; species Pyrus communis. The sequence goes on along the minus strand of NC_142578.1, from coordinate 12,391,859 downwards.
TATCCTTAATGCATCAAATTTTATTCCTCGAAGTCCTTGGATGTCCGCTCCTTTTGCCCTCATTCTATTTATTTTCTTTGAACTACAAGTGTAATGTGGTATTGTTTATGGTGTCTGTTGAGCACTTTGCCCATCTATTTCCTCTTAATGTTGGAATTGTTGTGCCATTTGCTTTATTTATTGGTTACCCTTTTTATTTTTGATAAGTTGCATAGCACCTCCAACAATGGAGATGAGGTCTCGAAGGCAGAACCTGCTGCTAAGGTTCAAAAGTTTACTGAATGGCCTTTGAAATGTATAGGCTTTCATTCTCGTTCCCTAGGCAATAAGGATATAGTTAACAACAACTCATCGGTTGAACCCAACTCCAGTTATCAACATTTAAGGTGTTCATTGATCTCGTTGGTAACTAGCTTTCCGGGAAGGGGTGGGCTAGTGCAAAGAGTTATTGGCTGTTCTAGTTTTTTCACGGTTAAGAACATGAGGAAGTTTATAACTTTTCACTCATTAGGGGTATATTAGTACTTTCACTTCAAATTTTAGTTATAATTATCATAAACTTAAAAGGGTGGTTATAATTTTATACAGGGTCCATATTTTGGTTATTTTTCTAAATTTCCCTAAAAATATATTGGATACTTGTATCCATGGGTCAAGTGGCCATCCAATCACCGACTCTCCTCTTTAAAGAAGAGAACCTAACTAAAGCTGCTACTGCTAAGCCATTTTTGCCGTTAGCCATATCTGCAATTGCAGATCTATACCCCTCTTTCTCCCTCTTATTCTCTCTCTCGTCTCGTTGACTGTCATCAACTCGTTTTCTAGCACACCGAAAGGGATACGATGAGACTCATGGAGACAAGACGCGAGAAGCAAAATGCACAGACTGTCCAATGTCCACCTTCTTCTGGGTAGGCATTTATTTTTTCCCAGGCCAGCCATACCGTCCAGCCTGTGCCTAATTCACTCAGGCGGCCTTTTTACACTGCCAAATAGCTTTGCCGATTTATTAAATAGTTTCGGGTTAATCGTGGCGAAGCACTGCTGCTGAGTGACTAGGCGCAGCCTAGATTGCTATTTAGAACAATGCTTGTAGATGCTTAAACAAAAAACAACAAAATTTTGTTTTGTGAAATTACATTACTGCACTTGACTTCTTTTTTGTGATAGAAGACTAAATAGTCTTTTCACCATCTTTTGGTTGACAAAAAGGGTAAGGCTTAATGTAACATTTAGGTTTTCAATTTGGTAAAATTGAATAAGAAGTAGTAGTAACTATTGTGGCCAATTTTCTAAAGGGTGAGGGAGGGGGAGAGAGGGAAGGAAAAGGAGAAAGGGGGAGAGAGAGAGGTGTAGAGAAATATAGAATGTGTATAGATATGTTTTCCTTATGCCACTGCCTTTATATATAGTAAACAATAAGAAAAGAGTAACTTGTCCTCCAAGTAAATACAAAGTCTAATAGGAAAGAGTCACTAGGATATTGAGTAATCTTAAACATAATCTCACTATAATTTACACAATCATACATGTGCTAATAATGTTCACAACACTCCCCCTTGATTGTGTAAATACTCAAGCTGATATCACACCAGATTCAACAAAGATAGTTGTTGAAGTCATCTCGTCTGCACTGATAGAGTAACATGCTAGTCTCAAACAAGAAACTTCCATATGGAAATAAGTCTCAAAAAACCCGGCTATGTTAAACCCAATATTGTACAAAAATCCATAGTATAAGGAAAATGGTGAGTTGAATGCAAAGTCAGTTTAAACGTCTACTGGATGTACATAAGGGTATAACTAGCTTAGTATGGGTTTCTCGTTAAAACCTAATTAGGTAGCATAAACTTAAAGGAAAAAATGCTCCTAATAATAAGGAAGAAGATTACATTAAAGTCTAGTGACTTTGATTCAAGATACTTTCCTTGAGTTTGACATAATTCTAAAGAGAACTAACCATGTTGCAAATCAGAAAGTTTATGCATACCTCGAACAAGCTTCTGGAAAGTAGACTTCGGCAGTGACTTTAGATGTATCTTTTCTTGATTAAGGTATTAGAAAGAATCACCTCTATCCAGAGAAAGAGAAATGTTCATTTAGATAGACAGAGATTTTGTTCGAATAAGCTCGACAACAACTTTCAGCCTGAAGCACTCACGCTTAGCTTCATGTAAGGTAAGAATTTCAGCATGGTTCGATAAAGTCACAACTACGGTCTATTTGGTTGACCTCTAACATATTGCGGTATCTTCAACGGTAAAGATGTAATCACATTTGAGAACGTGCTTTGTGTGGGTCAGACAAGTAATCTGCGTTTGCATAACCAACAAGGAGAGCATTGACTCGGTGACTAAAGGGCGCGTCGTTACTCAAGGAAGCATATATATGAGTAGAACATGTTGATATTGTTGCAGCGAAAACGACAGCTTGCTGCTGGTGTAAATTATAGAAACCAAAACACAACTAAATAGAAATTAAAGACGAACAAAAGACACCATAATTTTGTCGGAAAAAAACCCTTTGATGTGAAAGGAAAAGCCACAAGACAAAGTCTGAAATACTTCCACTATTGAAAATGGGATTACAAGCACTAATCTCTCTGAAAATTTAGAGGTTGAATGACTCAATAACGCATACACACTCTTGGATGAACTCACTATTTTTCTGTTTTGTTTCTCTTTGTGGAAAAGCTACAGGCTAAAATATATAAATATTAATAATCAAGTCCCGTCTAGAAAACCATGGAAGGGGATAGACAAAGCAATTAATATTGGGGATGCTTTACATTTACTCAGTTCTTGAAATTGGAAAAACCTTTCTTTGTCCAAGGATATTTCTTCTTAGATAGCTGTGTATTAAAGATGGATATTTAATTTCATGACAAGGGAATTCTAACAATCTCCCCCTTCTTGACTAATGTTGAAGAAACACAAACCTCTTGTTGTTGTGCAATGCTCATGTTTCCCATTAGGAAGAGCCTTCGTCAACATATCAGACTTGTTGTCATTGGTATGGACTTTGTCCAACTGTAACAATTTTTTCTTAAGCACATCTCAAATCCAATGATACCTAAGATCAATATGTTTAGACTTGTAGTGAAAGCTTGGATTCTTATTGAGATGGATGCCACTTTGATTGTCACAATAGATGACAAATGTTTTCTAGTGTAGACCAAGTTCTTTGAAATATCTCTTCAACCACAACATCTCCTTGCAATATTCTGTAATGACAATGTACTCTGCCTTCGTAGTAGACAACGTCACACATTTTTGGAATTTAGATTGCGAAGACACTGCTCCCTCTACAAAAGTGAATAAATAGCCCGAAGTTAATCTTTTCGTGTCTTTGTCTCCTGCCAAATCTGTATCAGTGAAGCTTTTGAGAACAAGCTTATACTTCCAAAACACAAACATAACTTTGAAGTACCTCTAAGGTACCTTAGAATCCATTTGACTGCTACCCAATGCTTCTACCTAGGATTTGCAACAAACCCGCTCACCACTAATACCACATGCAAGATATGGCTTAGTACAAACCATTGCATACATTAAACTCTTTACGGCTGAAGCATAGGGAATTTTCTTCACTTTTTCATTCTCTTCCTTTGTTGAAGGGCTTTAATAGTAACTGAGCTTGAAGTGAGCAGCAAATGGACAGCTTACAACTTGTTTAAGTATGGGCCATTCTTCTTCTTGACTCTCTTCTATATTAGAATCTGTCGGTGCATTCTCTTGGCTATCATGATCATCATCTGTAACTTTTGGTTTAGCTCCCCCATCAACATCGTGAGATGCAACATGAAAAATTGGATCAAAATCAATCAGACTATCAAAATAAGGCTGATCACATTTTTCATTCGTCACAAAATGTTCAATTGTTTAGTCTTCAAAGAAAATCACATCTTGACTTTGAACCACTTTCTTTCTTATAGGATCCCATGATCCGTAGCCAAATTTTTCATCTCTATAACACAAGAATACACATTGCTTGGCCTTGCCATGAAGCTTTGATATCTCTTTCTTAGGTATATGCATAGATACTCTACAACCGAATGTTTGAAAGTGTCCGTATGAGACATATTTCTTAGTCCATACCTTATCTGGAATATCTCCATTTAAGGGTGATGAAGGACACAAATTAATCAAATAACACGGTGCTCTCATCTCTCCCCCCAAAAATTTTGGGCAATTTCCCATTAGACAACAAACATCTTATTTTTTTCCACAATGGTGTGATTCATCCTTTCCGCAACACCATTGTGTTGTGGAGTTCTCAGAATAGATTCCTTATATCTAATGCCATGAATTTTACAATACTCATCAAATGGCCGCAACTACTCACCGCCATTATCGGTGCGAATGCATTTTAGTTCACTCATGTCTCACTTTCCACCATTGCATGAAAGCTTTGAAATGTTGATAGCACCTGGTCTTTTGTTTTTAAAGTATATGCCCAAACTTTTCTTAAATGATCATTTATAAAAGTGACAAAATAAGAAGCACCAACCAAGGATTTAACTTTCAATGGGCCACATACCTCCAAACAAAACCTATCTAAAATATTTGATTTTCTTTCATGATTTCTTTGAAAAGAAACTTTATGCTACTTGCCAATTCAACAATGAATGCAACTGTTTATGTGCGTACCTTTAATTTCAGGGAGGATTTCTCTCTTTGCAAGAATATGCATGCAAACCCTTCTCACTCATATGTCCCAATTGCTTGTGCCATAGATCGATCGAAGCATCATTTTTCATTGCTTTCATCTCCCCCTTCCATAGTTGAGCATGGGTTATGTATAAAGTGCAACATTTTCTTTTCTTACAATTACAAGGGATCCCTTTTTGATCTTTCATCTCCCATTTGAAAACTTATTCTTGTATCCGACATCATCCAACTTTCTAACAGAAATTAAATTTAGGTGTAAGTCTGGCACATATCTAACCTCCTTGAGCATGAGTTTGGTGCTCTGATCAGTTTCTAGAATCACTTCACCGATCCCTGCAATTTTTAACATATCCTTATTTCCCATCTTCACTAAGCCATCACTAGTTTTATATGATGAAAAGAATGCCTTGTTCGAAGTAGCATGAAAAAAGGCTCCAGAGTCTACTGTCCAACTGGTATCTTCATAAGACATATTCAAGCATGATCTTTCATACTCTGAGAGAATAATAATATCACTGTCTAAGGATATAGAAGGAATATCTTTCTCTTCTTGTTTTTCTTCATTCTTCTTCTCTTTCTTGAGTTTTCTGCCTTCTCTTCTGTAGTGACCTTTTAGACCACAATAATGACATACCATGTCCTTTCATGGCTTTGATTTGTTTCTCAACCTCCCATAAGACTGAGGATAAGCGCTTCTATTTTTATTCTTCCCCCTCTTTTCTACAACCAAAGCTTTTGAGTAGGAAGAATTTATGGATTTTCTTCTCATTTTTTCATTCAACAAAAGTGACTTGTTTCATTGGGAGGACTCTATCTGGAGTAGAGTTGATGATAAAAATGGCCAAGGTTTCTCAACTGTCTAGTAGAGAACTGAAAGTAGGAGAGCTTGTAACACATATTCATTGAAGATAACTGATTGACGATGTTTTGCATCTCGTTCAAGTTTTCATTAACGTAGTTGCCTTCTTTGAGCTTTAAATTGACAAGTCTTTTCCTAAAAAAAAAACTTTTTTGCCCGTTGTCTTTCTTTCATATAAGCTTTCAAGCTTCTTCCATAACAAAAGTGCATTGCTCTCCTTCAAAATGTGATGATACACATTATCATCAAGCCATTGCTTCATAACTCTAATGGTTCTTCGGTTTTGTTTCTTCCATTCCTCATCGGACATTTTTTTGGGTTTGTCACCTTCAATTGGACTGAACGTATCCTTGCAATACAGTAAGCCCACCATTTTTGACTTCCAAATAATGTAGTTTCCTCCATTTAGGCTCACCATTCGACTTGTGTTGATATCCATGATCTACAAAGCAACTTGGCTCTGATGCCAATTGTTGAAATTGCTGCAGCAAAAACAGCAGCTTCCTGCTAGTGTAAATCATAGAAAGCAAAACACAACTAAACAAAAATTAAAGACGAACAAAGGACACCATAATTTTGTGGAAAAAAAAACCCCTCCAATGTGAAAGGAAAAACCACATGACAAAGTCTGCAATACTTCCACTATCGGAAATGGGATTACAAGCACTAATCTCTCTAAAACTTTAGAGGATGCTTGACTCAAGAGCGCACACACACTCTTGGATGAACTCAATACTTTTTTGTTTTGTCTCTCTCTCTCTCTCTATATGGAAAAGCTACTGGCTAAAACACATAAATATTCATAATCAACTCCCTTCTAGAAAACTACAGAAGGGGATAGACAAAGTAATTAATATTAGGGCTACTTTACATTTACTCAGTTCTCGAAATTGGATAAAACCGTTCTTTATCCCATGATATTTATTCTTAGACAGCTTTGCATTAAAGATGGATATTTAATTCCACGACGAGGGAATTCTAATAGACAAGTCTAAATCCGTTGTACCTTTGAGGTAGTGAAAGTTGTCTTTAACACCAGTCCAGTGTCTGCATGTAGGCGTGTTGCTATATCTTGCTGAATGAATAACATCGAAAGAGATGTCTAATCTAGTGTATTGAGTTAAGTACGATAAAGTGACAATTGCATCGAGGTATGGAACTTTAAGCTCCAATACCTCTTCCTCATCGCCTTTAGGACATAAAGGATCTTGTTTTGCATCTAGAATTGGTACGGCCATATGAGAATTTGAAGGCTTCGCTTTATCCTCGTTAAAGCGACGCAACACCTTCTTGGTGTAGTTTGATTGATGAACAAGAATATCATATGAACAATGCTCGATCTCCAGGCCAACACAGTATAGAGTATTCTCGATATCTTTCTTCTCAAATTCCGTCTTAAGGTGCGTGATAGTTTTCTCAAGCTCTTTCAGAGTCCCACTGAGATTCATGTCATCGACATAAACTGCAACGATCATAAAATTGGAATGTGACTTCCTAAGAAACACACATGGGAATAGTTTATTATTCACATAACTCTGACTAATCAAATACTTGCTCAGACGGTTGTACCACATCCGTCTGGATTGTTTCAATCTGTAGAGTGAACGCCTAAATCTAATCAAAAGGGTGTTTCGTAGTAGAACTATTTGATTGAGTCAATGTAAGTCATTTAAGATTTCATGTAGATTTTCGTATCAAGATCCCTATAAAGATATGCGGTTACCATGTCCATGAGCTGCGTATTTAGTTTTTCGAAGAAAATTACAAAACTGATAATAGTGCAGGAACCAAATTTGCGCATATCCGTGGACGGAAGCGAAATCAAGTTGGACTTGTGTGCCCTTAATCTCCAGCGAGGAGAGATGGGGTTGATTTGTTTGTTGGGGGGGGGGGGGGGGGGTGGGGGGTGGTTGAATACGAATAGGATTGCTTACATATCTCCATGAAGGAGAATCAAATTGCAGGTGTAGTTCTAAGAAATAATGGTGTCATGTGCAGTAAATCGTGAACCATCCTTGATGAATAGCCTATGGTGAGATTTTAAGGAGATGAATTCTCCATGGAGATGTCTACGTGTAGACGGCGGCGTATGAGAGAAAAGTCTCGCTTAGAGAGAATATGCGAATATTATACAAATCATATATAATATTGATGTGCGACATAGTGCATCAATAATAAAACACCCAATGTTAGGTGAATCAATATTGTGTTTTAGGTAATGCACATATTTTATAAATCCTACACCACTGTCTCAGTATAATATATCATAGTATTAAAAAAAATGAACAAACGACGTGTATCATATATGTGAGCTAGTGTCATTTTGATGCTGACAAACGAGTACATATATATATATATATATCATGTTCTTGTGGTGATCGAATTGTGCGACTGAGAACAAGAGTACATATGTTAACCAATGACAACAGTTATCGATTAGTCCACGCCTTCAAATGGACTACAATGACTATTTGCCCTATGTAATCAATTATTTATCCATGAGCATTCTATTTGTCCTTTTATGTAAATAATACACTTTTTAAGTCAAATAATAATTACATTAAAAGTCTAACCATATATATTCTCAACCCATAGGGGCATTATTTCTTTTTTCCTTCAATTTTCCCCATGAATTTATTCATCTTTCCCAATTGGTACGTAGCATGTAACGTATCAACGCATGGAAAGGCCAAAAAAGGACTAATCAGTAACACAATTGGAAACGTCTGATCTCAAAACAATTTTTTGTCTGGTCCCAATCTATTATATATATGTAACCTCCTCCAACACCATCACCTTTCACCTAGGTCTTTCCACCAATCATTTTTCTTGTAACACACGACAGATTTCCGGATCCCTCAAAGCTAATCTGTTTGTGATCATTGGGCTTATTTAGTTGGCTATAAATTTTGGTGACGGTTGACGTTTATTTTAATTTCTCTTGAACTTTTTGTTGTGTCTGTGTGAACTGTGGCTAAGCTTAAAGTCTACGTTATGGGAGATCAGGAGGAGCACAAAAGGGCTGAGGGTGAAACTCCCTCTGTGTCCGCAATACCGCCAACAGCAGAAGAAGTCCCGGCGGTTGTTAAGAACGAAGGAGAAAATCATGCCACTGAAGACAAGAGTGTGATCCCAATTCCTGAAGAGACGGCATCTCCTCCTCCTGCTGCTCCTGCTGCAGCAGCTGTCAAAGGTGCACACTCCCCTCTATATCTTTCTCTCTATTTCTGAGCTTTTTAGATAATTATTGTGACATGAAGCCAGACGTACAAAATATAAAATATCTTCACTTTTACGGGTATTTTTCTTGATCGGTGACGTAACTAGACTAAAGTAATTTGTTGGAGTCACAAAATATTTTTCATATTAGAATTGGGTGGATCAACATTTTGTGCTTATAGAAGATATCAATAAAGAGGAATGTTTTGCCTCAAGAAAAAAATAATAATAATAAAGATGAATGTTAGCAAGTGATATTGATCTTAGTTCGATAGATAAATCATTTTTGCTTATGTCAAAAAGTAAGAATTCATAAACTTATGTACAAATATGAAATTATTTATTAATCTTAAACCCTAAGCACTCCCACTACTTAGTTTTTTTTTTTTATTAGTTTTTTTTTTTTTTTTTTTTTTTTTTTGAAATTTTCATGGGAGAAAGGCAATCTAGAAATTATAAAACCTTCACCATTTTCTACCTTCTCACTTTATATATATATAGAAGATAATCAATTTGCGGATATTCATATTTTGCTCATATTCCTCAACTATCATGTGGAATTTGTTTAACATTCTTAGAGATTGCAGACCCCGCAGTAAAGAAAGGTGTAGGGAGTTCAACTGACAGAGGTATATATGTCTATCATTTGTTTGTTTCTTTGAATCATTTTCTGTACATCCCTCAGTTGCAAGAGATATATATATATATATATATATATATATATATGTACGTATGTATGTATGTATATTAAAAACTCATCATTTTCTCGTTTTTTTTTTTTTCCAGATGTATTGTTTGCAAAAATTGAAATGGAGAAAAGGCTGGCCTTAATTAAAGCATGGGAAGAAAGTGAGAAGACAAAAGCAGAGAACAAGTAAGTGGTCATGTATAACTTGATTTATAAAATAAATTTATAAAAACATGAAAAGTGTTGATCCTTCAAAATAATTATTATTTATAATGCTTGATTAAAGCATTTGAAGTATTCCAACGTTTTCAACGATTGACAGGGCATGCAGAAGGATGTCAATAGTAGAATTATGGGAAAACAACAAGAGAACCAATGTAGAGGCAGAACTCAGAAAAATTGAGGTAAAATTCTCGAACCTTGGTTGCAAAAATAAATGCTTATTAACCACCTGAGCTACAAGGTCTTTACAGTTCTCTTAAATTCCTTCAAGTATGCTTGCAGCTATTTGATCCATATGATTACATTAGAACCTATTTTGGATACTTGATCAAAGTGTTTTTCCAACCAATCTGCGTAGGAAAAATATGAAAAAAAGAAGGCAGGGTATGCTGAGAAAATGAAGAACAAAGTTGCTGAAATACATAAAACAGGAGAAGAAAGGAAAGCTATCATTGAAGCCAAGAAAAAAGAGCAATCCCTGAAGGTGGAGGAGACAGCTGCGAAGTTTCGTTCGACTGGAAATACACCAAAGAAATTGCTGTTGTGGTGCTGCGTCTGTCAGCATTCTGCAGTCAAATAATGAATCAACCACCAAAACAAAGGGAGGGGCTTGCTTTCAAATTTGGTTAATTTTGTTGGTTTTTTTATTTGTAGTGCTGCACAGTTTTTTCAATAAGTGGAAAATCAAACACATGCAGAACATTTATAGTTTACTATTCTTCTATTTTGACTAATCTACTAAGAAAAATAGCAAGTTTTGAAAGGGCAAACCTTTTAGAAACAAACGATGGGGACAGAGTGGAGGTATATTTGAAATTTCTGCCCTCCCTCCAAGCCACTTGTCTTATTGAGCCCTGTACTTCCATAAATCCAGTTGAAAGTTGGGCTTGTCTTCATCAAAGGTTTTCTGAACTTAACAAAGCCCAAACGTGAAGCTTCCTCAACTGCAAAATCCCAGGTCCAACAAGGGCTGTGAGAGTGGTAGTACTTACCTAAGTTGCCTTATCAAAGCAAACTTAACAAATCAACTCCATTGTGCATGAACAAACAAGAATACCTAAAGATGGCCTATTGAGTGCTACGTCAAAATAATGTCGACAGTATTTGACTAGTAATGGATATATCGTGGGTATTTAATTTTGTGATTTATAACTGACTAGGCTCCATATAAGTATAATGAGGCAAATAGAGATTCCTTACTTAAGGTTGTACGTAAATTGTCGACAATTATTATTATTATTATTTTGACAAACAATAGAAAAATCTACACTAAATTCATCTAAATTATAGAGAGAGAGAGAGAGAGATTCAAACACAGTACCTTGAATACATGAGCAAACACTCTTAACCAGCTGAATGACATATAACTTGCAAATGTCTAAAAATTATAAATGGCAAGGACCGAACTATATTGACTCCAAATGAAAGTAGTGCAGAGGAAAACTAAACCCTTAAACAAAATCATTTCTCTCAACCCACCAATTAATAATTCAAATCATGAACACTGTTATGAAATTGACGATATGTGAGCAGTGAAATAAAGTAAATAAGACACAATATTTACGAGGTTCGGCAAGTGTGCCTAAGCCCTCTGGACAATAGTAGTACTTTCTTTAATTATCTGAAATAATATAAGTACAAAGTAACTCTCACTATTTTCTCTCTTCTCTTTAGCCTGACTCACTAGTATTTTCTTCTGCATTTCTCTTCTTTCTTTCCTTTCATTCTATCTCTTCTTTTATTTCTTTCTTCTTTTCCTCTTTTCTTTCCTTTCCTCTGTATGTTTCTCACCTCACTCTTTCCCTTATTCTTCAATTTTTTATAGGCAAAAGTTAGGACTTAACAAACCCAACATATGAGTTATTTTAATACATTAATGGGAACCAAAGTCATCAAGTGAATAGTAAACTTTAATCATCTTTCAAAGTCTTTATTCATACTACTGTTTCAATGGGCATTCACACTGGTTTTTTCACTTTCCCTTGGATGCCCATAGGTCTTTGATTAACTATCTCATTAAAACTTCTCATGAGATGAATGGATGGTTTGAAGGAAACAAAAAAAATAAAAATAAAAAATAAAAATTTGCTCACATTGCTGATGTCGCATACTTTTAGACAAGGTTCTAAAAAATGCTGATGTCGCATACTTTTAGACAAGGTTCTAAAAAATGCTGATGTCGCATACTTTTAGACAAGGTTCTAAAAAATACTAGGCGCTAGTCAGGCAACCGGCTGGGGCCTAGCGCTTAGGTGGCTAGGTGGGCACCTAGGCAGATTTAAGTAAATTTCTTGTATATCCTATAAATAAGTGCCTATTAACACTTAAAAAAATATTACATGTATGGAATCCATGGATAAGATAATAAAAGAATGATAAAATGCTAGAAGTAGTGTCTCCAACAAGTCCAAAATTTAAAAGCACATTAAGCATATATGTCATGTAACCATAGTGAGGAGTATACCCAACAAGTTCACAATTTTAAAACCACCTAAAATGCAAAATAAGAAGAATAAGGAACTATTGAAATATGAGAGACTTGCAAAGTTTCAAAGTTAGGCATCAAACTCTTCTTCTCCATATCCCTCCAAGATTCTCTCTGTGTCGGATTCAAACTCAAACTTCTTCATCATCTTCTTCTTCTTCTTTTGTGTCCTCGTCCAATACAAAATCTTCTTCATGAAGTTCTCTTACTCCAACATTTTTAGAACTCCTCGTAGGCTCTAGGGAACTACCCATCTTCGACGTCTCTCCAATTCCTGAACCAAGCTCAAGTTCTTCATCACAACCCTCCACAATCCATCCTTGCACCATACTAGTTTCACTTGCTAGTAGTATGTCCACTTTCTTCTCCTTCTCTTTTTTCTTCTTATTCATGATCTTTACATTGAATTGGACATGGACTAAATTATTTAATCTTATTGTATATAGTTTATTCCTTTTCTTTGTATGTATACCTTCAAATGTGCTCCAATTTCTCTCACAATTGGATGAACATGTAGTCAATGAGAGAATCTTTATAGCCATCTTTTGCAAATTAGGTATACCATTTCCATAATTATACCACCATGCAACTAATGAAGAAAAAAACACACAATTAGTAATGAAAATTTAGTAAAGTCAAATTTAATATATATAAAAATAAGCTTATGAGAAGATTCATACCCGGATTATAGTTGTTATCACGCTCAACGCATCCCATCTCGGCCAAATGTCTTCCAAATCCACCTTCTTTTTCTCTATACTTGTGCATCTCAACATTTATCACTTGGTTTTGAACCTTATAGATATCAGGGAAGGACTTCTCAATACAAGTAAAAATCCCCTCTATGACAATTAGATCATGTTGTATGCTTTGATCTTTGAAGAAGTAATAAGGGTTTAAGAGGTAGCCCGCCAAATGTAATGGACTATCAATAATTTGGAGAATTGGTTGATAGTTGGCCTCATTGCTTAAGAACGTCTCTAATCTCCATCTTTGCTTTTTGTATCTCTCCATATGAAAACCCCATTGATGGCTTTTTATCCCCATCCACAATTCGAAGTACCTTAACAAAGGTTCAAACACTTTTAAGCAAAGTGAGACCCCATTCCAAAAATGTGCATTTAATACGGTAGCATATGCCATTTTTCCCCTTGTAGTCTTAGAATGCTTGCATTGCTCCCATTCATCAGTAGCAACCATAACCTTCAAATCTTTTTTCTTATCACTCAAGCTTTGCAATGTGAGGAAAGAAGTTGCAAATCTAGTGACTCCGGGCTTCACTATGTCTTTTTTCTTGGTATGCTTCCTCATCAATGCCAAAGTTTTATGAGTGCGTAAATGAATATAGTGAAAGCCTTTGCCATGTCAATAATTCCTTTGAACCTAGGGAGATTACCAATCCCTTGAAGCATGAGATTCAAAGTGTGAGTGGCACATGATGTCCAAATCATGTTTGGCCTCTTTTTCTTCATCACGTTGGCCGCAACTATATTGTTGGAAGAATTATCGATCACCACTTGAATTACATTTTGAGGCCCATTTTCTTCAACACACTTGTGAACATATTCAAAAATGTACTCCCTGGTGTGTGCTTCACTAGAGTATTCCTTAAAAGAAAGAAATATGGTGCCTTCCTTGCAATTGATGCACAAATTCATAATGCTTCTTCTTTTTCGATTGCTCCAAGCATCGATCATGATCGAGCAACCATTCAAAGCCCACTTTTCTTCATGCCTCTTGAGTGACTTTTTTTACTCTTTCTACCTCTTCCTTCAATAATGGCTCCCTTAATTTGTATTGGCTTGGAGGTAGGTAACCGGGCCAAATTGACCAACCGCTTCCATCAAACGCTTAAAGCGATCATTATCAATAGCATGGAAATGAATACGGACTTTGTACACCCATCGAGCCACATATTGATCCACTTGATGTGCTCTTTCCTTCCAAATTGCATCATAAATGTTTTGTTGCCGCGTCTTCTTGCTTCCATCACTAGAAGAATCAGGATTGATGGCACATGCAAACCTATAAATAGGTCCAAGAGTGCGCGACCTTTTCCTTGAGCTTGACCGAACAACTTCAATGTCTTCTTCTTCTTCTTATATTTGTTGAAGTTGCACCTCTTCCCTCACTTCCTCATTATGTTTATTCCTGTGTTTCTTCTTATTATTGGCTTCTTCTAATGTGGCTCTACATTTGGCTTTATCCTCATTCGAAGACTTTGTGCACACCACCACATTTCCCCTTATGTTGGCTATATGTTGTTTCAATCTATATACTCCACCACTAGTGTTTTTGTTGCATAACTTGCATTTCACCTTATCTGAGTTTGTAGGATCTGCTAAGATTTCATATTCCCATCCCACATCATCCGAAGTACGCTTCAACAAATTTTCTATTTGGGAGGAAGACGACATTGCATTAGATGCTTCGGAAGATGCAGCACTGGTCATCACACAAGAAAACATTCATGCATTGCATCTAAAACAATCAATAATATAGTCATCACAATTCACACATAATAACAATTTTATTTTGCGGTGTACTATCCACACACCCCATTTTACCTCTCACACACCCCTTGTTAATTTATGTCCGTTGATCTTCTTCAATTCATCTGATCCGACGGCCGAAAATTAGAAGGGTGTGTGAGAAGTAAAAAAAGGTGTGTGGATATCACACCCCTTTTATTTTATAGCATATACATTCAATCTGTGCAAAGCCAAAACATATATTAATTTATAATTATATACACACACAATCAATCTTTGCAATCTAAAAAATTTCAATATGTACTAAGGTTTATATATTAATTATTACTATATACACACGCAACACAATAATCAAATGGCAACAAATAGGCAGAGGGTAGACGGTGCAAAGTTTAGACAGACAGGCAATGGTGCATTTAGGTTCATCACTTCAACGTTTTCCAAATTATTTTAGAAGACAAAACAGCCAAAAACTCAATGCTCAAATTGAAATTTTCTTTCCTACATTTTC
Source organism: Pyrus communis (assembly GCF_041283825.1). Classification (NCBI taxonomy): domain Eukaryota; kingdom Viridiplantae; phylum Streptophyta; class Magnoliopsida; order Rosales; family Rosaceae; genus Pyrus; species Pyrus communis. The sequence continues at coordinate 12,376,713 of NC_142578.1, read as the reverse complement.
TGAACGACCATGTCAACCAAACACAAAAAGAACAACAATATCCACCATTCCTAATATTCTCCAGCTTCCTCACATATCGTCAAATTTTCAGTTTAATGTATATCAATATATACAAAATTTCAATTGAATCCACCTTTCCCAATATTCTCCAATAATTGAGTCCACCTTTCCTGATATACAAAATTTCAATCTATGCAATCTGACAATCTGTGCAAAATATCAACATTTATTATATACGTATATACAAAGTATCGATATAATTAATTATATAAGCAATATGCAACAGACGGCAATGCAATTTTCTAATTTGTGCAGTTCTACATTGAACGATTTGTAAGATAATGGAGTCATGAACTCCTACTTCTATCTACATTTTAGTATTCAGTCACATGTATGCAAAAAAAAAAATGATACTTGAAGCTATCCATTAAGTTGAAAATCCTAATCAAATTCGAATCAAAACAGCAAATAAACCACCTTATAATATGAAATCCCATAAATTTCCATCTGTGAATTGACGAATATGTGAATTGACGAATATGCCCCTAGAAGTGAGATTGTTGACTTTCGTTGGCCGTCATTTCATGATGCGTACGAGCTACTATTTTTTTGTAGTGTGACAACTCCTCTGTGACAACTACCACCGTGCTCTAACAACTCCCACGAGCTACACTACCAATCATCATGTCTCTCTCTTGTCACTCTCCCTCATCTTAAACGTCTATTCCTGCCACTTCCTCTGTGCTCACGGCACAAAAATACTGAAACCACCACTGAAGTCAATTTTCCCAGTGAACTCTCGCTGATGCCGAACTGAGTAAGCCTCAGAACATTCTAAACCCTTTCCTTTCCACCCTCATGGTTGATGTTGATCAAGTTTATGAATTTTGGACGACGAAATTGCATAGAGACAATAAGGAGACTTTTCCCCAGATTTTGACATAAAAGCCCGACTTGTAAGCTTTTCTCGGCCACTTTCTAGCCACGGCAGGACCGAATGCTGGTATATTTCTCTTCTTCTCCTCTTAAACTTCATTTTAGTAAGTAAAGTGTGAAAAATGGTTGAGTTTTGAAGCTAACCAGAGTCGTGGAAGTTTCTCAACCAAATTCCCAGTTTTTGGTGGTTACATCGGTGACCAGAAAAAAAAAAAAAAAAAAAAAAAGAAAAAAAAGAAAAGATCCAAATTCGGATTTGTGGACCAAATCCAACCAGGATCTACGAGATCGACCCAAGTCCATATCAGAAATTTGAGGGAATATTCCAAGACAATATTCTGTTAACTCCCAGTTAACTTTAACAGAATATTCCGTTAAAGTTAAATGTTGACCATTAGTTGACTTTTTTGAAATTTTCTCGAAAACCCTTCTAGATTAATTTGAACGTCCTGAGTATGTTTTTAACATCCATTTAGTAAAATTTGAAGGATTTAATGTAGTTGACCGACTCGATGTCTCTATTGAATTTTTAGGGTTAACTGTTGACTTTTTCGTTGACTTTCTACAAAATTTGTCAACGTATTTGGACACTTTGATTCAAATCCGCGCTCCACTTTCCCAAATTCAATTGTTTTAGTTGAGTTTTACTAATGGGTTCCAATATTATGCTTAGGTGCAATTACTATCGGAAACTCATGCTTTCCCAGCTCGAACATCTGTGAGTAGATCTTTTATTTTATATAGTATTTATTCTTATTGAGTTTCCATATAGGGACACTTTGGATGCAGTTCCTAACTATCAATATCCTTTGACTGAATCTTTATCGGTTTTCACCTTTTTATCGAAATCCCTAAAATTGATGTGATAATGTACTTCTATGTAGGCTACTATATTTTTTAAATTAAAAATTGAAATCTATAGTTGTTTGTATTAATGGGATTTTAAATAAAAAAACTCATAATTTGTGGATTAAAGTTATTAAAATATAAATTATACTCTCCAATATATGTGTATGTATATAAACATGGGTACATTCATCAAAATTAACAAATGTACCAAAATATGGGTACATTCTTCAAAACTACACAATAAATAATAGATATTAGGCTTAATAACATTAGTAAATTTCTTTGATTAAACTTGATATGGATACATTCTCAAATCAAGAAAAAGAATGTACCCATATAAATTTAAAAATGGATTAGAAAAAAAATTGAATAGATTTTATATATAAAAAAAAGAGTACATTTTACTATAACAAATTGGTATATTTAAGAATGGATACATTTTAAGATTAAAAAGATGAAAAACTACATGAATGGATACATATAAGATTAAAAAATTGGAAACCTTTTTATAAAAAATTAAGGGGTACAAACTTATTCTAATTTTTTTGTTATTTTGGAAATGTTTTGAATTGAAAAGTAGTTAGGAGAAATCATACATATATATGTGTGTGTGTGCGCGCGCGAGTGTGTGTACACACACTATAAAAAGGAAAAGACCCACTCACCTGGAGTTCACGCTACAACTCCCTAGCATGAATATCAAGGAGTCTCGAACGATCGATGCCTAGAATAATTATCAAATCACGTCTTAGAATTCTTATTGATAGCACGCATAACTTACATAAAACACATCCCCAAGGACGTCCTAGATTGATTTGAAACCCATTGACCAAAAGCGAATTGTCGGTCAAAGGTCGACAGTAGGGTCCACAAGCCTACGTAACTTGATTCGGAAGATCCGTACCTCAGATTTCTGATCCGTAACTTCCCAATAGTTTCAATAAGCTTCTAAAACAACATCCTAAAGTTTTGGAATAATCCAATGGTTGGATCTCTGCCAATTGCTAAAATTAAGTGGCAACCGATGTTTTATTTTACGAAAGTACAAATTCAATTCAGGAAGATCCGTATGTCAGATTCCCGATCCATAAGTTCCTATTGTTCTCAAATATTACATACTATAATGTATTAAGGTTTGATGACGATCCAACGGTCGGATCGTCGATTCATATAAGGATCAAGTGGCGGTCTCTATCAAAACTATTTTCAAACTATGAGATTTCATCAATTGGACTTGACATATATAATTGGGGTATCAAATTTAGCCTAGGAAGATCAGGGGGTGCCTCGATCCACATGCCACCGCCACGCGCCGCCGTATGTGGTGGTTGGTCGCCCCGACTCGCCTGAAAATTCAAATATTTCCAAAAATTCTCAAATTTTATAGGATGAAGATCTCAACAAGTAGAGAAAGTTTCATACCTGCGACCAAGTCCAATTTTCCCAAGGAAATCCCCAATTTAGCTCAAACCCACCAGAAACCTTAAGGTGGGTGTTCTTCAAGTGTCCTTCCTCGGTGTTCTAACGCCCTTACCACTGATTGGGTTTTGTTCCTGGGTCCAAGGGAAGTTGATTAAGGGTGGTGGTGGGTGGTGCAACTCGCCGAAATGGAGGAATCGCCGTCGAGCACCTCTGGTGCTCCGATAAAGTTCTACACGAAATAAGACCTAAAACCCTTTGATCTTGGGCGGAAATGGTAGATGAAAGGTTGCAGGTGATGGATGGGTGTAGTTCACCTGAAAAAATGGGTGGAGGTGGCCGAAAATCACTTCGAGTTAAACTCGGTTGCTGCGCGGGTGTACAGGTTGAAGGGAAAGTTGTGAGCTTTCTTTCCCTTTCTTGATTGCTCCCACTTTCCTCCCTCATTTCTGATTGGTCTATTACTCTTTTAATTTGATTGATCCCTTCAACAACACATACCTGATTGGGCCGAAACCAAGCCTCTAATTGGTTTTCATTCCCACATGGTGGGAGTTTCATTAATTCAAAACCTATACTTTAGTAAAACGATTTCAAATGTCTGTAACTATACAGTTATAATCCAGACTCGCAAACGGCTTTCGCCTATCCATTCATGGCGATGATTACTACGCAAATACTCCAAAAGGATGACTCAAGCATCTCTCTAAACAATTGTCAACGGAAGTCAAAATCCTTGCCTCTTGGGCATTTTCGTCAATTCACGCTTTAAAAATTTATAAAATGTAAAATTAGGGATGGGTTGCCACAATCTACCCACCTTAAAAAATTTCGTCCCTGAAATTTAAAATCATTTGTTAAACAAATGTAGTAAAAAGGCAGCAGAAAAATAAATATGTAAAGAAGGTATCAAGTTAGAGCGGTTGCATAAAAGAGAATGCCATTCTATCACGATCAAAGTGGAGTGATTCCTCTTTCATACCTCCAAACTTAAACTTTCCTTCTCCTTCATTACAATACCAAAATATAATATTTTTATAAAAACACAGGGTAAGAAATAGACGTATAAAAGCATGACGTCCAAATACATATATGTAATAACATAGAAATAGTTGCATTGAAATCAAAATTGAGCATAGAAAATTTTACCTACGCACTTATAGCGTCATGTACTCCAAAGGTATGTACATAGTATCTTTGGGTCAAGCCCAAACAATAAATAGGTAATATATAATAAATAAATAAATAATTATACTAACGTAAACGGACCTATCTATCCACTTGCTTAACGAATCCAACAAATAAGTTCTCAATATTATGGGCTACAGCCCGCGATACCGCCAACTCTTTGTTGTCACGTTAAACAAGCAAATAATTCCCGAGGGTGCAATATTAGCATCATGTCCCCATTGGGAAATACACATACATCGCCAACAATATAATATTTTCTATAACATAATCTCAATCAATCAAATACCTATTCGCAATACTCTTCTGACAAACGTGTTTCGTGCGTAAAATCTCTATACCAAGGCTCAAACAATACCATAGCTAAACCAGAAATGTGACCGCAGTTACACATATCTCTAACAAAGGTAAGTGCCTATCATAATTGGCTAAAACTATAAAATATTCAAAAGCAATATGTCCTCTAAGGTCCGAATAGTTCATTTGGACTAGCCATTAGTCTAAGGGTAAAAAATGTGATACTAGACACAAACTCAGTACTCATAACCTTCAAAAAGGCTTCCAAAGACTGAGAAATAAGACGCATGTCACAGAGAGATGCAATCATGATATGCACACCGAGTAGTCAAATAATGTAGTTCACGATGTCCTAGCAAGCAGCTTTATATTGAATTTCCCTCTCGAATTTAGCAAAACTACGCCAAGAAGAACAATCAAGAATTTGAGGCTCAAACAAGTCCAACAAATCTAGAATACAAGGTAATTGAAATTAATGTATGACATCTCTCTACAACACTAGCTTCTGGAACATTCAATTACCAATGGTTAAGATTCATTTGGCAGAGTATTTGCTGGGTGATTGAGAAATTAATAATCATGACTAAACTTCAAAGTCTGAGAGAAATTCTCCTAGACAGTCTGTCTGCTCCAGAAGCTATACAAAATCCAGTAGGGTAAACATGTATTCAAGGTTGACTGAAATGCCTTTTGGCACAAAGATGTAACTATGGAATCATAGTTAAAGTAGATGTCGATCGAAACATCAAAAAAATCCGATAAATTTATGGATAAGCAATTTACCAAGAGACCTAAAATGTTGTTCATCTGGACCAACAGAACTGAGTTAACTTGACAATTCAATCTATAACCATCAAAACTTCATCATAATCTCCACATGTAAAAGATACCTCGTATCGAGAGTGCACAATGATATTTCCCAACTCCATTCAGATATAGAAAGTGATTATAACTATTCGAACGATTTCTTGTTGATTTGTAAGTAACGTCAAAATTGATACTCTTGCATCCTAATTAGAATGGAATAGGACAAGCTAAGGATATTCAAGGGTAGATATGTCTTTTGATGCGGTAGACAATAATTACGTTTACACAATGGGGATGATACATGATTGTGTAATCATAGACGTAGATTTAGTTCTTCCACTATCGCTTTCAGAAATTTAACCTATTTCAAATGAAGATGTATTCAAGAAGTCTAAGGTTGATAAAGGTTTAGATATGTTTCTCCACAGAGAAGTGTCATTTGGTTTTCAAATAAAGATGATAATTGTTGGCTCTAGGTCATGAATATAATGGTTCATTTTGAACGGTTCTACACGTTGAAGAAATATAAGAAATAGGGTTTAAACGGTTTTTAATCGTCACTCGATGGAGTTGCTAAAATCTAGGTACGATCCTAAGATTCAGTCTTTTGCCTTCACAGATAACTTTGAGGTTCCCAAGATAAAGTGTTTAATCCCTAGTTGGATAAATTCCTAATTGGTAAACTTTGTAACTAAGTTTCTCAATGATGTTAGAAACGTTCAATATGAAGTAAGGAAAATTGGTGTAATACTAGGAAGTAGGTCGATGATGTACTTCACTTCAAAATTTGGTGATATTTTGGAATATGATGCTAAAGGTATACGTCCTTGAAACGCACCATGCTACTTCTTTTCTTTATGACACCTACTAATAGGTCTTCATGGCTTTCTCGATACTCAACTTGCTATTGCAGCGTTAAATTAACTCGTACTTCAATTCTAATGCTTGTGGATGGAAGTGACCACAAGGATGGATGGTTGAGAATGTTCTGGTTACCTAGGTGGGTAAAACAACTAACACAACTGCGAGTTTACTGTCATTCTAAAAGGCTTGTTCCTAATTTTTCAAGATTTAGTTTCTTCGGCTTATGTAGTCACTGTTAATCAATCTATCAGTCACGCCGCTAATTAACGCACATATGATATTTTTGATGTTGTTCGTTACCTTGAAACTGTGAACCGGTGTTCTTGCATAAAGGTATCACTCCCAAATACTAGCATGTGTCCAATATCAGAAATCACACCACCTGAATACTGGTTGATAGCTTCTGGATATCGGACAATATCGTCAATTAGTAGCGCCACCATAGGTTGATTATAGGTTAAAGCTCACTTGGGTGGATGGTTTCAGATGATTGATAAGGGATTGGTCCGATGAGGTAGTTTTAGTAATTCTAGGGAAGATACTTACTACTTCGGAGATTTCTACTAATTGTAGGTATAACAACTTGTACTTTGATGTCTATACTCATCGAAATGACGAGTACAACAACAAAAAATATTTTGGGAAGTAGTATTGGTTAGAGTGTTCTAAAGTCGAAAAAATAGAATTTTCTACTAATCTATTTTAGAACGGACTTAAACAAAAGTCAATCTTCCTCCTGAAGATTTGGAATGATCACCAGTGTGTTTGGAAAAATTAGTGCTATAAGGGACCAAAAATGATTGTCCCAAGATGTTCTTTCGTCGAGTGCTACCCCTATAGCACTACATTGTCACTTGAGACATTTCTGGAAATTTGGATGAAAACTAAAACTTCGTAAGGATTCTAATAGGTGGAACACTAACAAGTATTGCCAAGGAATCAAGACTATTTATGGTTTCCTAACTCAAAAAGGTTGGAAGAAATGACTAGATAGTAGTGGAATTGGTAGGAAATTCTCCCCCTGGGATACCTAGCTATCAATATAATAGCCTACTTCAGGGCCATCAACTTATCTCAAATCTACATCTTTCCTTGGCAGGGAAATTCTTTGCTTATAATTTAGAGGCCTTCACCAAAACGTTCCTCTAAAAGGTCGATAAGTTGACTAAGTCACTCAAGACTTAGAAAAAGCTAATACATTTTGTCACGGCACGCTCACTTTGGATCCATTATAGGTGCCAGTCCTATCCTAGATTGCTATAAACAATTAGAACTTGTATGTGATGCGCATAGCGCTAGTCTTCACGTGATTGTAGTACTAGAGCCATTGTTCTAAAAATCCCCGCCTAGCGCCGCCTAGGCCCTACCTAGGCGCTAAGCGGTTGGCTACCGTCCCGATTAATGCCGAGGTGTTTGAAAATTAAGAAAGACTGCCTAAACCTATTGAGGCACCTACCTAGACCACATAAGCACCTGTTTAGGTTACGACTCACTTAGGCTGAAAATAGATAACTTTGATTTTTCATTTAATTTTTTTCAACAAATTGTAAGAGGCTTGCTGAATACTTAAATAAACACACATTATATGCTTGTTCCCTATGTTTTCATTATGCTCCAATACTTCATAATATATATGTCATTCTATTTTGTAGTTCATGATGAAAAAAATATATAGTTTTTTAAGTTTTATTTTTTTAAGTATAAACACACTTATTTACACGAAATATAATAGATTTACTTAAATCCACCTAGTCTGCACCTAGGCGGGCTGCCTAGGTGCCCGCCTAGGTGCTAGGCCCTAGCCTGCCTCCCGACTAGCGCCTACCATTTTTTAGAACGTTGACTAGAGCGTATATCATTATTACACCTAGTCCTGTTCATGTCAGAATATCTCTGCATTAAATCTATTGACATATGCTCTGACATCATGTGTGAAATGGGTTCATTCCCGCTCACTAGCACACTCTTATATTTAGGCACTTTTAGGTTTAAATCTATTGACATTTTTCCACATCACTACACTTTATGACTTCCTCACCTTCCTGGTGTCGGCTAGCACAGCTTGATAAGATTTGTCTTTTCTTAGTTAGTTCCTTATATTTTTGAGCTATTTACTTTGTTTTTGTGTTCTGTAGGATTTTTCAAGCAAAGAAAAGAAAAATAGCACAAGTGGGATTTTAAGTAACAAATTCGTCAAAACTGCCTGTGCACGTCAGCTTACTTTGGAAGCAAGTTGCGGACAACTCAGAATGAATTAGAGGATGAGCCTTATATGCTTGGAAATCTTGGCATTCTCTTCTTTCGGTTTTATCTTCTTAAACTCATGTCTTTCTTTTGGATTAATTTGAGAATTATGTGTAACTAATTTTTAGTAGTTAGGGGCTGTTTTGAAGCCGCGAATATGATTGCAAGTTTATTATGACATTTCGTTTGAATTACTTTTATGAATGGATGAAAATTGGTTCACTACTTGTCTCGTTGATGAATTCTTTATGTGTTTTCTACGGATGCATACTTAGTAAGCATATCTAGGATTCTAATGCTATGAATATGTGTGTGCCTTCCCTTGTCGAATAAGGACCTACATATGTTCTAGAGTAGTACTTGTTAATTGCGATTAACATGTGAATCAATTTCTAGGATAAGTAAGACAACACTAGTACTTACGATGCCTTGTGATGACTCAAACTCTTTTCGTTCTTGATGATTTCTACTTGTTAAATCTGTGAACACACCATTCTACATTGCATGTTAGGGACTAAGTTAAGTTGAAATCGCCATTCTCTTAACATACTACATAAGAAAGAGTAATAGCAATTCCCCTATCTTAACATACTACATACTACATATGAAAGGAATTTGAATGAAACATAACATGTTTACATGATTATTTGGTGGTGGATAGCAATTCCCCTAACTCGTTTTTCTTAATTTGTGAACTATTTAAAATCTGTTTTTGTTCGATTTAATTTAAATAGCAAATCAACTCCAAAAATTCCAAACATTTGTATGAGTGTAGCTCTATGTGCCTAGTATCTGCATATAAAATTTCGTAGACTTTAGATAAGTGTAAGTCGGTCTAATAATTATTTTTCAGTGGCTGGTCTGTATGGACAACAGCCCAGTTTTTGTGACATTTTAAGTAGTTAGATAAAACAATCTTCTGCGGGAAAGACCCTTATTTTCATATGCTACAATTGACAAATCTTATTGTTAATAAGGAAAATTAATAGGACATTTGTGTGCTACTTTGTGGTGTGCTTTTAATCCTATCACAACTCGACTCGAAGTCTAGGTGGACATTCTGGGTTGTGGTGTGTCACCATCCATATATTGACCTGATGGTCAGACCATGAAAGATTGACTCTCAGATGGTTGGTAAGGCAGCCGGTGCAGAGTGACTTTTGCAAAACGAAGTCCTAACGTTGATGGTGACAAAGACAATGGCATGCAAATGTAGATGGGAGAGACGATAAGAGAGATGATGGTAGACGATAGGAACAATGGCAAAGAACTTGAAAAGGTCGGCGATGGCAAAGAACTCAAAAGGTTAGTGATGACGAGAGAGAAATTCGCAGCGATGAAGATCGAAGAAGTGAAGAGTCTTCGATATTTTGGGAATTTAGCACAAGCCACGAGCAACTTTTTGATTAATTTAAAAAATAAAAAATAAAAACCAAACCGCCTCTCCCGCTTAGGCGCCACCTAGAGCCCAACCAAAATTTTGAAATGATTTGGACAAAATCGCAGCGGGTCACAAACGCCCAGTGCTTAGGCGGCCGCCTAGGCCGCTTTTTAGAAAATTGCTTTTAGACGCTTCCTTTGATTAATTAAACCTAGATTAACTAATTTGTCATTTGGCGGATGTGTGTCGATGGAATCCTTGAACTTCTAAAGTGAAGACTTTGGAGATATGCATGTTTTAAACTAATATGAAGATGTAGCAACAAATATTTGCTTCGTTGACTGTTGTAGGATCAATCTATTTCCATATGTAATTACAAATTTCTTTTTGTAAGCAATTTGTATGCATGCTAGATAGAGATTCAAATTTTGCTTGCCCAATAAGACCATGACTTTTGTGACTTCTATAGGTCATTAACAGTTTCATATTAGTATTGTACATAATTATTGCTTTACCCTTTTAGGGCTTACTTCAAGAAATTTGAACTTTTTAGGGATTTTCTACACTCATGACACATTCTCCTTTGAAATTTATACAGAGCAATTTGCTTCTATATATACTTAAGGGAATTACTTATAGAGATAATGCTTCAAGCATTTCATAAACCTTCGTATAATATATAATTCTCCATTTAAATAAACTAGTTTCACAATGGGAAATCATGATTACAGGAGTGCATTATAATTTCGGGTTTCAACTAGGAACCTCACATCATATCATGTGAGTGTACTTCATTGTATTACAAATGCCCATAAGTAACCTTCTGGGTTTAACATCATTTGGCGATATGTAATATAGGTCCATTTTTCCACGTTCTTACTAAATTATAATAGAATTGCCTCTTTCCATTTTGGCAAATAATTTTTGTTTTTGTCAATGGACAAAGAACTTGGCTCAATATCAACACAGCTTATTGATGAATCTAATAGCTACTGTAAAAATCAAAATTAACATTTGTTATCATCAATTCGTGATCCCATAATTCTCATGTGCATGTGCATGCATAGTTTATAAGCATTTCATTACTTTGGATATCCTTGGCTCTTCAAGAGCTTTACATTGTCTCTTTTAAGACAATTATCACTTATTAAATGAATTGTTTGGAGAATTTGGATCATAACCTCCTCTAGAGTGTTATAGAGCTTGGATTTTTAATCTCTTTTTTCGGGGGTTGAATCGTTGAAGCCTATACTTCTATCATGTTTTAGGCGTGAGATATGTTAAAAGTACCATGTCCATAGATTGTTCTTTTAGGACTTGAATCACAATAGTTTAGTAATGTCAAGTCTATGTATTGTCTTGTTGAGACTTCAACCCATGTGACATCTTTGTAACTTGTAATTAATTAGTTATTTTCAAAATTGGTGTACCTTTCTAGTACATCATTTGATTGATACAAACTAATGAGATAGAATAATAGTTGAATTCATTCTTATCCTTTGCATGCTGTATACTCAGGCAAAGTTTGGTGGCATTGTGAGTAAGATTCCCATCATTGAACTTTGGTCTTCCATTCACTTAGTCAGCCACTTATTTTCTCCCTTTAAACTCCATTGTGTTCATCGTTGATCCTTCTACTGTAGCCTTCTACACAACAGAAGTAGTGCACAATCTTTGCCTTCGAATGGTCCTTCAAAGCATCACTTTTCGATGACTTGTCCATTTTGGCAGCTTCAATGTAAAGAGCCAACATCATATCAACTATTTTGAGGTGTTGGTGACTTCAATTCTCGCACCAACAACAGTTGAAAATGAATACTCGAAAGCAATGTAAGGTAAGAAATCAAGCAAGGTTTCAGGCAATAAGTTCTAAACTGGGAGTTTGATTTTAGGTTCCAATTGATTGCTCAATTTTTCCTTGTCTTGCTGGCAAGGGCAAGGTTAAAGGAAAAGACAAGGGAAAAAAAAAAACAGGATATGAGATACTAGACCTAGCATTCGTGTTGTGTTTTCCATATTCGTGTCATTTTCGTGTCATATCCGATATCTTAACAGGTCGTGTCGTGTAACACCCTTTAAAGAAATGGGTAAAATGACCCAACCAAAAATCAACCCGATAATATTAACAGGTAATATGACCCGACTTGTTATCCATTAAGGAAAATATATTTTAAACCAATAAATAATCAAATGAAAAACATAATACTAAATAAGTATATGCATACCATATTGTCACATCCAAAACATAAAAACGCAATTTTCTTTTAAGTATATTTTCACTTACCTAAATTGATCAAATGGTCAAATTAGAAAATATTGGAATAGAGAAGGGGTTTTTTCATCCAAAAAAGTTCTAATAATATAAGTGAAATAGAATCTAATGGTACAGATTTACTCTCATTTATCTTATGGCTGTTATTTAAGTATTGTCTTTAATAGTTTTTTAATTAATGTAGAAGTAAAAAATATAGAAAAAAAAATGTATAAATGCTTGTAATGACAAGTTTTACAACTTTCATGAAGAGCTTAACTTCGAAATTCGCCACTATAATCATATAAATCATAGATCAAAATTTAACCATTGATTGTTGTTTACATTTACGCTTCATTGTTCTCATCAAATTTTTTTTTTTTTTTTTTTCAGATTTTCTTTTTTGAAAACATGATCTATTAGATGATGCAGGAAGATGAACGGTTTGAATTGTTGATATTATATTCAGAGTTTTACAGTTAGTGAAAATATTGCTTGATGTTTGTAAAGTTTCTACAAACTATATGACATTGACTCATATTTCAGTTAACCATAAATATCAAAACGTGATATCAAATATCTAAACTGTTCATCTTCTTACGTCCACCAAATGATCATGTTTTCAAAAAGGAAAATTTTAAAAATGAAATTTAGTAAGAAGAATAAAGCGTAAATGACAGTCAACGGTTAAATATAAATTTAAGGTTTATAGATTATTATTTTGAATTTCGAAGCTGACCCCTTCATGAAAGTTGTAAAGCTTGTAACTATGAGTGATTGTCTATTTTTTTTTTGTTTACATTTTTTACACTTCTACAATAATTATTATTAATTTTGCCCTCAAATAAAAAACATTATTCAGGAGGGTTTGGAGGATGTTAAAAATCTAAACGATAATGTAAGTGTAACCATTATCTACTCATGATGAATCACGAGTGTTTATATATTCTTTCACATTTTCATACTTGTATGTATGTCTTCTTAGTTCTTGCCTATACAAATACTATACTAGTTTATTTTAATTTTGGACAACAACATGTTAAGTAAAATTTATCCTAGTAATGATAATAAAGAACTCTCATAATAAAAATAAATAATGACTAATTTTTTTATTTTTTTATTTTTTATTTTTTATAATTTATATAGATTAATAATACAAAACTATATATTGAATATAGAATATATTGTATATATTAATATGGCTATTGTGTTTTATAATAAATCTTTTAGTAATTAAACTTTAGAATTATCAAAATAATTTTTTTCTTAACGGGTCGAAATGGGTTATCCACGTGTTACCCGCATGTATACCCGTTATTAACGGGTTCTTAACAGGTCACCCGATAATGACCTGATTAGTTATCGTGTTGACTCGAAACCCATTATTTTCTTGTCGTTTTCGTGTCATGTCACCGTGTCGTGTCAGAAACTGCCGAGTCTATGAGATACTTTTGCTCTCGACCTTGATGATATGATATACTTTTGTTCTTGAAGAAAAACAATAGAAGAATTTGATGTTGATGTAAAACATCTAAATCAAAAAAGTTTTCTTATTGAAGTAATGAGTTGGCCATTTTAAGGGACTTGGTCAAAGAGGTGTTCCCAGATAGGATGAAGACTAGGTATTTTGAGAGGCTTGGTTGAAGATGCATTCTTGGCAAGGAAGAAGAGTTAGAAATTTTTGCAGGTTTGCCTTGCATGGAAAACATAGGTCAACATATATAAGAATTTCATAATAGATAGAGGTGTTGTTGGGACTTTGTCATCCACGCTTGTCGGTAACAGTGATGTAATTCACGCGTTTAAACTTTGTCAGAGATATTTTGATAGAGTTGTTCTTGATATCTGAAAAGCTGAGATTGGGTCTGATAATGCCAACGAACTTTATCCACGAAAAACCAGGCTTTTGAAATTCAGAGAGGGGTGTCCCTTCGATTTTTAAACAAGTGGTCGTGTTGCTAAGAACCTGTTCACTCCCAAAGATGAAAAAAATACTTTAAAAAAGATCTAATGAATTGGTTGTTCAAGACTCTTTGGCTTTTGGTGTTAATGTATCCAACTTGGGCCAATGTCTACTTGCTTGAACTCACCAAGTTGAATCATCAATAGTTGAGGTGGCAAGCCTTAAACAAGAGATTAGAGGACTCAATCACGAGAATAGAGAGTTGTACAAACTTGTAAATAACTACTCGATCAAAATGAAAAGAAAGCTCGACTAGCTGCAAGAATCCGAAAGTCGAATTCAAAGTAACCACCAAAAGTCTGTGGTTCTATTATAAAAGCCCCTGGTGCCTCCTCCTTCTAGAATTTTACCAAGTATTGAGGCTTCACATGATCAATCTCTGTGAAAGCCCCTCATTTTTTTTATTTTTGTAGTTGTAACTCATGTTTATGCACATGTGTGTATATAAACGTTCCATCTCTTTTGGTTTTATACATGCATGAAACTTTTGGTTCAACTTGTTGGATATAGGGAACTATGAAAACTTTTGGTTCCACTAATATGAGCCAATGAGCTTTTAAGCAAAGATATTTCCTAATATCATATGCTTCCACATGAATTCTCGGGCGTCATGAATTTATGAAAGTATTTCTCGCCAAAGATATCAATGGTAACCAAATTGAGTTTTGCTGAGTTCACAATTTTCTTATTCCCAAAAAGGAAGAAAATGAGGTATGACAAAACTTGTGATAATTAATTTCATTCCATATAAACATATGTCCACTCAAATTGTCAAAACTTCAAGTTCTTAACATTATTCATATGTTGAACTTCAAATCAAAACATTATACATATGTACTCGAATTTTATTCTTGATATCCAAATTATTAGAACCTTTAGGTACATATTTTTGAAATTCATGCCCATACTCATGGATTAAAGAACTTATGGTCCTCATTTACATGGATTACAGAACTTATGGCCCTTATCTATTAGTATGTGGATTGAGGCGCTTATGGCCATCTCTTTAATTTAGTTGAGGAAACGATGCTTTCTTAATTGATTAAAAAATTTCAGGTTTTAATTTTAATCAAGGAACTTTGGGTTCGATCTTTTTACATGATGGAACTTCAAGTCCAATCATTTTATATGATAGGAACTTTATGTTCTAATTTGATCAAGGTATTTCAAGTTGTGGTGTATACTCATCATAACAAAATGTAGTACAATAAATAAATTAAAAGAGAGAGCAGTAGTTCATACCAGTATAAATAAAGTGATTTTACATAAGTAAAGATTGTGACAAGGGTTTTAGTTTAGCACCATTCACATAAATATCAAAACTTAGAGATAATGATTGTTATTATAAGAAGGGCAATAGTCCCATGCCATTCGTCGCACCAATCACATTAATAACCAAAATAATAATAACAAAAAAGAAAAAGAAAATATTAACTTACTATACTCCCTTTCTCCTTTCTAACAGTGGTCATGTATCAAGGGTAGTGCTTTAGAATTTTGGGCAGATCAAACCGTTGAATCTGATCCAAATTATGGTATGGTATGGTATGGATAACAGGGTAATACACAACTTCAATGAAGAAAGCATTTGCATCCGAGGTTAGGAATTTAGAGTTTAAAAGCCATTAACATGGCTGTCAGTTTTTCTACGGATTTCGAATCTATGATAGTATTTCTAAGATATGGATTGAATTAACCATTAGATTTTTCTGGGATTTTCAAATGTTATGGGAAAAAGGATAAAGAACAACTTTTATAATTAAAAAATGTATGTTTGAGTAAAGCAAGTTGGAGTTTCAAAGCTCCTAACACGACTGTTGGTTTTTCTACAATTTTCACATTTGTACCTTTATTGCTTCTGCAAATAATGATATACAGTTATGCAACAAGATATATACTTGTTTTATATATATATATATATATATATATATATAAAACAGTCATACAAAGGTATGTGGATAAAATAAAAGGGTTTTTTTATCTGTGAGAGTCCAAATTATAGAGGTGAGAGGTGGGTAGTGCTTCACCGGATTTATGACGTTGTGCTTTTCCATTGATATGAGAGCTAATAATGTGTTGTGAAATTGAGGTATGCATGTGTAAGGGAATAAAGTAAATAAGAAGCAATATTTATGAGGTTCGACAAGTGTACCTATGTCCTTTGAGCAGCAGTAGTACTTTCTTTTATTATCTGAAATAATAAGAGTACAAAATAATTCACACTATTTTTTCTCTTCTCTCTAGTCTTGCTCTCTGGTATTTTCTTCTGCATCTCTCTTCTTTTTTTCATTTCTTTCTATCTCTTCTTTCTTTTCTCTCTTCCTTTCTTATGTATGTTTCTCACCTCTCTTCTTTTCTTTATTCTTCAATATTTTATAGGCAAAAGACAAAAGTCACGACCTAACAAACTTATCATATGGGTTATTTTTAATACATTAATGGGAACCAAAGTCATCAAATGAATAGTAAACTTTTATTATCTTTCAAACTCTTTGTTTATACTGCTTTTTTAGTGAGCATGCACACAACTTTTATAACAAATACCATTTCTTTTTTCTTTTTCGTTTTATAGAAGAAGAGTGGAGAGAGCTATAGAAGGGGAGTGGCCTAAAACGGTATACAGTTCGGTTTGATTTGTTCCGATGCGGATACTGTCCCAGAACCCGAGCTCAATAGAACATCTCATTTTTGGGGTGGTTCCTTCCTAAAACTTGGGCCAGAGGGTTTGTGTCCATTAGGGTCGAAACGGGTTTCATTTAGTTGAAATTTGGTCATAGTTGTGCTTGAAGGATTATGGATATTGCTTGACTTCTTCTTTAAATGTGGAATTTTTTTTTAACAAACAATATTATTTACACTAAAGGGTTAGGGGAGTGGGTTAAGTCTCACATTGGACTAATTATAATAATGTGGTTCAAATTTGCATTTGGTGAGAATCCAACTTAAGATATCTCACTTACAAAGAGAGGGAAATATCACTAGATCGTAGTGCTAAGTGGATAAATGTTGTGGTTAAGTTCCTACCGATAGTCATTGTTTGATATATATGCAAAAATAATTTATCAAATATAAGAAAGAAAAATTACTGCATACAATTCAATTTGTGATTGGCAGAAATTAATGTAGAACTTTACATTTTTAAAGGAAAGAGCCAAGTGTTATCCAAGTATTGTTACTAATCTTTTCTTTTCTTTCACATAACGATATATTTACATTAAAGTTTTGGAAATAAATTGTGTCGATCTCGTCATTTACGAGATTTAAATTTAAGGCCTCTCACTTACAAATGAATAAAAATACAACAAAAACATAATATTAAGTGTTATCCTAGTATAATTACCCAATCTTGACCTCTTGGTTTTCTTACTAACCAACCTTCCCTAAAGATCTTTTGATTCTTCTTTTGTTCCCAAATGTTCGATTGCATAAAGCTGAGATGCTTCTTCTCAATCGGATGCATGCGTTGCTAATTCTCAATCGGATGCAGTCAAAGGTCCCCCCACTCCCACAGCCTTGTGAATTTTTTTCCCCTCGACCCTTACTTGGGGATTATTTTTTTTGGGCAACTACAGCAATGCTCACTTTTGAAATTTGGTTGCATAAATGATCAAATATCGTTATGTCATTATTATGTGGCCATTATATCATCGATATATGATTAATATGTTGTCGTTCATCTCTGCTACCAAATCTCATATCATTCCTGCTAATTGTCTATTATTATTTTTAGATAACATGATACCTGTTCACTTTTTGGCTACCTTAGCACGTGATTTTCTTTATTTTCATGTTTTCACTTTCATTTTTTATTTTTCATCTTTTACCTGATACATGAATAGATGCCTTTTTACATCTATTCTCTCTAACACAGTCATTAGTGTGCATACATGGATTTAATCAAATTGATTTGATCAGTAGTGTGTTCAACCATATCATCTGAACCCAATTTTGAATTCCTCTTCACGTCATTTAGATAAGTATAATATGATTATCGTGTTGTTTGTAAAATAACAACGCACACACAATCACTAGAGAAGTAGATAGAGACATTTGACAAACAACAGACACACACAATCACTAGAGAGACAGAGAGAGATTTGAGGTGTTTCCAAGAAGCAAATGGGCCGGGGATCTCTTTAATGATGCTCTTGGTTGTAACTTGTAAGAGGTGGTGTTCCTCATCTTTTCCAATTTTTCATATGTTTTTGTGGATACCACCTTCACATTGGCACCTTCTGTTGTCTCTCATGTGTGCACATTGTCTCATCATTTCCTATCTCCTTTGATGGGATTCAGCCTAGTCCTTGTCCAGCCAAATTTTTTACAATTATGGCAATAAGATATTATGAATATAAAGATAAAGTAAATGAAATAAAAAAGATTAACTTGTCTTTATATGAATCTTTTTGTCGTCACAAGCTAACTAATGGCTAATCACACACACTGTGAGCCTTTTATATAATGTCACCTGATACAAAGATAAAGTGAACTCACATGACTGAAAGAGATATGGAAGAAGCTAGTTTTTCTTGTTACATATGTAGGGATTATTAGTTATCTTAATGATGGTTTAAATTAATATCAATATATCATGTAGATACTCTGTTAACTAGATTGATTAGTTTATCAATTTTCTGAAAGGTTTAAGCTGTTTGAATGTGAGATAAGCTGATTTTATATGTGCTTTAAGAGAGAATAATGTGTCTTTGATGAATATGTTACTTCTACAGTAATTACCTTAAGAAATGATAAATACGAGCCTTTGAGGTTCGAAAAGTTTAATGATTGTAGTCTTGGGATCATTAATATCTTATGTACCTTCGACATATATACAAAGGACAAGGATTGTTTGCCCATTCACTTTCAGTGCCCTCCTGTTTGTATGATCACGGTTAAGCCACGTCAATATTTTATATTATTATTCATTTTTGTCTTATTATCTCTATAAAAAAAAACAATATAAAATATTGATGTGGCTTAACAATGACCACACAAAACAGGAGGGCACCAGAAGTGGGATGGCAGATAATCCTTGTGCTATGTACAAAGGCTGGTGAATTAGGTCTACCTAAACTATAAGGTCCCCAAAGTTGAAGTGATGTGTCTTGTCATTATACTTTTGCTTGAACTCAAAATTCAGCGGGAAGTAAAAAAGAAATTAAAAGAGAGAACATAGAAGGCTCATTTGGTTCCTAGGTTGGTTTGGATTGAAGTTTATAACTCATAAGATTTAAAATATTTTGAATTAAAAAATGAAGGTGGATATGAATTTTTTTTCCATTTTGTTTATAGAGATTAGAGGGGGATTATAAGTACAAGGTGTTAATTCATCTTAAGTATCATATGCTGTGGGAATCGAAAGGAATAACTTTTTTTTTGTAAGTAATCTGTTTATTCTACTTTTAATTTGAATAAAATTTCTTCACTTGTTCCTTGAACATGCCTCAAACCTTGAGACTCATCCAATCTAGTTTAATTTTAAACACCGAACGAGTCCATAGTGATGGCTAACGCAGATTATGATGTATGTGTTTCATTAGACGATGCAACTAGGCAACCTAAATGAATAATACTAGATTGGAAATTTGCCTTATTAATTTCATTCTAGATTCTCAATGTCTGATAGCTCAATAATGATGGGCAATTTGCCTTATCACTTTCATTCTGGGTAATACTAGATTGGAAATTTGCCTTATTAATAAAAGTTTTCCACTTAGTATTTAATTAATTTGGTGAACATAAACGCAATTGAATAAGATGTGTGAACCTATATTGCAAGGCATTAAACCTCATATATATATATATATATATGGGGTTAGGAATTGTTATTGGCACTCCAAAAATCTCATTCTACACTCCAAACTTTCTATATTTGGGAAGAAAAATACACTTGTAAGTAATGTAAAATGAAAATTTTGGAGTGCTAATAACACTTTCATATGTAATTATTGTGCATAATCAAACTTTAAAGGGAGGATCGATCTCAACCAACAAAGTGGATTAAGGGTCCCTCTCATAAATAATTAGTTGGAAAAGGTTCTGAAGGGACCATCTAGCAAGTCATGAGTACCATCTCCATTATCCTAAAGCATCAACTCATATCTTTATGGTTCTTCTCACCTTTCTACTTTTCTGTGGATAGAGGACGTTCTCCAAATTGTTAATTCTTGGCTTACCATCCAATTAAGCAGTCTTCTTTGTCAGAACTTTTCTGGAAATTTCTTAATTAATAGAGCTTTGGAACCTCATTAAGATTACATAACATCTCTGGGTGAGGTAATGGCAAAAGCTGCATTTGTAAGTACGTAGTAACGAACTGGCGAATCTCACACTTCCATTTTATTCATTTGCAACTTTTTCCACTTTCATTTGCAAACCAACAAAATAAAGTGTCAAAATATAGTGTCAAAAAATATACTCAACTAAAATTGTACAAACGTTGGGGGTAAGTAAATTGAATGCATTTCACAGGAATTTGCATGTATAGACATCAAGGGATCAAACTTATTATTATATGTGGCGCCATACGTGTGGAAGTGAGACACTTAAACATGAAGAACAATAATGGATGTCAGTGTGATGAAAGTTCAAATTTGATATAAATGTTCTCTTGGTCATTGAGCAAGGAATGTGTGCTCATTCACATTTTAATTTGAATCAAGAGTGATGAATAAATAAGTGTGTTTTTAATGATTTCATTTTAACCTTTGATATTAAATTCAAAATTGAGTGACCACGAATTTAGATGACCAAAACAACCAAACTCTTAATTTGATGCAAGTTAGCTAGCAGGCAGAGAAGTGGCGCATTACATACACGGCCGGTGGCCCTTTGCATTCAAGTAAATGGACCCCTGTTCTGTTCTCGCACTTGTCACTTGGAATATGAATTCTGTAAGTTTGAATGATGCAAATATAGTTGGCCACACACTAACTTATTAGGTCAAATACACATGAAGTTGTTTGTCTGAAGACACAAGTATGCTTTTGGGGGTCCTATCATAACATGTGGTCTCTACTTTCAGTTTTATTTCATTTTTGTGTGTGTGGCTTTTTAGTTATTCGTTTTCTTTTTGGTTCAGATGTGGTCTATGTTTTCGTGTGGAGCAAGACATTGTAGCAGAAGTTTTCCTCCACTCTTTTTCCCACCTCACTTTAAACTTGTATTTCATGCCCTAAAAAATCGGGGGGGGGTACTACACATATAGAATCACACTTTAAACTGTTGAATCACAAAGTATGATTAATGCGAAACTTTATACATTGAGATTTTATATAATTAGCACGTTTCTTATAAAAGTAAATGTTTTTAACCACTTGAACTATAAATCTTTTGTAGAAGTGACTTACAATTAAAATAATGATGTGAAACTTTTGTCATCAATATTAAAACTTTTACTAATGTCAGTCGTTTACGAGATGAAAAGTTATAGCTTAACACTTATGTTAAATTGAACTATACTCGATCCGAAATCAGTTGCCAATTAGTGAATATCGTCAAAATTTTATTAAAATTTAGCCAAATTGGTCCAAATTTAATTAACTTAGATGGAAGACTTAATTCGCTAAATTGTTGGATATTTTCAACATCTTTCTCTATATATAATATATACATATATATGAATCGACAAACCCGGAAGGACCACACAGCCACCAGATGGGAGCCAGACACAAAAGATGTACATGCATGGGGTTGGGTATAGGGACCCCTCCAAGGGCAGTTAGGTTAACAGTTAAAGTTATAGAGAAAAAGGTGATAATATATTAATATATATGTTTAAAGTATAAATTATAATTCAGAACCCTAGAATTAGACAGCGCCATACCAGTTGTAAATTACACTGTACACACGTAGCTGGAGGAATTGAGGTGGTGAGTCTGGTGGTGCCTGCAGACGCACCTTTTGGAGCTGTGGTGGAGTCAGTAGAGACAACTTATTGACTACTGTGGTTAAGCTAGCTCACCTCTCACGCCCTAACGGAAGATAACAGAAGAGAGATGAGGCAGCTTTAAAGCAAAGAAAATAGCTAGGGACAGCAACCGCCCCTATCCTCCTCCCATTTACAAGCTTTCACCACCTTTCTCCTCCACGTACCACCAACACCACCTTAAAAACTGTACCAGCAGCATTCCATTCTTCCAACCCGCACCTCTACCTTATTAACCTTCTTTTATCTTTCAATCTACCCTTCCCTCTTATTTGTTAATGATAATCAATACTGATATACAAAGTATATATTTTTATAGATATATTAATATGAACTATTTCTGCCACATTTTATAGCAAAAATTGAGATTAACTACCACATGCAAAAAGTTATTTTGATATCAAATAATCAAACCCCTTCGTTACGAACAAAGGCATCGAAAATTTAGTATTTAAAACTTTTGTAACTTAATTACTTAGTATTACAGTTTAGTTTTACTGCAAAATTAACTTTGAGAGAGGCTGAGGGAAAGAGGACCACGAAGAGACAGAGAAGGGCTCAGGTGTATGAGCATTGTATTTCACCCTCTGTCCCTGTATCTTTATTCATACTAATCATGACAAACTTTCTTACCTTACAAGTAACACAAAGCCTATGAGAATTTTATCTTCAAATCTTAATGAGATTCTACTTTAAGTTTACACAATAACATTCATAATAAACATGCTAATTACAACACTTCCCACTTAAGTGTGTACAACTTAAGAAGTAGTCGCATCAAGTCTTCATTATTAGGATGGTGGTTATTGTCGTGAGTTCTCAGCAGGTACAATAGTTGCTAACACAAATCTCATAGTAGGGGTACATATCAAAAGAAAATATCACAAAACCTAGCTACAGTAGTCGAGTAGTCTGAGGGAAAAAGTGAGTTAATGCAAGATGTCGATGTTTCACATCTTCAAGATGATAATCCGTACACAAGAGTATAACCAGCCCAGAGTAAGTGCCTCGTCAAAACCTCGTTAGGTTAGCAAAATCCCAATAGGAAAAATTGCTCCTAATTGTAGGAAAAAACTACATTAAGGTCATGAGAGTATCTTCAGGATACTCCCTCTTAGTTCGACAAAACTCTTCTAGAGAACTACTAGTCATGCAAATCTGAAAGTTAACGCAATCCAATTCCTTGAACAAACTTCTGAAAGGTAGACTTCGGCAATGACTTCTTGAAGAGGTAGGCAAGATTGTCTTGTGCTCGGATTTTCTTGACTTTAATTCAATCGTCTGATGCTCTTGTTGCTGATGTGAAGAAAAAATTCAGGGCAATATGCTTGGTTTCTCACCATTGATGTACCCATTCTTAATTTAACTAGTTGATACATGTAGTGTTGTCTTAATGAATTGTTTTTGGAACATCCACGATGGAAGAATAACCACATAAAGTTCTAATGTGATCAATCACACCCCTCAACTAGAAACATTCTTGCGATGCTTCGTGTAGGGCTTGAATCTTAGCATGATTTGATGACGTAGCAACAAACTCTTATTTGGTTGATCTCCAAGATATTGCAGTATCTCCAACGGTAAAGACATAACATGTTTGAGAAAATAAATAACCAACGTCAGCAAAACCAACAAGGCCAACATCAAATGGAAGATCAGGGGATTAGATCCACTCGGCAATGTGTAAGGATAGAATAAAAACAGTTCTAAATAAGCCCTAACACACTAAAACTCTAACATGAACAGTCATGTAGTATGTAATTAGTGATTCAAGTGAGAGGTTAACGTTAATTTTACTTATTTTTATCAACGTGGACGGGAATTTTTACTTGGGACTCTTTTAATATGAAGATTTTTTTTATTTTTTTTTATTTATTTTTTAATTGGATGATAGCTAGAATTTGTGATGGTGTGGATATTTATTTATTTATTTATTTATTTTCAATCAGGTTGAAATTCCCAACAAAGTTTTATGTAGACCCAAATAAAAACACCTTATTTTTCTATTGTACCTGTTCATCGACTACTGTCACATCCTGGCCCGGAGCGGATCACTTCCTGGGCCCACTCCACCACCGTAGCACGATATTGTCCGCTTTGGGTCCCGACCACGCCCTCACGGTTTTGTTTTTGGGAACTTACGAGCAACTTCCCAGTGGGTCACCCATCATGGGATTGCTCAAGCCCCCTTCTCGCTTAACTTCGGAGTTCCTATGGAAACC
The DNA here is from genome assembly GCF_041283825.1 of Pyrus communis. Taxonomy (NCBI): domain Eukaryota; kingdom Viridiplantae; phylum Streptophyta; class Magnoliopsida; order Rosales; family Rosaceae; genus Pyrus; species Pyrus communis. Next base: position 12,352,365 of record NC_142578.1, on the reverse strand, counting down.
GAAGCCAGTGAGCTCCCAAAAGGCGTCGTGCTAGGTAGAGATGGGAATATACATATAAGGATCACTCCCCTGAGCGATGTGGGATGTCACAACTACCTAAATGAATATCATACTTTCCTTTAAACAAAAGATCTATAATGCATAAATCATTCAAATAAGAAATCAATTTATCTATCGCACAAACTGAGCTCAGTTTAATTAAAGTTATTACTGGAAACAAGTACGATATTTGACAAATATACACATTATTTGATAAACAGATTTAGCGACTTTAGCATTATTGAATTTCTTGCAGTATAAAAGGTGAGAATTTTAGATATGTACTCGTATAAGTCAGCAGGTATTGGTAGCATTAACATTCAGAAAATTAAGTGGTATCCATAATTGAAACCTTTATGAAACGATGTATAATAATTTGTATCTGGTTAAATTCAGTGGTAGCATTAACCACCCTCACCCACTTAGAATGACAATATTTTACACATCTAAATTTTGAAAAAGCCGCTACTTAGTACTATGATTTATTGGTATTTCTCTTCGTTTGTAAGCGAGGGGTCTTAAGTTCTAGTTTTGCAAAAGGCGAAGTTGAACCCCATTATTATAGCTGAACCAGTGTGAGACTTAGCTCACTTCCCCATCCCCTTTAATATAAATATTATCGTTTGTTCAAAAATTTTTAAAAAACCAACCATATCCCTTACAGCACAATCTTCACATTCTCTTGTGGTAAAATAACAATCCCAAGAAACCCAGATGCTACAAATTCATGTATTTGTCATCTGCTATAAATGCAGCAGCAAAACTAAGGGACTGAAAAAGAATTTAATGTCTTTCAGCGGTTTCTGAAGTGCATGTTTTAGAAATGAAGCACACTGGTTACACTACTACGTTTTACTATTTGCGCGACAAATCAAAGTTGGTCGTGCGAAGTGTATTTCCATCGCACAAACTTCCGTCGTGTAAAGATTGTGAAGAAAGACTTTGCGCGACAAAAAACATCATTGGTCGCAAAAACATTGTGCAACGGTTTACTGTTCGTCGCACAAAATTTTTAGAAACGAATGTTTTCTTCGCATAAAATACCAGGATACATACGTGGGATGACTATTATTCGTCCCTCTAAACTTTGCGCAACGAAAATTTATTATTGTGTGACAAAACCTAGAGTGTCGCTTGAGTTTTTCAAGACGAAGGTTTTCGTCGCCCAAAAATAAAATTTTTTTTTTTAAAATTTAATTTTACGCTATGTTTTTTTAATTTTGTAATAAAAATAAATTGCAATTTTTTTAGTAATAAAATTAAATTGCAATTAAAAAATGTAATGAAGAGAAAATTAATATATTAAAATTAATATAAATGTATGTACTATGTACAAGAAAAATGTTTAAAAAGCAAGGAAGTAAAAAACTAAGAAAATAATGCGGCGTAATCTACGTGGTCGTCTTGCGGAGGCGGCTAAAAGGTCTTAAGGTTGTCAACAGGCTTAGACGTCGAAGGGGCAGAGGTGTGGCTATGCTTGGGTTGGGAAGGCTCGGAGGTTAATGGGGGACGAAGATTTAAGAGACGAATGTCGAACTGACTAAGGGCCTGTACAATCAATGAGATCTGGCTCCTATACGAGATGAGCTCAGTCCTAAGGTCGGCCACCTTTGTTGTCAAAGCTGTCACCTGACTCTTTGATTGCGATGATGAAAGGGCTCTAGGTTCCTGCCGTCGGGCATTCCCCATCCCCATGCAATATGTCCCAGGCTTTTGCCCGAGAGTCTAATCCAAGGTTTATGTAAAGATCTGAAACCCCATGTCCTCTGGGGGATCCATAGACTCGAGCGAAGTCTTGGGAGGAAGCTAGGAGGCGGATTCCTAAAGAACCAATTGCCTTTTCTCCATCATCATCGCCTGTGTAATATAACATCAAATATTAATTATCACATTCATATATAATCATGAAACGTGAATGCGTAAGATAATAATTAAAATTGAAGAATACTTACATGAAGGGACTCGGCCAACTTATCCCTGGGTCGAACATAAACGTTGCTAAAGACATCGATCTCCGATTTTTTGAACCCCCCCTGAATAGAACAAGAGAAGAAAAATGTTAGTACGAAAAAAAAATATTAATGACATATTAAAAATTGAATATGAAAAACTTTAATATTACCTGCCGCAGCGCCTCCATCCTATATGAGAAGGGCCTCAAACCGGAATGGTGGAGAAGAGATTCTTGTCTCTATTGCTCTTGTTAGCTTTTGCCTTCTTCTGTTATACAAAAAATAAATGTATTAGTTCAAATTTAATTGAAATATAAAAAAAAATCAATAAACATTAGTAAGAAACGTATAATAATTTTAAATTTAATATTAAAAAAATACCACATAGTCGGGCTCCTAAAAATGACTACAGAGCTACACCCAATTATCCCCCTGACCCTCAAACTCCTTCGGGCAACCCTCCTCAAGAGCGACTTGCGGATCATCAAATGTCTCAAAATATTGGTGCAGGTCGCTCTTCCACTACTTGTACCATTAAGAGAAAAGCCTGTAGACGTACACCAACATATCGTCACATGTCCTTGAAATTGTAGTTCATCTACAATGTAACAAATTAATTACATACATTAAGTAATATAAATATATAAAATTTGAAGGAAAAACAATTAAAAGGTAGGATACTTACCAACAATTGTGCGCGCACCTTTGTCCTCACCTCGTCTAGCATCACCTTCCAAGATTTCCACTGCATAGGGCAATAGGCCTGAATGACGTGACCAATGTCGCGGGCTAATGCGCTATGCTGCTCTGCTGTTAGTGCAGCCCAATGCCGCTCATCGTATCCCATAATGATACGTCCGTTGGTCACTTGGGTGATCTTCGCTGTCTTCAACTGGCGACAAGGTCCCCGGGTGTTTTTCTTGGCTGCAAAGAAATATAAAATTAACGTTAACCCAAAACTAATAACAAATCCTACTAAAATTTCGGCATAACCTCCCTATAATTAAAACATTTCCCAAAAAATTGAAAAAAAACATAAACAATATATGTATCCAACATAATGATCACAGCTGTTTAGTAATAGGTTCAGAATGATGACAACAATAAACAAGATATATAATAACTATTTAATCCTTAAATGACATAACTTAACAAACTGAACCTAAAATAACAAAACTAAGTTAACCAAATTTTTATCATATTTCATATTTGGTATTCCTTATAAGGTTTGTACTTTTCCCAACATTGTATGCACTATTACAAAATGTAAATACAATCCAACTCCACAATTTGCATAAGTAAACAACAATGACTTTCAGTTCAAGGAAGCATATGCATTTGAAAAGCACAATGATAAGTCCGCTTTACATATTTTCTTTCTACTTACCTAAATAACTAAAGATCGAACTTAGAGCAACTGGAGCTCAAATTTTTGAACAAAATTAAACTAGTAAAACTCAGAATTAAGTAGAAAAATTCAACAATATTTTTTTAGAGATAGGTTCTCTACAAAGAAATAATGACCACCTTGCTAGCATCATTAGGCAATCCAATATCACGTACAACAGTCTATATGGAGAAATCACCAAGGCACTATAGGAAAAAAACAGTTATTGGGCATTGGGCGTTATTAAACTTTACCTTGTTGTGACCCCGAGGCATTAGTAGTGGATGCCGATGATGTGTACGGGCGTGCGGGGGCGGTGGTGACCACGCCTGGCACTAATAGGTAGTGTCACTGATGAGGCTGATGACGCAGGTTCCTAGGAGACCCCGGAACCAACTGATAAGTGGTCCATTTGTGCAGGAGCAGTGGCAGCTGACATATGAACCGAGGGAGGCGAACGGGGTGCAGTCGTCACTGCCTTACGACTTCTAATAAGGTTTGACATCTGCATAATTAGAAAGAAAAAAAATCAGTAAGTATACATGAATCCCATCACATGCCAAATTATGTGGCATATCACTCACACCAACCCACTCATAACTAAATCAAGCATTTGAACCATATATATGCCTGTTGACCCTAAAAACTACCAAGCCTACGTGGCGCGTAGGCCGAGTAACTAATGAGCTAACTACATCCTTCAGTTGATGTGAGGCATACCAACTCGTCGGCCGAGCTTGGTCGAGGAGTACAATTTGTTGACGTTGCGTTGACCACGTTGCTAACTTCTTGATCTTGCTATTGTGGCCGAGGAAGGAACAAGTCTCGATCTTCAGGTTCTCGAGCCTGAAGACAAGGCTACTAGTTCTGCGAAGTTCACAAATCGTTAGTGCTGGATTCGTTCACCGTGATTATATTCGTAAGAGTATAAACACCTCGAATCGACACCAGACTATATGGACACAAGTACTCAAAGAAGATGTATGTCTTGATGGTAAATGTTGTTCGGTCGTCAGAATGCTGAACTTTGAAACTCACTTCTGAGTATCCAATCATAAAATCACTCGGCGTTCAATGTACCGAATGTCGTAACTTGTAATACCTTACTTCGCTGAGAAGGCTAATAAGATGACTTCTGCCAATAAGGATTCAGAAACCCTTCTCGACCGAGACTTGGATAGGTAACCAGTCGGCCTCGATGTAGTGTTGTTTATCTAAACTAAAGGTGCTCATTGGTCGATTGATTCTACGGCAACAGTGCTGTTTATCCAAACTGAAGATGTGTCGGCGGAAAAAGAAAATAAAAAATCTCAAGATGTTTAAGAGGTTTGCGTAGGGCAGTTGTGTGTTGAATTTGAGAGGGGTTTGAATGATACACTCTGCTCTCTATTTATAGCAACAAATCCTCCTTAACATCGAGTTGAAACCATATTCGGACTAGGAGTTCTTATTTTGCTCTAACCATAACTCCACCAATCCTACTCCTATTAGGACTTTGAACTCACCCTCCTTTTCAGGCCGTATTCATTTTTGGCCAAGAATCCTTATTGTATTAGGACCCCTTATCGTACTAGGACTTCGACCCATCCGCTCTTATCCAAATCACTCATTCTTGCAATAGGACTCGATCGGCTTAGGACCACCAAACAGCCCATAGTACATTTGAAAAAGCTTTGGGCTGAACACAAACCTACGCTCGACCCAATAATATTATTTTGGGCCCAAACATTGCCCCTTCGCTTTTGAGGCCTTCAGCTTAGAATTCCTTAGCCGATGTTCGACCTTGAAGAAGTAAAATTAAACCCTACAAGATAACTACAGGATAATGAAAAGCCTATAAGATAACTACAAGATAACTACACGATCGCACGATCCAAATTCCCCTGCACATCTTGCTGCGTGTCAGTCCTTTGGTTAACCTAGTAGCCCTTAATCATGACCCTCGAAAACATGCGCCAGTCGAAATGTGTCTTCTGTATTAATGCATTAAATCCACCGCAACACGCAATCATACGTCCTTAAATCACAAAAACCTCGATCCTATCCGCTAGATTCCCTAGATATCCATAATGATTAGTGATTTCCCATTCGATTTTGCCCTAAAGTTTGAAAATCAAATGCTTGACCTTTCTCTCGAAATGCCTATAAATACTTGAATCATTTCCATTTGCATTTTACACCTTCAGAAACCTTGAAAATGCTCTCGCCATTTTTGCCTTCAAAATCCCAGAAAATCTCAGGCTCTTAAACCAGCAATTCTTCATTCAAACCCAAACAATTCCAATCTTCATCAATGGCTTCCTTCATCTCACAGCTCTCTGACGAGAGCAACAAATGCAAAGGCTTCATCGACCAGAGCACCATCAAAACTCTACGCTTCGAGAGTGATCTGAGCACCACTCATTAAATCCTGGGGCCACTCTTCAAGGATGCAGTACCATTGCCTATCACCACGCTCTTCAAGGCTCATTGCCTGACACCTTTGTTACAAGGATTTGATTAGTCAAAATAAGACCTAACAAAGCCCCAAGGAGTCTGGCCTACGACCAACGCCAACTGGGCATCTTGGGTCGTTCGGATAAAAACTTTTTCGGCCAAAAATGGAAAGCTCTTGGTATCTATGATGCCATTAGACTCTCGACCATGAAGCTAGCCATGGACAAAGAACTTCTTATGGCAACACTAAGCCTCTGGTGCTCGGTCACCAACACCATGATCCTTCCCTTTGGCCCTCTCGACCCCACCATCCTTAACATGTCAGCTATTCTTAGGACTTTTCCTTCTGGCATCCTAATAGATGCCACATTTTTTAGGTGCCCGTAGAATCTCGACCTCAAGGCGCTTTTCGATAAACGACCCATCAAGACGCTAATTCAAGATGGTCCAGAGTTTTCGAAAGAAGAAGTTCAGAAGTTACACAAGAACTTCTTTAACTACAACACCCTCATCCTCCATTTCGCTGGCCAATGGGAGGTGTGTCTACGGAAGGGGGAACACGAAGCCTTCCTATTTTACTGGTACAACAAGTTTATCTGTTATACCAAGTTAAACAAATGCCTGGTCGAAAATATGCCGGTGGCTGAAGCCCTGGCTAGTGGTCACACCCTAACACTTAGCTCAGCCATTCTCGCTAATCTCCTTCGCTGCCTGGCCGAAGCGACCATTAACAAAATCGACCCAAACCAGAACGGTTCTCTCTAGGTCTTCCAACTCTGGCTACAAGTCTATTTTGCCACACTTCAGCCAGAGATTGTGACATCCCACATCGCCCAGGGGGTGATCCTTGAATGTATATTCCCATCCCTACCTAGCACGAGACCTTTTAGGAGCTCACTGGCTTCGGTTTCCATGGGAACTCCGAAGTTAAGCGAGTAGTGCACGAGAGCAATCCCAGGATGGGTGACCCATCGGGAAGTTCTCGTGTGAGTTCCCAGAAACAAAATCGTGAGGGCGTGGTCGGGGCCCAAAGCGGACAATATCGTGCTACGGTGGTGGAGCGGGCTCGGGATGTGGTGGGGGCCCGGGCCGGGATGTGACAGAGATCCCCAATTTCCAATCCACTAAATCACTAGGCCTTTAGTTAGCATCTCGACCGCCGCCTCCTCACCGAGCCGAAAAAGTCTTCAAATATTTCTTTAGTCTAGATGTGCTTTCTGATGACGAATTTTTAATCTGTCGTCACCAAGAGTACCTCTTTTCCATCAGGCTTCCAACATCGGCATAGAGTGAAAGTGAAGATGTCGATCTTCGTCAAAGCTAAGGGTCGTTCATGTTAACACGTGACATTCCCCTCGGTTGTGACTCTCGCCGAACGAGCTGGGAGGTCTACCATCCCCACTTTACTGCCCGATAGCTCAACTACCTTCAAGGTTATCCAGTGCCTCTACTTACTTCCCGCTTCCTCTTAAGCTAAGGATGCCTTTCTGGTTCTTCAGAGAGGGAGTGCAGAGATACCAAGAAAGAGTTTCAAGAACGATGTAACACATTTCACCTCCGACCAATTGTTCCTGAATCTCTCGGCACTGACACCTTCTGCGTCTGGTGGGAAGAGTATACTCAAGACATTTTTGGGGCTTCGGTCGAAGACGTCATTAACAAAATTTTTGGCGATAGACCCGAAAAAACTTCTGCCCCTCAATCAAAGAGACGACCCTAAGTATACGACTATCTCTACCTTTATTTCCCCTTTTTTATTATCACTAAACTTCACTAATTTGATCTCGTTTTATCAGATGATCGAGTGTTGAAAAAAATAGACGTGATCGCCGCGACTGTGGCCAGGAAAAAAATCAGTCCCCTCCAAGAAAACATAAGCTTCCACGTGAGCCCCATAAAGCAAACGACCTCGCCAGGGAGCCGAAACGGCAGATGAAGACCCTCGCCCCACAAAACACATTAAAAAGTTGGCGAAGAAAGGAGAATAAGAGATTCACGTTATCTTTAGCCAAACTATGGGAGCAACCGCTCCCAGTGTCTCTACTCCCGCTTTTGTCACTTAAGCCTCGATGGAGAAACTACCGACACCAACTAGCCAAGCGGCCCAAATTCAACCGGTCCCTAGAGTCGTGGCTGAACTAGCTGCTGTTCTGCTGGTCGAAGAACCTGTGGCTTCGGGGCCGACTAATGCGCCTATCTTGGAAAAGGTGGCCCCATCCGTCGGGACAAATCTCCCCAAAAAACAATCAACGATCATCTTGGAAAAGGTATGATTATGTTGTTCGTAACTTCCTTCATCCTATCAAATTCACAAGTATTAACAGCTTTTTATTTCAAGATGATGAAAACGACAAAATTTCATTGGCGAGTCGTCATCGACTAACCAAAACCCCTACCACTAATCCCCCTATTGTGGTTGAGGCAACCGACCAAGTCGACCCTCCTGTAACAGACCGTGGGAAGAAGCCTCTCATCGAGCCTGAAGCGACGGCAGAGACGTCGATCCATCCGCAGGATCAAAACCTTGGCGTTCATTTTCAAGAAGTAATTTGGGGTTTTCTAAGGCTCAATCCCTTTCCCTTGTTAGTTTTACTGTAACAAATCTGAAATGAGAAAATATTAAATGTTAGGTGCCTGACTATTCATTTCACCGACAGTTCTATGCGCCGAAAGGTGTTATCTATATTTCCTGGCCACCTCAGTGGTCGTCGAACGTGGATAACCTCTATTGGCCATGTGAATTGATGAGCAATCTTAAACACTGGGCTTGGCCATTGAGCTCTTTGGGTTCGAGTAATGAACCAGGGGATATGGCTGAAGTTTCTTCTTGGCAGGTTTAAAACAAATTCCCTCTAGTATGCTCCTTATAATTTTTCCTTCTGCTTAAAATCTTTTCATGTGCAACCTTCATGGGAGGTCGAGCTTGACGCTCTACTCTTGAGCACTTCTGGAGCAGTTGGTTCTTCTACCGCGTCGGTTGAGCCTTTGGAGACCATGGCCGAATCCTGTGTTTTTGCCAAACTGCAAGAAATCCTATCCCTCTCTGCCTCTCAGGTCCTCCAATGTAAAGGCCTCGACTTCGTAGGAGAGTGCCTGAACAACCTTGTAGACGGTGGCTTCTTAAGCGCTGAAAATGTTATCTATTTGTCTGATTTTCTAGAGCTGACCCGGCAACATTTTATCATTTTTGAACAAGCTCTCTGGGCCAAGGATGACCTAAAGGCGGCAAATATTGCTCATGAGGCTAGTCGGTCGGAGGTTGAGGCTATAAAAGCAAAGAAGGTACAGTTAACCGACTTTGATCGCCAAATTTCTGAGCTTCAACATCAAATTGCCGAGCTTCAACAACAAAGGTTGGTTGTTGCTTCAAAACTTGAGAAGGATTTCGAGATGAATAAGGCTCGACTGACGGATTTGGCAACTGGCATAAAGCAGATCCAGCAGCTTCAACTTAACAAGAAGACGAGGCAGGCCGAAATCATACTGAGCAAAGTAAGGTGGCTGGAGTTGAGTTGAAAGCCACTCTTGAAACCTTTCTTCCTTCGACCCCTTAGAATTTTAGGAACCTTTTATAAATGTACTTGTACGTCCTTTTATAAATTTAATGAAATGATCTTTATTCTCACATCTCCCAAATGACTGGGTAGTATTTCTTTACAAATTTCTCGTTGATTGGCAACTTGTGAACTAATCCAGTCCGATCCTTGAGGTGGTATGCCCTCTTGCCAAGAATTTTGTGAATGACGAACAATCCTTCCCAATTCGGTAACCATTTTTCGAACCTAGGGTCTGTAATTCCAACTGGTAGCACGGTTTGCCATACCAACTCTCCTTCGCCTAACATTTTTTGTCTGACACGCTGATTATAAGCTCGTTCCGCAATCTTTTTCTATGCCATTAATAAGTTATAAGCGTCAAGCTGAATTTCTTCTAAGTCTTCCAACTCTTGTCTCATAGCGTCATGTCTATAGGTTAACGCGTATGGAGTCATTCTAGTGGCTGATCTGGGTGAAGTTTGATAGGCCCATAAGGCTTCATTTAGCTTCAAATGCCCTCTTACCATTTTTTCAAGAATGTTGATCAAAACCTTATTACTTGTTTCGACCTGCCCATTCGCCTGTGGATAATACAGCGTAAATTGCTCGAGTCGAATATTTAGATTTGCTGTGTACTCCTTAAACCTGTTGGCTGTAAAGATTGTGCCATTGTCAGTTATGATCGTTTCTGGTACGCCGAATCTGTCGACTGTAAAGATTTTGCTTCGACCCACTTAGTGAAGTAATTGGTTGCCATTAATATCCACGCGTGTTTTGCTACTCTAGAAGACTGTGTGATTTTGCTGATTACGTCCATTGCCTATCCTTTGAACGGCCATGGTTTGGTAACTGAGTGAAGTAATTCAGCCGGGACTCTCTGTATAGGTTCATGAATCTGACACTGTATGCATCCTCGTCCGTATTCAATGTAATCCTTTAATATACTCGGCAAGAAGTAGCCGTGTTGACGAAGTAACCAACGTATTTTACATCCAGATTGGTGAGCCTCACAAATCCCTTCGTGTACTTCAGCGATTGCTCGGGAAGCCTCTTGTGGGCCTAGGCACAATAACAATAAACCATCCTCACCCTTTCGATATAACTCATTCTGGTATGACAAGTAGTTTGTGGCATGGACTCTTGTCCTCCGGTCGTGTTTGTCGCTAGGGTTATCGAGGTATCGTATAATCGCCCTTCTTCAATCGTCTGGTAGCATCTCGACATCACGTACTTCTACGGGATCTCCTCACTCTAGCAATGATGGTAAAGACATCACTTGTGTACGTATCACGTGATTACGCTAGAAAACTTGCTTATTAACCAAGGCTGGGTAAGATCATCGTTCTATAGGTGTTGCCCGTCCTAGCTCGCCCCTCGGGAGTTGTGCTCGGAAGGCTATTTGAGCAAGTTCGTCAGCGTCAGTATTTTAAACACGCAAAATGTGCTCAAATGTAATTCCTTTAAACGACTCGGCCAAATAGGTGGCAACCATGTGATAGGGTGCCAGAGTACAACTCATACAACAAAAAATGTTGTTTGGTTGGTTAATCACCAGTTCGGAATCACCAAGGACGAGGACACGGGCTGTTCTTAAGTCGTGAAGGACGTGAAGGCCGATGATAAAAGCTTCATATTCGACCTGATTATTCGTACAAATGAAGTCTAATTTGAGAAAGAAATACCAACGGTAGTGGTTGTGAGATTGAATGACGATGCCAACACCAGCCGAGGCTGAGGTACTAGAACCATCAAAGTGCATCGTACAGTAGTTGTCTCGTGTTTCAACTAATCCAATGTCGACTCCGTTGCCCTCGAAACCATAAGGAGATGGGTGTTGGGCCAAAAAATCGGCTAGTGCTTGACCTTTGACGGCTTGAGGCACGTATTGCAAACTGAACTCTGATAATGCCATTGTCCATTTCCCAATTCGGCCTTTGACTATAAGCCGAGTAAGCATATAACGAATAATATATATCTGGGCAATGACCTGTGTAACTGATGGGAGCATGTAATGTCGAAGTTTTGACGCGGCAAAAAACAAAGCCAAACAAAGTTTCTTTACGGGTGAATAATTGATCTCAGGTGAATTCAGATTCCGATGGACTCATCAGCCGCCGAAATGTACAGTTTAAGAGGCCTACCGCGTTGAGGCGGTACGAGTACTGATGGCGTTGTAAGGGAGACCTTGAGTTGCATGAAAGCCACCTAATGTTCTTCTCGCCACTCAAATCTATCTGAGTCCTTAAGTTTTAAGAGTGTAGAGAACACTTCATTTTACCCGCCAAATTAGCTATGAAACGGCAGAGAAAATTTATCTTCCCGAGTAACGATTGGAGTTGCTTCTTGGTCGTCGGGGGTGGGGCATTAATGATTACGTGAACTTTATTTTTGTCTAATTCGACGCCACGATGGTGCACAAGAAAACCCCAAGATGTTACCGGCCGATACAACGAGGGTGCACTTGGTTGGGTTCATTTTGAGATTATGTTGGCGCATATGAAGGAAAGCTTGCTGAAGATCATCTAGATGCGTTCGGCAACTTTTCGATTTCACTACCACATCATCAATATATACTTCTATGACCGTACCGATCAAATCATAGAATATGGTATTCATAGCTCGTTGGTATGTAGCACTGGCGTTCTTGAGGCCGAATGGCATGATGACCCATTCGTATGTACGAAGTGCCCCCGGGCAACGAAAAACGATTTTGTGAACATCAGCTTCAGCTATAAAGATCTGATTGTAGTCAACATAGCCGTCCATGAAAGACAACATTTCATGATTGGCTGCAGCATCAATTAACAAATCTGAGATCGGCATTGGATATTCATCCTTAGGAGTGGCCAGATTCAAATTTCAGAAATAGATACAGATGCATAAGGCACCATTTTTCTTTAGCACCAGGACAATATTGGCTAGCCACTCAATGTATCGAGCAGTCCGAATAAACCCAGCTTTTAAAAGTCAAACTAGTTTGTCTTTTATGCCGAGCTGTACTTCACTTGAGAATCAGCGAGGGGGCTGTCCGAAAGGCTTACAACCAGCTTTTATGCGTAATTCGTGTTCAACGAAATTTCGATTGAGGCCCAGCATTTCATGATAACTCCAAGCAAAACAATCTATAAACTCGTTCAGCAATTTACAAAGTTCAATCTTCATGAAGTTAGGTAAGAACACACTAATAAATAGCGGCCAAGGGTCATCGGCTGTTCCAACATTTATTTCTTCTAATGGATCCTTGACTTGGGGTCGACTATCTTTGAGTTCGGCCGGCGCAGCCTGAACTTTGTCTAACGATAATACTGGGCCGTTATCAAACTCGGCCAAAAATTTGATTAAGTGTACGGCCGAGTGTGGATGCTTGGAAATAGCATACCAATAAGCCAGCAAATGTTCCATGGTGGATGAAACCACGGCCCGACGCTTTTCTTGTTTGGCGTCAGTCATCGGTGTTGGTAATTAAGTCTGCCAAGCTGAGTCTCATCGAATCTTGGTGTACAGTCTCGGTGCCTACCTTGATGGTTTTCTGGACTGAGATCCGAATCTGCCGTCCATCCTTGTTAAAACCCTACAGGGTAATATAGTCGACGTGAACGTCATAATAACGGACCTGGATCATGTTGGTTTCAAACGACTGATTATCTGCTGGGTGGACCACAACTGATTTACCTTTCCAAAAGATGAGAACTTGGTAGAGCGACGAATGAATGCAACTCCTTTGATGGATCTAGTCATGGCCAAGCAATGAATTATATTCAGTCTTTGAGTCAATTATAAAGAATGCAGTCATGTGGTTGTGACCTGCAACCCTTACTTCTAACAGGAGTACCCATTTGGTTAGGGACTTGTTGCGAACGAAGCTGCTCATTGTTATTCCGGAAGGTATGAGTTCGTTATTGGAGCGGCGTAATGCATTCATGATGGATATAGGCATGATGTTGATTGTGGCTCCACAATCGACAAACACCTTAGAAATTGGGTATCCTTCAATATGAGCAGTAATGTACAATAGCATTAGATGTTGGAGATTAACAAAAGAGGAGAAGGGAAACAATTCGGCCAGGGTTACTTTAAGTCTGTCGTCCTTACTCGTTTATCCATCTTCTTCGATGGCGATGAAATTGACTTATGTTGTTTCCTCGACAACCACGTCCTCATCCAAGCAATTTGGCTGGTGTGTGGTTAGCTGAAATTCAGCGGGTAAAACATGGACCATGCTGATTTCCATGTTTTCAAGGACTGATGGACCCATCGGGTCCTAGTCGTCTTCCTCTGGGTGATCGATGGTAGTATCATGCTTTTGAACATTCTTGTCATGGTCATCTTTTGCCTCATCGGATGCTTGCTCTTATGGAATAGTACCTGGGCCTGGTTCGTTATGGTTGTTGTCTTCGAGCATGCTCGATGCTAAGGTTTGATTTTGTCCCTGCAAAGTTTTACGGGCTCGTTCTTCATAGTCAATTCAGGCGTTCCTTATGTCTAGATATGCATCTAGACGCGCCACATGGTCTTTCTTATTGACTGTAGGGCCGAAGAAGGATATAATTCAAAAAACTTTGAAATGATTTCGCAAATGCTGGAGATTTTCAAGGGAGAAAGAAAGCTCGACGATGTCTATGTCTGTGTATGAGTCGACCTTGAAGCTGAGGACTCGAGCCTTATGTATATGCTGAAACCTAGCTTTTATTGTTGGATCAGTGGTTTTCTGGATAATCTGTTTAGCATCGAGACAAGTTAATGCCAGGTCGAGGGTTTCTTGACATGCCTTGGGCAGGCCATATAAGTCATTGGTGTATTGTTTCTTATGAAATTCTCGCATGTACTCTAAAGATTCATCGAGGAATAGAGGATGTAGATTCCACTAAACTTTTATTAATGGCTCTTGCGGGGGTAATGGGGGAAGCTTGTTTTCAACTTCTTGTCTGAAATGGTCGAGACGAGCGTTCATCTCCCCAGGCTAAAGAAGGAGTTTGATGCACTTTTTGGACTCTTCAATGGTGGTTTCAAAGTCGCGATCAACTGTCTTTTTCTCTTGAAATAATTCGGCCATAATGGTTGGGGTTGGTCGGTCATTGCCGCTTCCTGCTGCCTCTTTTTGCTGCCATCTAGTAGTCAAATTAGCTTATGCTTCCATTGTGTACATGCCAGTAGGAGAATTGTAACTATACCAACGTTGGTCGCGTGGCTTAGGTGGCTTAAAGGTTTTTTAACTCACCGATGAACTCGAATTACTGGAGTTACACGAGTAATAGTCCTCATTATAAAATGATGCGTTAAAGTCATGACGCCGTCTGGCTGAGGTTGGACCATTTATTCGTACCTGAGGGCTAAGTCTCTCGAACACCTTCTAGTATTGGTCGGTACCGAGTTCCTTAGGAGGTGTTACTGCAGCCATAGACGGTTGCCATGAAGTTGGAGCCTGAGGTGTTTTCTCTTTAGGTTCGGTCAGGACGACGCATGTTTTACAACGGCCGCACAAAACCATTAGTCCATCAGCTTCTTCGGTAATGGAGCTTGACATAGATTCGACTATGGCCGGTCTCGAAAACTCCATGGGTGGTTCATTTGAAAATAAATCAATTTTAAGTCACGGCTGAGAGTTGTGCTTACCGACATGTTATACTAGGATGAATGATGCGGGAATTTAAACGCACACAAATTAAACCCTCTTTTTGACAATTGTAGTATAGATATAAGTAGGGATCATTCTGGACCGGGGATTAGGAGGGATTGTTAATCACTTGAATTTGACTAAAAAACGTAAAAACACAATATAAAACAGTATACTAGACTCAAAGAATGCAAAACTAAACTTTAAAACACTCAAACAAACTAAAAGACTCAAACATCACCCAAAACACTCAAAACTGCCTTAAAAACACTTTCTGGGCAGTTTTGAGCACTTTGGTGAATTTGGACGAATTTGTGTAACAAAATGAATCAAAACACTTATAAACACAAACTAAATTGATTTCTAACTAAATTGGACATTAAAGTAAAGGGGGATTTAGGTTTTGACGAAATTAAACTAAATGAACAGATTGTAATTAAAATAGATTGTAAATATGAAATTGATGAAATGGAATGAATGGATGCTAGCCAAGGGGTTCATCTCCACACATGTTACACTTGCATAATAAAATGATTTCCAATTGCCTTTCAATAAACCATTAATTCTCAATGCTCCAAGTTAATTAGATCCGCTTAAATTAACTTTCAGATTTCCCTAGATTCATTGGATTGAATGGAATACGCATTACAACCAAATTATTCCTAATCAAAGTCCCTAACTATGGAATACGCATGATAGAGACATTCAACAAGGATCATTAAGTTCAACGGAAATCATAAACATCGACGAGGCATTCATAACTATGGAATACGCATGAAACTTATGCCAAGAATTCGTTTAACGCAATTGTTTATAAGCAACCTCCACTACTTGTGAATATAAGTTCGTAACTATTAGGTGAAACTCACTTATATTCTAGCGTCATATTCATGCATGAAAATTAAGCATGCACTCTCAATAAACATACATAAATAAGTTATCAATCAAACAGTTAAACAAATTGAATTCACAACTTATGAAACGCAATTAGAAGTAATCAAATCAAAATGCAAGCATAAACATATATTTCGAATCCCCCCTAGCCAAGGAGGGTTTAGTTCCTCATACGTACAAAACAAAGAGAATTGAAATTAAACATTGAATTCAAAGGAAAAGAAACACCTAAACATTCCAACAACTCAAACTTGAATTGTATGAACGTTTAGGCCCGCTTCTCTTCCTCTTTGTTGTAGCACAAGGTCTAAGGTGAGTTTTGGGATTATGGATGATGTAGAATGGAGTGGGGTGGTAGGATAGTGAGTGGTGAATGGCTGAATTTCTGGTGGTGTTTGGATTAGTAGGGAACTCACGGCACAAGTTGGTGTGTATGGATGATTTTCTGAAATGGAAGAGTGAATGAATTGTGGCTGCAATGGATGCTTATTTATAGGTGAAGAAGAGGGAACATGACAGCTAGGAACTTGGTGGAAATCTGGAATGGTGATGGGAGATGCATGTGGCTGATTTATGCATGTGATTAAAGGGTGGGACTGCATGTGCTTTGACAAAAATGAAAGGGAATGCACGGCATGGTTGGAGTGTGCAAGGGAATGTGCTGAAAATGCATGTGAAAACATGTGAATTAAAGCTAGGGTGAATGATTATGAATGCATGTGGAATGTGGCTGGAATGAAGTGTGTATGCACGGCAATGATGGCTATTTTCTGCAATGGTTGCAATGATGAAATGGATGGGAGTGCATGTGGCTTCAATGATTTTTGGAAGATGCATGTGGATTAAAGGAATGCATGTGCAATGACAGCTAGGTTAAATGATTAAAGGGTGTATGTGGGTTGGAAATGCATGTGGAATGGCTGTAATGATGAAATGGAATGCTGGAAAGGTAGGGAACTCACGGCAAGGATGATTTCTGGTGGTGAATGGGTGTATGTTTGAATGGTGCATGTGGGTGAATGTGTGGCTGCATGGTTGAATGATTAAAGGGTGTGGAAGATGGCTGGAAAGTGTATGAATGGTGGAAGAAAGGTGGAAGGTTGCAACAAAGGCTTAAGTGTTTGTGAAAGATGGCAGATTGTATGGATGAATGATTAGGGTCTTGTAAGGGTGGAAATGCATGTGGAGTGCATGATTGTTTATGATGATGTGCACGGCAACGTTGGAGAAATGATTATGGATGCATGTGTTGAATGATTTCTTGGTGAGGGATGTGGAGTGGCTGGAATGATGAAAGAATAAAGGGTGCATGTGGGTTAATTAATGAAGGAAATGCATGTGAATTAAAGGGGGAATGCATGTGAATGTGCACGGCACAAAGGGAAATGGTTTTGGTGAATGGCTGATTAGAATCTAGGGTGAATGGTGTGTACGGTTTTGGATTCTAAGGGGGTGTTGTTGGTGTGTTATGCATGGCATGATTGGGATTAGGAAAGGTTTAAATGTCCTAAAACTAAAGGGAACAAGGTTCCAACACTTTGGTCTTTAATTAGGTCTTCAATTTCGTCCAACACTTTGGCTCCAAGCATAAGCTATCCATCCTTAGCCCAAAAGTGCTCCAAAAGTCTCTAAAATGCATCTTTTTGCTCCTTTAGCCCTTTGAACCTACAAACACACGAAAATAGCTTAAAGTACTAAAATTACTAAGTACTAGCAACATAAATGCAAGAAAACAAGCAAACTAAGGCGCATAAATATGCTCCTATCAATGAACTCGGCCTTTCCCTTCCTTTTGTTTTTAGGTAGATGAGCATCCACCATGCCAATTATCGTCGAGACAAAAGGATTAACATTGACAACCATCTGTTTCTCAGGAAATTTTAGCTTTCCTTTATCAATCCAAGTGTCTTGCAAAACTCTACAAAATTCTCCAAATACTCTTCCCTCAAAATTCTAACGTTGGCATCGGAGGTTCTTCAACCAAAGCCCCCCCTAAAAAAAAAAAATCATCTTGGGTACTTGAGGCTTTTTGGCCTTGACCAAAGATGTGATTTGTTTTGTAGGTGCAATTTTGTCCAAGAAGGAGAAGTTGAAAATTTGCATCCACAAATTGGTGCTTTCATTGAGAGTTGAGTCCCATACTCGTAAAAGACTATCGCATCCAAGGTTCTCTATTTTCTTGTCCATTTGTAGATTTTTCGTACGTTCTTAGTATTAGAATTTTTTTATTTGCAAAATTTCTTTGATAAAACGTAAAAGAGAAGTACAATGGCTAGAAATTTAGAAAATTCAACAAATGAAAATTTCAACATTCAGGCGATGAGACCACAGTAATCCACGAGGCTAAATGTGACAATAGGTGGAGTGACACCACCACCACGAGTTTCCACCACAGGAACCACCGCGGTGGTTACCCAAGGCAAGGTCCATAGTGTCACCACCACTATGGCCCGAGCCGCGCCATCCAAGGCTGCTCACAGCACTAAGGCCACGGCCCAAGCCATGTCATTCCACACCCAACACGTTGCCAAGCCGAGCCCAAGCCTTGCACTCGCGTGCATCACACACCGAGTAGCCCACTCTTGTGGCCTAGCCTGCTCCTTCTAAGCAACCCACTCTTGTGGCTCAGCCTACTCCCGCCGAGCAGCCCACTCTCATGGCCTAGCTTGCTTCCACCAAGCAGCCCACTCTAGTGCCCCAGCCTACTCTCGTGGCCTAGCCTGCTCTCGCAGAGCAATCCACTTTCGTGGCCCAGCCTACTCCCACCGAATTCTAAGTAGCCCAAATCGGCCCAAGACTATCTCAACCATCTGGACCAACCATCGAGCCGGGGGCATTTTCACCACGTTTTTCCACTAATTTGACATTTCCCAATTCAAATCTTGTGCCCGGAGCCTACCACACTTCCACTGCTCAAGGAGGGATATTTCTTCCAGGCTTTTCCAATCCAAATGGCGAACAACACTTGTCTTGACAAGTTATAGAGTTGATGAACGCCCTTGCACAATAGACAACCTTGGTGAATTAACTCTTACCATGCACCGAGATCCAAAGTACCCCGAATGAGGTATCCTGAAGAAGGGCAAAGGTAGACGAACCTCTCCACCAGCATCCCAGCAAGCGACCAGTTGACAATTCACGAACCGAGTGTTCTAACATAGTACACTCCCGACTGGACCCCCGAGATAGTGTATACTCCTGTCTTATCGCGTGGAGGAGCGTGCACTCTCAGTTAGGCCCATGGACAAACATACACTCACAGTTGGGGCAACACTCCGATAATCAAAATGAGCAACCTTCCAGGCGAAGTGTTTATTCGAGGCAAGGCTCGCAAAGAGCATCCTCCACCTCACATCGGAGTAAGCAGCACAGAGGACGAAAAGATGCAGTCACTCAATCTAGTTCAAGTTCAACTAGCAACCTGCGAGTTACCCACTAGCCTGCTAGGAACATACCACACCCACCGTAACCGCGGCATAGATGAGTCAAACATATGGAAGAGTATCCTAGATCAACAGGTCACGACCGGGGGTAGCCGAGAGCTCAGCCACCCCCAACAAAGAGTATCCTATAAGTAATGAAGTTATTGACAAGACGCTCCGATGAGACATGACCAACATAAGTGAGTTATTTTTCAATGATAAGATCGAGCAAACGGGACTACCCCATATAAATTGTTGGATATAAAGACTACTTCTATTCTGACAAATGTAGCAGCTCAGCCTAATGGCATGTCGGGCAGACGAGTACCAGAAGGACAGACCAACCCAACTACCAAGAACTGGGGGTAGGTTACAGATTATTTTGGTTATCTCGACAATTCAGCTTTCCTCAGCAGCACTCACGATAATGATTTCCATGATCTCCAGTGTGAGAGGGTAAACCAATTCACCGACACCCAAAAGGGTCTGTTCTCCAGCGCAAGAGGATAAACTAATTGTTCTCCAATGCGAGAGGGTAAATTAATTCCCCAACACCCAAAAGGGTCTGCTCTCCAACGTGAGAAGATAAACTAAGTTCTCTCTAATGCGAGAAAGTAAACCAATTCCCCGACACCCATATGGGTCTGCTCTCCAGCGAGAGAGGATAAACTAATTGCTTTCCAGTGCGATAGGGTAAACCAATTCCCCGACACTCATATGGGTTTGCTCTCCAGTACGAATGGATAAACTAATTGCTCTCCAGTGCAAAAAGGTAAACTAAATCCCCGACACCCATCTGGGTAAGATCTCTAGTGCGAAAAGGCCATATAGCTCAAAAGATCGAATGCTTGAAGATCAACTAGGCAACAAATGATTAAGGGGAAGTAGCCACTTTTACACATAACAGTTCGCTCATCCGACACTTTATCTTCAGCAACTCCGATCTTGGCAGCTCCATCTACGACAGCCGAGAAATCAAACTCAAGCAGTTTGCTCATTTTTGGCAAGTAACCAAGATGTGGCAGCCCAAACCGTTGCCCATACCACACCACTTCCTTGGCCCATGCCGAGCCAATCCTTGGCTTCAATCAAGCCGAGCAGCATAGGCAATAACCCCTGCCAAACTCAGGCAGTTTCTTACATCAGTGTGGCATAGAGAAAACGAAGAAAACAATGAATGACGGTCCTTTGCACGGGCAAGATGTAGAAGATTACTAGAAGAGGGGGAACAAATATCCTCTAAGCTCTCTCTCTTATAGGGTAGAATAAATCTCTCTTCAAAGTTGATTTAATAACTCACTAAAGGTGGACTTAAATAGGCTTTGAGAGAAATTTATTTCCCTTTCCTAGAAGGATCTAATTTCCTATTAAAGAGGGAATCTACATCAAAATATGAAGCAGTCCAAAGTTTCCTAAAGCAAGAAAATCTCTACACCTGTTGCCCTTTTCTGCAAGCAGCCTAATAGGTGTGGGGACATTTGTGGAGCCAAAAATAATCACAAGGCGACACATGGATTTTTGGATAGAAGAGGACACAAATACCTTAAGGCATACCGGGATTCCTAAGCGCGAGCAGCGGGCAATCATCCCTCAACCAAGTCAAAAGTGCCCAAAATAGGAAACAAATTCAAAACTATTTCATCCACCCTCATCCTATATTCTCCACAAGGTAATTATTCCATAACCCCCAAAACATTTCTTTTAAATTATGTTAATTAGTCAATTAATGGATTTATTACCTAATTAATCTATTAATGGCTAATTAACTACAAATTACACCAAAAAAATACCACAAATGACCGGTCCCTATTCTCCTAATAGGTCAGACCATATCCCTATAAATAGCTCTCCATTCTCTCGAAAAACTACTTCCAAGTCTCTTGCAAAACTCTACAAAATTCTCCAAACACTCTTTCCTCAAAATTCTAACTTTGGCATAAGAGGTTCTTCGGCCAAACCCCCCCCCCCCCCCGTCCCCCCCCAATTCATCATGGGCGCGTGAGGCTTTTTGGCCTTGACCAATGGTGTGATTTGTTTTGTAGGTGCAATTTTGTCCAAGAAGGAGAAGGCGAAAATTTGCATCCACATATATCATATACATGTTGAATTCTAGGTCCTATTGCAATATCATTTTTCTTTGGATGCTTTTGCCATTCATTCCAAAATTATTTCTCCTATTGGTCCTTTTATTTTTTTTCATATAAGTATCTAATAAATTAATATCACTAATTCTACCTGTTCTTCCTAAATATTTAAAGAAATATGTTGTATACTCAACTATATACTGTAAATCACAAATTTGTAATTGTTCTAAATTTCTAATTGCTCTTATTTGTTCTTGTTCACTTCTGTCATCTAACCTATTATGATCTAAAAATTCTTGTTTAATCACAGTAACAAAACCATTAATATTAAAATGTGTTTTAGCTGCATGATGTTGTTCTGGATTTTGAACTTTCCTTGACTGAAAATAATCAAAAACTAAACCATCTAAAGTATGTTCAAAATAATCTAACACATTTTGTGAATTACTAAAATCCAACATTAATGCTGCATGCACACAACCTTTTTCTCATCTTTCAATTGTTCTCTCCCAATCTTGTGGATCTACATTATCTAAATTTAATATATTACCAGCTATATTAATTTGTTCTAACCCTCTCAAATATGGAATTCTATTTTTTCTAGGTGGTTTTATCGTACTTTCTTCTATGTAATCTACTTTTGCTTTTTCATTATATTGTTCATTTGTTGGTCTCAAAAATTGTTGGTCAGTTCTACTTACGTGTCCTGGATTTTCTACTCCTTATGTACTACTTTCTTCTGCTGGATTACATTCTTCTTTCAATTCTAATAAATTATTATAGTCTTTTGATCCTAAAATATGTTCTACTCCTATTTCTAAAATTAATTTTTTCATCGCTTCATCTGAAATTCTGTGTAGTCCTCATATGTCTTATATTTTTCTAAGTATTGTTGTTCATCTAAATGATCAATATCTTCTACAAGCTTATCTAAAATATGATCAAAAATTTTCTCAACTAAATTAATATCTAAATTATCAAAAGCCATATGAATACTTTCATTTTCGATCTCACTTTCATCCTCTTCTATTTTTTCTAGTTGTTGTAATTAATAAACCTAATTGTTGCTTGACTTGTACTAGTTTCATATATTTGTGACATCCCACATCACACAGGGGAGTGATCCTTAAATGTATATTCTCATCTCTACCTAGCACGAGGCTTTTTGGGAGCTCACTGGCTTCGGGTTCCATAGGAACTCCGAAGTTAAGCGAGTAGCGCGCGAAAGCATTCCCAGGATGGGTGATCCATCGGGAAGTTCTCGTGTGAGTTCCCAGAAACAAAATCGTGAGGGTGTGCTGGGGGCCCAAAGCGGACAATATCGTGTTACGGTGGAGTCGGGGCCCGGGAAGTGATTCGCCCCAGACTAGGATGTGACAATTGGTATCAGAGCCTAACCCTGGCCGTGGTGTGCCGACGAGGATGTTGGGCCCCTAAGGGGGGTGGATTGTGACATCCCACATCACCCAAGGGAGTGATCCTTAAATGTATATTCTCATCTCTACCTAGTACGAGGCCTTTTGGGAGCTCATTGGCTTCGGGTTCCATAGGAACTCTGAAGTTAAGCGAGAAGGGGGCTAGAGCAATCCCATGATGGGTGACCCACTGAGAAGTTGCTCGTGAGTTCCCAAAAACAAAACCGTGAGGGAATGGTAAGCTCAAAGCAGACAATATCGTGCTACGGTGGTGGAGCGGGCCCAAGAAGTGATCTGCCCCGAGTCGGAATGTGACAATTTGGTATCAGAGCCTAACCCTGGCCGTGGTGTGCCGATGAGGACGTCGAGCCCCTAAGGGGGGTGGATTGTAACTTCCCACATTGCCCAAGGGAGTGATCCTTATATGTATATTCCCATCCTTACCTAGCACGAGGCCTTTTGGGATCTCACTAGTTTCGGGTTCCGTTGGAACTTCGAAGTTAAGCAAGTAGCGCGCAAGAGCATTCCCAGGATGGGTGACCCATCAGGAAGTTCTCGTGTGAGTTCCCAGAAACAAAACCGTGAGGGCGTGGTCGGGGCCCAAAGCGGATAATATCGTGCTACGGTGGAGTTGGGCCCGGGAAGTGGTTCCGCCCAGGTCGGGATGTGACATATTTGTACTTTATCTAGTTGTCTATTTTTTGCTACTTGTAAATTAGGTAATGTTCACTGAGATCCTTCTAAAAAGCCATTATCTATGGGTTTTGCTTTATCATATTTACATGTTTACTACCAAATGTTTGAACTAAATTTTGAAATTCTAAATTAAACTTATGATTATATTTATCAAACACATTACCAATATACATTAAGCTAATACATAAATTTTTATACTCTCCCTTTATATTATAATTTTTTGTTCTTATGCTTACTTTAATACATTACTAAATTCATTAATTGTCATAACATAATTTGGAATACATCCTATGACTGCTAAGTTTGAACTTAAATCTACTTCAGCTATTCCTATTGCTGCTTGTTGGTGATTATCCTATCTATCACCATATATATATATATATATATATATATATAGACACACACACACACACTAATGCTTTTGTGCCTACTTGTGTTCTAGTTAATCCTGTTATTCCAATTAGTATTGTTCCTATATGAATCTGACTGAAATGTGATTTTCTCAAATGCATAACTGCTTCCTTACTAATTACATTAATTGTAACTTCTTTATCGATACAGCTAACTTCATGTTGACTAATTCTACTTACAATTATGCTTCTATTTTCAAATAAACCTAATTGGTACAAGTTATATTTATTTTTTTGTGTTCTCTCAAAACTTCTTCGAATAAATTCTTGTGCTTCTTCTTCATTTGGATAAATATCTTCAGTTCTAACTACTTCATTTCCTTTTTTCCTAAAGACTTCCCTTTTCTATTATCAAAAGGATTTAACTTAGGTCTTCTAATATTATGATTTACTCTTAAAGTTAAATTTTCTAGTTTATCTAGCAAAGATGGTGGAAGTGATGAAGATGCGTTATGTAAAACTTGGTTTATTTCTGCTATTTTTTCTTCAACTTGATCTAATTTTTCAGCCAAACTTAAAACTAAGTGAATAATTAAACTATTCTGCATAATGGGAATATTGCTACTGGCTACTTGTGTTGGAAAATCTGTTAAACCTACTGGTTGTTTATCTAACTTACTAATTTCTTTCAAAGCTTGGATATATTTTCTGCTAGTTCTTGAATCCGTCATTAAACTAATAATTTATCTATTTTATTATGCAACTTATCTACTTGTTCACTCAACTCTTTTTGCACTAATTGAATTTTTTGGACTTCTAATTTTAACTGCTCAACTACTTCTAATGATCTAAGTTCTACTTACTTCGGCTTACTATCTATGAGGTCAACAAGCTCTTTTATCTCTCTTTTGCTAGGAAACCTTTGAATATTTTTATTCTTATCTTCTAACTAAGATGTAATATAATCTAAATTTTGTCTAATTGTTTTTATGGATTTTTTTTGAAATTGCTCTAACAACTGGTTTAACAAATGATTATGCTTATTATTTTCTAATTTTATATTTTCTACTTGACTAATAATAAGATCTACAATACTTTTGGCTTGTAGATTTTCTTCACTATGCAAAATATGATTATGCTTTCTCAATGGAAAATAAGAAACTAAACTATTTTGGTCTAATGTTAATTTTCTTTCTTGAGGTTCACTAATTTCTAAATTAAGGTAATCTATCATAAACTACAGTCTACCTTTCTCTAAAGTTACGGCTAACTGATTTCCTAGAAACTCTCTTTCTTCTCTCAAGGTCTCTAAAAGTTGATCTGTTGCTCTTTTTGCTTTTAAAACTTTCTGTTGCACTTCTGTAATATTATATTTACGAATAAATGAAGGATGTTCAAGATAACCAAGATAAAACTTCTGCTTCTTCAAAGTACTGCTAATTCTTGTGGATATATATGCTAATCTTCTCTTTATGCTAGTTATAGTTGGGTGTCTAGGACAATAAATACCTGGTGGTTGTGGTTGACAAGTTCTACAAGGACAATAATATCTATTGTTCATACAAAATAAACAAGTATGATATCAGTTGTATCAATGACTTCCGTCCTCAAGTTACTTTACTATTATAATTATACTATTAAAATGCTAAACTTGGTTCTGATACCAGATTCGCACAGCAGGCTTGGTTAAATAGTCGGATGGCTATTATAACAACTAGACATAAAACCTTGCACATGGAACTCGACATGTTTTAGCATGACGACCACTCACAATACAAGTATAAGGCCTTAACGGCTAAACTCAGAGGTACCCTGGTTAATGTCCAATTATTTGTATAGCAAGCATTCAACTATAACAAAGTGCTCAAACAAAGTATGATCGTCAGTTTAGCAGGTTAATAATATAACTACAATAGTGTTTCCCTGTTTTGAACTCGAAGTCTAATTAAACAAACACACTAAAGAAAGAAAAGAAAGCTTACTTAAGACTTGGAGATTGCTTCGATATGTACACTTGAACTTTTATTGATATATAGAATGTTTACAAAGATAGTTGTTTACAAGAAAGTGCTTACAAGGATGCTATGAAGACTACGGATGTTTTGAGAGTATGAAGATGGTGTGAGTATATGGTGAGAGTAGAGTGTTCAGGTGCTGAGATGTTGAGGTATGTTTGTATAATGAAGGGAACTGTTCTTATATAGACTGGGTGAGAATACCCTGTTCTAAAATCTTTATAGATGTATGGTATGGACATTTCCTTGGTACTTGTCATCTTCTACTATTGCTGAAATTATTAGTGTTGCTTATGAAACGTGATCTAACTTATTTGTCTTCTTTTTGCTTTGCATGTGAACCAACTTGTCTTCTTTTGCTTTGTCTTTAAAAATGCATGTGAGTCTGTTGTATGGCTTTCTCCTGGAGCCTATTTTTTGCTTTTGTTTTGAGCATGCATGTGATCATTCTGAAATGTTTTTCTTCCTTGTCTTCTTTCTCATGCACAATTTGGGTATTATCAAAATTTTCTGTCTCTATGATTAAAATGAAACTTTTCAGGGTGTTTTGGTTAGTTTTCCCTTTTATCAAACCAGTGACATTTAAACAAGATAACTTGCTACCGGTCTTTGTAAAGTAATTGCACAACACTTGTCAGTTTTCCATAGCAATCAATGTCTGCAATGTCGCCCGCACCCGGACATGTACCCCATTATTTTGCATACAAACATCCAAAAACTTGATGCCATTTACATGACAACCGAAGTACAATTATGCACATAGGGGCCCACTTGCCAAGTTGTACAATTCTTCAGTGCGAGAGGGTGAATTAATTTCCTTCAATTTCTTCACCTAAATAAATGAGAAAAAGTTGTCGTGTTAGTTTAACATTTAGAATTATGCAAATAACCCAAAACACAAACAACTTACATTTTCACGAAACCATCGAGGAAACAATTCACGATGCTTTTTGGCATATAAATGTGAAGGATGTTCCTGCTTCATCAACTCTCCATGCTCATCTAGGTATGTAATTGTCTCATCACAATTGTTAAGTACAAACCAATATGCTACCTCTATGTCCATTTTGTCAAACGATTCCCCATTGATTGGTTCGCTAAAGGGTCGTGCAATTTGGGCAAAAACATAAAGTTCTTCACTTCTCACACCACTGTCATTATTGCATTGTTGTCGGTTGAACATAGTCTCAACGTCTTATAGGTACATTGCACAAAATGTAAGCAACTCAGATTTGACCCATGCCTCCACGATTGATCCTTTGGGCTTTGCCCTATTTCGTATACTCTTTTTTAATTCAGCCAATAGTCTGCATCAATAAACAAATTATCTTATAAAATTAGTCAAATTGTACATACACCATGAACTAAAGTATTTATGGCAATTATATACCTTTCTATCAGATACATCCATCGATAGTTGACGGGTCCGGCTAGAAATGCCTCATCTGGCAAGTGGATCATGCTTGTGAAGAAAGTTGGAGGAAATATTTGTTCAAACTTGCATAGCACTTCAATAATATCATTGCATAACTGTTTAACATTAGACTTCCATAAAGATCTTGCAGTTAATTGAGAAAAATATCTCGCCAACAACATAATTGGCTTCAAAACGTCTTCGGGCAAGAGGCATCGAATTCCCACTAAGAGAAGGCGTTGAAGTATGACATGACAATCATGATTCTTGAGGCTGAAAAATTTTCCTTCATCCACATTTGGGCAACGATTGATGTTTGAAGCATACCCATCTGGAAACTTTATAGAAGATAGAAACTACAAAAACTCTTTCTTTTTTTCTGGTTTCATCGAAAACGATGCGAACTTCTTTCTGGCTATGTCGCCATCTCTCGTCCTCCATAAACCTAGCCTAATGCCCATTTTTTCCAAATTGATCCGAGCTTTTATTGTGTCCTTTGTTTTCCCCTCGATGTCTAGTATAGTTTCGACTAGTCAATCAAACACATTTTTCTCAATATGCATTACATCGATATTGTGTCTCAATTTTAATTTGGACAAGTACGGGAGCTCGAACAACCTCATTTTGTTTGTATGGTCTTGTCCTATTTACGGACTTGCCTAATAGAGCAAAATCCAACCGATTCACTTAAGTCAAAATTTCATCGCCGGACCATTCTCTGGGTCTTTGCCAAAGCTCTGTGTTGTTTAAGAAGGTTGTCTCATTCTGACGTCACTTGTGGTCCTACGACAACCATCTACGATGCCTTAGGTAACAAACTTTTCCCTCATGCCAACTAGACGTTATGTCCTCTTTGCAAACTGAGCATCCGTAATAGCCTTTAATGCTCCACCTAGACATCATAGCGTACGCAGGAAAATCGTTTATATTCTACATCACGGCTGCTCTTAAAGTGAAGATCTTCTTGGTAGATTTATCGTACATGGGAACATCGTTTTCCCATAATTCATTTAGTTCATCGACCAACGGTTGTAAATACACATCAATAAATGTGCTCAGATCTTCGGTTATCAACAATGTCATCATCATATATTCTTTTTTCATGCACTTCCAAAGCGGCAAATTATACGGAATTGAGAAGATTGGCCAAGTGTTGTGGTTTTTGTTTAGAACCCCGAATGGATTAAACTCGTCTGTCACAAGTCCCAATCTAACATTCCAGGGCTCACGTTCAAATTCGGGGTACAGCCGGTCAAACTCTTTCCAGGCCTCTCCATCTACAAGATGTCTAATAACGTCGTCGCCCACTTGTCTGTCCTTATGCCACCTCATGTCACTTGTAGTGTGTGTCGATATATACAATCACTGCAACCTAGGCTTTAATGGGAGATAATGCATAACTTTTTGTGACATCTTCGTTCTTCTATTTTGAGAGGTCATTTTAAACAGCGACTCATTACATACAAGACATTTATCCAACACTTTATTCTCTTTGCAGAACAAAATGCAATTATTTTTACAACCATGAATGTTTTCATATCCCAATCCAAGACCACTCAGCACATTTTTTGCACTTTTATGATCTTTAGGAAAGCAATTGTCCTTTGGAAGCATCCTCTTGAAAACCCCAAGAAATAATCAAAACACTGGTTCGACATACGAAACTTTATTTCGCCATGCATCAACTCAACAATGGTTGTGAGCACCGAAAATCCTTCATAATCAGGGTATAATTCTTGCTTGGCACTTTTTAATAGCTTTTCATATTGTTCAAATGCTTCACTGGCCATAACCGAAGGGACGTCATCTTCTACTTCCACATTCGTATTTGAACTAGCGGTTGGAAAAGCATCATTGATAATGTTCATAATTTGGTCATTTGGCTCCATAACAGATTCAACTGTATCCACTCCTTGGGTAATGTGGGAGGATGAAGCATATTGTATTTGTTCTCCATGATGATTCCACGTAGTATAGGTTTCCATCATCCCATTTCTGACTAAATGGTATCGAAAAGTTTCAAAATATTCAATCATTAAGTTGTTACACTTTCTACAAGGACATCGAATTTGAGTTGAACAGCAATTGTTTGCAATTGAAAAATCGATGAACTAATTTATTCGATCCTAATAGTCATCAGCACATCTGTTAGGATTATGTATCCACTATTTGTTCATTTCACTTGCAAACAATAAAAATTTACAAGGGTTACAACAACTTATGACATGCCACCTTATGCCTCCGGTATGGGGTCCTATCTCATTCAAGAATGCACAATTACGTGCTGTAATTTACGGTTCCAATACATTAGAGTTCAAGCGTGGGAAAATTTCGGCAGCATCTCCCTACGGTTCTTTAAGTGCACAACGCAGATACAAAAACTACGATGCACCCGAAGAACACAAAGAGATGCTACCACATTTCCCACATTCAAACTCTAATGCATGAACCGTCCAAAATTTTGGGACAATTCAAGAATTAATTGGACCGTAGTTATGCTTTCGCATCCATTCATGAAATTCAACTAATTCTCAAACGAGAAACTAAGCTCATATGAACATTGCAAACCATTGTTTGCATACAAATACATAAACTCACAACACGTATAAACTACATACAACACAATTTAAATGAATGAAAATTAAATAAGTTAGTTAAGAAAAATTATACCTCCGAGACTAACGACAATCCCAACGGCCGGAGGAAATATTTCCAGGGGAAGGCAACTGTTGCAATGCAAATGCTTTGCAGCCTTTGCCTTCCTGTGTTCTGGTTAAGTTCAGTAAAGTGAAAGACTTTGTGCAATGAAAGCATCGTCGTGCAAAGCATTGAGCTTCAAATATTTGGCATCATCCCTTGCCATGTTTTTTTAACACACTGCACGACGAATTGTAGTTTGTGGGACATTACTTTTTTTTTTTTTGGGGTAAATAACATTATTTTCTTTCTAAAAAAATTTAATTTTTTCATGCACTCTTCACATTTTTTCAAACCACCTAAATACTTAATAAATCACTAGCCCCTTAGCATACACCTATGTGTGTGCTAATTGACTTTTATTTATTATGTTTATGTGTATTAGCATTTTTTTTTTGTCAAATATTAGTATTAATTTTATCAAGTAACTACCCATGTAGTGGGTGCTTTGTTTGTAATCTTCAAAATGATGTAGTTTTCCATCTTACCCTTATTATTTAAATTGTTTTGTTTTGAACTTAATTAAGAAGGGGCATTTCTTGTCATTTTAAATGTTCCACTTTTTTTTGCCTCCTCTCTTTATATATAGAAGAACTTATTTGGTAATATCACTTGTATAAATTAAGTAATAACATATTTATTAAAATGCATTAATTTTAGGCCCTTAATTATGATGACCCATCCCAAATTAATATATATTTTATCCTCGAATGTGTGGAAATGACGAGTATACCCTCGAGTCGTAGTCATGTGGATGTACGTTTAAAGTTTTAAACTATTCTTTTTTAGCGGACGTGAGTAAATTATACGCAACGTCACGAGAGTGTTGACGCGATTTAGGGCCAAGTTGGGTTCATAACGAAAATGTTACGAATAAATGATCGTGCAGTCGGGCTAAGGACATGGACCAATCATCAGACCTCCTACTTTCTTGGGTTGAATTAGAATTGTGGGTTTGTTTTGAGTTAAATTGCTAGCCCTAAACCTTATGGCCTAATCAAGGCCCTACTCTTCTATTTCTGCCCAATCTGGACACACACACACATACACGTGCTAAGCTTCCCCATCCTCTCCCTCTTTGTCGAACTCTCTATTTTGTCCATACAACCCGAGCCTTCAACTCTCTAACATCATTCAAACTTCATCGATCAAGCTTGAGCTTTACACCAACTTGTTTTTGGTGACTTCACGAACCCATCTTTACCATTGGATCAAAGAACGGATCACAGGAACCCAATAACCTAAGAGCTCCAACGTGGTGCTCTATTGCTCCGTCGTGATCGTGCTTATTTCACGGAGTTTTAAAGCTTAAGGGAGTCTTAAAATTACTCCATAGAGACATGGGAACAATTTTTAGGAAGATTTGGATGTCAGGATAGGACAGTTCCACTAGTTGCAGACTTAGATGGAATATCGAAAGATTTTCCGCCCACTTTTCGTCGGTTTTAAGACCTCTAAGAGGTAAGATCATGTTCTACTAGTTCAAGGTTTCAAATTGATATAAAATTTGTGGAATTTGGTTGAAAAACGAAGAAGATATTGAAGTTTTACGATTTTCCAGTTTCTGGTGAAGCAGCGGTGGCCGACGCCAGATTCCGGCGAACCATCGGAGAAGGAAGGAGAATATTCCATCAACTTTGATGAAATATACTAACCGCGTCAGGTAAAAGTTAATGGTATATGCTACTATTTAACAAAATATTCCCTAACGGCATTAAACCTTCCTTCCGTGTGCCAAGCACGTGCCTGCGCGTGGTCGGTGCGTGTGGCCGTGCCTAGGCCTGCTCGTGAGGGCACGTGGGTCATCGGAAAATTATTTTAAAAATATGGGGATGCTCTTGATGTTGAGTAGGCCACGATGGTATATTCAAACATCCCAATTCAGCAACGTATAAGAAGTTATTACATGGTTTTGGTTATGTGCTTAAAATTAACGTTAAAATAGTTGTTCCACATATAGGTGAGACGTTTCCTGAGGACGAGCGCAGCCAGGTGAGACTTAGGGGTTACGACCCTACTTCATACCAGTGGTTGGCCCTTTGGTTTTCTATATATATATATATATATATATATACAAGCGTTTCCAAGAAACTATTTTAAATGGAATTTCATTTAAAATGCCATGTCGTATTCGCTTTACATTTTAGCATAAGCATTAGTATAGCTTTACATAATATTGCATAATGTTGTGGAGGCCCAGGTAGGGTCAGATGAGTATATATTGACGGTATGGTTGCACGGTAGTTGATTATGAGTTGATGCACGTAAAGCTCATTATCCTACATTCCGGTGTTAGTGCTCCACCCATGGCCAGGGCCTAGCCTTCACGTGATTGTTCAGCTCCCACATCGCACGCTCAACTTGGATCCAAGTCAGGTGCCAGCCTATCGTATATACCACATTAGGTGGTTCCGACTCGTAGGCGACTTGCGATTCATCGCACCGCCTTCACGTGATCGTAGCACTTGAGTGTACTTATTTACACCCAACCTGTCGTACAGACCACATTTAGGTGGTTCCAACTCGTGTACAAGTTTAGTGTCGTATAGGTCACATTAAGTGACTCCGGCTGGCATATCATTTTTACATTGATTTATATCACCTGTCTTACATATTTACTGCTGAGATAGTGACATGGAGTATACCTAGTTTTCTTTACTCTCGAGCTTGATTTCTATAAATACATATGTATTATTATTTTCTAGGAAATTATATGGGTTTTATGGTGAGGGGTTATTACTTTTGGAAAAGTAAAAAGGTTTTTAAAAGCTTTGTTTTTGCCCACTCATGTTTTCTGATTTGCACCCCTCTAGGTTCTAGTTAGATGCTCATGTTGGTGGCTCACAATACGGCGGTTCTGACAGACTCGCATTTTTAGCCTGCTGGACTGCGCTTAGGTTGTCTATGCTTTGATGATCTGTGTTTCTATACTTACCTAGTGTAAATTAGTTAGTTTTGGTTTTTAATTACTCACATTTTTGTATCATTATCACTTCCGCACTACACTCATGGCTATATCACCCTCATGTGATGGCCAACATGCCTCGAGTTAGGTCGGGGTGTGTCAGCTTGGTAGCAGAGCCTAGGTTTTGACAACCATCATGCCTCAAGTTAGGTCGAGGTGTGTCATTAATTTAATTAATATTAAACATTAAGTAAATATTTAATTACATTCTTCATACTAAAAAAACTTAAAATTCAAATCTAATTATTAAATAAGCAATAAAATTAAAATTGAAAAAAAACCCTATTCTACTCATCTGTCGGAAGTTATGGTTCTTGTTGTAGTTCTGCCGCGCGTTGATTATCAAACTTCCACTCCTAGAAACGCGATTTGAACATGTTGTCGATAGCCTTCATCAGATTTGGGTCAATTTTGTCAATGTCCCAATTAGGCTGTCATGAAAAAATTAATAAATTAAAAGCTCACTATTTTATTATATTTAACAAACATTATTATTTAACTAATAAAATTAACACATATAGCTAACTCATCAATCATGGGCATCTTTAGCTCCTCAGGGATGGCTCTCCAAGGCTCCTAATCGACAACACATTTGGTACGCACCAATGCTCCAATGTTGGACCACAAGCTAGCGTGTTGTTCTGACTTCACAACCCCTATTACTTTGTCAGCAGTGATTCGGTAACGGCTGTGACCACAAGTGTGTCGAACCCGTACAGCAGCAAATTTTTTCTTGTCTATCCACAAAATATATTTTCAAAATACTTAAGGTAAATAAAAAATTTATCAAAATTAAAATTTTACAACGCAAACCTTTTCTGAAACTTCGTTATCCATTGTCTTTGACAAATGCACATCATTGTCGACCATCGTACCAACAATCAAGGAACGAACTGATTATAATATGCAGACGAAATGTGCAGAAGCATTTCCAAAACGAATTGTGAAGAATAAGAAGAGCAGAAGTGCATATTTATAGCAATGTTAGGGACTTTTGTCGCGCACAAGTCGCACTAAATACGATATTGACTTCTTTGATTCTCTTACACCAAATACGTTGACCTAAAACTGAATGCGATTTGTGCAATAAAGGTTTCGTCGTGCAAGGTTTTGCACATAACAGCCTTTGTCGTGCAAACCATTTTGCGATGACCCTGATTTGTTTGTAATTATGAAGTTTACGTAAACATAGTCTATGTTTACGTAAACTTCATAATTACAAACAAATTTTTAGTTATAATATTTACTCTAGAAAAAATTAAAACCTTAAGTAAATTAATATTATATTCCATTCAATTATTTAAAAACTAAACAGGAATTAAAGCATAATTAAGTCCAAACACATAACTTATAAAAAAACCTTAAGTCTAAATATTGTCCTCAAAAACAAAAATTTAAAACTACTATTTCGATGGTGCTCCATTCTGCTTAACCTCATAACACCACCGGTTGTAACCTACCTCCAATGCTGCATCCAACAACTTCATCAACTCTTCGTTCGTATCATCATCAAGAGTATACTTACACTGTCATATATATATGCAAATAATTAATTCCAACTTATAAGAAAAAAATTTCACAAAATTAATTATTATTCCATCAACAGTATACTTACTAATAATTCATCCATCACCACCTTTTTCACATTCTTGGGCACATCTTTCCAAGCACGCTAGTCAACAGTAGGACAATTATTCCCCATGGCTATAGCAATCGCATGCGTGAACCAAAAATGTTGCCCCAAATCATATGGGTTAGCGATGGGCACACTCTAAACCTTGTTTTTATCCTCCATCCCAACATGAACAAAATTGTGAAGAATATGGACAACAGAATTCTGAAGAATAAAGATAGCAGAATCGCATATTTATAGGAAGGTTAAGGCTTTTGCGCGAAGAAGACTTTGTCACGCAAAGACCTGCACTAAATACAGTGTAGATTCCTATTGATTCACATGCACTGAACGCTCTGACTCAAAACTGATTGTAACTTGTACAACGAAGCCTTTGTCATGCAAGTGTTCCTCTGTTCCCCATGTGTTGAATGCTCTGCCTTAGAAATTGAACAAGCTTTGCACGACGATACCTTCGTCGCTCATTTATTTTCGCACCAAAAAAAAACACCAACGGTTTTCTTACTAGCTTTGCACAACGAACACCTTTTTTTTGTCATGCAAACATTTTTGTGCGACAAAGTTCTCCGTCATGCAATGTTGCCAAACCTTGCGTGACAATGATTTGTTCTTCATTGCTCAAGTCATCCTTGCATAACGGATTTTGCTTTGTCGTGCAAGTAGTTTTTCCTACTAGTGCAAGTATTATGCATTTCACCAAGGTCTTAGTCACACGATCGACAACTGCTATACCTGGAGGGATTACCTAAAAAAGTTGGTGAATGAGGGTAAATGCGACAAATACCTTGACAAGCCACTGCACAACCTAGGAGGACACAGACGTAGACGATGAGTCATTTGCGAAAACCATCATAATCAACGGTATATTCACCGAGTCAAATACTTGGAGGCCACAAACAACTCCAAAAAGAGAAAGATCCAGTGAGCCATATTAGTCAGCCCTGGACCCATCATCGGCTTCACTGAGTGGGACGACAAAGGAATAGACTTCTCACATGACAGACATCCTGGTCGTTTCTGTCCTATTAACCCATGCCATATTCGACAAAGTGATGGTGGACAGTGGCAGTTCAATAAATCTGCTTTAGCTATCTATCATTTAGAAGATGGGCCTCGAAAGCACGATAATGCGCCGACCAAAGGTACTCACTCGATTCAACGGATACACCTCAACTGTTATTAGCAGCATAGCACTCAATGTGAGAACACGACCAATAGTCTGAAAGAAGATGTTTATTATAGTCAGCGACCCGTCTCCCTATAATGGGATTTTTGGGAGGTTGACGAGTGAAACTGGGTGTTATAACCTCCATTGAGTACCAAAAAATTCAATTTCACATCCCTAGAGAAAGAGTCGAAGAGATTAAGTCTTATGAAGTCACATCCCGACGATGCACAGTGCAAATGCTAAAGCAGTCAAAGAAAAAGTCCTTCACCCTCGTAGAACTTACCGAGGTTCAGAAGGATAAACCTGCAACCGAATAACAACTAAAGCAAGCAAGTCAAGATGATGGCGTTCAGGAGGCATGCCAACAAAATAAAAAGGATGGAAATCAAAAGAGGACGTTTAGTACATCATTCTTGATCTCGAACAGCCGGAGAAAACGGCTAAAATCGCCTCACGACTGATCTCGAAGGAAAAAGAAGAGCTCACAACCTTCCTTAGAGAAGACTATGATGCTTTTGCATGGTCACCCTTCAACATGCCCGACATTGATCCTAAGATAACCTGCCACAAGTTACATGTCAACCTTACTGCCGAATCGGTGGTCCAGAAAAAAAGACACTTCGCTATAGAACGAGTAGCAGCTATTAAGGGAAATGACGCATTCAGCATGGCTAGCCAACATGGTGTTAGTCATGAAGAAAGTGAATGACAAGTAGAGAGTATGTGTAGACTATACCAGCCTCAACAAGGCTTGCCCAAAAGATTTATTCCCTATCCTTCGAATTGACCTATTGGTGGACTCAACAGCATGGAACCAGCTGCTCAACTCCTTGGACGCATATTCCAGCTATAATCAGATCACCATGTTCGAGCCCGACAATAAGAAAACTGCGTTTTGATCAAGCGGGGCACTTACTACTACAAGGTTATGCCTTTTGGCCTCAAGAACGTTGGAGTTGCCTATCAAAGGTTAGTAAATATAATATTCAAGAAGCAAATTAGGGTTACCATGGAGGTCTACGTCGACAACATCATGGTAAAAGGAAAGCAGCGGTCAGACCACCTTAGAAACTTGGCAGAGACATTCAATATCCTTAAAGAGCATAAGATGAAGTTTAATCTTGACAAATGCATATTCGGAGTTTCCTCAGTCCAATTCTTAGGGCACCTCGTAACCCAAAGAGAAATTGAGGCATATCTCAAGTAGATCAAAGCAATCTTGGAGATGAAATCCTCTTCCACTTTGAAGGAGATCCAAAGTTTGACCAAACGAGTAACCACGCTCAATCGTTTCCTTTCTCTCTCAATCGATCGATGCAGGCCATTTTTCAAGGCCAACAAGAAGACGTAAGGAGACAAATGGAACGAGTATGGGAAAAGAGATATTTGACATCCCATTCGCTATTATCCAAGCCGGAAGCAACCAAGGAATTATACATTTACTTGGCAGTCTCAGATGCAGCAGTAAGCTTTGCTCTTATGCAAAAAGAGTTCGGGGCCCAACTGCCAATATTCTACACTTCTAAAGCTCTCATCGATGCAAAAACAAGACACCCGAAGATTGAAAACCTACTTTTGGCACTAATTGTTGTAGGTTGAAATCTTAGACCATACTTTCAAGCGTATATGGTCGTTGTCATGACTCAGTATCCCCTACGATCTATCCTATATAGTCCAGACATTTCTCAACAAGTGATGAAGTGGGCGTTGGAACTCGACCAATACGGCTTGGTTTACTGACCCAACATGATAATAAAAACTCAGGCCTTGGCAGACTTCATAGCAGAGTTTACTCACAGCCTGAAAAATGCAACAACACAACCCAAAGGCACCTGCACGTCGACAGCTCGTCCATCTACAAGGGTTCTAAAGCATGCTTGGTTCTTATCAACCCATACGGCTCAATGCTTGAGCAAACAATCAATTTAAGCTTCAAGGCATCAAACAACAAAGCAAAATATAAGGCCTTATTGGCAGGCCTCTGAATGGCATAAGATTTGGCAGTCAAAAAGCTCGTAATCCATTCCGATTCTCAACTCATCACTAACCAGACTACTAGGGAGTATGCAGCAAAACATCCAAGAATGACACTATACCTCCAAGTTGGCAAAACCTCATAATCGATTACTTAGTCAATGGGACATTCCATTTAGAAAGATTGGAAGCTAGAAAGTTCTAAATAAAAGCAGCACGCTATTGCATGTGGAATGGCATTCTCGTCCGAAGATCCTTTTCAGGCCCACATCTCCGCTATTTAGCACTTCCTAACGACTTGAAAATTTTGAGCTCGATCCACAAAGGAGTTTGTGGAAACCACTTAAGCGGTTGATCCTTAGCACAAAAGGTCTTCAAAGTCAGCTACTACTGGCCCACCGTGCATCAAAACACTAAGGAATTTGTTCAAAAGTGTGACAGCTGCCAACAATTCAAACATGTACCCACACTGCCTGCCAGTGAGCTCTACCTGCATATAAGCTCTTGGTCATTCATGCAATGAGCAATCAACCTGGTAGAACCCATGCTACCTATTATTAGGGGTAGGGGCATGATGATCGTGGCTACCAACTACTTTACCAAGTGGGTAGAAGCCGAGCCCTTGACCAGCACTACTCAATCAAACATAAAGCACTTCATATGGAGGAACATCCTTTGCTGACTTAGCATTTGACAATCTATCGTACCCGACAACGGCCCGTAATTCGTGAACAAATACTTGGCGAAGTTCTTCCAAAAATAAGGCATTAAGCAGCACATGTCCACGCCTAGATATCCCCAAGGTAACGGGCAGGCGAAGGCGTTAAACTAGACAATCCCAAACTGCCTCAAGAAATCTTTCACAAACAAGCAGGGAAAGTAGCCAAATGAATTTCCCGGTTTCCTATGGGCATATCGCACAACAAAACGACGTGCAACCGATGAAACTCTTTTCTCCTTGGCTTTGGTTCATAAGCAATCATCCCTTCCAATGTCAACGTGCCGAGCATCAGCACCATACTGCCAACTTTGTAGCAAAACAGAAAGGAGATGGCCATAAATCTAGATATGGCAAAGGAATAACGCAAAAAGGTTATCACCTGCATTGTAGCCTACCAGCAACAGCTCCTCTTTAGCTACAAAAAATGGGTAAAGATCCAGTAATTTCAGCCTGGAGATCTAATCCTAAGAAAAACATTCATCACTGCCCGAAGCAAAGGCTCCAAAAAGATGCATTATATATGGGAATGCCCTTACAAGGTCGGTAGAGCAAGCAGTAAGGGTAGTTACACCCTCACCACCATGAACGATAAAGAGATCGACAAGTAGTGGAATGTCACAACTTGTGGAAGTATTATGCAAGATTTTCCATTTATCCCTAACTCTGCTCAGACGAAATAAAGCTCGAAAACATAAGCAGCTTGATGAGCACTACCTCGCAAGTCGAGGACTATCCAATTGTTACGTAGTTTATAGCTTTCAACTAAGTTTGATATCCTTCCTCTCATTTTTCAATGAAGATTTCTGAAGTTATTCATCATTTGGCTTGATTGCGTATCTATAACAACTGTCTACTCTTGCTCTTATTAAAGATCACACCTGATCAGGGAGCTATAGCAGGAATTGTGCGCCCCTAGGGACCGACCATGCTTTTCCCCTAGGATAGGGTAAACTACACACTCTAAATATTAGATGTGGATGGGCCAGGCTGCCTTGGTATAACTAAAGCATGATGGTCTGCGCCGACATCCCTAGAAGTAGCCACAATGGTCTTTTTCAAAGCTTAGCTAGACTGAAGGATTTTAGGCCTTTGGCTTAATTTGCAGGGACCTGGGCTTCAAAGACAGATGAGGCACACTACACAGCTCACCATTTGGACGGCTGCCCACGAAGATGAACTGCAATTAAGCATCCTTGATGTCACCAGCTGCTGACAACCCTTAGCTGAGCATCCTGTATGTGACTAACTAACGATCTTTGTGTTACGGAATAGTATTCCCTCTACCAGTTAGAGGGATATCTCTTTTGATTATCCACGATATGACTAGCTAGCTTTCGTAACTGAGCATCCCTAGTGCAATACATAAGTGCATAAGGAATTCTAGCTCCGACTACACACACGAGGTCACGTGGTTGAGCATCCTTGATGTGACTAGCTAGCGTAAGTAGCTGAGCATCTTGTATTTGACCAACTAGTGATCTCTGCGTATCCCTAGAAACCTAAAGCTACTGCCGATTTAATGAACAACCTATGATTTCTGGAAGATCCCTGGGAACCTAAAGCTGCTACTTATTTAATGGGCAACCTATGGTTTCTAAAATATACTTGGGAACTTAAAGCCTCTGCTAATTTAACGAGTAGCCTATAGTTTCTGGATGATCCTTAGGAACTGAAAGTCGCTACCGTAGTTTCTGGAAAACTACCTACGATACACCCTTTGAGCAGTTAACTGCATAAACCTATACAACAACACAATCTTGTGAAAGGTTAACAGGTTAGCATGCACATGCACTACCTAGTGAAAAACAACCCTTTGGGTCATACTAATTCATAAAGTGTTGTGCTACTTGCTACGCAGCTTACGAAATTGGTTACATAAAGTGCAAAATGTTCTTTTGAACCACTGCACATGAAATTCCATAAAACCACACATTTTTTATGCTAAAAGGTAGCAAATTTCGTGTCCCAGCAATCTTTAGTGGACCATCGATGCAAAACATGCAACTATGAAGGTCATTCTGCCCTGCAAGTAGAAGTTTCAAAAGATGCCTCAAGCAAACGAAGATTTGCACCTGACAACCCGAAGTTGGCCCCTAAAGCAATAGAGATAGGCTTGACTACTTTATTCAAGGCAGCCTACTCGATTGTTCATTCTACGGCAAAAGCTTGAAGTAAGGCAAAGAGACAAGGATGAAATAAAACGAAGAAAAAATTTATAGCAAATTGGTAAGCTAGCACAGAGGCCAATTGAGTTCAAGCAAAGGAAAACACAAAGCAGGAAAGGAGA
This sequence comes from Pyrus communis, assembly GCF_041283825.1. Taxonomy (NCBI): domain Eukaryota; kingdom Viridiplantae; phylum Streptophyta; class Magnoliopsida; order Rosales; family Rosaceae; genus Pyrus; species Pyrus communis. The sequence continues at coordinate 12,311,666 of NC_142578.1, read as the reverse complement.
AAGTAAATCCTAAAGTTAATCCTAAAAGACTACTCCTCAATAGCTTGGACATCTTTAGCAGCCGCATCGCTCCCAGCAACATTAACCTCCCGTGCTTCATTTACAACTGCCTCATCCTGAGCAATACTGCACCAGCCATCCCTGCCTGGCAGTAGAACCTTCAACCACATTTACCTCGGTAGCCTGATCCTTAGTTGCTCAACCAACGGTGTTATCGAAGGAAAACTTAAATAGATCCTCAAAAGAAATAGCAAAAACCTCGAGCTCCTTACTAGAAAATACGTTGTCAAACGGCATGCCAATGAAATGATCTATGTTTATTCTCCTCAATCAAATCAATACGTGCATTCTGCAACTCTTCTAATTCCTTCTTTAGGTTCTCGCTGACAAACAATGCTCCTTACAACTCCATTTTCTTCGACTCAAGTCTAGTGACAGCCTTCTTGAGTTAAACAATGTCATCATGCATTGCAAGTAGCTCTACATCCTTAAGTTGAACAATGTCATCATGCATTGCGAGCAGCTCTAGTGACGGCTTTCTGAAATGGCACGTTCAAGGTCCTGCACTAGCAATGCTTGGACTTAAATCTTTTTCTCTACAACGTCATACTTCCATAGGATCACGTCAACCCGAGGCTTCAAGTCAATGATCTCTTAGCAAGCAATCTCAAGCTATAGAGCAATAGGGGCAGAGACATCAGATCCTTTCAAAAAGGCAAGTTTAAGCTCCAACTATTTAATTTTCTTAACAGTCGAGTAAGCTTTTACTACCATGGCTGCCTCTATCTCCCTAACTGCCTTGGCTTTATCTTGCTCTATATGCATGTACTCGGTTGCCAAGATTACAGATTTTTACATCATAACAAGCAGGGAACCTCTTCTCGACTAAGCTTCACACTTTATGAAGAAACTGGGGTCGATAACTTTACTTATGCCATCAACAAACTTGGCACATGCTTCGATGTCCTTAAGTAGATCGGGCTTCAACAACAGCTTTTGGATCTCGTAAAACTCCCCTAAGGCTGATTTAACAGGCTACTCATGATTGATTATGCGAGCAAGCGCTTCATTTTCAAGATGAGGGGCAGGCCTGGCACTACCTTGGCAATGGAATCACCATCCTCGCTCTTCGCCACTACATGCACCTCCAAAATCAGATCAGACTTGGACACGGAAAGCTATCTTAGAATAAAACCAGGCATCGTGAGCACTGCAGAACTCATCCGCTGCACAATCTTGTCTGCAACTGTTCTAGCAACCTTCAGAGTAGTAGGCTTCATAAGCTCAAATCTGGTAGCCTTTTTCTCCTTGGAAGAAGTTAAGTGATTCACGAGCCTCCCAGCAATAGACGGACCCTTGTGAGCAGCAGAGGAAGTTTTTAGCTTCTTCTCAACTTATGGCTCTATAGTAGACGACGAACATCTCTTTCTCCCACATGCACTTGCAATGGGCTCCACTGAGCAGCTAATGCCACTCGCAATATTTAGCAAAGATCCCCAAGGAGATGTGCACCTTTTTCATATCTGGAGAAGTTATGAGAATTAAGCCAAATTCTGAATCTATATAAATAGAGGAGGATAAATCAGAAGGCAGCTCAACAAGAAGTACAAAGGTATTTATGATAGAATAATTCCTTATTCTTATCATAAATACATTCCTAATCAGAAAAGACATTTTTCGAGTAAGTAATCCTAATCTCATTAATTTAAGATATTTATCTAATCAATCCAAGATATTTATTTACACAAATATCTTGGAATATTCTCACCCTAAATACCACCTAGGGCAGGCCACCCCTAAACCCTAGAGGGGCGGCCTATACTCCCCTCATCTCCTATAAATACCTACTTTGTCTCCAAAATTCAGGAAGCTTTTGCTACCTGCAAACTTCCAAACACATTCTTTTCAGAATTCTAACTTTGGCATCAGAGATTTTTGGACCAAAGCCCTTATTCATCATGGGCGCGTGAGGTTTTTGGCCTTAATTTTAGGTGTTATTATTTTGCAGATGCAGATTCATCAATAAAAAAAAGGCGAAAATTTGCATCCACAACAATATTATACTCGTTTAGTTAATTTAACGTTCTCCATATTGTTGTGCTAGTGTCAAGGTTCAAACATTGTTCATTTCATATAAGAACAGTCAAACCCATGCATTTACTCACAAATACCACCAGGGCTGGCCCTAAGGGTAGCCGGGGTAGGCGGTCGCCTAGGGCCCCCAAGTTCGCGGGGCCCCAATTTTTTTTTATACATCCTGTATATAAGATATAAATACATAAAACATAAAAAAAAACATCACAATTACTTTGTTGGTGTAGTGGAAACGATTCCACTTCGTTTTCTTTGGGGTGGGCATTTTGAAACACCTTATGGGCACTAGGTTTTGCTTTTTTTTTTTTTTTTTTTTTTTTTTTTTCTCAAATCTATGAAATTAATGGTCCCAATGGGCCAAATCAATTTTTTTTTCCTTTTGCTTTTGAAAATAACCTCCAAAAGCTAACAAACAAAAATCATAGAAAGGGTGAGATTTACTTCATATCTATATATATAAAGGGAGCACCCCAAAATAGTGAAACATTTAAAATATCATAAATTGTCCCTTAAAAATATTAAAATTACAAGAATTAAAAGGAGTTAAAATAATTCAACAAATATTAATTTTGAATGAATTTAAGATTTCCAAATTTAGAAAAGAAAAAAAAAAAAAACCTTCACATTAGTGGGTGGTTTATGTTTAACTTCTTATTTATGTTCAAAAATATTTTAAATAAAAATTGTTTAAATAGAAAAAACTTGAGTTTCTTAAATAAAAAACCTACAAAGGCCAATTGTCACACACCTACACGTGTGACAAACGTGTGATAAGAGGCTAGTGAAATTAATAGCCCCATGTCCAAATGCATTTTTTCTTTTCTTTAGCTTTTGAAAATAACCTAAAAAATAACAAAAACCAGAATAATCATAACTTTGTAATCCCTTTTCTTTTAACTTCCTAGTCTTTCCATTTCTATTGAATGTGTAAGCCTATCACTTGGTCCTGAAGATTGTAACTCGAGGTAACCAAAACTTTGAATTTAAATTTTCTTTTCCAATAATTTATTGTTAAACTAGGTTATTCTAAAATTTGATTCGCTAGTGTGATGTTGATTTTAGAAAGAACACAAGAGAACCACTTGGCATTGTTGAATTATTATATTTGTCAATCAAATTTTATTGTTTTTTTTACTCTCTTGATCATCAAGTTTTATTGCTCTTCACTCTCAATTTTAGACTCTTGACTACAAACACTTAGTGCATTTGCGTCTAAAGACATGTGACATGTAATATGTAAGTAATGTTCGTATATTTGTTTCATTTTGATATTAATTTTTAATAATATTCGATGAAGAAATAGACTTTTTATGTAATTAGCGAATTCTTTTACTACATACCAATATACAAAGAGTCAAAGGTCCGAGAACTTTAGGACCCTACTTTGAAGGCTCGCCTAGGGCCCCCAAATTCTCAAAGTCGGCCCTGAATACCACGTTGACAATTACTTATTTATAGAATTTACATAGAGAAGTTGGTAAAAGTAGGAGATAACTTTGTAAAAATTATCAATTATTAAAAATTTCAAGATAAATTTCGGAAAAAAAAAAAAAAAGAATTTATAGATAAAAAATGTTAATCTTACAACATATTTGTACCATCTCCCTAATAAAGATGAGACTCACATGTATTTGTGGACTCTACGTATATTAGAGAGAGAGTAATATTAGGTAGACTAAATTGTTAAACCAAATGATGTGTCACCAACAAGAAATAAGCACATTGATCAACACTTAATAATCCAATCATCAATCACAACACCATTTGGTTTAAACGTTTTGGCCTCTCTAGCATTACCCATAGAGGCAACTGGCCCTTTACCACAATGGTAAAAAGATGTTAAGCCCTTATATGATGGCGTAGGTTCAAACCCGTTGAGAGAGAAAAAAAAAAAAAAAGCATTACCTTGCGAGAGATGGTACCAATATATAATATGTGTAATATTACTCTAGATAGATACACAAGTATTCTCCTACTCCGTGACCAATGGCCCTCTCCAAAAACATTTAGCAAATTTAACCACACATACAACTGGACACACATGAGAGAAAATGTTAAATCTAAATATCTGAACCAAATTCAAAGAAAATCTCAAGTGTTGTGCTTTATTGCAACTTGACCCAAATACACTAAAATACCTTATGAAAACACTATACGGTGTGTTTGTTTGGCCTCACATACTTTCACTAGACTAGACTGGATTAGCTATCAGTGAAATCCCATGTTTGTTGCCTACATAGACTGAAGTTAATGAGACTAAAGGGGATTTGCTCCTACCATCTCCCTCGCTAGGAGGTCTTAGCAAGAGTCGCCCAAGACCATGGGACTACTAAGTCCTTCATCTGGTCTATCCTCATCTCCTCTCATCCACTCTCTGCTCTCTATTTTCTTGAGCACCGACAACCACCATCACACCACCACTCCTAGCTTCAACGAGATGCACCGCTAGCCCAATACCACTCTCTCCCTCTCGCCTCGAACCGATAATTTCAAACAAGGAAAATCCCTCTTTCTCCGTCGTCCATCCTGCTCTAGCAGTTTGTCCGATTCACCTCCGAGGAATATCTTGCTCTAGCACTCCTTGATTCAATTCCTCTGAGTTTCTGGAGGTTAATTCTTTGATTTCCTGTTTTTTTTTTTGTTTTGTGGGATGTTAATTTTGTTTGGTTGGTAGGAAAGCTGAGAAATTGGTTTCTATCGAGATCCAAGGAAAGCAAGCATCCTTGGCAAATTTTGGTAGAATTGCAGAGGAAGAAGAAAGAAAACGAAAAGGCCTGAATTTGTTGCAGGCCATTTATGGACAAAAAAAAAAATCTTGCGAAATCGGTGGTCTGGGATTTTTTTTTGGAGCAATTTGTAGATCATGCAGTTTATGGAACTCTCTAGATTGAGTTAGTGAAAATATCTGAATCGAAAGTAATAAAAAATTAATAAAATAATTAAAAAGTAGTAAAAAAATATTTAAATTCTAAAAATAATTTAGTCCGTGACTTTTTGTCCGACACTACACCAAACGTTTCACTATTATTATCCTATTTAGTCCATGCCAAGCCAGCCCAGTCCGAAATAGTCTGGTGTAACAAACGCACCCTAAAAGCACAAGGGCAGGTATGTCAAAATCCAAAGTTTCATATTAATTGTTCCCCTAACCCAATACAAAAACAATTATTAAAATTAAGGAAAATTAGAATCTCATACAGTTTTTCTATATCAATTAGATTAAACATCTGTGCCATTTTAAAATTTGATTAAAGTGTTTTGATCAATAATCATCTCTATTTTTTTTAAATTATAATAAAATTTGAATTTATCATTTTATAGTCATCTCTATTTTTTTTAAATTAAAATAAATTTTGAATTTACCATTTTATCTGCATGATGCCCTTTTTCTTATTTAGTGAAAATATTAGTAATTAAATTAAATTTTCTCTTTTTCCAAATATATTTTTTAGACCACAGTTTATTTTTATTTATTTTTATTTTATTTTTTTATTTGTTTATGCGAATATTTAATATTATTTCATTTTTCAAATGGTTTTTTCTTTTTCAAATAGTTGGTGATCAACATAAAAGCTCCGTGTAATTTTTTCAAATTTTTTGTGAAATTATATTTTTTTTTTTTTGCTATTTTTTTAAGTGTAGTTGTTGACAAATTATTATTAGGTACAATACATTACGTATATATTATGTGAGGATACATTTGAATTTACAAAAAGCATTAATTGGTACGTTTATTTGCAATTTTGGTACGTTTGATTTGATACATATTGTGACATCCCACATCGCCTAGAGGAGTGATCCTTAAATGTTTATTCCCATCCCTACCAAGCACAAGGCCTTTTGGGAGCTCACTAGTTTCGGGTTCCGTAGGAACTCCGAAGTTAAGCGAGAAGGGGGCTAGAGCAATCCCATGATGGGTGACCCACTGGGAAGTTGCTCGTGAGTTCCCAAAAACAAAACTATAAGGGAATGGTAAGCCCAAAGCGGACAATCTCGTGTTACGGTGGTGGAGCGGGATCGGGAAGTGATCCGCCCCGGGCCGGGATGAACCCGAAGTTAAGCGAGAAGGGGGCTAGAGCAATCCCATGATGGGTGACCCACTGGGAAGTTGCTCATGAGTTCCCAAAAAGCCTCGTGCTAGGTAGGGATGAGAATAAACATTTAAGGATTACTCCCCTGGGCGATGTGGGATGTCACACATAGTGTTAATATTGGTACATTATTTTTATTTTGGTACGTTTTATTTTGTACACATTGTGTATTGGTACATTTATATTATTCTCAATCCTATTTTCTCTTAATGTACTAAAAAAATAAAACTTATTTCGGTACGTTTGATTTTGTGGGATTTAAAAATATTTTAAACTATTTTGGAAAGAAAATATCTTAAATTATAGATAATTATTGCTAAATTGTAGCATTGTTGTGAAAATAATTTTGAATCTAACTAACATTTTTTTTCTTTTAACAATTATCTCTAAATGAGAAGAGTGTAATAAAAAAGTTAGATTATAGGAAATTTATTACAATATAATGTGCATATAGCACCAAAATTATGACAAAAAAAAAAAGATTAATCAAATCACTAAAAAGCACGGATGTTTAATCTAGAAAATTCAAAACTGAGGTGCCTATATGGAAGGATCCCTAAAATTAATTAAGGAAAAAAAAACATTTACCAAAGTAATTTTATATTGCATTAAATTATTAAATTATCTCACATAAGTTTCTCCTTCGATTTTATTACAACATAAATTATAAATATATATTTTCTTCCCAAATTTTCTTTTGAAAAAGTTAGAATACATGTGTCTTTCTCTTTCCAAAAGACTGTTACAAAGAGAGAAGAGAAAGCTCCCCTAGATCTGCTTAATTTTGTTCTCTTCTGTTACATGTTTCTCCAATCCATTTCCCAACATCTACAGTCCAAGCTTCTCTGAAATCCATACCACTGAGTCGAACTCACACTGATCCAACCGAGTCAACTCAACTGTCCACACTGTTTCCATACTCTGTTTCTTCAGCCAATGAGCTATAACTTCAAAAGCAGAGAGCTTGGTTATCATCTGGGATTGGCCACTTCAGAAATGGTGATTTTCCAGCGGATTGCGCCGGAACTCCGGTGAGGTTTGTGTTGGGTTTTTGGTTTAGTGTAAAATGTTCAAGTCGGCGCGATGGAGAACCAACAAGAACACGATCAAGGAAGTCTTCAAATTGCAGTTCCATGCAACTCAGGTTGGTCTAAACTCATTCTCGATTGAAATTCAAGCTTTGTGATTATTTATGTCAATTGGGTTTTGTTTCGTGGCTGAGAAAATGCAGGAAAATGGAACACGGAAAATATTTTATATTACCTGATCATCATTTTTGGCTCATTGAGTGTCTGAAAACAGAAAAAGTTAGAAAATTTATGTGCATTTGAGAATTGTACTGAAAGAACCAACAAGTTATATGCAATTTGAAGAGTGTGAATGTGTGAATGTGATTGAGGTTTTCGGAGAATTATGTGTAAGATAGTGTTTGGTTTTGTGATTTCAGGTGACACAGTTGGGTAGGGACGCATTGCTGGTTTCTGTGATTCCCGTGGATGTGGGGAAGCCAACTGTGAAATCAGAGAAAGCTACAGTTCGAGACGGGAGCTGTCGATGGGAAAATCCGATCTATGAAACAATTAAATTCGTCCGTGAGCCAATAACTGGGAAGATCAAAAAGAGTGTCTACAACTTTGTTGTCTCAAGTGTATGAATTGTTTTGTTAGATTTTGTGTAGTGAACATTTTGTTCTGTTTATGAGTATCTTATTTTGGTCTTCTTGTGTTGCATAGGGATCAGCGAAGGGTAGTGTTCTTGGGGAAGTTTCTGTCGATTTTACTGACTATGCCGAGGCTACTAAATCTTCCTGCGTCACTCTTCCCCTTAAGAATTCAAATTCTAATGCAATTATGCATGTTAGTCTCTCCCACTTTGTCAAATTATGATATGTTAGAGATCTTCTACCGAAAGGGGTTTACAAAAATAAAGACAACAATTTGATTGTTGTGACTCATCGAACTCTTGTTTTTGTTGTTGAATAGGTTACCATTCAAAGGTTGCAAGCAAATGTTGATCTGAGGTATATACAAATGTTGTTATTTTCTGTATTTGTTGGAGTTCTCTTTTTTATGTTTCTGATTTTTTATTCTGTTTTGTTGGAGAAATTTTGAAGAGAGGTAGAATACGGTGAAGAGGCAAATGTTAACTCCGAAGATAGAAGCTTCAAGAACCTCTTAAGCAATAAGGACACTGATGAAAGCGTTTCAATTGTGAGTTTCTCACTTAAAGCTTCAAATTTCATACGTTTTTGTATTGAAAAGCTTTCATTTTGTTGCTGTTGTGTTTCAAAATGTTTACTTCTTTCTGTTGAGATGGTTGCAGGTTGGGCTGATAGGTGGTAGTAAAATTCATTTTTCTTCAATGCAAAGATATTCTTCCAATTGTTTTGAAAATTTTCGTGTTAATTCACAGGATGAGGGAATTAATAGAACCACCCAAATTGCTGAGCTCAACCGCAGAGCATCTATCGGATCGGACATTACATTGTCAAGTTCTGACAGTGGCTCTGGACTTGGTACTCCACGAGAACTTGGATCAAGAGATCCTTCCAACTTTCCGTCGTCTCTGAGTCACACCTCAGTACAACATAAACCTGATATTTATGCCCGAACAAATATCTATGACGAGCATCAGCGGTTACAATGGGCATGGTCTGCAGACTCAGAACATGGAGCAAGTACTGATGGTTCAACAAAGAGTTCTCATGAAACCCTTCCAAGGGAACGGTCTCAACAGTCTTCAGATGACGACATTGAAAAGCTAAAGGCGGAGCTTGTTGTTCTAGCTAGACAGGCCGATATGTCAGAGCTAGAATTACAAACATTAAGGAAGCAGATAGTAAAAGAGACCAAAAGGGGGCAGGATCTTTCGAGAGAAGTCATTAGCTTGAAAGATGAACGAGATTCTTTCAAGGCAGAATGTGAGAAACTAAAGTCCTTTTGGAAACGTGTGGATGATGCAAAAGTTAAAAACAGGTTCCAGTTAGAAGGTGGTGATCTACGGACTCTTGTTGATGAAATCAGACAAGAACTGAGTTGTGAGAAGGACATGACTTTCAATCTCCGCTTACAGCTCCAGAAAACGCAAGAATCAAATTCTGATTTAATCCTTGCTGTACGGGATCTGGAGGAAATTTTGGAGCAGAAGAATAGTGAAATAGCAAATCCTTCCAACAGACCAGAATCCTGCGGTTATGCTGCAGGGTTGAAGGAAACCATCTCGAAAGGTGGGACAAGTGAGGATGAGGAGCAGATGGAGCTGGAGGATCTTGTTAAGGACCACAGCAATGCGACGGAAACACACCTGCTCGAGAGACAGATTGCCGAACTTTATGGTGAAATAGAAATCTATAGGCGAGACAAAGATGAGCTCGAGATGCAAATGGAGCAGCTTGCACTTGACTATGAGATATTGAAACAGGAAAACCATGATATCTCATATAAACTAGAGCAAAGCCAACTGCAAGAACAACTTAAGATGCAGTACGAATGCTTGTCTCCCTCTGCTATCATAAATGAACTTGAATACCAAGTTGAGGATTTGGAAACGGAATTGAAGAAGCAGTCTGAAGATTTTTCAAATTCATTGGCTACCATAAAGGAACTTGAATCCCATATCAAAAGCTTGGAGGAAGAACTAAAGAAGCAGGCACAAGTATATGAGGCTGATTTAGAGGCTGTAACATGTGCCAAAGTTGCGGGTTTGGAAACAGAACTAAAGAAGCAGTCTGAAGATTTTTCAAATTCGTTGGCTACCATAAAGGAACTTGAATTCCATCTCAAAAGCTTGGAGGAAGAACTGGAGAAACAGGTGCAAGTATTTGAAGCTGATTTAGAGGCCGTAACATGTGCCAAAGTTGAGCAGGAGCAAAGAGCCATCCGAGCAGAGGACACACTGCGAAAAACTAGATCAAAAAATGCTAATACAGCTGAGAGGCTTCAGGAAGAATTCCAAAGACTCTCTGTTCAAATGGCCTCGACATTTGATGCAAATGAAAAGGTAGCTCTGAAAGCAATGACAGAAGCCAGTGAACTGTGTGGGCAGAAGAGTCACCTAGAAGAACTAGTCCAAAAAATGAAGGACGAGCTCCAGGGAGTTAGAAATGATTATGAGGCAAGATTGCAGAAGCTCTCGAACCACTTAGACGAGAAAACCAAAGAGATGGAAGAGATTTTACTGGAAATGGACAACAATTACAAGCAGCTCGACCATCAGCAGAAACAAGAGGAAGAAGTTAAGGGAAATCTCTCCCAGATGATCTTACAACTCAAATCTCAGATTCAAAGGCTTACAGCAGAGAATAACAGCCTTTCTGAGCAAGTGGAGGAAAGCAAAAATTTGAGAGCTGATTTGGAACAAGTGAAGAAATCAATCGAGGAAGCTGAGATGTGGGCACAAAGAGGAAATGCAGAAAGAAATGAGCTGGTAAGTAAAATTTCTACTCTTAAGAAGGAAGCAGAGAAGTCATTGGAGGATTTGAATACAATGCGGCATCTCAAAGATGAAAAGGACGTGACAGTTGGACTCCTAAAATCCGAGATAGAGGAGCTTAAAGCTCGGTGTAAAGACTTTAAACATGCTATATACGAGGATGAAGTTGAGAAAGAGAAACTTAAAAAGCAGGTATTCCAGCTTAAGGCTGACCTGAAAAAGAAGGAAGATGCGCTCACTACCGCTGAAAAGAAACTCAAGGAAAGCAACGGGTGCGCAATAGTTTCTGATGGAATTAAAACTACTCAGAGAAGCATCAAGTCTTTGCAAATTGCTCGTGGTTCGAAAGAAGTTGCATGTATGAAAGAGAGAATAAAATTGCTCAAGGTAAAATTTCAAATTCCTAGCAGTATATTGAAACAATTTTGGCAGAGAATAACGTCTCAACTCCTTTATTTTTAACTTTTACAGGGACAAATAAAATCGAAAGAAGCTGCTTTGGGAACCTCAACTGCTTCATTTTTGGAGAAGGAAAAGGATTTCCAGAACATAATCGAAGAGTTAGAGAGCATGGTGGAAGAAATAAATCAGAATAGTGCATCTCAAAAGGTAAGAAAACCTTCCATATTATGTAATGCATCTAATACAATGCTTATAGTCAATTATGATGGTTACAAGAAAATTGGAGTCCCAAAATGTCAGTTTGGATAGTCTCTAACCGAGCATCTTGCCTTTGTCTTTGTCTATAAATGCTATCATATTATATGTGTAATGATTGGTGCAATCATCTTGTCATACAGGTAACTGAAGATGCCGGTAGTGATAAAATTGCATCAGAACAAGAACCGAGACATTTCACTGCTGATAACAGATACAGCAACTTATTGACTGAATTAGCATCATTGAAAGAGAGGAATATATCAATGGAAAGTGAACTAAAAGAGATGCAAGAGAGATATTCAGAAATAAGTCTCAAATTTGCAGAGGTCGAAGGTGAAAGACAACAGCTCGTAATGACAGTACGCATCCTCAAAAATTCCAAGAGGAGCTAATAACTGTTTTTCGATATACTGGAACCATATTACCTTGTACAGTTGAAACAGCTGGGTATGCTTACATCGAAAGTCCAGACCTGAGTTCATTGTGTCTGCCCATTTGCCTTCATCTCAATTTTACCTAGCTTTCATGTCCTTGCCCCTATTTTTTGTAATTCTTTTAAAGCTTGTCAATGTTTCCATGTCCAATATATATGACAATTTATATAATTAATATATATATATTTTTTATTGTTTTTGACCTTTTCATATTAGCATCTCTTGTCAATGTTAGCAGAACTAGAGTATTTTACAATCTCACATATAGAGGGTTTTCACTTCTGACAAGAGTTCAACAGTTTTTGGACCAAATTTGTTTTGCTTCAATCAAAATTGTATGCTGCATTCCTTTGGCGGGTGGACTTATGGTCGGCGTTTAGCATTTCTTCCTTTTTCAGTTGTATTTTTTCTTTGTTGAGTTCCTTAGACAGAAAAACAGACATCAAAATTATGACTCATGACAAGTAATGCTCTGTAACATCATTGATTAAGTACCTGATTTTTTCGAAATTAAGTACGAAGTACTGGAAATTTGGGATGACTAGTGGTGGCTGGCATTATTGTTCTTTGCTAGGCACCTAAGAGGAGGGTTAATTTATAAAAAGCTGATTACATGGTAGAATCTCTCTTCTGTTGAGAAGTAAATTGCTTACTAATTTCTTGTTAGTAAATGATTTACTTAATTCTCTTTTGTCATTTTATCTAACAGATTTTGGTTGTAACAAACAAACTTGTGCTCATATGCCAACTGTAAGGTCTTAGACCAGTCTTTCATTTTCAATTGCTCATATGCTTTGTAATTGCCTTGTATCATAATCACAATGACTAATGTAATTGAATGGTCATGATGACTAATGTAAGAGAATGAATGGTGCTATGAATGAAGTGTGCACATTATGCAACAGTTAGAATGTTGCGGTTGTGATTATTTCTTTGTCAGCTCTCTCTCTTTTAGCTTTCTTCTTTGTTTTGACCCTAAAATCCAAAACCATTGCTAAAATGGTTTGAGCTATTCAAATTTTAACATGGTATCGAGAGCTTAGGTTCTATCTAGAATCGGGGCGTCAAATCTGTGATCGTTGTGCTTGAAATCCAACTTGAAACTTTCAACTCAATTCTTCAAATTCAATTCTCAAATGGCTAGATCAAGTGTGGTGATTATGAATTTTGGGAGATTCATATGAGAACCATCTTTAAATCTCATGGGATCTGGGATTTAGTGGAGAAAGCACTTGAAATTTCAAAATTGAAGGGCAAGAAGGTGGAAGCCAAAGGCTCTACTACTGCGGAGAAATCTTCTCTCAATGATAAGCAAATGAATGATGCAAATTCTTTGGGTATTATCTAGGGAGCTATTACAAAAGACATTTTCCCCATAACCTCGAATGAGGAGGCCTCAAAGGGTGCTTGGGATATTTTACATCAAGAATTTCATGGCGATAAACAAGTAAGATCCACTAAGCTGAAGGGTTTATGTCATGATTTTGAGTTCACAAGGATGAAGGATGATGAAACTTTGTTTGTGTATCTCACTCGCCTTCTCGAATTAGTAAATCAAATGAAAAGCTTTGGTAAAGATTTACCCAAAGAGAGGTTGGTTCAAAAATTTCTCATAAGTCTAACGGGAGCTTATGATCCTGTTTGTTATGTAATTGAACAAACCAAGCATATTGAAACCATTGAATTGCAAGAGGCTGTGGCTGCCTTTAAAGGGCTTGAGCAACGCCTTGATAGACATGCTGAGGGTGCTACTGAAAGAGCATTTACCAATATAAGTGTCAATCCAAAGGGATCTCAATTCACCTCTTCTTTTGGTAACTCTAAGCCAAAGAAGAATTAGAAATCAAAGGGCAAGGAATGGGATTCTAAACCTCAATATATTGTGAACCAAGGTGTCAAAAATGGTCAAGGAGGCAAGTCTGATCAACCTAAAGGGAAATGTAAGATCTATGACAAACTTCACTATGGTGAGTGCTAGTTTAAAGAGAAACCAAAACCATGGATGCAATCAATTTTGCCATCTTGTTAAGGATTATGATCAATCTAACAGGGCTAGACAACAAGCAAATTTTGCTAATCAGTTAACTAAATCAGCAACAATGTTTTTATGCTTGCCATTCTGCTACTATTGGGAAAGATGTGAATGTTTGGTATGTTGATAGTGCCTGTAGTAATCTACTTCTCATGAATCCTTGCTTATTGATATTGATAAAACTGTGAAGTCTAAAGTTATAATTGGTGTTGGAGGTCTGGTAAAATCAACTGGCAACTAGTTATAGAACTGAAGGGTGGAACTAGATATATTAAAGAGGTTACGAATTTGCTTAGTTTTAGATGAAAATCTATTGAGTGTAGGGAAAATGGTAGATCATGGATATTGGCTTGTATTTGGTGATCTCATGGTTGATATTTATGGAGATAGACAGATGGAAGAATTGATTGTAAGTGTTTTAATGAAGGGAAATAGATGTTTTCCTTTATCTCTACAATATATTAATCAAACTATGGTTAATAAACCAACAATTGAGGAATTATCCTAAAAGTGGCATAGGAGGTTTTGGCATCTAAACTACACAAGTTTGATGCTTCTGCAAGACAAAGAAATGGTGCATGGTTTACCTAGATTCTAAGTCTCTGAGCATGTTTACTTTGGATGTGCTACAGGGAAGGGACACAGGGAACCATTTGACAAAGATAAGGTTTGGAGAGCATCAAAACCTCTTGAGTTAATTCATTTTGACATATATGGTCCAATGCAAATCACTAATCTTAGGGGGGGCAATAGATTCTTTCTCACTTTCATTGATGATCACACAAGAATGTGTTGGGTATTTTTCTTGCAGCATAAGTCACAAGTATTCTAGATTTTCAAAAGATTTAAAGCTATTGTAGAACTGCAAAGTGACTATTAGATTAAAATGATCAGAAGTGATAGGGGTGGTGAATATACATCTATGGAATTTTCTAGGTTCTGTGAAGACATGAGACAGGAAAGGCAACTAATTGTAGCCTACTCTCTATAATAGAATGGTGTTGCAAAGAGAAAGAACAGAACTGTAGTTGATATTGCTAGAACTATGATGTACGAGAAGAAAATTCCATTGAAGTTTTGGGTTGAGGCTGTGAACACAACAGTGTACCTACATAATAGGTGTCCAACAAGTGTGATGTGAAAATTAACTTAACACACAAATTAACATTCTTTTGACAATTGTAGCATATAAATAAGTAGGGATCGTTCTTACACTGGGGATTAGGAGGGATTGCTAAACACTTTCAACTGACTCAAATAAATAAAATTAACCTTTAAAAAACTTAACCTCACTTAAAAAAGACTCAAACACGTTCACAAGACTCAAAATTGGCTAAAAACACTCAAAACTGCCTTAAAAACACAAACTGGGCAGTTTTGAGCCTAAACACAAACTTGGACGAAAATTGGTTCTAACTTGACTCAAAACTCTTAAAAACACAATCTAAAACATATTTGGACCAATTAGACACTCTAAGACAAGTGGGGATTTGGTTTTGGACAAAAATCAAACAAACAAAACAATAATGTAAACTAGGCAGATTTGGGCGAAATTGATAGAATTAAGTGGATGGTGAGATGGCTAGGAGGTTTTTCTCCACACATGGCATACTTGCATACAACACAATCTTCAGTTGCTTATTCGTTGAATTATGAACCTCAACACCCCAAGTTAATTAGGTACGCTTAAATTAACTCTCAGATTTCCCTTAGGCCATTGAATTGAATGGAATTAGCGCATTGCAATCAAATTATTCCTTAAAAGTTTTCTATATGAAAGCGCATAAAAGAAAGACAATCAAAGATCATTAGGTTCTATGGAAATCATAGGTGTTGACGAGGCATTTGTAACTATGAAAGCGCATGATACTTATGCCAAGAATTTACTTAACATAATTGTGACCAACAATCTTAACTACTCATGAATATAAGTTCCCAACGATTAGGTGAAGTTTCCTTATACCCTAGCATCATATTTATGCATGCAAATTAAGTGTGCACTCTCAATTCATATACATAAACAAGTTTTAATTAAAACAGATAAGTAAATTGAATTCATCATTCATGAAATCACAACTGAAAGTAATCAAATCATCATGCAAATATAACCATGGTTTCGAAATTCCCCCCTAGCCAAAAGGGGATTAGTTCCTCATGCTTGCACAACAAAAAGTATTGAAATTAAACATAGAAATCATAAGAAAGATTACACCTAAACACTCAGCAATTCCAAGATGGATTTGATGCACGGTTTGGTTTTTCCTCCTCCTCCTTGCTGCGGCATAAGTTGTGTGTGGTGGAATTGGGGGTTTTGGATGGTGTTTCCTTGTTTGGAAGGATGGAGGATGGTTGATTATGGTGGGAAGGGTGCGGCAGATGTGTATGGATGTGTAGGGAGATGTATGGAGGTCTAGAATGGAGAATGGAGGTGCGACACAAGGGTTTCTGAATAGCATAAGGGGGGTACGAATTTTTGGCTGAATTTAAGTTTATATAGTCCTAGGGTTAAGTAGATTATGGTTAGGCTTAACAGATTTAGTGGACTAGGGCCCTAGGGTTCGGCTATGGTTAATCAAATCCACTTAGGAGGAGGTTTTGGCCCACATAGTTTTATAAAAGGATTTGTATACCCAAATCCACAAGGATTAGGCCTTGGAAATCAGAATCCCAAAGGAATTGGGCCTAGGAAGGTGCGGCAGATTTAGGGGAGAGGGTTGCTTGGCTTGCAAGGCAAGGCAAGGCCTTCTAGAATAGGTTGGTGCGCCACTTTTGTAGGATTTCTAGAAAGAATAGGTTTTGTGGCAGATTTAGGCCTTCTAGAATAGGATGCTTCTAGAAATAGGTTCTAGAATTATCCATTTAGGTCCCCTTGCAATTAGGATTAAGACATGATAAGGTTTGGATAGGATAAGATGAGATAGGGTTTGGATAATGTTTTGGATAATGTTGGATAAGGTTAGATAAGGTTTTGGATAATGTTTCCTCTTTTGAGCTCCCTCCTTATCCACTTTGTCCTTAGCTTATTTCCTTCCTCTTCTTATCACATTTCCAACTTCTTGAAGTCCAAATTCGTCCATCCATGTTAGCCCACATGCAAGCTCTCCCCCTAGTGTCCAAAATAGCTCCAAAATGCACCCAAATGCACTTTCTTGATACTTTAACCCATAGGACCTGCAAACACACGAAATTGAGTTGTAATACGATATTAACTAAGAAATAATAGCACAAATGCACAAGAATAAGCTAGTTAAGTCGCCTAAATATGCTCCTATCAAAGTGCTTTGAACAATGAGACTCCATTAGAAGCCTTTAGTGGGAGAAAACTAGGGATCAAACACTTAATAATATTTGGTTCTTTATGTTATATTGTTATCCCGTCACAACTAAGGCATAAACTGGAGGAAACTAATGAGAAGTGTCTGTTGGATATGGTATTTGTGAAAAATGATATAGAGTTTTCAACTTGAGAACTCAGAAGATGATCTTGGATGAGAAAGCAATGTGGAATTGGGAAAATAGTGAAGCAATGCAACCATCCATTTCTTGGGATATTGAAGAAGATTCGAATATAACTGAATTGATTTTGATTATGCTGATTCAACTCGGTGCAAACTCCTCTAAGATCATCTACAACAAATGAAATGAAACTATCTCAAAGAACAAGTACTCTTGGTTCCTCATCTTCAACTTCAAGGGCTTATTATCACACTCCACTGAAATGAAAGAGTTTGAGTGAAATGTATGCATTATGTAAAATGAGCAGTAATGAGCCTAAAGACTTCAACGAAGCAGTTAAGGATGAAGCTTGGAAGATGGTAATGAATGAAGAAATGAAGATGATAGAGAAGAATTCTTCTTGGGAATTGGTTGATAGGCCAAGCAATAAGCTTATTATAGGAGTGAAATGGGTATACAAAAGAAAATTGAATTTGGATGGGTCTATTAAAAAACACAAGGCAAGTCTTGTAGCAAAGGGTTCCATACAAAAACTAGGAGTGGATTTCAATGAAACCTTTGCCTCTGTGGCAAGGTTATATACAATTAGGACTCTCAATACTCTTGTAGCTCAAAAAGGTTAGAAATTATGGCAGTTGATTGTTAAAATAGCCTTTCTGAATAGGGTTGTTGAAGAGGAGGTTTATGTGGACCAACTAGATGGTTTTGTGATTGAAAATGTTGGAAGATAATGTATATATATAGATCAATGAAGGCTCTCTATGGGTTGAAATAGCCTCAAAGAGCCTGGTAGGTGAAATCGATACCTATTTGATTCATCGTGGCTTTCACAGAAGCTCAAGTGAAGCAATATTATATGTGAGGACTTAGGAAGGTGTTGGCACTTTAAGTGTGTCAATCTATGTAGACGACATAGTATACACTGGAAGTAGTGCAGAAATGATGAATGAATTCAAGTATGAGATGATGAGTAAATATGAAATGCCTGATTTGGGCTTACTTCGCCATTTCCTTGGAATGGGAGTAACTCAAATTGAAGGGAGCATGTTTATCCATTGGAAGAAGTATACTTTGACTCTCTTAGAAAAATTTGTGCTCAAAGATTGTAAACCAGTGAGCACTCCATTGGTTGCAACTGATAAGTTGAGAAGAGATGATAATTATGAATATGCAGATGAGAACTTGAATAGAAAAATTGTAGGGAGTTTGCTATATTTAACAGCAACTGATATCATGTTCTTTTCCAATTTGCTTGCAAGATTTATGTAGCAGCCATCTAGGAAGCATTATGGTGTTGCTAAAAGGGTTCTAATGTATATCCAAGGAACAATTGATTATGGAAGTGAATACTTGTCTGGTAAATCTTTGTTAATTGGTTACTGTGATAATGACTGGAGTGGCTCTGAGGAGGATATGAAAAGTATTTCAGGATATGCATTCTCTTTTGGAAGTGGTGCATTTTCATGGTCATCAGTTAAACAGCACAGTGTGGCTCTTTCAACTGCAGAAGCTGAGTATGTCAGTGCAACTGAAGCAGCCACACAAGCCATCTAGCTTAGGTTTGTGCTTGAAGACTTTGGAGAGGAAGCAGATGCAACTCCTTTACTATGTGTTAACACTTTTGTGACAGCTATGTCTAGAAATCCTGTGTTTCACCAAAGAACCAAACATATTGGCAGGAAGTTTCATTCCATCAAGGATGCAATTTAAGGAGGAGTGATTGATCTGATATATTTACATGAGTGAAGAACAGATTGCTGATATCTTCATAAAGGCTCTTTCTAAAGATCGGTTCAATTACTTGAGAGGTCTTCTTGGATGGAAACCAGTTAGTCATTTAGAAGTGAGTGTTGAGAAGTAAATTGCTTACTAATTTCTTGTTAGTAAATGATTTACTTACTTAATTCTCTTTTATCATTTTGTCTAACAAATTTTGGTTGCAACAAACTTGTGCTCATATGCCAAGTGTAAGGTCTTAGATCAATCTTTCATTGTCAACGGATCATATACTTTGTAATTGCCATGTGTCATAATCACAGTGGCTAATGTATTTGAATGGTCATGATGACTGATGTAAGAGAATGAATGGTGCTATGAATGAAGTGTGCACATTATGTAATGGTTAGAATGTTGCAGTTGTGATTATTCCTTTGTTCTTTTTCAGCTTTCTTCTTCGTTTTGCTCACTAAAATCCAAAACCATTTCTGAAATGCTATGAGCTATTCAAATCTTAACATCTTCAAGTAACTTTCTTATAGAATTTGTACTAATTTGGCCTTTTGATCGAGTGGCCTTCAATCTCCAGTGTTGATTCCAAATGAAGTCTAGTTACCTATAAAGAAAATTTCAGATGCTTCTAATTTGCCATTTCTGCAATTGCTAACAACACATCGCTTTCACTTTTGTCCCACCCATGCGTGCTTGTCTGCTGCGGAAAATGGACAATGCTCAAAAACTTATTCTTTTGGATGCTTTTGTTAAATGAGAAGCTAGGTTAATTAAGTTTCAAGCTTAAAGCATATTGTTGGGTTGTGTTCTTTTTTACATTTTTAAAACAAATACTGAACTACTCGTATCTACAAGAAGGAAATCTCAAACTTGATTAGAAAGGTATGGACATACTATTTTGGACAACTGGCTTAACTCACATTCGTTGGGTGCGTTAATACATGAAAGCTTAACCTGCTGAATTAGGCTGAAACTCATAACAGTAAATGGAAAATGAATGACTTGATCGATTTCTCATTCTGCAGTACAATATTGGTTAAAAGTAAAACTCCCACAAAAAGAAGAAAAGAGAGGAAATAACCCCAATGAGAAACGTCACTGCTCACCAAAAAGCTTCTATATCTAACAACCTGTCCTAGTATTTGCAAAAAGCTTCTATATCTAACAAAGCTGCCATGTTAATTAAAAATGCTAAACTCATATTTGACGCCTAATTAAGCCATAAACAGTGACTAGAGCCATGATAAAGGAATGATCCACATGAGCCTCCACAAACAAAGTCATTACATCATCTCCCAATACTACTCCTGAACTTGACTGCTTTTGCTTGGCTTCTGCTATAATTCCTCCATTGTTGTCTCTTACTATGAAAGCTGATGATGATTTACCATTCGAACCCTCTAAACTGTAGCAATCGCTAACAGATCGCATCGTTACTTTATATAAAGACACTTTACTTCCACGAACAAATCTGCAACTTTTTCTCACTTGAAACATTGGCTTATTGGCACCAATGTTATGATTGCTTTCATAGCCCTTCCAACTTCGGAAACCACACATTTTCTTCTCACAGACAGTAAACAGAAGCTTGCCCCGGAGATCCATGAGATAAACTTCATTGCTGTGTTTGTTGTCGTAATTATCGATTCGATAGACAACATCACCATTTGCATCAAACGCAGTGCATCCGTTTCCTTGCATCACAAGCGATTTCATCCATATAGTGAACGTTTCTCCCTTTGACGTCAGATACTTGGTAGTACACAAACTACTAGTAGTAGTAGTAGTAGAGCTGCAAGAAGCATCAACCCTACTATTACCATTTGCTATTATGAAAGGATGAACTTTGGCCATTTGATGGCAGCAGATATGAGAGAGGGAACTTCAACTTTTGGTTTAATTGTGGAAGAAGAGATGTACTTGGTGTGTGTGAGACTTGTTCAAATTTATATCACTAAAAAGGGAAGATACCCTACAGAATTATTACAAATTTGTTTTAAATTTTAGTATTGGTCATGACTATTGACTCGTCAAAAGACCTCCACATATGTGATATGTGGCTACGAATATTGTGCATATTAAAAATGGAAATTTCATATGGAATTTAAATTGTATTTTTATCACTTAAAAATGAATTGTGTATTTATCTTGTATAACCTTGATGTAGGCGGTCAGTAGTGTTCTGGGGAATAAAAGGGAACTTTAACATCATTTGGTGGGTTGTTGACACATGGCTAGCTAACAGCGACATCTCACAATATATTTTACCGACAAAACATATTTATATAAAAATAAGTACGGAACTTAATTAATTACGTTTATATGTTTTGATCATATACGAGTTCTTATCTCTAGTTATATGGTTGGACGATGAGAATGTTACACGTTAGGGCATGGCTGTACTTGTTAGAGTGTCATTTAACGAATCTTATGCACGAGTATGATTAAGTTTGGAACTCACAAGTTGCTCTTCCGAGTTCACAAACGGTATTGATACTATTTTTTTCTCAAGCTTTTCCTTAATAAAATAATGACACTGTTGAACTAGAGAGAGGGGGGGGGGGAGGCTTCGGCCATAGTGGGCTGATCATTAGTGCACTCCCCTTCGACAGCACCAACACATGGACTGGCAGTCACTTCCTCGACAAGAAGCTGTGGAATACTTGGAGCAGGTTCGATGAGAGCCTGTTGTCCACTCACAACAGGTTCGGCAGGAGGAGACTGAGCATCAACTGCATCACTCGGCACGGTACCATGCACTCCCCTTGAAACCGTTATCTCTTGTACATCCAACCATTAAAAAACACCATCAAGATCACAACTAGAACTCTCCCCCTTGTGATTTCAGGGTGGTGATACAAGAGCATAAAAATATTTTGACTTAGAGAAAGTCACATCCATGGTTATATACATGTGCGAGTTGCAGGGTGGTAACACTTGTAACCTTTCTGGTGGGATGCAAAACCCACAAAGACACACCGAAGAGCACAATGATCCAATTTACTACGACGAATTTTGTGAATATGAACATAAGCAATGCATCCAAACACACGAGGAGTGAGAGTATTGGTAGAAACAGTTGGAACATGTTCCGTTAACACTTGGAGTGGAGTACGAAATTCTACAACTCAAGATGGCATGTGATTTATAATATACACGACATAGGTGATGGCGTCTGGCCAAAAACTCTTGGGCATGGACCCACCAATAAGCAATGCACGAGCAGTTTCCAAAATATGATGGTTTTTTCTCTCAGCTACCCCATTTTGTTGTGGGGTATACGAACATGTTGTCTCATGAAGAATTCCTTGATCATGGAAAAAAGTAGATAGCTTAGAGTTAACATATTCTCCCCCATTATCAGTACAAAGAACCTTAAGAACGGAGGAATATTGTGTAGCCACCATCTAAGAGAAAGACCGAATAATCATACTACCATCACTTTTATGTTTCAACAGATAAGCCCATGTTATACGAGTGCAATCATCAACAAACGTAATAAACCATTTAATTCCTGAAGTAGTACTAATAGGGGAAGGCCCTCACACATCATAGTGTATTAGCACAAATGGAGAAGATGTTCTATTCATACTTGGAGGGAATGAAGCACGACGACTTTTGGCTAAAATGCATACTTCACATTTCAATTATGAGGCTTTAACACCACTGAAGAAATCAGGTAATATATGTTTCAAATAACCAAACGATGCATGCCCCAAACGACGATGCAATAACAATACCTTCTATAGATTACTATTACGTGACGCATGAACCAAATTAGCTCTTCCAGGAACCACATCATCCACATAATATAGCCCTTATCTCTTGGTGCCACGCCCAATGATCTCCTTTATCTGAATGTCCTGAAGCAAGCAAAATGAAGGATACATTAATACAACACAATCCAATTGTTCAAGGACTTAAGTTACAGACAATATGTGATGGGACAATGATGGAACCAATAAACAATTATGTAAGGGAAGAGAGGGTGTAAGAGATTCTGTTCCCACTCCAACAACAGCAGCAGTAGAACCATTGGCAGTTGCCACATGCTTTCTATGAGGACGTGACATAGATTGAAATAAGGTTTTATCATATGTTAGATGATCTATTGCATCGGAATCCAAAATTCAACCTATATTCACCATTGTAATAACTCACAAGACACTAATACACGGCAATCACAGCACCACACCAATTACAGAACCATACGCTGCAAGGAAAAAACAAGCAGCAGCACTTCAAAGACAAAAAAGTTGGACCGCACAATGCAATTCAAGCAGCAGCCAATCCCTTTTTTTTTTTTTTTCCCCTTTTTTTTCTTTTTTGATCAACACGGCACGAATATAGTGCTAAATAGCACAATTAACAGCGCTGCAATAAGCAGCAAAGCACGGTATGATGATACCAGTAGTTACCCTTCTCGGCACAACACAATACACACGTACACAACACGCAATCAGGTTTGCTGCAGGGATGCAGCGACACCAACTGAAGACCTGTTGTGACTTTTGTTCCCCTTCGACAGTAATGATACAGCACACAAGGGCAATAGTCTTGGCTTGCTGTAGGATGCGGCAGAGACCATAGACTTGCCGGATATTTTTGTATTTTTTTTCCTGGTTTCACGGTAGCAGCGATACGGTGTGAGCCTTAGGGTTACAGTTGGCTCTGATGCCAAATTGAATTTTACGGTTTAATCTTCATTGTATTGCATAAAGGAAAATATATATATATATATATATATATATATATATAAGATACAATCCTTGTTCTATAAGGAAACAATAAAGGACACACATATCCTTCCTAATAAAAGATTCATAATATTTACAATATCTATATACATTCCCTTTTTTAAATACCATCCATGGCAACATCTTATGCATGAGTATGACAGGTTTGGAACTCTCACCACATGCAAACTAAAAAAAAAAAAAAAAAAAAAAAAATTAAACATGTGAGGATTTTTTTGGACACGAAATTGGTGATGGAGGAATCAAAATTTCGGACTTCGGCCGCAATCGTGAGTTTTTTAACCAATTGAACTATAACTCAATATATTTAACATATTAAAATAAAATATTATGACACTTAGTATTACTGTTAATGATTTTCTTTTATATTTATAAATAAAAGATCTATTATTCGAATTTAGAAAAATACAAGTTTGTTAGTCTAAAAATCGATCTCGATCGTAAGCAAAGGATTTTGGGATCTATTTGTCTTTTTATTTTTGTTTTTGTTTTTTTTTTTTTTTTTTTTTTTTCTTTGAGGGGCTGCGAACTAGCAGCCTTGGGGCCGAGTGAGTAAAAATGTGAGTTGCACTTTATCTAACTTCTTTTAAACGATTGAGACCGAGGAAGGAACGTGTCGTAGTTGAAGTTCTCTATGCCTTTTTTGTGCAAGGATTCAACTATGAGTTTTGTGAAGTGATGAGGGAATTCGAATGTTCTTGTGATGGGTACTGAATGGACATGAAACTAACAGAAGAACAATAAACAAAATAGATAAATTCTACCTAGTGTAGAATGGAAAGCTAGAGTGATAGAATGCAAAAGTGTGGTTGGTGCATGACCCATAGCAAATGACCTAGAGGATCCCATTTATACTATTCAAATTTCAACCAACCCTGACACAATTTTCTTTGTCTTGATTAGGGGTGGAATTTTTTCCCGAAAATCCTGAACCGTCTTAAACTCATCCCGAAATTTGATCGAAAAATATCCAAACCGAATTTCCCAAAACACTCGTTACCCAAAACCGAACCCATCCCGAAAGATTCAGTTATTCGGCCACAAGTTTGAATGCGTTCGGTAATCCCAAACCGAATCAAATGTTATGTGTGTGTGCGCATATATATATATATATATATTTTTTTTTTTTTTTTTTAATTTATAATTAGAAATTACTTGGACCGTTGGATTGGTTAAGATCTAATCCAACCGTCCATTAAGTTAGGTCATTTTGCTATCCTCCTTCCTTTGATCTCCCGAATGCTCACACTCACACTCAATCTCCTAATCAGCTCTCATGCTCTCGCCGCTCCTCCTGTCCTTCATCCACTTCAACGGTGCTCCTCCCGCCCTTCGTCCCCTTCATTCAACGACGCGAATCTGATACCAATCGAGTCCCAAAATAATCCAGGTAAGGGTTTCTGAATTTCTGAAATCTATGCCTATTGATGCGAGACTAAGAGGTTAATTAATGGAACGTAATCATCCTTTTATTTTTTATTTTTTTTTGCTTGAATCATGTTTTCTCTCTCTTTTGGGATTTGATTTCGAATTAGGCTTTTGGAAGGGTAGGTGCATGAATTTGTGGGTTCATTCAGATTAAGATTAGGGTGGGTGGGTGCATGAATTTGTAGAATAAAATTACAGGGGATGGGGAAATAGGACGTACACGAATTGCAGGGGGTTTCAGATTAGGGTGGGTGCAGTGCAGGATTGCAAGCCTTTGGGACTTGGGAGGTGGGTCACGGGTGCACGAAATTGTAACGAATGGTGGAAGTTTATGGGTTTGTGCAGGATCTGTTTGTGTTTGATTATGTTTATGTTTATGTTTATGTGAATGAATCAGTGAAACTTTGATCTGTCTGTGCAGGATTTTTTTGGCTTTAAGGACCAATCTCGAAGTGTCCCGAAAATCCCGAAACAGTATCAGGAATCCT
Source organism: Pyrus communis (assembly GCF_041283825.1). Taxonomy (NCBI): domain Eukaryota; kingdom Viridiplantae; phylum Streptophyta; class Magnoliopsida; order Rosales; family Rosaceae; genus Pyrus; species Pyrus communis. Next base: position 12,286,067 of record NC_142578.1, on the reverse strand, counting down.
GAATTTCGAGAAATGAATAGTTTTGGTTTGGTTTCGAGATATAAAATTCCATCCCAAAATGTTTTGGTTTGGGATTCGGGTTGAGGGTTTCGGTTCGGGATCTCGACCCGAGCCCTAGTCTTGATTGCTTCTATCAACCTCATATTTCATGTTGAAGATTTGTGAAAATTCTAGGATGGGTACTAGTTTAACCTAGGGGTAAATAGGTTCCAATTTAAAAATCTAATTCAAATTTCAATTTAATTTTCAATTCTCAAATTAATTCCACATTCATATCACATATCAAACTATCCTACACATATGCAGTTAAAAAGATAAATAAAAGGTGCACTCAGGATGTAGGATTTAACGAGACAAAGCCCACCATTGGAAAAATCTTCGGCCTCCCAAGCCAGGACAAACACTAAGAGAAATGAGTACAAAAAAACTTACAAAACTTATCAACTAGACACACATGCTAGTAGGCAGTTTTGCCTCTACGCTTTGCTACTTGATCTCTCTTTAGCCTTCAAGTAGAAGTGGCACAACACTGACGCAGCCGTCAATCACTGTCTTCTCGAACTTTGCAAGATACTAACTTGATCATGCAGAATGTATGTATGATGAAAAGGTTTATAAAAACCAACCAGTTACGAAAATCACAAAGCACATTTTCATAATTGATTTCTTATACAAAGTTAAACACATCTTAACTCAAAGTCCAATCAAGAATTTTCTTTTTTGTCACAAAACACACAAGTAACAGTTCGATATCCATGCTAAATTCAAAGTGGTTCCCAAGCTTATTGCATTTTGAACATAACCCAATAACAAATCCCTAAAAATTAAAATTTGTCAAAACAATTAGAAATTCACCAAAACCCTAGTAAGAGCTAGCTCCAAAATCACAGAGTAATACAAGCCTTGGGATTTTTACCTTACAGAAGAAGCCGCAGACTTGGGTGCGCAATCAACGGAAGGGAGGACGAGTTCGCGAAGGACTTGCTAGGTTTGCAATCAGAGATGGTTTTGTTTCTAATTTCGGAAAGGTGGAATTGGGCTCGGGTATTCAGAGGTGGAGGCGTTTGGAAATTTCTGAAGAGGAAAGGTAGAGAAGCTGCGAGATAGAAATGAAAAGGATTTTTTTTTTGAAATAGGGAGTTTAGATTTTGGGCGCCATGCCAAAATTTTGGCAGCAGTCCAAATTTTTAATCTCCCACCTCTACAAATGTTTTTATTTATGTATGATTTTATTTTATTTTATTTTATTGTCAAAATGTATGACTATTAAAATCTATTGTTTGGATAGGATATATATATATTCTATGAAAGTAATTTTAACGATCCAACTGCCAAAATTGTTTGTATAAGCTCTAATATTGCATTTTAAAAAAACCGCAAAAAACAAACATCCAAGATTATGTAACGGGACAAAACTTTTCGATGGTTATAAACCAAAAATCACGATTTAGCGATTATTTTAACTTCAATTTTGATGATTTTTTACAGCTACACTCCTTGACCCTATATGAATACAATGGATGAATTTGATCTTCAATTTAAAATATTTACACTAATGGATATCACAAAATCTTATGTGATACTTAATGAAAGCATAAAATAAACTCCTAGTGTTAGTGAATCTTTCGTTTTGACGGGAACACATTCTACGAAACAAGTTTCAATGATCCAACCGTCAAACTTGTTTGTATATAATTCGAGATTGCATACGTCAAAAATCGGAAAAAAAAAACATTCAGAGATTATGTAAGTGACAAAACTTTTCAACGTTATAAACGAAAAATCATGATTTAACGGTTATTTTAACTCCGATTTTGATGATTTTTTTTTTAGCTACACTCCTTGACACTATATGAATACAATGAATGTATTTGATCTTCAATTTAAAATATTTACACTAGTGGATGCCACAAAATTTTATTTTAGACTTAGTATAAAATAAACTCCAAGTGTTAGTGAATCAATCGTTTTGATGGGATACGCATTCTACGAAACTAGTTTTAACAATCCAACTGGTAAACTTGTTCGTATATACTTTGAGATCGCATATGTCAAAAATCGTAAAAAATAAATATTCAAAGATTAACTAACGGGATGAAAATTTCGACTGTCATAATTAAATGAAACATCAAGATTTAATGGTTATTTTAACTCCAATTTTGATGACTTTTTACAGCTACACTCCTTGACCCTATATGAATACATGAATGAATTTGATCGTTAATTTAAAATATTTACACTAGTGGATACCGCAAAACCTTATGTTATAATTAATGAAAATATAAAATAGACTCTTAAGTGTTTGTTGAATCTATCATTTTGGCGAGATACACATTCTACAAAACTGGTTTCAATGATCCAATCGTCAAATTTATTTGTATATACTCCGAGCTAGCATACGTCAAAAATTGCAAAACAAACATTTAGAGATTAGGTAACAAGAAGAAATTTTTCGACGGTTATAAATGAAAAATCATGATTTAACGGCTATTTTAGCTTCGATTTTGATGTTTTTTACAATTACACTCCTCGACCCTACAAGAAAACAATGAACTAATTCTATCTTCAATTTAAAATGTTTACACTAGTGGTTTTCTTTTTAAGGTTTTCATTTAGTTTCACGAGTGTGCGAGGGAAATAAAATAATTGGGAATTCTAGATTTTAATATCCTCCAAGATAGATGAGGGAGGGAGGCAGCTGTTGCAATTTGGTTTGCAGTTTCTGCCTCCCAAACTACTTTTGTTATCTGGAAATTTCGTCGCGCAATTTTCCGTCGCACAAGTGTGTTTTTGTGCTAGTGCCAAAATAAAAATTATAATTTTGAAACCACACAATGCAAACTGATTTTTCTCTCCCAAAATTCATGAAAACCACTCTCTGTCTCTCATGGGCTGCTATAAGATTTTTCTCTTAAAAATAACTCTTTATCATTGTAAAATCAAACCGACAATTTTCTCAATAAGAAAAGCTTACTATAAAAATATTGGGTAAAGTACAAAAAACTACCTCAACTATTGGTCTCACGACACTTTCATACCTCATCTTTTTAAAATGACAATGTCATACCTCATCTTATGAATTTGTTCCAATGTCATACCTCCATCAGTTTTTCTATTAATTTCTCAGTTAAATGTTGATGCGGCTTGACTCGGGACCCACTTTTGATTAAAAAATTAATAAAAAATTATTAAAAACTAAAAAAATCATTTAATATTTTTAAAATAATAAAAAAAGTTAAAAATAAAATAAAATAAAACCAAACAAAACTTCCCCTCCGCACCCTCTCTCTTCTCCCCCATCTTCATCTCCCTTCCTCTTCTTCCTACATGCTGCAACCCAGAAAAAAGAAAAAAAAAAAAAAAAAAAAAACAAAAAAAACGAAAAAAACAAAACAAAACTTTGTCCCTTCCCCTCCCCCCCACCCCACGCCCTCTCTCTTCTCCCCCATCTTCATATCCCTTCCTCTTCTTCCTACATGCTGCAACCCAGGAAAAAAAAAAAAAAAACTTTGTCCCTTCCCCCCCCCCCCCCAGCACCCTCTCTCTTCTCCCCCATCTTCATCTCCTTTCTTGTTCTTCCTACTTGCTGCAACCCAGGAAAAAGAAAGAAAAAAAATTACACAAAACTTTGTCCCTTCCCCCCCCCCCAAGCCCGCGCACCCTCTCTCTTCTCCCCCATCTTCATCTTCTTTCCTCTTCTTCTCCCTATCTGCTGCAACCCCAAAAAAAAAAAAAAAAAAAAAAAAAAAAAAAAAAAAAACCTATTGTCTTCCCCTGCACCCACTCTTTTCCCTCCTCTACACACCTCACTCCTTAAATCCACCCCCATTTTCTCCGCGCCTAGGTTCTTCACCCGATGAATCGGCCTAGCGAACGGGACCTGGGTTTTTCTTTTTTTTTTTTCTTTCTTTTTCTTCTTCTTCTTCCTCTTCCTTCTTCTTCTTTCTAGGTCGCAAGGGGTTGGATTTGTTTTTGGGGAGGGGGGGATGAACTGGGTTAGGTTTTTTTTTTTTTTTGGTTGAAGATTAAGCAGGGAAGAAGATGAAGATGAAGATGAAGATGGGGAGAGAGAGAAGGAGGGAGGGGGTGGAAGGGATGAAATGTTTTGGTTTTTTCTTTTTGTTCTTTTTTAACTTTTCTTTATTATTTTAATATTTAAAATATTAAATGATTTTTTTTAGTTTTTTTAATTTTTTTTTAATTTTTTAATAGAAAATGAGGTCTGGATCAAGTCACGTCAGCATTTAACTGACAAATTCACGGCAGGCTAACAGAAGGTATAACATTGTCACAAATTCGTAAGATGAGGTATGACATTGTCAATTTTAAAAGATGAGATATGAAAGTGTCGTGATACCAATAATTAAAATAATTTTTTATATTTTACCCAAAAATATTTGTTGTAAGAACGATGAAACAAGCGGCGCATCATTTTGTTTTCTTTAAAACCATAAAGCTGCAGCAGCCTTTCTTTCAAAACCAAATGGCAGCATCCCAAAACCACCTTCTATTCTAATGCATTCTGCAGCAGCAAAGATTAGGATGTGATATGATGATCACTTCTACAACCCTAACGCATGCTCTCGCTAATAAATGACTGCTCTCAGTGCATATATATGTTGTGATATGGCAGCAGTACGAAACCCTAACCTAATGCATCTATAAATAGACTGCAGTAGAAGACTTTAACTTGATTTCAAATTCCTCAAGATTGGGATGACATGTTACGGGATAAAAATTAAAACCAATAGCACTACAAAAAACATGAGCACTGTATACAATAAATTATCTGTCTTTTGAGGCTAAAGAGCACTAACATATGTGCCCATAGACCAATAGCAACAGTGCATCAATTATATTTGTATTTGTGCCCTCTATAGGCGTTACCTTTGCTAAAAGGACACAATAGAATGTTTGGTGCTCAAAGAGGCAGACACAAATAAAGGCCTTTTTGTGTCTATGTTTAGATAAACTTGTCAGATGACCTTCTCCATCCATGTTTGCACTATTTTTGTTATTGTGCCTAGTAGGTTCTATTTAAAAAAAAAACAAAAAAATAGAAATGTAAAATTTTGAAATAAAACCAAAAATTTTTCATAAAATCAAATATGGCAGCCTCGGCTGTAAAAAGCAATCCAGTAGTAGAAATGGAATGTCTATAGTGAAACTACATAAATATTCCTCATAAAGAACATGTTTACAAGTGTTCAAGATAAAAGACCAACAAAATAATGAGATTTTCCTATCAATGCATCCATGCATTCCTACATATAGCCACCCATAGCTGATTTTACCCTTTTTCCCAGCTCGGTGGATTATGCAATCACCTTCCTGAAATCCAAACCAAAGGAAAAATGAAAAAGGGAAAGGATCACATATTTCCAGTGATGTTTAACTACCCAAACATCCAATCAACATTGAGAATTCATAGTATCCTGAAAATCGATTTAAAATAACCAAATGTGATCAGAGCTCGTAACACCAGCATGCTTATGTTTTCAAGCGCATTCTAACTGCCGGTTGAAATATTTCATGATTGACATATTGGAATCTGGTAGCCTGTTTTTACCAATGCGTAGAAAGGGTAGCTCACCTTAAGTTTGACTCCAGACTCTAGACATGAGCGCACACCCACAATGGAGTGTTAAACGCTACATTCTCGCAAGAAGCAACCATGAGAAATAATTGCATCCATAATCTGCGAAATTCATTTGGCCATGAGATCAGAAAATTACACCCGATGTCGCATAGTAAGCTTGCAATCATACCCTGCATTTTTCAACTTTTGTAGGTGGCAAGAATCTAGGAGAGGTGTAGAAATGTGCCTTTGGATCGTTGAATTCAAACTTCGGAGGCTGCACGAAAGAAAGGATGTAATCAGTAACCGTTGCCACATATGCACATATAGGAAAAAAAATCTAATCGAAGAGCAGGAACGATTCAGTGCAAGTATTACCAACCTGTTCTGTGAGGGCCAAGTTTGCATCGAAGACAGACTTTACAGTTCCAATATGCTCCCAGTAGTCATTGAATAGATATGCCTGATCATGTAAGGGCATTTCGTAAATCAGTGACTCAATTACCATATCCAAACCAAACTTGGGGGAATTGCTTATATATTTATATTCGAAGATGAACTTGTTTGGGCCCAAAATATTATTGTTGGGCCGAGCAGCAGGATGTGCTCGGCCCAAGGTAATAACAAATACTATGGGCCGAGTAATAAATCCTGGGCCAGCTGACAGGGTCGGCCAAACCCTATCCTAAGTAGTCCAGATGAATAGAAAAGGTCGAGGAAGTCCTGGTGCAACCAGGATTCTTGACCGGCAAGGAATAGAGTCTCGAAAAGAAGGAAAATTCAGAATCCCAGAGGGAGTGGGTTTGTTCGAGTTAGAGTCAAAACGGGACAAGGACTCCCAATCCAAATCAGAATTGGTTTCAAGGAACGGAGCACTATAAATACAAGAAATCATGCAACAGAAAAGGACCTTCAGATCAACATACAATTGCCCTGCGCAAAACCTCTCAACACCTTGAGATTTTTCCTTTTCTTTTCCTGCCGACACACCTTCAGTTTGAATAAACAGCACTGTGGAAGCGCCCGGTGAGCACCTTCAGTTTGGATAAACAGCACTGCTGCCGCAGAATCAGCCGACCGAGAAGCATCTTCAGTTTGGATAAACAGCACTGCGTCGAGGTCGACCGATTATCTATCCAAGTCTCGGTCGAGAAAGGTTTTCGAACCTTTGTTGGCAGAGGTCACCTTGCTAGCCTTCTCGGCATAGTTGGGTGTTGCGAATTACATTGCTCGGCGTACTGGTCGCCGAGTGGTTTTATGATTGGATACTTACAAGTGAGTTTCCGGGTTCGGCATTCCGACGGCCGAACTACGTTTACCATCAAGACATACATCACGTTCGAGTACCTGTGCCCATACAGTTTGGTCTCGATTCGACGTGCTTATACTCTCACGAATATAATCACAGTGACCGAATCGAGCTCGGACGATTTGTGAACTCTGCAGAATTAGTAGCCTTGTCTTCAGGCTGTAAAACCCAGAGACCGAGAGTGTTCCTTCCTCGGTCGCAATCGCAAGATAAAGAAGTCAGCGACGCGCTCAAAGCTACATCAACAAATTTTACTCCTCGGCCAGGCTCGGCCGACGAGTTGGCACGCCCCGCATTCGACCGAAGGACGTAGTTAGCTTATTAGTTACTCGGCCTGCGCGCCACGTAGGTTTTGTAATTTTTAGGGTCAACATTTTGGCACGCCCAGTGGGACCATTTGTGCTAAACCTTCGAAGTTCATGACCATTGAGACACGATCTACGAAGCAAAAAACAACCATGGGAAAGTCAAGGACTGACTTGCTAGTGCAAGGCCTTGGGCAGGATTTGCACTCTACAAAAAATCCGATCATAATTGCGCCGCCCGAGGCCACAAGTGTAACACGCCGAGATAATGAAGTCTGTCTCGGCGGGCAACCTTACAACCCCGCAGTCCCGAATCAAACAGCTGGAATGTTCATGGAAGGGATTGTGGAAGATTGTGATGACGATGGTGGGGAAGGTTCCGATCCACCAACAAGGATATTCCTTCGGAGACGACTGGATGAACAATATCGTCAGGTCGAGCAGTCGATTGGTCAGAAGATGAATGATTTGCTAGACACAATACGTAGTAACAGCGATACACAGACCAGAATGCTTGAACTACTGGTTAGTAAAGCCTTCGAAGATGGCCAGGTCGGCCAACCTCGGCAGCTCCCGACGAATGTGCCTATACCAGCCGAGAGAGGGTTCGCTCGGCCGCAACCAGTCCCCTTAGAAAGAAGAGGACCAGGAAATAGAGCCGAGGGACCAAGCCGGGGAGAAGAAGTCGCTTCCATAAACGTCACCGAAGTCCAGAGAATGATTGATTCGGCCCTAAAAAAAGGGCCGAAGTTTCCAAAATTCATTCACCCATACCCGGCTTATGTGGAAAGGTTTGAATACCCACGAGGATTTAAGATCCCCGATTTCAGCCTCTTCGCCGGGGAATCATCTTTATCCTCACTAGAACATATGGCTCGGTTCACAGCGCAGTGTGGGGACATCAATAGCGATTTCTACAAACTACGGCTGTTTAACTTTTCACTGACAGGCTCAGCTTTCGCCTGGTACATTAATCTTCCACCCAACTCCGTGCAGAGTTGGGAAGAGTTGGTCGAAAAGTTCCATGAACAATTCTATCGGCCAGGGATGGAGATGTCCGTATCATCGTTGGCCAGGATGGCTCAAGCATCTGACGAATCTCCAATGGAATACCTAACAAGGTTTAAATCGGCCAGGAATTGGTGCCGAGTGCCACTCCCCAAAGTGGAATTCGTCAGGATCGCCCTCAACGGATTAGACGTGGAGTACAAAAAGAAGTTCCTGGGGGCAAATATTCGAGATATGTACGAACTTGCTCAACATGTCGAACAATATGATTATCTGCTCCGAGAAGAAAAGATATCAAAGTCACCATCCCGAGGGACGTTGTATAAGAACCCCACGGTTAGCTATGCATCGGCCGAAAGTGAAGAACCTCAGTATGCTAGTGTGGATGCGGCCGAGATAGTAATAGACAAACCCTATATTTGGCGCAAGTAAATACCAAAGACGCCAAAACCCGTTTGGCCGCCGAGGAAACGAGTAAGTCATCAAAAGTATACACTTTTGATATCACCAAAGCTGCAGCAATTTTCGATCAATTATTGGCAGCAAAAATCATCAAGCTTCGGCCGGGACATACTATCCCTAAGGCCGATGAATTAAAAGGAAAGATATACTGCAAGTATCATAATTCTAATAAGCATGCAACCAATAATTGTGTTGTGTTCCGGGACACAATTCAAAGTTGGATCGAAAAAGGAAAGTTGAAATTTCTGGAAAAGATGGCGGTCGATGTTAATCCTTTCCCTTCAACAACGATTGGTATGGTGGATGCTCACCTTCCCAGAAACAAAGGGAAGGCCGAATATGTCCCGGTGCAGCATATCCGTCAACAGAATGGTCGAACAAGACTAAAGCTTGATATATTTTCAAATGCACCACCAACGGAACAATTGGTGCGACCCGCCGATGAGCCGATGACGAGGTCAAATTCCGACGAAACTTGTGGATCGAAGGTTTTATGTGACCATTGTAAAACACCAGTTGAACCTGGGAAGAAATCTTCAACACCACCAACGGCCCCTACGGCGTCATCAAAGCGATTAGGTCCACGACGTCAAGTGTTCGATCGACTCGGCCCACAAGTAAAGCCGAAAGAACAGACCTCGGTCAGGCGGCATCTTGACTTCGACGCACCATTCTATAATGAGGATTATTATTCGCGCAATACCAACAGTTCGGGCTCGCCAGCTGATCGCAAAACTTTCAAGCCACCCAGGACATCGGATTAACGCTGGTACAGTTACAACTCTGCAACTGGCTTGTATACGGTGCTATCTAAATCTCAAAAACGTCGCCGCCAATGGATAGATTGCATGGCTCGGCGACGAGAAGCGCAGGCTAGCCCGGCCAACCAATGGCAACCAAAAAAGGCCGTGGAAGATATTAGCGAACGGCCAACCCCGACTATCATGACCGAGTTAGCCGAAGGGAAGAAAGTAGCGGATGCTGATTTCCAAACCACCATTGAGGAGGCTGAGAAACGTATTAAGATCCTTCTCCGGCCTGGGGAAACGAGAGCTCGTCTAGAGTACTTTACACAAGAGGCCGAAAGGAAACTTTCTTCATTACCACCGCGCGAGCCGTTTATCAAAATACGGCGTAACTTACACCCTCCATTCCTCGGTGCATCCATGGAATACATGCGAGAATTTCATAAGAAATACTCCGCAAATGACTTGTACGGACTCCCCAAGGCATGTCAGGAAGCCCTCGACTTAGCGCTAACTTGTCCTGATGCCGAGCAAATTATCCAGAAAACTTCTGATCCAGCCATTAAAGCTAGGTTTCAACATATACGGGAGGCTCGGGTCCTCGGTTTTGAGGTCGATCCTTATACAGATATCGACGCCACCGAATTACCCTTTTCGGTCGAAGACCTTCAGCATTTACGCTATCATTTCGAAGTCTTCTCGGCTGTATCGCTCTTCGGCCTCACGGCCGACGAGGAAAAACGGATAGCACGTTTGGATACCTATCTAGACACGAGGAACGCCCGTATTGCATATGAAGAACGAGCCCGTGTAACAAAGGACCAACGTAAATCTTCGGCAGTCCACATCGTCGAAGGAAATGGCTCACCCGCACTCGATTTGGTTCCCACGTCTCGGATACCGGCTCTTACCGAGGAACTCAAAAGTTTGATCGAGGATTTTCCGACGACTGCTACAGAGGATAGTTCTCCGGAAGACGACGACCATGACCCAATGGGCCCCTCGGTCCTCGAACATATGGAGATCAGTATGGTACACGTTCTACCAGCTGAATTCCAACCGAGTACCCACCAGTCAAGTTTCTTGGACGGGGACGTCGTTGCCGAGGAAGCCACACAAGTAGACTTCGTCGCAAATGACGACGACCGAGAAAACCAAAGCGGAGATAACCTTAAGGCAGCTTTGGCCGAGCTATTTCCCCGCTCCTCCTCGGTTAATCTCCAACACCTGAAGTCGTTGTACGTCACGGCTCACATCGAAGGATTTCCCATTTCTAAAGTATTTGTCGACTGTGGAGCCACAGTCAACATTATGCCAATATCCGTCATGAAGGCTTTACGCCGTTCTGATAATGAACTCATTCCGTCAGGGATCACTATGAGCAGCTTTGTTGGTGACAAATCTCAGACCAAAGGGGTGCTCCCGTTGGAAGTTAGCATTGTCGGTCGTCAACACATGACGGCATTCTTTGTCATTGATTCCAAGACGGATTACAACGCATTACTTGGCCGCGACTGGATCCACCAAACCAGTTGCATTCCTTCATCATTATACCAAGTCCTCATCTTTTGGGATGGCAAATCGGTCGTAGTTCACCTAGCCGATAACCAACCATTTGAAACCAACATGATTCAGGCTCGCTATTATGATGATCACGTCGGCTACATCACCCTCCAAGGCCTTAACGAGGATGGACGGCCGACGAGAATTTCAGTACAAAAAGTGATTGAGGTCGGCGCCGAGAATGTCCAACAGGATTCGGCGAGACTTGGCTTGGCGAACTTGGTCATCAATGCCGATGATTGAGCACACCACGCAAGAACGGCGTCAGGCCGCGGTTTCATCTACAATGGAACGTCTGCTGGCCCATTGGTACGCCATTACCAAGCAACCACATTCTGGCATCAATTTAATCGAATTTCTGGCCGAAGCAGATAACGGCCCCGTTCTATCTTTCGATAAAGTTCAGGCTGCGCCGGCCGAACTCGAAGACCATCGACCTCAAGTCAAGGACCCGTTAGAGGAAGTTAACAGAGGCACGGCCGAGGATCCTCGCACATTGTTTATTAGTGCGTTACTCCCACCATCCATGAAGGTCGAACTCCGTACGCTACTCCACGAATTTAAAGATTGCTTTGCGTGGAGTTATCATGAAATGCCAGGCCTTGACCGAAACCTTGTAGAGCATGAACTACGCATCAAGGAGGGGTGTCGGCCTTTTCGACAGCCTCCTCGCCGATTTTCGAACGAAGTACAACTCGGCATTAAGGAAGAATTAGTTCGGCTTCTAAAAGCCGGATTTATTAGGACTGCTCGGTATGTCGAATGGTTGGCCAATATCGTCCCCGTATTAAAGAAAAACGGTGCCCTTCGCATTTGTATCGATTTCCGTAATCTAAATCTGGCTACTCCTAAAGACGAATATACGATGCCGATCTCAGATTTATTAATTGATGCCGCAGCTAATCATGAACTACTATCTTTTATGGACGGTCATGCGGGTTACAACCAGATTTTCATCGCCGAAGCTGACGTCCACAAGACGGCTTTCCGTTGCCCGGGGGCACTTGGTACTTACGAATGGGTAGTCATGCCTTTCGGCCTCAAGAATGCCGGCGCCACATACCAACGAGCCATGAATATGATCTTCCACGACTTAATCGGTACAATCGTCGAAGTTTATATCGATGATGTGGTCGTAAAATTCAAACGTCGTCAAACACATCTGGACGACCTGAAGCAAGCGTTCCTTCGCATGCACAAGAACAACCTCAAGATGAACCCTGCCAAGTGTGCTTTCGGTGTTTCGGCCGGTAATTTCCTAGGATTTTTGGTGCACCATCGCGGCATCGAGGTCAATGAAAATAAAGCCCGCGTCATTATTAGCGCCCCACCTCCGACGACAAAGAAACAGCTCCAGTCGTTACTCGGGCAGATAAATTTCCTCCGTCGTTTCATCGCCAATTCGGCTGGTAAGATGAAAGCATTCTTTACACTCCTTAAACTGAAGGAGACCGACCGATTCGAATGGCGCGAAGAGCATCAAGCTGCATTTATGCAAATCAAGGTGGCCCTTTCCACCCCACCGGTGCTCGTTCCACCTTATCGCAACAAACCCCTTAAATTGTACATTGCGGCAGCCGCTGAATCCATTGGATGCCTCCTTGCACAAGATAACAACGTTGAACGCGAACAAGCTATCTTTTACCTTAGCCGAAACCTGAATTCACCAGAGCTTAACTATTCCTCTGTTGAAAAACTTTGCTTAGCGTTGTTTTTTTGCTGCATCCAAGCTTCGGCATTACATGCTCCCCACAGTTACGCAGGTCATCGCCCAAACCGACGTAATTCGCTACATGCTGACTCGGCCTATTGTCAAAGGCCGAATCGGGAAATGGACACTCGCCTTATCCGAGTTCAGCCTTCAGTATGTACCCCAAAAGGCCGTCAAGGGGCAAGCCCTCGCCGACTTCCTGGCACAACACCCATCCCCTTATGGTTTTGAGGGAGGTGACGTCGACATCGGTTTCGTCACCACACGCGATAACCATTGGACTATGCATTTTGATGGTTCCAGTACTTCGACCTCGGCAGGTGTCGGTATCGCAATTCAGTCGCCTGACCATTGCCGATGGTATTTTTCTCTCAAGTTAAATTTCAGCTGCACCAATAATTAGGCCGAGTATGAAGCCCTCATTATCGGCCTCCATGTTTTACACGATCTGCGGGCCCCCCGCGTTCTCGTCCTTGGTGATTCCGAACTTGTGATTAACCAACTGAACGACGTGTTTCGTTGCATGAGTTGTACTTTAGCTCCCTATCACATGGTCGCCACCTACTTGGCCGAGTCGTTCGACCAAATCACATTTGAACACATTTCACGTATCCACAATACTGACGCCGACGAACTCGCCCAGATCGCCTCCGGAGCACAACTCATGGGGGACAAACTAAGTCGAATTGTGGAAATTGCAAACACGGGTCAACGCTCGTACCCCGTTTTGATTAATCAGCAAACTCTCCAACGCGCACACGTAATACGTACAAGGGTGATGTCGCTCCCATCCCTATTAGAACGAGGAGATCCCATAGAAGTATGTGCCGTCGAAGTAGAACCGGATGATTGGAGAAAGACGATGTTACGGTACCTCGATAACCCCAATGGGAAACACGACCGAAGAACGAAGGTACTCGCGACGAATTACGTGTCGTATCAAAATGAATTATATCGCAAGGGCGAGGATGGTTTACTACTATTGTGCCTCAGCCCACACGAGGCTGCCCAAGTAATGGCCGAGGTACATGAAGGAATTTGCGGAGCACACCAATCTGGACGAAAGATGCGCTGGTTGCTCCGACGACACGGTTATTTTTGGCCCAATATATTAAAGGATTGCATCGAATATGCACGGAGATGCGTATCATGCCAGATTCATGGACCCGTGCAGAGAGCCCCGGCCGAATTGCTACACTCGGTTACTAAACCGTGGCAGTTCAGGGGTTGGGCAATGGATGTAATTGGCAAAATCACGCCATCATCGGGGGCAGCGAAACACGCATGGATAATTGTCGCAACTGACTATTTCACTAAGTGGGTCGAGGCAAGGTCATACGCCGAATTAACGGCTAAAGAGGTATGCAACTTCGTAGAGGAGAATATTGTGACCAGATTCGGCATGCCAGAAACGATCATAACTGATAATGGCACTATATTTACGGCCGATAGGTTTAGGGAATACGCGGCAAGTTTGAATATCCGACTCGAGCAATCTACGCCATACTACCCACAGGCCAACGGGCAGGTCGAGGCAAGCAATAAAGTGTTGATCGGCATCCTCGAAAAGACGGTAAAAGAGAAACCTGGTTTGTGGCATTTGAAGTTAAATGAAGCATTATGGGCATACCGAACTTCACCTCGGTCGGCCACTGGAACCACTCCTTACGCGTTAACTTATGGACACGACGCCATGTTACCGGTCGAATTGAGTATAAGTTCGTTGCGAGTAATCGAGCAGAGTGATTTGTACAGTATTGAATATAGTCAAGCGATGCGACAAGAGTTAGAAGACTTAGAAGAAAGTAGAATCGACGCAGTTAACTTGTTAATAGCACAAAAGAAAATTGCCGAGCGAGCGTATAATCAGTGTGTAAGACAAAAAACGTTCGGCGAGGGAGAATTGGTTTGGCAAACTGTGTTGCCCGTCAGGATTAAAGACCCCAGATTTGGTAAATGGTCGCCAAATTGGGAAGGGCCATTCATTGTTCACAAGGTCCTCGGCAAGGGGGCATATCATCTAAGAGATCGGACGGGTTCAGTTCACAAATTGCCGATTAATGGAAAGTTTTTAAAGAAGTACTATCCAATTACATGGGAAATGCAAGAGTAAGACCATCGTATTAATAGCAAAACGACCGTCGTATTGATAACAAGAAATCATTACAAGAAATACAAATACAATGTTGAATTCCTAAGGGGTTGAGGGGAGGAAAGTCTCAAGGGCGGCTTTTAGCTCCAGCCACTTCGCTTCGCCTAGGATGATCTCAGCCTGCCTGGTCTTCCTGTTGTTCTGCAGCTGCTGGACATGCCGTGCACCAGCAGCGAAGGCCGTCAGCTGATGCGAGATTTACTTGACACTCAAATTAAACCCTCGTTTGACAATTGTAGTAGAATGGATAAGTGAGGGATCGTTCTAGACCGGGGATTAGGAGGGTTTGCTAAAACCTTCTAAATTGACTTAAAAACATAAAAACTAAATTAAAATACTCTTAACAAGACTACTATGACTCAGAAAGGCTTTGAAAAACTCAAATTGTCTAAAACAATCAAATTGACTCAAATAGAAGCTAGAACTTGATTTAGACGAATTTGCAATTGTTTATGACTCCAAAAGCTTAAAGATACAAAAATAAAACAAATACGAATGATTAAGACTTAACAAAATAGGGGGGGAATTGTGGTTGGACGATATTAAATTAAAAAGACAGAATATAATTAAAGGCAAAATGTAAATATGAATGTGATAAAAATATGGATGATGGAATAGCTAAGGGGTTCTTCTCCACACATGTTACACTTGCAAAACAAAATTGATTCTCAGTTGGTCTTTCGATAAGTTATGAAACTCAATGCTCCAAGTTAATTAGGTCCGCTTACATTAACTGTCAGATTTCCCTAGATTCGTTGGATTGAATGGAATACGCATTACA
The DNA here is from genome assembly GCF_041283825.1 of Pyrus communis. Taxonomy (NCBI): domain Eukaryota; kingdom Viridiplantae; phylum Streptophyta; class Magnoliopsida; order Rosales; family Rosaceae; genus Pyrus; species Pyrus communis. Next base: position 12,270,452 of record NC_142578.1, on the reverse strand, counting down.
ACCAATTTATTCTTAATCAAAGTCCCTAACTATGGAATACGCATGATAGAGACATTCAACAAAGATCATTAAGTTCAACGGAAATCATAAACATTGACGAGGCATTCGTTACTATGGAATACGCATGAAACTTATGCCAAGAATTCGTTTAACGCGATTGTTTATAAGCAACCTCCACTACTTGTGAATATAAGTTCGTAACTATTAGGTGAAACTCACTTATATTCTAGCGTCATATTCATTCAAACGGTTAAACAAATTGAATCCACAACTTATAAAATTCCAACCAAAAGTAATCAATTCAAATTGCAAGCATAAACATGTATTTTGAATCACCCCCTAGCTAAAGGGGGTTTAGTTCCTCATAACTTTGAAATCAAAGAAACACCTAAACATTCCAACAACTCAAACGTGAATTGTACGAACGTTTAGGCACTCTTCTCTTCCATTCTCATACGTACAAAACAAAGAGAATTAAATTTAAACTTTGAAATCAAAGAAACACCTAAACATTCCAACAACTCAAACTTGAATTGTATGAACGTTTAGGCACTCTTTTCTTCCTCGTTGTTGTAGCACAAGGTCTAAGGTGAGCTTTGGGGATTATGTGAAGTGTTTTGGAGGGATGGGAAGTGGTTGGATAGTGGCTGCAATGAAGGAGAAAAACTGCACAGAAAATGGAAGGGGAATTGCGGCAATGGATGTGTATTTGTGTTGTATGAAGTGTTGTGAATGGAAATATGAGATATGAATTGAATGGGGAGTGAATGAATGAATGCTAGGGTATTTATAGGGGTAGTCGAGGGAACATATGGCTGTTTGTTTAAGCATTTGTGTGGAGGAATGATGGAAAAACAGCTAGGACACATGTGAAAACTGGAATTGCACAAGGGGAGCAAAGGGAACCCACGACAATTAGAGTTTGTTTGATGATGATGCATGTGATAGGTGGGAACAAAGGGTGAAACATGGCACAAGGGGGCTTGAATGAATGATTGAATGTGCATGTGGATTTAAAGAATGAATGGTGGTGTAATGATGAAGTGAATGCATGTGGAATTAAAAGGAGGAAAGCTGAAATTGTGAAGGGAAGGCACGGCAATGTGTTTTGTAAAAGGGAAGATGGTGTGTGAATGCATGTGATTGTAATGTTTGTTGGTTAAAGATGCATGTGGATGTATTATACAATGGGAAAGTATGTGATTGAATTAAAGGATGCAAAGTGAATGAATCATGAATCATTGTGGATGAAAGGTGGAAGTGCATGTGTTGATGACTAGGTTAGTGGGTGGAAATCTGAAAATGGCATATAGGAATGGGAGCTCACGGTTTGAATGTGTAAAGTGTGTGTGAATGCATGTGAAGATGCAATAAATAATGCATGTAGGGTTAGGAAATAATGAAGAAATGCATGTGAGATGTTTGGAAAGGAATAAAGAATGAATGGTGGAAATGTGAGTGAATGATGTGCATGTGTGAGAATGCATGTGGAATTAAGAGGAGTATGGAAGTGAAATAAATGAATGATATGTTAAGTGATAAGTGAATGATATGTGGTGAGTGATAAGTGAATGGTTTGATAAGTGATAAATGAACTAGTTTAAAGGGCTAGGGTTTAAGTACATAGAATGGGCCTAAAATAGGTTGGTTTGTATGGCATAATGTGTTATGTGATTGGGTTAGGGCCATTGTTTTGTGTCTTCAAGTGCATACAAGGCCTTCAAATTCGTCCATCCTCTTGGCTCCATGGATAAGCTATCCAATCCATGCCCAAAAATGCTCCAAATGGCCTCAAAATGCACTTACTTGCTCCCTAGGCCCTTAGAACCTGAAAACACACAAAAGAAGCATAAAGGACTAAAATAACGAGAGAAACATAACGTAAATACACGAGAACAAGCCATTTAAGTCGCATGAATATGCTCCTATCAAATACCCCCACACTTAGCTTTTGCTAGTCCTCGAGCAAAACAGAATAAAAACGAATAAACAAAACGACACTAAACACGTAAAACACAACCTAAACCTTCCAACAACCGTCTTAGGGATTTCCAATGCACATGACATGTTAAAAATCATCATTCTCACAGATTTTAGTCATCTTCACACTTAAGTACATTCTTAATCATAGTCACCATATACTAGTTCACAATTAAGCATTTAAAACCATGTTTTGAATGTAGTAACATGCCTTAGAGAATTTGCTCAATTTCTTTCAAGATATGCACTCAATTTTTACTCAGATTTTCTAACTACACACCCTAATCTAGTCATATGTGAGAAGATTGATGTAAACATGAAAACGACACTCACATATATGTATCACAAAGAACGCAAATTCTGGAGTTAATAATCAAGTTTAGATATGATCTCATGAATGGAATGCTACTACTTAGACGCGAGAACCAGTGACACCATAAGCTCATACCAAGTTCAAACTCCACAAATTGAAATACACAACACTCAAGATAGAAGTCAAGGGTTGTAACGGGGCTTGGGGTATGTGGATAACAAAGAAGGGATATGGAAAACAAAGGTTCTTAAAGAAATAGTGAGCAAGCATTTGAATCAACTTAGAATTCACTTTTGAATGAAAACTCAACTTTTGAACAAAAAGGGAGAATTTAGACAATTTACGCCCAGAATTGGTGTTTTGGAACCTTTCTTCAATCACTTATTCTTTTCTCTTTTTTTTTTTTTTTTTTTTTTTTTTTTTTTTTTTTTTTTTTGAATCTCAAAACAAAAACACTTAAACATTCTCTCCCCCACACTTATTTTCTTTCATAATGTAACTCAAAAGGAATTCAATTAAGTCATGCTCACTATCTTTTAAGAACAAGGGTAAGGACGGTCATATTCTAGGTTAGGTGAAGATAAAGTGGGTTAACAAAGAACATGGGTTAACATGGCTCAACGGGGGTAAAACTTACAACATATACGAAATATGGGAAGCGAGGCTATTTGGCTATGGTGGCAACTACACAACTTCATCTTGATATATGTTATGCAAATCAATAACATGCTTTGAATGAAATGGGCATGAGTTCTAGCATTTGGAACTATATGATGAAACGCCTTCTAAGCAGTAACCAAGCAAAGAATAATGAGATCATGCAACGATTTTAGAAAACAAGAAATCACAGATTATACTCTCCAAAGAACGTTATAGGCTCAAGTCTCTCAGGGTTGTAGCATTTGTTTGAGTTCCTTCCTTCAGGCATGTTACAAAAACTAAATTTTCTTTTATGATTGCATGTGAAGTCATACATTATAACCATAACCAAGCATATACCAAGAGTAAATCAAACTTTTCTCTATGTTTATAACTCTTTTTAACAGTCATGCAATTACAAACCAAATCCTTATCATTGTGTTGGAAGGTATCCTAAGACACAAACACACACACAAAAACAACTTTAAAACAACTCTTTTTGGGTTTTTCAAAACAATTTTTCAAATTTTTTATGGGATTTTCGAATTTTTAAGACAAAACACACTAAAACAGTTTTAAAACAGTGAGAAACAACATGTGAAGTGATAGGTGATAAAATCCAACGAATTTGCATCAAATATACTTAGTTACCCCCCCACACTTAAATCAAACATTGTCCTCAATGTTTTAAGCATAGATTCACACAAAGCATAAGTAAATACACAAAAAGCACTTAAACATACTAAACATGGCATAATGTAATTAACAAAGAGAAGAGTTTAGAGACGCAAATCTGGTTATAGAGTGTAAATTCCATCTTCTCCTTGGTAATTGCATTGAGGCTTTTGATCTTTGTGATTCCACAGGCTTACTCTTGAACTGGTTTCTGCCCATCGTTGATTTTCCTTTGTGCTACTTCTTGAACTGGGCAGCAGGATGGTTCTTTTGGTCTCCCCCGAAGGTCTGAGCTTATCCCTTTTATCTGTTTCTTTGTTCAATCTTTCCAATTCGTATTGAAAAGGGTTGGAGGATAACTCAGCCTATGTTTGTCTCCACATGCTTCAATGTATCATTTGCACTTGCCTTACTCGCTCCCCTTTGCAGAAGTGGTCCCTTCTCCAGAAGTGTATCAACCGTTGAAGATGACTACTCGAGAGCAACGCTAGGTAAGCAATCAGGAATAGATTCCAGGCAGTTGGCTCCAGAACGGAAGACTGACTCCAAGTGCCGGCTGATTGCTTGTTTTACTTTGCCATGCGAGTAAGAACAAGGACAAAGAAAAAGACAGGGAAAGAGCATGATATGAGATACTTTTGCTTTTGACATTGATGATATGAGATACCTTTGCTTTTGAAGAAGCGGTGAATGAATCAGCACATGTATTTGTTGTGCTGTTTCCTCCTGGGTCATATGTACTCCAGGCATCTGGTATCATCTTTGGGGAAGAAAAAAGAATTGAGTCTTTCGAAAGGCTTTGCTGGGAGTACGCCCTCAGAGTTGAGGGAGAGTTGGGCATTTTTCTTCAGGTTTGCCCTGCCATAAAAGACGAAGGTCGACATAAATAGAGATAATATCAAGTGGTGGTACTTTTTACCTTTGTCGACAAACGTTTTGATCCCGCAAATCTGGCTTTTTGAAATAGTGGCGCCTCTTCGATCTCTGAACACGCCTCTTCGATTTCTGAACACGCCTCTTCGATTTCTGAGAAGGCGCCCCTTCGCTTTCTGAACGACACGTGGTAGTGCAGATGCGGCTCCTTTTGACAAAGCTGCACACGTCTTCCGAAAAGCAGAGAAAGCGTCGCCGAACTTTGCGCTTGTCGGCTAAAGATGTGTAGTTGTGATGATGGCCTCCACGTGTTGTCTGAAAAGAAGAAATCTTTTGACAAAGTTGAACGCGCCTTCTGAAAAGCCGAGAAAGCGTCGCCTAAATTACGCCGGAGATTCCGGCTTTTTTTTTTTTTTTTTTTTTTTTTTTTTTTTTTTGAATTGGTGGACGCGTCGCCTTGGCTTTTTTATTGAGCTATCGATCACCACAACAAACACACTCTGCAGATTTCCCATTCTTGAAAATCGACTCCGGCCCTTTGAAATTTAACTCCATCCCTTCTCTTTGAACACTTTTTTTAAAAAAATGGCAAACTCATCGAACCTTAGCTTGGAATTGAGCCTTAGCAGTGATACGGGCGCGCCGCGTCAAGGTAACGTATGGCGCCCTTCTTTCTTTTCTTCTAACGGTCCTCTCACAGGTGAAGACTCCGTGATGCAGGACGCCACAACAGCTACAATAGTAGCTAGGAACCTCCTCACTCCAAAAGATAGTAGGCTGCTGTCAGGACGGTCCGATGAGTTGGCCGTTCAAGAGTCCCTCGCACTTAGTGTTCAGTGTGCGAGTTATGTGTCCAACATGGGCCAACGCCTGCTTGCCCGCTCCCGTCGGGTGGAATCATTGATGGCAGAGGTGGAAAGTCTCAAGCAGGAGATCCAGCAGCTGAAGTATGAGAATAGAAGTTTGCACGTGCTTGCAAACAACTATTCGACGGGCATGAAGAGGAAGCTTGATGAGCTGCAAGAGTCTGAAGGTCGGATTCACAGTGACCGTCAAAGGTTCTCGTCTTTCCTCCAGAGGCACCTTTTTCCTGGCTCATCCAGCGCTTGGCCAAGTATTGAGGCCTGGAATGCTCTATCTTCGATGCCTCCCGCTCCGATGCCTTCTGTTCCTACGCCTTCCGCTTCAAGAGTAAAGCCACGTAGTGGGGCCTCAAGCAAATAACCTTTGTGAAGCACCATCTTTCTTTGTTTAGCAGTGCCTATCAATAAATCAAACATTTTCTCAATGTTTTAAGCATAGACTCACACAATTAATAAACAAACAAACAATAACAACTAAACAACCTAACAAGGCAGAAACGAAATAGCAACAAAGAGAAAAGTTTTTTTTTTTTTTTTTTTTTTTAGAAATCTGGATCTGGAGTGCTTTCTAAGTCTTCCTTTGTTGAATGCAAAATTTTTTTTTTTTTTTTTTTTTTTTTTTTTATCAAATTTTCGGAGTTTTATACCAAGACAATATAAAACACACTAAAACACTCTAAAAACGCTTAAAACAGCAAGAAACAACATTCTAAGTGAAAGGCGAATAAATCCCACGAAATTCATGCAAATACAAATTGTTTACCCCCCCCACACTTAAATCAAACTTTGTCCTCAATGTTTTAAGCAGAAAGTCACAACAGAGCAAGCAAATAAACAAATACGAGAAAGAAAGCAAAGTAAAGGCAGTAAAGAAAAAGAAAAGAATAAAAATAAGTCTCTTAAAGGGGTTTCCAAGTTCTTCTCTATTCGGATGCATGGGTTGCCTCCCACGAAGCGCTTTCTTTTACGTCTTGCAGCCGGACGGTACCTCCATTTAAGCTTGACTAGGTTCCACGGCATGGAGGGGTACCTCCTCCACGACATGCTCCTCAAACATCTCGTAATAGGGCTTCAATCGATGCCCATTCACTTTGAATTCTTGCTGCGTCCTTGAACTTTTGATTTGCACTGCACCATGAGGGAAAACTTTAGTAACAACAAACGGGCCAATCCATTTAGAACGCAACTTACCAGGAAACAAACGTAGGCGAGAGTTGAAAAGTAACACTTTCTGCCCAACTGTGAAGGTCTTGGTTCGAATCATTTTATCATGGAATGCTTTGGTCTTGGCTTTGTACATCCGGGCATTCTCATAGGCTTCATTCCGAATCTCCTCAAGTTCATTCAATTGGAGCTTCCTATGAACTCCCGCTGCATCTATGTCCATGTTGAAAATCTTCACGGCCCAATGTGCCTTGTGCTCTAATTCTACGGGCAAATGACATGGCTTACCATAGACGAGCCGAAAAGGTGACATCCCAATGGGTGTTTTGTATGCCGTACGATATGCCCACAGTGCATCATCTAAACGTAAGCTCCAATCCCTCCTTGTTGGTCCAACGGTCTTCTCCAAAATTTGTTTTATTTCTCGGTTAGACACCTCGGCTTGGCCATTTGTTTGAGGATGGTAAGGTGTGGAGACCTTATGGTTGACATGGTACTTTCTTAGCAACGCCTCAATGGTCCGATTGCAAAAGTGAGACCCTCCATCACTTATGATTACTCTCGGCATTCCAAACCTAGCAAAAATGTTAGTTTTCACGAAATCTGCAACCACCTTAGAATCGTTAGTACGGGTGGCTTTTGCTTCCACCCATTTAGAAACATAATCAACGGCTAGCAAGATATAAGTGAAACCATAAGATGGAGGGAAAGGGCCCATGAAATCAATGCCCCAAACATCAAAAATTTCAACATTAAAGACAGGGGTTTGCGGCATTTGGTCCTTGGTTCCTATGTTACCCATTCGTTGGCAACGATCACAAGACATACAAAAGGTTCTAGCATCCCTAAATATAGTCGGCCAATAAAAACCACACTCTAAAACCTTGAGGGCAGTGCGTTGTGTGCCAAAATGACCACCACATGCATATGTGTGACAAAAGCTTAGAATTGAGTGAAATTCAGAATCATGCACACATCTACGTACAATTTGATCTGAGCAATACTTCCACAAATAAGGGTCATCCCAAACATAGAAACGTGCATCATTTTTAAGCTTATCACGTTGGTGCTTGTTTAGTTCATTTGGAATTTGTTTAGCCACCAAGTAATTCACTAAATCTGCATACCATGGTTCACTTACCTCAATGGATAGCAGCTGCTCATCGGGAAAAGTTTCAGGGATAGGTACGGCATGTTCATGCTCCTCGTGGATCATTCGGCTTAAATGGTCAGCCACTACATTCTCGCTTCCTTTCTTATCCTGGATTTCAATATCAAATTCTTGAAGAAGAAGAATCCAACGGATAAGCCTCGGCTTTGCTTCCTTTTTCGTGAGCAAGTACCTCAAAGTTGCATGATCAGAATAAACGATTACTTTAGTACCAATTAAATATGAACGGAATTTATCTAAAGCAAAAACCACAGCTAGAAGTTCTTTTTCCGTCGTGGAGTAGTTCAATTGGGCATCATTGAGAGTCCGAGAGGCATAGTATATGACATGCGGCCGCTTGTCTCTTCTTTGTCCTAGAACAGCTCCTAATGCATAGTCGGATGCATCGCACATGAGCTCGAACGGAAGGCTCCAATCTGGAGGTACAATAATGGGGGCCGAGACTAGCTTCTCCTTGAGTTGGTTAAATGCCGAATTACACTCTTCATCAAACTTGAATGGCACATCTTTTTGAAGCAATCGGCAAAGAGGGTTGGACATCTTGGAGAAGTCCTTGATAAAACGCCTATAGAACCCTGCATGGCCAAGAAACGAACGTACCTCTCTAACCGAAGTAGGAGAGGGTAAGTGACGTACAAGGTCTATTTTCGATTTATCTACTGCAATTCCTTTTTCTGAAACAATATGTCCTAAAACTATACCTTGTTTCACCATAAAGTGACATTTCTCCCAATTCAAGACAAGGTTAGTTTCAACACATCGTTTCAAAATTAAGGTCAGATTATCCAAGCAATTATCAAATGAACTCCCAAATACACTGAAATCATCCATGAAAACCTCAATGATCTTTTCAACAAAATCGGAAAATATACTTACCATACACCTTTGGAAAGTGGCCGGTGCGTTGCATAAGCCAAATGGCATGCGACGATAAGCAAATGTTCCAAAGGGACATGTGAATGTGGTCTTCTCTTGATCATCCGGGGCTATCACAATTTGGTTATATCCAGAGTATCCATCAAGAAAACAGTAAAAAGCATGACCGGCTAACCTTTCGAGCATCTGGTCGATGAATGGCAAAGGAAAGTGATCTTTCCTAGTCATGGCATTTAGCTTCCGGTAATCGATACATACCCGCCATCCAGTCTGAATGCGTGTAGGCACGAGCTCATTCTCATCATTCTTGATAACAGTTACTCCGGACTTCTTGGGAACGACTTGAACTGGAGAGACCCAACGGCTATCGGAGATAGGGTAGATCACTCCGCAATCCAAAAGCTTGATTATTTCCTTCTTCACCACTTCCATCATCGGAGGGTTGAGACGGCGTTGAGCCTCTCGAGTTGGTTTAGCCCCCTCCTCAAGAAGTATACGGTGCATGCATGTGGTAGGGCTTATTCCTTTAATGTCGGCCAAAGTCCACCCTATGGCCGTTTTGTGCTCTCGCAGCACCCTCACAAGCTTCTCCTCCTCCATTGCCGTGAGACTTGATGAAATGATGACGGGCAATGTTTCGCCTTTTCCCAAAAACACATACTTCAAATGGTCCGGCAACGGCTTAAGTTCAAGCGATGGTGCCTGAACAACAGAAGGTAGCATCTTAGTGGAAACTGAATTTGAAAGTGAGAGTGGAACCTTACCATATTGTTGTGGCAATGACTCAAGGGCTGCCACAACCTCAATTATTTCTTCACTAGAACCCATTGCAAAGAATTCCTCCTCCTTGCCGTGGCCTTGCATTGGCCCAAATCCTTCATTTTTGCGCTCTATGGCCTTAGTGATGGTTGTTTCCAGGGCGTCCTCGTTCAATTCTTCAAGGTATACCTGCGCTAAAGAATCGATAACATCAATGGAAAAACAAGAATGGTCATCAACGGGATATCTCATAGTTTCAGAAATATTAAAATCAATCACTTCCCCATCGAATTCCATTGTCAAGGTGCCTTTGTATACATCAATCTTCGTTCGGGCCGTCTTCATGAATGGCCTACCAAGGAGAATCGGCAAAGATGTAGAATGGGCTGAATCCTCCATGTCTAGGACGTAGAAATCAGCTGGAAAAATTAAATGGTTCACCTGCACAAGCACATCCTCCAAGACTCCTTTTGGATACGCGTTAGAACGATCAGCCAATTGTATAATTACACCATCTTGTTTTAATTCACCCAAATTCATAGATTCATAAATAGATAAGGCATGACATTTATGGATGCACCTAAATCAAGCATGGCATGTTCAAAACGATTATGTCCAATTACACAAGGAATCGTGAAACTACCGGGGTCTTTGCACTTGGTAGGCAGTTTACGTTGCAAAACAGCGGACACATTCTCGCTTACCTTCACTACCTCTTTGTTTGCCCTTCTTCTCTTTGTATTGCATAGGTCCTTGAGGAATTTAGCATACTTTGGAACCTGTTTGATTGCATCGAGAAGCGGTATGTTCACTTGCACTTTCCGGAACGTTTCAAGAATGTCCTTCTCGCTTTCTTCCTTTTTTTCTTGCATGAACCTGCGAGGAAAAGGTACATTGGGCAGATTAGGACGTGAAGTACATGAATTTGAACTTAAATTACCTGATTTGGCCGAGTTAGGGTGATCTACCTCAGGTTGTGTTGTCTCTTCATCTACTTTCTGGGCAGATTTGGGATTGTTTGGCTCGGTCCCAACTTCTTTTCCACCCCTTAGGGTGATGGCCTTGGCGGATTCGAATCCTCCCTTTGGATTGACTGTGGTTGAGCTAGGAAGCTTTCCTTGCTCTCTAATCTGTCCAAGGAACTCAGAAATCTGCCCTATTTGTTTCTTCATATCCGTCATCTCCTTCTCGTTATTTGCTATCCGGTTGTTTTGATTTTGCAACCCCTGCGAAATAGAGGTTAGTAATTGCATAGCTTGATCACTTTCCAAGGACGTACCTGAATGAGATGATGTCGAAGGTTGTTGGGGTGCATACGGCTTGGAATAAAAACCAGGGGGGTTTGGCCTAAATCCTCCTTGTTGGGCAGCTTGTTGTGGCTCCCTCCATTTGAAGTTTGGATGGTCCCTCCATCTGGCATTGTAAGTGTTCGAGTATGGGTTGTTTTGATTTTGTCCTTGGAAACCAATTGCATTGGCAGATTCCCACCCACCATTCTCGATTAGTTGAGGGCACTTGTCGGATGGATGCCCTTGAATTGAGCACACGCCACAAACTTGGTGTTCTTGTGCTTTTGGACCAATCACAACCTGAGAAACAAGAGAAGTAAGATTAGCAAGTTGTGATTGAATTTCAGAAATAGCACTCACCTCATTTACACTTTGTTGCCGTGGGGCTTCCCTTTGGCCCACTCCTTCATATTGTTGAGCGTTGAGCGCTCGGTTGGCTATGAGAATCTTGGCATCCCTTGGTGTTTTGTCCACCAATGCTCATCCCGCTGATGCATCAACCATTTGACGTTCGATAGGAAGGAGGCCCTCATAGAAATATTGAAGGAGAAGTTCCTCCTTCATTTGATGTTGAGGACATGAAGCTACAAGGCCCTTGAAGCGCTCATAATAAGCCGGGAATGTCTCACCATGATTCTGTTGAATACCACTAATTTTCTTCCGTAAGAGAATCACTCTCGAAGTAGGGAAGAATTTCTCCAAGAAAGCACGCTTCATACTCTCCCACGAAGTCACAGTTCCCGGGGCTAGTTCGTAGAGCCAATCTTTGGCCTTGTCCATAAGTGAAAATGGAAAGGCCTTCATCTTCAATATACTCCCATCCACATTGACGGGGGTCATGCTCGAACAAACCACCTCGAACTCCTTCAAGTGTTTGTTGGGGTCTTCCATAGACAAGCCATGGAACTTCGGAATATGGTGTAACAAACTGGATTTGAGTTCAAATTCCTCAGTCTTCCCCTCTGCAGCCGTGGGGTATTGGATACAAAGAGGCAATGCATTATCCAAACCCGAGGCCGAAAGCTCCTTGATGGTTCTATTATCTGCTGCCATGGCTTGTTCTTCTTCAAAAATCTGCTCCGTGGGCTTTTCTTCTACACCTACTTCGTCTTCTTCAAGCCCAGGTTGTGGTGAAGGTTGTGGTGGCTCTTGTTGACTCCTCGTTCTCCTCAAAGTGCGTTCAAAATCACCGTCAAAGTCGGAGATGTTCTCTATAATAGGCCGAGAGCTACGAGTCATACACAGTACCTAAAAAAAACAAGGAAACAAACAAACTAAGAATTTGAAATAAGAATGCACGAAAAACAAAATATAAAAATAAAGACAAAGGATTAGCAAAGTTGCTAATCCCCGGCAACGGCGCCAAAATTTGATGCGAGATTTACTTGACACTCAAATTAAACCCTCGTTTGACAATTGTAGTAGAATGGATAAGTGAGGGATCGTTCTAGACCGGGGATTAGGAGGGCTTGCTAAAACCTTCTAAATTGACATAAAAACATAAAAACTAAATTAAAATACTCTTAACAAGACTACTATGACTCAGAAAGGCTTTGAAAAACTCAAATTGTCTAAAACAATCAAATTGACTCAAATAGAAGCTAGAACTTGATTTAGACGAATTTGCAATTGTTTATGACTCCAAAAGCTTAAAGATACAAAAATAAAACAAATACGAATGATTAAGACTTAACAAAATAGGGGGGGAATTGTGGTTGGACGATATTAAATTAAAAAGACAGAATATAATTAAAGGCAAAATGTAAATATGAATGTGATAAAAATATGGATGATGGAATAGCCAAGGGGTTCTTCTCCACACATGTTACACTTGCAAAACAAAATTGATTCTCAGTTGGTCTTTCGATAAGTTATGAAACTCAATGCTCCAAGTTAATTAGGTCCGCTTACATTAACTGTCAGATTTCCCTAGATTCGTTGGATTGAATGGAATACGCATTACAACCAATTTATTCTTAATCAAAGTCCCTAACTATGGAATACGCATGATAGAGACATTCAACAAAGATCATTAAGTTCAACGGAAATCATAAACATTGACGAGGCATTCGTTACTATGGAATACGCATGAAACTTATGCCAAGAATTCGTTTAACGCGATTGTTTATAAGCAACCTCCACTACTTGTGAATATAAGTTCGTAACTATTAGGTGAAACTCACTTATATTCTAGCGTCATATTCATTCAAACGGTTAAACAAATTGAATCCACAACTTATAAAATTCCAACCAAAAGTAATCAATTCAAATTGCAAGCATAAAACATGTATTTTGAATCACCCCCTAGCTAAAGGGGGTTTAGTTCCTCATAACTTTGAAATCAAAGAAACACCTAAACATTCCAACAACTCAAACGTGAATTGTACGAACGTTTAGGCACTCTTCTCTTCCATTCTCATACGTACAAAACAAAGAGAATTAAATTTAAACTTTGAAATCAAAGAAACACCTAAACATTCCAACAACTCAAACTTGAATTGTATGAACGTTTAGGCACTCTTTTCTTCCTCGTTGTTGTAGCACAAGGTCTAAGGTGAGCTTTGGGGATTATGTGAAGTGTTTTGGAGGGATGGGAAGTGGTTGGATAGTGGCTGCAATGAAGGAGAAAAACTGCATAGAAAATGGAAGGGGAATTGCGGCAATGGATGTGTATTTGTGTTGTATGAAGTGTTGTGAATGGAAATATGAGATATGAATTGAATGGGGAGTGAATGAATGAATGCTAGGGTATTTATAGGGGTAGTGGAGGGAACATATGGCTGTTTGTTTAAGCATTTGTGTGGAGGAATGATGGAAAAACAGCTAGGACACATGTGAAAACTGGAATTGCACAAGGGGAGCAAAGGGAACCCACGGCAATTAGAGTTTGTTTGATGATGATGCATGTGATAGGTGGGAACAAAGGGTGAAACATGGCACAAGGGGGCTTGAATGAATGATTGAATGTGCATGTGGATTTAAAGAATGAATGGTGGTGTAATGATGAAGTGAATGCATGTGGAATTAAAAGGAGGAAAGCTGAAATTGTGAAGGGAAGGCACGGCAATGTGTTTTGTAAAAGGGAAGATGGTGTGTGAATGCATGTGATTGTAATGTTTGTTGGTTAAAGATGCATGTGGATGTATTATACAATGGGAAAGTATGTGATTGAATTAAAGGATGCAAAGTGAATGAATCATGAATCATTGTGGATGAAAGGTGGAAGTGCATGTGTTGATGACTAGGTTAGTGGGTGGAAATCTAAAAATGGCATATAGGAATGGGAGCTCACGGTTTGAATGTGTAAAGTGTGTGTGAATGCATGTGAAGATGCAATAAATAATGCATGTAGGGTTAGGAAATAATGAAGAAATGCATGTGAGATGTTTGGAAAGGAATAAAGAATGAATGGTGGAAATGTGAGTGAATGATGTGCATGTGTGAGAATGCATGTGGAATTAAGAGGAGTATGGAAGTGAAATAAATGAATAATATGTTAAGTGATAAGTGAATGATATGTGGTGAGTGATAAGTGAATGGTTTGATAAGTGATAAATGAACTAGTTTAAAGGGCTAGGGTTTAAGTACATAGAATGGGCCTAAAATAGGTTGGTTTGTATGGCATAATGTGTTATGTGATTGGGTTAGGGCCATTGTTTTGTGTCTTCAAGTGCATACAAGGCCTTCAAATTCGTCCATCCTCTTGGCTCCATGGATAAGCTATCCAATCCATGCCCAAAAATGCTCCAAATGGCCTCAAAATGCACTTACTTGCTCCCTAGGCCCTTAGAACCTGAAAACACACAAAAGAAGCATAAAAGGACTAAAATAACGAGAGAAACATAACGTAAATACACGAGAACAAGCCATTTAAGTCGCATGAATATGCTCTTATCATCAGCCGAGCCTTGTTGGCCCCGAAGTCCTTCTCAAGCTCGGCAGCAGCAGCAGATCTTTGCCGTTGAAGGTCAGAAATTTGACGCTGGAGGTCAAAAATCTGGCGATCAAACTCGGTCAGCTTCCCCTTCCTAACTTTGATTGCCTCCATCTCAGCTCGGCCGGCCTCTTGCGCGACCTTGGCAGCCTTCAAGTCATCCTCGGCTTGAAGGGCTCGCTCGAAGATGTAGAAGTGTTGCCGAGTCCGCTCCAGGAGGTCGGTGAGGAAAGAGATATTCTCCGTGCTCAGGTGACCACCGCTGACAAGGTCGTTGAGACACTCTCCAACAGAGTCAAGGCCCTTGCATCAGAGAGCTTGGGAGGCATTAAGAGATAGGACTTCGTGCAGCTTCACGAAGACTTCGGCCTCGGGCACGGCGCCCGCTGGTTCGGCGGAAGCAGCAGAAGAGCCGGCCTCACCGGTCGTGCTCTGAATAAGAGCGTCGAGCTCCACTTCCCACGATGGCTGCACATAAAAAAAAAAAAAAGAAACTTTGTGGGGGAAAGTAAGACGTCGTGATATTGCATAAAGAAAAAAGGGGGATTGTTTTAGACCTGCCGAGAGGAGACTTCGGCCATGCCCTCTGGGTCATTGCTCGAACCCAGGGAACTTAATGGCCGAGCCCAGTGCCTTAGACCGCCACGCAATTCACGCGGCCGATGGAGGTTATCTACATTTGATGGCCACGACGACGGCCAGGAAATATAGACAACGCCCCTCGGCGCATAAAATTGCCGGTGAAATGAATGTTCGGGCACTTGACATTTAATAGTTTTTTAAGGAAAACATGTAACAAAAAAAATCAACACAACAAAAAGCGAGACTTACAAAGGTCGAAGAGACTTCCTGTGGAAGAATGGGAGGGTCTTCGTCCTGCGGGTGGATCGGTGACTCAGCCGTGGCCTCAGGATCGACCATGGGTCTCTTGCCACGATCCGCCGCAGTAGGACGTGGTCGAGCGGTCGCCTCGACTACAGGAGGAGGATGGACGGGAGGAGAGTTGACTGGTCGACGGCGGCGTTGCAGCGGGACTTCGTCACTCTCGCTCTCGACATCCTGAACAAAAAAGAGAAAAAGTTAGCATTACGACCAGAAACCTAAAAAAACAAGTGGAAGCCGAATTATACCTCCAAAACGACCGTTGGAGTCGAGGGTGCTTCGGCAGGCGCAGCCGACTTCCCCATTTCAGGCGCTCCGAAGCTGGAGCGGGTGCGACGATTGGATCGGCCAGGGAGACGGCTAGAGGAATCGGGATTGGAGATGCCGGGACGGCCGGCACAGAAGGTGAGCCGGCGGGAGCAGGCGTCCCAGTAGTGTCATTGGGGACGACATGAATTTCCCGGTCGTCCTTCTTCGCCAATTTCTTGACGCGTTTAGAAGGGTGATGGGCCTCCTCCGCCGGCTCGGCCTCTCGGTGGGGGCGTTTGGAAGGGACCGTCCGCTCGGTGACAAGGGTCCTCTTCTTGGGCACCAGCTTCTTCGTCCGTGCCACCGCGGCGACCACTTCGACCGTCCTCGACCCACGACCCCCTGAAGAGCAAGGTAGTTAGTAACAACAATATATAAAAAAAAAAAAAAAAAAAAAAAAAAAAAAAAAGAAAAATGGAAAAACTACCTTGGGCCGACTCCTTGGGTTGAGTCGAGAATGTTGACCTGGGACGGTCGCTGAAGATCTTCCTCACCAGATCTTCGACCGGGGCGCCAAAGAAGTCGCCGGTATACTCCTCCCACCAGTCCCCGAAGGTGTCGGTCCCCAGAGATTCAGGAACCGTCGGGCGAAGCCGAAACTTCCTGCACTTCTCCTGGAACTCCTGGTCCGACGTCTTACATTCCCTTTCGGAGGAACCGGTAAAACGCCCCCGACTCAGGAGAGACCGAGAAGCGAGCAGGGGGACTGGGCAGCCTTGAAGATAGCCGAGCTGCCGAGCGACAAAATGAGGATGGTAGACCTCCCAACTAGCTCGGCGGGCATCGCAACCAAGAGGAAGGTCGTGAGCCAGGACAAATGACCCCCAGCATTGGCGGATGCCCGCATCCTCGGACTCGGCCCATGCCGTAGGGAGCCTGAGCGAGTTTGGGTACTCCTGGCGCCGGCATACCAGGAACTCGTCATCCGAGAGGACGTCAAGGCCGAGAAAGTGTTTGAAAACCTCGTCGGCTCGGTGAGGTGGCGCCGGTCGAGAAGCCAGTTGAAGGCTGAGGGCGGCAGTTCGCTGGAAGGAAGGAACCTCCGGTCGAAGAGTAGAGAAGTAAACCTGTAACCAGACTTGGAACACCCAGAGGGGTCCATTCTGGTGCGGGTCGATCTTGCCAATGGTCGCCTCAGCCAGACAGCGGTAGAGGTTGGCGAGTATGGCTGGACTGAGCGCCAGCGAGCGACCATTAGCCAGTGCCTGGGCCACCGGCATGTTCTCCACCAGGCATTTGTTCGACCTGGTACAACAAATGAATTTGTTGTACCAATAGAAGAGGAAGGCCTCGTGCTCTCCCTTCCTAAGGCCTTCCTCGCCTCGGCCGGCGAAATGAAGGATGAGAGTGTTGTAGTTAAAGAAGTTCTTGTGGAGCTTCTGAACTTCTTCCCTTGAGGGCTCCCGATCATGGCTTAGCGCTTTGACGGCCCTTTCGTCGAATAGTGCCTTCAAGTCGAGAGGAGAAGGGTATCCGGAAAGGGCGGCGTCAATGGGAAGGCCAGTCGGGGAAGTCCCAAGGATGGCCGAAACGTCGAGGACGGTGGGGCCAAGAGGGCCGAAGGGAAGGACCATGGTGTTGGTGGCCGAACACCATAAGCTCAAGGCCGCCATAAGCATGGTTGACAGAATAATGGCATCGTAGATGCCAAGAGCCTTCCACTCCTTGGAGAAGAATGTGCATTCGGTCGACCCAGGCAGCCCAAGCTGTGGTGGTCGAGGGCCAGGCTCCCTGAGGCCGCGCCAGAGCCCACTTCGACCAGTCGAACCCCTGCAGCAGGGGTGTTAAACATTGCTCCTTGAGCAGGTCAGTGACAGACGACGGCACTGCGTCTCTTAAAAGGGGACCCAGAATCTGGTGGGTGGTGGCCATGTCATTTTCGAATCGCAGCGTCTTGACGGTGCTCCGATCGATGAAATCTTTACACTTGTTGACTTCATCAGAGAGTTTCGAGATGAAGGAGGCCATTAATACAGAAGGTAGGAGAGAATTTGGAAGAGCTGGAGAAATAATTGCAGAAGGAAGAACTGGAAGGTTTGATTTGAACGAAGGATGATGAAATTGGGGATTTTGGAGTTTCTGAAAGCGTAAAAGGCGAATGGCAGAAATATGGGTATTTATAGGCTTTTCAGAATGAAGATCAAACATCTGGAATTCGAAAAGCACTGGTTCAAATTGGGGGAAAATTTAACCGGGAAAAGTTCCAATCATTTCGAATTTTTGGGGAACCTGCGAAGAGGGGATCGAGGAGTCGAAAATCCAGGACGCACGATTGCGTGCGGCGTCAGTTTTAATGCATTAATGAGGATAAGGCGTTTCAGTTAGTGCACGGTTTCGAGGCCCATGAGTGAGTTTTAAAAGCAGCAGCGGAGAAACGACACGTGGCCACGCGTTGAGGGCAACGAGGAAGGTGCAATCATGTCTCATAAATGCGCAGGAATAACGGTCATTAAGGAAGTAAAGTCCAAAAAAGCAATAAACGTTTTCGCTTCTTCGAGGCCGAGGCCCGACCAAGAGTTAACGGTCGGCGACCTCAGAAGCGAGGGGGCAATGTTTGGGCCCAAAATATTATTGTTGGGCCGAGCAGCAGGATGTGCTCGGCCCAAGGTAATAACAAATACTATGGGCCGAGTAATAAATCCCGGGCCAGCTGGCAGGGTCGGCCAAACCCTATCCTAAGTAGTCCGGATGAATAGAAAATGTCGAGGAAGTCCTGGTGCAACCAGGATTCTTGACCGGCAAGGAATGGAGTCTCGAAAAGAAGGAAAATTCAGAATCCCAGAGGGAGTAGGTTTGTTCGAGTTAGAGTCAAAACGGGACAAGGACTCCCAATCCAAATCAGAATTGGTTTCAAGGAACGGAACACTATAAATACAAGAAATCATGCAACAGAAAAGGACTTTCAGATCAGCATACAATTGCCCTGCACAAAACCTCTCAACACCTTGAGATTTTTCCTTTTCTTTTCCTGCCGACACACCTTCAGTTTGGATAAACAGCACTGTGGAAGCGCCCGACGAGCACCTTCAGTTTGGATAAAAGCACTGCTGCCGCAGAATCAGCCGACCAAGAAGCATCTTCAGTTTGGATAAACAGCACTGCGTTGAGGTCGACCGATTATCTATCCAAGTCTCGGTCGAGAAAGGTTTTCGAACCTTTGTTGGCAGAGGTCACCTTGCTAGCCTTCTCGGCATAGTTGGGTGTTACGAATTACATTGCTCGGCGTACTGGTCGCCGAGTGGTTTTATGATTGGATACTCACAAGTGAGTTTCAGGGTTCGGCATTCCGACGGCCGTACTACGTTTACCATCAAAACATACATCACGTTCGAGTACCTGTGCCCATACAGTTTGGTCTCGATTCGACGTGCTTATACTCTCACGAATACAATCACAGTGATCGAATCGGGCTCGGACGATTTGTGAACTCCGCAGAATTAGTAGCCTTGTCTTCAGGCTGTAGAACCCAGAGACCGAGAGTGTTCCTTCCTCGTTTGCAATCGCAAGATAAAGAAGTCAGCGACGCGCTCAAAGCTACATCAACAAATTTTACTCCTCGGCCAGGCTCGGCCGACGAGTTGGCACGCCCCGCATTCGACCGAAGGACGTAGTTAGCTTATTAGTTACTTGGCCTGCGCGCCACGTAGGTTTTGTAATTTTTAGGGTCAACAGAACTATAAGAAAAAAAGATAACTATTATCGAAAGAGCTATCTCACCTGGACATTGTGCTCCTTCACAGCTGATGGAATAATCTCGGAGCCAAAATCATTGCAAGAAGCTCCACCTTAAAAGCTTAAGTAGGACATCAGTTCTAAACACATAAACACCCATCGATGCAAATTTGAACTCCTAAATCATTGTCAATTAGTAAGGCACATGAAAATTCGGGGCATAGAGACAATTAAGTTTGGGAGGAATCACGTGAGTCACAAAATTGAAATACACTCAAGTTTATTTTTTATTTTTTATTATTCAGTGCAGGGAGCCGGTTTTATACCTACAGCACAATCCCAATCTCACAAACATATATTGTAATATTACCCACTCAGCTAACAATGACTACAATATTCGTTCATCATCAGATACACACTGATTATATAGTCATCAGAAGCCAAAGCAAATATAGTCGAATTGAAAACACAATTAGTCCATTACACCTAAAAAGAGTCAATTAAAATCAATACCCCCAAATTCCAGATCAGCCATATCAAAGATTCATATTCCTCACTCCGGGTTGTAAATTAACTTCTAGGTATGAGATAACACATTAGTTCAGTTCAACACCTGAATCAATGAAATATGTAAGTATGCATATTATTTAGGGTCAAAGTGAGTTGCTTACTTTAATCACATATCTAGTATGCATCATCAATATACCTGCAAATGGAAAGAAGAAAATGATTCTAATTGTTGGAAAAAATTGAGAAATAGAGTATTCACAAATGTGCAACTAAACATGGCATTGACCTGCATATGAAATCTCACTAAAAGTCAACTGATTATTTCTAATCAGGTTGTTTTTGTTTGTCCATGGTTCATCACTTCTGGCTTCCTAGAGATTTGGAAAGGATCATCAGTTCATCTAGACTATAAACCAATGGACTTCTGAATATATATATCAAGAATAATGTCCCAGTATGCCTAAGTCCCAGTCTAAGCCAAAACTTCTAAGAACAAAATTCTGGTCTATTTGACATATAACAGCAAGCTAAGCTTCAAAAAAGTTAAACTGTAATGGGCACTGCAGTGTAAAACATCATCAAACCTTATATTAATCTGAAAGCGCAAAGCTTTTTATAATACCCAGGCCTGCAATGGAAAGTAAGCACAAACCATGTAAGCACCATGTGAGCACATATCAAGAAAATTCCAAACTTTAGAAAGCTACAAAAAGATAGTATAAGATCTTTAATTTGGGAACTCAACATAACAAAGTCAAATATAATTGAGGAAATAAAGATATGCAGAGATGTACTTACACTAACAGAGCGGAGCAATTGCAGACCTACACTTTACAGATTCAAATCTCCTCTTCTTAGAATTAACACGCATTGTACCCTCAAAAATGTTAAAACTACATATTCAGAAATAGAGTAAAACAAATTTGGAATTTGGAATTGCAAAAACCATAAACGCTTAACCCATCTTCCTTTCAAAGTTCTACAAATTTATCTTAGACCCTACTTGATAGGAACTAGGAATGTAACAGTGCAAAATGTAAAGAAAAGAGGAAAGGAAATAACTAAAACATATTGATTTTCATTTCATGCCTTTCCCAAATAGTGAAAGGGAGCTTATATACAACCCTAGAAGTGGGAATGCTCACGATGGAAACACATCACTACTTGTTCTACCGTTGGATGCAACCAACATTTTCAAGGAAAGGACAAAATAACACAAAAAAGGGACTAAAAGCTGTCCACTCAGCCTGGGTCCTAACAATTCCTGCCCCTTAGAGCAAGTCCAGCCCTTCTTCAATGGCCCGGCACCAAGTGAAGAAAATGGCCCGGCACTGTGTCCATCAGCTCCAGCCCGGAAAATAGGTTGGCATCCAGCCCGTGCCAGTCAAGAGGCCAGCCCAAAATGGACAGACCCAGAGGCCGGTCCATGTGCTGGCGCGTGCAACACACGCGGTGGAACCAGCGAGTAGCCGACAGCGTCTGCAGCAGTGGGGCCCGCGGTGCAGGGCAAGTGGGCTGAGTCTGTCAAAGGGCTACGTGGCCCTCCTCAGAGCCGTTGGATTTCCAACGGCTAGTTTATGTAGGCCGTTGGATTTCCAACGGTAAAAAAAATTTAAATTTCACTTTTAAATTGGACCGTACGATCACAGATCAACGGTCCACGTTTTTTTCACCAAAAATTAAAAAAAAAAAAAAGGCCCAACGGTCAGAAATTTGACCGTTGGCCGCGTGGCGGAGTGTTGGCTGTTGGATTTGATTATTTTTCAAATCCAACGGTCCAGATTAATTACAACATTAAAATTTATTAAAAATTAATTAAAAAATGTCAAAATGTTTTTAAAAAATACAGAAAAATTTTAAAAAATTAATTTTTTTTTTCTATAAATACCTAACCCTCATCTTCCACCTTACACCACATTTCAATATTTTCTACACTTTCTACACTTTCTACATTTGAATATTTTGTACACTTTGAGAGAAAAAAATGACTTCGTGGAAGCTCAGTGAAGATGTTACGTTGTGTGAATGTTGGGTTCGCACTACTCATGACCCGATTACGGGTAATGAGATGGATAAGCGAGAAATGTGGAGTAAAATTACGAAATCGTTCAACGATGTACATGGAAAAGATGCAAGATCTAGTCAAGGTCTTCAAGGTCGTTGGAAAAAACTCAACGCATCCTATACTTGTTGGAAAAACGCCCTCTCTCATGCTTCTGGTAATCTGCGTAGTGGGACAAGTTTAGCGGATGAGGTAACAATATTTTTATTTATTTATATGCATTCCACCCACATCAATATTTTAATTTATTTAATTTCTTATGTAATTTTTATGTAATATGCATTCCACAATACTTATGTAATTTTTATGTAATTTTTATATAATTTTTATGCATTCCACAATTCTTATGTAATTTTTATGTAATTTTTATAGACACTACAAGCACAAGCATTCTACAATGCAAAGAACCATAACAAATCATTCAACAAATGGGAATGTTGGCAAATTGTCAAAGATTGCCCTAAATACCAAATTGTGGCAACCGGTCCAGAAGTTGTCATGCACGGTATGGGTCTACACAGTTCGCCAGAAGTAGACACAGCCGAACAACAAGCCAACACATTTGAAGACACGGAAGGGATGCCTGAACAAGTGTAGAGACCCAACCGACTCGTCAGTCCCTCAGGCCTCAAGGTAAAAAGGCATCAAAGAAAAAAGGTAGTTATTCCAAAAATGACTACACTAAATATATGGAGGAACTTACTCGTCAAGGTGAACTGAACATGGCATGGGAAAAGACTAGAGATGAGGAAAAAACTGCTGCTATGGCAGCAATTATTGCAGCTACTGAGGCTCGTGATGCGGCGACTGAGAGACAAAGAGAAATAGTTAATCGAGAGAACGAGATGATTAGAGAAGCACTTCATCGAGAGAATGAGATGCTTAGAGAAGAAAGGATGGCTCAAACAGATCGTGACACTATGAACAAGTCTCTAGTAGGACTGTCTCCGAATTCAAAATATTTTTGGACATCAGAAAAAAGAGATGTCGTGCGAAGGAGGCGTGCAAGAGATGCCGAAACAAGTCAAGGGGGTTCCAGCTACAGAAATCCTAGCAACCAAGATCCTAGCACCACATATCCTAACTCCACAGACTTTATTTAATTTCTTATGTAATTTCTTATTTACTTTTAGAACTTTATTTAATTTCTTATGTACTTTCTTATTTATTTTTAGAACTTTATTTAATTTCTTATGTAATTTCTTATTTACTTTTAGAACTTTATTTAATTTCTTATGTACTTTCTTATTTATTTTTAGAACTTTATTTAATTTCTTATGTAATTTCTTATTTACTTTTAGGACTTTATTTAATTTCTTATGTAATTTCTTATTTACTTTTAGAACTTTATTTAATTTCTTATTTACTTTTAGAACTTTATTTAATTTCTTATGTAAACTTAAAACACCAAATAAAATTACATAAAACACCATTTAAACTTAAAATTACATAACCTCACCATTTAAACTTAAAATTACATAACCTCACCATTTAAACTTAAAACACCAAAACCTCACCATTTAAACTTAAAACACCAAATAAAATTACATAACCTCACCATTTAAACTTAAAAAAAAAAAAAAAAAAGCAAACACACTAAAGAAGATTACTTAAAAAACAATACACTTTATTCTTCAACCACAAGCCTTATTTTAATTATCTTCGCCTTCGTGCAATCTCCACTGATGGTCAATCAAGTCATTTTGGCGGGCTATGTGCCAGTATGGCTCTTGCAATGAAGTGTATCGTTGAACGATCAATTCATTGTAATGTCCATCCCGTTCCAACGGCTCGTGTTGCACGGGATCTTCGGTCCGGTCATGAGCATAGTAGATTTGTGTTCTTGAGTTGTTCATCGGATCCGGCTCGTATTCATCGACGGCATCATAATCATACTCGTCTTCAACAATCATGTTGTGGAGAATAATACACGTCATCATGATGGATCGAAGAGCCTCGACATCAAACATTCTAGCTGCAGCCCTAACAATGGCCCAACGAGCTTGCAAGATACCAAAACAACGCTCGACATCCTTCCTACACCCTTCTTGACACTTTGCGAAGTGTTTCTCTTTTTCACTTTGCGGGTGTGGCACTGTTTTGACAAATGTTGACCACCTTGGGTAAATACCATCTGCAATGTAGTATGGTCCCTTGTAGCAGTTCGTCAAACATTGGAGATTGGGCAAGGATGTTTAGGTCATTCTGAGCTCCTGGAACACCAAAAAAAGCATGCCAAATCCATGTATCAAAAGAAGCCACTGCTTCCAGAATGATGCTTTTGGCTCCTTTTCTGTCGCCATAAGCTCCTTGCCATGCACTTGGACAGTTTTTCCATGTCCAGTGCATGCAGTCGATGCTTCCAATCATGCCAGGGAAGCCTCGCATCTCACCCTTCCTCAGAAGCCTTCGCATGTCCCTTGTCGTGGGTTGCCGAAGGTACTCATTGGTGTAGAGGGCTTCAATTGCAGAGCAAAACCGCATCAGGGACTCCAGAACTGTTGTTTTTCCCATCCTTGCGATCTCATCCACTTGATCTGCAGATGCTCCATATGCAAGCATTCGCAAGGCAGCCGTAATTTTTTGCTTAGGAAGAAGACCTAGAACATGAAAAACATCCTCTTTTTGCACAAAATATGGATCATGGTTGCAAACATCACTTATGATTTTAGCGAACAAACTTTGTTGCATTCTAAACCGACGTCTAAAAATATGATCAGGGTAAACGCTGTTGGGAATAAAATAATCTTCCAAGAGATCTTTACCTCGTCTTTCCCTTCTTCTATCGATGTTTGCCGCACGTCCGGGTTTGGCTATCTGACCCATAGCTTCCATGATACGGCGGGAATGTGAGGCCCTCCGCCTTCTATGGTGATCATCCTCATCCTCCTCCATTGCGAAGGCCTCATCTCCACCTCCACCTTGGTCAAGATTGACGAATTCTTCCTGTTGTGCCAACAACCTTTTCTGCTGCTCTTGCAACTGTTTATACGCTCTCCTTGAAGAAGACATTGTAAGAACTCAAGATTTGAAAATGATAAAGAATAATTCTGAGCTAAAAAAAAGGATTGAGTTTAGTGTGAGGATGGATGTAGGGATGTAGGGTTTATATGGACAAAAAAAAAGAAGATGAGGTTCTGGACAATGCCACGTGGCACTACGTGATTGGTTGAAAATCTTAGCGGAAATCTATTAAAAAAATAGTACGTTCGGATAATGACACGTGGCGTGACGAGATTGGTTAAAAATCTTATCGAAATCTTGCCTAAATTATTGTAAACAGGAAGTGACACGTGGGTTGTCGGGATTGGTTGAAAATCTTAGCGGAAAACTATTAAAAAAATAGTACGTTCGGATAATGACACGTGGCGTGACGAGATTGGTTAAAAATCCTATCCGAAATTAAAACTATTTTTTTATTTATTATTTTATAAAAAAAATTATTTAATATTTTAAATGGACTGGGTGCCAGCGCATTTTGTAGGGGTGGAAATCGTTTGTGCCAGCGCATTTTTAGACTAGGTGCCAGCACATTTTTTTTGGGGTGGAAATGCTTTGGCCTATTACTGTTTATTGGGTCTATTACTGTTCAATTAAGTGGATAAATGGGCTGGGTGCTGGCGCAAAGTGGATAGGGGTGGAGTTGCTCTTAAGAAAGAGCTTGTCTTCAAGCGTGGAAGTCAGGGAAGCGGTCGAGGATGGTGTCTGCGTCCTCCCACATAGCATCATGTTCTGGTAGGCCCGCCCATTGTATAAGCCATCGTGTGATAGCATGGTTGCCACATTTGAAGATGCCACGCTACAGTATTTTCCACCAGATCGGTATCCCAGAGAGGGAGAAGCAACCGCAGTAGACCCAAACTTTAGTTTAAGGAGAAAGAAATGGAAGGTGGGGTGGATGCGGGAGTCCGATGGTAAGTCCAAACTGTAGGCGACTTTACCGACACGAGCAAGGATCCTGTAAGGGCCGTAAAATCGGGGACCCAATTTGGGGCAATGGCGAGTGATATGTGGTGTTATATAACCATTCTGCTACGGTGTTATACAACCATTCTGCCCACGGTAGCCATTCGACCCAGGAGGTGGGTTTGTCCCTTACAAAGCTGAGCAAGAAGTGTTCTAAAGTGTGGTTTAATACCTCCGTTTGGCCATCAGATTGGGGGTAGTAAGTGGAGCTGCGACAACAGAAAGTCGTTGAGCTTGAAGAATGACTCTCAAAAGTAACTGATGAAAACGAGATCTTGGTCGCTAACAATTGTGGAAGGCATGCCATGTAAGCGAAACACTTCCTGGAGGAATATGTTGACCACCTTAGCTGCAGAGTAGGGGTGTTTGATGGAAATAAAGTGTGCATACTTGGAGAGACGGTCGACGACGACAAATATGGCATTGCGGCCGTGAGAGTACGGGAGGCCGTCAATGAAATCCATCGCGATGTCTGTCTAGATTTGTGAAGGAATGGGCAGAGGTTGGAGTAGGCCCAGTGGTTTGATGGCTTCATAATTTGTGCTTTGGCAAGTATCGCAAGTGGAGACGAGGGACTTAACTACCTTTTCTAAACTTGGCCAATTAAAGTTTCGACGAACCCGTTTGTAGGTTCGTAGGAAGCCAAAGTGTCTTGCCATGGGGGAGGAGTGAAATTCATGTAAAATTCGGTTGCGCCATGGAGAAGTAGCCATGACAAAAATATTGTCGCAATAGTAGAGAAGGTCACCCCAAAGAGAAAAGTAAGGGCGCGTGGGTTGGTGACTGTGGAATTGTTGGAGAATAATAGAGGCCTCCAGATCAGTAGCATATTCGGCCTGGATCTCCGAGATACTATCGAATATAGGTTGGGAAAGACCCATAAGGGCTAAGCATTTGTGTTGCCAAGACAAAGCATCTGCAGCCGTGTTCGAAGAACCTGGCCGGTAGTCAAGTGTATAGTTGTAGCCTAGTAACTTGAGAAGCCATTTTTGTTGAGTGGGTGTTGTGATCCACTGATTGAGAAAGTACTTCAGGGTTTGGTGGTCCGTTAGAATTTTGAAGGGGTGCTTGAGCAAGTACGGGCGCCACTTTTGGACTGCAAACACAATAGCCATCATCTCTTTGTCATAAACTGATAAAGCTTTGTGTTTGTTTGCCAAAGATTTGCTCAGAAAGGTAATGGGGTAATTGTTTTATGAGAGAACAGCCCTGATGCCTGTCTCGGATGCATCACATTCGATAGTGAATGACTGGTTGAAGTCTGAAAGAGCCAAGACCGGAGTAGAGGCAAGGGCGTGTTTGAGGGCTGCAAAGGTTGTGTCCCCCGCTGGAGACCAATGGAAGTTATCTTTTTTTAGGAGCTCTATCAAGGGGCGAGCAAGTAAGCTGAAATCAAGGAAAAATTTGTGGTAGTAACCTGCTAAACCCAGAAATCCCCGTAAGCCTTTGATGGTACGAGACTAAGGCCAATCCATAATGCATTGCACCTTTTGAGAGTCTACTGCCACTCCAGCGACTGGTATGAGATGTCAAAGGTAGGCCATTGTTTGTTGGCCGAAAGACCACTTAAAGGCTTTGACCTTCAAGGCATAAGCACGGAGAACCTCTGAGATAGAAACCAAGTGTGAGAGATGGGTCTGCATGTTTGGACTGAAGATGAGAATATCGTCAAAGAAAACCAAGACAAACTTCCTTAAAAGGGGCTTGAAGAGAAAGTTCATTAAGGCCTGAAAGGAAAATGGGGTATTGCACAACCTAAGGGGCATCACCAAAAATTCAAAGTGCCTTCATGTGTACGGAATGCGGTTTTGGGAATGTCCGGCACATGCATCCTGATCTGGTGAAAACTGGAACGGAGGTCTAGTTTGGAGAAAATTGTATCACCCTGGAGTTCATCTAATAGTTCGTCGATGACCGGGACAGGGAAGGGGAACTTGACAGTGACCAAATTAAGGGCCCTGTAATCAACACAAAATCGCCAAAAGCCATTAGTCTTGTGGACCAAGAGTGTTGGAGAAGAGAAATGACTCGAACTAGGGCGGATAAGGCTGGCCTTGAGCATCTCTAACACTTGACGTTCCATTTCAGCCTTTTGAGCATGGGCATAGCAATATGGGCAAACGTTAACTGGTTGGGTTCCGGGAAACAAAGTAATCCGATGGTCAGTGGGTCGTGGAGGAAGGAAACCCGTTGGGGGCTCGAAGAGATCTGAGTAGGTGCTAAGAATCAGCTCAAGTGGTAGGGGTGTTGGAAAAGCATCCTCAGAGTGTGAACGAGCCTACATTAGCGATGCAACCAGGGTACTGAGATCAACCCGTTAAGAGACTGGCCATGGATTTGGAATTTTATAATTTTATTCATGAAATGCCAGCCAATTTAGCCTAAGGTCTCTAACCATTCGGTGCCAAGAACGAGGTTACCCCCCATCACTGATAAGAGGCAAATGTATGAGGAAAATGAGTAATCCTGTAAGTTTACTATGACATTGAGAGCAAGGCCTTTGGTATAACTAAGGCGGCCGTTCACCACCGTGACAGGCTCGATAAGAGAGCGGTCAATGCAAAGGCCGAGATGAGTGGCAACTGAAGGGTTGAGGAAGTTAAGGTTAGCCCCGGAGTCTATGAACACTCGAATTAACAGATTCGTAATATGGCCAAGGAGGTGCATAGCATGCCCATGGGTGCGTTTGAGGGACACCAAGGCGTTGAGGGTGATGGGGGTAGGGTATTCCAAAAGGAACTCGTCTGGAGCCGGCATTGGGTCGTCGATCGGTGTCTCAAATGCAGCTTCGGAGACTGCAGCAATGTCAAGTAATAGCAGATGTGGCATTGCAAAGGTATGGTCGGGGTAGTACATCTCGAGGCAGTAAAGGCATTGGCCGTGTGAGCGACATTAATGGATTTCCGCCGGGGAGAGGCGTAAAGGTGGCTGCGCCGGAGAGGGTGAAGCAGGTTTCGGTGGTGGAGGAGGGGAAGAGGACGAGGAACTTGGGTGTGGAAAAGAGAAACGAGCAAAAAATGGATGAAAAGGACCACGGCGTCGATTATGTTTGTTGTCATAGATGCAGGCAAGTTCTATAGCCTGAGACAAAGAGCGAAGCCCTTGGGCTAAGATGTTATCTTGAAGTTCCATTTGGAGCCCACCAATGAAAGCCCCTAAAATTTGTTGAACAGTTCAGCCTTGGGCCCAACATGATAGACAGATGAAGTCATTGATGTAGTCCTCTAACGAGCCCTTTTGTAAAACATGGGAAAAAGACATATTGAAGTCCAATTGGTTCGCCGGCCAAAATCGTTGGAGAAGAGACTCTGTAAAAGTGGCCCAAAGTCCAGACCCAATGTGAAGTTTGTACCATTTGAACCAAAGGGCAGCATCGCCCGTGAAATGGAGCACCACAATAGTGACCTGGTTAGGTGTTTCAACACCGTGATAGTCCATGTACTCATCGGCAAGGGCCAACCAGCTGTACAGATCGTCATCGAAAAACCGTGAAAGCTTAATCTTTATGTGTTTGGGAGTGGGTGTGGCAGGTTATGATCCCGGGGTGAAGGGAGGGAGTTGGTGCAGGGGAAAGGAAGTGGGTAAGTGGTGGAGACGAATGGTGATGGCAGTAGTGGAAGGGAAGGAGGGCAAATGTGGGTAAGAGGCTTGGGGTGAGGGTAAGGGGGTATGGGATAGAGGGGGAATGGTTTAAATGGGAACCCCACGTTGGAAGAGGAACCACAGAATGGGTAGGTTAGGAAGGTTGGGGAAGAGGGGTAGAAGAGGAACCCAGGGGAATCTGCAAGAACCTAATCGGGATCTGGGGAATGGGGTTTGTAGATGGTTGTTGTTGTTGGAAGGCACGGATCTCCTCTATTAAATGGTTCTGGATAAGGCTAAAATTAGCCAATGAAGCTTAATTGTCCGTGAGATTTGTCTGGAATGACTCCTAGCGAGTAGTGAGCAAAAAGACCATGTCATGGAACCCATTGAGCTGCTCCAAGATTTGGTGTTGTTGGTACTCCAACTCGAGGTTGGCATTCGTGATGTCGGCCACCGCCACAGAGGCCTTGCTTTAGCCCATGGATAACAGCAACATGTCGCTGATACTAGATGATAGGAACTAGGAATCTAATAGTGCAAAATGTAAAGAAAATAGGAAATGAAATAACTCAAACATCTTGATTTTCATTTCATGCCTTTCCCAAATGGTGAAAGGGAGCTTATATACAACCCTAGAAGTGGGAACGCTCACAATGGAAACACATCACTACTTGTTCTACCGTTGGATGCAACCAACATTTTCAAGGAAAGGAAAAAATAACACAAAAGAGGGACTACCAGTTGTCCACTCAGCCAGGCCTTAACACTACTTCCTATAACCCAAAAGAGAAAAAAGCTCAATTCCCTTGTGTTTCAAACGAACCCTAACCCTAACCCTATAAATTAATCACAAATTATTAACTAAATTAACCAATACAAGTTCTAAATTGTTACCATTTTACCTGGAGCGAAGTGGAGAGGAAGGAATCGCATTATGCAGGCGCTGAACTGAAGGGGAACTGGGGACGAGATAAGAGTTTAGGCCGATTGATTTGCAGATTCTGTATGAAGGAGAAGGATTTGTAGAGTTTATGAGAATGTATGAACTTGACTGAAGACTTGAGTTGAGACCCACCGATTAACAGTGTGTGTGAAATTTGAAGGAGAAGGATTAGCAAATTCTGTTAATCGTGAGATGTGAACTCGACTTAAGAATTGAGATGTGAGGCGAGAAAGACAAAAAGAGAGGGAAATAGAAAAATTTAGGGAAAATATAGAGAGGGAAAGAGAGCCTAGGGTTGAAAAGAGGCTCGGTTCGATTGGGAAATGGAGAGCTAGAGAGAGAGGAGAGGCGGAGGAATTGAGGAGAGGCTAGGTTTAAATGGCAAACATAGAGAGCCAGAATGAAGGAAATGAGGAAAGGGTGAGGTGTGAAGATTGAGGAAAGTGTTTTGTTTAAAACATGATTTTAAACAAAGGTCACAAAAAATCTACCGTTACTTTAAATATATTAAATTATAGAACACAATAACATTTATGGTGTCAATGCAAATTAAAAAAAAATTTCCATTGCTGACATTAAAGGCACAAAAGTCATGGCTATGTGGCCAATAATGTGATTGTGTCCACTTCTCTTAACATTGCGCACAATTCATGGTGCCCATTACGAAATGAACACTGTTCCACCCTATTAGTGTTTAAACAGACACAAACACCTCATTTGTGTCCCTAATTTTGTGTCCAAAGGCCATTTTTCTTGTAGTGTAGGAATTATCAATATGCTAAAGGTGCAAATGTACACATCAACAATTAGTCTAGGGGTATGCGGCTAATTAAAAAGACATGGGCTTTTAATTGAAATAGTGGAAGCTTAATTAAAATATCAAACTAATAAATGTGCGAAACCCAAACCTAAATAATCCATTTAACATAGACTTAGACTATATGAATGCATATGCATGTCAAACTTATTTGAGTAATGTCTCTGAAATGATTGATATTCTTGTGATCCAGAGCATGAGAGAGAAACTTAGACTAAAATAATTAGAACTGAAAACATAGCTAGTCTAAGTCATTACAGACTTGGACGTGTTGTTTAGGAATTGACAATTTTACCCTAACAATCTCCCCCCTTGGCATTTCCTAGACAAAACCCTTAATCACAATATTACAGACGAATAATGATATTAATGGCCATGCATAACATCAAAGCCCTTAACCTGCACACACTCAAACAAGAAAACCTGTGAAAAACAAAAAGTATAAGCTGCTAAAAATAAAAGCATTTATATATGTAATAGCAAGCAACCAAAAACAACCAGGTTTTCAAAATCCTAATTCTCCCCCAAAATATAAGCTTCCTACTTCTCCCCCTTTTTGTCTAGAAAGGTCAAAGGCCTTAGAGATATCCATTAGGTGCAGTCAGCGGAAGATAAGCGACATAACATAATGTGACAGAAAAAGATTTCCCTTCTGTGAACTAGAACCTCTTCGGAGGAATAAAGGTGGGAATGAATTCAGAAGGGAAAGAATACCTTTTTGTGAACTGAACGAGAAGTGTGGATGCAAATTTCCGCCATCTTCTTCTTTGACGAAAATGCATCTGCAAAATAATAGCACCTAAGATTAAGGCAAAAAGCCTTGCGCCCACGATGATTTTTTTTGAGGGGGGGGGCCTTTGGCCGAAGAATTTCATATGCCAAAATTAGAATTCTGAAAAGAATGTGTTTAGGAGTTTGTGGGTAGCCAATGACTTAGCTTTTTAATGGGAGAATAGGACTATTTATAGGGGAGTGGCCGGCCCTATTTGGAGAATAGTGGCCGGCCATATATGGTCAAATTGTGTGAATAATTGCAAGATATTATGTGAAATAATATCTTGCAATTAACACCACAATTAATCCTAAATTAAATAGGAAAATTGGGAGTTAACTTTTGAATAAGGATTTGATAAGGAATAATGAGAGGGATTTGAATAAATACCATTTTGATCACCTTTCACTCTTCTTTGATTGAGTCGTTATTGTCCATTGTGTGCGCATGGGAATCCTGATGTGCCTCGAGGGTAATTTTGGCCCTTTTACCCAAAAGTCCACGTGTCACCTCCATAATTTCCTTGATTATTTTTACTTCCACAAAAACCTCTCTCATATTGTTAAGCTCCCCTTAAACAAATGCTTAAAATAATAATAATGAAATATAGCATGAGAATAATTTTATTTATTTTTTGAACTGTATGAGAAGAGTATGATTATACCAACGAGAATGAAAGAGTGCAAAAACACATGTAGTTCTGAATCCTTATTCACAAACTAACATTTTTCGTAAAACATAACGTGTATGAGTGTAGTTGCAAGTATAGCTGCAAGTTGATTCTATAAAAATGTAATTAAGTCTTACATGACCAACTTAACTTTAACCCTTAAGCTCACAAGACATACATTCGAATTGTCATTCAAAGTGTATACGCTCAAAAGATCTTTACATGAATGCTCTACTATAGGCTTGCAAATTGATCTCATCTCCACACATCAAGTTTACCTTCTTTGGATCAAGTAGGTCTTTGTGAAAGGTTGTAATGGGGCTTTGGGGAATTGGTTTAACAAATGAAGGATATGGGAATCACAAAGTCTAAGAAAATAATAGAGTGGTAGAAAAAGAAACCGAGAGAGACATGTGACAATTAATTAAGCAACTTGGCAATAAATTGAGCAGTTGGATGAACAACATATAACTGCACTATGAATATTAGATGATTCTTGTCTTCATTTACAATGACACACTTTCTTTTGATGTTGGTAGCTCACTCGTGACTAATAATTACTTTTTTTTTTTTCTTTTTCTTTCCTTCTTTTTCTCTTCATTTGCAGTTGGGCTTTCTTCACACATCTTCAACTTTTAAATAACCTTGAACTCTCTCATTTCAAAAATGTACTCTACTAGCTTCTTAGTAGGGTAGGTAATTTTCAATAGAAGAGGCTAGGTAAGGAAAATTTAGGTTTAAGAACAAAAAGCTTACATAAAGACTCAAAAGGGCTAACTAGGGAAAAATATGTAAGGCATTGGCACATATGGCAATGATGGTAAGTCCTAATGCCTACTATCGTCTCCAAAATAGAGTAATATATGATACAAAATTTTGAGAGGTCTCAAGGAAAGTTCTAGAGATGCAAAACACATAAGATCGCACACATTAAAAAAATAAGAGTGTATGAAAAATGCATATGCTATATTTAGGCACAAAGCTCACATGGGTGTGGGTTTTATTCAAGTTGGACATGTTCAACTCATTAACATTCATATATTATCAACAAGAGGCTTTTGTTCACAACAGGTCAAAAATATCATGCTAGGATCACGCTATCAAGTGAACAAAGCTAGAACTCATATAAAATCATACTTTTCCATTTTACCTCATACACATTTTTTTTAAACAAGAAGAAAGAAAAAAAAATGCAATATTTATGCTATATGAACATGCAAGCATCATAAATGAAAGCATTTGCAAAGAGAGAGCTCAGTCAATATAAACAACTTGAAGGTGGAGAGGAATTGACAAGTACACCACTTTGTTTCTCTTTTCTTCTCCAAACTTGTCTCAATTTTGGAACAACCGAACTCGAAACAGATATAATCCTTGCGATCCGATTAATCTCCTTCAAATAAGCAACAAATTGGTCCTTAAGACGTGCTTTTTCAGAGTTCCGTGAAACTTTTTCTTGAGAAGAATTTTTCTTTCTAAGCTTATTGCACTTAGGCCGAATGTGACCAGGAATCCCACAAAAAATGACATATAGGAATGAACTTCCTAGATTGTTTGGATTCATTGGGATTAACTAAAGGCTTGACAGGATTTGACACATGTGCTAAAATTGTAGATGTTTTGGAAGTAAGACCTAAACATTTATTGTCACCTACTTTTAAGCTCGGAATATCAGAGGCTTTGACAAATCCTGTGACAGAAAAAGAACTTGCAGTCATTTCAGACTCGAATCCTAGACCTTCTTTTTCTCCAAAACTTTTTCCATAGCCAAGCATCTTGTCAAATTTTCCCGAACCTATGCTCAAGTCTTGAACTTTTATTCTCATCTCAACTAGTTCATCCTTAACAGCTTTCTTATCAGACAAGAGAGTGTTTATTTTGGTTTATAGAATGTGAATCTTTTCTAACAACGACTCTCGCAGTTTCTCTCCCTTGTCCAATTGAGATTAATGCTCAGCCTCAGCTTCCTTCTTTTCACTTTCAACTAGTGCAAGTTTCTTTCTCAAGTAGTTATCCTTCTTGACTTACACAGTAATGTTATAGAGATCAGAATATTTTCTCAAGACTTCTTACAAGTCCGATTCTTTAACAAATGAACCTTCTGTGTCATATCCATCAATAGTCCCTATGAAAACAATCGTATCCTTCTCATTTTTCGATGCAGATGCATCCCCTGAATAATTATCACTCCAATTGACATTCACAGCCCTATCCTTCTTTTTTCTCTTGATAGTGTTTGCACACTCAGAAGCAATGTGTACATACCCTTGACACTCATGACGTTGAACTCTTTTATTAGAACTCCTATGTTCACTAGTTCTAAAAGATCTAGACGCTTTGTCATGTGAGACATCTAGAGAACGAAAGTTTCTTGAGTTTGAACCCGAGTTGATTCATTGCTTATGACATTTGGAATTTTGAGACTTGAGAAACCTTCGAACTTGCATGGTTAATTCAACCAATTCATCTTCAGACAAGTCTTCAATTGAACCATCACTTTCTTCTTCTTTAACAGCGTTTGAGAGCAATGCTTTTCATTTTTTTAGAATTAGAAGCTTTAACTCATACATTTATAGAGACACAATCAATTGCTCGAGCTTGCAGGTATTTAAATCATTTGATTCCTCAATCATTGTCCTCTTAGCATGAAACCTTATAGGAGGTGATCTTAAGATATTTTTCATAATCCTATGCTCCGGAATACTGTCACCAAGATTGTGACAACCATTGACAATTATGCTAAGCTTAGCATAAAAGTTAGAGAAACTCTCATTATCAGACATTGTGATATTTTCGAATTTTGTGATGAGATATTGAAGCTTGGTTTCTTTAAAAGTTGAGTTACCCTTATGAGTAATTTTAAGAATGTCCCAAGCTTCTTTTGCTGTCATACAATTGCTTATGTAATTGAATTGTTCAGGCGAAATCGTTGTGAATAAAGCACTCAAAGCCCTTTGGTTAAAAGTGCTAGAGCTACGCTCATCATTGCTCAATTCTTTCCTAGGCTTAAGCTTAGATATAGACACAGAGGACTCTGCTTTACCTTTGGTTTCTTCG
Organism: Pyrus communis; assembly: GCF_041283825.1. Taxonomy (NCBI): domain Eukaryota; kingdom Viridiplantae; phylum Streptophyta; class Magnoliopsida; order Rosales; family Rosaceae; genus Pyrus; species Pyrus communis. The sequence goes on along the minus strand of NC_142578.1, from coordinate 12,234,671 downwards.
ATCATTAACGGTTCCCAACCTTCTTCAACAGCAAGCCACACCTTGTCATCTTGTGCCCATTAAAAAGATTTCATTTTCGCCTTCCATGCCGCATAATTATCACCATCAAAGTATGGAGGATGAGAAACTGAACCCACAACACGATTCATTATAGACTACCCATAGATCTCACAAAGTATTTTTAAGGAACTGCTCTGGTGCCAATTGAAAGTTCTAGGATGGGTACTAGTTTAACCTAGAGGATGGTGAATAGGTTCCAATTTAAAAATCCAATTCAATTTTCAATTTAATTTTCAATTCTAAAATTAATTCCACATTCACATACATATCAAACTATCCTACACATATGCAGTTAAAAAGATAAATAAAAAGTGCACACATGATGTAGGATTTAATGAGGTAAAAACCATCACTGGGAAAATCCTCGGGCTTCCAAGTCAGGATAAACACTAAGAGAAATGAGTACATAAAGACTTACAAAACTCATCAACTAGACACACATACTAGTAGGCAGTTTTGTCACCGCGCTTTGCTACTCGATCTCTCTTCAGCCTTCGAGTGGAAGTAGCATGGCACCAACGCGGTCAATCACTGTCTCCTCAAACTTTGCAAGATACTAATGCGATCATGCATAATGTATGCATGATGAAAAGATTTATGAAAACCAACCAATTATGAAAATCGCAAGGCACATTTTCATAATTGATTTCTTATTAAAGCACGATAAAAAAAAATCAGTGATCAAAATAAAAATTAAACTTTTGAAACCACACAATGCAAACTGATTTTCTCTCCTAAAATACTTTAAAACCACTCTCTCTCTCAAGGGCTGCTATAAGATTTTTCTCTCAAAAATGTCTCGATATCATTGTAAAATCAAACTGACAATTTTCTCAATAAGAAAAACTTACTACAAAAATAATTGTTGTAAAAATGATGAAACAAGCAGCGAATCTTTTTGTTTTCTTTTAACCAAGAAGATCCTCGCTGGATTTTTTTTTTGTGAGGATCCTGGGTATCCTCCATTTACATTCGTTCATTGTATATCATGCGGTCATAAATCATTGTAATTTTTTTTTATATAAAATTGAATATAAACAATACCTGACGAAAACTGACCGCATGATGTACGATGAACGGATGTGATTGAAGGGATCCTCACTCTTCTTTTAAAACCATAAAGCTGCAGCAGCCTTTCTTTCAAAGCCAAATGGCAGCATCCCAAAACCAGCACCTATTATAATGCATTCTGCAGCAGCAGCAATGATTAGGATATGATATGATGATCATTTCTATAACCCTAACGCATGAGTGCGTATATATGTTGTGATATGGCAGCAACACGAAACCCTAACCTAATGCATCTATAAATGGACTGCAGTAGAATACTTTAACCTGATTTCAAGTTCCTCAAGATCGGGATGACATGTTACGAGATAAAAATTAAAATCAATAGGAATTATCAATATGCTAAAGGTGCAAATGTACAGATCAACAATTAGTCTTAGGGGTATGCGGCTAATTAAAAAGACATGGGCTTTTAATTAAGATAATGGAAGCTTAATTTAAATATCAAACTAATAAATGTGCGAAGCCCAAACCTAAATAATCCATTTAACATAGAATTAACTATATGAATGCATATGATTGATATGATGATCATTTCTATAACCATAACAATTTGGTGTACCTGGAATGGAAGTGCGCTCGCTTGACTCGAAGCACTATCACTCGACTTGTACGAGGGATGACAAATCTAGGTTCAAATATAATTCAAACCAAATTATTTCACCCACTCCTTAAACCATACTGTCATTATGACACATCCTGACTTGGATTGTCCACTAGGACTCTGCATTAAGATGTGCTGGCCGACACCTAGAAGGTGACGAAGCCACAAAGTGTGGTGATGTGGAATATGTGAATAAATTTAAACCTAAAAGTGCTTAAACACAAGAGTGCGATGTGAGCGGGAATGATCCCATTTCACACGTGACGTTAGAGCATAAGTAAAGTACAGTAGAGTGGATTGAAAATTATACCGTCAAAGCTAATCTTCAATACCAAGACTTGCCATGAATCCTCGTCAATACGAAAACTCTGCTACTAGAACCTGAAGGCATAAAACAAGAGTGAGTGGGACTGAATATAAAGCTTTAATAAAGACCTTTTAAACGATATAACCTCTCACTGTAATACCTATATAGGGTCCAGGAAATCATACTACATATAAGTATGAAATCAAATGTAAATCAATAGTAAATCCAAGAATATTCCAAATCGCTACATATCGGCAACAACAATATAAATCAAGTGCTCATCAATCTATGGTAACCCACGAGTCGGAGTTGCGTAGCGCAACCTGTACGCCTCATAAATCAATCCATGATAACATTTGAGTCGGAGTTGCCTAATGCAACCTGTACGACTCATAAATCAATCCATGATAATACCTGAGTCGGAGTTGCCTAATGCAACCTGTACAACTCATAGGCAACTTGTACGACAGTGTTAGAGTTGCCTATCATTACAACCTGTACAACAGTGTCGGAGCTGCCTATTATTGCAACCTGTACGACATTGTCGGAATTGCCTATTATTGCAACATGTACGACAGTGTCGGAGTTGCACAAAACACTAATATAGTTATACCCTAACTCAATCATTTCAAATAATACTATAAACTCACCTAAACTTACCTGTATGTCCCGCGTTCACCTTAGCACTTCAAGGCATTCACAACAATTATATGTACGTAATATGCATATGGTTATACCATAATGCAATCTAAAACTCAACCATATCATAGTATTTTAGAATATACAAATATATATATATATATATATATATGATATGGCATAAAATGAATAAATCAATTTAAATGTGTTTTTTAGAACTATCAATGATATACATACGATAAAAGGAAAAGACCCACTCACCTGAGGTTCGCGCTATAACTCCCTAGCACGAATATTGAGACGTCACAAACGATCCTCACCTAGAACAATTATTCAGTTATGTCTCAGAACGCTTATCAATAGAACACATAAATTGCATAAAACACATCCCAATGACGTTCTAGAATGATTTGAGACTCATTGACCAAAAGTCAACCGTCAGTCAAAGATCAATGGTAGGCTCCACAAACCTACGTAGCTCAATTCGAAAGATCTGCATCTAGATTTTCGATCCGTAACTTCCAAAGATCCATAGTTTACTTCTAAAACATCATACTTAAGTTTCATTACGATCCAACGGTTGGATCTCCGCCAATTGCCAATTCAAGTGGCGGTCAACATTTTATTTTACGCACTTACAAATCCAATTCGGGAAGATCCGTACGTCAGATTCCTAATCTGTAAGTTTCTAATATCATCAAATATTACATACTATAATGTATTAAAGTTTGGTGACGATCCAACGGTCGGATCGTCAATTCACATAATGTTCAAGTAGCGGTCTTTATCAAAACTATGCTTAAACGATGAGATTTCATCACTCGGACTTCACATATGGAATTAGGGTGTCAAACTTAGCTTAGAAAGGTCAGGGGGTCACTCGGCTCACACGCCACTGCATACAGCGGTCGGTCGCCCCGATTCGCCGGAAAATTCAACTATATCCAAAAATTCTCAAATTTTACAGAAATGAAGATCTCAAAGAGAAGAGAAAATTTTATACCTATGACCAAGTCCAATTTGGCCGGGAAAGGCTCCAATTTCACTCAAACCCACTGGAACCCTCAAATGGGTGAACTTCGATTCTCCTTCCTCGGTGTTCCAACGTCTCTACCACTAGTTGGGTCTTGTTCCTTGGTCCAAGGAAAGTTAATTAAGGGTAGTTTTAGGTGGTGGAACTCACCGGAATGGAGGAATTGCCGTCGAGCACCTTAGGTGCTCCGATGAAATTCCTCGCGGGTTAGGACCTAAAAACCCTTCAATTTGGATGGAGATGGTAGAGGGAAGTTGTGGAGTAGTGATAGGAGCATATTTATGCGACTTAAATGGCTTGTTCTCGTACATTTACGTTATGTTTCTTTAGTTATTTTAGTACTTTAAGCTATTTTCGTGTGTTTGTAGGTCCAAAGGGCTAAAGCTCGCAAAAGATGCATTTTGGAGACTTTTGGAGCACTTTTGGGCTAAGGATGGATAGCTTATGCTTGAAGCCAAAGTGTTGGACGAAATTGAAGACCTAATTGGAGCCAAAGTGTTGGAACCTTGTTCTTTTTAGTTTTAGGACATTTAAACCTTTCCTAATCCCAATCATGCCATGCATAACACACATCCATTCTAACACATTGTCATTGCACATGCATTTCCTTCATTAGTTAACCCACATGCACTTATCACTTATCATCACCACATATCATATCACTTAATCACTTATCACTTATCATCACCACTTAACCACTTATCATATCATAACCACATATCATATCACTTATCACTTATCACTTAACATATCATCCACCTACTTCACCTACAACATCCACCTACTTCACCTACAACATCCACTTCACCTACAACATCCACCTACTTCACCTACAACATCCACCTACTTCACCTACAACATCCACTTCACCTACAACATCCACCTACTTCACCTACAACATCCACCTACTTCACCTACAAATGACATAGCCATATGTTCCCTCCACTACTCCTATAAATACCCTTGCATTCATTCATTCATGAATATCTCATTTTCATACACAACACATTACAAACACATTCTCCCTTCCCTAGCCGTGAGCTTCCCATCTCTCCCCTTATAATCCAAACACCATTTTTCCATTCCACACTTCCATCCCCCAAACCAATTATCCCTAGACCTTATGCTACAATAAAGAGGAAGAGAAGAGGGCCTAAACGTTCATACAATTCAAGTTTGAGTTGTTGGAATGTTTAGGCGTTTCTTTGATTTCAATGTTTAATTTCAATTCTCTTTGTTTTGTATGAGGAACTAAACCCCCCTTTAGCTTGGGGGTGATTCGAAATTATGTTTATGTTTGTAATATGATTTGATTACTTTTAATTACGTTTCATAAATTGTGAATTCAATTTGTTTAACTGTTTGATTGATAACCTATTTATGTATGTTTATTAAGAATGAACGCTTAATTTTCATGCATGAATTTGACGCTAGAATATAAGTGAGTTTCACGTAATAGTTATGAACTTATATTCACAAGTAGTGGAGGTTGCTTATAAACAATCGCGTTAAACAAATTCTTGGCATAAGTTTCATGCAATCATAGTAACGAATGCCTCGTCAACACTTATAGTTTTCATGATGCTTAATGATTCTTGCTTGTATCTCTATTATGCAATTCATGTAGGGAACTTGTGAGGAATGCTTTGGGTTGTCGTATGCAATCATCCCATTCATTAACTTAAGGAAAACTTGACGGTTAATTTAAGCGGACCTAATTAACCCGGGGTGTTGAGAATTCATGGTTTATTGAAATACAATTAGAAATCATTTTATTATGCAAGTGTAACATGTATGGAGATGAACCCCTTAGCTAGCCATACCATCCATTCATTTCCGTCAATTTCATATTTACAATTTGTTTTCTTTACAATCTATCCATTTTAGTTTAAATTCGTCCAAAATCAATCCCCCCATATTTCGTTTAAGTCTTAGTCTTAATCTTTCTTATTTTTAGTTTTGAATTCTTCGAGTTTAGTATAGTGTTTTAGTTTGTGTTTTTATGTTTTTGAGTCAAATCCAAGTGATTAACAATCCCTCCTAATCCCCGGTCCAGAACGATCCCTACTTATACTTATACTATAATTGTCAAAAAGAGGGTTTAATTTATGCGCGTATAATTCTCGCATCAAAGGCTTGCGGCTTACTTCCAGAGGCACATTTTTCCGGGCTCATCCAGCGTTTGGCCAAGTATTGAGGCCTCTTCTTTGATGCCTCCCGCTCCAATACCTTCCGCCCCGATGCCTTCCGCCTCGATGCCTTCTGCTCCGATGCCTTCCGCATCTATGCCTCCTGCTTCTAGAGTTTTGCCCAGTAGTGGGGCTTCAAGTAAACGCCCTTTGTGAAGCTCCATCATTCTGCCATGTTTTTTTTTTTTTTTTTTTTTTTTTTTTTTTTTTTACATAAATAAAATCAAACGGCATGGAATTGGTCCTTGAATGGAAGGTGATACTTGAAGTGAACCGGCATTGGTTCAAATTCTAAAGTGGGTGCCTGGATCATTAACCACATGTTAGTATAAAAGAAAACTGAAATTCGGGGAGGCGGCTTACCTGTGTGCTCCAAAATGAACTCCAGAATAAACACCCCTTCGAAAGTTATGACTTGTCCCGTGTCATAAAATCCAACTTCCTTGGGAATTGTGGTTTCAAATATGTCCTCTTTGATGCCTTCTACATCTTCTCCAGCCACTACCTTCTCTTGAATCATTCTTCTTGGTGTACAAAGTCCTTTGAAGAATTCAACACCATCTAAAACTTGCTGTGTTGCACCAAGAATTTGAATAGCATTTTGCACCCTTGGGAAGGCTTCCACGATGTCCTTTTTACTCTCTTCTTGGTTGGGAATCAAAAACCTGCTAGGAAAAGGGACATTGGGTGGAATAACATCAGAATAACATGGAATTGGGACGTCCTTACTGGTGGTGGGTGGTTTAGAGGGCTTAGGGGGCTGCGGCAAGGGTTGTTCTACCCTTGCCGTGTGCATGTCTTCTTCCTCCTCCTCAATTAGCAGCTCTTCATCCACTTCTAGGCTATGTTTGGACATTTTTAGGTCAGCTCCAACCTCCATAGCACTTCCCAAAGTGATAGCATTATGGATTTCAAAATCTTCCTTCGAGTTTTCAATAGTTGAGTTGGAGAGTTCACTTTGCTCTTGAATTTGTTTCATGAACTCCATAATCTGCCCAAATTGCTCGTCCAATTTACCCAACTCCTTGGCTTGATTTTGTGACCCCTGCGCCAAAGAGGTTAGTAATTGAAAATTTTTATCATTATCCATGGACATACTTGAACTTGATTGGAATTGTTGTGGGGGAGGTTGTGGTGGCTGCATAGGTGTTGTATTGAACTCCTCATATGGTTGCCAATATGCTTCTTGTTGAGCCTCCTTGGCTTGATTTTGTGACCCCTGCGCCAAAGAATTTATTTCATTAAGAATTTGATTATAATCTATTGGCGAACTTGAATTTAATTGAGCATATTGCATATGAAGTTGTGGTGGCTGTATAGGTCTTGAATAGAACTCCTCATATGGTTGCCAATATGCTTCACGTTGAACTTGTTGATCTTCCCACCATATAGAGTTTGAATGATCCCTCCAATCTCTTTGTGGACATTGATTGGCTTGAAATCCTTGCCTATATGAAGCACCAAATGTAGGGACACTCTGCATTGTGGTCCTTTCGGCATACGGCGACAATTTAGAAGTAAGATTTGCCAATTGAGCTTGAATGCTAGCAAAATCCATATCTTACTTCTCTAGTACCTAAAATCAAAGAAAGAGAACTAAATCAAATATCAAAAGTAACAACAAACAAAGAAAACAACATTAAGTTAGAAACTAAAACGAAAACAACTAAACCAAAAAAAAAAAAAAAAGAAAAGAACCAAGGGATTAGCAAAGTTGCTAATCCCCGGCAACGGCGCCAAAATTTGTTGCGAGAATTATACGCGCATAAATTAAACCCTCTTTTTGACAATTGTAGTATAAGTATAAGTAGGGATCGTTCTGGACCGGGGATTAGGAGGGATTGTTAATCACTTGGATTTGACTTAAAAACGTAAAAACAATATAAAACACTAAACTAGACTCAAGGAATTCAAAAATACTTTAAAACATAAACTAAACAGATTCTAACAAGTTCAAAAGACTCAAAACTCTTAAAAACACAAACTAAATTGATTTCTAACTAATTTGACATTAAAGTAAAGGGGGATTTAGGTTTTGACAAAATTAAACTAAATGAACAAATTGCAATTAAAACAGAATGTAAATATGAATGTGAATAAAATATGGATGATGGAATAGCCAAGGGGTTCTTCTCCACACATGTTACACTTGCATACAAGATTGATTCTCAGTTGGTCTTTCGATAAATTATGAAACTCAACGCCCCGGGTTAATTAGGTCCGCTTAAATTAACCGTCAAGTTTTCCTTAAGTTAATGAATTGGATGGGTTAGCGCAACGCAATTCACCACATTCTCCAAAAGTCCTTTACGTGAACAGCACAATAAAGATACAATCAAAGATCATTAAGCATTATGAAAACTATAAGTGTTGACGAGGCATTCGTTACTATGGAATACGCATGAAACTTATGCCAAGAATTCGTTTAACGCGATTGTTTATAAGCAACCTCCACTACTTGTGAATATAAGTTCATAACGATTAGGTGAAATTCACTTATATTCTAGCGTCATATTTATGCATGAAAATTAAGCGCGCATTCTTAATAAACATTCATAAATAAATTATCAATCAAACGGTTAAACAAATTGAATTCAAAACTTATGAAATTCCAACGAAAGGTAATCAAATCAAAATGCAAGTATAAACATTTATTTCGAATCACCCCCTAGCTAAAGGGGGGGTTTATTTCCTCATAACTTTGAAATTAAAGAAACACCTAAACATTCCAACAACTCAAACTTGAATTGTATGAACGTTTAGGCACTCTTCTCTTCCATTCCTTATACGTACAAAACAAAGAGAATTAAAATGAAACATTGAAATCAAAGAATCGCCTAAACATTCCAACAACTCAAACTTGAATTGTATGAACGTTTAGGCCCTCTTATCTTCCTCGTTGTTGTAGCACAAGGTCTAAGGTGAGGTTTGGGGGATTATGGAAATGGATGAGGAGTGGTGGAAATGGAAAGATGGTTTTTGGATTATAAGGGGAGAATGTGTTTGTAATGTGTTGTGTATGAAATGAGATATTCATGAATGAATGAATGCAAGGGTATTTATAGGAGTAGTGGAGGGAACATATGGCTATGTCATTTGTAGGTGAAGTAGGTGGATGTTGTAGGTGAAGTAGGTGGATGTTGTAGGTGAAGTGGATGTTGTAGGTGAAGTAGGTGGATGTTGTAGGTGAAGTGGATGTTGTAGGTGAAGTAGGTGGATGTTGTAGGTGAAGTAGGTGGATGATATGTTAAGTGATAAGTGATAAGTGATATGATATGTGGTTATGATATGATAAGTGGTTAAGTGGTGATGATAAGTGATAAGTGATTAAGTGATATGATATGTGGTGATGATAAGTGATAAGTGCATGTGGGTTAACTAATGAAGGAAATGCATGTGCAATGACAATGTGTTAGAATGGATGTGTGTTATGCATGGCATGATTGGGATTAGGAAAGGTTTAAATGTCCTAAAACTAAAGAGAACAAGGTTCCAACACTTTGGCTCCAATTAGGTCTTCAATTTCGTCCAACACTTTGGCTTCAAGCATAAGCTATCCGTCCTTAGCCCAAAAGTGCTCCAAAAGTCTCCAAAATGCATCTTTTGCGAGCTTTAGCCCTTTGGACCTACAAACACACGAAAATAGCTTAAAGTACTAAAATAACTAAAGAAACATAACGTAAATGTACGAGAACAAGCCATTTAAGTCGCATAAATATGCTCCTATCAAGTAGATTGCAAGTGGTGGATGTGTGAAATTCAACTGAAAAATGGTAGAAATTGGCCGGAATTTTGGCCGGATCATACCTGGGTTCATGGAGTGCACGGGAAGAGAGGGATCTTCCCTCATGATTGGATGCCCTCCTATTCATCTACTTGGTCCCTTGCCCTTTTGTCTGATTGGTCCACTCCTTCCTCCCTATTTTCTAATTGGTTACAATTCCCACATGGTGGGAGTTTATTTTCCTTTAAATCTATAATTTAGTGAAATAACTTCAAATGTCCGTAACTATACCGTTATAATCTGGACTCACGAACGGCTTTCACCTATGCGTTCGTACCAACGAGTATTACACAAATACACTAAAAGAATAAGAGTCATACATTCCTCTAGACGATGGTCAATAGAAGTCAAAATCCTTGCCTCTAGGGTATTTTCATCAATTCCCTTGATTAAAATAAATAAAAACAAAATTGTAGGGATGGGTTGTCACATACTAAATAAAAATAAATAGTCTAAATTACAGTGAAAGATAACTAACTTAACTTTAAAGAATTATTAATTTTCTAGAATAGTCGTCTTCCACTCTTTCCTATTAAGGCAAAAATATATAATCAGATTGGATGATAAAATGGACATAAAAATGATTTGTTTTTGTTTTCACATTAATTATAAATTTGATCTTACACACTGTTTGGGTCCAAATTTACACCATCGGCTCGAGTAATCGAGACTGTTGAGTAAGCATGCTTCTACACCGTCGATCAAAGAGTGAAGATAGTTTTGTTATTGTTGAGGGATAATAGTATGATTTTTATCATAAGAATTATCTTTCAGTATGATTCATCTTTGCAGTTATACGACGGGATAAATGAGATTCTCATTACATCTAATGAAAGCAACAACAACAGAGTTTGAATTAATTGGGGTTTGTTAACAGAACGTGTAGAGATCAGCACTTGGCGTGATCAAATAAGTCTTGGATGATGGGATGGCGTGATCAGATGGTCTTGAAGGGATAATGAAAGAATATTATTTTGTTTTCCTATATGGTCAAAACAATAATATACATTGAATGTTGCCAATAATCTAGTCAAAACAAAATTGCATCAGGATAAATCTTTGAAAGCCGAATTTGATGGAAGGTCAGGTTCTCAAGATGACAACAAGTTTTGATTGATGTGATAAGGCATGGGGTTAGCAACAGATAAAGACTCAGAGTCATAGTGCAATTGGGATTGGTTTCCATGACTTGAGCATGCGGGTCTCTATAAATACCAAGTGGCAAATGACTAAAAAATACCCCTCCAATTCAACACACAAATTACCCTCCGCAAACCTCTCAAACACTTTGGGATTTTTTATTTTCTTTTTCCGCCAACACACCTATAGTTTGGATAAACAGCACTGTGAAGGCAACCTGCGAACATTTTCAGTTTAGATAAACAGCATTGTTGCCGTAGAATTAGCCGATTGAGAAGCGTCTTCAGTTTGGATAAACAGCATTGCGTCGAGGCTAACTAGTTACCTATCCAAGTCTCGATCGAGAATGGTTTCCGAATCCTTATTGGCAGAGGTGATCTTTTTAGCCTTCTTGGCAAAGTAAGGTGTTACAAGTTAGTACATTCGGCACATTGAACGCCGAGTGATTTTATGATTGGATACTCACAAGTTAGTTTCAGATCAGCATTCTGACGGCCAAACTACATTTACCATCAAGACATACATCTCTTTTGAGTACCTGTGTCCGTATAATTTGTAGCCGATTCGACGTGCTTATACTCTTACGAATATAATCAGCATAATCGAACCCGGCGCTGACTATTCATGAACTTCGTAGAACTAACAGCTTTGTCTTCAGGCTCGAGAACCTGAAGGCCGAAACGTGTTCCTTCCTCAGTCGCAGTTGCAAGATCAAGAAGTCAGTAGTGCATTCAACGCAACATCAACAAATTTTACTCTTCGGCCAAGCTTGGCCAACGAGTTGGCACGCCCCACATCAACCGAAGAACGTAGTTAGCTCATTAGTTACTCGGCCTGCGTGCCACGTAGGCTTTGTAGTTTTTAGGGTCAACATTTTGGCACGCTCGGTGAGACATGTGCTAAAACTACAGAGTTCACATGATAAATCAAGATCTCAGACATGGTGAGATTTGGCACCTATTCAAGGTAATTGTCAAGCAACAAAAACGCCTTGACCGGATCATCGAAGCAAATGAAGAAAGGAAAAAAATACTTCTCTCAAATGAGAGAGGTGAAGGTTCATCACATCTTACAAGATCAATGGTTAAATGAAGATAGAGCTCGATATTATGAGTGGCTCGATAAGAAAATGCCTATTAGGTTCAAATCAATTCTATTTGAAGAATGGTTGGATCAAAAGGCCAGGGGGCAATTTTTCACTTCGGCCACAATTAAAATTCGACCAAAGAAGATTGTCGAGACAGTCGAAGAAGAACCTAGGCCACTTGTTGTTTCAGTCAAGACTGAAATTGTGGTAGGCCCAGAAGAAAAAGTTCCAGTTTCTGAGCCACAAATCAGCTTCAAAAATCATTCATCAGAGGAGTGCTCCAATGACGAACAGGGCAAAGACATGGTCTTAGATGTCGAAACCATGACAGTCGATATGGTTATTGGCGATAAAGCCGATATGGCGAAATCCCATTCAGCTAAGTTGTTCGAGTTAAAAGCTAAAATTAATAGAGTAATTATGCCTGAAGGGCATAATAATTGTTCAACACATTCGGTGGCTGAAAATGAAATTTTTTTCGCCAAAGTACAAATATTTGGAAAAAATCCTTTATTCAGCCTAGAGCGAAATCAATTTGAAAATTTTAATACAAACAGGTCTCGACTTGAAATAAAGCATCGTTGGTCTCCTCCTAATTATGGTTCGGCTACTTTTCATTTTCTTTTGCGAAAAAAAAAGGAGAGTGAATAAATTATTTTCTTCACTGTTCGGCCATGCAAGCCAATGCTTAAGAAAATAAAAGGAGAGTCTATGTGATTGACAACCTAGTACTTCAATTCACACTAGGCTTGTTTAAATAAAGGTTGTTCTACTAAGCTGAGGACCATCTCGTGCTCTGCCTATGTATATATCACACATGCCGAGCTCGATGAATTGGTACTCGGCATAGGCTTGTTATATATATATATATATATATATATATGGGTGGTCGGCACATAACGGTTTACACACACACACACACACACACACACACACACACACACATATATATATATATATATATATATATATATATATATATATATATATATATATAAATAGGCAGGCCAAAGCAATCATGTTATATATATATATATATATAGGCAAGCCGAGCTCGGCCAAAGTTTGATTATCATGCTGAGCCAATATAAAACATATCATAATTCTTCTTGGCCTCGGCCCAGTTTTACAATAGTGGTAGAACATAGGTGATTTTAATGCCGAGGAACAAACTTTATTTTGGCAATATGACGAAATGTTGTTGGGTACGAACAGTTAATTTCCTTAAACATTCGGCTTACAAGCTGAAGTTCAAGGAAATTTGGGGGCAATGTTTGGGCCCAAATTTACACCATCGGCCCAAGTAATCGAGATCGTTGAGTAAGCATGCTTTTACACTGTCGATCGAAGAGTGAAGATAGTTTTGTTATAGTTGAGGGATAATAGCATGATTTTTATCATAAGAATTATCTTTCAATATGATTAATCTTTACAGCTATACGACGAGATAAATGAGATTCTCATTACCTCTAATGGAAGCAACAACAATAGAGTTCGAATTAATTAGGGTTTGTTGACAGAACATGCAGAGATCAGCACTTGGCGTGATTAGATGAGTCTTGGATGATGGGATGGCATGATCAGATAGGTTTTAAAGAGATAATGAAAAAATATTATTTTGTTTTCCTATATGGTAAAAACAACAATATACATTGAATGTTGCTAATAATCTAGTCAAAACAAGATTGCATCAGGATAAATCTTTGAAAGCCGAATTTGATGGAAGGTCAGGTTCTCAAGATGACAGCAGGTTTTGATTGATGTGATAAGGTATGGGGTTAGCAACAGATAAAGACTCAGAGTCACAGTGCAATTGGGATTGGTTTCCACAACTTGAGCATGCGGGTCTCTATAAATACCAAGCGGCAGACGACTAAAAAGGCCCTTCCAATTCAACACACAAATTGCCCTGCGCAAACCTCTCAAACACTTTGAGATTTTTTATTTTCTTTTTCTGCCAACATACCTTCAGTTTGGATAAATAGGATTGTGAAGGCAACCGGCGAACATCTTCAGTTTGGATAAATAGCATTGTTGCTATAGAATCAACCGACTGAGGAGCCCCTTCAATTTGGATAAACAGCATTGCGTCGAGGCCGACTAGTTACCTATCCAAGTCTCAGTCGAGAAGGGTTTCTGAATCTTTATTGGCAGAGGTCGTCTTATTAGCCTTCTCGGTGAAGTAAGGTGTTACAAGTTACTACATTCGGCACATTGAACACCGAGTGATTTTATGATTGGATACTCACAAGTAAGTTTCATAGTTCGGCATTCTGACGGCCGAACTTCATTAACCATCAAGACATACATCTATTTTGAGTACATGTGTCCGTATAATTTGGAGCTGGTTCAATGTGCTTATACTCTTACAAATATAATTACCATGACCGAACCCGGCACCGACGATTCTTGAATTTCGTAGAACTAGCAGCCTTGTCTTCAGGCTCAAGAACCCGAAGGCCGAGACGTGTTCCTTCCTCAGTTGCAATTGCATGATCAAGAAGTCAGTAGTGCGTTCAACGTAACATCAACAAATTTTACTCCTCGATTGAGCTTGGCCGACGAGTTGGCACGCTCCGCATCAACCGAAGGACATAGTTAGCTCATTAGTTACTCGGCTTACACGCCACGTAGGCTTTGTAGTTTTTAGGGTCAACACACGCATAAGAAGATATTTGGTTTAAGGGCTAGTTTGGGGTTGCTGTACTTTTCTTTAAAACTCATTATGTTGTGCTATGGGAAAAAACAGTTGTGAAAAAAGCAGATTGATAACTATAGTTCTAAAATTGTTTTAGCAAAAAAAATAAAATAAAAATTATTATGCTTGCCAATATGAAAGTTTCATTAATATAAAAGTGTTTTACAAAATGGGTTAAAAATCATCGCTTGTGTTCAAATTTTGGTTCTCTAGTTGGGCTACCTGGTGTCGGAACTAGGTCCGGTCCAAGGACATGCAAGCGGTTCAATTGGATCGATTCTGAGGCCAATTCGCCAGAGGTCTAGATCAGGCGCGCGGGCACGGATCCGTGTCGGGTTGACCTGCGTGGCCGTTGGCTGACGCGATCCGGGCATCAGGATGGGCTACCTGGGCCTCGTCTACTGGTTTGGCAGCTGATGCAGTGGACTGGGTAGCAAACCGAGCGTCTGCACCTGCTGTTTGGGACTTTGGAAATGCAGCCGTTGCTACTGGGCGGTGCGGGGCCGGGGTCGGGGCAATGCCGTGGTTTGCGATGCACGGTGGGTGAAAACCTAGGCATGTAGCAGTGTCGTTCGTCGTAGTTTCAAAATTTCCAACCATATTTTTCTTTCTCTAAGGCACATAAATCAAGGAATTAAAATTCGGAGATTGGGAGTTAAAAAAATTCAAATAGTGTAGAAATTTAGAAAAGATTTGCAAGCGTTTTTTTGAGAATTAAATCAAGTCTCAAAGAAACCATCAATTTTTGGTAACAAAAATCCATCGTCTTCAATCTTAACGAGCCGAAAGAGTGTTTTTTTTTTTGGGGGGGGGGGGGGGGGGGGAAGGGGGAGGTGGTGAAGGGTGAAGGGAGCTAATAAGAGAGGTAGAAGATCACCCTGAGAGTTTTGAGTTTGATTGCTTAATAAAAACTTACCGAAATTGGTAAAAGTCTTTTATCAGTAAAAGTTCACATATCTTCAACAAAATAAACAAAGATTTATAAGACATAAGGAGGACAAAGGGGAGCTTTCATTGATGCAATGGCTGGGGTCCTGTCAAAATTAATCATGAAGTAATGAACTTTTATTAATTTGTTTGTAGTTATCATCATCCTCGTTAAGTTGAATTCAACCTAATCTTGATTTTTTTTTTATTCTTTTTTTTTTGTCTCAAATGTCGAAAATATTAATCATTGTTGTAGGCATAATTTACTTAAACAAAATCCAGAAAGAGACAGAGGGTGCGGCATAAAGAGAGAAGAGAGAGATGTGTAATTGTGAGGTGTGTGTTGTATCACCTCATTGTGCCTTTATTTATAGTAGTAGGGAATGTTAATTCCTTACCCTTTTAGGATTACAACTCTAATGGGTAATTAACTATTGATAGGAATATAAGAGCTATTCCTAGATCTAATAGGATTTACACAATCACATTCCTAATCTAATAGGACTGCAACACTCCCCCTTGCGTGTGTAAATACTCAAGTAAATGGCACATCAAGTCTTCCGTGAAGAAGTACAATTGATGAAGTCGTTGACACAATGAGCGAATGCAAGTCTCAAATTAACAGAAGAATGCATAAAATGTAAAACTCACAAAACCTCGTTATGGTAAAATCGAAGGTGGGAGAAAACCCATAGACTAAGAAGAAAAGTGAGAAGTTGCATTAAGTCAAAATTATACGTCTTCGGGATGCTAGTAGAAGAGCTCACAAGGGTATGATTAGCCCAGGATGGGTGCCTCGTTAAAACCTAATTAGGTATCAAAAACCCAGTGGGAAAAATGCTCCTAATCGTAGGGAAAAAGAGTACATTAAGATCAAGTGAGTATACTTCTGTATACTCCCCTTGAGTTTGACAGAACTTCCAATGAGAGTTACAAGCATTTCATATTAATAGTTAGGCATACCAATTCCTCGGACAAGCTTCTGCAAGGTTGCCTTCGGTAATGAAGTCATTTAGACGTCAACAAGGTTGTCTGGGATCAACTTGCATGACTTTAATCTCTTGATGTTTTGCTGATGTAGATGTAGATGCAATATGTTTTGGTGTTGACTTCGTTGATGTATCATGTCTTGGTCGGGTGGATACATGTGGCATAGTCTCCAAAGATCGTCGTTGAGACTCAACGATGGATGAAAATAGCAAATAATTCGAATATGCTCAACAAGAACTCCTAACCATGTCTCACTTATGGCGTAGTGCAGTGAGGTGAGTCTTGGAATGATTCAAAGATTTCACAAGTAAGGTCATATCATGGACCTCCAAGATACTGCGATATCCCTGACGATAAAGACATAACCATTCGGGGATTTTACCTTGTGCAAGTTTGATAAGTAACCAACGTCAGCATAACAAACAAGGCAAGCATCATTTTGAGGATCAGGGGGCTTGGATCCGCTCGGGATGTATTGGGATTTACCCAAATTCGTATTACCTTCATAGTGGTCGCGTGTAGGCACGGTGCTACATCTTTACCAATAGATTAACAACGAAAGAGATATTTTGTCTAATACAATGAGCTAAGTACAACGAAGCGCAAAACTGAACTTACATATGGAATTTTAGATTCCATAACCTCTTCAAGGGTCTCATTTGTATATAATATATGGATGATCATAGGTATACTCCAAGGTAACACATTCGGGGTGTAGTTTGACTGGTAGACCAAGGTACCGTGAGAAAATGCTTGAACTTCAGGTCAAGGTATAAACGAGTTTTCCTAAGATCCTTCATCTCAAATTTCGTCTTTAGGTGCGAGGTAGTTTTCTCAAGCTCTTCTAGAGTCTTAGTGAGATTCGTGTCAACAACAGAAACTGTAACTCTAGCAATTCGGAATAAGGCTTCATAGTTTAATACGCAAAGGCATTCATTCAATCCCTGACTGATCACATAATCACTTAGACGGGTATACCACATTCGTCGAATTGTTTCAATCCGTAAGTGAACGCCTCAAACAAGTTAAAGGGTGTCCTGTGGTTTAGAACTATTTGAGTCAATCTATGTAATTCTTCGAGAAATTACATGTAAATCTCCGTATCTTTATCCCCATGGAGAAAACACTAACCATATTTCATAATGCTGCTATCAATCATGGGAAATTTTGAAAGAAACCTTGTGCCGTAAGTCGTGCATCATATTGCACTATTTCATTCATCTCATTACACTTCATTTCCCACTTGTAACATAACAGGGTTACCTTAGGCAGTGTAGGAACGATAGGTCCAAAACACACTTTAGTAAGGAATTTGACCTGGATTGTGATTTCAGTTGTCCAATCAGTTCTACGTTGTTACTTATTCAACAGAACACAGTTTGATATTGTCGCTTTTCATTTATATTGGTAGCTACCATATAAGTGAAAACATCATCGATGGTAATCTCATTTCAATTCCATTAACTCATCCAAACTAGTATATTGGACCAAGAACATCAAGTTTCGAGAGTAATCTGGATAAATCTCATGAGATGGAAATGTTCTGAGACAGCGATCAAGTATGGATTCATTGTTGTGCCATGATTTTCCTCTTCTAGGGAAGTGAATCTGATGAACCGAGTGATATATTGTGCTCCAAGCCAAGACAGATGGATTGGCTATCTACAATATACCGGACCATCCATTAAGAGCATCCAAACTGTCGAACAGGGCGGTACACCCTCTAGGGATGTTGACTCGACGTCCGTTAAGTACGTCTATCCTTGTAGGCATGTTTGCAGCTGGTACATGATCTCGTCACTTTAGTTAGATTAAAGGAATGTGCCTGGAGCAACATT
Source organism: Pyrus communis (assembly GCF_041283825.1). Taxonomy (NCBI): domain Eukaryota; kingdom Viridiplantae; phylum Streptophyta; class Magnoliopsida; order Rosales; family Rosaceae; genus Pyrus; species Pyrus communis. The sequence continues at coordinate 12,216,307 of NC_142578.1, read as the reverse complement.
CTAAAAACTAGAATTCATCACATTTACTTATCACACTCGTGCGGTATGGGGATCGAGATGAGACATAGTGGGCAACGTCCACGCAAATTCACTTTGTTCTACAGGAACATTGATGTTCTTATCTCCTTCTAACGATGAGAAGACTGTCTCATTAAAATGACAACCCGCAAATGAGTGGTAAAGAGATCGTGTGCAAGGTCTTTAAGTGAGCTAGTGTGAACGAGAATCATAATCGACAAAGATTCACATCCTTCTTTGAGGACCAATATTGGTACGTTGTGGCAACGCAACTTGGGACATGGAATGCACACCCAAATCGCATAAATACAAAGCATCAGGTTCGTACCCAGTAACCAAATGTAATGTCGAATAGGTTGGGTGGCAATAGGCCTTAAGGCAGACCAACATAGCTGCGTACAAGATTGCATAGCCTCAGGCAAAAACTGAAAACTTGGTACGTTCACCAAGGTCCAAATGATCATTTAAATTGTGATTTATGATCACTAGGCAAGGCTATTTAGGGTGAACGTAGGAATTCGATGTTCAATCATAAACCTAAAAAACATGCAATACTTTAGCGAAAATCGTCGATATAAACTCTCCGGCATTATCCAATCTCCTGGACCTTAAAGGATAAGTAGGGTGGTGAACCCTTAATCTGCCGGGGGATTTAGCAGCAATATGTGTGGAAAAACATGTGACCAGTCTGTCGATTCATCAACCAAAACCATAAGTATTTATATGGTCCGCATTTTGGTTGGTTTAGTCCACATATATTCCTTTGAATCCACTGTGAAAAGAAGGTTGTTTCGTATCTTTTCAAGGGATGATTTAGAAAATCAATTTCCCTAATGAGCAGGCTTGGCAATTTGTGCTTGTAAGCATAAGATCTTTACTTCAAGTAAGGAGATATGTTGTAGCATCATTATTCAACCTAAATGTCCCAAATGGTCATGCCAAAGCAAGTAAACTGCTCAATCACCAAGCTCCAGGCTGGCCACATGTGGCTTGTGCCCAGTTGGGAGACAGCCCATTGGCCCAAAATCAAAGCTTCAAGCTAATTCTTGGAGGTGGTGCAAAGATATTTCACCCTATATTCTTTAGTGGTTTCATTCATGATCATTGTCATCTCGAATATCTTTAAGAAAACTTAACAACGTTCTTCTGGAATGGATAGAGTATAAGGTCTCTGACATGATAATTTAGTACAATTCATACAACGAGGAGCATGCCAATTCGCTAATCAGGTTGGATAAACCTGAAGTCGTTGCTAGATATGTGATTTAGGTGTAAAGTTAGTGTGCGTAGTGTGACATTCGTCCATACAACTAACTTTCCCACATTCCTACCTAATCATGTGTTTAATTGAATTTGGTCACATGTATGCAAGAAACATGATTCAATTAACTTGTATTTGAGGATAATATCAATAAGATTATCCATAACGAAAAACAAACACCAAACTTGAATCCAAGAACAAGAAAAAATGTTCACAAAGTAAACCAGAGTTACTAAGGGGATTCAACCAACAAGGCCATTCATGTCAAAATTCTGCTCTTCCAACAGTGTTTGGTGGAGCAAAATTAATCTCACAAATTGACTACAAGAATGTTACTCCTCAACGACGTTGGTAGAGGCACGAACATGTGCATAACCAATGATTTATTCCATTGAGACGGAAGTAGATTCTACAAGGTTGAGGTTTGGGAATAATATCTCTTATTCTTGAAGTTTTAGGTCTTAGATGCCAAGGATCATGCTTTGGGCAAGATGCCACACCTTGGCATGCCTTGATTCCATCATATGTTGTAAAAACAAACTCGAAATTGGATGATGAGATAGATAGACCCCGAAAGGTTCGGTAGGCTCCAGCCGAAGCTGGAGAGGTCTGCTCGGTAGGTATCTGCGAAGTAGAGTAGTACTGTTCAGTGCATTTATGTCGAAGCAGAGTATGTTCTTCAGTGCATCCCTGCCAAAGCAAAGCATCACCATTCGGTAGGCTTTGATCAAACTAGGTTGAGCCATTCTGTAGACTCCAGTCAAACTAGGTTTATACTGTTTGGTAAACTCCAGCCAAAGCTAGGTCTATACCTTTCTTTCACGTTTGTGGTAGTAATCAAATTCGAGAATTTGGTAAACTTCTGCTTTCTACACTGCTACCTCGAGAGGGAGTTAGAAACATGGAAGGACGAGAAAAAGTATTCTCCAATTAAAATTCTATCGGATTTATAAACTTCAAAATCATACTCATTCATGGACATTATCATGGTGTGCTTTAGGCAATATCTCGCATGATCAGACGATCCGTAGAAACGAGCCAAATAGCCATGGAATCCTTGCTCAGGAGGTACTTCCGTTTGTAATGCTTTGGGCATAAGTCTTCAAATGAAGATCATGGCAGAGGCTTATTCAGCTCTTCCATGCCATTGTTAGCTACAATGGTTTCTCATCTCCTTGATAGTCAAGTGGAGATGCACGTCTTGTACCCCACATAAAGTGGCTTCTATTAGAAACATCCAAATCAGGGAAAATCAAACTTGTGACAGTTTGACAATCACTGAATTGGAAGGAACATGATTGTGATTGGTGCTATAGGAATGAATCATCCATAAGCATCAAAGTTAGAACATTCGAGTTCTAAGACATGGTTTTCATGAAAAACATTGGGTTTCCATGAGTGTATTGTTTTATGAAAACTACAGGCTTCAAAGGCACTAAGTTTGAATGTTTAGTTCGTAAGGGAGAGGTTCCTACAAGAAATACAGAATGCAATATGCTGATTTAAGTATAGTGGATTTGAGTTTCTTCGGGAACTGAAGTGTGAGAGCTTCGTTATTATGAAAGTATGTCAACGGTTCAAAATATAAAAATAAATTATTGAATTATTAAAGTCCAAAAGTGATCTTCAGGTCAATAATGTTGGATTTATTATCAGATTAATGGACTGCAGGTCATTTTTAATTAATTCAATAGATCGAGACCAAACGGGGTCGATTGTGGTAGCAAAATAATAATAACATTCAGGTTAAAATTATTTAAAATGCTTGGATTCAAAAAACCATAGCCCTATGGTATTTGGGCTAGGTTACGTAACTAGGGCAAGGCCCTAGAGGCAATTGGGCTTGGGTTTGGCTGCAAGAGCAGCTCATATGTGGCTAAAGGCCACGGGCTGAGACTGGGAGCCCAGCAGCAACATCTGTTAACATTTAGGCCAGGTAATTGGGCACAGGTGCAAGCCTAGCAAAGAGCGGGCGGTTGGGTTGGCTTGGGAAGCCCAGCCGAAGCTAGGTTCGAGTTAAGGCAAACCAAGCCCAGCAGACAAGTCTGCGAGCAAACTGGCCGGTGTGCATGGCATAGCCTAGTGGGCTACGGGACATTGCAGGACATCAGGCCAAAATGCTGTAGGCTTTTGGTTGGGCTAAGGGTTTGCAGGCCCATTAGGTTGATCAGGCCAAAGGCCTTGGGATGTCTGGGTCGGCGCATCAAGCCCAAAGGCTGCTGCCTTGTGGTCCAAGCTTGACAAAATTGTCACCATGTCATGATGTGCGCCACACGATTGGGCTCCAAGCCAGGGGTGGTCCGGTGGTGCCATGATAATGGTGCTGCATAGTACCTAATGCAATTTTTTTTTCCGACACGTTTAGGGTTTGAAAACCACCCAAATTGCTCCTAATTTAATTGCGTAATGCATGAAACGTATATATATATATATATATCGGAAGGTAAATATAAATTTAGGGGGTTCATGCATCATGGGGAATGTTTTCATGCTTCATGGTCGTTTCAAATATCTTCCTTTATTTTAAGTATACCTGATTGATAGAAAACAACAAAAGCCTTTGAATTAGTAGAAGATCCTTATCTGAAAGCTGGAATTGCATCTCCAATGCGTTGTATCATGTTCAACATAGAAAAATTAAATTGAATCAATAGCATGTAGATCAATTCAACATAATAATAAATTAATCATAAAAAGAATGATTAAAACGTAATACTCCCCTGATTGAAGAACAAACTCTCTTTAGCGCAACGTTAAGAGCGTGCTGATAACATGTTGTAGGCATAATTTACTTAAACAATTATGGAGGCCAGAAAGAGGGAGAGGATGTGGCATAGAGAGAGAAGAGAGAGATGTGTAATTGTGAGGTGTGTGTTGCATCACCCCATTGTGCCTTTATTTATAGTAGTAGGGAAGGTTAATTCCTTACCCTTTTAGGATTACAACCCTAATAGGTAATTAACTACTAATAGAAATATAAGAGATATTCCTAGATCTACTGGGATTTACACAATCACATTCCTAATTTAATAGGACTGCAACAATCATCACCACGAAGTAAAATTAATATACTATTTGACCGAAAAAAATGAGTAATTAATCAGCGTGTCTGAAAGTTAATTAGGAGAAAAGCTGGATCCATATATGTATGTCTCACAGAGTTAAGGGTTGAATTCCCACAAAAAAAAAAAAAAAAAAAAAAAAAAACCAAAAATCGGTTATAAAAAACACAAAAACTAAATTGATTTTACCATGCTGCTCTACTATTTAGACATCTATCCATACATGTGTCTGAGACTGCTCTAAGAATCATATTTGATGTCTATTTAAGCCATAAACAGTGACAAGAGCCATGATGAAGGAGTGATCAACGTGAGGCTCCACCACCAAAGTCAGCACATCATCTCCAAAAACTACTCCTGAATTTGACTGCTTTCTCTTTGCCTCTGCTACAATTCCTCCATTGCTGTCTCTTATTCTGAAAGTTGATAATGATGATTTACAATTCAAACCCTCTAACTTGTTGCAATTTATATCAGATCCCATTGTTACTTTATAAGAACAGGCTTTATTTCCAAGATTAATTCTACAACTTTTTCTCACTTGAAATATTCGCTTATTGGCACCAATATCGTTGCCTTTGTACCCATTCCAACTTGTAAAAACGCTCATTTTCTTCTCACCTAATGTAAAGAGAAGTTTCCTGCGGAGATCCATGAGATAAACTTTGTTGTTGTGCTTGTTGTTGTAGTTATCTATGCGATAAACAACTTTTACATTTTCATCAGAGGTAGTGCACCCATTTCCTTGCATCACATTTCATCCATATAGTGAAGGTTTCTCTCTTTGAAGTCATATGCTCACTTCTAGAACATGAAGTAGTACTAGTTGGTGTAAGATTTAGAGGATGAACCGTGGCCATTTGGGAGCTGTGAGATGAGAGAAGTTTTTGGTTTGATTATGGAGGAAGAGATGCTTGGTGTGTGATTACTACACAGTCAAGTTAGTAATTTATCCGCACTCAGAGAGGACCACGACGAATATTAAATTTTCTGAATATATATATATATATATATATATATGTTTTTATAAGTCTTGCAAAACTCCACGTTTTTTAAAGTATGCATTTGTGCAATAAAATAGAGGACACTGCGCAGCATACAGTATATTATATAGAATGAATTAAAAAGTCGTGAATATTAATCTCTAAATTGTCATAATATAGAACAATGATTCTTTTATTTAACTTTGTTAAAACTTTTGTCCACATTTTTCACTTAAAATTTTTTATTTTGAACAAAAGTTCTAAAATAACTATTACTCCACGTTATTACAACTCAGAAATCAATACTCAACGTTTTTTTTTTTTTTTTTTTTTTTAATCTGAGGCCAAAGCTCTAATGGATCTAAAGCTGTCAAAGCCTAATGCCCCAGTTGAGCTGAGTTACTAACTAGTTAAGCTTAAGAGGTGCTTAAGCAGAAGAGGACTATATGAATATATGTATACGTGGGAAGGGATCCTTTTTTTTTTTTTTTTTAATGAGGATTAGTTGTGGGGTCCATACGACATCAAATTTTACCGATTTGAATTGTCTAGTTTTCAAGTTATATTATATATGGACACACACACACACACGCACGCGCACACACACATATATACACACATGCCTTTTATGCAAAAGGATCCCCATTTTTTCCAAAAAAATGGGGACTAAGTATGGGGCCCACTTCACATCGAACTGTCTATGTTGTAAGTTTCAACTCATAGATCATCCTTGTAAAAATTCAATTTAATCCGAAACCACTATTTAATTATCAAGATAAAATTTCATTGTTTCTTATATAACAAAGTATTCGTTAATTTTTTTAATCCAATTAGATGTCATAAATATTTCCGATTTCACTAATATTTTGTAAAGATGATCTATGAGGTGCAACTTAAAAAATAGACGGTTTAGATCATTAAAGTTCGATGTGGTGTGGTCCCTACCACTAATCCTAATTTTTATATAAAAAAAATAAAAATCCCTTCCCTTAAAGGCTTCTTGTATATATGTATATAAACTATAAAGTGCTTGGAATCAGTAGATAAACTGATCTTATATTCGGCATTTGCTGACTTGTTCTAGGCTCCCACGAGTATTTTATGAGCTATAAATACAATAAAGAAGTGAAGAAAATAATGGGGATTTTAACATTATTCGTGCGTGCAGATGAGATACACTTGGTTAGCTAAGAAAATGATTTTTATTGAAAATAAATTAATCGATAAACAAATAAATAAATTAATTAATAAAGCTTGCTAACAAGAACTTGATGCATTAATGTGTTTGTATCATTTTTTTAGCGTGAGAGCTCAAACACGGTACTTCTGGAGTATACATGAATATTTTTAATTAATTAAGCTACAAGCGCCTTATTTTGTATCAATTTTTTAATTCTTTGACTGTCTTATAAATAATATAAATATATTGTTTTCCCAATTTAATTACAGACTATATGGTTTGTTGGTATTGGAGTTTGAAATTGATCTCTAGCTAATTATAATGGGAAATTTTATTTGAACCCACATAATTTTCTACACCTATATTATTTTCAATGAAACTATCAATATCTCTTTAAACTCAAATTTACTACACTACCCTCACAAACCCAAGTCAATATGTAAATTTATCTTCACACCCATTTAGAAAATAAAAACCCAAAATCAGAGTTCTCCAACTCATTAAAAGCATAAAAGAGAGCAGTCAAATGAATGATGTTTATTTCATTGATCAGAGTATAATGTCCATACATGTTTGAAGTCGTGTTTGATGAATTGGTCAAACAAGCAGTCTAGAATTGAGAAGTTATGTGAGCAAACAAGATTAGATGAAGTAATTAAATCATACGTTGCAGTCCTTTTGTGTTTATCTAAGATTGAAATGTTAAATCAATATGCTATTTCTCATACAATGGAAATCGAGTTGGGTTTTAAATTGTATTCTCATTGTTCTTACCCCATTGGTGCTTCATAAACAAGATTTATTCAAACTCACCCATTGCCACAGTAATTACACTTTCCTGGATGAATTACTGAACTCAAAATCATTCTATGAATACAAGCACACAATATAATAGTGATTATATAAATACACAAAATATATATAATGGGTTCTTTTGCCTGGTTCGTAATGTTTATTAGGCCCAAATGCTTAGGCTAGTAGTAGGGGTGTCATGAATTCGTCTAGATAATAATTGTTGTTGAGTGGCATTTCCATAAATATATTCATTGTGATTGCCCGCACAATTCATATTCCATCTTACCAGAAGACAGAAGGCTCTTTAACTAGCTGGTGAATCCATACATTAATCTAAAAAGATGATTAGCTCACCATCAAGTTAATCTAATAGAGGTTCTAGAAGAAAAAGAGCCTTTTAACAATAGCAAAGCTTCTAGAAAAAAGAGTCACGAACAAGAAGCAAAAATTGGTCAAGTGAAATGGTGTGTTCACTCGACCTTTGTCACTTTTGCTCATAGAGGTTCTCTTGTTCCAGTCATCCTTTTTTGTCGACCATGGGGATTGTTTAGGCAATAGAGGAAGAATTCGAGGTTAGCAAACAACGGTTGATGTGGGTGTTCACAGTAGATACCATGTGGTTGCTTCAAATGATTAAACCTCGTTGGTGAAGGAAGGTTGAAAGTACATAGTAGACTTGAGTGTCAAGAAAGATAGCCCCCTTGTTTACATTCAATGAAGATGTCAAGAAAGATAGGCCCCTTCTTAAATCCAATTTGCTTCTTTTAGATTCTAAATTGAAAGGAGCCTCATGCATTCAATGGTTCATTGATTAGTGGGTTTATAGATACATTTTAATTTTATTATTAATTTCATTTTGTACTTGATGATAATTTTGCAATAGGATAAAAAAGATATCTCACATTTAAAATTTAAGTTGGATGTAGAATGAGATTATATGGGTTCAAATAAAATTTTCCTAATTTAATTAGAGAGGGTATCAAGCGGTTATGATCTAGTAGTTTAGGGCTTGTCAGTACGTGGTTGTCCCGTTGGGTAGTTATACCAACCATATGTATCGGAGATAGCTTCTCATCTTTGTTGGCCTGATACACTTTAATATTAATGGTGCATTCAGTTTAACATTGACAACATCTTTTAAGAGCTCTTCGGTGGAAAAATGTACTCATGAAGATGAAGATAGACCTATTACAACTCCGGTTGAATATTCTTTATTGGAATATTTCAAATGTAAATTTGTTTTTCTCTAGTGAGTTATGAATGATTGTGAAAATCTTAGGACATCAAGGTACATTCTTCATCCAAAACTCTACATACTTCCAATGCAGAGGCGGATTCTCAAAAAATGGATCCAATGATATTGGTAAATTTTTGTGAACATTTTGAAAATATAATATTATATTCATTGAATAAAAGTAATAAAAGCGGGCCACAAAAACTAATTATCATCTACTTTCCAATAATTTGTTTTGGCCATTTAGTACTATCACTCCATCACACATTCCGATTCTAACAGTGCTGATCCACCTTATAGGACATGGTGAATCGTCCTCTATTAAAACTTCTCCACAGCTGACCTTTTTGTAAGTATCGAACCATTCTCTTACTGCACACATATGGAATGTACAACCGGTATCCAAATTCTAACTTGTGAAAGCCTTGGAGCCTGATGTTATTAAAAGAAGCTCCCCGTCACTCTCTTGCTCGGTGACCACACTAGCTAAAGCTTCCTACCATCTTGGCTTTCTTCTCTTACCAAATCTTGCAATTCCTCTTCTAATGATCGACACACATTCGAATCACCCTTCCTTCTTTTCCTTTTTCTTCTTGGGTTTTGACCTACCCTTGTTGTTGTTGGTCTTCTCTTCCTTTGTGTTTTTCTGCCTCCTCTCCTTGCCTTTGGCATAAAGACCTTGAGAACTCTCAGTTATATCATCTAATTTAGCATAGGACTGAAGAGCTAATGTACATCTTCAAGCTTCAAGGACTCTTTTCCAAACATTAGAGTTGTTCTAAACTGCTTGAAAGACGAAGGTAGAGACCTTAGCAAGATGATAGCCATATCATCATCTTCATAAGTTTCTTCGACCTTCTAAAAATTGTTTATGCAATTCTGGAACCTGCATACATGATCTTCAATATCACCTCCTTCTTCTAGTCGAAGCTCGAATAGTTCATCCTGGTGAAAAAGTTTATTGGACACGGTTTTGTCCTTATAAATGTCCTCCAACTTGTCCCATGCTTCCTTAGCAGTCATTTTTTTTTTTTTGTTGTTGTGATATGAGATCAGACTAATCTTGTGAGATGGATATTGATGGAGCTTTTGGCCTTCTTTAGAACCTTGGTCTATGCCTTTACCGTCATGATCGTAGGCTTCTTACCAACAAGTGCATTATCTAAATCATGCTATATCAATACATTCTTCATCATCTTTTGCTAGTCCATAAAGTCATCTTTACCATCAAAAGGATCTACGCAGGCCCTAGGTCCATTGTAACCTTTCTTTTGACACCATAGAACACTTTGAACCAAGCTCTCGATACCAATTGTATTTTGACTCCCTCTAGATCTTACTCTTTGATGTATCCGGTGATAAGAGCATATTTATGCGACTTAGTTAGCTTGTTTTCTTACATTTATATTGTTAGTTCCTAGTTATTTAGTATTTTGAGCTATTTTCGTGTGTTTGTAGGTCCAATTGGCTAAAGTGGCAAGAAAGTGCAATTTGGAGCAATTTGTAGCAGTTTTGGGCTTGGAATGGTTAGCACATACTTGGAGCAAGGTGGATGGACGAAATGGAAGACCAAAGGAGGCTAGGAATCTACTAAAGAGATGGAAGAAATTAATGCAAGACTTGGAAGAAAAGGAATCAACCACAAAGAAGGAAACATGAGTCAAACTTCCTTATTTTGACTTAGTTAATCCTAATCTTTTCCTACTTATGTTCCAGCTATCAAAGGGGTTCCTAATCAATTTGGGACACTTAAATATATGTTCTAGAAGCCTAAATCCCAGTCAAAGTGGGATGCCGCACCTCCTTGCCCTTTCTCTTTCCATTGCCATGCAAGGTATCCTCTTTCCTAATTCCTAATCCTTGCCGCAAGTTTCCTACCCTTCTTCCCTTAGGATTCTGACTTTAATTATCCTTTTCCTTGAGGATTTGGGGTCCAATTCTTTCCCAAAACATTTAATTAAAGTCATGATCCTTGCCTTAAAAGATATACATTCTGCCGCACCTATTCATACATATATATATATCACATACACAATTCTAAATCACTCTCTACACACACACAACCGCAGCCACCATTCAGCCATCATCCATACACACTTTTGCACCCTATCATCCATCATACTTCCCTGCCATTCATCAACCCTTCACCATAGTACACCATAACCCAAATTCACCCATTCCATACCCTTATGTCGCAGCCTAGCAAGGAAGAAAGAGAGGAGGAGCAGCCTTGGACGTTTTTGCCATTCAAGGTGGATTGTTGGAACGTTTTTAGATGTAATCTATCTTTTGTTTTCAATGTTTAATTTAATTTCTCTTTGTTTTGCTGTGAACATGAGAGGCTAAACTTGTTTTAGCTAGAAGAGACTTTGAAACCATGATTATATTTGCAATATGAATTGATTAATTCCAGTTGTGATTTCATAAATTGTGAATGTAATTTACTTAACTGTTTGATTAAGAACTTATTCTTGTATGTTGATTAAGGAGGCCTACTTAGTTTGCATGCATGAATTTGATGCTAGAATATAAGGGAGTTTCACATAATCGTTATAAACTTATATTCACAAGTAGTAAAGGTTGCTGGTCATAATCATGTTAAGTTAAATTCCTGGCATGAGTATCATGATGTCATAGTTACGAATGCTTTGTCAATGCTTATGATTTTCACGAAGCTTGATGATCTTTGCTTGTGTCTCTATTATGCAGTTCATGTAGGGAACTTGGGAAGAATAATTTGGTTGGCGATGCGTTGTCCGTCTAATTCAATGACTTAAGGAAAATCTGAGGGTTAATTAGTGATGTCACATTTAATCTGGGGTGTTAAGGTTCATGGTTTATTGAAAAAGCAACTGGAAATCAATTTGTATGCAAGTGTGTTATGTGTGGAGAATGACCCTCTAGCTAGCTTATCATCCATCCATTTACCCAATTTTGTACCAAACTTTGTTTAAGTCTTTAAGTTACTTGTTTTTACTTTAAATTCATCAAAAACCCAATCCCCTTTATTTTGTTGTGTCAAATTAGTTAGAATCTGTCCAAATTGTGTTTTTAAGTGTTTTGAGTCAAGTTAAAGTTAGAATTCGTCCAAATCACTCTTGGTGTCTAGTTTGAGTCTTTTTTATTGTTTTGTGCTATTTTGAGTCTTTTTAGTTTGTTTTGAGTTCTTTGAGTCTAGTTAAATGTTTTCAAGCCTAGTTTTATATTTTTGAGTCAGTTTTAAGTAGATTAACAATCCCTCATAATCCCCGACCTAGAACGATCCCTACTTACATCTTTACTACAATTGTCAATAAGAGGGTTTAATTTGGCAGGACTTTTGCCTACGTTCATTTGTGATTTATTTGGGTAGAGAAATCACAACTTCTTTGATTAGTAACAGAGTATACAGAACTTTTGCAGACTCTAGAACTAATCATTCTTCTCCAGTATTGGCTGTCTTTGGATTCTCTCACCTTTTTCCAGCCTTGCCACACCCTATTTATAACCATAGGGTGCGGCTCTCATGTCTCTTGACAAATTATATTTCCTATTTTAAGCGGAATAGGAAATTATACTTCCTTTCAAAATAGACTTCTAGGATTCCTAATCTAAATTGAATAAGGAAACGAAGATTCTTTCCTAGTCCTTTTAGGAGAAGAATTGGTGCACCCTTTGTTTCCCTAAAACAATCCTAAATGGAAAAAGACACTAATGAACCAAAAAACCTAGCAGTTTCTATAGTTGCTGATGAACAGGGTTGGCCGACAAAAAGGTAAGGAATTTTGTGGCCTAAGAACGGGTTAGGTTCGAGACCTCAAGAGATCTTCTTCATCTAGTTCTCATCCTCCAAACGAGACATCTTCCAGACTGCAGCAATTGAAGATGGAGCTAGCTAGCTAGCAAGCCAGAGAAAAGAAGCCGTGCATAAGCGAGAAGCCATACACTAGTGAGATGAGGGCATTGTGTGATACACTGCTGGAATAGCTCAAGCAATGTTAGCTTCTGGCATTCGCATTCCCAATCCTCCCAACGACCTTTAGCTGCCATTCCACTAGCCACCCTAGTAGTCCTACTTAGTTTAGTATTTTTCACATACAATTATATGAATATTTTGTTGTTAATATAATTAAATAAATTTCTTTTATCTTTTAAATTAACATAATTAGAAATAACTAAATTACGGAAATTAAATATTGTTTTAATATCAAATTTTTAAAAATATTTAAAGACTTTGCCCGACAAATATTTTTGTCAAGCAAATATTCCTTGTATTTTTAGTTTTTCTTTAAAATAATTTCCCCACGAATAATTCGTTGGGCAGAATATTTTTTATTTATTTATTAATTGGACGAGATAGTGTCGTCGAGCAAGCTTTCGTTGGGCTAGGTCGGTCAACGTTCTTTTGCTTGACGACTTTATTTCACTGGGCAAATGGAGTTGGCCTAACGAATGATTCTTTTTCGGGGCAAACATTTGAGTGACGGGTTTTGCCTGACCATGTTTGCTTGACAGAATGTTGTCGGGCAAAATTATAAGCGACAAAAAGGTATTTTGTCTGACAATGTTATTTCATCTGGAAAACGGTTTTTTCTTTTTTATTATTTTTTATTATTATTTTTTTTTTGTAGTGTGACTTGGCCATTTGAGAGCTGTGAGAAGAGAAGTTTTTGGCTTGATTATGGAGGAAGGGATGCTTGGCGTGTGATGGGACTGCTACACAGTCAAGATAGTGATTTATACTCTCTCAAAGAGAGGGATTAAGACCAAATGAAATGTTCAACACACAAAGAGAAGGACAATATATAGGATGGGTAGAAAAAATTGTTATACTTGGCTCGATCATGATCCAAAAACGCAGGATCCGAGATACTAATAAATAATTAAAATAGTATAAGAATGCACCAATCCTAGGGATCCATATGATTAATTGTGGATCCAACACTATAATAAAAAAAAAAAAGCGTTTAAGTTGTTTCATTTTATATTTTTGTATTTAAGATTTTGTATATCTACATAAATATGTATTGCCAAAAATCTATACACATATACAATAGGATATTTGTATTTTAGGCTCAATCCTTTTAGTAAAAGATTGGACCAAGTGTAATTTCAATTCAATTAAGAGAACAAACAATAAATAATTACTGGATTACGAAGTATCCATTGCTTCGAATTCGAATTTGATCTCCTTCCATACTTCACAAGCAACAGCTAGTTCAAAACTCCATTTACTAGCCTCACGAGCGAAATCATGTCCCTCATTACAAGCTTGTACACATGCTTCTAGAGCTAGTCGATTAGCTACGGCATCAGGTGCATTTCCCCAAGGGTGTCCTAAGGTTCCGCCACCAAATTGTAGTATAGAATCATCTTCAAATATCTCGATTAGAGCAGGCATATGGCAAACATCAATACCCCCTGAAGCCACAGGCAAAACACTTGGCAAAGAGACCCAATCTTGAGTGAAATAAATACAGCGACTTCGATATTTTTCAAAAAGATCATGATGTAGTAAATCAACAAAGCCTAAGGTAATCTCTTTTTCCCCCTCAAGTTTACATACTACAGTACCAAAGTGTATATGATTACAAACTTTACAATATGAAATATGACAAAATAACAACCTAAATCTTCAATCTTTCCTTACATCAGTCCTTTTTTATATTGTTTTTTTAATAATCATTGATGGTTTAATCCAATATGGATTTTTCTCTCTCTTAATGGTTATAAAAAGTGAATGGTACTTGTAAACACGAAAATCCTGTAGCAAATGAGACAATAACTCGTGTACAAAATAATTGATTTGTATTAATATAAATGTGGGGTTGCAATTTCTTTACAACTTAAATCCTCTGATTCAATCTCAAAAATATGTAGATTGTGGATGCAAATTTTTGCTGTCTTCTCCTTTGACAAAAATGCACCAACAAAATAAAAACACCTAAGATTAAGGCCAAAAGCCTCAAGCGCCAACGATGAATGGGGGGACTTTGGTCGAAGAATCTTTGATGACAAAGTTAGAATTTTGAAAATAATGTGTTGAGGAGTTTGTGGGTAGCCAATGGCCTCGCTTTTTAGTGGGAGAATAGGGCTATTTATAGGGGAGTGACCGGCCCTATTTGGAGAATAGGAGCCGGCCATAGTTGGTCAAATTGTGAGTATAATTGTAAGCTATTATGTGAAATAATATCTTGCAATTAACTTGGCAATTAAACCTAAAATCAATAGGAAAATTGGGAGTCATCTTTTGAATAAGGATTTGATGAGGAGTGATGAGAGGGATTTGAATAAATATCATTTTGATCACCTTTGACAATTCCTTGATTGAGTCATTATTGTTCCTTGCATACGCGTGGGAATCCTGGAGTGTCTCGAGGGTAATTTTGTCCTTTTCACCAAAAAGTCCACGTGTCACCTCCATAATTTTCTTGATTATTTTTGGCTCCACAAATGACCCCACACCTGTTGGGCTGCTTGTAAGAAAGGGCAGCCGGTGTAGAGATCTTCCTTTGCTTTAGGAAACGTAATATTATTTCCTATTTTGATGTAGATTCCCACATTAATTGGAAATTAGATCCATCTAGGAAAGGAAAATAAATCACTTCCGAAGTCTATTTAGGTCTACCTTAAGTAGATGATTATATCAATTTCAGAGAGCAATTTATTCTACCCTACAAGAGAGAGAAAGCTAGAGGATATTTCTTCTTCCTCCCCTACCAATCTTCTACACTTGACCATGGAAATGACTGTTTTTCGTTGCTTTTGTCGTCTTAACGCTGCACGAAGGTAAGAAAATTTAATTTTCCTTGTCTTCTTAATTTTTTGGAGCCTTGAAGCTTGAAATTTGGCTTGATGAGGGTCAAGGATGTGTCAAAATGTGGCTTGAAAGGGCCATGTCATTGTTGTTGTGGATGGCTTGGTGCGGCGGCAACTCAGCGTGGATCGTAGAGGCTAACTAGGGCTTAGCTCGGGTCAGGAACTTCTCGGTTTGGGTCGAGGCCATGAGGCATTGGGGAGCTAATCTTTAGGCTGTTGGGCTTAGGCCTGTGCGGGAGAGGTGAGAGAGAGAGATAGAGAGTGAGAGAGGCGCAGGGGTGCTAGCCTCCTCCTTTTGGATTGGGTCGTGAGGACTTTGGGCCGAGGGAATGGTAGCACCTGGCGTGTTGGGCTGCCTGGCATGCTGGGCCCCCTGGCGTGTTGGGCCGCCTAGCGTGTTGGGCCGAGAGTGAGAGATAGGAGCTAGCGCGGGCTGCGCTCACTTGGCTACTATTCTTAGGTCGTAGGGCCCGATTTTTTGTTTTTAGCTATTTAACGATTCTTCCTTGCATCTTTGTAGAATTTCTTCAAGCATGTCTTCTTTAAGCCATAAGAGTGACGATGGTGTGCCACCGTTGTATCGTCAAGGTGGGTCTTTGAGTAAAGTGGGCTACTTCAAGGATGCTCACTTCAAAATTAATTTTGATGACTTGTTTAGAGATTTCCTCGAAGCATATAGGCACGTCATTTCGTTTGGGGTGCATGTGAAGCGTGTTAAGAAAGATGGCAGTCGTGAGCCATGTAATGGGGCTCGGAGAACCATCAAGTTTCACCCCTATTACTTTGTGTTGGGATTTACTTTTTTCATACTGCATTTCTTCCAAGAAGTGCTTTATTCTATAAAGTGCGCCCTCACTCATTATTCTCTAAATGCGGTATTTGTGATGGTGAGATTCCTCAACCTAAGCCAATTCTTTGACTTGGATCTAACCGTCAAAGAATTTTGGTACTTCTTTGACATAGGCCATATTGATAGAGTTGGCTAGTTGCGTTTCCGCCATAAGCTCTTTGATCATTCGAGCAGGGGAGATCATGATTGGGCTAAGGAGACTTTGGAGATAAGTGGAGAGTGGGAGTCTAATTCTTCCCCTGAGCTGCGCATTCCAATGATTTTTCATCTCTGATAAATTGACTGCTTAGTTTCTAGGCTGCTTTGTGCTTTACTGAGCTGCCCTTTGATTTGTTGATTATCCTTCTCTGCTTATGTAGATTCGGAATTTGGCTCAACTCCTAAGATTACTCCAGATATAAAGAAGGTGCATGTTGCTCTAGGTATCCCTACTGAGTACCGTGAGTGGCGTTAGCTGCTTAGTCCTCTTCACTGGGAGAAATGTGGGCTACCCCTAAGAGAGGAGATAAAGCGGATCAAGGCGGAGGTGTTAGCTTATCTCATCGATGTCGTGGAGCCTGCTGTGAATGAAGGTGGAAAGAAAAAATCTTCCACGCCTACTCAAGAGATGTCATTTGAGAAAAAGCTAAAGACTTTCTCCACTGCTTGTGAGGGTCCGCCTAATACCGATAAACTAGTGATTACCTTGATTTCTTCCAATGAGAAAAAAGATAAGGGCGCTAGATCTGAGCTAATGACACCTGTCATGCTGAAGGTAGTTAGGACAATTACTGATAGGATTGATCAGCGTAGAGGTTCCGTCGTGCCCTCAGTGCTGAAATTTATGCCAAGACATCTATTGGGAGCTAAGCCTTGTTCATTTTCGGAGAGGCTTGCTACTATGAAGAACAATAAGGTGGACTCCGCTGCTAAATTGGGGCAAAGGCCTATTCCTCTTGCTACTGAGACCGGTTCACCTATTGAGAAAGAGGAGATTGCTAGCATGGGCAGTTATGAGAAATCCACCAAGCCTGTTTCTGGAATGACTGCTGAGTTCTATGCACTTTGGAAGCCAAATCTGCTTGAAGACATAGACACGTGTCCCAATCTTGTTAATGGCGTTAGAGGGGTTATTTGCCCAAGTTCCCTTACGAAGCATACGACCTAATGTAAAATGGATGCTCTGCTTGCTATGATGCAGAAAACGATGATTCTGGCAGCCGAGTCTATGCTCCTTAACCAAAATAATACTGAGGCTGCCAAAGAGATGACAAAGATTATGGCAGCTGAAGCTTCTTCTTCTGTCGCTTTAATTAAGAGGTTGAAGTCTGAGCTCATCACTTTAAAGGGGTCCAATATCTCTGCCCCCACTTCTCTGGAACTTCAGACCGCTCGCCAAGAGATCGTTGACTTAAAGACTAGGCTTGATGCGATCTAAGTTAAGTATGAAAGTGCATAGAAGGAGATCGGATGTTACATACCTCAGATTCAAGATCTTGAGCGTGCTGTTTCTGAGCTTCATTCTACTGTTTACACAAAGGATAAAGAGTTTATTGTTGTCTATAATCAAGTGATCCACTTCAAGAAGGTTATCGATAGGTTTGAGCCCCAAGTGTTGGAACTCTAAGGTGTACTAAAGATGAAGAAAAATTTGAAGAAGGATGTGGATAAGCTGCAATGCGTTCGTGTTAGTATGCTCAATGAGAACAAGCAACTAAAGGGTGAAAATGTGAGGCTCGAGGTTTCGCTTATTCAGAGTCAGGTCAATTTCTACAGGCTAGGCTATATAGGCCATCTCTTTGGTAGGCCATCTGACTTTGAGTTTGTTGGGAAAAACTTCGAGACCTTCTCTATTTCTTCTGAAAACTTGCTTGCCTTTACTTTTGATGCTTCCATTGGTGAAGTAGTCAGAGAAGTTGGTGCCCAAGCCGGGGTAGCCGGGGGTGAAATGCTAGATGATGCCGCAGCTGAGAACATCGTCGCTGCTGAAGGTGTGGTGACCGAGTAGTCATGGAATGTCCAAGCTGCTGAAGAGTAGTCTTACTTCTAGGTAGCCTTTAGGATTTTCTTTGTTTTCCTTGTTGCATTTTTGCTTTGCTTAAACTCCTTTGGCCTTTGCTATTTGTTTATCAATTTTGCTAGAAAATTTAATAAACTTGCTTCCTTCACTTTTCTTCATCTTCACTTCTTTTGTTTACGCCTAACCTTTGACATTTAGACCAGCGGCAGGTATGCTGCTTTTCTATAAGCAGACAGGCACACATAACCTATGCAGCCGTAGGTGTTGGTGTAGAACTTTTGCAAAGTTTTTAGCCATAGGGTCGACAACCGGACGCCTTACTTACAGAAGCAGACGAGTCCGTGTGACCATTTGACTGTTAACCTTGGCTATCTTCAATTCTTTGAGTTGTGTGGCTTGCATCAAAACATACTAAAGATTTGCGGGTCATGAAATTCGCTAACCTTTCGTATCAAAAGTACGCAGTTGTATAGAATTTCGTAAGCAAAGGTCTGAGAGAACTCCTTGCTTTTTATGTAACCAATTTCATGGGTTGCGTAACATGTATCACAACACTTTAGGAATTAATGTAGATCTAAACAATCATTCCACGCTTGGAAAAGGTGAAACGTATCAACTGTGTAGTATGTTGGCAGTAAATAGAGCTTCGTATATACACACTAACTGTTTAACATTTCACAAAAATGTGAGATTGTATAAGTTTAGCGTGTACTACTCGAAGGGCAAGTCGTAAGTAGTCTTTTGGAAACCGTAAGATACCTTAGTGCACTAGGTAGCAGCTTTAGGGTTCCACTGCAGCCATCCATAGGGCGTACTGCGTAATGTGCCTCCTTCATCTCTGAGGCCCGGTTCCCTACAAATTAAGCCAAGAGACCAAAAATCCCTCAGTTAGTTAAGCCTTGAAAAAGACCATTTTGGCTACTTCTAAGAATCCTGGCACAAGCTATTGTGCACCTAGTTACACTAGGGTAGCTCGACTCATCCAAGTCTGGATATTCAGAGTGTATAGTTTATCCTCCCGCATCAGAGAGTAAACCCATGTGGGTGTCGGGGAATTGGTTTACCCTCTCGTACTGAAAAGCATGGTTGGTCCCCAAGAGGTGCAATTCCTACAATAAGTCTCTAAGAAGGGTACGATCTTCATTTGAAATATAGGAGTGATCAGTTGTTATAAGCATGCAGCTGAGCCAAGTTGTAAATTACTTCTAAATTCCTTATTGAAAAAGGAGTGAAACGAACAAAAACTTAGTTATAAGATAGGAACTACATAACAACTGGATAGTCCTTGGCTAGAGTCTTCGGGCATTAATGTAGCGGGAGGTTACGCATGGTACTTTCTCAAATTGTAGATGTTCCACTGCTCGATCTCTTTGTTGTTCATGGTGGTGAGGGTGTAGCTACCCTTGCCTCCTGCTCTGCTGATCTTGTATGGACCTTCTCAGATAAGATTCGTCTTCTTGGAGCCTTCTTTGCGGGCCATGATAAAGGTTTTTCTTCGGATTAGATATTCAATCTATAACTGCAGATCTTGGTCTGTTGTTGCAGCTGAAGAGGAGTTGTTGCTGGTAGGTTGCGATGCGGGTGATAACCTTCTCGCGTTTCTCTTCTGCCAAATCTAAGTTTGTGACCATCATTTTTCTGTTATGCTCGATGCTCGACAGTAGATTACTGATACTTAGCACGATGATATTAGGAGGGATGATTGTTTCTAAACCAAATGCCAAACAGAAATGAGTCTCACTGGTTGCTCATTCTTTGGTTATGTGATACGCTCATAGACATCTAGGAAGTTTGTCTGCCCATTTTCCCTTTTTGTTGGAGAAGGATTTCTTGAGGCAGTTAAGAATCATCTTGTTGGATGCTTCGGCCTGCCCATTACCTTGGGGATACCTTGGCATGTACATGTGATGTTTGATGCTATATTTCTGGAAGAACTTCGCCAAATCTTTGCTTACGAATTACAAGCCGTTGTCTGTGATGATGGATTGAGGGATGCTAAAACGGCAAATGATGTTCGTCCATATGAAGCATTCTATCTCCGTTTGAGCTGTGGTTGTCATGGGCTCTACTTCCACCCATTTGGTGAAGTAGTCAGTTGCCACGACTATCATGTCTCTGCCCCTAATAATGGGCAACATTGACCCTACCAAGTCGATTGCCCACTTTATGATTGGCCAATGACTCGTCTGCGGGTGTAGTTTGCTGGCAAGTAGTGCTGGTACCGGCTTGTAGCATTGGCAACGGTCATACTTTTGTATTAACTTCTTAGCATCTTGATGCATAGTAGGCTAGTAATAGCCTGCGTTAAGCTCATTTTGTGCTAAGGATCAGCCTCTGGAATGTTTTCCACAAACACCTTCGTGGATTAAATGTAGAACCTTTTGGTCATTGGGAAGCACTAAGCAGCGAAGAAGTGGTCCAGTGTAGGATCTTCGGACGAGAATATTGTTCCACATGCAGTGACATGCTGCCTTTGTTTGAAGCTTTCTAGACTCCAATCTTTTTATAGGGAGTGTGCCATCAACCAGGTAGTCTATAATAGAATCTTGCCAGTTTCGAGTTGTACTAACCTATAACACCTTGGCTACTGGCTCCGCATCTATGATTGGCTTGTCTAGATACTCCACTGAAATAGAGCATTTGAGTTGAGGGTCGAAGGCAGAGCCTAGGGAAGCTAACGCGTCCGCGTGGGCATTGTCTGCTCGTGAAACTTGAGTGAGGGTTTAAGTCTGAAATGCCTCAAGTTGCTTTCCTACCTTCTATAGGTATTGTGCCATCTTCGGATGCTTTGTCATGTATTCCCCAGTAGTCTGGTTGATGATTAGCTAGGAATCAAAATGAATTGCAAGCCTTTTCACCGACAAGTCTTTTGTCATTCGAATGCCTGCTAATAGAGCTTCGTACTCTGCTTTTATTGTTAGATTCTTTAAAGCCTAGAGTCATTGCCTGCTCGAGCATTGAACCGTTTGGGGTGTCAAGGACCACGCTTGCTCTCAAGCCTAATTGAATGCGTCATCGACATGCAAATGCCAGAAGTCTCTAGGCGTCGTCAGGGCGTGCTCGGTTGCCTTTGGGGCGTTGTTGGATCGCTCTGTGGTGTCCTCTAGGCTAAGCGTGAATTCTGTTACGAAGTCCGCCAAGGCTTAACCCTTTATCGTTGTTTGGGGTTGGAAAACTAAACCGTATTGGCCAAGTTCCAATGCCCATTTCATTACTCGTTGAGAAGCATTTGGACCATGTAGGATTAATCGTAGAGGATACTGAGTTATTACGATGACTGTATGAGCTTGAAAATATGGTCTGAGCTTTTGAGTCGCAACAACTAGCACCAAAATTAATTTCTCGATCTTTGGATATCTAGTTTCCGCATCGAGAAAAGCTTTACAAGTGTAAACTACCGATAGTTGGGCCCCTAGATCTTCTCGTATGAGGTAGATTTCACCATTACTTCGAAGACTACCAAGTAGATGTATAAGTCTTTCGTTGCTTCCTGCTTGGATAGTAAGGAAGGTGATGTGAGATACTTTTCCAAGTATTGGAAAGCTCATTCGCACTCATCATCCCATTTGTCTCGTTGTGTCCTCTTGATTGCTTTGAAAAAAGACTTGCATTAATTGGTGGACTGCGAGAAAAAGCGGTTGAGTGCAGTTGCTGGTCCTGTCAAGCTTTAGATCTCCTTCAAAGAAGTTGAAGACTTCATTTCTAGGATTGCTCGGATCTACTTGGGATTGCTTCAATTCCTCGTTGGGATACTAGGTACCCTAAAAATCTGCCTGTAGATGTGCATTTGGCGAGATTGAGCTTCATCTTGTACTTTCTAAGGATGTTGAAAGTTTCCACCAAGTTGTCGATGTGGTTTAATCGCTGCTTACCCTTTACCATGATGTCGTTGACATAGACCTCTATGGTTACTCCAATTTGCTTCTTGAACATCATGTTTACCAATGGTTGGTATGTGGCTCCCATGTTCTTGAGGCTAAAAGGCATGACCTTGTAGTAGTAGGTGCCTCGCTCGATCATGAACGCGGTTTTCTCCTTATCGGGCTAATGCATGGCTATTTAGTTGTAGCCGAAGTATACGTCCAATAAACTGAGCAACTGGTTCCCAGAAGTTGAATCTACTAGTAGATTAATTTAGGGAACTCGATAAAGATCCTTCGAGCATGCTTTGTTGAGGTCGGTATAATCCACCCAAACGCTTCATTTGCCCTTCTCTTTCTTCATTACTAGTATGATGTTGGCAAGCCATGCTGAGTATGCTACATCTTCTATGAATCCGACCTCCAATAGCTTGTCGATTTCTGCTTCGATGATTGCCACTCGTTCGGGTGCGAAATGTCTTCTCTTTTAGATCATTTGTTTGGCAGCAGGGTTGACGTGCAAATTTTGGCAAGCTATCTTGGGGTTGATGCCGAGCATGCAAGAATGATGTGTTCGACATCCTCTTCGAGTTTTCATCCTAGCTTGTCTGCTAGTGCATTTACTTAGACACTATCTTCCTAATTTGTCTGCTGTAATTGTTATTTGGTAGCTTCATCGTCCATTTGGACCTCGGTAGCCTCTACGGGGGTAAAGGTCTTCTTTTTTTACTCCTTCAATACTTGCACAGTGCCTCGTCGAGATATGGTCTGATCAGACTTGATTTCTCTGATTACTCATCCTAGGATGCGAAATCAGATTTTTGATACTTAACAGACGTTACGACATCCAACTTTATCAGCCAAGGTCGCCCTAGAATCCCATTGTAGGGAGACAAGTCACTTACTATCGTGAACATCGATTTTGAGATAACTGGCAGTGTTTTCATGTCAAGTATAATGTTGTCAATGGCAGTCGAAGTGTGTGCATTAAATCGGGTAAGTACCTCCATTCAATGTATGATTGTGTTTTCCATGCCCATCTTTTAAATTACTGAGAACTAAAGTAGGTTGATCACATTGTTGTTGTCAACCATCATTATGTCAACTATAACAGGGGCTAGTTAGACAGATACCACTAGTGCATCATTATATGGGAAGTAGACGCCTTCAGTATCCTACTCAGTGAAGCCAACGATGGGTCCAGGTTGGGTATTGACTGCCTGGACTTGTAAGGCTAGTAAAGCCTGTTGGATTATCTTCTTCTTGGAGTTATTGGTGGCCTTCAATCCAGATTGTCTTGGTCAGTAGCTCTTCGTCGGCATCTGCGTTTCTTCTAGGATGCATAGCTACCTTGTCCAAGTATCTATCGACCTTGCCTTCTTTCACCACCTTCTCTAGGTAGTTTATCCAATTGTAGCAGTCGTCAGTTGTATGACTAGGACCTCTATGGAATTCGCAGTACTTAGTGTGGTCCAACTTAGAGGTATCTCCCCTTGATTGTTTTGGCAGCTTAAACCATGGTTCGCTCTTAATGTTGTGGAAGATTTGGTGAATTGATGGACGTAGAGAAGTAGTGGCTCAATCCAGCTCAATTTCTCGCAGGTTGCCAATTAAACTTGACACACAGAAAGAAGCAGTCACTTAATTTCTCGCAGGTTGCCAGTTACACTTGAGTCGGATTGAGCGATTGTTTCTCTCCATCTGTCGTGCTGCCTACTCCGATGTGAGGTGCATAATGCTCCTTATGGGCCTAGCAGCAAATAAACATTTCGCCTGGAAGGTTGCTCATGTTAATTATCGGAGTGTGACCCTAATCGTGAGTGTGTATACGTCCGTGGGCCTAACCAAGAATGCACGCTCATTCACACGCTAAGATTGGAGTATACGTTATTTTAGAGGCCTAGTCGGGAGTGTAAGCTGGAAAAGTTTACACTATCTTGGTCAGGGGGCTGCTTGTTGAAACGTTACTGGAAAAGTTTATCGTCTGCTATTGTCCTACTTCGAGACACCTCGTATAGGGCATGTTGCATCTCGGTACGTTGTAAAAGCTAATTCACCAAGGTCGTCTGCTGTGTGAGGGTGCTAATCAACTCTATGAGTAGTGGCTCTTTGGACGGTATGTGTCTCTTTGAGTAGTGGAAATGTAATGGGCCTTAGGCACGAGATTTGAGTTAGGATATGTCAAATCTTCGGTTCAATCGTCGATCCAGAAATCTGAAGCCGAGACTGTTGAACAAGTCTTAGGCCGGTTGGGATTGCTTTGAGGGCTACGGGAGTAGGCTGGACCTCGGATTGGAGCGCGAAAATTGGTTGGATCATTGAAAAGAGTTGGGCCGTTGGTGTGGATTGCTTGGCATGCGATGCGAGTGGGTGTTAGGCCTAGGCTTGGCTCAGAAGCACACTGGGCTAGCTCTGGCCTTGGACCCGTGAGCGTTAGGCTGCTTCTCCTACCTTAGCTGCTTGGGCTTGCGCTATTGAGGTAATAGCTCGAGCCGGCTCGGGCTGGGCCTAGTTTAGCTGCCTTGCAGTGTGGGCTGTAGATTAGGCCGTGCTCCAATTGGATGAAGCTTGGGCTGCTTCTAGCGCCTGGGCTTGCTGCTGCAAGTTGCGTGGCCCTAAATTATTGGCTGCCTCACTGCTCCCTGCTCATCATGGTGGCAAAGTTGCTCATCTTGCCATCATATTGAGCCTCGTGGATCGTCATGGTGGGGCTACGTCTCGTCCTTTATCATTTGATCTAGATTTTTGGGCGTAGGAAGTTTCATTCATTGTGGCTCCCGAATTTCCCGTCATTGTATTTTCTCCTCACCTTTATTCAAAGAATTAAAAATTTCTAGGAATAAGAAAGTATGAAAAACTTACGAATGAACGAGAAACTTTGAATGTGAGAGTCTTCTTCAAGCGTATGAATCAAGCTCTCAATGAAAGCACCAATTTGTGGATGCAAATTTCCACTATTTTCTCCTTTGACGAAAACGCACCTGCAAAATAATAACACCTAAGATTAAGGCCAACAGCCTCATGCGCCACGATGAATAAAGGCGAGGCTTTGGCCGAAGAATCTCTGATGACAAAGTTAGAATTCTGAAAAGAATGTGTTTAAGAGTTTTCAGGTAGCTAATGAATGTGTTTAAGAGTTTTCAGGTAGCTAATGGCCTCGCTTTTTAGTGGGAGAATAGGGCTATTTATAGGGGAGTGACCGGCCCTATTTGGAGAATAGGGGCTGGCCATATTTGGTCAAATTGTGAGTATAATTGCAAGATATTATGTGAAATAATATCTTGCAATTAACTTGGCAATTAAACCTAAATTGAATAGGAAAATTGGGAGTTACCTTTTGAATAAGGATTTGATGAGGAGTGATGAGAGTGATTTGAATAAATACCATTTTGATCACCTTTGACTCGATTTATCCGTTATTGTCCATTGTATGCGTGTGGAAATCCCGGTGTGACTCGAGGGTAATTTTGTCCTTTTCACCCAAAAGTCCATGTGTCACCTCCATAATTTTCTTGATTATTTTTGGCTCCACATAGATGGGTGTTGTTGATCTAAGGGTTGCGATAACTTGATCTCGAATGAACGAACGCCTCAAGGTTTTGGCTTGCAACGATGGAAGAATTGGCACGTGTAGTGGTGCTTGATGATTCTTCTCAAGAACAATGAAGAACACAGAGGATTTTCTAACTCTTCTGAGTGTTTGAAAGTTTGGGAACTTAGGTGTTTGGAAAGGCTCTAGAGCTTCAACGTCTAGGCTGTGAGAAAGATTTATGGCCCTTTCTTTTGTCTTGGAACCTCCTATTTATAGGCTCTCCAAACTTGGCCTACGAAAGAACCAAGACTTGATTTGTGTCTCGATTCGTGAATTGTGACTTTACTCCATCAATTAATATTTGATATAAATACATATAAAACAAATAAATTCATTCATTTAAATTGATTAATTTGTTTAATTTAAATAAAATCAAATAATCCCTTTTAGCCAGATGTTGACACGTGTAATCTTGATGACTCATCTGGTTTTTATGAGTCACATGTCATGTGTATAATTTGTGAGACACATGGTACAAGCCACGTAAGCCCTCACATGCGTCGTTGAACATTTATTTTCACTGAAATTTGCATGTCTACAAATGCCCCCATTTCAAGGCACGACATACGTATACATGTGCTTGCCATGTGTAGAAGATGTATTTTTGAAGTCCTTCAACGTACATGTCAATTCAAGGGCCGTTAAGGCTTGATCTTAAATTTGGCTGCAAGTTTCTTCAAGGCCCGTAGAGGCTTAGTTCAAATTGGGCTAAAAATTTCTTCAAGAGCTGTCGAGGCTTTATCTTGAAGGAAATGAGACCATGAGGAGCTTCACGTGGCAGGTGGTCTTCGGCTTTGTTGTGGTTGAATATAATGTGTTGGTAAACATCTATTTTCACCAAAATTTGCATGTCTCCAGTACCTATTGTCAAACCTAATACAAATAATAAGATAGGGTAGGAAACTATTCAACCAGTTAAATCTTTTTAATGATTTCTTATAAGTCTCGGTATTGGAAGAAGTTTGAAATTTTTGAATTTATCCTATCACGTTACTTGAAGATAGAGATTCAAAATAACTTGTTTATTTATTCATGTTAAAACTCCTCCACGTTTTTAATATATGCATTTGTGCAAAAAAAATATAAGAAACTGTATACACAGTATATTATTATATAAAATATATAAAGTGGTTCGATCAAGTATATATACTGATCTTATCTTCGACATATTCTGACTTTTCTCTAAGCTCTCACGAGTATTTTATGAGGTATATAGATGCAATAAGGAAATGCTAAAGAAACAAAGGAGACTTGACTAAAAAAAAAAAAAATTAGGAGACTTCAATTATTGGGAGCGTGCTGATGACACACTAATTGGCTAGCTAACAAGAACTTGACGCATTAATGTATTGTAGCAATTTCTAAATCCACTTGAAAAATCATATAATATTTTGTCTTCCAAGTTAACTGTGGCTTACATAATTTGTTTATAAATTAATTAGGGCTGGTATTACGCGGTTACGATATAATAGTTAGGGCTCCTCAGTACATACTTGGCACATGGTGTGGTTGTACCAACCATGCATATGCTTTGAAAACAGCTTTAACGAAGTATATATGATTCATCTCTTAATTACCAGATTATTGGGGCTTTCTTCTTCTATGTTGTTTTGATACCCTTTAATATTATTGAAGTGGAATTGGTGTGTTTAGTTTAATACTCAAATTAATTACTTGAACTTTTTCCAATAACATATTGTACGAATGTAACAGATCGCATAGAAGTTGAAGAATCAACTTTACAACTTGCATATCATCACTAAATCATTTATTTCCATTTGGCATATCATGTTCATCATCACTTCGATCAGTTGTTATGATTTTTTTTTTTTTTTTTTTTTTTTTTTTTTTTTTTTTTTTGTCGAACAACTGTATGGGTTTGAACTTTGAAGTAAAATACATATATAGATGCCTCCTGAATCTATTTATTTATTTATAATGAATAATAAAAATAAGAAATAAGAAATACGAAATTTAGGAATAAGGAAATAAGGCTATCCCTAATGCCCCCAAAATTTGGAGTCTAATAGTCATATTTCAGGCTACTTAGTACTACGGTTTAGTGGTATTCCTCTTCATTTGTAAGTGAGAAGTCTTATGTTCGATTCTTGCCAAAGCGAACTTAAACCACATTATTGTTAGCCCATTGTATGGCTAAACCTCACCCCC
Source organism: Pyrus communis (assembly GCF_041283825.1). NCBI lineage: Eukaryota > Viridiplantae > Streptophyta > Magnoliopsida > Rosales > Rosaceae > Pyrus > Pyrus communis. Next base: position 12,188,506 of record NC_142578.1, on the reverse strand, counting down.
TTCCCTTAATGTAGATAATATCGTTTGTTAAAAAAAAAAAATAAATAAAAATAAAAGAAGAAGAAGAAGAAGTCATAGTTCACTCTAAATTTGATTCAATCTCGCTCTAATCCACTTAAAAAGTTGGAATTATATATATCACTTTTGTGCTATATGTAAAGTCATGTTCAGTTTTGGATCTCTCTGAAGTTCAGGGTGAAACCTTCACCTTTAGAAGACACAAAAGTTATAACTCTAAAATTTGTTTAATCTCTCTCTCTAATGCATAAGAATTAAAATTGAAAAGTTAAACTTAACTCCGTATGCATTAAAAATATTATAACTTGCACTGCCACATTTGGAGTTAAATATAATCTTATAACTTTTGAATTGAAGGCAGCCGAATGAATAGGAATCATATCAACTGTTTGATCCCATTCTTGATTTTGAGGTATTTGATTACTAATTTTAGGTTGAAAATCACATATTATTTTATTGCTAATGTGCTAGAAAACGTGGGAGGTTATAAGTTGGAATGATTCACTACCTTCTCATGGCATTAATGTTTTTAGGGACAAGTCATACACGTGCATGCCATGATGTGTATAAGATTGAAGGACATAACCCATTTTTTAAATTATCAAATTTTATATGTAAGAAAGACATTTTGAAACACTTTTTAACCCATTTAGACAAAGTAAATTATTAACACATTCATTTGTGGTGAAAAAAATGGATAAATACGATTCTACAAAGTAACATTTATAATGACTATGATTGAATTCAATAGCCATATGATTTAAAATTTGGGTGATTTTTGGTACAAATAATATTTGGGTGAAGACCTATAACATAGACGATTTGATCGTTGAAATATAAAATACGAAGTGAGCTCAACGAAAGTGTGTCAAAATATGTGTCAAAAAGTTGATTCATACCAATCTCTAGTTTAAGCCAAATAACAACTCCACTATAGCTTGAAATATAATTAGAAGTCAAGATAAGTAATTTAGTTATTAAATTGGAAAACGAAATAATGTGCAGCCAACAAGAAGAGAGGAAATTTGAAAAATGAGTATGGATTAAGCATCTCCTTTAATTACATCATGTTCATGTATTTACAAATATAACACACAAATTAATGGGTTGAATTCCCACCAAAAACAAAACTTTGAACCACATCTATCGATCACTACAAAAACTGGTCAAAATAAAGGAATTGACCACTCATGTACGAGTCATATTAGATTTCTTATTAAGCCATAAACAGTGACAAGAGCCATAATAAAGGAATGATCCATATGAGGCTCCACTACCAATGTAAGGACATCATCTCCAAAAACTATTCCTGAACTTGACTGCTTTCTCTTAGCCTCTGCCACAACTCTTCCATTGTTATCCATAATTCTGAAAGCTGTTGATTCGCCATTCAAACGCTCTAACCTGTAGCAATTGATATCAGATCTCATCGTTACTTTGTATGAAGACTCCTTATTTCCAAGAATTGATCTAAAACTCTTTTTCACTCGAAACAATGGCTTATTGCCACCAATATTGTTGCTTCTATAGCCCTCCCATCTTCGGAAACTGCAAACTTTCTTCTCACAAACAGTGAAGAGAAGCTTGCCGCGAAGATTCATGAGATAAACTTCGTTGCTGTGCTTGTTGTCGTAGTTATCTATGCGATAAACGACTTCACCATTTTCATCAAAAGTGGTGCATCCGTTTCCTTGCATCACAAGAGATTTCATCCATATAGTGAATGTTTCTCTTTTTGATGTCATATACCTATTATTAGAACATGAAGCATCATCACGATTACTACTATTGATTGTTAAGAGAGGATGAACCTTGGCCATTTAGGAGTACAGCCGAGAGAGCTTTAGTTTTTGGCTTCCGGGGTATGGTAAGATGTTTGAGGTGAGGTTTGAATTATGTTAGTAATTTATAGTCCGTTGTGATCAGTACTGAAAAGTAGAAACGAACACGAATAAAAATGTTTAATTTGGTCATCCAAGAACTCCGTTGCACGTTTATTATATGTGCACAGAAAATTATATGAAAACTAATATATATTACAAAATAAATTATCATCGACATAACTTGACTTCTTCTAGGCTTTCAAGAGTATTATAAAGGAACTTGTCGGGTCTAGGTTTTATATATAGCGTCCAATTTCTTAATAGCAAAAAATCATTGCATATAATGTTATGTTTCAGGAACTAAGCGAGGGATTTTTTTTTTTCTTGAACAAATCGATATTATTTATACCAAAAAGGTGGGATAATTAGCTAAGCCTCAAAATAGGATAGCAAAAATGTGGTTCAAATTTGCATTTGGTGAGAATCGAACCTAAAACCTCCCACTTATCAGCGAGTAGAAATATCACTACTAGATCATAGTATCAAGTGGCCTAAACTGAGGGTTGAGTTCTGCTGATTAGGATAATTAAGTGGCTATCTTGTTAGCGAACAAAAAATGATCTAATCCCTCAAAAAATTAATTAAAGAACTTATTGAATTTGTGGAGGGTGTCACGTTGCTATTTGTCGCATTGGGTGACTATATATGCCTGCCAAAGGTGAGCTAAGGCTTACATGGAAAGAAGACATGAATGTTACCTAGAAAGGTAAAAAAGAACAAGGAAATTAAAGGAGGTGTTTGCTACTTTGCATGTATCTTTTTCTTGGTCGATGCTACTTTTGCTACTTTCCACAAATTTTGTTAGCTAGGCCGCCTCCTAATGTTTAATAACAATCGGAAAAACCAAAAAAGAGAGTATTCAAAATTCCAATCTCCAAAGGTACTTCAGTTCTTTTTTTAATTCGATTAATTTCTGAGTTCTTTTTAGTGTTCTTCTACTACTTTAATCATATTTCCTACTCCAAGTACTCATGGATTTTTTCTAATTTCCTTTTTCTCTCCACGAACTCCAAACTATTGAGGTGCTTGTCAAATAATGTATATAATGTTGTAGCATAATTTATTGAACAATTATGGAGGCCATATAGAGAGAGAAAGTGCGGCATAGAGAGAAGAAGAGAGAGAGATGTGTAATTGTGATGTGTTTTTTATTCACCCCATTGTGCCTTTATTTATAGTAGTAGAAAGGGTAAAAACTTTCCCTTTAGGATTACAACATTTAATAGGTAATCTAATCCTAATAGGAATATATAATACTTTCCTAGATTCCTTAGGATTTACATAATCACATTCATATTCTAAATATGACTGCAACACTCCCCCTTGAGTGTGTAAATACTCAACAAACCATCGCATCATATTCTTCAGCGGATAAGGTAGAATAGTTGATGAAGTCATCGGCACAACGGGTGATCGCGAGTCTCAAATTTACTTTGAAGTATGCATTTGTAAAAACTCACAAAAACCTTGCTATGGTAAAACCCAAGGAATGGGGAAAACCCATAGACTAAGGAGAAAAGTAAGAAAAATATGCATAATGTCTGAAACGCTCATCAAACTGGACGAAGGTAGTGAACTCTGATGCGTGATTTATACGCACACAAATTAAACCCTCTTTTCGTCAAATTGTAGTATATGTATAAGTAGGGATCGTTCTGGACCGGGGATTAGGAGGGATTGCAAATCTCTTGGAAATTGACTCAAAAACGTAAAATAAAGTTTAAAACACTAAACTAGACTCAAAGAATGCGAAACTAAACGCTTAAAACACTAAAACAAACCAAAAGACTCAAACATCACCAAAAACACTCAAAACTGCCTTAAAAACACTTTCTGGGCAGTTTTGAGCACTTTGGTGAATTTGGACGAATTTGTGTAACAAATTGAATCAAAACTCTTATAAACACAAACTAAGACACTTTCTAACTAAATTGGACAATAAAGTAAAGGGGGATTGAGTTTTGGACGAAAATAAACTAAATGCACAGATTGCAATTTAAAGCAGAATGTAAATATGAATTTGATGGAATTGAATAGATGGGAAGCTAGCTAAGGGGTTCATCTCCATACATGTTATACTTGCATATAAAACGATTTCCAATTGCTTGTCAATAAACCATGAATTCTCAACGCCCCAGATTAACCGTGAATTGCACTAATTAATCCTCAGATTTTCCGAACGTTATTGAATTGGATGATTGCATACGACAACCCAAAGCGTTCCCCACAAGTTCCCTATATGAATTGCATAATAGAGATACAAGCAAGAATCATTAAGTTCTTTGAAAACCATAAGCATTGACGAAGCACTCGTTACTATGAATTGCATGAAACTTATGCCAAGAATTTACTTAACGCGATTGAGATCATCAAACTTTACTACTTGTGAATATAAGTTCATAACTATTAGGTGAAACTCACTTATATTCTAGCGTCATATTCATGCATGAAAATTAAGCGTGCACTCTCAATAAATCATACATAAATAAGTGTAATTCACATAGATAAGTAAATTGAATTCACAACTTATGAAACTCAATTAGAAGTAATCAAATCATAACGCAAGCATAAACATGTATTTCGAATTACCCCCTAACCAAGGGGGGTTTAGTTCCTCATGGTACAAAACAAAGAGAATCAAAGAAACACCTAAACATTCCAACAACTCAAACTTGAATTGTATGAACGTTTAGGCCCTCTTCTCTTCCATGCCTCATTCGTACAAAACAAAGAGTATTGAAATTAAACATAGAAATCAAAGAAACACCTAAACATTCCAACAACTCAAACTTGAATTGTATGAACGTTTAGGCACTCTTCTCTTCCTCTTCGTTGTGGCACAAGGTCTAAGGTGAGTTTGATGGTGTGAATGGTTTGGGGAGTGGTGAAAATGGAAGGATGGTGTTTGGATTGTAAGGGAGAGCACGGCACAAGAGAGTTTTGATGTCTACATTCTGAAATGTGGAAGGATGTGTGAATGAATTGTGTATGAATCAGAATGAATGCAATGGATGCTTATTTATAGGTGAAATGGGGGGAACATGACAGCTAGGAGGGAATGTGGCTGCATGTTTGAATGATTAAAGGATGCATGTGGGTTGGAATTGCATGTGCAATGAATATGTGGCTGCATGTGCAAGGGGACAATCTGAAAATGCATGTGAAAGCATGTGTTGGCTGCAATGATGAAATGGATGGGAGTGCATGTGCAATGTTTTAAAGGATGGAATGCAATGAGTGCATGTGGAATGGCTGAAATGTTGAAAGAATAAAGGGTGCATGTGGGTTAATTAATTAAGTGTATGATATGATAAGTGAATGATATGATAAGTGAATGATAAGTATATGATATGATAAGTGTATGATATGATAAGTGGTGAATGATATGTGGTGAATGATAAGTGGTGAATGATATGTAGAAGTGGTGATGATATGTGATTATGATAAGTGATGATATGTGGGAGTGTGGCTGAAATGAAGGAGTGGAATGTTGGAATGTTATGCACGACTAAGGATATAGGAAAGGTTTAAATGTCCTAAAACTAAAGGGAATAAGGTTCCAACACTTTGGTCTTCAATTAGGTCTTCAATTTCGTCCAACACTTTGGCTCCAAGCATAAGCCATCCATCCTTAGCCCAAAAGTGCTCCAAAAGTCTCCAAAATGCATCTTTTTGCTCCTTTAGCCCTTTGGACCTACAAACACACGAAAATAGCTTAAAGTACTAAAATAACTAAAGAAACATAACGTAAATGCACGAGAACAAGCCATTTAAGTCGCATGAATATGCTCCTATCAAACTCAACGAAGTATGATCATCCCGGGATGGGTGCCTCATTAAAACCTAGTTAGGTAGCAAAAATCCAATGGGAAAAATGCTCCTAATCGTAGGGAAAAAGAGTACATTAAGATCATGTGAGTACGATTCAAGATACTCCCCCTGAGTTAGACATAACTTCTAAATAAAAGTACTAAGAAGTCTTTGGGGAAGAAATCACGCATCGTGATGGCAACGGACGATCTTCGTGTCACTATTTCATCATCCTCAACACTTTCATGTAGCTTTGGAGGTTGACGACAGCTGTTTTGCCCCCTTTCCGATTGGTGAACTTGTGGAGGAGACGTATGCTTCTTGTGCATTTTCTTTGGAGTGACATGAGTCCATCCTTCAACTTCACCTGACTTGAATGACATGGTTTTGGAGCATGCCCCAACAGTTGAGGTGAAGATTTTGAGTTGAAAGAGCCAGAAGTGACAGTGGTACAATTCGACTTCACCACATCGTCAAGATCTAGCTCAATGATTCCTTTCTGAGCCAGCTTCATGATGAGATCTTTTAGCACGAAGCACTTTTTCGTTGGATGGTTGATGAAGCGGTGGAATTTACAGTACCTTGGCTGTCAGTACGATTCATCTCTTCTGGCCGTCTGCACTCAGATAGGTTGATCACCTTCTTGTCAAGCAAGTCTTTCAACATGGCAACCACATCAAAGTCGAGGAATGGATAAGTCTTCTCCTCAAGCTCCTTCAAAGTGGGTCTACGCATCTCTTGATCACGAAAAGCTTCAGCTTGAATCGCCTTGCCTCGTGTAGAGATTTTGACTGGAGTTATGTTGACCGTCATTGCTTCCTTGGTGGTTTCCACACAGCCTTATCTACCTTTGGCCCTAAAACTTTGTCGTTCTTGTAGTAGGCGATCGGTTCTTTGTTCCCATAATAGACGATACTTAACTCCATATCATGGGTGCGGGTGGCTAACTCCTCAAAGGCTCTTGGTTTAATGCCTTAAAGGATGTAGTGTAGTCCCCACTGCATGGCTTGAACGCACATCTCAATGACGGAGGTTTCAAAAAACCGATCTTTGCAATCCAGACTTAATGAACGCCATCTATTGATATAGTCGACGACAAGTTCATCCTTCCACTGTTTCGTACTAGTCAACTCTAGCATGCTCACAGTGCGGCAAGTACTGTAGAAACGGTTAAGGAATTCCCTTTCTAGCTGATCCAAACTATTGATAGACTCGGGCTCGAGGTTGGTGTACCAGTCAAAGGTGTTACCTTTAGCGAGCGCACGAACTACTTGACGAGGTAGTCTCCTATTGTCCCAGCATACACAAGCTATCAATCATCTTGGTGTATGGCTTTGAGTATAGCAGTGCATCTCACGAAGTGTTTCCCACATGTGCTTTAATGGTGTTGGCAATATGCCCTGAAGCTGCTAGATGGAAAGAGATCCCATGAGCGCCATTGCTTGGTCTGGCTCCAGCTTCTCAACATCTTTCTCCACCAGAGGCTCATCTTTTTCGTCGGTTTCTCTTTTTAGTGGCTCAACCTTCGGGTCGCGGTCAACATTTTCGTCATGATGCGCCTCCAATCGGTTGATAAGTGCAGTGATTTACAAGTCTTTCTCCTCCGTGATCCTTGTGAGCCTTGCAATTGCTTCATTTATTTGAGCCAGTTGTTCTTCAATAGAGGTAACGCTGATGGTCATGACTTATGTAACTAATAGACACGACTTTCCTTCAGACATCCAGGGTGCTGACGAAGAACCTCATTGGCCATTTTGGGATGTCATCTTGTGCGCCTTAGCAACATGCTTTGGTGCCCCCAGCAAGGTCAGGTTGATGACGGACTCAGGCTTTTGATGCTTCCCTTGCTCGCTTAGCGGTACCAACTTTGAAGTGGCATGTTGAGGAGTTCTTGTGGCGCCAATGGATGCTCCATTCGTGGCGGAAGTGCTCAGGGTTCTTCCCTTGGTGGTTGCAAGAACGACTTGTCCCTTGCTTGATGCCATTGATTTTAGAGGTGTGCCTTTGTTTTCTTGAACGGAGAAAGAGATGAGAGGTAAAGATTGTCCCAATGGGCGTGCCAAATTTGTAAACACGAATTTTCCTAAAACAAGAACACGTGTACAAAATAATATTTTGTATTGCTTTTGGGGTTACAATCTATTTTACAATTTGATCCTCTGATTCTATCTTCGTAAAATGTAGATATGTGGATAGGATGTTGATCCAAAGGGCCGTCAGGGCTTAGTCTAGGGATGAACAGTTATGCGGATTTATTGATGTTGTTGATCCAAAGGGCCGTTGGGGCTTGATCTTAGGATGAACGGTTGATGAATGGATATTCAAGGGCTTTTGGGCTTGATCTTGAAGAACGGGTGTGTGGATTTGTTGATGTTGTTGATCCAAAGGGTTGTTGGGGCTTGATCTTAGGATGAATGGATGATGAATGATGAACACTTTCTTCAAGGGTCGTCGAGGCTTGATCTTGAAAGAGAATTTGACAAAGAACGAAAAGGGCTTTCTTGATCCTTCGGGATTTGCTTTAAAGCTTTAGAGCTTTAGAGCTTCAAAGCTTCAAGGTTTTGGTGTGATGTGAATTGGTTTCCCAAAATGAATGCCTTGGCTTCCTATTTATAGAATTCCAAAACTTGATTTTTGGATTTAAATAATCAGATGAAATAAATCATTTCTGCCAGGTATTGACACGTGTCCTATTTGTTGACTTTTTCGATTTATTTCGACTTTTCGTTGAGTCACACGTTACGTGTAAAATTTATGAGACACGTGAGCGTTGAAATTTTAATTATTGGTCAACATTCATTTCATCGAAATTTCGAAGTCTACAGGATGAGCTCTAGATTCAGCCATATAGGTCACGTTAGGTGATTCCGGCTGACATATCATTTGCATTGATTTATATCACCTAACTTACATATTTTTTTATGCTGAGATATTCGACATGGCATATTTGTGAATTTTGCTATTCTGAGCATGGTTGTGGAATAGATATATATATTTTATTTTCTGGGAAATTATACAGGTTTTACGGCGAAGGGTTACTATCTTTGGTAATTAAAATGGTTTTGGAAAGTTTTGTTTTTGCCCACTCACACTTTTTGTTTTGCGCCCCTCCACGTTATAGTTAGGAGTTCTTTTTGGTGGCTTGCGAGGAATCCACAGCAGCTCTGACAGATTATCACCATTGTATGGTCAGCTTTGGGTGTTGTATAATTAGTATTTGTCCTGCTGGACTGCACTTAGGCTACTTGTGCTCTGGTTGTGAATTCACACTTATTTCGTTTTGCACCTTATCTTATTTCGTGCTCTAGTTAGTTTGGTTTTTATTTATTCTCATTTTTATATTATTATTGCTTCCACACTGTGCCCATGGCTACGTCACCTTTGCGTGACGGCCAGCATGCCTTGATGTCGGTCGTGGTGTGTCCCCAGTTATATAGGTCACCTTCGCGTGACGGCCAGCACGCCTTGATGTCGGTCGTGGTGTGTCCCCAGTTATATAGGCTCTTTCATACCTCTTCAAACACCTTTCCATGTCTACGTCACCTTCGCGTGACGGCCAGCACGCCTTGATGTCGGTCGTGGTGTGTCCCCATTTATATAGGCTCTTTCATACCTCTTCAAACACCTTTTGGATGTATCTAAAGCTATACAACTATTTCCAAAGAATCGTATCTATTAATCAAAACGCTTTTAATTAATTTAATTAAAAACTTAATTTGAAATTAAAACTAATTGATCAAATTAATTTTAATCCCTTGGCCCCGATTGCCCCAAGGGCCTTTGTCTTGATTAATTAATATTAATATTATAGTATAATCATCAAGCCTAATCTACACAATTAATGGCCCAAACCTCAATCCTTATTCCAAATGGTCCAACATCTAATCATTAATAAAAAGGACTTGACCTATATAAAGGCCTTTGACAAATTGTTATTTCCCGATGTGGGACAATGGGAGTTGAAAACTCCATCACGTGCTTGTTGTCGTAGTTATCATTGACACGACAAACAAGCTCGCCATTTTCATCAAACGCAGTGCCACCCTTTCCCTGCATTACATGAGATTTCATCCATATGATAAATGTTTCTCTCTTTGAAGTAAAATACCTATTATTGGAAAATGGGTTACTAGTAAATCTCGAAGAAGCATACCAGTACAGTTGGATTAAAAGAGGATGATCGTTGGCCATATGGGAGGAAAGAGATGAGAAAGGTATTTTATTCATAAGAGGTGAGAATGTCTTTGTTAAATTGGCGACCCTACATTCATTCCACGTGCAGTTTAACCAAGAAGAAGATTCGAGCTGTTGATTATGACTTTACCAAGCTCCTCTACTTATGGAAAGGACATAAGGAAAGGGAATTAAAGGTAAATTTGATAAGGGTTATCTGTAATAGTCCCTAAACTTTACCCCTAATTTAGTTGTAATGGCCTCACGTTCTTTTCAGAAAAAACTGACTTAGACATGGGACATGGGAGGTTCATTGGCCAAACCTTCTCCCCCCCCCCCCCCCCCCCCCCTTTTTCTCTCTTTCATCACGCTTGGTTCTCCACCTTAACTAAAGATGTTTAAATTATTTTGTAGGGACAACTTCGTCAATTCCGTAGATCATGGCCAATTTTTGCTACAACACCTTTAATTTTAGTTTGCGGAAGTGGATACTTGGTGTGTATGCGACCACTTCAATCAAACTAATGATTTATACTCTCTTCAAACGAGAAAAACCCTTAATGTGTTCGTATATAAAATGTTTTTGTCTTTTCTTCGAAGAAATCTTTTATACCATACTTCACTAATCTTGAAAGTACCGAGTACTAGTCAACTTCATACCTTCAGAGACCCACTGAATGATTTATTTTGAGGTTAGCACAAGAGTTTCTAGAGTCACACATTGACCACATATGAAAGCATGCGACTCTCCTTAAATTATAAAAGGAGACTATTCTCCTACAATTAATCCCTAATTACCATTATTGTACCCAATCCATTATTAGAATTCATTAATGATCATAATCCTTTGTATCATGTATTCACTAATGATCATAATCCTTTGTATCATGTACATAGTACATTATTAATGAGAACTCCTTTACCCTCGTGGACGTAGCCCAACTTGGGGTGGATCTCGTATATGTTGTGTTTGTTTCTCTTATTTCTCTCTCTACATATTACCTTTAGATGGTAACTGGAGCAACCTTACGAATGTCACAAACTTAACATTTTGCGTTGTTCTAAAGTCTCATTAATTTTATCAACAAACACCACGTGTGCATGTGATTCCTTAAATAATGTATTGATATGCGATTTGTGCATATAAATTGTAATAAATATTTAATTTCATTTATATGTTATTTTATCAAATAATTTATATTAGTTATAAACCCACAACCATGAACATTATTAATCAAGAGGTTCCTTGACTGTATATGCTGATTAGTGAGCTACTACACGTTAGAGTTATCTTCGACATATTTTGACTTCTTCTAGGCTTTTTAGAGACATTAATTATTCAAGGGGATTTTGACATTATGTGGATGGTGGTGATGGCACATCACATGGCTGGCTACCATGGACTTGCCGCTTTCTTCATATATTATTGTTCGAGTTATTTGTTTCTAGTTACGTCTTGATCATAATTTTTTATTATTGAATATTAATAGCCTAATAGGTGTCACGCGGTCATCTCTTTGTTAAAGATCCTTTTTGTTATTGTTGTCGATGATCCTTTTAAAATTTCAGATTGTGTGGCTTTGCCTGCGAAACGTGCGACTACGTACTTTAACGAACCTTATTAAGCTACGTATATTGCAAGGAAAATAAATAACATTTTTGGCTTATCTGGAATGGACTAAAGAAACAAAAAGAGATTGGGTTTTGGGGGGGGGGGGGGGGGGGGGTTGTAAAAAAACAAGGAGGGAATAACCAAAAAGTCCCCAAAAAAAAAAAAAAAAAAAAGGATAAAAGGGAAAATGAGACACATGTTTGGTTGTACTTGGCTTGCCTTGATAATTAATCTTTGTCATAATTAGGGTCTCCTTCCATAACATAGCTTAACTGAATATTTGTAATTTTTTTTATTGTTAGCGATATTCTACACTAATCAACATACATTCTCAAAAATGACCCTACATAATGATGACGGGTATGAGAGTTTCTTTTCTTTGGATGAGCATGCTACTAATTTGAGTTAATTGAGTATTCATTTTGAGATGTTGGTGGAACAACAACCAGTATCAATTAATTTAATGAAAATAAAATCTAATACAACAAAATTATACTATGAAATAGATACATAAATAATCATAAAGAATAAAAATATGAAACGCAATGAACTAACGAAGTTTGCAAATAGAGGCTTGCAGATTTGCAGTGTCCTTGAAACAAAATTTCACCCCTATTAATCAGCACAGAGCCTGACACGAGGTTCTTCCAAATTTCTGGAACATGAAGCACATCTTGCAGGGTTAAGTTATTTCCTGAAGTAAATTTCAATACCACTTTGCCTTTTCCTTAAATGACAAATGCAGCAGCATTGCCTATATACAGCTTCTCACCACCGCAAATAGGATGGTAATCAGAGAACATGTTTCTGGCACCACATATGTGCTTATTTGCACTTGTATCAACCCACCAATCACTGATATTAGAAACCAGATTGGTCTTTCAAACAACAGCAGCAAAATCGTCAGTTATATTTGCTTGGTTGTTGTTTGGATTGACATCTAGCCTGGTTTTCCATATACATATCACGAGACATTAAATATCTTGAATTTCTTGCCCTTGGGTCCATGAGCGGCAAATTTTCCCTTGCCTTTGTTTTCTAGAAAGTTTTCTTTGTCTTAACAACATTTCCCTCAATGAAATTGGTTTTGGCTTCGAAGGCAGACACTTCATTCTTGTCACCCTTCTTTTGATCTTCTTCAACATGGAACCTAAGAATAAGATCCTCCATCTTCGTCTCTATGCGCTTATGCTTGAGGTATATATAGCTTAAAGTCCTTCCGGTGGTAGTTTCTCTATAATTGCCCTGACTTGGAAGTGCTTATTGATCTCACAGCCCTCAGCATGAAGTTTATAAATTAACTATTGCAGTTCTTCGACTTGGGTGATGATAAGCTTGGAATCAACCATGGAAAATTTCGGAAACTTGCTAATCACGAATTTCTTCGAACTGGATTTTTCAATTTTGCACTTCTTTTCTAGTGATTCTCATAACTCCTTGGTTGTCTTACAAGTTGAATAAATATCATAATGATTATCATCCAACCCGTTCAGATTATAATTCCTAGAATATGACTCAAAATGGTCTCATGCCTCGATGGCACTCAAAGTTTCCTTAGTCATTGGATTCTCATCAACCTTCAGAACTTCCTCTTTGACAACATGCGGCAAGTTCATTGTAGTGAGATAAAACAACAATAAGGGACATAGAGGACGGAGTAAGGAACCTTAAGTCTGAAAGAAACCCTTTAAGCCAAATAAGTTCACAAGCAATAGCTGTCATGGCTCGATATTCAGCCTTTGCTCTAAAACGAGCAATTACTTGTTGCTTCTTGCTCTTCCAAGTAACAAGATTGCCCCCCACAAACGTACAATAGTTTGTGGTAGATTTTCTATCAAGTGCATTCCCTGCCCAATCTGCATCTGTGTAGCCACTAATAGTAGTGGACTTATTGTTACGCATGATGATTCCTTGCCCTATTGACCCCTTGAGGTAGCACAAAATTCTTTTAACAATGTGAAGGTGATCAACAATAGGAGAGTGCATAAATTGGTTTGCCAAGCTCATTGCATATATAATATTTGGATGTGTGATGGTGAGATATATAAGCTTCCCTAATAACCATTAGTAATAACTCACATCATGCATGGTTTCTCCATCTGTATTGCGCCTCAGTTTGCAATCTACGGGAGTGATGGTAGGTTTGCAGTCAGGCATGTTTGCTTCTTAAAGAAGATCTAGTACATATTTGCGTTGATGTAGAAATAGCCCCTTTGAAGATGTTGCCATTTCAATACCCAAAAAATACTTGAGCCACCCCAGATCTTTGATAGCAAATGTTTGATGCAGTGAATGCTTCAGTGCCTCAATTTCAACAGCACCATCTCCCACTGGTACCAGTTCTTACAAACAATGAGGAATCAACATTACTTCGCATAAAACCAGCTTTCTCGAGTACTGAACTGAGCATGGCATACCAAGCTTTTGGGGATTGTTTCAATCCATATATTGCCTTGTACAATTTACACACCATATTGCCTTCAAGACCATTATAGCTTGGAGGAGGCTGCATATACACTTCTTCTTGTAACTCTCCATGAAGAAAAGCATTATTCACATCCATTTGATAGAGGGACCACCCACAATTTACAGCAACTAAAAGTAAAACCTTCACGGAATTCATCTTGGCCACATGTGCAAATGTTTCTTTGTAATCTACCCTAAGGGTTTAGGTGAAACCTCGAGCTACAAGTCTAGCTTTGTGTCTCTCGATAGAACCATCAGCCTTGAATTTGATCTTGTAAATCCAGCGACTTCCAATAGCCTTTTTTCTTGGTGCTAGTTGAACTAAACTCCTGGTATTATTTTCTTCCAGTGCATGAAGCTTATCTACCATGGCTTGATTTGATCTTGTAAATCCAACGACTTCCAACAGCCTTTTTTCCTGGTGCTAGTTGAACTAAACTCCTGGTGTGATTTTCTTCCAGTGTATGAAGTTCATCTACCATGGCTTGATTCCATTGTGGGAAGAGTGATGCTTCTCGGAAACTTCTAGGTTCACAATGTTTATCAATTTCACTAAGAAATGCAGCATAAGATGTAGAGAACTCACGAAAACTGATGCTTTCAATGATAGGGTGCCGTGAGGCATAAGTAACATAATCTTGCAACCTAGTTGAAGGTTTCCTTGTTCGAGGAGGATTTCTTTTTATCACTTGAGGCTCTGTGAGAGATTGAGAGTGATCAGAGTGATACTCATCATTCTCTTCACTAGTAGGAATTGGAATAGCAATGACTGAGTCAATTTGCACTTCTTCACCATCAGTAATCACAGAGATAGAGTTTTCTTCCAACACAGAAAGATTAAAGTTCTGAGGGAATGGAAATAATTCAAATAATTCATCCCCCTGAATTGTAGTAGTTCATTTGGAAGTGAAATAAAGATAGTTTTCTTCAAACTTCACATCTCTTGACATAATGCACTTCTTAGTGGCTAGATTGAAGCACTTATATCCCTTTTGGGTGAAAGAGTAACCCATAAACACACACTTAGTAGTCATGGGATCTAATTTGTCATGATTCAAGGCTTCAATGTGAACAAAGCAAACACATCCAAATACCTTGAGGTGTGTCAAATCAATTTTTCTACCTTTGAGTACTTTGTGATGAGATTTGAACTCCAGCACTCAACTTGGGACTCGATTGATGAGATAAGTAGCAGTGAGGATTGCAAATGACCAAAATTTCTTTGGAACATTCATGTGAAGCATAAGGGCACGAGTCTTCTCTAAAAGATCCCTATTCTTTCCCTCGGCAACTCCATTTTGTTGGGGAGTTCCAATACAACTGGTTTGATGTATGATGCCCTGAGAACTTATGCATTGAAGCATGTTGTTGGATAGAAATTTAGTTCCATTGTCAGATCTTAAGACTTTAATGTTTGATTGAAATTGAGTTTGAACATGTAGATGAAAGGCTTTGAAAATGTTTAGGACTTCATTCTTTGATTTCATAAGGTATAAAAAAACTCATTCGAGAGAAGTCACCAACAAATAGAACAAAATACTTAAAACCTTCCATTGATTCAATTGTTGGTCCCCATACATCAGTGTGTACCATTTCAAAAGGTTTACTTGTCCTAGACATTGAATTACCAAAAGGTAGTCTAGTAAACTTAGAAATTTGACAAGTATCACAAGAAAAATGAGATTTACAAAAATGTGGAAATAGTTTTGACAAGACAACTTATGAGGGATGAGCTAATCTCTTATGCCAAAGTTGGTTTTCATCTATGGACTTCGATTGAGCTTGAAGAGCCTGAGAAAAGCTGGCATTCTTGCACAAGTAGTAAAATCCATTTATGAAGACCCCTTCACCAATCATCTTCATGGTGAGAACATCCTGAAAAATTACATTATTTGGTGAGAAAATAGTATGGCAATTTAGGGTGTTTGTGATTTTTCCAATTGAGAAAAGTTGGAAAGGAAAGGTTGGTACATATAAGGCAGTGAAGGGTGTTTTATGTGAGAGTAAGGTTACTTCCCCTTTGCCCAAAACTACGACATTTTTTCCATTTGCAACTGAAACATGTGAAGACCTCGAAAAACGTTTAAAATGATGTAAGTTTGTGACTTTGTTTATCCTATGATCTGTGGTGCCTGAATCTATTACCCACCAATCATTTTCAGTACTAGTCAATAGGGTAGTAGTGAAGGCTTTGAGTATACCTGGTGCTTCCTCTCATGATACCTTCTCATTTCCAGCAAGAAAGTTGGCAAACTATCCTAACATAGCTATATGATTGCCGTCATCCTGGCCTTGAAGTTGTGAACCTCCTCTATGTCCCTTACTTTGAAGATAGGCTGCAAATTCATTGATGAGTGACAATGGATTGGCAGTGAATTCCATGGATCCTTGTGAGACAGTAGGAGAGTGAGCATTAGCAAGTTGAGCCTTGGGTTGAGAGTGAAATTGTTGTGAGGATCTTGGTATCATCTTCCCATCTTAGCTAAATTTAGGCTTGAGTTCAGGATGAAGTTCCCAACACTTATCTTCCACATGACCAACGCCATTGTAGTATTTTCATTTTAGGTGTGTATTTTTTCCCTTGTACCCATTTGCCTCTGAGTTCTTATAGTTTGAGGTATATGCACGAGTCTCAGTCAATCTTGATATGTGTTTGGCATTCATCACTTTCTTCCTTGCTTTTTCTCGTTGAATAGTTGCACAGACATTGTTGAAGGTGGGCATATCTTGACTCATCAATATGTGACTCCTTAGGTCCTCGTATTCAGAGTTCAAACTCCCTAACAGCTGATAGATTCTGTCTTCCTCAGCTCATTTCAGGAGAGTGGTAGGGTCTGTGGTATGAGGGAGATAAACATCTAACTCATTCCACATGGCCTTGAGACTCCCAAGGTGTTGAACAAACGCCTTTCCTTCTTGTTGGGCACTAGCAATGTCCTTCTTAAGTTGAAAAACTCGTGCATAATTGTTTTGATTTCCATACATATCCTGCAAGGCTTTCCAAAGATCAAGTGACAAATTGTAATAGCTGAAAATCTCAGCAACATGTTTCTCCATGGTGTTGAAGAGTAAGGACATGACAAGCTGATCCTTGCAAAGTTATGCACTGTATGTTGACGAGAAGCTATCTAGAGCCACCACGCTTCCATTGACAAACCCTAATTTCCCTCTACCTCCAAGAGCTAGTGAAACAGCTCGAGACCAAGGAAGATAATTGAACTCGTTAAAGAGAATTGAACACAAACGTTGATTGGTATTAACCTCAACGTCTGAGAAATTTGGGGAAAAGCTATGATGAGTTTCTTCATCGCGATTTACTGAACATTCTTCAGCCATGGCTCAACGATGAAAGGAATAACGCAGCAGCAAGAATGGCAGAACCAGGTTACGAAAGAACCCGCTCTGATACCATGTGAAAATTTTAGCTTTAAGTTTCAATGTATTTTTCATAGATTGATTGAATGTACAAGGGAGGATATATAATGAGGTAGAAGGTTATAAGCAACCCTACCTTGGAAAATTCTACTAACCCCGTAAACCCTAAAGTTATCACTCCTTAAATTAAAGGAGTGCAACAAGTAGCTAGCACACAACTATCAACAAGTCATATAGATGTCAATCTTCCTCAAATTAAGGGATTAGACTTAATAGAGAATCCCATTGAAAGAGGGAACATAAAATCTGGTAGCATCAGTCACCCTATATCGTCTAATATCCATACACAGTATAAGTGGGGTGACTCATGCAGCATCAGTCACCCTGACTTATGCAACATCAGTTATATGCAGTATCAGTCACCCCATATCATCTAATAGTTTCTCTCTTAGGAAATTTGTATGAATAAGTATTGCAAATTGACTTATGAAATGCATATGCACATTAGAAGTATATGGCAATCTGATGCCGTTTCATAACAGGGATAACTGTTTGATTCAAATTCAAACAAATACAACTATTTGAAATAATCTGTAAATTTAAAATAATTTAATTAATCCCTAATTAAACGTTTAGCCAATTAACGTCATAATCTAGAAAAATGACGTATTAGAAATTTGTAACTTTGTCGTTTGAGCTCTGAATTGAACCCGTATTACCTTTTTAGAAAGGAAATTATCCGACAAGTAATACGCATAGCTTTGCTATGACGTGTGATGAATTTTGGCTATCCAAGGTTGTTTACTAGTTCAAAAACGCGTTTAAAGTTCTATAAAAAAAAAAATTGAACTTTCATTTCACTTCCGTTAATTGTTCCAGATATTCCCGAGCCTTTTCAAGGATTCAAACAATGTTCTTCAACACTAACACTAGATGGTAAGCGCGGCTAAACTGAAGATCCAATCCCGTACAGTATGTAGTTTTTTTGGAGGCATTTACTTTTCTTTGGTCAGTTCATGAGCCTTAGTTTTTCCAACTAGAGAAGAGGTAGTTCAAGAAAGGAATAAAGATAGATGAGATTAGGTGGTTATCTTTGAAGTTCCGGTTAGTAAAACGGCAGGGCATTTCTTTTATCATTTTTTGCGATAATTATGTTGGATAGTGTCATTATATTGAATATGAATATTCAAATAAGGTTATCTTATCCTCTAATGAATCCTTGTTTCCTTAAATGCAGATGGCACAAACTCCTCTTCATGTTTCTGTTGGTTTCAACAGGGAAGATCTTTCAGTTTTTAAAATTTGAATTGGGTTGTATAATTAAGACTTTATCTTCTGCAGTCTGATTTTGGTATTTGAAAAGGATTTGCTTTGTCTGTTTAACCATTTTGATTTGGTATTTATCTTGATTTAGAATTTGATTTTTTGCTTCTTGGACTAACTGAATGCAGATCATCAATTATGATTAATGGGTTGATAATTAAATGTGAGTTCATTTCCTTTAAAGCCCAATACAAAAGAAAGAAAAAGGAATGAAATGGGCTCAGGCCCAAAACCAGTTGAAAATCAAACCGGATCAGAAAGGGTCGGTCTGGTTTACTTCTGTGACTTAGCCAAACTCCCCTTTCCTTAGTGTAAAAATATCAATATATTTGGAAAAAAAAAAAAAAATCTAACTCAAACGATGTCATTTAGGCCAAGTCATTTAAACAAGGAGCTTTAATGAAAATGGTTTCTCCAAACTTTTTATTAACCAAAAACCATCTAATAACTTAATTTAATGAAAAGAGTTTAAACTTTAACGAAATGACTTAAATTTTAATAAACAACCTGCAAAACAGTGAACCATGTGTAAGCCTAAGATGGGGGGTGTGTGTGCCGGCCAAAAGCTATCTGACGGTCAAGTTAATAAGTAGTGGACAGGAGAATTAAAGTATTGAGATTGTGTTATCAAAGACAAACCCTAGATGAGTGTATTTATTCCTTTAAAGCCTAGAGATTCCTACATGATATCTAGAAGTAGAGAATGCACCCTCTTAGGAGTTGTGAGTACTTGCGGCGCACGCCAATTCCTAGATTGTAGGAAGTTCAAGACTTATGAGGAATCTAATTGTGTCCATATCAAAATCAGATCTCGTGCCTTTTGAAACAGGCGCGGTTATACCAACAGAGTCGCTCGGACTTTGCCCATTGCACCAGAACAGTGTGATGGTGGCACCACTACTCCACTAATCCAGCTTTGCCCAAAGCTGTTGAGTCCATCACTGGACTTCTGAGGTACCAGTATTCAAATCAGCCTCACTCTGACCTTGGAAAATCATGGTCCCACATTTAATATAATAAAAAAAGTAACAAAAATTTGAGTACTAAGTCTTAAACGAAGTACTAACTATTTCTTAAACTGAATACTTTTGAAGCTAAACACGGGTACTACACTATTTCTTAATCCAAACACTAACTATATCTGAAAACTGAACACAGATACTATCACTCTTTCTTAAACTGAACACTGGTACAAACTGTTTTATAAACTAAACACTGACTATTTCTTAAATTGATTATTTCTGAACTGAATACATGTACTATTTCTGAAACTGAACACGGGTTGGTGTGCGCCTTGCATGCACTTTTGGTTGGGTTTTTTTTTTTTCCCTTTCTTTTGTCCTTATCACTAAATAAAGTTATTAGATGTCATTTATGTAAAATTCGACGTTTTGAAAGTCCCAAAAAACGCATGTGAAAAGGACCTAAGAAAGGGTTTCAAAATTCAGAGGTTCTCACATGCGTTTCCTAGGACTTTCTAAGGGTCTATAGATCACTCTAGTCCATCAATAGATGCGCCTTCGTATGCATGACAAAGTAGGTATATAGATCAAGATTTAGGTAAGCTAAGCGTATAACTTAGTGCACCAATTATTGAAACGCGTATAATGATGAGAGCAACTATCATAGGGTGTTATTGTCATGTGATAGTTAAAAAGATGTTAGGGCATCTTCATATTAATACGTAAAGTCATGTCATGAAAATATATTCCTTGAACACCTTCAATCTTATAACTGAATTAATCAACCATAAAGTTCTGCCGAATGACGAAATCAGCATAAAAAACGTTTCTTATGTATATAAGCCTTAATATTGCATGTGTTTTTTAGTACTTCTAGAAAAGAAAAACAAGTACAAGTTAAGATGCAGTATTGTTGGACTTGAAATTCTAGAGAGGTTGGTCCATGCAGGATTGTAAATAAAGAGCTTACACACATATAAATACATGAAAACCTTTAAGGGAAGGAATCCTCATTTTTCTATAAAAATAAAGATTAGTTGTAGGGTCCACACCATATCAATTTTAACGATCCGTACTATTTATTTTTCAAGTTGCACCTCATAGATCATACTTGCAAAATATTAGCCAAATCAGAAATGTTTAAGACATCTAATTAAGTTCAAAGAAGTTAACGAATACTTTGTTATATAAGAAACAATAAAATTTTATCTTGATAATTAAATAGGAAAATAGCTTTGGATTGAATTGAATTTTTGCAAGGATGATCTATGAATCGAGACTTACAAAATAAACAGTTCGGATCGTTAAAGTTCGATGTGGAGTGGGCCCCACACCTAATCCCTATTTTTTTAAAAATAGGAATCTCCTTGCATAAAGGGTCTGATATATATAACTAGACTAATACTTTTGTCTTAGTTCATTAGTCTTTCCAGATGCAATTACGCTTAATGATTATCAAGTGAATCTGATCTCTCATGACCACGCTCATTTAGTATATTTGATCATTCGGAGCATGCATGTTAAAGCACATGTACAAATAATCAAAGATTTTAGTATCCGAAGAATCAATGCGAATTCGATCTGTTGAAAAAGTAGATCAAGAAAGATACTCGTAACCTCAAAACAAGGAAGGGATTATTGGAGGAAACTGGAATATTTGAAATTGGACATATAATAATTGTAGGCCATTCTCAATTGACATGTTTATATATATATATATATATATATATATATATATAATAATATATTTACATTAAAGGGTATGGAAAAATAAATTGGTATCGAACTTGCATCTTACCACATGTACAATACGCCATAATGTGGTGTTTTATCACAAAACCTCCGTGCAATTAGAAGTAGATCAACTGCCCAATATAATTCATGAACATTTGTTTTTCTCAAATTTCTAGCGTCAGATTTTTTTAACTCTTCAAAGTCTTCATCTACTCTTTTATTTTTATTTTTATTTTTTTCATTTCTCCTACGTTTCTAATAAATAAAATAAAAAAGGAACTTTAATGAAAAGCTCCTAGTATTGTTCACTTTAACGAAAAACCACATTTTTACACTAAAAAATCAATTTTGGTACTAGTTACTTCACCCTTTATTTTGTCTTTATCGTTAAAACTCAAAGTTTTCAAGCCATTTTCATTAGTTTTCCTTAAAAAAATGATAACGCTTGCATTCATTTTTTAGGGAACTTGCATAACGTAACTTAACCATAAAAATTTTATAATCAGAATCGTTCAATATCTTATTCTCCATTTTAAGATTCTCCTTACAAAAAATCATTCGAATTAGTGATCGTTTAGTCATCCAAATGTATCAAATAAATTAACTGTTCATCATAAATATGTTACTTGATGTGGAATTTTTTAGGTCGACGAGCTGAGGGCCCACTCCAACAACACCGATATTGTCCCCACTTTACCACCTGACCAATCCTCAGGTGTGAGGTTTTATCACAAAAGGCTTCGATGTTAGTTAGAGTTGGGTAATTATATATAAATGGGTCTTTGCCCTTTCCTCTATCCAATGTGGGACATAATGGTGTTCCAACACTTACTCACACGTGAGACCCCATTTATGAGTCACACGTGAAATTTCACACATCAGCAACCACGTGGAGCCATGTCGGGACTTACCCAATCGCACAGGGCCGATGGGGATCCACCCAATCACATGGCATCTTTGGCCTACATGGAACCATATCGAGACTCACCAATCACGCGGGGCCAATGGGGACCCACCCAATCACGTGGCAGTACGGGCCCGTGCCCTGGCTCTAATACCATGTGGAATTTTTTAGGTTAACTGGTCGAGGGCCCACTCCAACAACACTGATATTGTCCCCACTTTACCACCTACCCAATCCTCAGGTGTAGGGTTTTATCACAAAAGGCCTCAATGTTAGTTAGAGTGGGGTAATTATATATAAATGGGTCTTTCCCCTTTCCTCTGTCCGATGTGGGACAGAATGGGGTTCCAACACTTGATACATACACTGTTGATTTATTTGATACATTTGGATGACTAAACGATCATTGATTTGAATTTTTTTTGTAAACATGAACTTCAAATGAAAATTAAGATACTGAATGGTTCCGATTATGAAATTTTTAAGCTGAAGGTTATTTGTAAGTGAGAGAATGAGCTCAAATCCCAAAAATAAAAAGTAAAAATGAAATCTCCGGTGCATGCAAACCAAAGTACAAAATTCAGAATAGTTTGGATTCACAAGTTTTATTTTTCGCACCATTTTCCCTCCATCGATCTTTAGATATAGAGAAAGGACAATATTTGCATCTCCATGGAAAATGCATATATCATATCCCTTGCAAATAAGCAATGACATATTTTTACTGCATAAATTTGATAATCAGAATCGTTTAATTTCTTAATGTTCATTTGAAAATCATTCATACAAAAAATCACTCGCATCGGAGATTACTTAGTCATCCAAATGTATCAAGTAATTAGATAGCTCATCATGAATATGTTATTTGGTACTTGTACCGTCGATTTGATTCATACAATTGAACGTATAAACAATATCCGAATTAAGTGATTAATAAACTAAATAGTTCTAATAATGTAATTTATACATTAAAAATATGTCATTTGTAAGGGATGAGATATGTGCATTCCCTATGAGGGAAAACAAGTATTAAGAAGAACTAAAAAGAATAATATTTGCGTCCTACTCTTTTGGAACCCTCCTCGTTGCACCCTTTTCATTTAAAAAATGTTTCTTATAGTCAGCTCTTAAATCATCATTTCAAGATCATCTATGAAAAAATCCAAATAAAGTGGTGATAGTTTAGTCATCCTTATGTATCAAACAAATAGATGGTTTTGGTAGTAACATTGTCATGGTGAATGGTGCATTTAGTTTATATCAAAACCATTTATTTGTTTTTCTTGATTTTCTTGATTTTTCTTGTTTTTCTTAATTTTTCATAGACATTATCTTGGAATAATGATTTAGGAGATGAACGAATATGATTATATCATGTTTATGAAAAATTCGTTAAATAAAAAGGGTGAATGAGAAGGTTGGATCACGGGTGGGATGCAAGTATCATTCAACTAGAAATAAAAGGGCCTATTGATTTATGATATAGTTACAAAGGACCATAATCTCTAGCTGTAAAGTAATTTATAAGAAGGCGCATTTTTACATGCTTTGGAAATAGCCATGCTACATATTATGTGATAACACTTACATTTTGCGACAAATCAATCCATACACAATCACAATAGCCATTATAAGGGAATGGTCCATATGAGGAACCACTTCTAAAGTTAAGACATCATCCCCCAGAACTACTCCAGATGATGATAGCTTCTGCTTTGCCTGCACAAGCCCACCAAGAAATATGTTAAAATTATTAATAGATAAATGATAAATATGTATATATGGTCGATCCTTATAAGTTACATATAATTAGATAGTATAATTAAAGACCCAAGGCTCACCTCTGCAACAATATGTCCATCAATGTTTACTATTCTATATCCCACAGTACCACTCTTCCCCGCCACTATCCAATACTTGTCACACTCTACTGTAATTTGACAAGTTGTGGTTCCCATTAGCATTCTACTATAACTTTTCACTTGAAACCCAGGCTTCTCCTTGTTTCTATTAGAAGGGCTACTAGTTCTGTAGCCATCCCATTGCTCAAAAGCTTTTAATTTCTGCAAAATCAAAGAAGCGCACAACCATAAATATACTCGAATTCACAGTTAGACAACGTAACCATGTTTTTTTTTTATATTATATTTACCTTTTTACATATAGTATAGAGAACTTTGCCTTGGAGATCCATGAGATGGACTTCGTTGCTACACTTTTTGTCGTAGTTGTCGACTCGATAAACAATGTTGCCACTGGAATTGTAAACAGTGCAACCATTTGTATGACATACAAGTGATTTCATCCAAATGGTATAAGTTTCTCTCTTTGATGAACTATTAGTGTAGGAAGATAGAGAGAGAACTTGGGGAGCTGGAGGACACACGTTAGCCATAATAGATGAAGGAAATCAAACTATTAGAACCTCGGTGGTAACTAGAAATGTGTCCAAAAGAGCTTATTTATATAGGTTACAAAAGTTGTAAGCTAAGTAACCAATTTATTAAAAAAGTATATGAAGTTTATGGATTATGTATTTATTTATCCAAGTACCATTGGATTTATTTAGTATTCGTTAATTTTGTGCTTGCTCTATTATGGAGGAGCACTTTCCATTTCCTTAGTCGTTGATCAGTAGGGGGACAGGGAGCAATATATTAATGGTCCAAGATCAACGGGTCAGCTAGGATATGTTAATTAGAATATATAATAAAATCAAGCACGTTTAATTCGCGCAAGAACTGATAGAATAATACATATGCAGCAGTCTTCTTCTTTTTGAAATATAAAAAATAAAATTGGCAGTTCTTTATTGAGTTGTAGCCATTTGAGAAGATGAAGAGAAAAACTACGGTGGTGACTCCCCACCATATCATTTGTAGTGTCATTCTCATAAAAGTATAAGCGCCATTATTTTGGGTTCTACATCACCTCACACTTGTTTCACCAACATGTGAGAGCTGCCTATAAAACAGTCCTATCAATATATTTCTCGGCGACAAAGGACAAATTGAATGGAAGTAGTACGTAATTAAACTATTAGATAGTATCATTTAGTATTACGGTCTAGTGATATTCTTTTTCACTTGTAAGTGAGATGATTTAGGTTCGAGTCTCACCAAAGACAGATTTGAACCACATTATTACTCACCCATTGTGAGGCTAGTCCACCCCTTCTCTTTTAGTATAAATAATATCGCTTGTTCAAAAAATAAAAACTATTGGGAGTGATCATGTCATCTAAATATGTAGAGATATGCATGAACCATTTCTGCCTCCTGTGTGCTTATGTACATATCTATGCTCAATAAGCTTCATTTATTATATTATCAATTTGGTCATCAATTTAAACCCAATTAAATTTCTAAGAATCTAACTCATGCTTTTTGTGTAAATATATAATCATTTTCGTTTACTTGCTAGCTAGGCTATTATTTTCTTCATCATTAAATGTATAAAGAGTCCAAGCACATGCTTTTGGTGTACATATATAATTATTTTCGTTTCCTTGCTATATGTACTTTTAAAGATTATCATCTTATAGTTTGAACTGGTATACTGGTTTGAACTCTTTATATTTGTTTTATACTACACCGGCCATATTGCATTTGTTTTAAAATTATGACAATATTAGAAGACAAATAATCAATACGTAAAGTTGAATGCTCTTAACTTCTTAAGATACATGTGTAAAGTGTACCCTCGCGTTGCTGTGGGGTTTGGAACATTGTTGAAAATGTAGAAAATCTAGAAAATGTGTCAAATTGTAGTGTTTATGTATGCAGGTGTTCTTTACAATCATGTGTAAGGAATAGAAGTTAGCAAAATTGGGAATGTTGGTGTGCCATAGTTAGGGAGTGCTATTTACAGTCATATATTACATGACAAAAATTGTAGAGTTGGTACGCTGTCCTCGGGGTTGCTTTTGAAAGAGAGTTTTATGCTTACAACTATACAAAGTACAAAAAATGAAGTTTTGTTCCACCAAAGACACCCAAATTCATAACTACATTAAGGGCGACTCCTTTGTTTTGTACATCACCATTGAACTAAAAATTAAAAAAATAAATAAATAAATAAATAAAATAAAATAAATAAAAAAAGGAAATAAAAAATAGAATTTGATTACTCATGAATGAAATCACCTTAAATTGCATATGAATCGCCATATAACTTCAGGTGCTTGCATCTTAGTATTTGTATTCCACCCATCTAAATGCAATTGCCTATTCTTTCCCATAATTTCAATCCCATCATTGAATATACACTTAACATGTATTAATTCAACGTCTAACAAACGATTACCACATGATAAAATGATTATAAGAAAGAATCTCTCCCCTAAAGCGCCCCCAACAGCCTCACCCCGAGCCATCCCTTTCCGATCTAACCCCTTGCATACCCCTAAAACTTAAAACCATATCCATCATTGTTGGATATACACTTCACATGTATTCAACGTTTAACAAACGATTACCATGTGATAAAATGACTATACAAAAGAGTCTCTCCCCTAAGCCCCCTTTCCCGAGCCATCCCTTTCCAACCTAACCCCTTGCAGACCCCTATGTACCATTGGTTCAACAAATTAGCACTAACTACACTTAGTGCAGAAGATATTTAAACTATGTTCTCCGCGAACAGTTGAACTTAAAAGGCATGCAAGTGAATAATGCATAGCAACATATAATAGGATCAAAACGAACTATCGTAAAAAGATAAAAGCAAGCTAACTATTCTCCATGATGAAAAACTAAACACGACTGGATTTAGAAGTGGTTACATGAATGCAGTCAAACGTTTCCTGGCACTGTCTGTGGAAGCACTCAAGGTTCCAAAGCTTGAACGTCCCCATTGATCCGGGGCACACCCAGCCTCCCTATTACCAAAATGTTCCATAAGATTCTGATTTCCAATTCAACTTCATCAAGAGAGAACATAAGAGATTGGCAAGAAACTACAGCTTTATACGAAATGGGTTGAAAATTATAATAGAATGGTCAAAGAAAACACATTAATTTATGTCTTTGAGGGAAATCAAATTACCCAACGAAAAGTTGTTGGAAATCAAAGGCTTAACCTCGTATTGGAAATCAAAGTAGAAATATGTAAAAGAGTGGTGACATACCTGTGGAGCTCTTGAGCATGGGCTCCGATTTTTCGCAAAACAATGAAAAATAAAATAAAAAACCCGTTGGAAAGTTTTCCAATAATATCAACAATTTCCATGATATTTAAAATGTAGCACAAACTTTTGGAAAGTTTTCCAATAATATCAACAATTTTTATGATATTAAAAAGTTGTGCACTGCATTTGAATAATCAGTGGGCAACATAATTGATTCTTCGTGACTTGATGTATTTGATCCTATAACATATAATTTAATAGGAGTGAAGAAAGGAAACTAAATCTCTATGTTCACAAAATATTATAGGAGGTAAATTAAATATATAACTTGAAAAACCCCAATAAAAAGGGATCTTTACGAGGAATATTAATTCAATTAAACAAGTGCAACAATGGGAAGAAAAGTACTGGGAAAATCACTCAAAGCAGCAATACCTGTAATTTCTTACGAGATTACTTTTAGTTTCAGCAATGAAAATTCAATGTAAATTAAGCGCATAAATTATAATTACAATGTGTACCCTGTTAGTTTACAATTTCAAATTGTTTGACTGCCATCGACATATTTTCATCAATGAGACATAGGATTTAAATTTCAAAACAAGTTTTAACATTGAAAAGAGAAATATTATGACACAACAATAAATAAAATTTAATATCACTTAGATATCCTCCTATATCTGCAATGACAATCTAATCCGAGCATTTGTACTATGTCTGTCTTTATTCAAGATTATATGCGAATAACCATAGTCATAAGAAGGTGTCTTGGAAATAAAATGGATCTTATGATTAGTTAACTAAATTATTAAGACTACAAATCATCAAATTAAATTCAACGGCTACAATTATTTAACACTTCATAATTTTCCTGATTATCAAATGTCATAACAGGAAATTTCAATAGACTTTATCCCAAAAATCCATAACAAAATTAAGGTTACAATACGTGGAAGGACTAGAGTGAATTGTGGACACAATCGGCAGAAGAAGCAAATTTTCTCCTCCAAATTCTCTCCTCCTCCATTACCTTAGCCTCCCAATTTCCAGCTTTTCTACCTTTCAAAAACAAGGATCTATTTTCTCTTTTTTCGCTCCCGTAGGCTCTCATTGTGCTTCTTGCCCATTTCCATTCTCTTAGGCCCCCAATTCCATTCTATCTTTTTTTACACATTTCAGAAGCCCTTTCTCATTAGAGACAAAATGGTATGCATCCCCTTCTCTTTCTTTCTTTTTTTTTTTTTTTCTCAACAATTTATGATGATTTATACTGATCATAGGTTCAACAACGATGATTAATTTCTTATTATTTCAACCAAAGGCATCATGTTTGTATTAAACTTTGTGATAATGCTGTGACTCTAATTTGTTTGTTTCTTCATTTTTATTCATATTAGCTTACGATAGCATGTCATGCTTACAATCTCAACCTCACATTCAAACAAATAAGAGAACATTTCACAATGCTAACATCCCGTGAAACGCTTCTTATGTGATGCAATTACAAAACTTTCATTGGTTGCTTTTGGAAATCACTTAAGTAAACAAAAATGAAAGGAAAAAAATTCTTACTCAGATTCATATATAGTAATATTTTTTTGAGCAACAGATACATAATGACGCGCCAATTAATTAGAGGTTGTAACTAATAATTTAGCTTTTATATATTATGGCATGGGATCCCGCAGGCCAATGCAGCTTCTGGAATGGCTGTGCACGATGACTGCAAGTTGAGGTTCTTGGAGCTCAAAGCAAAAAGGAGCTATCGCTTTATTCTGTACAAGATTGAGCAACAACAAATTGTGATTGATAAGCTCGGGGAACCTAATGAGAGTTATGAGGATTTCACCGCCAGTTTTCCTGCTGATGAGTGTCGCTATGCTGTCTATGACTTCGATTTCACTACTGAAGAGAACTGCCAGAAAAGCAAGATTTTCTTCATTGCATGGTAATTAACTTCACACAAAAACTGCATCCATTCTCATTTTCTCTTACGATACAATTGGAAATTGAACCTGCCATGGTCACATATGTTATGCCTATCCTTAGCTTAACGATCTTTCTTGGCTCTCATTGAGTGTCGCTATGTGAGGCTCATTATACAAAAGTTTGTATAACGAGGGTTGTTTGTAGGTAAGGAGTAACTCATCCATACAACAGGTTATATACATTTATGTGTCTATCTATTTACCTTGTGAAAAGTGATCTTATCTTTATGGTCAATGAGATAGATAGTATCTCGTGAAGAGAGAGAGACACATAAATGTATACAATTGATGGTAGGGAAAAAAAATCGTATTTTAAAGGATGAATCCTTATTCCACCATTCTTGATTTCAAATTCACGAGCGCTTGTTTGGTCCTTAGCAGTGGATTGGATTGGATTAGATTGGATTGGATGGAGTAAATCATAAGATCAATGTATCTTGAAGTAAGAAAAGAAT
This sequence comes from Pyrus communis, assembly GCF_041283825.1. Taxonomy (NCBI): domain Eukaryota; kingdom Viridiplantae; phylum Streptophyta; class Magnoliopsida; order Rosales; family Rosaceae; genus Pyrus; species Pyrus communis. The sequence goes on along the minus strand of NC_142578.1, from coordinate 12,158,675 downwards.
ACCTTCAACTTGGACAAAAAAATTTCATTTATTGCTTAAAAATATCTTGATAAACAACTGAATTATCCAATCCAATCATACGTACTAAATGAGCCCTAAGTATGTACCTTCTGATGACTCTAACGCGAATATTTTTCAAGGGAAAATTTGTAATTTCTCTCCTAGTCATTTTTTCCATTTCTTTTTGCACTTTATTGAACACCTAAACAACTATACTTGTACGTGTGTTTTTGTGGCATGGATTAGGTCACCGGATACATCAAAGGTGAGGATGAAGATGGTGTATGCTAGTTCCAAGGACAGATTCAAGAGAGAATTGGACGGCATTTCATTTGAATTGCAAGCAACAGATCCAAGTGAGATGAGCTTGGACATAGTGAAAGGGCGAGCCTGCTAAAGCGACCCCCCTTTTGCTCTCTATCTCTTCCAAATCTTTTTCATGCTTTCCCTCACTGTTTCCTTTGGGGGCCACCACCATTTTATAGCCATTATACTTGGATTTTTTTTTTAAAAAAAAAAAAACATTCCATTCCAAAACCAAGTGAATCTGTGAATGTACTATGTACTCTTCTGTATAACCTCAAAGCCTTATTCGAAAAAGAAAAAAAAATATGATTTTTTGGGATTCAAAAAGCAAAGGATTGAACTCTTAAAAAATGAATTGCCTGCAGCAGAAGCATTAGTTGATGCAGAAATGTTGCTGCTGTTGCTGCTGCTGCTGCTTTAGAATTGGTTGAATAGGGTTTTGCTTTGCTTCCATTTGTCAAGTGTTGCTCTTAGAAGATTGTTATGATCGTAGCATAATGGTCTTTGTTTTGTGCCCCTTGTTTTTTTCACTCGGGGTGATTGTGTGTAGTTTCTCTCTCTCTCTCTCTCTCTCTCTCTCTCTGTGTCTCACTCTATATATGTGTGTGTGTGTGTGTGTGTGTGTATTGTCTATCCATATGTTGTTTTCCATTGTGCACTGTGTTGCTGTTATATATACTTCGTGCGAACAAAAGAAACACACAAATTAAGAGCATTGCCTCTTGAAAAAGGCCAAAAAGCCGTTGTCAGAAATATTACAAGGACAAAATCGCAAAAGTCTAAGTTCAAACATAGCCTTATTTCGTCAATTATCTTATGAAACAACAAATCACAAATGAGTAGAGAAATAGAGAGGAAAGACATTATACACGGAATACGAAGTAACAAAGGATCTCGAGAAGACGGGAGACAAATAACTTGGGAATCACTCAACCAGGAACAATGGAAATCGCTCGACTTTGCTACAAATTATGACTTTGATAAAGGATAAGTCATCACCAACCATTTTAAATTTAAGGATAATACTGTTCACACACCCATTTTTACCTCTGATACACCCTTGTTAGTTATTTGCTATTGACCTTTTTCAATGCATTATATCCACGCTGAATATTGAAAGAGGTGTGTGAGAATTAAAAATGAGTGTGCGGATAACACTATCAAAACTTAAAACCCATATTTATTTCCACATACTACATCATTCTCCCGTTCTATTAAAGAGAAAAAAAAAAAAAAAACAAAAACAAAAACAACTCGCCCTTAAGTTTGCATCTTTCTAGTCTTGGTTAGAACTTGGGCTTTCAACCTCCCAACAATATTCCATTGGTTGTTGCGTTCCCAAACCTTTATATTGCGATTTCTAAGATGCGGACATCTATTTACGGACCATATCTGCGGACCGAATATGGTTCGCTAGACCAAATCTGAACGATTCACAACAAATCCATCATAAACGAGCTTAGGGTGAATCCGGGTTATAAATGATCCTTCAGTTAATTATTATCGTACCCGGGATGTATTCAAAATTTCTTGGGATTTGAACTCTATTCCCGACATCAACACTTTCCTTCTTACAAAAACACTCATCTCCTTCTCCCGTGTTTGCTCAAACATCATTGTTGTCGAAAACATCCTCGTCGTTGGAAAACTTGCTTCATGTTCCAAACCGAGTATTAGTTGGTATGCGGTGGTGTTGTCTAGCCTCACATAATTTCTAGACTACAATGAAGAAAATGAGCAAGTAGGCTGTGGTGGTGTTGGTCTGTGGAGGCTGTGCAGTGCATTCCAAAGAAAGGACGTGCTTGTCGCTTCATTCGAGCTAGGGTCGGACTGCTTCCGCAATATGCATAGTGTTTTATTCCCCCAGTGAATTTTAAATTTGGTGAGTTTTGAAAATGGAACCCTAGAATTCCATCTAGTTATTTATGTTAAGTATTATAAATTAAGTTTAGTGTAAGGTTAATTATGCATGTTCTTGGATGTAATTAGGTGGAATTTGTCGATATATGTCATTTTTTTTTTAACAAATTAGGGCAAGTTGTGAACTTATGAAGCTATGTCAGCGGGCTGTGTAGATGCTCGGGCGTTATCTGTTGTTTTGGTAAAGTTGCAGTTTTGAATTCTGAATTTTGTTAATTTTATGGTGGTAGAGATTGATTTTTGTATTTGAATTATTGTTAATTTTATGGTGGGAATTGAAATTGCTTAAGTAATGATGCTTTGTTAACAGCAGATGTAAAGCTATGAAGCTTTGGTGACATGTTTTTGTTAGGTTATGTACCATTGATTGTTGATGTGTGTGTATTGTTATGTGCACAGGATATGGCAGGCCAGGGTGTTGAACTAGCAACCAAAGAAAAAGAAGCGTATAGGGGAAGGGTTAATAACCTATCTCAAGCCCCTCATGTGTTAGGATTGATTACGAAGAAGTTTAATGAGGTAGAGCTTGATGCCTTTGGGGCAACCTGCTTTGGCCACCTTCAAGGTGTGGACAAATTGGTCTTCAGTGGGCAATTGGTGCATGAGTTGTCACTCCGTATAGTGGGAAATAAAGGAGTTAAAGATGTAGAGGGGCTGACCTATTTAATAGGTTGTGAATTGACCTGGTTCACAAAGCAGGACTTCTGCCTCGTTACCAGGCTATGATGTGACGAGCCCCATGACAAAGAAGTAAAGCCATAAAGGATTAGGCTGCTGAGGGAGTATTTTCTCGGGTAAATTAGGGTTGGTAGGTGAAAGTAGCAAGGGGAGGAAAGAAAAGGAGAAGGTAAAGCGAAGGCCATCCCCAAGAAAGCCAGTAGAAAAATATTTTGTAACTTAAGGAGTGCAAGAATAAGGACGACGCCTTTAATCTAGGGCTGGTATACTTTGCCGAGGTTGTATTGATAGGGGTGAAGAACAACATAATTGTGAATCTAGATTACCTCGACCTTGCAGAGGATATGGATATGTTCAACATCTTTAAATGGGGTTCCATCTCCTTTGAACAACTTCATGACAGGCCCTTGTTTGCTGCCTTAAGAAGAGGTAGAGGTAGAGTTGAGGGGGGATGGCGAGGGAGATGAGGAAGAAGAAGAAGTTAGAGGAACAAAGAGGGCACATCGGTCCAAATAGGGCTACAAAGGATTTTCGTATGCTTTTCAGGTAATATGTGATGTTTTCATTGGTAATATTGGCTTTATCAATGTGAGTGAGTATTCATTTATTAATGAATACGTACAGGTGTGTGTATACAAAAAATTCCCTAACTCCGAACACAATTGATGTCGGTGAGTTGAAAATGGAGTTGAATGCGTCATTCGCGCGGTTGGCCCACAAGAAGGAGATGTCAAACAGGAATTTGGTGAAGAAAGTGGAAGAGATGTCGAACGTGGTGGAGGAATTACGGAGGGTAGTGATGGAAGAACCTATGAAGGAGAATACCGAGGAAGAAGATGAAGGAAAAAAAGATGTGGAAGAAGAAGTTGAAAAGGATGGAGAAGATGAAGAAGAGGGAGAAGAAGAAAAAGATGAAAAGGCAAAATACGAGGAGACAAAAGAATAGGAAACAGTAAAGAGGAGAAAAAAGAAGACCAACTGGGTGGTCAAATTGGCGGTAAAGTACAAACAGTTGTGGAAGAATAAGACAAAACCAAAAAAAAGAAGAAGACGGTAGTGAAAATGAGGTGATGAAAAAAATGGTTTGGAGGTAGGGGAGGAAAAACCAATAGGTGAAGATGGGTATCAGAAGGAGGAATTATGGGACAAAGGCAAAAGGGGGAAAGGCCAGGGATCGAGAAGGGACGAGGTAATGGGAGCCATGGATGACGAAGGTTGGAATAAGTTTGCAGGGACTGTTGATTGGGCCAGTCCTGTAGATGTATGTGCGAAGATGGGTTGGTTTGGTCAGAGAACCGGCAACGAAAGAGTGTGAAGATGTTGGAATGATGACGATGAGGTGGTGATATACACGCCCGATGGCCAGCATGTGCGGACCAAAAGGAAAGTCTTGTGCACAAGGGCAATGTCAAAATCTATGCTAACAGAAAAAGGGCAAAAAAAAAAAGATGAAAGTGGTTCGCCACACCTCATTGATATTTGATGTCACAAAGTGCCAAAAAATCCACACCGGTCAGATGAAGGATGATGTTGTGCAAAGAGAGGCGTTAATTAAAGCCATGGACGTAGAATGTGTGGTTGAGATGTGATGGGTGCATATTCTCATATATTTTTATCATATACTTACTTTGGATTTTGTATATATGAATAGGTTAAATGCACTAATTTGTATTGTTTTAATTTATAGGCATTCAATACTGGAGTTATGCAAAAATGAAGTGAAAAATAAGCTCTTCGGGTGTGTATAGTAATTTCAGTGGAGTAAGAGGCTAATTAACTGTACCAAGGCACATGCATTACAACAAGAAGATGAGACTGCAATGTTTTTGGAAATCAAATGGACATGGGAGTGCTATTCAATGGATTTAATGAGAGACATAATTATTTGTTTTTATTATTTCCGTTTATTTTGTTTTTCTTTAATAAAAACTTAAAGTGCATTAGTTAGGATTTTAGTGGGGTTTAATTGGTTTTTTTTTTCTTGTCTTTGTCGTGGGTCTTTATATGGAGATTGATTCTCCATTGTGAGTTTAAAAAAAAGCTACCAAAATATATCACACTTTATTGGGGCTGAGGCAAGGAAGGGAAAAGGGAAGAGCTTTTCTAGTTTCTTTTCTTTGTTAAGGTTACGATGTAGCCTAATTATGAATACTTAATTGCCTTGTGGCATTATTGTGGATGCAAATTTCCTCCTCCTTGTTCTTAGATAAAATTGCACCTACAAAACAAATAACACCTTAGGTCAAGGCCAAGAGTCTCACACACCCATGATGAATGGGGGGCACTTTGGCCGAAGAACCTCCGATGCCAAAGTTAGAATTTAGAGAAAAAAGTGTTTGGAGAGTTTTTGGGAGTTTTGCAAGAGTGTGGAACTAGCTTTTTAGAGAAAATGGGGTTCAATATATAGAGCATGGCCGTTTCTCTTTGGAGAAAAGGTGACCGGCCCTTTGGGGTATTTTTGGTGTGTAATGGGTGATCAATTGGTATAATGGGTGATTAATTGGGTGATTAATGGATTAATTATGAATTAATCCATTAATTAGCCTAATTAATTTAATTTATATGGAAGGTTTTGAAGGTTATGGAATGATTTCCTTGTAGAGGATATGGAGTAAAGATGGATGAGATAAATTTGAACTTGTTACCTATTTTGGGCACTCTTGACTCGGTTGATGGATGATTCTCCATTGCTTGAGTGTAGAAAACCCGGTGTGTCTCGAGGATAATTTTGTCCTCTTCACCTAAAAACCCACTTGTCACCTCTTGATTATTTTTGGCTCCACAATTATTATTATCATGTTTTTCATCTTTATTGAGTATCATTTGCTACTCATTATGTATTTGATTTTTATTTAGATGCTTGATCATCATCTAAGTTTTAGTTAAGTTGATTTGATGCAAGTTAGAGTAGATGCCATACTTAACTTGGGTTTAGCTTTTTGCAATTGATACCATAAACATCTATTTGTAGATGCCATGCAATTAGGGTTTATGTGATTTTCCAACGATTTCCATGGAGCTTAATGGGTTCTTACTTGTTTAAATTCTTCTAGAGGCCATAGAGGATTAACATATAAGGATACTTTTGATGCAACAAGATGCCATGGCTATTGAATAATTTAGGGAAAATCGATCATCAATATTGGGGAACTACTTGAGCATAAGATATTAAGGGAATTAAGTAGAATTGGTTACGGTGAATTCGGATGCCGTAGGTGTTATTTTTCTTATGTTTTTAATTTTATTATTTCATGCATTTTATTTTTAAGCTTTGTTTAATTTTCATTTTAAGTCTAAATATCATATATTTTCCATTAAACCTTTTCCATTATAATTTGTTTCAATTTAGTTAGTAAGATTTTTAGAATCAATTCGATCTCTGTGGGACGATATCCGTGCTTCAAAGCTATACTATCATCTGATTCGTATACTTGAGAGCACCAAAATTCGAGACTTAATGAGGTTAATTTTGGTTATCTAATTTTCGCAACAAGTTTCTGGCACCGTTGCCGGGGATTTTGATTCTATTCCTTACTTAATTGGATTGTTACATTTTTTTAGTTGGTCTAGCTTTAATGTTTTTTTTTAGTTTTTTTTTTAATAATAAATTATTTTCCTCAGTCTCTTGTTTAGCTTACCCATTATTATTATTATTATTTTTTTTTTTTTTGCAGAAATTGGAATCGCTCAGCTTTGATGCCACTACAAAATTCAAGTTTGGGGGTGGATTCCATGTACATCTTCGCTTGCATGTCTCCTTTAAACCCGGGAAGTTTCTTTGTCCAAGAGCTTACGCATTTATTCTTATTTTTCTATACGTTTGTTGTCTATTTCTGTTATTCTTATCTTCATTTGGTTTTTCAATCTTTTTGTTTTATTTCTAAAAATAAACTAAAAAACATAAAAAAAATATAAATTTTGGAAAATCCAAAAACATTTTATTTTTCTTTGGGTCCTGATGTTATTGGCTACTTCCCAATTCAGTGATGAGATTTGGTCTTAATAATTTTTTCATAACTTTCAAGAGATTTAAGCTTGAAATTAGTTCTTTACATTATCTTTGTTTTAACCATTTTTTTAATGAACATGAATTGGAAAATATATATGCACATAGCCTTGTTGGTGTGAAACTTGAGCATGATTTAACATTTCATATGTGAATCTAGTGAGCTTATGTGACCCTTGTGAGCTTTGGAGCCTCAAATAGATTGAACCACTATGCATCAATCTCATTCATTCTTGTGCCATGATCTCATTTTTACTTGTATCTCTAGAACTTGCTTTATACCTCTCGTTAGAAATGACATAGGCATTTTTTTTTTCTTTCGTTTGATCCTTTCTAGCCAACCTTTTTTATTATTTTCCCTTGTTAGCTAGCCCCTTGAGCCTTTCTGTGAGCCCTTTTTTTTAAATTTCTTTAACCTAAATTTTCCCTACCTGGCCTTGTAAAGAATTTCCTACCCGTCTAAAAGCTTGTAGAGTTTCTTTTCTTTTTTTTCTTTTTTTTTTTTTTTGGCCCCTTAAGAGGAGAGAATGCCAAGTCTTGGCGCTTAAGCATTTATAATAGTTAAGAAAAAAATGTTGCGAGAAAAAAAAAAAAAGAAAAAAAAAACTGATGAGAAAAAAAAAAAAAAAAACTGTTGTATGCTGTAAAAAAAAATAAAAATAAAAAAATGCTTGCTGTAAGGAAGGAAAAAGGGGGTTTTTTGTGTTGCCGCGGGGGGGGGGGGGGGGGGGGGGGAATGTTTCAAAGATCAACCAATTGAAATAAAGTTCTATTTTATGCTTAAGTTCTGATGTGCTTCATGGGTTTAAAGTTTCTCTATCTCTTAAATATAATTGTGATGCTCTACAATTTATTTAGACTTTGTGTTTTTCCATACTCTTTTATTGTGTAAGCAAGGTGATATTTCTATAGCTTCAATAAGTTGAAGGAGAAAGAGAAGAAGTGAGTAACTTATTAACGTTACGATTTTATGTATATGCTTCAGAATAATTGACGAAATGAATACAACGATGAGGCTAACAATTTTTTTGTTTACATTGTTTGTCCGGTTACCCAGTTGGAGTTCATGATTGTTGGAAACACCGATTTCTGGAGGCGGCTTATGGACCACAAAGGCTAGCTGTCAACAAATGTAAGTGAGTAAACCCTATGTGTGATGGACTGATATAAGTGTGTTGTCATTGGGTTGGTGTGATAGTTGAATTGTATTTTACTATATATTGCAACACATTCACTTGCAGCTCTATCTCTTAAGGAAACATGAGGATGAGGCATGGAGGATTCAGAAAGTGGTGATCACCAACACAACAAATTGGTTTCTGGTAATGCATCCCACTTAATTTATCCTAATATTGAAAAGTTAGGAAATTGTGATGTTAAATGTGTTTTCGGTTCGCTGAACTGTTGTACATGTTTATTTGATATATTTTACACTTGGGAATAGTCCTATTATGAATGAAGCTATGATGAGAGGAATGCTGAAGTGAAAAGTAGAGGGTGGAAAGGGGTTGCTTCCAAACCGTATGAGATAGTGTTGTACAAAACTGTGACGAGGAAGGGGATAGAGTTCAATGCATCATGGGTGGAGGATGTGGATAGGGTGTACATGCATCTCAACCTATCAACATTGGGTGGTGGTAAAGATGAATCTTAAAGATGGGACAATATTTATGTATGATTCATTGAAGACGACCACCCACACGCTGCAAGCGACTGCACAATTTGCTCCCATCGCTCACTTCCTGTTGGATCTCCTCAATAGCCTATCAAGGGATGTCAACAAAGGACCTTGGCCAATCGACGTAAGTCCAAGGTGATGCAGTCATTAATGCATACATTTTAATATCCTTTTTATTTAGATTCTTGTGATGTTTTTGAGTGAATTCAGTTCTCTTCCACTTAGTTATGTGTTTTTCCTAGTTTTGAGGAGTAAAGACAAAGACACAACAAAAAGGATAGATTTTGCAATTGAAACGAGTTATGTGTCCTAGAAGCAAATACTGTCTGTGCAGATCAGCCAACTTAACGGAATAAATTGTGCAAGCTATTGAGCCTTATACCATTGGAAAGAAATGGATGTTAGCTTTCAGGAGAATTTTACAGCCTGCAATTTCGAGTTTTCTAGATGATGTTATGAAGATTTTCATACAAGACGTCAGTCAGCCAAGTCTACGCGGAAATTGCAAAGTCTGTTGGGTTTTTCAAGTCACAATTCAACCAAAGCCCAAAGCCCAAAATAGAACACGTTGGAGATGACTTTAATCCTATTTCAAATGGGTAATTTACTTGGGAAGTTTGCTCACCTCAACAATTGTCCAATACAAATGAGGAAAAGATTGCAAAAGATCTAATCATATTCTAGCATCAAATTCATGCATGCAAACTAAGTATGCATCCTTAATCAACATACAAGAATAAGCTATCAATCAAGCAGTTAAACAAATTGCATTCATGTTTTAGGAAACAATAATTGGATGAAATCAACTCATATCACAAATATGTTCATGGCTTTGAATTGTCATCTAGCCAAAATGAGTTTAGTTCCTCATGTTTGCAATCAGACAAAGATAACTTAAATTAAACATTGAAAACAAAAGATAGAATACACTTAAGAACGTTCCAACAATCCAAACTTTGAATGGCAGGGCACGGCTCCAAGGGGCTTCTCTCCTTTCTCCTTGCAAGGCTGTGGCACAAGGGTATTGGTCTCTGAAATTTGGTGAGTGTGTGTTATGGATGGGTGGTATGAATTGTGGTGAAGGATGGATGAATGGTTCTCCCTTTTTGTGCAACAAAAAGCATAAAAATAAAGGGAAAAGGTAAGGCATTAATTAATTTTGGGAAAGATTTGCTCTCCAAATCCTCAAGGAAAAAGGGTAAATAAATATCAGAATCCAAGAGAAAAATGGAAAGGGGTATGCAGCAGGACCTAGATGGAAAGGGAAATGCCTTGCATGGCAAGGGAAGTGGTTTTCTAGAAGGAAGGTGCGGCTCCCTTTAGGAATCGGATTAGGCCTTCTAGAATCATTTATTTAAATGTCCTAATATAATTAGAAACCTTCCTTAACAGCTGGAACTTAGGTAGTGTAGGATTAGGATTGGCTAAGACAAAATAAGGTAGTTTGGCTCTTGTTTCCTTCTTTCTTGTTGAGCTCCATATCTTTTTTGTCTTGAATTAATTTTTCCATCTCTTTAGCATATTCTTAGCCCTTCTTGAACTTCAAATTCATCCATCCATCTTGCTCCAAGCATATGTTGTCCATTCCAAGCCCAAAACTGCTCTAAAATGCTCCAAATTGCCTTTTCTTGCCACTTTAGCCAATTGAACCTACAAACACACGAAAATAGCTTAAATCACTATAATAAATAGAAACTAACTTACTAAATGCAAGGAAATAAGCTAACAAAGTCGCATAAATATGCTCCTATCAAATTCCCCACACTGAGCTTTTGCTAAACCTCGAGCAAAACAAAACAAACAAAATACACTCTAGACCTCCAACATTTGCCTTAGGGATTTCCAATGAACATGTCATGTTAAAAATCACTACTCCTACATATTTTAGCCATCCCTACTCTTGAGTAAACACTTAACCGCAGTCACCACTCACTAGCTCGCATTTAATCAATTAAAACAACATTTTGAATGTAGTAACATGCCTTAGAGAATTCCCTCAATTCCTCACCGGATATACTCTCTATTTTCACACAGATTTTCTGACTACAATCCCTACACTAGGTATATGTGAGAAGATTGATGTAAACATGTAGACTAGAACTCACATATGTTATAACAAAGAAAGCATTTTCTGGAATTATTAATACAACATGTATATGATTTCATGAAAGGAATGCCACTACTTAGAAGCGAGAACCAGGGATTCCATATGCTCATACCAATTTCAAACTCCACATATTGAAACACATAACAATCAAGATGGAAGTCTAAGGGTTGTAACGGGGCTAAGGTATTGGCTAACAAAGAAAGGTAAAGAATAAACAAGGGTTCTTAAAGCACTAGTAAGCAAAGTAATTAAATAAACACTTAGAATTCACTTTTGAATGCAGAAATCAACTTTAAACACCCATGGGAGATTCACACAATACTTAGGGCCAGATTCAAACTTTTGGACCCTTTCTTCAACAACCAATACTTATGAGTTCATTCTCGCTTATTTCTCAACTCTTTTTCTTCTTTTTCATATATATATATATATATATATATATATATATATTTCAGATTTCCAACAAAAAACCTTCCCCCACACTTGTTTTTCTGCAATATGTAGATCAAAAGGAATTCCCTCTAAGTCATGCTTCACTATTCTTTAAGAACAAGGGTATGGATAGTTCTATTCTAGGCTAGGTAAGAATAATATGGCTAACAAAGAAAATAGGCTAAATAAGGCTCAAGGGGGTTAAACCTACAATACAAATGCAAAAGGACAAGGCTTTTTGGCTCTGGTTTAACTAAACAACTTCATCTTATTGTATGTTATGACTCAATATCATGCTTTGAATGAAACGGGCATGAGTTCTAGTATTTGGATCTATAATGATGAAAACGCATTGTAAGTAGCAACCAAGCAAAGAAACAATGAAATCATGTAACGACTTTAGAAAACAAGAAATCAAGATTAATAACTCTCCAAACAAAGTTTAGGTTCAAGTCTCTCAGGGTTGTAGCGTTAGTTTGAGTTCCTTCCTTCAAGCATGTTACAAAAACTGATTTTTTTTTCCTTTTGTGATTACATGTGAATTCGTAAACGACAACTACAACTAAGCATAAACCAAAGAGCAAAATTAAACTTTCATCCATGTTTGTAACTTTCTTTAACAGTCATGTAATTAAAAACCAAATCCTCATCATTGTGTTGGCAGGTACCCTAAGACACAAACAAACAAACACAAATGACTCTTTTTGGGTTTTTCAAAGCTATTTTTTATTTTTGTTTTTTTTTTCAAAATTTTCATATTTCCCTTTCAAAACACATTAAAACACTTCAAAACACAATAAAAACACTTAAAAACAATGAGTAACAACTTTAGAAGTGATAGGTGATAAAATCTGACGAAATTCATGAAAAACACTTTGTTTACCCCCCAACACTTAAATCAAACATTGTCCTCAATGTTTCAAACATAGACTCACACGCAAACAATCAAACAACACAACTAACAAATATGACATGTATGGCAAAGTAAAAGTAATAAGGAGTAGGGTTAAGGAATGCAAATCTGGTTACGGATTGTTGGAGATTTCTAGGTCTTCTTTATTTGAATGCATGGGTTGCCTCCCAAAAAGCGCTTGCTTTAACATCTTCCAACCGAACAATACCTCATTTCAATCTCCATTAGTGCCCATAGCATGGAGGGGTACATCCTCTATGACATGCTCCTCAAAGTACTCATAATAAGGCTTCAAACGATGTCCGTTCACTTTGAATTCTTGTCCTGTCTTTAAACTTTGAATTTGGACTGCACCATAAGAAAAAACATTTGTAACAACAAAAGGACCAATCCATTTAGAACGTAACTTATCGGGAAACAATGGAAGGCAGGGGTTGAAAAGTAACACTTTATGCCCTTTTGAGAATGTCTTACTATGAATCATCTTGTCATGGAATGCCTTTGTTTTCTCCTTGTAAATACGAGCATTCTCATAAGCCTTGTTCCTAATTTCCTCAAGCTCATTCAATTGAAGCTTCCTATGAAGTTCAGCCGCATCTATGTCCATATTGAACGTTTTAACTGCCCAATGTGCTTTGTGTTCCAATTCCACGGGAAGATGGCATGGTTTCCCATAGATAAGCCGAAATGGGGACATCCCAATTGGTGTTTTGTAAGTTGTATGATACACCCACAATGCATCATCTAAACGTAAGCTCCAATCCTTTCTTGTTGGCCCAACTGTCTTCTCCAAAATCTGCTTGATTTCTCAATTAGAAACCTCGGCTTACCCACTTGTTTGAGGATGATCAGATGTTGAAACCTTATGCGTGACGTTATACTTCTTGAGCAGCGCCTCAATGGTTCGATTACAAAAATGGGAACCCCCATCACTTATTAGCACTCTCGGCATCCCAAATCTTTGAAAGATGTTAGTTTTGACAAAATCTGCAACCACTTTGGAATCATTAGTATGGGCGGCTTTTGCTTCCACCCATTTCGATACATAATCAATCGCAAGTAAAATATAATTGAAACCATGAGATGAAGGAAAATGACCCATGAAATCAATGCCCCAAACATCAAAAATTTCAACAGAAAAGATAGGGTTCTGCGACATTTGATCTTTTGCACCTATATTGCCAGTTCTTTGACAACGATCACAAATCATACAAAAAGTTCTAGCATCCTTAAAGATAGTAGGCCAATAAAATCCACATTCTAACACTTTAAGGGCTGTGCGTTGTGTGCCAAAATGATCCCCACATGCATAAGTGTGACAGAAAGTTAAAATTGAATTAAACTCAGAATTGTGCACACACCTACGAAGAATCTGATCAGAGCAACAGTTCCACAAGTATGGGTCATCACAAACATAAAACCGTGCATCCTTTTTTAGTTTATCACATTGGTGCTTATTTAGGGTGCTTGGAACTTGTTTAGTCATTAAATAATTCACCAAATCGGCATACCATGGTTCACTTACCTCAATGGACAACAGCTGCTCATCTGGGAATGCTTCTAGGATGGGTAAAAACTTTTCATTGTGCACCAAATGACTCAAGAGGTTAGCCACCACATTTTCACTTCCTTTCTTGTCTCGAATTTCAATATCAAACTCTTGGAGAAGAAGCATCCAGCGAATTAGCCTAGGCTTGGCCTCTTTCTTGGTGAATAAGTACTTCAACGCTACATGGTTAGAATAAACAATAACTTTAGTGCTAAGTAAATAAGAACGAAATTTATCTAAAGCAAACACAACAGCAAGGAGTTCTTTTTCAGTGGTGGAGTAGTTCAATTGAGCATCATTCAAGGTCTGGGATGCATAATAGATGACATGTGGTTACTTGCTCTTCCTTTGGCCTAAAACAGCTCCTATTGCATAATTAGAGGCATTACACATGAGCTCAAAAGGAAGACTCCAATCTGGTGGAACTATGATGGGGACCGAAGATAGCATCTCCTTGAGGTGATTGAAGGCCTTCTCACATACCTCATCGAACACAAATGGCACATCCTTTTGGAGAAGTCGGCATAGGGGAGTGGAAATCTTCGAGAAATCCTTGATAAAACGTTTATAGAATCCTGCATGTCCAAGAAAAGAACGAACCTCTCTCACTGAAGTAAGAGAGGGTAAGTAGCGTACAAGATCTATTTTCGATTTATCAACCTCAATTCCCTTTTCTGAAATTATGTGACCCAAAACTAGCCTTGTTTTACCATGAAATGACATTTTTCCCAATTTAAAACAAGGTTAGTTTCAATGCATCGTTTCAAGATTAAAGTGAGATTAGCTAAGCAATCATCAAACGAATAACCAAAAACACTAAAATCATCCATGAAAACTTCAATAATCTTCTCAACAAAATCTGAAGAGATACTTACCATGCATCTTTGAAAGGTCATTGGTGCATTACATAAACCAAATGGCATTCGACGATAAGCAAAAATACCAAGTGGACAAGTAAAAGTGGTTTTTTCTTGATCATCTGGAGCTATAACAATCTAATTATATCCTGAATAACCATCAAGAAAACAATAAAAAGAATGACCGGCTAACCTTTCAAGCATTTGGTCAATGAACGACAAAGGGAAGTGAAGTGATATTTCCGTGTGGTGGCGTTAAGCTTCCTATAGTTAATGCAAACTCTCCAACCTGTTTGGATACAGGTGGCCATAAGCTCGTTGTCTTCATTCTTCACCACAGTGACTCCAGATTTCTTTGGAACAACTTGAACCGATGAAACCCAACGACTATCCAAAATTGGATAAATCACTCCACAATCAAGAAGCTTGATAATCTCTTTCTTCACAACTTCCGTCATTGGAGGGTTGAGTCAACGTTGAGCCTCTCGAGTTGGTTTAGCCTCCTCCTCTAGAAGTATGCGATGCATGTATGTTGTAGGACTTATCCCCTTAATGTCGGCCAAGGTCCATCCAATGGCTATTTTGTACTCTTTCAATACCCGAATTAGTTTTTCCTCCTCTAATACCGTGAGTGATGAAGAGACTATAACGGGCAAAGTTTCTTGGTCTCGCAAGAAAATGTATTTCAAGTGATTTGGTAATGGTTTAAGCTCGAGGGAGGGTTCCTAAATCACTAAGGGTAACAACTTATTAGTAGAAACGGGAATTGGAATTGGGATTGGAAACTTACCAACATGTTGTGGCAATGATTCAAGGGTAGCCACCATCTCCACTTCTTCACAAAAGGCCACGGCAAAGGAATGCTTATGCATGTCGTGATTGTACATAGGTTCTGTTCATTGTTCTTTGAGTCATATTCCTCTTGTAATGGTTGTTTCAAGGGCATCCTCATTTAGGTCTTCAAGATATTCTTGCGCCAATGAATCAATTATATCAATAGAAAAACAAGAATGATCATCAATAGGATACTTCATAGCTTCAGAAATGTTAAAATCAATAATCTCGCCATCAAATTCCATGGTTAACGTCCCCTTGAACACATCAATCTTGGTGCGGGCTGTTTTCATGAATGGTCTTCCAAGTAGGATCGGCAAAGGAGGAGAATGGGCCGAATCTTCCATGTCAAGCACATAGAAATCAGCCAGAAAGATAAAATGATTAACCTGCACCAAAACATCTTCCAAAACTCCTTTTGGATATGCATTAGAATGATCGGCTAATTGAATAATAACACCATCATTTTTCAGCTCTCCTAAGTTCATAGATGCATAAATAGAGTAAGGCATGACATTAATGGATACACCTAGGTCTAACATAACATGCTCAAACTTAGTATTGCCAATAACACAAGGGATTGTGAAACTACCTGGATCTTTGCATTTAGGAGGCAATTTCCTTTGTAAACCCGCTGAAACATTCTCACTTACCCTTACCATTTCCATGTTTGAAATCCTCTTCCTTGTTGTGCAAAGCTCTTTCAAGAATTTGGCATACTTTGGAACTTGTTTGATTGACACACCCCGATCGAGATCAGGGCATGTTGGCCGTCACGTGGAAGTGACGTAACCATGTGCACAGTGCGGAAGCAAATAAAATAATAATGTAAATAGTACAAATAAATAAAAACTAGTCTTACAAGAAGTAATAACAACAAGTGCAAGCGTAAGTGTGACGCTAAGTTCAGAGCATGAAGCCTAAAGCAGTCCAAGAGAAAACGACACAACAAAAGTACACCCGAAGGTGATCCTACGCTGGTGATCGTCTGTCAGATATGCCGGGAAAATCCTCAGGGAAACCACCAAACGTGCTAGCCAACTAGAACTTGGAGGGGCGCAAAACAAAAGCGTGAGTGGGCAAAAACAAAGCTTTTCGAAAACCATTTAATAAATAAGTTCTAACCCCTCACCGTAAAACGTGTATACTTCCCAGAAAATAGTATATAAATATATAACCCATGCTCAAGAATATGCTATGCCAAAACCTCAAAATGAAATGCAAGTGCTCAGGTAATCACACATCAATATCATATAAACTGTCAGCCGGAGTCACCTAACGTGACCTGTACGGCTGAATCTAGAGCTCAAATCTCCATCTCACTAACCAGACCTGCACACGAGTCGGAACCACCTAAAGTGGTCTGTATGATAGGCCTGGGTGTAATATATATACGCTCAAGTGCTACGATCACGTGAAGGCTGTGCGAATAGTCGCGGGTCATCTACGAGTCGGAACCACCTAAAGTGGTCTGTACGACAGGACTGTGCACCTAACTTGGATCCAAGCTGAGCGTGTGGTGCAAGAGGTGAACATCACGTGAAGGACTGTGCCCAACTCTGGGCGGGAGCACTAACACTGGGGATGCAGGTTATAAGCTCTCAATGCATCTCAAATCACTACTGAATGTAAACATGAATTACACTTACCTGGCACTTACATGTGCATCTGCAGCACCAATACATACACATATATAAATGCAACTAACCATGCATAGCAAACGGCAATATAGTATATGGCATAAAACTAATAAACGTTTAAATCGATTTCTGGGAAAATATAAGTATATAGGTATATACGGAAAACCAAAAGCCCACTCACTGGTATGTGGAAGGGTCGTAACCCCCCTGCCTCGAGTGACGACGCTCGCCCTCGGGATAGGATTCACCTATATGCGAAACAACTATAAAAACGTTAATTTTAAAGCACATAACCAACCTTTAGAAATAACTTCTCATACAATGCTCAAATGGGGTGTATGAATACACCAACGTGATCTACTCAACCTCAGGAACATCCCCATATTTTTAAAATAATTTTTCACCGTCGCACGCGCCCCCACGCGCCGGCCAAGGCACGGCCACACACGCCGGCCATGCGCAGGCACGTGCCTGGCACATTGACGCCGTCAGGAATATTCCGTTATCCCTAACGGTAATCGTCAATGGCGTTAGGAATATTCCGTTGTCTTCTCCGGCGAGACTCCGGCGCTGGAAAATGGAGAAAAATTCAAATCGTCCTATCTTCTTCGTTTTTCAACCAAATTTCACAAAATTGGTACCAAAATGAAGCTTACAACGAGATGAACAAAATCATACCACTTTCAAGTGCTAAAATCCACGAAATCTCACCTGAAAAATCACCCCAACTCCGGCCAACCTCGAAACTCGTGATCCCGACGTCCAAAACCTTCAAACGAACCACCCCGAGCCTCCTAGGGACCTCACCAAGCTTCCTACAAGCTTGAAATTCCCAAAAACATAAGAAATTACGTGTGCATGAACAGTACCCAAAATCGGGTATCCCGAGTTCTACGTGTAAACGAAGGTATTCTTACCTGAAATGGGTATGGTTAGACTCCTACGAGCCTCACGAGCATGGATATGTACTTTGTTTCTTCGATCTGTGAAGGTTTGATGTGTTTGTGTGTGTGTCTGTACGTGGGAAGGAAAATGGGAAAGGAAATGGGAGCTCGGGACAGGTGCAGGGATAGGGGAAGAGGGTGTAGGGTGTAGGAGAGTGTGTGTGTGGCCCAAAACATGCCAACAAAAACCCAAAAACATGCACACAACGAAAAATCACACTAGGGGCAAAATCATATTTTCACGCGTACGTCTTAAAATTTTCGGAACGGGCTGTCACATTGATTGCATCAAGGAGCGAAATATTGACTTACACCTTCATAAATGTCTCAAGAATGTCCTTGTCATTCTCTTCTTTCTTAGATTGCATATATCTGCGAGAGAAAGGCACATTTGGTGGAATAGGGTTAGAATTAACCAAACTTGGACCTAACTTACCTGAATTGGATGGTTTAGGGTCCTTAGGAGGTTGCGGCAAAGGTTGTTCTAACCTTGCCGTGACTTTGTCTCGTTCCTCCTCTTCATGCTACAGTTTTTCATCCTTCTTTTAACTTGATTTGGATGGTGGGGGATCGGTTCCAACTTCTTTGCCACTTCTTAACGTGATAGCCTTGGCGGTTTCAAATCCTCCCCTTGGATTCACAATGGTTGAACTAGGCAGTTTGCCTTGTTCTCTAAACTGTCCCATGAACTCCGCTACTTGCCTCATTTGCTTCTTCAAATCATCCACCTCTTTGGTTTGATTTTGCATCTCTTTAGTTTGATTTTGTACTCCCTGCGTCAAAAAGGTGAGTAATTGAATAACTTTATCATTATCCAAAGACAGACCTGAATTTGATTGGGCCGGAGGTGGTTGAGGTTGCATTGGTGCAAATGGCCTTTGAAAAATCCCAGGGGGTGGCTGTCAAAATCCTCCTTGTTATTGAGGTTGTAGAGGTTGTTGAGGCTCTCTCCACGTCATGTTTGGGTGATCTCTTCATCCTGGATTGTAATTGTTGGCGTATACATCATGCCTTGGTTGATTTTGGCCTTGATAACCCACGAGATTGGCACTTTCCCATCCCTCATTCTCTATCAATTGAGGACATTGATCATTGGACTGTCCTTGCATAGTGCACACGCCACAAACACTTGCTGGTTACACTTTGGATCCATCAACAACCTGAGACACAAGAACAGTGAGATTAGCCAATTAAGATTGAATTTCAAAAATTGCACTTACCTCATTCACTTGTTGTTGTTGCCATAGGGGGGGTCTCTTTGTCCAACTCCTTCGTATTGTTGTGCATTCAAGGCTCGATTTGCAATGAAGGTCTTGGCATCAATTGGTGTTTTGTCAACCAAAGCACTTTATGCCGAGGCATCTAACATTTGTCTCTTAATTGGAAGAAGTCCTTCGTAGAAATATTGAATTAGAAGCTTTTCTTTCATTTGATGTTGAGGGCATGATGCGACTAGAGTCTTGAAATGTTCATAATATGCTGGAAAGGATTCTCCTTGGTTTTGTTGAATGTCACTAATCTTCTTCCTCAAAAGAATGACTCTCGAAGTTGGGAAAAATTTCTCTAAGAATGCTCTCTTCGTGCTTTCCCAAGAGGTGACGGTTCCAGGTGTCAACTGGTATAACCAATCCTTAGCCTTTTCCAAAAAAAGAGAATGGAAAAGCTTTCATCTTCAAAATGTTGCCATCCACGTTGATTGGGGTCATGCTTGAACATACCACTTCGAATTCCTTCAAGTGCTTGTTTAGATCTTCCATGGACAGCCCATGGTATTTGGGAATATGATGCAGCAAGCTAGACTTCAATTCGAACTCATCGGTCTTGTCCGGAGCTACCCTAGGATATTGAATCCATAGGGGTACGGCATTGTCCAATCCCGAGGCTGAAAGTTTCTTGATTGTTCGATTATCCACATCCATGAGTGGTTCTTCCTCTTCCTCTTCTTCTTCTTCTACAAACTCAAATTCAGAGCTAGAACTAGGTGAATTAGGTTCTGGCTCCTTCCTCTTTCTTCTCAAAGTTCGCTCAAAATCATCATCAAACTCCAAGAAATGTGCACGAACAGGTTGAGAACTTCGAGTCATAAACTAGTACCTAAAATCAACAAAACAAAACAAAAATCAGAAACCAAAACTAAAAGACACGAAAACAAATTGCTAATCCCCAGCAACGGCGCCAAAAATTTGATATGATATAAAATAGCACACAAACTTAAACCCTTTTTATGTAGCTGTAGTATGAATAAGTAAGGATCGTTATAGACCAAGGATTAGAAAAGATGCTAGTCTACTCAATTTTAAACTCTAAAACACTAAACTAGACTCAAAAACAGAAAACTAGACTCTAATAACTCAAAACAAACTAGAATGACTCAAAACAGCACATAACAAGCAAATTGACTCAAAACAGAAACTAAAGGTGATTTTGGACGAATTCTAACTTAACTTTGACTCAAAACACTAAAAGAAACAAAATTAAACAGGTTCTAACTAAGTAAACACAAAATATTAAAGGGAGGATTGGTTTTGACAAATTTAAAACTTAAACAAACAGACTGCATAAACAAAGTAAATTGACACAAATATGGGTTGAATTAATGGTTGATAGGCTAGCTAGAGGGTACTTCTCCACACATGACACATATGCATACAAATCGATTTTCAATTATTATTCCAATAAACCATGAATGACAATACCCTAAGTTAATCGTGAACTGCACAAATTAACCATCAGATTTCCCTAATTTCATTAAATTGGACTCAGCAACGCAATCAAATTATTCTTATCAAGTTCCCTATATGAACAGCATAATAGAGATACATATCGAAGATCATTATGTTGTATGAAAATCATAAGCATTGACATGGCATTCGTAACTATGAAAAACATGATACTCTTGCCAGGAATTCACTTAACACGATCGTGACTAGCGACCTCCACTACTTGCAAATATAAGTTCATAACAATTAGGTGAAATTCCCTTATATTCTAGCATCAAATTCATGCATGCAAACTAAGTATGCATCCTTAATCAACATACAAGAATAAGTTATCAATCAAGCAGTTAAGCAAATTGCATTCATGTTTTACGAAACAATAATTGGATGAAATCAACTCATATCACAAATATGTTCATGGCTTTGAATTCTCCTCTAGCCAAAACGAGTTTAGATGTTCGCAATCAGACAAAGATAACTTAAATTAAACATTGAAAACAAAAGATAGAATACACCTAAGAACGTTCCAACAATTCAAACTTTGAATGGCAGGGCACGGCTCCAAGGGGCTTCTCTCCTTTCTCCTTGCAAGGTTGTGGCACAAGGATATTGGTCTCTAAAATTTGGTGAGTGTGTGTTATGGATGGGTGGTATGAATTGTGGTGAAGGATGGATGAATGTTTCTCCCTTTTTGTGCAGCAAAAAGCATAAAAATAAAGGGAAAAGGCAAGGCATTAATTAATTAATTTTGGGAAAGATTTACTCTCCAAATCCTCAAGGAAAAAGGGTAAATAAATGTTAGAATCCAAGAGAAAAAGGGAAAGGGATATGCGGCAAGACCTAGAGGGAAAGGGAAATGCCTTGCACGGCAAGGGAAATGGTTTTCTAGAAGGAAAAGGTGCGGCTCCCTTTAGGAATCGGATTAGGCCTTCTAGAATCAATATAATAAGGGACCTTCCTTAACAGCTGGAACTTAGGTAGTGTAGGATTAGGATTGGCTAAGACAAGATAAGGTAGTTTGGCTCTTGTTTCCTTCTTTCTTGCTGAGCTCCATATCTTCTTTGTCTTGAATTAATTCTTCCATCTCCTTAGCATATTCTTAGCCCTTCTTGAACTTCAAATTTGTCCATCCATCTTGCTCCAAGCATATGCTATCCATTCCAAGCCCAAAACTGCTCTAAAATGTTCCAAATTGCATTTTCTTGCCACTTTAGCCAATTGAACCTACAAACACATGAAAATAGCTTAAATCACTATAATAAATAGAAACTAACTTACTAAATGCAAGGAAATAAGCTAACAAAGTCGCATAAATATGCTCCTATCATTGACCCAAAAGCTGTTATTTTTCATGTCGTTTTAATGGATCAGTAAAAATTTGTCAAGTTTACGCCCTGACCCGCTAGTTTTGTAGACCCGCACCGTCCCATTTTGTATTTAGAATATTTGGACCCACCTCGACCTACAATTTCAAGACCCATTTACCCACCCCTATTTGGGATTGCTCTCTTTATAATAGGGTTATTGAACCCACTTCCCCTATAAAATTAACAAATTCCATTACCAAATAACCAGATCAAACTAATCCTAAATACAAAAACGACGTCGGTGGCACTCGGTTGCCTACTTCCTTAGTATAACAGTACTCACCTCCTCTAGGGTTTAACAAACCTCCCCTGTCCTCCATTTTTTCGCACGCAACCATGGACGACACCGCAGCCCCAGCCCCTGTCTCCGACGAGAACCCGAAGGCGAGCCCAGCTCCAATCTCAGGCTGGACCAGCATAGTTAAGAAGCAACCGGAACCAAAGCCCCGAAACCCGGATGCAAACGCTGCAGCCCAAGTCTTGGTGGAGAGCTGCAAGTCCTCCAAGGGCATAGCCATGGCGGTGGTCGACGCCAACGCCATCATTCAAGGCGGAGAGAGCCTCAGCCATTGCGCCGACAAGCTGGTCTCTATCCCGGAAGTCATGGACGAGGTCCGCGACCCCGTTTCCCGCCACCGGCTCGCCTTTCTTCCCTTCGAAGTCCAAACCATGGAACCCTCACCTGAATGCCTCAACAAAGGTACATATATTTATTTATTTATCAATTAAACAACGTTTATTTGTGAAAGATTAAAGCTTCAATTATTCATTAGTTCTTAATTTCGAGGAATTATAGTTTTTGAGAATTATTTCTATGAGATGATTTTAGGGATTTGTTATTGAAATTTTATATGGGTATGTGATGTATAAGATTTAAGGATGTGTTTTAGAATTGGGTTTGATTTGGTATTGTGTTTTTCGGACAGTTATTAAGTTTGCGAGGGCTACCGGGGATTTACAGACGCTTTCGGATGTGGATATTAAGCTCATTGCTCTGACCTATACGTTGGAGGCTCAGATACATGGCACTGAACATCTTAGGGACTGCCCTCCCCCAATGCACACGGTTAATGTGAAGAGGTTGCCAGAGAAGGACTTGCCAGGTTGGGGTAATAATGTGCCCAATTTGGAAGAGTGGGAGGCTCTGGAACATGCTGAAGAGGAGAGGTCGAACCTCAGTTCGAGAATTCTTCCTTTGAAAGATATAAACTTGAATGGGATTAATTCCGATAGTCGTTCTGTTGATGGCTCTGCAGTGGAAGTTAAAAGTGATGCTCATTCCGAAAATCAGGAGGATAATGTGGGCACTGAAAGGAGACATAGAAGAAATTTTCCCAAGAAGAAAGATATAAATATTGAAGGGAAGATGGTTTCTGCTGGGATTGATGCGTCCCAAGGACAGTTAGATGATAATGCTGATGACTGGATGCCTGCTGTCAGTCGAAGTACGCATAGGAGGTTTTTGAGAAGAAAAGCTAGGCGCGAGTCTAATGAGGCATTTTCTGAAAAGGATGCTCAAGATGCAGAGGAGGAAGCTAGAGGCAAGGATCAATTGTTGCCTGTGGAATCTGAAGAAGCATGTAGTAGAAATGGAATGTTTGAGGTCAGTGAGATAACAAAGACGAAGAACGGTGCTGAAGGCCTGTCTCCAACTCTAAAGCAAGTGATACTGGAAGAAGATTCACTAAGGGCTCCTCAAGAAGGGAAGGATCTCAATGGGGTAGAGGCTAATGATTTCAAAGCAGGGGAAGCTACCGCTGACAATAATGTGAATTTTGCTGTTGAAGGAGATGAAGTTGAAACGATAAATGAAGGGCTAGATCACTTGGAGATCTCAAGTGAGACTAACAAAAGTGTTGATGCATCCAGTTTGAATGATGATCATAGTGAGCAGAGCTGGATGCTTAGATCCTTGTCTGAGTCTAGTGTAGCTTGTATAACTGGTGATTTTGCAATGCAGAATGTTATTCTGCAGATGGGTTTACGGTTGGTGGCACCTGGAGGAATGCAGATCAGACAGCTGCACAGGTAATTGATACACTATCCCATTCAGTTTTTCTTTGCATACTGTTACAAAATCATTTGGTGTATTTGTAAGTTTTACCACAACGTTTAGTAAAAAAATTTTTGAATATAATCTATAGGGAATGGGGAGAATAAGTTCTTTCAATTGGATTTAAATTTATTCTTTCCTATCTAACTGAAAAAAAAATATATATATATATTGTCCTTCCCTTCACTATTGCATCTAAGATTGCTTTATGAAACAACTGTATCATGAGCTTCTATGGTATCGTCTTGATAGGTGGATTTTGAAGTGCCATGCATGCAATACTGTGACTGCTGAAATTGGGAAAATTTTCTGTCCAAAATGTGGAAATGGCGGTACTTTGCGCAAGGTAGCAGTTACAGTTGGTGAGAATGGAATTGTTATGGCAGCCCGTCGACCTCGGATCATATTGCGTGGCACAAGAGTGAGTATATCTATATAAGCTTTTAACAGGAATTGGTCATTATCTGTCGTAGCTTAGAGATGTTGGTTTATTGCAAGTAAAACACATATCCAGTGGTCTATAAGTTTTCCTCGATCTTGTGGTACGATCCAGTTGTTTATGGGATACTCTGTGCTTGTGTGCTTATAACATTGTCGGTATCTCACAAACATGCAATTTTCTCACAAAATTCATGACTGAATTAGGATGTGAGGACAGCATATTCAAATATATGTTATTAGGGAACGTAAAGTATTGCATTCAAAGATACATCATTTATGATCACTTCATCCATCTCTTTCTGTGCCGGCAAGCACTTGTGGGTTTTTTTTTTTTTTATTGGACAAACAATATTATCTACACTAAGGGGGTGGGGAAGTGGGCTAAGCCTCACAATGGGCTGGCAATAATGTGGTTCAAATTTGTCTTTGGCGAGAATCGAAACTAAGACCTCTCACTCACCAATGAAGAGGAAGGTTCTTGTGGTTTTATGTTCTATTTTTGTGTTTATTTGAAGCAGTGTTGCGCATGTCCACTTATGTAATCAGATGTTTGGCTGTTTTCAGTTTTCACTGCCTCTACCTCAGGGTGGAAGGGACGCCATTTCTAAGAACCCCATTTTACGTGAAGATCAACTCCCACAAAAGTTTCTACATCCAAAGACAAAGAAGAAAGCACACAAGGAGGTCACTTTTCAAACTCTTTGGTTTTCATTAATTGTGACCGTCTCTGATTGAGTACATGTTTATTATTGCTCAATTATCAAGTGTGTGATTATACCACGTGTTACTTATTCAGGGAGACGACTTGTTCGCTACCAATGACTTCATCTTCTGCCACCACACCGATAAAAAAGCTCCTTTGCAGCCTCCCATAAGGAAGGCACTAGCCGTTTTCAGTGGAAGGAGGAATCCCAACGACAATCATTACTCGCATTCTAAGCATAAATAGCAGGTTTAATGATCTTGTTGACTGATTGTTTTTTATACAAGTTTTGATTTTCCAATGGTTTGGTAGGATATTTATTTGGTCTAGGACTATATAAGATACCGGACGAGAGCAATATCGAGTTAGTATTTCTCGGGTTATTTATGTGTCAATGGAACGAATGTCCAAATTTCTAAATTGGGTTTTGTGTGACAGTGTGCAATGTGTGTCGTGAAGCATCTCACTAGTGAATGATTGAACACAATTCATCTATGCACATTGCACATACTGATAAAAAGGCCCCAGTCTTTTCTCTATGCCCCGTCTTTTCACTATTCTATTCTATTTGAAATCAATTTATACTTTTCAAATATGATATGATAGATGTGTTTGGTATTGCTGTGCTTTGAATAAAAACTGATTTTGATGTGCTGTGAGAATAAACAGTTGTGAAATAAAGCAGCAGAGTGTTTGTTAAACTTTTTTATAAAGGTGTTTATGGAAAAAAAATCAGTATTATAGTGTTTGGTAAACTTTTATGTAAAACAAATGTGACTGTGAAATGACCAAAAAGGGTATAATATTAGATGTGCCATTAATTTAATTTTCTCCATCTGCATCAAGTAGTCTCTCCCACTACTCCACTACTGAACCAGACTTTCCAAAAACCAAAAACACTCTAGAAGTCTCCTCCACAACCCCAATTTTCTCAGTTTTTATTTTTTTTTGCTCTGTCTTCTTTTTTATTTTCTGCTCCATTCCTCAATCTCTCGCACCTGTCATCTGATTGGCGGTACATACATGGTCTAGCTGCTCGAGGAGTTAATTATATACATCGGGTAGGGTCAACGCTCCAGGATGCTGGTTTCTTTCTTCTTCTAGGACCAATCATTTTTTACTTTTTGAAACTGTATAGTGTGAATTTGATCATATGAAGTAGTTTCCTGTATTTGATTTCGGGTATTTGGAATAATTGAGTTTTGGTGTCTATCTGGGCAATCTGGGCTCTCCTAATTTGCAGAAATACAAAAATCAATCTAGGAAATCTAGGCAAATTTGTGATGTCAGAACCGAATCTGGTCCTCACCGGAAAAGATGGTGGTATTTCTCGGTGTGATTTTGTCGGCATGGGAGTGAGAGAGGACAGACAAGAGATGGGAGGAAGGACAGAGGCAGAAACAACGTCCTAGGGTATGGAATTCAAGGTCAATAACGGTGATTCTTGAAGTTGGGAGTGAACGGCGTTGTGGCGGGATCGACGAGGACGACCTCCCAATTGAAGCCGGCGACGTTTTCCAATTTAAGGTCATTTTGGGTGTTTGAAAGTTTCATTACAAGGCTCAATGCCTCTTGCAAATTAGGTTTGCGCATAAGCTATGGCAGCAAAAAAAAGCCGGTTTTTCAAAACTAGCTTTTGCTGCTTTGAACTTTCAACTTTTTTTTTCATCCAAAACTGTGAAAAAAAAACTAAAGTTGAATGTTTACCAAACACAAAAAAGCTTCCAGCTTTTTTTTATACCTGTTTTTCTTTTTTTTAAAGCACCTCAATACCAAATCAGTACTAAATAACTTCCCACTCTTTGATTAGAATGTAAAACATTGCATCCAAGAAAGATACCAAACAGGCTTTCATATTTCGTTTGACGTTTTATAGCTTGTTTGTAAATGCTTTTGTTGCGCTTGTGTTCATAAACACGTTAGAAGTGTTTTTATTAAAAGCACAACAAAAATTTATTTAATGGAAGTTCTTCACCGTAGGTGTATATTTAGAAAGCACAAAAAGAATTGTTGCGTTCTCCAAAAGCTCACGGTCTAAGAAAATTATGATCAGTCAATATTCAATCTTAATTTAACATTGAAAGATAAAAATAACAATAAAAGTTAAACAACCCGCTATGGTTGAAAGGATTTGGATCCTCTCTTGAGCTAACGGAGAAGATCCTCCTCATCAATCATCCTTGGCCGTTGGATTTTTATCCAACGGCTACAAACAGGGGGTCCCTTTAAAGTTATAATGATTGTAGCCGTTGGATAAAAATCCAACGGCCAATAATAATTGATGAGGAGGATCCTCTCCATTAGCTCAGGAGAGGATCCATAAGGTCAAACGGTGACTTAGTACGATTCCATCCTTTCCTATTGGCTTTAGGAATCGAAACAATACAGATGAGGGGTTTTTTTTTTTCTTAGTACAATGATACATTTTAAATTAATAAGATGAGGGAGTTCAGTTAAGTCAAACAATGAACAACCTAATTTGATATCGAATTTGCTATTTACGATAATCAAATCAAAGACCTGTTGCATCTTGATTTATTTATCATATTAATTAATGCAATAATTGGCACGTGTCACGTCCCTACCTAGATTTATGCTTCTTGCCCACCTAGTATCTCTCCTTTCCCCTTTCAAAATAGCCAAACCTGAAACTGTGACGTTTGACGGAGTTGTTTGTCGAGCCTTTTGATACAACGATATTGGCGGTCGGGGTTTGGCCTAATCCACATAATGTGGCAAAGATAATTGATATCGAACTCGTCATGCATAAAAGTCAAACTTAAAATCTCTCACTTGCAAAATACTACCGTTAGACCATAGGTTCATAGTCAATGAACATGAGATATAACATACCGTCACCTGTGATATTTCGAACATCTGAAACGAACAGAAACATGGGGCTTTACGGATCAGCAAATGGTATACAAAGAGATTTTGTCCTGCACATGAATCCTTAAGCTTCCTCTCCAATTACAAACATTTACAAAGGAACAGAACGCAGGTCAAGAAAAAGAAAAGGCGACGAGTATTATGGTTGTATATTTCTTCTTTACAGTGTTAACTTGGCTAATTTATGATGAAAGTGCAAGCTCCGCCCACGCCAAATTAGACGCCTTGAGCTCAGCAGAGACTGATGTGTTGATTTTGCTCTCCAAAATGGTGCATAGTTCCTGCATCGATGGCCGCTTGGTTGGGTCGGGATGGATGCAAAGATTCACCACATCGCATATAACTTTGAGGTCATCATAACTGAAATGTTTCAGTTCGGGATCCACAACGTACGACATCACATCTGGCAGCTCAAGATAGTCTTTTGCCTGCAGAAGACGGGAGTCTTAAGTTGTTTGACGCATAACTAGCATAAACTACACTACTCAGATTACCTTAGGAGCGATTCAGCAAAACACAAAAACATCCATAAAAGTTACTTACCCAGTCTATCAAGCACCCCTTATCCTTGCAGTATGGAGGCCTCCCGCTGATTACTTCGAGTAAAAGTATGCCGAAAGCATAAACATTGCCTTTAACATCTAGGTGGCGTGCTTCCATAGAATTCGGAAGGACACAAATAGCACCTTCGCCGCAAATAGTGCCTGAGTTCTTTTCCGATCTCGCAAGAATTGTCTTCCAACTTTCAAAATCAACGAGCTACAGTAGAAAAGAGTGTTAATCACGTATGCTTATGGAATTTTCATACATCTGAATCATGTTTGAACAAATCTGAATTAAGGGATTTGAGAAGCTTCATGGAGTACCTTGGGTAAAAAATCTTCTGTAAGATATACAGCACTAGAATTTAACTCTGATATGGTAAATGGCGGCTCAAGTTCCGAGTGAAAATACTTGAGTCCCTGAGCAATGCCTATAATAATTTTCATACGCCTTGTCCAACTTAGCTGGCATCCTTCTCCAACTGCATTAAAATAAATTCTGGTTAGAGCCCGAGACACCTTTGATAGCAATGAAATGTAGTTAGAAGGAGCCTTCACTTACAATGTAGGTGTTCATACAGTGTCCCATTTGAAGCATATTCAAAAACCAGCATCCTTGTAAAGGGGGCATTCTCACTACAATAACCCAGTAATTTTGCTGCATTTTCGTGATTTAATCTTGCCAAATCTGTCACCTCTCTCTGAAAATAGAGTTCAAGATAGCCCGTCCAATGCTCTTCCTTAATGCAAAGGGATATCACAGCAATCTCTGGACCACCTTTTATGTTGCCTTTGTAGACCAAACTGTCAGGTGAGGAACCGATAATGTTGCTAAAGTCTTCACAAGCAACCTCTAGCTCTTGTCTACTGAATCTGGCAATATCTTTTAACATCTCGGAATCTGTATGGAAACCACTAACCATATTAGCCATTGTTGCTTTCCCAAGTAGAATTCAAAAACTCAATTGCATTGAGGCAGTTGCAAATTGCAACAAGGAACAAACCTATGTAGACTGTGATATGGTCTTTTTCACTTGCTGATTTCTTCCAAGGAATTATGATAGATGATTTGCTATTGCATTTGTGAACAGCAGTGAAAACAGCAACTAGAAAGAGCGAACACACCATGGTTCCGGTGACTATTTCCAGAGCCAAAAGCCAGGCAGGTTTTGAAGCCTCCCGATGTTTGGCGACCACTTTATCAGGTGTATGCTTTGGGTTACTTCCGGGATGGCCTTTCAAAGGGGCTGCACCAGCTTCATAGAACCAACAAAAGAAAGGTCACTAACTACAACAATCAGTACTGACATATCAATTGCCACACATTAGATTCAGTATTATAACAATCAACTAAATATCGAGTCAACGGAACTTCCATATTACATATTAGGATCACCAAATCAATTTCAGCATCAAAAAATTAATAATTACTGATATTAGGATGTTTGCTCAAAAGGAGCATAAAAACATTTGTTCACACTTTTAAACTTGCTGAAGGGTTTTGTTTGGGTTCAGTTTCCACTATAAAAGTTCATGAAACTACTTAGCATGTATAGTATATCCATTGATGGTTCATAGACTTCAAAAAATATAAAATCCCACATACCACAATGTTCTACAGGACGCTGCCTGGGATCCTGTTTTTGGAGACAATTCCCTTGAAAACTTGTCCTGCAAGGAATAATTTAAGTAAATGAAGGTTCACAAGTTGCATACAATCAACGATAACTACGGCAATTGTCAAAATGGCACGAATGCAACACAAGATTAGGAGACTAGAATAGTACTTGACAAAACAAACTTGCTAACTAACATTGTAGGAAAAAGGTTTATGATGTCCTAGGCTCCTGCATTTGTTGATCTGGTATTGTATTAATCCTTGTTTATTTGATTTATGGGAAAGCAACAATTATGGTTTCAAGATAAGTGCTCCTAAGGCTTGAGTATTTTGTCAATCCAAACACAAACCCCTCAATGACCAGGTCGTGTTAGTATCAAAAAGGCTGCAAAAATTATTAAGATTTGACACAATAATTAAACAGGTATTGATTAATACTGGACATGAACAAACAATAATACTACCTACACATGACAAATCCTGGGTTAGGACAGTACCTGGGAAGATACTCCAAGCACTTAGGTATGCTACCAACAAAGAAGTTGTACGAGAAATCTGCAACTTTTAACTGAGATGATCGACAAAGGCCTGTTAGGTTTGATTGTGAGGCATACCTGAAGCAAAAAAGAAAAACTATGAAAAACCGAGCATAGTGGCCTTCTAGGATTCATTCAGCTAACCCCCCCTTAGTGGGATAAGGCTTTGTTGTTGGTGTGAAAAACAAAATTCAAGAAAAAAATTCCTTAAATAACGGAACAACATAACAATCAAATAAACTTTCTCTAAATCTGAGCTATGATAATCAAATATAAACAAAGCTAGCACTTGAACTTTAATCCCCACTTATTCGTCTCAAAATCTGCTATTTCTACGTATTCATCTTTTCTACTTCAAAAACATAGTACTAAATACAGTTCCAGTAATCGGATGATCCACAATCCATGCAAGAAACACAGCAGTATGGCCGTCAACACCTTTTCTTTTCGCCGTTCTTTTTTCTCAATTTTGAATAGCTTAGCTAATTTTATGATGATAAATTTGCATCCTCATATTTATTTTTAGCTCTAAAAGCATCTGCTTAAGGTAAGTGCAGAGCTGCAGGAATTGTTCAAACACTCTACACTTCTGCAACTTACATTCCAGGTACGTTAGATGGGAATCTTGTATAGCCATTGGAAGGAATGGTTCCTTGAAGCTTATTCCTATCCAAACGAAGTTCCTCGAGGTGCCCCAAATTGCCAAGTTCAGGAGGTAGCCGACCAGACAACCCATTTGACTGAAGATTTCTGCAACAAAAGTAATTCCCACTGTAAGTAAAATTCCAAATAACCAAGAAACTAAAGCATCATTCAGAAAATGAATGTGAAATTCCTAGTACATTTTCACAATACTGGTTAAATTCCCAAGCTCTGGAGGAATTGGACCGGTGAGTTCATTCACTCCCAAGTCCAAGATTGTGAGGTATTTTAACAAGCCTAGCTCTTTAGGTATTGTTCCAAGTAGCTTGTTCCCATGCAAATTTCTGTAAAACAACAACAAGACACAAGTAATCAAGCTTCAACCAAATAAGATTGGAATTAAGGTTATATAACTTCAGAATCACTGTGCTAGGTGGGAAGACGGGAAGCATACAGTTCTTGCAAGAAGGTGAGTTGACCCAAGTCTGGTACAAGAAATCCCCTTACTGATGAACTGGAAATATTACTGCATAAAAACAATACCGAAAACAAAGTGTATACCAGTCATTCTAAAGTTTTACTCTCAAAATCGAAAACAAAATGGAAGGAATATCCTATGGTTCAGAACTAACATACACAAGATCGTATCTTACATCTTGAATACATGGTCCCGAGCCACAGAACATGTGATGCCGGACCAGGCACAAGGATCGGCATCCAAGGCATTCCAAGTGGACAAAACCAAATGCGGGTCTTCATATATTGCTTCCTTAAAGGTTGTGAGGGCCAAAACTGTGCAAAATCCATTTTTTTTCACTCAGAGAAAATCTACTAAAACAACAAATGGGCAAAAACATATAAACATATTACATCTTGTTCTTAATTCTTTTCATATGTACAGCTAATCTAGTTGAACTCTTTAATCAAACTAGCAATGCGATTATATTCGATTATATAGCGACTTAAGCATTATGATCACCCTCACACTACTTCAACAACGCTCGTTCTCTGCTAATTAAGAAAGAAATTGATCACAATCTTGAATCCCTTAAAACTTTCCATCAACTGTTGACAATCATTTTCCCTTCCCCCCTAACACACACACACATTTTCTCAGCAACCAAACAGAGATTTAGCGAAACCAAGATCTGAGAAACAGAGAGATCTCGCAGCAACACATACCTTCTTTTGAAGCAAAAGATTCACCACCCACAAGAAGAACCCCAGAAATCAAGCAGCACAGAAACCGGAAGGAGGCAAAACTTCTCATTTTTCTCTTAGTTTCCTCAATATAGAAACAACACAGAAAAGCTCATCTACCCACCACCCAAAAACCCACAAAAAAAGAAACCCCGAATGGCCTAAAGCTTCAGACTCAAACAACAAAGCCTTAGTAATACTGTAAAAACGTACTTACCACCCAACAAAAATAGACAAAGAAATGCTACCCAGATACGAAAAAGATGTGAATTTCTTGAAGCAAATACAACCGAGTCCCAAATCCAAGCTTTCGGCAACTACCCACTATAAATATTGAGCAAATCAGTGGCCAAATGAAGCAAAATTTGGAAGATGAAAGATAACCCCAGAGAGATGTGGACTCAAAACTTGGATTCAAAGAGAGGTTTGGTAATGGTAATGGTAATGGTAATGCAGTTGCTTTGGTTGGTTGCTGCTTGTAAAAGCTTTGGCAAAACAAAAATGGATAGCAAAATTACTAGGAGGAGAGAGAGAGAGAGAGAGAGAGAGAGAGTATTTTCTTTTAAAATGGCGGTTTTGGTTTTTTCTTTTTCTTTTTCTCTTTTGCTTTTTGAATAGTGGGTTTTGGTGTCGTGTCTGTGTTTTGGATCTGCGTTGGTGCCAACTGCCAAAATTCTGCGGTAAAACCTTTGACACTTAACTGGAGCCGGTGACTGCTGTATTCCGAAAAGCATGGGTATACCGTTGAAACTCTGCGCTAATATTTTGGGGAGGCTTAAAACTCAATAGCCTATCTACTAAAATATTGAATCCAGTATATGGTGTCTCGTAATGCATATTGGAGCCGAATTCTCATATTTTGTGATATGGTCGGGTGCGACCGTTGTAAGAAGCTGGGTTAGATTGATCTTTGGATTTTCTAATACAAAAATGTTCTCTTTGGTCATTTGGTGGGTTTCACTTTGGTGTTACATAGTATTAAATGTTACTATGGTCTGAATTCATAGGACCAAATGATTAAAACCGATTCACTTTATCCAATGTTTGTTACATTTAAGGCTACGTAGCATTAAAGAATTTTCCTATTTGGTGATTGTTGAACATACGGTCACCAAGTGTGGAGAATGAATGCATGTGTTTGCAATGTTTAAACCTCCATTGTCTCGGCTTGTAATGGTGGTACAACGAACTACTCTAGTCTGATTCATTATTTCTGATATTAAGTAGTTAACTTCTAAGTTTCTTGGGTGTACATTTTCGTATATTTCCAATAATTGTAATGGTGTGGCTCATCGCCTAGTCGAGTTAGGTTTATTTCATGGTGATTCAATAGTATGGTTCGAGGAACCCAGATGTGACCTCAACCAAGATGTATACTCTCATTGAGTTTCTCAAATAAAGATATCATATTCATTTCGAAAAAAAAAAAAAACAATTATCAAATGTAACAGTGTGTAACCATAAATTTTTAGTCATTGGGGGAATGAAACTCTTTCTTAATACATGTGTGTGTGTGTGTGTGTATATATATATATATATATAACTTGGTTGTTGCAATTGCATACACTAATTGTGAAATAAACAACTATCCATTTTGAATACTTATTTTAATGGCTGGCTGGCTTGCAAAGATATTTTTTATTTTATAAGTGTAACAGAATTAATTAGTATTATAATTTAATAATATTCATGGTATGAAAAAAAATAATAATAAAAATCATTGCATATTAGTTTCCTAATGCGCATTAAAAAGGAAAAGAAAATATAATACCAAAACTTTTACATAAACGAAACAATATTTCGAAAGAGTAATGCAAAGTAGATCAATTGTTTAGATTAAATTTGTAAATTATGTGATTTGTCACTATAGAAAATAAACACGTTAACCAATACTTAAGAAATAATCTAATCATCAACAAACACGTCAGATGATTTAAAATATATAATTTATCTAGATAATCTCTCTAGCATTACAATATATTAATTATCTAGAGAGACTAAATTTCTAAATCAAATTTTGTAAACCAAATGATTTGTGGATGTTGATGATTGGATTATCAACGTAGAATTATCCGTTTCAATATCACTTTCCGGTATTTCTTATTGGTGACAAATACGTCAAATGGTTTACAATTAATAATTTATCTAGTTATTTTTTATTAATGACATATTATTTTGTTTGCAAATTTGATTTAAAAATTTGACCTCCGTAATATTATCCATTTCAATATCACTTCCCAGTATCTGCGGCAGTAATCATGTGCCTTAACCTCATAACCACCACCGATTCCTCCTCTTAAATATAGGCACCACCAATTCCTTCTCGTGAAATATCTTGAGATGGGAGAGAAATTACTTTGACTGTTTTACAGCTGTGTCTGGGACTTTTAGTCTTTCTTTTGACTCGTAATTTTGATCAGGATGAGTTTCACTTTTACCTTCTCTAAAACTAAAGAGGTCACGCACTCTTTTTTTTTTTCACAGTTATTGTTAATTTTTATCTTTTAATTTTTTTTAATTCATTCGATCCAACGACTGCAAATTATAAAGATGTGTAAAAAGTAAAAAATGGTGCGTGAATATCACATCCCATACTAAAACCATGCTCTAAAATTCTTCCTTTTAAGAAGAGAAATGATTTTCAGGTACATTTTTTACGAGTATAAATTGATGTTTAATTTAATTTTTAAATTGGACATAAAAAGGAGAATCAAGAAACAAAGATAAACATGGGTTTGCATGAGAAAAAAAAAGATGTGTCAACTTCATTTCCCTTGGAAAAATAATTACTGCACACACCCTTTTCACTTTGTACACAACCTTATTTATATACGGAAATTAAATAAATCAAACGAAAATTAACAATTGATTAGATTAAACACGTGTGTAAAAGGATAAATATTAGCTTATAAAAATTACATTTTTTTTTTTTTTTTTGAAAATTTCTTCGATGAAGTGAGTAAAATGAGTTATGCCCTAGTAAATTTGAAGAGAACAAAGTCCAAAAGAGAAAAGTTTGGTTCTAAAGCATGGTGAGTCAAGTGCCATTTGTGCTACTTTCTTTTTGTTTGGCCAGCTCTATGATGCCCTATTATTATTAATTAAACCCTATTTGTAGTATTGTTATGAGTTTAAGGTAAGTTACACTTGACACTTGCAAACACTATCTTCCAATTTGGTGGGCCCACTCTCTCTCTAAAGCCAGGTGTTCATGGCTCCAAAGGCTTTTAAAAACCCCTTTAACATATAGTATTAGACGTTTTTTTTTTTTTTTTTTTTTCTTTGAAAAACAATATTATCTATACTAAGATGTGGGGAAATAGGTTAAGTTTCACAATGGATCAGCAGTAATGTAGTTCAAATTTGTCTTTGGCAAGAATCAAATTTAAGACCTTTCACTTACAAGTAAAGAGAAATACTATAAGACTGTTGTACTAAGTGGCAATATTAGTAGTTAAATAATAAAAGAAAACTTGCACATCTAAGTTAGTGGGTCCTTCATCTAATTTGGTTCTAACAAGTCTTGAGTGTTAATATATCTCTTCTAACTTATTGTTGACACAAAAGATGGATGAAGCTCCAAATCCAAATGCCCTTTATTTTACCTTATGTTGGCCAAGACAAAATTTGATGAAAAAATTATTTCACTCTCGAGTGGAGACAACTACAACTAGCTGAAAGTTATAATGGCCTTCAAACAAAAGTATTCATAACCATTCAATTAGAGTAGTGCTATCTACACACTCATTTTTACTTTTCACATCCTCCTCTTAATTTTCGGCTATCGGATCAGATGAATTAAAAAAGATCAAGGGCCAAAAATTAAAAAGTGTGTATGAGAAGTAAAAATTGGTGTGTAAACAACACTATCCACTCATTTGATGCTACCATACGGTTCTTGGACTTTAAATCGGGTTGTGTGTAAATAGCATTATCCCCTCAATTAATGCTAGCATATAAATCAAGTTTTTCTACTTTATTGCGTCATTCATCCAATAGATAGATATTTGTCACGTGCTTTAAAAAGTAAACTACTCATTTAATAGATGCTTATTCACGTGGTAAATTAGTCAAATTAATTTGCATAAGATCATCCTTTAAAATCTTTCTTTATTCCTTTTTCAATTAGTTAAGAAGAAGGGATTCTTCACCAGTGATATGTAGTATTGAGTGATATAAAAAATGAATGAATGTGATTAAAATTATAAAATTTAAATAGTTGTAAAAATTTAACGATAAAATCACCCGTAGCATTGAATGACACGTATCATTGAAATCGCAATAGAGAAAAAAATCACGAAAGAGATTGAAATTTTTTTTCAGGTTTACACAAAAGATGCTAGTTGTTCTCCATCAGCTTAAAATGACACGCCCCAATCTCAATGTCCATGGGACATCGGAATGGTCACGTGCTGGCCAACACCCGAGGGTGACGAAAGTCATTTATTGAAAATATGAGAACTAAAATATGAATAAGATAAAAGAAATTTAAATATAATTAATATGCAAATGAGGAACGTGTTCAGATCATACAACTAACTAGAACACTAAAAGAAAATATAAAATTGAATGAATAAAAGAATGGGTTCTACATCGAGAGGACTCGAAGATGCCGATACGGAAGTGCCTTGACGCCGGGATCATATGCCTCAAATCTAAATCCTGAGGGGGCACAAAACAAACATGAGTGGGCCAAATTGATATACATATATAATAAAACAGTTATCAACATACTAACCCCAAAAACTTTATGAAAACTAATAGCATAATAAGTGGTAGGTTTTTCGAAAACCCTAGCATGCCATAAAACATCTCATAAAGCATATCTCGTATATGGTGTGCTAAATAGTGGTATCAATATAATATCTCCTGGCCCAATGCTAGCACCATGTCTCTTGACTCGAAGTTAAAGATTATTTTCTCCCGGTCCATTGCCAGCTCCATGTCCCTCGCCCCGAAGCCAGGGATTATTTCTCTCGGCACACAGCCAACACTAGATCCTAGCCCCAGGAGGAATAGTGACCACTAGATACGCACAAAACATTGAACATAATCTTTCCAAACATAGGTACATATATCTCAAAATCATCTTCATAGTCTAAAGTCATCCATCATCTATACTATAAAGAAGTGTGTAAAAACATGTTCTAAATAGTATATCATCATCCATCAGATACCCTACAAGAACATGGGTTCGATAGAAAATATGGTATTCCAAAATATTTGCAATAAGCATAATATCACATAAAACGTTTCATAAAACGTAATCATTAAATCATGTTTTTCATGTATGCATTTCTACTATTAAAACATGCATTTTAGAAAGGGTCCATTCACAGATACTCCGTCGTTGTAGAGCCATACGAAATAGGAATAACGGAATCACTGCTATTAATTGCACCTAAGCACATAAGAGTACACTTAATAAAACTATACTCAAAGAATTGAATTTGAGTAAACGAACGTCATAACCGGGTCCAGAACGTCGAAATTAGCCTAGGAGGGGTCCTGGACCAAAACTCGAAAAAGTCGACAATAGTCAACACACCAACCCCACCGCCCCTGCCCTACCCACCTTGTTCTACAAGTTTGTTGCTCCGTCCACATTTAGCCGCACCCAATCATCCTCCACCACCCTAAGCACCGAACCACTACCTCCCCCATGCAGAAGAGGGATACATTTGGCTATGTTGGTACATTTTTTTACTTATAATATAGGTGCATTTGGTTTTATGGTACATTTGGGTTTACAGTACATTTTGTTTCTTAGCACATTTATAATCTAAACATACCAAAAGTAGGTGCGTTTCTTTTCAAATGTACCATGAGTTTTGAATACATTTTTTTATATAACTATACATAAAATTTAACAAATTAATGAAGCTTTATTATGAAAGTGTCAATGACTTTTTTTAATGAAGGAGGAACTAATTAAATATGATAACAGAAATTAAAAGTAGAAAATTCCTAGATTGTGAAAAATTAGTTGTTAGCTAGCTTAAGTGAATATATTAAATAAATAAAAAATATTGAGTTGGCAATTGATTAAAGCATCTTAATCAAATTTTGTAAAAGAACAGATGGTTAGTATAAACAAGTTGGAAAAAATATAGGGAATTCTAATTATTATTATTTTATTTTTTTTGTCAAACATAACCTTCATTGATAGGAAAAAAATGTTACACGAGATAAAAGTTAAAGAAAAGTTGCTAGTGTGTCAAACGAACAAAGAAGCCCAAGTAAAGTACATGGCTCAATTAGACTCTATTAGTTGACAAAAGTTGTCTTCTCCACGGTCACTATGTATCTTACCATTTCGTCGTTCAGGTCAACTGATACGCAATCATCATCAACAAAAAAAAAAGGGTTATAAAACAAAGCCACAGATTCAATTTAGTCCCAATTGAAGAATAAATCTAATTACTAATTTCACAACAACAAAGATGCAAAAAAATCTGGACTTTGTTTACGAGGGGTCCTCACTGACAAATGCTTCCACTCTAAAGTTTTGAGTAATTTTGAAGGGAGGAGTGGGGAGCCTCATGATTTTGAATTAAGTACCTTGCATGGATTAAAACTAAAAAGTATTCAAAACCCCAGTTGATCTTAATAAATACAGGTGTCTAACATGATTAGTCAATAAGATTAAAAGAGTGAAGTGGCTCCATCTTACTCAATACGGTCAAAAGACTTTTTGACATGCCATCATAATTTTATGGATTTCATCTGAATAATTGGCTAGTAGTGTCACATTTCATATTTATGATAATTTATTATGTTTCGTTGTATGATATGCAACCAATAAATGAAATATTAAAATGTATGGTCAAATAGTTTAGCCATAAACGATCTAACAGTTAAAAATATTGGTACATATTATAAAATTTCTTCTATAAGAGTATGACTATTTTGAGTTTTGTTATAAATAGCCGTAAATGTATGTGCATGAATGTCAATTATTGAGTGATTATAAAACTCACTTTTATCAACAATTGATAGTCGTACACATCTACTTTTGAATAGTTTTTTACTTTCTTAAGTAGAGTTAAAACTATAATCTTTAAGAGGTCTTAGTACTACGGTCTAGTGGTATTTCTCTTTACTTGTAAGTAAAAGGTCTTAAGTTCAATTTTTGTCAAAAGTGAATTTGAACCACATCATTACTAGCTTATTGTGAGGCTTAACCCACTCCCCTACCCTTGTATATCATATCGTTTGTAAAAAAAAAAAAATAATAAAAATCAAAAACTATCATCTCTGAGAGGTTTTTGCAATTAAATTGATTTCCTCTTTTTTGGTTTGATCATTTTTTTCTTCTAATTTCTTTAATATTTCTGATTTGACCTAAAGAAGGTTGAGAACATATTCAAATGCCAAAGCTCTTAAGTTGAATAAATCAGCCAAAAGGGGACAAACCATCTCAAGAATAAAATATTTTAAGACTTGTTTAAATTTTGTGCGAACAAATTATTAATCCTGACAAGACAATCCGATTGAAACTTGTTGCATAATTAGTGAAATGAGTAAGCAGCAAGCGATGCATAAGGGTGGGGGACAGTAACTATTTATGTATGCGAATTTGATTTTAATGTGAGTTTTTGGCTTAGTGATGCGATATTAGTTAACCAGTCTTCATCGAAGTGGATCTAAAAGCTACGAAATTTCAGTGTCCGGTCGAAACATTAGGAAAGGAGAAAAGCTTATTGATTTGGTAGAAGCTCGTATTATCTCTTCGTCAATGGTCGGGTGCAGTTCACAAAGAAAAATGACCATTGGATTTATAAACTCTCCGCCCGTCCTCTTTACTAAATTTTATTAGTATTAAGAAGGAAAGAAAACTTATAAGCAAGGTGATTAGGTCAAAAGCTACATGATGATCGCACTAATGATCTAGTTGTATTCTCTTCATCGAGAATTTAAATTATTTGTACCACCTCAATTGACCATTAGGTCTAATACCGGTTTATACTTACAAATTGAGATCCTTATCCCGTTGCTTACAACCTACGTTGGGTCGATGAGATCTACTACGCTGTTGCCAGTACAATTTCTTGACCAACTATTGGAGTGTGGGCAAAGCAATGGACATTTGCATGTGCATGGTACGATTTCATTTTTGTAACCACTACTACAACATTTGATTGATCTATAACGTTCACAGAAGATATTACGATCAGTCGCTCATGCACATGAATCGTCATCAATGACCATAATCAATCCAACGCATGAGCGACTGAGTTTAGTACTAACCTACCGTCCACGACAATGGTGACCATGGAATGGCAGTGGTGCATGTGATTCTTATATTGTACGGCAGTATGCGCGGTGCAAGAATGCATTCGTTATTAATGTGTGAATTTATTTAAAAGGTCCATCCCCAACTACACTAATTTCGTCACCCGACACACTTATCACAACAGGAATACGACAGCTCCTCGATCATACGTCGCTCAAAGAAAATGCTAACACAAGGAAGTATATACAACAAGAACCATTCGAATGTAACGTAGCTGTGGCATTTATAGAGAAAGAAAAGCTTGAGGAAGAAGCAGTTCCAATGTAAAAAACATGTTTAGACCAACAGAATGGACCATGAGACCTTTACGATTGGTAGGTTTGATTACATACGTTGTGGTTTTGGTCCTTGTAGTTCGACTGATTTTTACTATGGTCATTTTCACTTCAATTCGACGTTTTTAGTCACATACAAGACTTGATTGCTTACTGAACCAAACTACATGACCAAAGCAAAAAATGAAATCAAACTACAAGGATGAAAAAAGGTATTTCGACCCTTTATTTCAGTATTTCTCTCATGCATTCGAGAATTTGTAAATTTCGAAAATGTACAAGATTATAGTAGAATTGTTCCCACACTAGTTAGGTTACAGCAAAAGTTTGCGACCTAATAAGTTTCTGAAGCATTGACATGACAGTGGTCCCTAATTGCTAAAGGGAGATTATATTCACACACCTCAAATTACTTTTCTCATATTCTTTTAATTTTTTTAATATTTTGTTATCAAATGTTAGTGGTGTGTAGAAAATTTTAAAAAAATTAAAAAAGTATGGAAGAAGTAATTTGAAAGGTGTGAATATAATCTCTCATTGCTAAATAAATAGGTCAGCACATTTAATTGGTAGTACATCAACTTGCCAAGCACACCAGCACCCACATGAGGTTGTTACATAATTTATTGTAATTTAAGAACCAACAACAAATCGATCTTTGATTGAGATTCTTACTTTTAATTGGACCTTGCATTGTTTCTTGATGACAGATTTCAACTTGGCCCAAATTTTAAGCTCGAACAAAAATTTTAGGGTGGAGTGAATGGTGGGCTAAATCTTCCACAACTGCTTTTGATTAAAGGTCCAAAAGTCAAAAAATGATCTGAATTGTTCATAAACTGATCTCTAATCGATAGCTAGGCTATAATTCTCTGAAATGCTCCATGCAATTATTTGGCCAAAGAGACATCAGACTAGCCAAATGTAGCCCCCTCTTAGCTCATTTTTTAGAGCTTAGCTCCTCAATTGCAATAATTGATTCAAATTAAATGACTAGATTTGAAAACATTCAATGGTAGTTTAACTAAATTAACCAATAAATTTAAAGTATAAACTTAAAACTAATAAATTATTGAGAGGGCTATGTTTAGCCCCTTCAGTTGAAGATGTATATGAGTATGGCCTGATACTGCTCATTTAAAAATATTATTTTAGGGGCTTTAATGCTAGACGAGGCTATGTTTAGCTCTTTCAATTGGAAATGACACCTCAGGTTTAGCTGCAAAAATTCGAATGGCAGTGCATGGTTGATGGACTTGGCAGCCACCATAAAATTCAAGGCAACAACAACTATACGTCTACTTTTGAAAAAATACGGTAAACATACACGATTCAAATCAAGTAGCAGTATTTGAAAGTCCTTCTGAAAATCTGTTAACGTCACAATCATTTATTCTAAAAGCATTTGCAAATAGCCTCTAAGTTTGGTTCGACGACAATTAATGTTGTCAAAGAAACATTCTTTTATCACAATGGTTTCTTAGATTGATCAAACTCATCATTTTGGTATCTCAATTTCAAAATCAATCATTGTCGTCCCTGACATTCACTACCCCATATCAATTTGGTCATTCCGTTAAGATTCCGTCAACTATTATGTTAATTTGTATGTGGGGCCAATCCAATGAAATGGTGACACGTGGATTACACAAAATAAGAGTTTTTATTGCAAATGGTCCCTAACATTGATCCAACTCCTCGTTTTGGTCCCTAAATTTCACAAATCAATACATTTGGTCCCTGACTTTCACTATCGTACATCAATTTAGTCATTCCCTTAAAATTTCATCAATATTTTTTGTTTATGTCATGATGTGGTCTCACTAATCCAATCATATGGCTCTACATGGATGAACTATAAGAAACTATATTTTTTAAGAGTGAACCAACGGATGAGTATTCCTCGCATCCCACAACCCCAATTGGAAAAAAATCAATCTAAATTTGATAAAATCAAATCCAAATTCAATTCAAATTTGATTGGATTATAACCAACTAGAGAGAATGATGAGTGAGTTCAGGAGGCCAAGTACTTTAGTGGTGTCGTGGTGCCTTCTTTTTTCTTTTTGAGCATACCCTGATGAAGATGGCGATAACTTTTTTTTCTTTTAGTTTTGGTTTTTAGTTTCTTATTTTACTTTTAGTTTTAAATCTTAAAAAAAATTGTTTTTTTATAGTTAATCCACGTGGCGCCATATGATTGAATTAGTGGGACAACAGATATTGACGAAAGTTCGCGACCAAATTTATCGATTCTTGAAACTTACAAAAATAAGGAGTTGGATCAATGTCAATGACCATTTATGATAAAAACCCTTATTTTGTGTAATCCACGTGTCATCATTTCATTGGATTTGTGGGTCCCACGTACAAAATAACAGAATAGTTGACGGAATCTTAACAGAATGACCAAATTGATGTGCGGTAGTGAATGTCAGGGATGACATCGATTGATTTTAAAAGTGAGGGACCAAAATGATGAGTTTGATCAATCTCAGGGACCATTTGTGAAAAAAAACCCTTATAAGTTAAACTTTTTAATTACTTGTTAAGTTTTGTTTCAATGGAAAGTTCAGATTAGTCCAACCATAATTTAAAAAGAAAACTAATGAAAAAGATTTGAAAACTTTGAGTTTTAAAGATAAGGACAAAATAAAGGGTAAAGTGAATAGTACCATAATTGACTTTTTAGTGTAAAAATGTGGTTTTTCGTTAAAATGAATAATACCGATAGTTTTTCGTTAGTTTGCAAAAAGTGAATAATAATACCGGGAGTTTTTCGTTAAAGTGAATAATCCAATTACTGTTTTTTTTTAT
Organism: Pyrus communis; assembly: GCF_041283825.1. Classification (NCBI taxonomy): domain Eukaryota; kingdom Viridiplantae; phylum Streptophyta; class Magnoliopsida; order Rosales; family Rosaceae; genus Pyrus; species Pyrus communis. Next base: position 12,114,715 of record NC_142578.1, on the reverse strand, counting down.
ATTTTATTTTATTATTATTTTTTTTTAATATCAAAGAAACATTCAATTAGTTAGCTATGAGATTTCCATTTAGTATTACGTGTATATTAAACCGCAGCCAAACCAATTTTTGAACCTATCTAATGCGTTCTAAGCAATTATAGTTCGATTTGTAGTATGATTCTAGGCAGTGTTATATACAATTTGGTGCATAATATGAACCCAAAACGGAACTAACCCAAACTGTGCCAAGCCTAAATCAAAGAAAAATGAATTGTTGGGTCAAGTCATACCCGAACATGATCCAACTCATTCCCATGCTACTCTTGCAGCGTTTGGCCCAACACATGATTAGCCCGATACATGTAAAAGTCAATCATGCATTTCCACTTTAGTTGAGCAATTTTTTATCCACATTCCCTTGAGCTTTCGTAGGCAGGTTTTTGTGAGGGTATGCACAAATTGTTCACATAGCCATCGTTATCAATGTTAAAATGTTCTCTTGTGACTCTATCGTCAGTGTTAGGAAACTTTTAGGTCGAGGTGGACTTGGGCTTTGCGTGTACTCATTTGCTTCCCTTAGTTCGTTTTCATACCAAGTTCTAAAATATTTTGAAAGAATTAGCACGTCTTAGAAAATATCCTGTTGCATCAATAACTCAAAGATAACATGATTAAGTAAATAATTACTTGCCTAAGTGAGACATGGTGTGGAAACTAGAAATTTATCAATTTAGCATGAGAGAGAGAGAGAGAGAGAGAGAGAGAGAGAGAGAGAGAGAGAGAGAGAGAGCTTGATTCCATGGTGTTCTAGGTTGGATTTTCTAGGGGTTCTAAGAGGACTTCTATTGAATGAGAGGATCAAAGGAAGACTAAGGAAAACTCTAAGGTTGCAGGAAGGTGATCCTCCCAAAAATTCAAGACTACTTACATTTAGAGAGTGATTTCTCTTGCTTGGTGCAATACAACGTTGAATCTCTCTCTCCCTCCCGTTCTTTGTCGTTCCCCCCTCTGTATTGAGTTGGTCCACCAATTAAATCTAATGCTAAGGTGGAGAACTATGAATGTACGTATTTTACGTTCTAAAATTGACCATTGATGTCAAACACAATAATGAAAATGAGAAACCATAAATTCTGTGTCAACAAATAACTAAAAAACAAAACTTAAAGTTTAGAAAATATAAACATATTATTGCCACATTATAACATGTGAATTAGTACATTTTCTCGGTGAGAATGTGACAATTAGATTAGAGAAAGAAAATTTAGCAAGTTAGAACAAAATGAGTGGATTATTAGACAAAGACTCTTCCTTTATCAAAGTAAAAGAAAAATGGTACGAGTGGAGATGGACTTGGAAAGTGGCAAACCTAATAACAAATATTTAGTACTAAAAAGCCAATGACCCAACTGACACTTAGAACTAATTTACTACTAAAAAGTAAAAAGCCAAGGAGCATCGGAATCGAACAACTTTTGAGCAATCTGGTCAAGTAAAATAACCAACCTGCACCCACACACTTTACCAAGAAAAAAAACCCACACCCACACACACAAGTACACAACAGCCGCTGCATTCGGGCCCCCACACTCGACCATTCATACCCCTTCACCTTCTACACTTTGTACTTGCACCAACCAAATGACCAAATCATATGCATCTTACGTAAACCAGCAGTGTTACACCCATGTTTTTGAATCAACATTTTATCAAAATTAAATTAAACTAAAAACCCTAATCTTCATGTGCTAGCGTTTTAGTAAAACGGAGGCTAGGAAGAACTGCTCGTAAAGTTAAGCACCAAATTTGGGAACTTTGGCGGTGGAGATTTGAGCAAGGAAGTGCTCCGCCACAATCCGGCGTTGGATTTTTCCGGTTGCGGTTTTTGGAAGAGACTCGGTGATGAACACCTTCTTGGGTACTTTGAATGAAGCCAGATTCTTCTTGCAATGTCGCATCACTTCTTCCTCGTCCAAGCTTGAGCCTTCTCTTGGGATTATGGCACAATTAATCTGCAAAATTAACACATAGTAACGTAAATAATCAACCACAAATTGCCAATGATGATATATCAAACTGATTAACTCATCAAAATCAAATATCGACGGCATAACTATCGGTTATTGAACTGGGGTTCGAAAAATGTAGTTTAGTTTGGCCACGTACCTCTTCGCCATATTTATCATCAGGAACTCCAAACGCAACGCCTTGGGCGACCTCTGGATGTGACAAAAGTACTGCATCGACTTCAATCGGCGATATCTTTTCCCCTAAAAGCAACAAAAACGTACACATTGTGAGCTAAACTTTACTCGCGCATTTTATCGAACACTCGGTGTGCCATTTCGATTAATTCAGTTACCTCCGCGATTAATCAGCTCCTTAATCCGACCCACGAGGCTCAAATACCCATCGGAGTCCAAAACTCCGATATCCCCCGTATGAAACCACCCGAACAAGAAGGCCGCTTTGTTCGCTTCTGGGTTGTTCTTGTACCCTTTAGTCACATTGGGTCCTCTAATGCAAACCTCGCCGTTCACCCCCTCCGGCTGAGCCGAACCGTTTTCGTCCAAAATCGCAAGCTCCTGACCCACGGGTCGACCCACCGACCCGGGCTTGTGGGCCCCGTCTTCCGGCAACGGATTTGAACACATCAAATGGGACGCCTCTGTCATCGCGTAAGCCTCCAAGACCGGAGCGCCGAACGATTCTTCAAGCCGCGCCAATATCGACGGAGCCAGCGAGGCACTGCAGGTCCGGATAAACCGGAGCTTCGGGTATTGCGGTTCGGGTTTGCTGGTGTGGCGGTCGAGGATGATTTGGTGGATGGTGGGGACCGCGGTGTACCACGTGGCGTTGTATGTGACCATGTCGGACCAAAACGTCGAGGCGGAGAATCGGCCAGCGGCTGGGAGAGTCGCGGCGGCTCCTGCGGAAAATGAACTTAGTAACCCGGCAATTAATCCGTGCACGTGAAACAGAGGGAGGACGATAACCGTCGAGTCCGACTCAGTAAGTTTGTAGACCGATTTGATGTTCTGGACCGAAGAGGCCAAATTGAGCTGCGTCAAGGGGACTCCCTTGGGCCGGCTTGTGGTCCCCGACGTGTGGAGGAAGAGCGCCACGTCGGAGGGGTCGTTGACCAGTTGCGAGACCGAGTCGGGGCTCCCCTCTGGGGCGGAAGAGAGAGTGACGTGGCTGGCGGCGTCAGACAGGTTGGCGGTCACGTGAGGGATGTTGAGCTTGGAAGCCGCCGCTTGGGCCGCATGAATCGGTTCTTCCGGCGTGATCAGCAGCTTCGATTCCGAGTCGGAGAGGTAGAACTCGAACTCCTCCGCCGTGTACGCCGCGTTCAGCGGCGCCGCTGTCGCTCGGCACCGAATCACCGCCAAAAACATTACAACAAACTACAGAAAAGACAAAAAAAAAAAAAAAAAAACACCGTCAAAATTATTTTTTCCTAATTTAAAAACTTGTTTGGTTGCCGAGAAAATGGTGGAAAATAAAACGATGCGATATGTACCTCGACGGCGTTGGGGAAGGTGAGTGCGACGGTGTCGTTTGGGGCGATGCCAGAGGCGATTAAGAGGGAGGCGGCATGGTCCACGAGCTCCTGCAACCGTGCATGGGTCAAGTCGAACTTTCCGGAAACGGAAAGGGCGCGGCGGTTCGGGAACTCCGACGCCACCTGCTTCAGCAATCCGGTTAGAGTCGGACTTTTCATTTTCAGAGCAGAATTAAATTAAAATTAAATTAATAAATGGAAGCGATTGGATATGAAGGAAGGAGATTTGCCGTTTCGTATTTATAGGGTCGCAGAAAGCGAGTGGGGAAGGGTGGGCGCGGTGGAGGCTGGAACCGGATGGGACACGTGGCGCGCTGTCGCCGGTCAGATAGAATGTGCCGCCCCTCGGGAGGCGCAGTTCCACGTATCACGTCATGTCGTTTTGGGTGACACGTCAACAAGTTGCCTTGGTGGCTGACGTAGCGGGGCCCACCGGGGATTGGTGGACTTGGGAGATGTGATGGATGATCAGGTGGCGGATAATGTTGAGAGCGTAGGGGAGTGAAGCGGCCGAGAGAGGACGAAAAGTCGTTTTATGGGTCGATTGTGGGCCAGCCCATGGACTTCCGTAATGAATCGGTATTCTATTTTTAGTGTTTTATGCCAACTTTGCTTTGTAGTTCGAGAAATAAAATAAAATAAATTTTTGCTTTGTAGATTTTTTTTTTTTTGAATGAAATGATAGCGTTAGTAATGTTAAATTAACCACCGACCGAGTTCAAATCTACGTTTTTATGTAATGACACAACACATTTCCACCATTATAGTAAAATGTCACTTGCATGCTTTGTAGATTTCAAGTGTTTGATGCTTGTTCAGTTTCCTTGAAAAAAGAAAGGAATCCACTCGTTTTTGTTTATTTTATTTTTTAAAATGAGTGTCAGCAAAAAGGTTTATAAAACTATGCATTGTAAGAAAAGGGCTTATCAACGCTTTGGTAACCAAATCAACATTTTTGATCAAGGTCAAAGTTTCATGTTCATAGGGTGGTCTGATCAATAGATTTTCGATATCTAAGTCAATTTCTTTGAAAAAGTTAGTGTTTTAGGCTTGTATGTGTAGTCAAAACTTACCAGAATTTGGTAGATATGGGGTATTTATAGGAAGATGGCCAGACTATGCATAAAGTTTTACCCAACACATGACGGCTTCCCATTGGCCAAGATGAGTCATCCGTATAATACATAAGAAAAGAATATTCCTAAGATATTAATTAGGAGATAATATTTTGGGATGATGATGGAAGTATCCTTGATTTATTTTAATGAGGATTCGTTACTTGTTTGAGTTGATCGCCAATAGAGAGTATTAAAAATAGAATTTAGTAATTAATCATATATTTAATGGCCTTGACTTTTCCTCTTTGCCATGCAAGGGAGCTAGGTTATGTCGTATTCTGCTGCTCAAGCCTCCATAGATGTTGGATTGGGCCTGGGAATACTTGTGGGTGGCCTTACCCATTTAATGAGGACATTCTTATCTTCTTCGAGAAGGGGTCCACGTGTCATCTCTAGGATTTTTGAAGTTATTTTTTGCTACACAAATGTCCCCACACTTATTAGGTTGAACGCAGAAAAAGGCAGTATGTGTAAAGAAAAATCACAAGTTGAATCGGTGAGCAGAGAGTTGCTTCCTAATTTGTTCTAGATTCTGCACTTTGATTTGGATATAAAGTTGTCTTGAAAAGGGAAACCATTTGTCACAAAAACCTATTTAAATCTAACATAAGTAGAGGATTAAATAAAGCACCCTTAAAAAGTGAAAATATGACTTTAGCCCTTCAAACTCAATTTTCTTTATATAAAACCCTACATAAATTTTTTACTCAAAGAAAACCCAATGACTAGGATCCACATAAGTGACACACCCCGATCGAGACCAGGGCGTGCTGGCAGTCACGTGAAAGTGATGTAGCCATGTGCACAGTGCGGAAGCTAATAAAATAGTAATGTAAATAGTACGAATAATAATAAAAACTAGCATACAAAATGAAATCGAAACAAGTGCTAGCGTAAGGGAGACACCAATTCAGAGCATAAGCCTAAAGTAGTCCAAATGAAAATGATACGACAATAGAACACCCGAAGGTGACCCTACGCTGGTGATCGTCTGTCAGAAATGCCGGAAAAGCCCTCTGGGAAACCATCGCTACCTGCTAGACAACCAGAACCTGGAGTGGCGCAAAACAAAAGCGTGAGTGGGCAAAAACAAAGCTTTTCGAAAACCATTCAGTAAAAAACATTCTAACCCCTCGTCGTAAAACCTGTATACTTCCCAGAAAATAAACATATATACGTATATACAGATATGCCAATCATGCTCAAGAATATGCCATGTCGGAATCTCAGAATGAAATGCAAGTGCTTAGGTATAAATCATAACAATAACATATAATCTGGCAGCCGGAGTCACCTAACGTGACCTGTACGGCTGCATGTAGAGCTCAAATCTCAAACTCAATAATTGAACCTGCCCACGAGTCGGAACCACCTAAAGTGGTATGTACGACATGCCTGGGTGTAATACATATAAACGCTCTAGTGCTACGATCACGTGAAGGCTGTGCGAATAATCGCGGATCACTTACGAGTCGGAACCACCTAATGTGGTCTGTACGACAGGACTGTGCACCTAACTTGGATCCAAGCTGAGCGTGTGGTGCGGGAGGTGAACATCACGTGAAGGACTGTGCCCTACACTGGGCGGGAGCACTAACACCGGGGGTGCAGGTTATGAGCTCTCTAAGCATCTCAAACCACTACTGAAATATAAACATGAATAACACTTACCTGGCACTTACCTGTGTGTCCACAGCACCCAATATGCATATGTATATATATGCAACTAATAATGTACTAACAATGCACAACCAACGATAATATAATGCATGGCATATGGCAAACCATAATTCAAATCAATTTCTGGGAAAATATAAGTATATAGGTATATACGGAAAACCAAAAGCCCACTCACTGGTATGTGGAAGGGTCGTAGCCCCCCTGCCTCGAGTGACCACACTCGTCCTCGGGATACGTATCACCTATATGCGAAACAACTATAAAAACGTTAATTTTAAAGCACATAACCAACTTCTCGTAATAACTTCTCATACATTGCTCAAATTGGACAAATGAATATACCAACGTGCTCTACACAACCTCAGGATCACACCCAAATTTTTAGAAAAATTTTTCACCGCCGCACGCACCCTCACGCGCCGGCCACGCGCAGGCACGTGCCTGGCATGCTGACGGCGTCAACTGACGCCGTAGGGAATATTCCGTTAGTTCTAACGGATTCCGTTAACGGCGTCAGGAATATTCTGTCAGACTTGACGGAATATTCCATCTCCTTTCCCGGCGAACCTTCGGCACCGTCGCCGCCGCCGGAAAATCGCGAAAACTTTAAACTTCGATATCTCGCCCATTTTTCAACCAAATTTCATAATTTTGGCACCAAAATGAAGCCTAGGACTAGGGGAACACAACCATACAACTTTTAAGGGTTAAAAACCATGGAATCTCACCTGCAAAATCGATCCAACTTCGGCCAACTTCGAACCCAACAATCCCGACGTCCAATTCCTTCAAATGAACTACTCCGAGTCTCCTTGGGACTCCACCAAGCTACCTGAAAATGGTACGACTGGACTCCCACGAGCCTCACGAGCTCGAATGTGTACTCAGTTCCTTCGATCTGTGGAGATTTAGTGTGCTTGTGTGTGTGTCCGTAAGTTTTCGAAGAAAAAAGGAAGGAATGGGGCTCGGGACAATCACAGGGAAAGGGACAGAGGGTTAGGGAGAGTGAGAGTGTGAGTGTGTGACCCAACACATGCCAACACAACACAAAACAACCAATAGATGTAAAAGAAGCGAACTAGGGGCAAAATAGTCTTTTCACACGTGCATTAAAACGTTTTTGGGAAGGGCTGTCACATAAGCAAATTCATTAACTTCATATTAATTCACACATTTTACATTTTTCACATGCCTAAAATACCCCTATTACATACTTGATGTAGACAATTAATTGTAAGGAAATAGTAAATGATTTTGCAACAAGAAAAAAAAGAGACATTAATGTTAAAAATTTATTGCATATTAATTTTTTAGAAAGGTATTGAATTTTCATAAAACTATTCGATTAAGTTTTTTCACCCTACTCTTGCATACTTTTGAATTTATCCTTTTTTTATTAATATATTAGAACATTGTATTTTATTATCTACATGCACATTAATTTACCTACGAACAATTATACCATGGGTGTAATTCGATGTATATTAAGAAGAAATGTAGTTCAATGTATATTAAAAAGAAGAAATAAATTACCTATATTAAGAAGAAATGTAGTTTGATGTATAGTGTCACATCCCGGCCCGGGGCGGATCACTTCCCGGGCCTGCTCCACCACCGTAGCACGATATTGTCCTCTTTGGGCTTACCATTCCCTCACGGTTTTTGTTTTTGGGAACTCACGAGCAACTTCCCGATGGGTCACCCATCCTGGGAATGCTCTAGCCCCCTTCTCGCTTAACTTCGGAGTTCCTACAGAACCCGAAGCCAGTGAGCTCTCAAAAGGCCTCGTGCTAGGTAGGGATGAGAATATACATTTAAGGATCACTCCCCTGGGCGATGTGGGATGTCACATATAGTATTAAAAATACTATGTTACACCCATGTTTATACAACAATAAAACATGCCTAACATATCTAACAATACATGAAAAATAATTTACCTACAAGTTAGAGAAATGTTATTTGGTTGGGTGTAGTATAATTTTTTTTAATAATTGGAAAAATTAAATATAGCTAGGTGTAGTGTAATTTTTTGTATATATAATTAGAACAAATTAATTTACCTACCTACTCTTTGAAATGTTCATTTCCAATGATGCAAAATGTTCATTACCTAACTACAAATTAATTTCCAATAATTTACCTACAACAATTATACCATGGGTGTAATGTAACATCTTTCTTTACCATGATACAAAATATTGTATGTACCAATAACAAAACTTGCCTAACATAAGTACTTGTACATGGAAAATAATTTACCTATAACAAAAGAAATGCAGTTTGATGTATAAAATCAACAATATTATGTTCCACTCATGTTTATACAACAACAAAACATGTCTAACATACATAACAATACATAGAAAATAATTTACCTACAAGTTAGAGGAATGTTATTTGATTCAAAATATATAATATAGGTGTAGTATTTTTTTTTTTAAATAATTGGAACAAACTAATTTACCTACCAATTAATATGGATAAAATTGCTACAAAATATATCACGAAAAAAAAAAACTAATTTTCTAGTTTGACATAGATACGGTTAATGCAAACACTTTTTTCATTTTATTTCACTTTTTCTACTACTTTTCATTTAGCATAAATTTAGGAATTTGGAAAAGGGACCATAAAGTATGAGTGACATGAGTGTAAATAAATTATATTAATATGTCAATAGTGTTCCTGGTATCGTTTGGTATGCAGACGGGACGGGACGGGACAGGACGGAACGGAACGGAGTGGGAGCAAAGATGCCCTCGGATGGAAATAAGGAGGAAAAAGAAGGAGACGGAGAGATTATAATTTTGTGTTCCACGGATGTGGAACGAGTCGTTCCAGGGGGGTGAGGTGGAACCAAAATTCATCCAAAACTCGTCCCGTGGAACAGCTCGTTCCACCCGTTTTAGCGCGCACCAAACGTGGGACGGAACGCCTTGTCCCACGTACCAAACGGTACCATATGTTTGCAAATTTTAAATTTGGGCTTAAACTGAATCTTTAAAGATTGATGAATTTTTATCTAGAAATAATGAATTGTAAGGACCAAAATCTAAAACACCCTTAAATAAATTTGGAGAGCAATCTTTTATTCCAACAAGAAAAGTGAGAAAACCAAAGGAAATTGTACCCTCTTACCTAGTCTTGTTCTTTGTTTGCCCTTGCGAAGATTTGAATTGACGTTATTCTTCTTCTCCGTATCGCGACAAGGTAAGAAAAAAATCCAATTTTTCTTCTTCTCTATTCTGGAACTGCTTTGGAGCCACGGGTCTTGACGGGGAAGCTCGGTGCGAAGCCGAGGATGTCAAAAACTTGGCTGGAAGCCACAACACTGCTGCAGAAAATCGGCTTCGCTGAGCCGAGGTGTTAGGTTAACGCGAGCTGAGGATCAGTGAGGCGGCTGACTCGGGCCAGGAAGGCACTGGACTGGGGTGGCAGTTGCAAGAGTGGATCGGCACGGGTCGGGTCCATGTGAGAGGGAGGAGGGCTGGGCCTACGGGCCTGGCTGTCTGGCTAAGGGAAAGGAGGCATGCCTCTTGCCTGCTTTGGGTCGAAGGGAAGAGGAGGGCCATTGTGGGTTGGTCCTTCGCTGCTGCTTTTTTCTTTAGGCCGTGGGACAGCAGGCTGGGCTTGGGCTTGCATGCGTAAGGGTGATGAATATCCTCTGCCCCTATATCGTCAAGGTGGGTGTTCTTGTAAGGTTTTAAAGTTGCTCACGTCAAGATCAATTCGATGAGTTGTTTTGGGACTTCTATGAGACATACAGGCATGCGAACCCATCTGAAGTTCTCATGAGATGAGTGAAGGAAGAAAGTAACCATGAACCATGCAATGAGATAGCTAAAACTTGGAATATAGCTATCAAGTTCCATCCTTACTAGTTTGTGGTGAGGTTTACTTGTTCCCCGCTTCGTTTATTTCCGGAGGTAATATGCTTCATGAAATACGTTCATGTCCAGTGTTCTCCGCATGCGGTCCGCATTATGATGGAATTTTTCAATCTAAGCAAGTTCTTCGACCTGGACCTGACTATTGATGAGTTATACATGCCACAGTCCTTGGGTTTTATTGACCCCAATCTTCCCTAAGTTTGTGTGTAAACCGTATAAAGCAATTTATGGACTCAAGCAAGCCCAACGTCTCAATACAGTTCTTATACAACCCGATTTCGTCTAGAGTCATGCTAATAACTCCATGTTCACCTTTCATAAAGGTTCTCATCTTCCTTCTCTATGTGGACGACATTATTTTGACGGGTAACTCTCCTTCCTTAATTCAGTCTTTCATTCGCACGTAGGGACTTGAATTTGAACTGAAGGATTTGAGCAAATTACATTTTTTCTTAGGAGTTGAGGTTTTCTATTTGGATGCTAGACTTCAATTGAAGAGAGTTGATAAATATTATTGGTTGGGATTTAACGTTGTATTATTCTTTTGTTATGTATTTGAAATTCAAGTGTATTGTTTAGTTGCCCTGGGACTCCCACATTGATAAGTAGACCTGACATTCGTGTCTTGATTCTTGTGTTCATGTCATTTTCATGGCATACCTGATATTTTAATGGGTCGTGTCGTGTAACACCTGTTAAAGTAAACGGGTAATATGACCTGATCCGAAATCGACCCGTTAATATTATCAGGTAATTTGACCCGACTCGTTATTAGTTAAAGAAAATATATTTTAAATCAATAAATAATAAAAATGAAAAACATAATACTAAATTAGTACATGCATACCACATTGTCACTAAATATTACTTCAAAACATAGAAAAATAAAAACATTTGTATTTCAAGTATTACTTACTCCAAAATAAGAGCCTAATGAAAAAACATTAGTACATTACTACAAAATACCAAATGTTCAAGGATATGCAAAATGAAGAGAGTTGCATTTCAAGGTTGAGAAATCTTGCATGTTTATATATGCTTTCACATTTTTCGGACCTGTCCATCAATTATTATGAATTTTATTTATTTTGAACTCCCTTAAAATACTGTTCATGAGGGTTTGTATGGTTTTAAAAATTAAAACGACGATTTACCTATACTCAAAGCGTAGAGGATGCGATCACAAGCGTTTGCATATTTTTTCACATTTTCCACACTTGTGAATTAATTATTATAAATTTTTAATGTATTTGATATTTTTACATTACTTGATATTTTTATTTTTAATGTGCTTTATAATTTTTTAATCTCACTCTTTGTGTATAGCATACTAAAATAAATAAATAAATAAAACTTATATTTTTAAATTTATATAGAATAATAATACAATAATACAGATTTAATATACAATATATACATATACACTATAACTATTGTATTTTATAGTAAATTTTTTTAGTAGTTTAAAAAATTCAAATCATCAAAATAACTTTTTTCCTAACGTGTCAAAACGGGTTACCCACGTGTCACATTCGTGTAAACTTGTTAAGAACTCATTATTAACAGATTCTTATTGTGTGACCCGATAATGACCCGATTGGTTATTGTGTCGACTCGAAACCCGTTATTTTCGTATCGTTTACATGTCGTATAAGAAATTGTCAGGTCTACTGATAAGAGGTTTTTTTTTTTTTTTTTTTTTTGGTGTATAAAAGCATTGTAAAGCTCACGTTGTATTCAATGAGAAATCTGAAACTTCACAAGTATGCGCTAAACACTAGATAAAACTCCTATCTTATTCTCTCTAATCTTAATCCAACCTATTTGAAACACGAAGTCTGATCCAATACAGGCTACCAAACGGGGCCTTAGATTTCGACTGAAGTTGTTCTATGCTTTTGATATAGAAAATTGAGAAGTGTTATACAAATGTTATCTAACCGAGATTTTAGAGAGAACAAGAGAATGAGAAAAAAGGTTTACTGCAATTGCATCCAATTTGAACATGGTTTATTCATAAATTTTATAAAATAAAACTAAATCCCTATTCAAAAGGAAGAAAAGAAAAACCCCAAGAACCCACCACTGAGGGAGACCGTGAAGCTAAGGAGTTTCTGTGCGGCTGGTTAATTTCTCTGTCTTCGAGAGAAATGCTATATTTAGATTTAAACCTTCCTTAAGTAGATTTTAGGTAAAATCTAAAACAAATTCATTTTAGATTAAAACCCTTTGACTAGTCGCAAAGCCACGTTAGGGTGAGGAGTAGCGGCCGCCACTCCCCTTGCCAGGAAACACAGCTGGAGCACAGGTTCAGCCCCTCCCTTCGCGGGAAAACCTAGCCTTTCCATGTTTGTTTATGACCTCCGGTGAACTGGTTTTACTGCGCGTAGCAGCAAATTGGCTTTTATTTATTTATTTATTTAAATTCAGACCAAAACGACGTTGTTTTGTATATTTGAAAAATGTTTTTTTTTTGGGGGGGGGGGGGGAGGGGAGAGGATCGCGTGTCCCCCGTTCAGCCATTCCTCTTACTCTCTCAATCCCTCTCTCAAAACCCATTTGCCAATCAGAGACAGAGAGCAGCAAAGCTCCCCCCCCCATTAATCCCAGCAGCAACGGAAGGGAGGAATTTTAAATTCCTGTTTGGGTTTGGCTGGCTGATTCCCACTCCAGCCGTTTTCTATCACTTCAACAGTTGAGCCGCCGGCCAGCCTTCAAAGGTAAAGTTATAATCCCTAACCCTAAATAATTATTCAATACGAATTTTATTTAATTGGTATAGAAATAGAATCATATGCATATGGTAATGCATTAAATTGGTTATTGGTTGTTGATTATTGATATGAAATTATGAAATTAATTTTTGGGATGAAAATTAAAATTTGAATTCTTGATTATTGATTAATTAATTCAATTATTACATAATGTAAACAATTATTCATATGATTAGTTGAATTGAATTTTTATTTATTGAATAATTTGTATGCTTACTGGTATTTATTAATTGAATTGTTAGTTGGATTATTTATTATGCATATTAGTATAGTCTACTATAAGATTAAGAGTCTAAGAATTTATTTTTTTCTTTCCATTTTACAGTTACGTAATGGAACGAAATGGGAAATCAATGATTGAGTGATAGCATGATTGTTTACATTGAGAGAGATGTATTTGCTTTTATTGATGATGAGCCTATTATGCGGAGTTTTCATGATATGAAACCTCGTTGGCAACAATTGTAATTTGTTTGTATTGATAAATTATGAAATACATTACTATATAAAAGGATTTGGTTGTTGCTATTCTTTTAAACCTTGCACTCTTTTAACTTCGCCCCTCCCCCCGTCAATTCCTGGCTTCGCCATTGCCTTTGACTGCTATACTACTTAGGAACAATGTTTAAAATATTGGTACAGATGGAAATATCAATATGCAAATTTATAGAAATATCAATTGATATAATGGTTGCCTTCGATGAAAATTGTGGAAATTTTGAATTTGGGGGGGGGGGGGGGGGGGGGGGTAATTATCGGTTGCTTCGATTGATAGATAAGTTGCCTACTTATTCAGATTTAGTCGAAATTAGGGAAAAATTTATCAATTAAAATAAAATTCAAAAGTTCAAAATCTGTAATGAATTTGGAAAAGTTTCTGTAATGAATCGGTAAATATCGTCGATATTCATTGATATTTCCTATATCTCGTCAATATATAGGACGAAGCTTGCATTTCACCCTGCATTTCAATGCCGATCTTTGATTTTTTGAATATTTTGATGAAAATATTGATAATTCCGTAAATATTTTTTACATTGCCTGGGAGCCTAGGGTAACCATTCCTTTCCTGTGTGATACAAATAAATATTTTTATTTTTAATTCCTCGCTTACCTTTTTTTTTTTTTTTTTTGACAAATGATATTATCTACACTAATATAGTTCAATGGGCTAGCAAAGGGAGGGGGTGGACTTAGCCTCACAATTGGCTAGGAATAATATTGTTCAATGGACTAGCAAGGGGAGGGGGTGGGCTGAGTCTCACAATGGGCTAGCAATAATATTGTTCAAATTCGCCTTTGGCGAGAATCAAACTTAAGACATCTCAGTTACAAGTGAAGATGAATACTACTTGTGGGTGCAAATTTTTTCCTCCTTGTTTTTGGACAAAATTGCACCTACAAAACAAACAACACCTTAGGTCAAGGCCAAGAGCCTCACGCGCCCACAATGAATTTTTTTTGGGGGGGGGGGGGGGAAGGTGTGTTTGGCTGAAGAACCTCCGATGCCAAAGTTAGAATTTTGAGGGAAAAAGTGTTTGGAGAATTTAGAGAATTTAGCAAGAGTGTAGAACTTCGGTTTGGAGAAAATGAGGGTGTTTATATAGAGGTATGGCTAGCCCCTTTGGGAGGATGGGGACTGGCCACTTGGATGGTTTTTTGGGTGAGATTCATGATTTGTTAGCTAATTAATCAATTAATTGAGTAATAAATCAATCAATTAGCTAATTAATATAATTTGAGAGGAAAATCTGGTGTTTACCTTGTGGAGAGGATTTGATGAGGATGAATGAAATAGGTTTTGAATAATTACCTATTTTGAGCACTTTTGACCTTGATTGAGTCATGATTGTCCACTGCCCGCTCGTAGGTGATAGGAGCATATTTATGCTACTTGGCTATGTTGTTTCCTTGCATTTAGTTAGTTAATTACTACTTATTATAGTCTTTTAAACTATTGTCGTATGTTTGTAGGTCCTAATGGCAAAAGAAGCAAAAAAGTGCATTTTGGAGCCATTTGGAGCAGTTTTGGCATGGATTGGATAGCTTAACTATGGAGCAAAGTGGATGGACGAAATTGAAGTTAAGAGAGGCTAAGAACATGCTACAAATCTGGAGAAACAAGTTCAAAGACAAAGAAGATAAGGAAAAAGCAAGAAATAAGGAACATTATCTAACCTTATCCTATCCAATCTTATCTTATCCAACCTTATCTTATCTTATCCTATCCTAATCTTTTGCTACCTTAATTCCAGCTGCAAAGAGGACTTAATTTCACATTAGAACACCTAAATATATGGTTTTAGAAGACCCTATCTCCTCCTATATAGGTGCCGCACCCTTTATCCCTTCTAGAAGTCTAATTTCTGCCATAAAATACCTTGTTTCTAGAAGCCCTAATTTCTGGCGAATTTCCCTATCCCTTTCCCCCTTGGTTTCTGAAAGCATTAACCCTTTCCTCCTAGGATTGTGCAATCCTTTTACGTTCAGAACCCTAGCCCTATAAATACAAGTGTTTGCCGCACCATTTAAACCATCCGTTCACTCATTCATTCATTCATACATTCAGCCATCAAACACCATAATTCACACCACATCACCCTAGTGCCGAAAGAAAGGAAGGAAGGAGAAGAAGACTTGTGCAATCTGCCATCCAAGGAGGGTTCGAAATCTGCCATTGGAGTGTGGAGTGTTTCTAGGTGTATTCTATCCTTAGTTTTAGTTTAATGTTTATATTAATTTGATTTTCAATTATGATGAACATGTGGAACTAATTTCTTTTTAGTTGGAGGTGAATTTGAAGCCATGATTATATGTTTTATATGAATTGATTATATCCAGTTATTGTTTCTTGAGTCTTGAATGTGATTTGCTTATCTAAGTTATCAAAACTTGTTTATGTATGTTGGTTGAGGGTTGACACTTAATTTGCATGCATGAATTTGATGCTAGAGTATAAAGGGGTTTCACGTAATAGTTATTCACTTATATTCACAAGTAGTGGAGGTTGCTAGTCACAATTGTGTTAAGTAAATCCTTGGCATGAGTCTTATGCGTTTCATGGTAATGAATGCCTTGTCAATGCTTATGATTTTCATAGAACTTAATGACTTTTGATATGTATCTTTATTACGCGTTTCATATAGGAACTTGAGAAAGATAATTTGGTTGCGATGCGTATTCCATGTAATTCAATGAAATAAGGAAAATCTGATGGTTGATTGTGCGATGCAATTAACTTGGGGCATTGTCATTCATAGTCTAAAGGAATAATAACTGGGAAATTAGTTTATATGCATATATCATGTATGGAGAAGGACCCTCTAACTAGCCTTTCACCCATTTAATTCACCCAAATTCGTTTTTGCAAAGTGTTTTATGCAAAGTTTCTGTTTTAAGTTTTAAATTCGTCAAAAACAATCTCCCTTTCATTTAGTCTTTTTATTTGAGTCAAAATCTGTTTTCTTTTAGTCTTTTGAGTCAAGTTAAGTTTTTTTTTTTGTCAAAATCACTTGTTAGGTCTAGAATTGAGTCTTTTTGAGTGTTTGTTGCTATTTTAAGTGTTTTGAGTTAGTTTTAAGTCTATAGAGTCTAAATTAGTGTTTTTAAGTCTTATTTGTGTTGATTAGCATCCCTAGTTAATCCCCGGTCTAGAATGATCCCTACTTGCATATATACTACAATTGTCACAAATAGGGTTTAATTTGTGTGTCAAGTTAATTTTCACATCAATATGCTCCTATCAAATTCCCCCACACTTAGCTTTTGCTAGTCCTCGAGCAAAACAAAACAAAACAACAAAACATAACCTAAACCTTCCAACAATTGCCTTAGAGATTTCCAATGCAACATGACATATTAAAGATCACCACTCACATAGATTTTAGTTATCTCTACCCTCGAGCATATACTTAATCGCAATTACCACTCACTAGCTCGCATTTAATCAATTAAAATGATGTTTTGAATGTCGTAACATGCCTTAGAGAATTCACTCAATTCCTTACTGGATACACTCTATTTTCACACAGATTTTCTGACTACACTCCCTACACTAAGTATATGTGAGAGGATTGATGTAAACATGTAGACTAATACTCACATATGTATAATCAAAGGCACTTTCTGGACTTATTAACATGAATATGATCTTATGAATGGAATGCCACTACTTAGACGCGAGAACCAGGGATACCATATGCTCGTACCAATTTTAAACTCCACATATTGAAACACATAACAATCAAGATCGAAGTCTAAGGGTTGTAACGGGGCTAGGGTATTGGCTAACAAAGAAAGGTAAGGATAAACAAAAGTTTTTAAAGCAATAGTAAACAAAGTAATGAACTAAGCACTTAGAATTCACTTTTGAATGCAGAAATCAACTTTAAACATGAAAGGAAGATTCACACATCACTTAGGGCCATATTCAAACTTTTGGACCCTTTCTTCAACAATCAACACTTGTGAGTTCATTCTCACTTATTTTCAACTCATTTTCTTTCTTTTCTTCAACTTTTTCTTCTTTCTTTCTTTTTCACATTTTTTTTTCTTCGTACCTAATTCTTTCTTTGGCACATAAATCATGCATCCTCCTAGATTCCCACAAAAATCCTTCCCCCACACTTGTTTTTCTGCAATTTTTAGATCAAAAGGAATTCCCTCTAAGTCATGCTTTACTATCCTTTAAGAATAAGGGTATGGATAGTCCTATTCTAGGCTAGGTAAGGATAATGTGGTTAACAAAGAAAATAGGCTAATCTAAGGCTCAAAGGGGTTAAACCTACAATACATATGCAAAGGGTACAACTTTTTGGCTCTGGTTTAACTAAACAACTTCATCTTATTATTTGTTATGCTAATCAATTTTATGCTTTGAATGAAATGGGCATGAGTTCTAGTATTTGGAACTATAGTGATAAAACGCATTCTAAGTAGCAACCAAGAAAAGAATAATGAGATCATGCAACGACTTTAGAAAACAAAAACATCAAGATTAATAACTCTCCAAACAAAGTTTAGCCTCAAGTCTTTCAGAGTTGTAGCGTTAGTTTGAGTTCCTTCCTTCAAGCATGTTACAAAAACTAATTTTTTTCCTTTTTGTGATTACATGTGAATTCATAAATGACAACTACAACTAAGCATAAACCAAAGAGCATATCAAACTTCCATCCATGTTTGTAAGTTTCTTTAACAGTCATGCAATTAAAAACCAAATCCTCATCATTGTGTTGGAAGGTATCCTAAGACACAACACACAAAAACAAAAACAACTCTTTTTGGGTTTTTCAAACATTCTTTTTTCGATTTTTTTTTTTTCAAATTTTCGGATTTTCTGTTTAAGACACATAAAAACACTTCAAAACACACTAAAAACACTTAAAAACAATGAATAATAACTTTAGAAGTGATAGGTGATAAAATCCCACGAAAATCATGCAAAAACAACTTGTTTACCCCCCCCCCCCCACACTTAAACCAAACATTGTCCTCAATGTTTTAAGCATAGACTCACAAATAAACAAACAAATAACACAACTAACAAACATGACAATCATGCCAAAGTAAAAGCAATAAAAAGTAGGGTTTAGGAACGCATCTGGTTATGGAGTGTTGGAGCTTCCTAGGTCTTCTTTATTTGCATGCATGGTTTGCCTCCCTAGAAGCGCTTGCTTTAATATCTTCCAGCCGGACGAGAATTCCTATTAGGCTTCATTGGGGCCTACGACATGGAGGGTTGCACCATCCATGACATGCTCCTCAAAGTTCTCATAGTACGGCTCAATGAATGGGAGGGGATAATGATCCTCCCTAATTGTGGTGTTTTGGTTCCTAAAGTCCATGTAAATGCTCCCACCACCTTGAAATCGATTTGGACCATGCACCAAAGAAGGTAACAACCTATTAGTTAAAATGGGAATTGGAATTGGGATTGGAGACTTACTAGGATGTTATGGCAATGCCTCTAGGGTAGCCACCATCTCGCCAATTTTATCACTAGGTACGGCTATATTGGGTGTTTTTAGGGTAGTGGCGTGCTTCTTGTGCATCACTCCAATTCCTTCCTCGATGGTTGTTCTAGATGCATCCTTCTTGATTGGTGTTGAAGGTTTCTGTCCTATATTTTTAATTATACCAATGGTAAAACAAGAACGAACATCATTAAGATTCTCAATGGATTCAGAAACTTTAAAGTTAATCATATCACCACCAAACTCCATAGTTAAGGCTCCATTGGCCACGTCAATCTTGGTGTGGCCTGTTTTCATGAAAGGTCGTCCAAGTAAGAGTGGCGATGGTAGATAGTGGGTTAAATCCTCCATGTTAAGCACATAGAAATCTGCAGGAAAAATTAAGTGGTCTACCTGCACCAAAACATCTTCCAAAACTCCTCTCGGGTATGCATTAGATCGATCGGCTAATTGAATAATAACACCATCATTTTTAAGCTCTCCTAGATTCATAGATGCATAAACAGAATATGGCATGACATTAATTGATGCACCTAAATCTACCATAGCATGTTCAAACCTTGTATTACCAATTACACAAAGGATAGTGAAACTACCTGGATTTTTGCATTTAGGTGGCAACTTTCTTTGCAACATTGCAGAGACATTCTCACTTACATGTACTGCCTCTTTCTCCCGAATCCGTTTCCTTGTTGTACAAATCTTCTTCAAAAAACTTAGCGTACTTCGGAATTTGCTTTATTGCATCAAGGAGCGGGATATTGATGTGCACCTTCCTAAACGTCTCTAAAGTGTTTTTTTCATCCTCCTCTGTCTTAGATTGCATAAACCTGCTAGGAAATGGCACAGTTAGTGGAATAGAACTAGAAAAATTTGAATTTGGACTTATCTTGGTGGTTTGGGACGATTTTGTTGTATTAGGGGGCTGCGGCAAGGTTTTGGCTTCCCTTGCTATGGCCTTTGCTCCCTGTTCTTCTTCTTGTAGCAACTTTTCCTCCTCATTAAGGCCTTGTTTGGATGATTTCCAAGCTCCTTACCACTTCTCAATGTAATGGCCTTGGCGGTTTCAAAGCTTCCCTTTGGATTCACAACGGTTGAACTAAGAAGTTTGCCTTGTTCTCTAAACTACCTAAGGAACTCTGAAATCTACCTTATTTGCTTCTTCACGTCGCTCATCTCTTTTTCTTGGTTCGCTATTCTATTATTTTGATTTTCTAATCCCTGTGATATAGAAGTTAGTAATTGAAAAGTTTGATCATTATCAATTAGCGAACTTGAGTTTTGTTGGGCAGTTTGTGATTGAGGTTGAGATTGTGTAAATGGCCTTTGATATATCTAAGGGGGTGGCTGTCGAATTCCTCCTTGTTGTTAAGGTTGTTGAGGCTCCCTCCATTTGAAATTTGGGTGATCTCTCCATCCCGGATTGTATGTATTTGAGTATGGATCATTCCTTGGTTGATTTTGACTTTGGTACCCCACGACATGGCCACTCTTCCATCCTCCATTCTCTATCAATTGAGGACATTGATCATTGAGATTTCCTTGCATAGAGCACACTCCACATGTGGCCGCACCTTGCATTTTGGATCTTTCAACAACCTGAGACACAAGCATAGTGAGATTATGCAAAAGATGAAGAGTTGATTACTACTTATAACCAAGTGATCCACTTCAAGAAGGTCATTGATAGGCTTGAACTCCAAGTATTGGAACTCCAAGGTGTACTGAAGATCAACGAAAGTTTGAAGAAAGAAGTAGATGAGCTGTAGTGCGTCCGTATTGGTCTGCTCGAGGAGATCGGGCAATCAAAAAGTGAGAAGGCTGAGCTCGAGGCTCCGTTTATTCAGAGTCAGGCCGATTTCTACAAGCTAGGTTATGTAGATCATCTCTTTGGTAGGCCGTCTGACTTCAAGTTTGTTGGGAGAGACTTCGAAACCTTCTCTATTTCTCCGAAAGACTTGCTTGCCTTTACTTTTGAGGCCTTCATTGGTGAAGTAGTCAGAAACGTTGGTGCTGAGGCTAAAACAACCGAGGGTGAAGCGCCAGATGATGTTACTGCTAAGAATGTCGAGGTTGCTGAAGGTGTGGCCACCGAGTAGTCGTGGAGTGCTGAAAAGTAGTCTTCTGGGTAGTCTTTAGGATTTTCTTTATTTTCTTCGTTGCTTTTTGCTTTGCTTAAACTCTTTCGGTCTTTACTAGTTATCTATCAATTTTGCTAGAAAATTTAATAAACTTGCTTCCTTTGCTTTTCTCCATCTTCTCTTCTTTTGTTCATGCCCTAACCTTTAGACTTTATCGACTAGCGGCGGGCGTGCAACTTTTCTTTAAGTAGACAGGCTCGCGTAGCCGATGCAGCCATAAGTTTTGGTGTAGAACTTTGAAAAGTTGTTAGCCATAGGGTCGGCAGCTGGACACCTTACTTACAGAAGCAGACAAGTCCGCATGACCACTAGACTGTTAACCTTGGCTTTCTCCAATTCCGTAAGTTGTGTAGCAAGTATCACAACACTTTAAGACTTGGTGTAGGTTGTTTCGCGCTTGGCAGAGGTGAAGCTTATTGACTACATAGCATGTTGGTAGTGAATAAAGCTTCGTATATGCACGTTAATTTGTTTAACCTTTCACAAGAATGTGCGATTGTATAAGTCTAGCGTGGCTTTACTGCTCAAAAGGCAAGCCGTAGGCAGTCTTATGGAAATTGTAGGCTACCTTAGTGCACTTGGTAGCAGCTTTAGGGTTCCAAGGTAAAGATTATTGTTTAAAGCCGTCTCATATAAATGTTATATGCTTAAATGATAAGTTCAAGGAATATATAATCGGGAGAATGTGATCTAAAGAAGTTAGATTCATGAGACCATTCTCTTTTGTATACATATCCTAAACATTCCTGATCATAGGGTGGCAGAGTGACTGGTCTCAAGTCATTGGTGTGACTGACACCAAGACAAGCATGTAGGTGTTCAATAGAGAATGAGTCCACTGAACACGATCAATAAGGAGTTCTTATACTTATGTCACATGAGAACTCATGGCTGGGATAATGCAAAGTAGCCATTTGACATGAGGCATCATAGTTGTCTTATGGTTAGGTCATTGATCTTTGACTATGTCAAAGTCACTCCGTAAGAGGGTGTCCATGGCATAGTTGGGGTTAAGCCACTTAGTCAGAGAGGCAGGTGAATGCATAACAAGGGATCTCCAACCTTCAAACCGTTTGAGGGAGAATACTTTATGATATGATTAAGAATCTCTAGCCAGAGTATGAATGAGATTTAGAAAGTTGTTCCAAATCACATTCAAGG
The DNA here is from genome assembly GCF_041283825.1 of Pyrus communis. Classification (NCBI taxonomy): domain Eukaryota; kingdom Viridiplantae; phylum Streptophyta; class Magnoliopsida; order Rosales; family Rosaceae; genus Pyrus; species Pyrus communis. The sequence goes on along the minus strand of NC_142578.1, from coordinate 12,092,429 downwards.
TAATTATATAAGTAAATAAATCACATTGGATAGTAGACATGAATAAACTATCAAACCAAACAATGTGGTCAAGAGTATTATATTAGAGAAAGACCTTATTGCATTGAAATCCTAAACTGAATAGGTTCTCCACCTCTTCTGATTAGCTTGGGTAGCCATGACATATTACTAGGTGCCACTCATGGTTTGTGGAAGCCCCAAAGGTGTATAATCACTAAAGGGAGAATTGAAAGTAAGTTTCAATTCACAATCGATTTGAAGAGTTCTAATCACCCACTGCCTCGCTAAAAAAACCTAATGGATCGCACACCGTGTAAGGTAATGATTGAAGGATATAACGAAGATGAGCAAGGAAAATTAAATAGTTTAATTGTATATGGCAAGGATTAATTAAAAGTTAATTAATCTAGAATGAAAGGTTCATTTTAGGCCTTAAGTTAGTTTTGGGTTTCGAGACACAAAAGGGTTTTGGTCTACAAGGCACATAAGGTTTAAGTTGTGTGACAACTAAAACAAAATGGGCAATTAACCCACTAAAAATAGGGAGGCTGGCCATGCTTAGAGAGGGAGTGAGTTTTGGACTTATTACAAGTTTGCCAGTCTAATGAAGGTAGGAATAAATTTGACTTTATAGCCTTTTCTTCATTAGGGTTTTCTAAGGATAAAAAGTGAGAACAACTCTCTTAGAACAGCCGGCCACCATGGGAGAGTTTACTAGCATCTAACTCTTCCATGGCCACTCATCTTCTTCCTCAACCATCCTTGGTGTCGAAACTTAGAGCTCTCCCACTTTGGGGACTTTTGGAGAACCCAATTCCTCCATCTATATCCAAGAAGACATGGAGCCAAGAAGCAAAGTTCCTTCATCCAAATCCATGGAGCCAAGAAGCAAGGTGACAAAGGAAAGAAGACCCTCACATGGGTGATTAACCTTTGCTAAGCAAAGAGGTGCTTCAAAGGTATAAAGTTTCTCAACTCACTTTGTTTTGAGTTGAGTTTTGGTTCACCATAACTACTAGGCTTTGAATTTCATGGGTGAAGCTTTGTTTTGAGTGCATACCAGCATGATTCCACCTTTTAATTGTTAATTGTATGCATAGATGTTGCTCAAGTGAACTTGTTTTCACAAATTTATGGTGCCCGTCAAGCTGCTTGAGTCTTTAGGCTTTGATGTAGCGGGAGGTCACACATGGTACTTCCTCAGATTGTAGGCGTTCCACTGTTTTTCGATCTCTTTGTCGTTCATGGTGGCGAGGATATAATTTTTTTTGCGCCTACTATGTTTATCTTGTACAGAACTTCTTTTTGGAGTCTTCTTTACGGACAGTGATGAAGGTTTTCCTTATGACTAGATCTCTGGGCTGGAACTGCTGGATCTTGGCCATTTTCTTGTAGCTGGAGAGGAATTGCTGTTGGTAGGCTACGATGTGGGTGATGGTCTGTTCGCGTTTCTTCTCTGCCAAATCTAAGCTTGTGGCCATCTCCTTACTGTTCTGCTTGATGGTTAGCAGTTGAGTGCTGATACTTGGCATAATGACATTGGGAAGAATGATTGCTTTTGAACCCAATGCCAAAGAGAAAGGAGTCTCACCGGCGGCTCGTTGTTTGGTGGTGTGATACGCCCACATATATCCGGGGAGTTCATCTGGCCATTTTCCTTTATTGCCGGAGAGGGACTTCTTGAGGTAGTCGATGATCGTTTTATGGGATGCTTCAGCCTGCCCATTGCCATGAGGATATCTCAACATGGACATATGCTGCTTGATCCCATACTTTTTGGAGAACTTTGCCAAATCTTTGTCTACGAATTGCGGGGTGTTATTGAAGGAAGATTTGTGAAAAACAAGTTCATTTGAGCAACATCAACAACATGCAATTAACAATTAAAAGGCGGAATCATGTTTATATGCACTCAAAAACAAAACTTAACCCATGAACTTCAAAGCCTAGTAGATAGGTGAACCAAGACTCAACTCAAAACAAAGTGAGTTGAGAAATCAATACCTTTGTAGATTCCTCTTTGCATAAGCAAAGGCTAATCACCCAAAGAGAGGGCCTTCATTCCTTGCATCTTAGATCCATGGATTTGGATGGATGAAAAGGTTTCTCCAAGTTCCCAAAATTGAAAACCTCTAAGTCTCCACACCAAGGCATATTGTAGAAGAAATGAGTGACCTTGGAGGAGTTTGATTGCTAGATGATCCCTCCAAGGTGGCTGAAATTTTAGAGAGAAAGGAGAGCTTGTGTTCTCATCCTTTCCCCAAAAATTACCCTTAATGAATTTTGGCTATAAAGTCATACTTATTCCTTAATTCATTTGAGTGGCAAACTTGTAAATAAGTCCAAAACCACTCCTTCTTTAACATGGGATTTATTGGGCTATTTGGGCCTTTGTGAATCATTATTCATTAAGTTGTCACACAACTTAAGTCAATGGACTTGACGTTCGAAGCCCATTGGGCCTTAAGGTCCAAAACTATCCCGTGGTCTTTTAACGAACTTATTCGTTTGATTAATAATCATATTAATTAATCCTTGCCATAAATAATTAAACCATTTAATTATTCTTACTCATCTCCGTTGAATCTTCAATCTCTACCTTACACGGTGTACGATCCATTAGGTTCCTTTTAGCGAGGCAGTGGGCGATTCAAACTCTTTCAAATCGATTGTGAATTGAAACTTACTTTCAATTCTCCCGTTAGTGATAATACACTTTTAGGGCTTCCACAAACCATGGTTGACGCCTAGCAGCATGTCATGGTTACCCAAGCTAATCAGAAGAGGTGGAGAACCTATTCAGTTTTAGGATTACAAATGCAATACGGTCTTTCTCTAATACAATACTCTTGACCACATTGTTTGGTTTGATAGTTTATTCATGTCTACTATCCAATGTGAGTCTTGTGCTTATATGATTACCTTGAATGTGATTTGGAACACATTCCTAAATCTCATTCATACTCTGGCCAGAGATTCTAAATCATATCATAGAGTATTCTCCCTCAAACAGTTTGAAGGTTAGAGATCCCTTGTTGCGCATTCACTTGTCTCCATGGCTAAGTGGCTTAACCCCAACGATGCCGTGGACACCCTCCTGATGGAGTGACTTTGACATAATCAAAGATTAAGGACCTAACCACAAGACAACTGTGATGCCTTAGGTCAAAAGACTAATTTGCATTATCCCAACCATGAGTTCTCATGTGACATGAATATGAGAACTCTTCGTTGATCGTGTTCAGTGAACTCATTCTCTATTGAGCACCTACGTACTTGTCTTGATGTCACACACACTAATGACTCGAGACTAGTCACTCTCCCTGAGAGAAGACATAGCACGTACTGATCTTAACGAACTGTCAATGCCCAATTGACAATCCTATGATCAGGAACGTTTAGGATGTGTCAACGAAAGAATGGTCTCATGAATCTAACTTCTTTAGATCGCATTCTTCCAATCACATATTCTTTGGACTTATCGTTTAAGCATATAACATTTATATGAGACGGCTCAAACAATAATCTTTGCCCTTTACATTAAACTAGATTAGTTTAACATGTGAAATGTCCATAAAGTATCATCATATGATTGGTTTTAGGGCACATTTCCAACAGTTATCTGTGACGATGGATTAATGGATGCCAAATCGGCAAATGATGTTTCTCCATATGAAGCGCTCTATGTCTGTTTGTGTCGTGGTAGTCATGGGCTCTGCTTTTACCCATTTGGTGAAGTAATCGGTTGTCATGATCATCATGCCTTTGCCCTCAGTAGCGAGTGGCATTGGCCCTACCAAGTCGATTGCCCACTACATGAATAGCTAAGGACTCGTCTGCGGGTGTAATTTGCTGGCAGATAGTGATGGTACCAGCTTGTAGCGTTGGTAGCGGTCGTACTTTTGTACCAACTCTTTAGCTTCTTGGTGCATGGTAGGCCAGTAGTAGCCTGCGTTTAAAGCCTTTTGTGCTAAGGATTGACCTCTGGAGTGATTTCCGCAAAGGCCTTTGTGGATTGAGCTTAGAACCTTTAAGTCGTCAGGAGGCGCTAGGCAGTGGAGATGTGGTCCAGTGTAGGATCTTTTGATGAGAATGCCGTTCCACATGTAGTAATGTGCTGCCTTTATTTGGAGCTTTCTAGACTCCACTCTTTCCATGGAGAATATGCCATTGACCAGGTAGTCTATAATAAAATCTTGCTAGTTTGGAGTTGTACTAACCTGTGACACTTTGGTTGCTGGCTCAACCTTTACGTTTGGCTTGTCTAGATACTCTACCGGAATAGTGTGTTTGAGTTGGTGGTCGAGGGCAGAGTCTAGGCCGGCTAGTGCGTCCTCGTAGGCGTTGTCTGCCCACAGAACTTGAGTGAGGGTGTAAGTCTGACCTTAAGTTGCTTGTGTACTTTCTCTAAGTATTGCGTCATCCTTGGATGTTTTGCCATGTACTCCTAGTAGTCTGGTTGGTGATTAGCTGGGAATCGAAATGAATTACAAGCCTTTTCATTGCCAAGTTTTTTGCCATTTGGATGCTTGCTAGTAGGGCTTTGTATTCTTCTTCGTTGTTGGATGCCTTGAAGCCTAGAGTAATCATCTACTTGAGCATTGAATCGTTTAGGGTGACAAGGACCATGCTTGCTCTTGAGCCTTTGTAGTTGGATGCACGGTCGACGTGCAAATGCCAGAAGTCTCCATCAGGTGAAACAAGCATGGTTATGGCATGCTCGGTTACCTCCAGAGCGTCGTTGGGTCGCTTTAAAGCTGAATTATAGAGCAAGGGTTAGTTGGGGCCGTGTGACGCATAGCAAGATGTGGTGCTCAACTTGCTAGTATATGTTACTCCTATGTAGAATCTTTTAGGATGACGAGGACAAAACTTGCTTTCGAGTTTCCTTCTAGTGTTCGTCTACCCTTGGCATTAGGGGTGGTTCGGTATGGGATACCATACCGAAACTAGTATCCCGAATCCCAAACCGAAATTTTTCGGGATGGGAATTTGAAGACCAATCCCAAACCAAATTTTCGGGAATCCCGAAATATTTTCGGGATTTTGGGACAAATCGGGAATCCCAAATTGAAATATGAAATTATGAATTGTTCTTCAAATATATAATTCAAGAACACATTCATGAACTAGAAATTTCATTTCATTCACACTACCATTTAATTGAACACTGGCATGCTTGACTCTTTTTATCATAGTCAAAATTCAAATTAATTAAACTCTTTTTGCAATCTGTTGAGAGACAAAAGAATCAAGCCTTCTGAAATCATCAGCCATGGCAGCAACAATAATAAAATCCACATGAATATCAAACAGAACATGAAAAATATGCAAGGTGTAGGGCATTCTAGGTTGCTGAGCATGAATTAGAAACTACTAGCATCAATTATAAAAGAATAATATATATATGTATAAATATATAAATATATATATAATAATTAATATTATATATTTTCGGTTTGGTATGGGATTCCCGAAATATCGAGAAGCCAATCCCGAATCCCATACCGAAATTTTGGGATTGGTTCGGGATAGCATCCTGAAAATTTCGGGAATTTCGGTTTGGGAAATTTTTGGTTTGGGATCGGGATTTTTTCGGTTCGGTTCGGGATTTTCGGGAATTTTTTCCACCCCTACTTGGCATGCCTTTTGAGTTGAGTTGTTGCGTTTGTAAAAAAACTTTGCACTGCCAGTGTTTGCGCCTTTATCATCACGCGTCTAGATTGGATGGAATAATGCGTCATGAGGATGACTACGTGTGTTTGAATGTATAACTTGAGCTTCTGGGTTACAATAACTGTTGCCAAAGTTAGCTTTTTAATTTCTGTAGCTGGTTTTCGCATTAAGGAGAGCTTTTGAATTGTCGAATATAGGTAATTGGGTCCCCAACTCTTCTCGTATGAGGGTAGAGCTTATTGCTGCTTCAGATATGATAGGAGCATATTTATGCGACTTAAATGGCTTGTTCTCGTACATTTACGTTATGTTTCTTTAGTTATTTTAGTACTTTAAGCTATTTTCGTGTGTTTGTAGGTCCAAAGGGCTAAAGGAGCAAAAAGATGCATTTTGGAGACTTTTGGAGCACTTTTGGGCTAAGGACGGATAGCTTATGCTTGAAGCCAAAGTGTTGGACGAAATTGAAGACCTAATTGGAGCCAAAGTGTTGGAACCTTGTTCTCTTTAGTTTTAGGACATTTAAACCTTTCCTAATCCCAATCATGCCATGCATAACACACATCCATTCTAACACATTGTCATTGCACATGCATTTCCTTCATTAGTTAACCCACATGCACTTATCACTTATCATCACCACATATCATATCACTTAATCACTTATCACTTATCATCACCACTTAACCACTTATCATATCATAACCACATATCATATCACTTATCACTTATCACTTAACATATCATCCACCTACTTCACCTACAACATCCACCTACTTCACCTACAACATCCACTTCACCTACAACATCCACCTACTTCACCTACAACATCCACCTACTTCACCTACAACCTCCACTTACTTCACCAACCTCACACACTTACTTCACCTACAAATGACATAGCCATATGTTCCCTCCACTACTCCTATAAATACCCTTGCATTCATTCATTCATAGACATCTCATTTCATACACAACACATTACAAACACATTCTCCCTTCCCTAGCCGTGAGCTTCCCATCTCTCCCCTTATAATCCAAAAACCATCTTTCCATTTCCATCACTCCTCACTCCATTCCACACTTCCATTCCCCCAAACCAACTATCCTTAGACCTTATGCTACAATAAAGAGGAAGAGAAGAGGGCCTAAACGTTCATACAATTCAAGTTTGAGTTGTTGGAATGTTTAGGTGTTTCTTTGATTTCAATGTTTAATTTTAATTCTCTTTGTTTTTTATGAGGAACTAAACCCCCCTTAGCTAGGGGGTGATTCGAAATATATGTTTATGCTTGCATTTTGATTTGATTACTTCTAATTGCATTTCATAAGTTGTTGATTCAATTTGTTTAACCGTTTGATTGATAACTTATTTATGTATGTTTATTAAGAATGCGCGCTTAATTTTCATGCATGAATATGACGCTAGAATATAAGTGATTTTCACCTAATCGTTATGAACTTATATTCACAAGTAGTGGAGGTTGCTTATAAACAATCGCGTTAAATGAATTCTTGGCACGAGTTTCATGCTCATCATAGTAACGAATGCCTCGTCAACACTTATAGTTTTCATAATGTTTAATGATCTTTGATTGTATCTTTATTGTGCTGTTCACGTAAAGGACTTTTGGAGAATGTTGTGAATTGCGTTGCGCTAACCCATCCAATTCATTAACTTAAGGAAAACTTGACGGTTAATTTAAGCGGACCTAATTAACCCGGGGTGATGAGTTTCATAATTTATCGAAAGATCAACTGGAAATCTTTTTATTATGCAAGTGTAACATATGTGGAGATGACCCCCTTAGCTATTCTATCATCCATTCATTCCATTTCATCAATTTCATATTTACATTCTGTCTAGTTTATTTAACTTGTTTCGTTATTTCAATTTTCGTATAAACTTAAATCCCCCTTTACTTTAATGTCAATTTAGTTAGAAATCATTTTAGTTTGTGTTTTTAAAAGCATTTTAAGTCTTTGGTTTGTCTTAGTGTTTTAAAGTTTAGTTTTACATTCTTTGAGTCTAGTTTAGTGTTTTATATTGTGTTTTTACGTTTTTGAGTCAAATCCAAGTGATTAACAATCCCTCCTAATCCCCGGTCCAGAACGATCCCTACTTATACTTATACTACAATTGTCAAAAAGAGGGTTTAATTTGTGCGCGTACAAAATCTCGCATCAAATTTTGGCGCCGTTGCCGGGGATTAGAAAATTTGCTAATCCCTTGGATTGTTTGTTTCTGTTATGTATTTTAGTTTTAGTTTTTGATTTGTGTTTTGTTTGTTGAATTCAAATACTAGAGAAGAACAACATGTCACTTGATAATGCTTCTCTTTTGTCACAGCTCATGGAAAGGTCTCAAATGCAAAGTGTTGATATATTTGATCTTCAATCAAGGAATAATGTGTTTTCCAATACTTACAGTTCAGATTGGAGTGATCATTCAAACTCTATGTGGTGGGAACCTCAACATGTTCAAGAAGAAGGATACTGGCAGCCATATGAGGAGTTCTATTCAAGACCTATGCACCCACCACAACCTCATATTCAATATCCCCAACCAAATTTAAGTTCGTCAATAGATTATAATCAAAAGCTTAACAAATTAATTTGTTTGGTGCAGGGCTCACAAAATCAAGACAATGAGGCTCGACAAGAAGACAAAAGGTTGGACCACTTGGAAAAGCAAATTGGGCAGATAGCGGAGTTCGTAGGACAATTTTGCGACCAAGGCAAACTCCCTAGTTCAACCATTGTAAATCCGAAGGGAGGATTTGAAGCACCTTTGCCGGAAGCACTTATTGCTCCTACGCCATCTAATTCAAGTAAGGTTGTTCCAATTAGTTCTAACCCCATTCCACCTAATATCCCTATTCCTTGCAGGTTCATGAATTCCAAGGAAGAAGAAAGTGAAAAAGACATCTTGGAAGAGCTTCCAAAGGTGCAAATTAGGGAATTTCATGAATTCATCAAAGAGGATATACTTGAGACAACAATGCCCAAAGAAGTTGAAATTGATGACATTGGACAAGTCATAACCATCACATGCAATTTGGCCAAGTCCAATATCCCTGAAACTTTCAAAGGAGTGGTGTTTGTCATTGAGTTCTTGTCAGACAAAACAAGTAAGTCATTTTTTTCAAATTCCATTACATTTTATACTAACTTGTTGTTTTTTTTGAATCAGGCACCTACATTAGAATTCAAACCAATGCCGGTTCACTTCAAGTATCACCTTCCATTCAAGGACCAATTCCATGCCGTTTGATTTTATTTATGTTAAAAAAAAAAAAAAAAAAAAAAAAAAAAAAAGAAAGAAAGATACTAAACATGGAGAAAGGTGGAGCTTCACAAAGGTTGTTTGCGTGAAGCCCCACTACGAGGCGCAGAAGCGGAAGGCATAGAAGCGGGAGGCATAGAATCGGGAGGCATCGGAGCGGAAGCCATCGGAGCGGGAGGCATCGGAGCTAGAGCATTCCAGGCCTCAATACTTGGCCAAGCGCTGGATGACCCAGGAAAAAGGTGCCTCTGGAGATAAGACGCAAGCCTTTGACGGTCACTGTGAATTCGACCCTCAGATTCTTGCAGCTCATCAAGCTTCCTCTTCATCCCTGACGAATAGTTATTTGCAAGCACATGCAAACTTCTATTCTCTTACTTAAGCTGCTGGATCTCTTGCTTAAGTCTTTCCACCTCTGCCATCAACGATTCCACTTGGCGGGACCGAGCAAGCAGGCGTTGGCCCATGTTGGACACAGAACTCGCACACTGAACACTAAGTGCGAGGGACTCTTGAACGGCCAACTCATCGGACCGTCCTGACAGCAGCCTACTATCTTTTGGAGTGAGGAGGTTTTTAGCTACTATTGTAGCTGTTGTGGCGTCCTGCATCACAGAGTCTTCACCTGAAAGAGGACCGTTAGAAGATAAAAAAGAAGGGCGCCATACATTACCTTGACGGGGCGCAACCGGATCGCTGCTGAGACTCAAATCTAAGCTAAGGTTCGATGAGTTTGCCATTTTTTTTTCAAAAGTGTTCAAAGAGAAGGGGTGGATGGAGTTAAAATTTCACAAAGGGCCGGAGTCGAGTTTCAGGAATGGGAAATCTTCAGAGTGTGTGTGTTGGGGTGATTGATAGCTCTATAAAAAGCCAAGACGACGCGTCCACCGATTCAAAGAGCCGGATTTTCCGGCGTAATTTAGGCGACGCTCCCTCGGCTTTTCAGAAAACGCGTTCAACTTTGTCAAAAGATTTCTGACAAAGCTGAAAACACGTGGAGGCCATCATCGCATCTACACATCTTTAGCCGACAAGTGCAAAGTTCGGCGACGCTTTCTCTGCTTTTCAGAAGACGCGTGCATCTTTGTCAAAAGGAGCCGCATCTGCACTACCACGTGTCGTTCAGAAAGCGAAGGGGCGTCGTTCAGAAATCGAAGGGGCACCTGCTCAGAAATCGAAGAGGCGTATTCAAAGATCGAAGAGGCGCCACTATTTCAAAGAGCCGGATTTGCGGGATCAAAACGTTTGTCGACAAGGGTAAAAAGTACCACCACTTGATATTATCTCTATATATGTCGACCTTCGTCTTTTATGGCAGGGCAAACCTGAAGAAAATGCCCAACTCTCCCTCACCTCTGAGGGCGCACTCCCAGCAAAGCCTTTCAAAATACTCAATTCTTTCTTCTTCCCCAAAGATGATACCAGATGCCTGGAGTACTTATGACCCAGGAGGAAACGGCGGATTGAAGCATGTGCTGATTCATTCACCGCTTCTTCAAAGCAAAGGTATCTCATATCATCAAGGTCAAAAGCAAAAGTATCTCATATCATGCTCTTTCCCTGTCTTTTTCTTTGTCCTTGTTCTTACTTGCATGGCAAAGTAAAAGAAGCAATCAGCCGGCACTTGGAGTCAGTCTTCCGATCTGGAGCCAACTGCCTGGAATCTATTCCTGATTGCTTACCTAGCGTTGCTCTCGAGTAGTCATCTTCAACGGTTGTTACACTTCCAGAGAAGGGACCACTCCTGCAAAGATTGAACAAAGAAACAGATAACAGGAGGAAGCTCAAGCCTTCGGGGGAAACCAAAAGAACCATCCTGCTGCCCAGTTCAAGAAGTAGCACAAAGGAAAATCAACGATGGGCAGAAACCAGTTCAAGAGTTAGCCTGTGGAATCACAAAGATCAAAGCCTCAATGCAATCACCAAGGAGAAGAGGGAATTTACACTCCATAACCAGATTTGCGTCCCTAAACTCTTCTCTTTGTTAATTACATTATGCCATGTTTAATATGTTTAGTTGCTTTTTGTGTGTTTACTTATGTTTTGTGTGAATCTATGCTTAAAACATTGAGGACAATGTTTGATTTAAGTGTGGGGGGGTAACTAAAGTGTTTTGATGCAAATTCGTAGGGTTTTATCCACCATAACTTCTAATGTTGTTCCTTGCTATTTTAAGGTGTTTTTAAGTTGTTTTAGAGTGTTTTAGTGTGTTTTGTTTTATAATTCGAAAATCCCATAAAAATTTGAAAAATTGTTTTGAAAAACCCAAAAAGAGTTGTTTTAAAGTTGTTTTTGTGTGTGTGTTTGTGTCTTAGGGTACCTTCCAACACAATGATAAGGATTTGGTTTATAATTGCATGACGGTTAGAAAGAGTTATAAACATAGAGAAAAGTTTGATTTACTCTTGGTATATGCTTGGTTATGGTTATAATGTATAACTTCACATGCAATCATAAAAGAAAAAAAAAAATCCTTTTTGTAACATGCTTGAAGGAAGGAACTCAAACAAACGCTACAACCCTGAGAGACTTGAGCCTATAACATTCTTTGGAGAGTATAATCTGTGATTTCTTGTTTTCTAAAGTCGTTGCATGATCTCATTATTCTTTGCTTGGTTACTACTTAGAAGGCGTTTTATCATATAGTTCCAAATGCTAGAACTCATGCCCATTTCATTCAAAGCATGTTATTGATTTGCATAACACATATTCAAGAAGAAGTTGTGTAGTGACCACCACCATAGCCAAATAGCCTTACTTCCCATACTTCGTATATGTTGTAAGTTTTAACCCCGTTGAGCCTTGTTTAGCCTTTATTCTTTGTTTACCCACATTTTCCTCACCTAGCCTAGTTTAGGACAATCCCCACCCTTGTTCTTAAAAGATAGTGAGCATGACTTAATTGAATTCCTTTTGAGTTACATTATGAAAGAAAATAAGTGTGGGGGAGAGAATGTTTAAGTGTTTATGTTTTGAGATTCAAAAGAAAAGAAAAAGAAAAGAAAAAAAAAAAAAAGAGAAAAGAAAGAAAGAAAGAAAAAAAGAGCTTAAAAAAAAAAATGAAAATAAGTGAAAATGAACTCACGAGCGTTGATGGTTGAAGAAAGGGTCCAAAAAAAAAGATGAATATGGCCCTAAGTTCTGTGTAATTCCCCCTTGAGTGATCAAAGTTGACTTCTGCATTCTAAAGGAAATTCTAAGTGCCTAATTCAATTCTTTGCTCACTATTGCTTGAAGAACGTTTGTTATCCTTACCTTTCATTTTTAGCCAATTACCCCAAGCCCCGTTACAACCCTTGACTTCTATATTGAGTGTTATGTATTTCAATTGTGGAGTTTGAACTTGGTATGAGCTTATGGTGTCACTGGTTCTCGCGTCTAAGTAGTAGCATTCCATTCATGAGATCATATCTAAACATGCTTATTAACTCCAGAAAATGCTTTCCTTATTATAACATATGTGAGAGTTCGTCTACATGTTTACATCAATCTTCTCACATATACCTAGTGTAGGGTGTGTAGTCAGAAAATCTGTGTGAAAAACGAGAGTACATCTAGTAAGAAATTGAGGGAATTCTCTAAGGCATGTTACTACATTCAAAACATGGTTTTAAATGCTTAATTGTGAACTAGTATGTGGTGACTATGATTAAGAATGTACTTAAGTGTAAAGATGGCTCAAATCTGTGAGAATAATGATTTTTAACTTGTCATGTGCATTGGAAGTCCCTGATACGATTGTTGGAAGGTGTAGGTTGTGTTTTGTTCTTTTTGTTTTGTTTTTCTGTTTTGCTCGAGGACTAGCAAAAGCTAAGTGTGGGGGTATTTGATAGGAGCATATTTATGCGACTTAAATGGCTTGTTCTCGTACATTTACGTTATGTTTCTTTAGTTATTTTAGTACTTTAAGCTATTTTCGTGTGTTTGTAGGTCCAAAGGGCTAAAGGAGCAAAAAGATGCATTTTGGAGACTTTTGGAGCACTTTTGGGCTAAGGACGGATAGCTTATGCTTGAAGCCAAAGTGTTGGACGAAATTGAAGACCTAATTGGAGCCAAAGTGTTGGAACCTTGTTCTCTTTAGTTTTAGGACATTTAAACCTTTCCTAATCCCAATCATGCCATGCATAACACACATCCATTCTAACACATTGTCATTGCACATGCATTTCCTTCATTAGTTAACCCACATGCACTTATCACTTATCATCACCACATATCATATCACTTAATCACTTATCACTTATCATCACCACTTAACCACTTATCATATCATAACCACATATCATATCACTTATCACTTATCACTTAACATATCATCCACCTACTTCACCTACAACATCCACCTACTTCACCTACAACATCCACTTCACCTACAACATCCACCTACTTCACCTACAACATCCACCTACTTCACCTACAACCTCCACTTACTTCACCAACCTCACACACTTACTTCACCTACAAATGACATAGCCATATGTTCCCTCCACTACTCCTATAAATACCCTTGCATTCATTCATTCATAGACATCTCATTTCATACACAACACATTACAAACACATTCTCCCTTCCCTAGCCGTGAGCTTCCCATCTCTCCCCTTATAATCCAAAAACCATCTTTCCATTTCCATCACTCCTCACTCCATTCCACACTTCCATTCCCCCAAACCAACTATCCTTAGACCTTATGCTACAATAAAGAGGAAGAGAAGAGGGCCTAAACGTTCATACAATTCAAGTTTGAGTTGTTGGAATGTTTAGGTGTTTCTTTGATTTCAATGTTTAATTTTAATTCTCTTTGTTTTTTATGAGGAACTAAACCCCCCTTAGCTAGGGGGTGATTCGAAATATATGTTTATGCTTGCATTTTGATTTGATTACTTCTAATTGCATTTCATAAGTTGTTGATTCAATTTGTTTAACCGTTTGATTGATAACTTATTTATGTATGTTTATTAAGAATGCGCGCTTAATTTTCATGCATGAATATGACGCTAGAATATAAGTGATTTTCACCTAATCGTTATGAACTTATATTCACAAGTAGTGGAGGTTGCTTATAAACAATCGCGTTAAATGAATTCTTGGCACGAGTTTCATGCTCATCATAGTAACGAATGCCTCGTCAACACTTATAGTTTTCATAATGTTTAATGATCTTTGATTGTATCTTTATTGTGCTGTTCACGTAAAGGACTTTTGGAGAATGTTGTGAATTGCGTTGCGCTAACCCATCCAATTCATTAACTTAAGGAAAACTTGACGGTTAATTTAAGCGGACCTAATTAACCCGGGGTGATGAGTTTCATAATTTATCGAAAGATCAACTGGAAATCTTTTTATTATGCAAGTGTAACATATGTGGAGATGACCCCCTTAGCTATTCTATCATCCATTCATTCCATTTCATCAATTTCATATTTACATTCTGTCTAGTTTATTTAACTTGTTTCGTTATTTCAATTTTCGTATAAACTTAAATCCCCCTTTACTTTAATGTCAATTTAGTTAGAAATCATTTTAGTTTGTGTTTTTAAAAGCATTTTAAGTCTTTGGTTTGTCTTAGTGTTTTAAAGTTTAGTTTTACATTCTTTGAGTCTAGTTTAGTGTTTTATATTGTGTTTTTACGTTTTTGAGTCAAATCCAAGTGATTAACAATCCCTCCTAATCCCCGGTCCAGAACGATCCCTACTTATACTTATACTACAATTGTCAAAAAGAGGGTTTAATTTGTGCGCGTATAAATTCTCGCACCAAGATACGGCTGCTTGTCCAGTCAGACCTTGAATCTCCTTTAGAGTAGTGGGGGACTTCATATTTAAGATCGTTCGGATTTGCCTTGAATATGCATCGGCGAACCTCGTCCCAAAGTGCATGCTTTTCTGCTAAAGCGAAATAGTTTGCTAGAGTTAGATCTTCCTTCATGATCAATTCTTCGAATAGCGGGTGGTCTGCTGGGAATCCTTTTTGGAAGACTGCTCTAGCTATCGAGTCGTTGCATCCCACTATCTTTGCCTTCTTTACTTTGAACCTCTTTACATAGTCGCAAAATGACTCCTTTAGGTTCTTTTTCATGTTGAACAAGTGGTAGGACTTTTTCTTGATCGAGTGATATGATGAATATTCTTTGGTGAAAACCAAAGAAAATTCATTGAAACTTCTAATGAATTGTGGTGGCAGGGTGTAGAACCAATCTTGCACCTCGCCTTGTAGAGTGGTGGCAAATATCTTTCACATGAGATCGTCGTTGTTTTGATAGAGAATCATTGCGCTTCGGTAGTGCTTTAGGTGTCTCTCCAGGTCTCCATCCCCTTTTGAAGAATATGAAATGTGGCATGCTAAACTTGCATAGAGGTTCTGCTTGCTTAATCTCATCCGTGAATGGTGACTTGCTTATGTTGGTCATGTCCCATCGTAGTGCCTCGTTAGTGACCTTGTTGCGTTGGAAATCGCGTAATCTTCGGTCAAAAGCCTTTCTACTTCTTCCTGAATTTGCCTTTGTTAGGGGTAATGGAGCTCTCGGCTACCCCCAGTTGTGATCTACTAGTTTAGATTGCTCTTCTACGTGCTCGGCTACTTTATGCCATGGTTGCGGTGCATGTGGTTCGTTCCTAGAAGCAAGGGAATTTTTCGCAGGCTGCTAGTTAAGCTTGAGCCGGACTGAGTGACTGCTTCTCTCCATCCTTCATGCTGTCTACTCCGATGTGAGGTGGAGGATGCTCATTATGAGCCTAGCTGCAAATGAACACTTCGCTTGGAAGGTTGCTCATGTTTACTATCGGAGAGTGGCCCCAACCATGAATGTATGCTTGTCTGTGGGCTTAGTCAAGAGTGCATGCTTTTCTGCTTGCTAAGATGGGAGTATACTCTGTCTCAAGGGCCCAATCTGGTGCTCGAAAACTCGGTTCGTGGTTGCTTGTTGGGACGCTGCTGGAGAGATTCTTCGTTTGCCTTTGTCCTACTTCGGGACACCTCGTCTGGGGCACGTTGCATCTCGGTGCGATACAATAGTTGGTTCACCAAGGCCGTCTGATGTGCGATGACGTTCACCAACTCTATGACTTTTCGAGACAGGGCTTGGAAGGAATGCATCTCCTTGATCAGTGGAAGTGTGGCAGACTTTGGGAGTGAGATTTAAGTTGGAAAATGCCAAATCGGCGGAAAAATGTGGTGAAAATGCTCTCGGTTTGATTGTTGGTCTGGAAATTTGGAGCCGGGACGGTTGAACTAATCTTGGTCGGCTCGGCTAAGGTTTAGGCCTTTGAGGGTTGAAGTGGCACGGCTTAGGCCTTGGCCTTGGCCCCATGGGTTTTGTTGAGTGTGGCCACCATGGTGGTTGCCACGGTGGTGACCTGTGTGGGTGGTGCCGTTCCACTCATCATTGTGTTGAGCCTTGTAGATCGCCGTTGTCCTAATTCTTGAACGTTAGAATTTCCGTTCGTCAAGATTTCTGAATCTCTTACCATTGTACTTTTCTTTTACGTTTTATCAAAGAATTTCTAGAAATAAAAATTCCAAGAATAAGAACGTACGAAAAATCTACAAATGAACAAGAAAATGAAAAACCTTGGATGCGAGAGTCTTCTACGAGTGTGTGACTCAACTCTCAATGAAAGCACCAATTTGTGGATGTAAATTTCTTGCTCTTTGTTCTTGGACAAAATTGTACCTACAAAACAAACAACACCTTAAGTCAAGGCCAAGAGCCTCACGTGCCTACAATGAATGAGGGAGGGGGGGTTTGGCCGAAGAACCTCTGATGCCAGAGTTAGAATTTTGAGGGAAAAATGTTTGGAGAATTTAGAGAATTTAGCAAGAATGTAGAACTTCGGTTTTGGAGAAAATGAGGGTGTTTATTTAGGGGTGTGGCTAGCCCCTTGGGAGGATGGGGACCGGCCACTTGGATGGTTTTTTGGGGTGAGATTCATGATTTGTTAGCTAATTAATAAATTAATTGAGTAATAAATAAATTAATTAGCTAATTAATATAATTTGAGAGGAATGATTTGGGGGTTACCTTGTGGAGAAGATTTGTGTTTATATAGGGTTATGGCTGGCCCCTTGGGAGGATGGGGATCGGCCACCTGGATTGTTTTTTTGGGGTGAGATTCATGATTTGTTAGCTAATTAATAAATTAATTGAGTAATAAATCAATTAATTAGCTAATTAATATAATTTGAGAGGAATGATTAGGGGGTTACCTTGGACAAAATTGTACCTACAAAACAAACAACACCTTAGGTCAAGGCCAAGAGCCTCATGTGCCTACAATGAATGAGGGAGGGGGGGGTTTGGCCGAAGAACCTCTGATGCAAAAGTTAGAATTTTGATGGAAAAATGTTTGAAGAATTTAGAAAATTTAGCAAGAATGTAGAACTTCGGTTTTGGAGAAAATGATGGTGTTTATATAGGGGTGTGGTTGGCCCCTTGGGAGGATGGGGACCAGCCACTTGGATGGTTTTTTGGGATGAGATTCATGATTTGTTAGCTAATTAATAAATTAATTGAGTAATAAATCACTTATTAGCTAATTAATATAATTTGGGAGGAATGATTTGGGGGTTACCTTGTGGAGAAGATTTGATGAGGATTGATGAAATAGGTTTTGAATAATTTCGTATTTTGAGCACTTTTGACCTTGATTGAGTCATGATTGTCCACGGCTCGTGCGTAGGAGTTCTGGTATTTCTCGAGAGTAATTTTGTCCTTTTAACCCTAGAATTCACGTGTTGCCTCCATATTTTTCTCGATTATTTTTGACTCCACACTACTAGACCAAAGTACTAAGTGGCATTCCTAGCTTACCCGTAAGTTAAAAAATGAATGTAAACATGATTTAGGCCAACATTAATTAAATTAATTGCTATTAGATTTCCAATTTTTATATTATTTTTTTCCAAACGGCAAAGCCTTATATTTGACGAGCACTTTATGCTTATTGCCACTTTCATGCTAAGTTCTTTTCGTCTCTTCAACTCTTTTTTTCCCCTTTTTGTTCGTGTTATCCTATCATATATAGAGGAATAATTTAATTGAAATTTGTCATGGTGAACCTTAGCTTTTGTCTGAAAAAAATATATTCGCTTTTGCTTTCATACGTTTTAAAATTTATCAAAAAAGTGATTTATAAACGCTATTTTTATGTTGAAGCTAGATAGTAATAGTTAAGTAAATAATTAGGAATTAATTCTGTATTTACTGTCAGAGTCAAAATAGTCTTGCGCCACTGTACTGGCGACTGTCGGAATCCGGCATGGCCGGATGTGGCATCGTCCACTAGCAGACCCACTTCTCTGGGCCTTCACTAACACCCATCCACATGCTATACTCCGGGCCCAAACCTCCACCGTAAACATGCATCCAGTCTGATGTTCTTATGAAACCTGGCAGGTTGGCGGCTCAAGCAATTCCCCTTCCCGTCGTGGATGTGCAAATGAACATTGATTCCGTTGTTTTCTCTCATGGTGATTTTCTCAATTTGTTTTCTCTCATCAAACTCTTGAGAATTTAGCCACTTAATACTTCAAAAAGTGGTGTATCAGTTAGGGTATTGACACAAATTTCCACCCTCCGTACGGAGATGGATTTATTCTAGCTTGACTAGTTTTTCCAGTTCATGACTATCAATTTCTTTTGTAATTTGAAGGTTTTTGTATATTATACATTGTACATTGCACAAGAGACTTGGTTACACTATATAGGCAAGGTAGAAGACATAACCTTCTGACCTCCCATAACACACGCCTAAAACTACTTTACAGTTAAGACAAATCCCTTGAATTAAGGACACAAGACAAATATCCCTTGAATTAAGAACACAAGACAGCTGATGGAGATTACACTCCTTAGCTGATGTAAACAGCCAACCTACAAGAAGTAGCCCAACCTAGTTGACTTGTATCTTCCAATACTCCCCCTCAAGCTGGATCAAAGGGATTGATTGATCCAAGCTTGAACAAAGTATGCTGAAAACCAGAAAAACAAGACTTTTGGTGAAAATATTTGCTAACTAATCATGGCTTCGCGTGTAGTAAGTATCAATGATATTGGACTGAACCTGGGTGCGAACATGCTGACAATCAACTTCGATATGCTTTGTGCGTTCGTGAAACACAGGGTTGGATGCAATGTGCATTGCGGCTTGATTATCACAAAACATAGACATGGGTTGAGTATGAGAAAAACCCAAATCACCAAGAAGTTAAGCCAAATTAATTCACAGGCAGTGGATGCCATGGCACGATGCTCAGCCTCTGCACTTAATCGGGCCACAACACTTTGTTTCTTGCTTTTCCAAGTGGCAAGATTGCCACCAACAAATGTGCAAAAACCTATGGTTGATTTGCGATCAATAGAGTTGCCTACCTAATCAGCATCAGTATAGCCTATGATTTGTGTATGGTTGTTATTCTTCATCAATATGCCCCTACCAAATGATCCTTTAAGGTAACAAAGAATGCGATGTACAATCTTCAAGTGAGCTGTATTTGGGGAATGCATGAATTGACTGACAAGGGTCACGATATATGAGATGTTAGGTCTTGTAATGGTAAGATAAATGAGCTTGCCAACCATTCGTTGATAGTAGCTCAAATTTGTGAGTGGCTCTCCTTGAATGTTTAGTTTAAGGTTGTTGTCCAGTGGGGTGCGAGCTGGTTTACATGCTGACATTTCAGCTTCTTGAAAGAGATCAAGAACATACTTTCGTTGGTTTAGGAATAAACCTTTGCTAGAACAAGCAATTTCAATGCCCAGAAAATGCTTGAGAATACCAAGATCTTTGAGAGCAAATTTGTTGCGAAGATACTACTTAAGGGAGTGAATCCTAGATGGGTTGTCACTGGTCACGATAAGATTGTTGACTTAGATGAGTACAACATGTTTTCCAGTGGAACCAATGCGAATGAGAATAGATGAATCTGCATTGCTCCGTAAAAAACCAACACTTTCCAACACTAAGCTGAGTTTGGCATACCACGCTCGAGGAGATTGCTTAAGACCATAGATGGACTTATGTAATTTGCACACCATATCCTTGTCACCTGCTTGTGAGCGGCCTGGTGGAAGTTTCATATAAACTTCCTTTTCGAGATCACCATGTAAGAAGGCATTCTTGACATCCATTTGAAAAAGAGGCCATGCACAATTGATGGCAACTGATAAAAGAACTCGGACAATGTTCATTTTTGCCACATGGGCAAAAGTCTCCTTATAATCAACCCCATAAGTTTGGGTGAATCCACGAGCAACCAAGCGAGCTTTATGCCTCTCAATGGTTCCATCGGACTTGAACTTAATTTTGTATATCCACCGACTCCCCACAACCTTTTTTCCCTTAGGAGGTTTGACCATAGTCCACGTGTGATTGTTATGGAGAGCCTGATGTTCTTCTTCCATTGCTCTTTTCCATTCATCATGAATGTTTGCCTCATCAAAGGTTTGGGGCTCATGTGCATTTGTGATTGCAGTTAAGAAGGTAGTATGATTAGATGAAAACTTCTCTTTTATTCGTCACAGTCAAATAGTTAAAGAATAAAACATAGAATTTTGACACAAGCATCTTGAAATACTCATGAACCACTCTAATTGGAATTAGTCCAAAATTCCTCAATTTTGTTGTTTTTTGTCCAAAGTAGACTCACATGCCCTACAATTAATGTATAAAGTAAAGTATCAAAATTCTCCCAAATTATCAAATAAATTATAACTAAGATTTGGGTAAATATATAGATTAATATTGACTCATCATTAGCCAAGTCAAGAAAGTTCCTCCAACTTTGTCTTAATCAGTAATTAATATTCAACACTACATTACCACTAAGCACCCCCATGTGTCACCTCAAACATACTTTGCTAACTTAAACATCGGAGGCTCTTAGAATGTTACTACATCGGTGTCCTTCGATACATTACCTTCCTTGCAGGTTGTTTTGCCTGCTTAACTTTGACCAGAGTGCCTTCACAAAGGTTATCTCACCATACTTTTGCATTGACACAAGATTCAACCAATTTTGTGCATCACCATTTAGTGACGTATGTGGGAATCAAACCCACAACTACATGTTTTTGGGCCAAAATGGTTAATCTGAAGTGGGAAGTCTTGATTCTCGGCGCAACATTAGTTCCATAAGCCAATGGTGTTCTATCCCAAGATAATGTCAGTCCAACTGAGTCCTTGTAATTGAAGGGCTATGAAGGGATCACATTTGAATATAGCTCAGTCGGGTCTTAGACGTATTAAAACTGCTAAGGGTTGACGATTGTTTTGAGAAGATTAGAATTGTTCAAAGGATCAAAATTCATGCTTAATCAAATAAGAATGAATTGAGCTTAAAAAGAGACTAGATTCAGAGTCCTGGTTCAAGTGGAGAGGCTGAGACTGGAGGAGAATTAAGTTTCGGTAAAGAAAGATAATTTGGAATATTCAGATAAATGCCGAGGAAGCTCAATCATATCAGGAATTTTCCTCGACAAACTTGTTTATTTTAGAAGCCTTGCCTATAAATAAAAGAGACTTTGTAATGAGAAAAAGAATTTCAACTCAAAACACAAATCAACACTCTACGTGAAACCCGCTCACACCTTGAGAAAACACTAGTTGCTCACTAACCCTTTCTAGATTGACATATATTCAATTGGGTTAAACATCACTATGTCAACAACCAGCGATACCTTCAGTTTGGTTAAACATCACTGGAGTCATAGAACCTGCCTAGCCTAGGATATCTTTTGTTTAGTTAAATGACATTTTCCTATCCTTGTTGGTTATCTATCCAAACCTTAGCCGATGAAGAGTTTCTGATTCTCTTTTCGAAAGAGATCACCCTATCAACTTCCCAGTGAACTTAGGTGTTCTACGATTGGTTACTCCCAAATATATTCTAGAGTTTGGCATTCATTAGGCTGAACAACTTTCACCGTAAATATTTCATTTCAGTATCTTTGTCCATACAGTCTAATACCAGCTCAGTGCACGTATATTTTCACAAATGTAGTTGAAGCTGCATAACCCGGTGTAGAGGATCCTGAACTTCACAGCGAGATTAGCAACCTTATCTTTAGGTTCTAAGAACCCTAGGGCAAGAGTGTTCCTTCCTTGACCGTAGTTGCTCGATCCGGAAGTCAACATGTGATTCGATACCACCAGTGCATTTATCTTACTCATCCAATTCACCTTGGTGCCGAGTGGGCACGCCTGTACCAACCACATGATGTAGTTAGCTCTTAGTTATTCAGCATGGATGCCACGTAGGTTGATAATTTTTAGAGTCAACAGCATATTAAAACCAGCTAATAAAATTATGATTTACAAGTTGTCCTCATCGCATGTATACCAACTAATTTAAGAACTATAAACACCGAAATGATATCACATGAGGTTCCTCATATAGATAAATCACCATCTAAGACAATGTGTGTCGATCCCAAGGATGAGCAGGCAAATTAGCCTCTCTCTAAAAACAAATTTAAAAAAATAAAGATTTGGAGACCAATTGGTGCATTCGTCCTCCTTCCATGTCCAAATTCATTTTGTAGAAAACTAAAGAAGGATTTGAAAAACATCATAGTTAGTGATTCATCCCGCAAGTGATAAGATGAGTTAGATGAGAGAGTGACAATGTCGATGAAAACTAAAATTCAATTGCATATTTGCACTTTGGACTCGCATGTGAAGCTCAAAGTTGACATTGAAAAAGAAGACAAAAACTACACGGTCTTGATGAGTCGACGAGAAAGCAAAACCTTCATACAGTGAATTTAAGTATGCAACCTTACTAAAAATAGTATTGGTTTGCTTTCAGCAAGTTCATAATAATATCATAACTTGTTTCTTAATTATCATGTTTTTCAATGGACTAAAAGTTTGAATGATGATCCGTGAAAATGCGAAATAGTAAACAAAAGAAGTAAACATGGCAACTTCGCAAGCACAAACACACAACAATTATTATCGAGGTTCGCCTAAATTGTTGTATTATTAATTAGGATTTAACACAACCATTTTATTAATCGATATAATTTGTATCTTTCTGAATATATATTAACATGTATATATATGCGATTGCTTTGTCTGAGTGTTCACAATTAATTAAGCAATCCGTCCTTTCGGGGGACATCCGATAAAACAATTAATTAAGCAATCCATGGTTCTTTGTAATTATTCCAAATAAATAAGAAATATCTAACGATTTCGGCGAACACCACGATCTTGCTGCAGTGTTTTTACCAATAAATTACACACTGAACACTATTCACAAGTGACGCTATTGATTATGCCATTGAACGGTGCTGGAATGCTAACAAGATTCTGATAATACAAATTGATCTTAACATTTGGTAAAATAATCCCCTGCGATGGGAGTCTTAATTTTTATATAAAATAAAGCTTTAGTCAGCCCCTCTCCTATCAGCATATTGTGATGGAATCCAAAAAATAATTGTCTCGATCTGACTTTTTATCTTGTTGGATGAGTATCCGTCTCCGTTATGAAATAATATGATTTGAATGTAAAAGAGGAGTGTGTTGGTGTCAAAATTGGGGCGGAGTTTAGATTTAGTTCAACACGTATTTGTTTCAAGTGTTGCTTTTAGTCTCGGTGCTATGGGATGGCTTGAGAGAAAGAGAACAAGCGTGTCACTGTTAGAGGCTGCTAACAAACAATGTTGGTGCTCAAGTGTGTGTGAAAGTTGCATGTAAATCTGACTTCTTAACCAAAATGAATGTGCACCGAGTGGAATGCTGGTTCTATTAAGTTCTTTTCTATGCTCAAGCAAACGAAGGCTTAAAATTCAGTGTAACTTCATGTATGCTTGCCTAGAAGGTAAGCGAAAAAGAAATAGAAACTAAAATGAGAAACATGATGTAGTCAAGATTACAAACATTTACAAATGTAAAATCTAGGCCGATGGGTCAAGCTACATGACTTGAAATGTAAAGAAACAGTAAAACTCTAGCAAGATTCAGGCCATAAAGGGCAATATAATGCAAGAAAATGCCACTGAGATCACTAATGTCAGATTGAACTTAGTAAAAAAACGGTGCCTTAGATAAGATATCAGGGTGGGTTGATTGACGAATCACTTCATGTTTTGTTTAATCGTAAATATTGAATTTAATGAACATCTTAAGCTCTTGAAGGCCTCTGACTCTATTTATAGATAGGGGAGAAAAAGCAACCTCGATTATATCGATGAGCTGGAACATGAATAGATCAATCATTTGGAGCTAGCAGTGATTGTAATTTCTGGTATGTGGCATTCAGTTGTGTCTTGTGGCGGTTTGCATGACTGCAGTATAATGACTTCAGCATGTCGGATGACGCGTGCATATGCATTTAAGGAGCGAGATATTCTCGGGCTCTAGTCTTCTGCATGCAGACGTGTGCTTCAGAGGGAATTTTGTTCGAAGCCTTGAACATGTTGGAACGAAGTAAGATGGTCGTCTGAACCCTGGTTTGGGTTTTGAATTTAGTGGGCCAAAGTCGTACGAATTTTGCATAAATAAAATTGAATATATCCTCCGAACGGTGACATTCGTTGTGGTTAAAGTATCAGATTATAGGTTTAGGCAATCCTGCATTCATCAAACATGTGATGTAAGTAATTTCGACTCTCGATCTTTAATGTCAGAATTATACCACCTCGTTGAACACGTACCATAACAACTTTTGCTGATTTTGGGCAATTCAAAGCGACTAACGCTAACGTTATCCACACGGTTTTTAACCCTTCTGGAAAGATTGCCTCCAATCTTTAAGTGAAGAACTTTTACCACATGGGGAGACCTAAAGCATCGAAAGCTTGGTTTGGACATGTTAAGAAGACATTCCACGACATGCATAGGCAAGGAAACTTCTCGGTTGAACAATGGTCGCGACGTCAATATGGTTCTTCTCGTGGTGGAAGTATTAGAAGGAACAAATCCTGAAAGACGAAAGGAAACACTAGAAAAATTCAAGCAATGGTTCGTCGACAAGTTTGTATCTCTAGACTACAAGACCCAGAAGTGAGACGAGTTCGTCAACCTGAAGCAGGGAAAATCTCGGTAACTGAGTACCAACGAAAGCTCACCGATTTGTCCCATTACTGTCATGCCATTGCTACCAGCCCATTCGAGATCCTCTACCAGTTCAAGAAAGGGACCCGCAAACAACTTCATTCTTTGGTAGCATCCACACCTTGTACATATATATGGGATTCTACGAGACTTTAGTTTGCGTCGAGGATTCGAAAAATGCCCCAAGTGGCAATGTTGGTATTCAAAGAAGTAGAACTCAGTAGAAAAACAATGGGAGTACTCTTTCTTCAGTCCCCAACAAAGTCAATATTTTAAACGCTGTGGTTACAACCCTAGATCTTTTTGTAGAAGTTCGAGTTCCAGCATACCATGTTTTGGGGTAAAGCCGATGGTAAATTCTCGTTTTCATCGTCAGGGCTGTCCCAGCAACACTAATGCCAAGAATGGTTTTTGATGCAACACCCGTCATTACGGCGATTGTAGCAGGGAGTACAAGTTACTACACCTGTGGACAACACGAATATTGGGCCAGCCAGTGTCCTAGAAACAACAGCAGCTCACATGAGCAATTTTCTTATCAACAGAACCTACTTGTTGGACTAGACCCTATAATATGTATCCGGAAGCAGTCAACCAATATCTAGGCGGCATGATTCCTTATGCTTAAAAAAACGATGCAGTACTAGGGAATTATGCCTCAGTACCAGGATGCCGGCTCATAGCGGTATAGAGGTAGACAATACCAGAATATCAAAGAAGCATCACATAGAGGGGCAACTGATAGGCAAGCTAACTGAGGCAACTAGAGCCGAGGATATAAGAGTCGGGGAAACCAAGGAACATATCGTGCTGGAAGACAGGGGACCCATAGCTGTATCAACAATATCACCCACCACGATGCTTTAAACAATCCCAACCTCATCACAGGTACGTTAAATATTCTTGGTCACTTTACTAGGGTTTTGATTGACCCGGATGCCACCTACTATGCCATATCACCCTTGTTTGCTAAATGACTCAACGACAAGGTACTCTTATCGAGTACGACATGAAGATTGCTATGCCACGAGGCGAAATATGTTACCTTAAATAGCAATACGGACGATGGCCCATTTTCATTACCAATCAAATGACGCCAGTTAATCTCATTCTGTTAGATATCAAGGACTTCGAAGTAATCTTAGGAATGGATTGGCTGCACCAAAATCATATCTTGGCAGATTGCTGGCATAAAGTGGACACTTTCTGATGATAAAACATGTCTGTGTTCACTTTCACACGCGAACATAGGGAACTGAAGCACAGATTAATCTCACCCATAAAAGCGCATTAGATGCTAAGAAAATGCTGTGAAGATTTCTTAGCTCATGTCAAAATGGAAGCAGGCAATCCGGTACGACTCGAAGGTGTGCATGCGGTCAACCAATTTTCTGACGTTTTTCTCGAAGATCTACCCAAAATATCGATCGATCAAGAAGTGGAGTTCACCATTGATCTACTTCCAAGTACAAACCATATTTCATTTCCATCTTATGGTGTGAATCTTGCAGAATTGAGAGAACCAAAGGCTCAGTTTCAAGAGCTCGTCGACAAGAGATTCATCCAACCCAACACCTTACATAGAGAGCATTGAACCTATTCCCGGAGAAAAAAAATATGAAACTTTGAGGTTGTGCTTACATTACAGGCAAATCAATTGGGTGACGACTAAAAAACGTTATCCTTGCCTCGAATTGATGATCTCTTCGACCAACTCCGGCATGCCCAACTTTTCTCCAAGATTGATTTGAAGTCTGGTTACTATCAGCTGAAGATCAGAGGTGAGATGTTAATGACTCAATATGGTCATTATGAGTTCTTTTTGATCTTGTT
Source organism: Pyrus communis (assembly GCF_041283825.1). Lineage (NCBI taxonomy): Eukaryota > Viridiplantae > Streptophyta > Magnoliopsida > Rosales > Rosaceae > Pyrus > Pyrus communis. The sequence continues at coordinate 12,065,578 of NC_142578.1, read as the reverse complement.
CGAGTTCATAAATGCTCAAGCAGCTTTCATGGACCTGATGGATCGGGCATTCAGCCCATATCCTGGCAGGTTCGTTATAGTCTTTATCAAAAGTGAAGCCGATCATGCCAAATACCTATGATGTGTTTTGAGGAAACTCAAGAAGAATAAGCTTTACGCCAAATTCACCAAGTGCCTGTCTAGATCAGGTGTCTTTCTTTAGACACGTGATATCAGAGGATGGCATTCTTGTTAATACCTGGAAAGTAGCAGTAGTGGGAAATGGAAGCGTCCATGATATGTCACCGTGATACGAAGTTTTCTTGGTCCTACCGGCTACCATTATTTGTTATCATTATTGCTTTTAATGTTTTTTATCCGTATGCTTGTTTTACAATGATGGGTTACAACTTTTAAGTAACAAGAGTTTTACAAAACTTTGCTTTTGGCCTATTCACTTTTGTTTTTTGCTCCTCGAGGACTTAGTGACGATGCTCTTGTGGTGACGAGGATTTCTAGCAAACGTTGACATTCACTATTGTTAACGTGCTAAGTTTCTCTGTTTTGTATAAACATTCTTTATTTTACTGCAGTCATACTTATGTTCTGACATCGCATGTGTAATAAGGATCCTTCCCGTTATTGCGTACTCACACTATTAGACTAAATTATTTCTAGACTTTTAGGTTTTCATTTATTCACATTTTTCTACATCACCATCACTTTATAGTTTCGTCACCCTTCTTGTGTCAGCCAACACCCTTTAATTCAGATGTCTAAGTGGACATTAATTCCACGGCGAGGTGTGTCAACATATCTATATCATAAGAAGATTGCAAATTTTCCAAGAAAAAAATAAGATAGAATAAATACAACTAAGTCGAAAAGAGATAGATATTACAAGCAAAAGGTTTGTAATAAAGGTTGCTAAAAACAGTTTATCTGCGATATAGGTAGATTATCCACAAATAAGTGGACGGCTCCAACATTGAATTTATCTTATATTTTCTTTTCATCCACGCTTCTCCACTTATCCCTCATTCCTCTACCACCATCCCGCCTTTTCTTGTTGGAGTTTTGAGATCCATGTCCCACATTGGGGAACACATGTTTCCCAATTGTATTTATGTATGTTTGTCCTTTATATTAGTAGTTAGGATTTGGACCATTGAGAAAAGAATTGAAGGCTTGGGCCTTATCAGAGTAAATTAATTTTAATTTCATATTAAGTTTTTAATTAACATATTAATTAACAATCATTTTGATTAAGAGACACAGCTTTTAGAAATAGTTATGTACTTTCAAATACGTTCAAATGACATTTGAAAGGGTATGAAACAACCTATATATTTGCAGTCTTAGTTTCCAATAGAATAATCTTTTTACCTCTTTCTCTTTTGTACAAAATTCCCAGAGAGTAGACTCACAAAACAATTCGCCATAATTCTATGTCCAATGTAGGTTGTAGAATTAGATAGTTGTATTATGGTTGAGCAGACATCGTAGAACCACAAGCACAACAGTGAGACGGAAATACTGTTCGAAAGACTTAGCTTTTGCGCTAGCCTCTATCTATGATTCAATCAAGTTAGTATCATTTTAATTCTTATAATTATTTCTGATATTTCATTATGTATTTAAATATTTTTCATTAATGAAGAATTAGTATTTCAAATTCCATTATTTTTATTGATTTCTAAATTGTTCTCCAACATATCTCTCATCCCATTCGTTTCTTTTCCTTTCAATCTCTTGCAAAAGAAATGACAACAAAAGCAAAAACAGAAATAAAGGGTGTATTCTTATTAGTTTATTAATCGTATCATATTCATAGATTAAAAAGAAAAGTGTATCATATTAAGCTCGGTAGGGATTTGAATTTTTAACAACAGACAAATAGAAAAGCTTTTTTGATTTGGTTGATTAATACTTTAGTAAAGGATGTAAACGTTTCTTATTGTGTTTAATAATTTGTTTTATGGTCTTGCAAATAATGAAAAAAATTAGGGAAGCCTTTGGATACGAAAAATTAGTGATATGGAAATCAAGCTACAATTTCAAACCACCTCAATTGTAAGGTGTTCACACGTATATTTGTTGCACTATACAACCAAACAGTTAACTTAGAAGCCCGATCTATTCATATAACACAAATTGAACTCAACCCACACCCCATAAAATATAATTCACTCGATTCATATATATACCAATAAAATAAATAATAATACCCTTTATGATTCATACAATACAATTATATAAATTATCAATAAAAAATTTTATTCTCTTTGTATATATTAGTTGAAACATTTTTTCCAACATCAGTGGTTGGTTGTATGGGGTTTTAATTTTTCCATTTCTTATTTGTTTTGGCAGGTCGTGTCATTTCTTATTTGTTGAAATCATATAAAATTTATCTTTTTTGTCTATGTTGTATTCTGAAGATTTAAAAGTCTATTAATTAGTATATGAATATTCACTGCAGCTTTTGCTTCTGTCACTTCTTTTTGGAGTACGTTGGGCAGTTCTATATATACATATATTGAGGAATAGAGAATACTTGATTGCTTTGTACTCAATAGTTGAACATCACAGTACGTGATGAACAAACCGAATATAAAATTATAAATAAAACTTACTAATTGAAACGAAAGAGAGCAGAGTAAGTTTGTCAAGACGACTACATAATTTATAAAATTACATTGTGACTAACTTGTTTTTTCAAACTAAATTCCAAGCTTATAGCGACATAATTCTAAGAAACCCTATGAGTATACAGAATCAAATCAAATTTATATTAATTTTCTTAATAAACTAATAAATTCTGACAACAATTGCCGAGGTATGCTTTTATGACGATGGGTAGTGGATCTAAAAACGGACCGGGGTGTGCCGGGGATCCTCAGAAGATCAAGAGAAACACTTAGGAAGTACCTTGGAGGACCACCCTAAACCCTAGATAAAACTCTATGGAGGACTGGATGGGATTGGTTATTGTGAAAAACAATAATTCGTCGCCTAGTAAGTATAAGAGCCACCCTTGGCTGGATATTACTAGCTTTTTTTTTTTTTTTTTTTTTTTAAACAAACGATAGTATCTAAACTAAAAGGAAGGTCCGAGCTTAGTTCACAATAGACTAGCATCTCATCACCTCATAATTATTAATATCTCATAAGAAAGAATACCTTTTAAGTTACTCATATCCGAGGGGAAAAAAAAGACTTTCCAATTTAATAGTTTTCAAGAGAAATTGACACTGAAGTGCTAGCCAAAATTTATTAGTTCTAAAAAAAAATAAAAAAACAAGGCCACCTACGTACTCACAAAGTGGTCGGCAGAAAATCTAGGCCATCCGATTTCACCGTAATCAATTCTACTCAATTCCCTTAATATGTTATGCTCAAGTACGTAGTTCCCTAATATTGACAATCGATTTTCCCTAAATTATTCAATGGTTATGGCATCTGGTTGCATCAAAAGTATCCTTACTTGTTAACCCTTTATGGCATCTAGATGAATTTAAACAAGTAAGAACCCATTAAGCTCTATGGAAATTGTTGGAAAATCACACAAACCCTAATTGTATGGCATCTGCAAATAGGTGTTTATGGTATCAATTGCAAGAAGCTAAACCCAAGTTAAGTATGGCATCTACTCTAACTTGCAACAAATCAACCTAATTTAAACCTAGATGGTGATCAAGCATCTAAATAAAAATCAAGTGCATTACGAATAGCAAAAGATACTCAATAAAGATGAAAAACTTGATAATAACAATGCCACAAGGCAATTAAGTATTCATAATCAGACTAAATCATAGCCCTAGCAAAGAAAAACTCCGATGTACTTCCTCTTTGCCCTTCCTTGCCGCATCCCCTATGTAGAATTGTGTTTTTTTTTTCGTCTTCTAGTTGTTGGCTGACTCTCCACAAGGAGAATGGATCTGCTTAATATAAAACCCACGGCAAGAAGGTATTGAAGGCTACATGAAATCCAATTAAAACCCCACTAAACTCCTAAACATGATGGACTTTAAAAATTTATTAAAAAAATAAAAAATAAACAGAAATAATAAAAACTAGAAAGTCCATTGAATGTCTATTTGATTCCAAAACCGCTCGGTTTCATCATCGTGTTGTAATGCAAATGTCTTCGCGCAACTAGGTAGCCTCATACTCCATTGGAATTACTGTACCCACCCGAAACTTCATTTTCCACTTCTTTTTCACTTAACTCCTATATTCAATGCCTAGAAAATAAAACAATATAAATTAGTGCATTTAACCCATTCATATATACAAAATCCACTTAACTCCTATATTCAATGCCTAGAAAATAAAACAATATAAATTAGTGCATTTAACCCATTCATATATACAAAATCCAAGGGAAATATATGATAAAAATATATGAAAATATACAACCATCACAGTATCTATTTGATTGCTAGATTTTCTTTTCATCGTCCTATATAACATGTGGATTTCTTAATCTCCTAACTAATACGTGGAACTCTATTCATTTTCCTGCCCAGCATCATAGCATATGTTGTTTTATTCATTTTCATTTCTTGTTTTTTTGTCTGATATTCATATTCGTTTCTAAGAAAGCTGAAATTCACTTTCTGCTATAAATCAAGGAAACTGAACTGTATGCATCATTTTTCACCTCATGCACATTGATGGGTGCATTATTTATCATATTTTCATATCATTTATCCCTATGCACTGTTAAGGAATTGATTATAAATGAGCCTTATTACTTTCATTTTCTCAGTTTCAGATTAGGAGTTTGTTTTGTTTTAGGAGAGTTTCTCCCAGAGCTTTTAGGATTTTTCTAGTATAAATAAGGTCCCCAAGATCTCTCTACATATCCATCCATCCAACCCCCGCATCTCTCATATCACCACCACACCATACACCATTCACCATCTCCGCAATTTGTGAAGAAGAGCTTAGGGACGTGCTTTGCCATGGATTCCGGGTTCTATCTTTCTTTTATTTTTATTTATGTGTAACTAAGTTATTTTCTAAGGTATACGATGAAGCCATGACATGAATATTTGCGAAGTACTTTGTTGATTATTATTCGATTATATGCCATGTTAGATTCTTAATCTTTGTGGGTATTTTATTCTAGGTTCAAATTTCTAATGACTGATCACCTTTAGGAATTTTGCATCTAGATAAATCTATAAGGATGGCCAATCAATTAGGTTTATTGGAACTAAGATTAAGAAGAGTAGACAAACTAGTGAGGATAACCAATATCAAGCTTGTCCTACTTGGTTGACATGATTCTTCTACACTTAATGGGTTTTTATGTGTTTAATTATATGACTAACCAATAGGATATAATTATCATGTAGAGATACAAGAGTTGATGCCTGACCACAGATTTATTCATACCTTAGAAAGAACAACCTTTAACATTGGCATGGTAATTGGATAGTAGTTGGCTCTAGGAAAAGTAAACAGGATTGTTATTGGTGGATCCATAACCTTAGGTTTTCTTGTGTGTTTGCGTTAGTTAATTGTCTTTTCTTTTTCTTGTTAATTTAAGTCTTAATCAATTACTCAATTATTCAATTCAATCTATCCTTTGTTTGTTTAAATTAAGTCTAGCGTGATTAATCGGTTAAATTGGTGTTAAAGCAATCCCTGTGGGATCGACCTCTTATTTGCATATATTACTACAATTGATTCGTGTACTTGCGAGTTTAATTTGGTTTAAATTAATCTATTATTTAGGTTAGTTTAAATATACATCACACATTCCCTAAGCCGGGGGTGCTTGTGGTGGGGGGTTCCAATTATTGGCCGACCGAGTAAGTCAACTTCAATTTCATGGTCATGCTAATAAAAAAACAGATCTTACCAACAAAAAAAAAAATCAAAAATCAAAAATCAAAAACCAAAATTAGAAGGTATACAAAAAGTAAAAATAAGTGTGCAGAAAATCACTCCCTACTCTAATTATCAAAAACCTTTACCAATATCTTTACCTTTATTCAAAAACAAAGGTTTAGCACTAAAGAGATGAGTGGTAGATTGCTCTATTTACTAAGATAGTCTATTTGATCACCAATGTTCTAATTTAAATTTTTTTTTAAAAACATAATTTATCTTTTTTTTTAAATATTAATCCTTTTCATCCGGCTCATTAATTTGGGGGCAGAGACCGACTTTGAGTTTCTTCTTAATTTTATTTTATTTTTTATTTTTTTTCAATTAAAAAAAAAAGAGAAGAGATTTTTTGGGTTTTTCTGCATATACAATTGTCACCAACTTCATCATATCCAATAGGGTCGGAATTAGGTTATGACGGGACCCACCACCCTCCACCCGATATCCCCCGCCGTTAAATACTCATTGCATTCGAATCAAATTCTTACTTCGCCAACACATTACCCTCCAATTTTTAAACTTTATCATTGTCGCTTGTAGAGACCAAAAAGAAGGCTCCGATCATAGGCACCAACCAACCTCACGTTCATGGCGACCAAGCTCTTGGCCCTATGCATACGCAACGAGAGCCGGGGCGACCTCTCACCCCGGCCCCACTACCCGTCCATGCCAAAGTTCCCCAAAGGTGTGGCGGCTGAAGAGACCAGCCTGGCAGCCGGAGCTGAGGCTAAGGCTTTGTTCTCTGTCATGGGCATGACGTGCTCCGCCTGTGCCGGGTCAGTCGAGAAGGCCATCAAGAGGCTCCCTGGGATTCGCGAGGCTGTTGTCGACGTCTTGAACAACCGGGCGCAAGTCATGTTCTTTCCCAATTACGTTAACGTAAGTCGCTTTACCTATCACGAGGATCTTTCATTTGTTTTTTCTTTTGATTATTGATGGTGTCACATTGAATGTCAAATTTTAATTTTGTTTTGTGTTGATTGTGGCCGGGATCTAAATAATTATCTTCATGTTTATATGTGATGTGTCTTGGAATTGCTTCTGCACTTTTGCACACCAAAAAATTGTCCTATTAATTTTACAAATAGGTTAATGAAATTGGGATTTTCTAAGCTTCAATTTCAGACCTAATCAATTCTATACCAAAAGAAAACTTAGCTGTGGCATTTGGATTGAGTTTGCACACTAAACTATTATTTTTAGCTTTTGAATTGAGTGCATCAAAGAAGAATTAAAGATAAAAAAGAACAATAAGTTGTTGAATGAAAAAACGAGTTTGCAGAAATCATTTCTCTAACAAAATTTTCTTTCCACGGAAAAATGATGTACTTGGAAACCTAATCCAATGTCAACAAAAGAGATGTTATAAGTTCATATTATGTTTATATATTTTTCTAAGTTGTAGGTATTGAGCTTAATATAAAGGATAATGATAGGGAAATGAATTTTTTTTTAAATCAAATAATGTATCACCAATAAGAAACAAGCATGTTTATCGACACTTAATTAATCATCCATTCATCTACAACCACATCATTTGATTTGCGAATTTGATTTTAAAAAATTTGGTATCCCTAACATTACCCTAATATAAAGCCAGGTTCCTTGTGATTTGGTCATGAATCAAGTATTAAGACAAAAAATATATAAGTATAGCATCTTATTTTACTCATAAACCTCTTAAGTCACGGCCTTAATTAGCTGACTAAGAGTCTTAATCATAGTTCTAATCTTTGACTTAGCTACATAGTTAGTAGAGATTCACAAACCTATTTTTCTTTAATAAGAAAAAAAAAGACTTGTCTTCCGCACCAAGTACAACCCAAACTACAGTTTATTAAAATATAAGCAAGCTTTAGCCTCTAGAATATGTATGTAAAAACAAAACTAATACTGTATGACGCCTAACATTTGTTTGAGTAGACCACTAAATTTTGTCATTTGATTTTTGTTTACTTTATTTAATCCAACGGCAAGAAAATAAAGATTGGTGTGTGAGGAGAGAAAATGAAAGTGTAAAAATTATTTTCATAATTTAATCCTATATATAGGAGATTTGCACCTTAATTCAGAAACTGTTCTGGTATGTTAGCCTATGTATATGTCTTCTATTAACAACAAGAGTAACCAGTTGAAATAAACAAACGATGAACAGTTTGAGAAAGATGCCATGATTTGAAAGAAAATGAATTTTT